>NC_138822.1:73174632-74583092 GCF_965178545.1 Coloeus monedula
GTTTCTGATATAATTTAGAAGTACAGGTATATAAAACAATTAAAAATATTTTTTCCTAAGGCAATAACAACATAGTAATATAAATACACTTTGACACTAGGATAAGTATTTGGTGATAGGGTAATAATGATATTAGCACAGCTGGACAGCTTCCCAGCATTAATGAGCTGCTGAAAAATTTTGCATCTAAAATTTGCATCAGACACCTTCTGTATTTAGGGAAGTTCTATTGCCCTTAGTATTATTATTTTTTAATGTGGGTGATTTGTTTTAGTGTTATGCATTCATCAGGTTTAAAAACCATTCTATCATACTGCACTGTTTGGAAACCCAGTTAGTAATACATCCATTTGTGAAGTGAGAACAAAAACAAATTAAGCAGATAACAATCATCTGTTTGGACTAACAGTTTCTTAAGTCTCATGATTCAAATATTAATATAGAATATGAAACTTATTAGGAATGACAGTCAAAGAAGAGGAGTAAGATATTATTCCATATATTGGGGCACACATGCTTACTCTGAGTGACAGAATCTGTCAGTAGCTATACCTGTTTAAAGTTCAAAGGGGTGATAAAAGAGAAAAATTGCAAAGGTGCTTTGGTGGTCAGTCAGGATAAAACATCAGGCAAAGTGTGTGACAGATGAAATAACTTCAGACTAGGCTGAACTTTGGTAGAAGTACAGCATGTAGCAGGACGCAAAATGTTAACAAGTTTTTGGAATGTATTGGCCACATTTGTTATTTCAACCTTACGGAGGAAAACAAGGTGAAGTGCATCTGACATTCAAATCATCAGTATAGAGTTCTGTGAGAATTTGAAGGTGAAAAGCAACATTTATGATTGTGAAAGTGAAATTGTAGAACTCCTGAATTCTAGGATGAAAATAAAAATACCATTAGTAAAGAATCCCATAGTAAAGGATCATAATGGAATAAAGATCTCAGGATGCCAGCAGATCCTTCAAAAAAATATTAACAACATTATTTCAAAGTGAAGAAGCTTGGAATAATAAAATGAAAAATGTAGGATAGCAAATGACAGATTTACAAATAAAGATGAGAGCATATTAGTAGCTATTCTGAATATCTATCAGGACCGTCATACTACAATCCAATAATCAAGCACAATATTTGTATGTTTAAATAAAAATATCCTCAGTAAGACATATGACGTAGTATGTCCATGGTGTTTGAAACTGAAAAAACTAAAACAGACTGGGGTTTTTTTCAGTTTTGATGACTGTATTTCATTCAAGTTTTGGACAACTTGAGAATCAGTACAGGAAATCTACTGCAAAACTTGATACAGTAAGAACAACCTCCTGGAAAACATGACATGCCTAACAACTTGAACAAAATGAACTTTACAAAAACATGAATGAACAAAATAACATAAAATTAATTCTGGCTGTATAGGTACGATGTCTTTTGTTCAAATATGTAAAGTGTATCTGAAAATGGGAAGGCAAACACCAGTGTGTGTTCTGAGACAAGAAATAAGAGCTCAGTTTGCAGGAATAATGATTTATGTTAAGCATTAGAAGGAAAAGAAGAAAAACAAAAGCCAGTATTTTCACAACTTGATAGTTAAATACTGAAATAGATGGCCTGGACAGATTGTAGTATCTTTATCACAGGTGGTGTGAGCAGTTTAGATCTTGTCTTTGGGCATGAGAATGGACTAAATCAGTTTCCTTTCAATTCTTTATGATTCTTACATTTTATATGTCCTTCACAGATTTAAGTCAGCTGTGAGAAAAAGGCACAGAGAGTAGCAGGGTGAATAGACATATGTTTTTATCTGAATTATTGTCCTCTATTAATTCAGGTAGAGATCTGCACTGTTATTTTAAAAGCAGAAGACCTGCATTTTTAGTTTCCAGTTGGAATATAAGTTTACAACAAAGAAAATAAATTTCATCTCTCTGATGAGACATTGATCATAAGCATTTTTTAATTATTCCTTGTATTCTGGAGGTAATGGGGTTTGTACCTATATGAATGTATTTCATGTAGTTCCACAGTAATATAAGGAAGTCCTTCTTTCTCAAGAAGGACTGATTTGATGTAATCTTTTTATTTAAAACCCTTCAGATTGTACCTATTTTGAAATTACTTATTTCTAATGAATCTGCATTAGTCATTAGATGCAGAGCATCACTTGTAGATGTGAGCCCTTGCCACTGCAATGGCTGTCTTGAACCTTGTCTTGACTCTGGGACTACATTTAAAATACTAAACTATGTTAAATGAAATTTAAAGTATGGAGTTGGGGTTAAGAAGTTTTGTTTGCCATTTACACTATGCACATTAGTCAATAATAAATTTTATTGCCTTTTAACTTTTTATTGGTTAGTTGATTGGTTACTTGGTTGGTCGGTTGGTTTTTTTTTGCTTGGTTGGTTTTGGTTTGGTTTGGTTTACTGATTTTGGGGTTTTTTTCCTCCAGACTACAGCAACTCATAGATGATAAAAGTCTTTCTCAAGTTGAGAACTGTAAGTTGTTTGTTATGAAATTTAATTATTACTACATTTGTTTTTGATTAATTTACTTTCTTTTGATACTTTCTGTAGAAGAAAGCTATGAGCCACATTTCAAACACTCTAATGGTGGTGGGATAGCTGTGATGGTTTAGGGACATAAGCAAAGCCGAAACTTTGCTCATGGAAATCGGGGGTTGTAGATTTTCAAATCCTATAGTGGTGGTGATGACTTTATTATGTAGGCGGGAAATGATATTTGTCTGCTTTCTTTTCTTGTGTGTTTTGGGTGTATTCAATTTCAAATAACACATTTCAGTATCTTCTGTCTTTTAGTTAAGATATGGATTATGATTATGGTATAGTTTGGTCTGTGTATTTGATTCATTTGCTTGTTAAGTTGTTCAGGAATGATAAGGGGCCTGACCTAAAATCCAACACTGTTAGTAAAATTCTCCTATGCACTTAAAAGGAAATAGAGGTAGGCTCTAAAGTGGCTAGCACGCCTTTCATGAGCACCTTTTGTTCCAACAAGCTGTTACAATTTTGCTCTTACATTGTATAACACAACCTTTGTATGTTTGTGCTACTAGGAAAGACAAAGAAAATAGGGGTCACCTGTTACAGCGGGGATTCTGTAACACAATGCACCAAACCAGGAGTCCCGTGGAAAGGAAATATGTATGGACTGATTCTTGATAGATGTTTCAGAGATGTTTATTTCTCCAGCCGCATGGCCGGGGCTCTGCCGAGGAACTGCGGCAATCACGGGACCCGAGGGTCCTTGCCCGTGCAGGGGAACACAAAACAACCAATGGGGAACGAGGCTGACCAGGGGCAGGGAAACACCGTGCCTCCCCCCCAGGGCCCCTCTCCCAGGGCTACATGGTGGGGGGGGGAGAGACCCCAACAGTCACCTCCAGAATGAAAACATTTTTCAAGTGCATGACTTTTATTTCTGCTACTTAACATTTTCCAATAAAAGGAAATTGAGACTAATGAGATTTTATTTCTCTGTATATTTGGGCTTTGTGCCTATGGTGATCATTTGAAACAGTCATCTAAGTAGCAATATTTAACTTATTTCGTATTTTACTTTTCACAGATAAAGAGGATATACCTTGAAGGTGTTCAGGAAAAACATTTTCTGTAGAATTATGTAGTTCTGTTATTTTATCCAAAGTGAAAGGAACAAACAAGGCACTATTCTCATGTATTATTCATTCAATTTTTAATTAATGCAGTAAAACCAACTGCTGTCTACCTCTAGAAGTTCTATTACTAGTACCTGTCTTGCTTCATTGGATTATAGATGTATAGGAAAGGTGATTTCCATCTTCACCTCAGCAACATTCACAGTCCTTTTTGCCCAACAAATATCTACTCCTTTCAGATATTTGTTTTCTTTCCTCTTGTTCCTGAGAATGGGAAAAAATCTTGTGACAAAGCAATTAAATAATTTGCTTCAAAATTCTTCTCCATCTCTTTTCCTATGACATTTACAATAACTGTATTTTGCTCATTTTCATCATCAGTTCTATAGATCATTTTGTGTATCTTAGTTTAGCTGTTACTTTGTGCTCCCTCTCCTTGCGCCAACCTCATGTATGTAATTTCCTCATACTGGAAGATGACACTGTAGTCTTTTTGAAACAGTTAATGTATTTTTATTCATATTTAGTACCATGGTGAAGACTTTTGGGTGGTAGATAACACAGCTAATAATAGTAAATGGGAAAAGGGATACCTTGTAGGACTTCATACCTTACATAATTTGAGTATCTGATCTGAGAACTTAACTAATCATGTTCCTTTTGGGAAATACTCAGTGTTTTTTCCAGGGATAAATTTAGCTAGTTTGGGTGCACTAATACTTAGTTACGTTCGGTTCAAATTAATATGTAAATCCTAAACTTGAGTATAAAAATTGTTAGTATCTCTCTAGAAAAATGACACGTATTTAAAAGTAAACTTTGGCAAACTTTATAAAGTTTTAATTCCCTTCACCATCCTGATTTTCACATGTCCAAATGCTTTTCCTTTAAGGCGTTCTTTCTTTAAAAAATTGCTTTCTACAACACTATTCTACTATGAGGTCATATTATTGGTCCAATATGCATCAGAAAATCAATTAAAAGTGCATCTTCATTAGTTTTTCAGTTTTGAAGCAAGCAGCTAACTTACTTTTGTTCTCCTTTGCACAACAGGCTCAGAGAAGGTTGAACCGGTGCCCTGAATGTGGCCAAAATGTGATGGTCACACAGGTCAGGGAACCGAGCCAGGCAGCGTAGTCAGGAAGGATATCTGTCCTCATCACCACCAATTGCACTGCACACATCGGCTCCTACTGCGCTGTGCCCCTTGCTAACACAGACAGCACCTGTTTTGTTCTATTATGTGTTTGTTCTTGGAGGAATTATTACAGCTGGATGTAAGCAACTGTCACAGTAGTTTATGAAAAAATATGTTTTCTTTAACAAGAGGCAAAAGGAAAATTCTTCTTTGGAAAATACCTGA
Source organism: Coloeus monedula (assembly GCF_965178545.1). NCBI lineage: Eukaryota > Metazoa > Chordata > Aves > Passeriformes > Corvidae > Coloeus > Coloeus monedula. Next base: position 73,179,636 of record NC_138822.1, read on the forward strand.
ATCAGAAATCGTGCTAATTAATCTTCTTTTTCTAAAAATTTTTTCTTCTTTAAATGATTTTTTAAATTAATTTAGTGGTACTTAACTGATGCTACACTTTGTTTGAAAGTACTATTCTAACATTTTCCTGTTCATCTTTGCAATAATTCTACTTCGAGGAAAAAACTGTTACAGGCAGTCACTGGGAAAAAAAGAGACTGGAAGGCTATGACCTGAACGAAGGAAAATTTCATCTCCCAAATTCTTCTGTGTTCCATTGGTGTATATTCACAAGTTTTTTAACTGAAGCAAGATAATTAACTTTCATCATAAAGCTTTACCACTTTCATGACTTCATCACATTTAAAATATTAATTCCAACATCATATTAAGCCAAAGAAAAACCATTTTAAATACTGTATTTTACTGTAGCATGTAAATTTCTGTTTTTCTTGACTATTAATTAGAGTGCTTAGAAGTCATTTTGAGAGGTACTATGGAAATGAAGATGGCATGTTTTCCTTCTGCTATGTACAGTACACCTACACAGACATGATTGGGATTGTGGGATGGGAAACAATATCCCTTGAAGTTAAATGATGGAATCAGTGTCATGACAAGTGAGGTTATGAAAATTAATCACTCTGCATGTTCAATAAAGATTTTCTAAAGGTACACACAGAATGATTTTTTAACATAGTGAAATTGTTCTATTTATTAACAGCTTGAAAACATTACCTCCTAGATGTAAGTTCTAAACAGGAGAAGATTATTTTCAACTCAGTAGGAAGAAGCAGAAATCAGTACATTGGGTTTAGAAGAGAAAAGAGAAAAATCAGGAAAAAACCTGAAAAGAAAAGGATTTAAAATAAAAGAGAATATACCATATTATTCACAAAACCCCAGGCTATTTTAAAGTGTTGAAATATTACAGATTTTTTAAAACAGTAAGTCAACCCTGTCTTAATTGCAGGAGCTTTTCTCAGTCATTTAATGTCTAGCTGCGGCAGTCGAGAGGTGATTTATAACTTTTCTCAAACCTGTCTAAACCAGAAGTTACTTTTCCTGTTACAACTAGACAAGAATAAGTTCACTGGTCATTAATGGGATCACTTTTGGGGTGAAATGTGATAATGTAAGCAAATGAAGTAGTGCTCCTTAGGTTTCTTCAGTACGAGAATAGAGATTATTGTACCTTGCATCACAAATTGCAGGGAGGATTTTGTTACATTTCACTCTTCAGGATACAACTTGGTGGAATCATGAAAAGAAGGTGTCACTCTCTTCTTAACGAGAGGTTTTGCTTTAAGTGCAAATGAAGCTAGGATGTCAAAGAAAATATAAACATCTGCAGCAGATGTCAAAGAAAATATAAACATCTGCAGCAGATATATTCTTGACAACCCTCAATTCAAAGGCCAGACAGCTTGACCTAATGTAGCTTCTCATGTAATCTGTGAAAAAAGTAAAATTCACACTAATTTATAAAAAATATATACATTTTTTCTTGCAGTGGTGGGAAATTCACTTGATAATTCTATATTTCATAAAAGAGATCTAGATACGTCCTCTTTGTACAAGACTATTCCAGTTAAGTTTGTCATTTAATCCGGATTGTGTTTTCTGGTTGCTAATAAGGTTTTTGCTAATAAATACTTTAGAAATTTAGATTCTGATCTCTCACATTCCTAATATCATCCATGTTTAAGCATTAACTATGCTTCTGAAACATAAAAGTCCCCCGAAAGTCCCCCGAAAGTCCCCCAAAATTTCTGTTATTCAGAATCTTCATTGTGTTTGTTTGTTTATCATCTGGACTACAACTTACATTTGTGGATTCCTATTGCCTGCGCTTCAGTTGTAGTCCTCAGTCATTCCATGACTACTTTTTATTGTTAACCTTGCAAACTTTAAAAGTCCTTTAAAAAGCACTTCCTAAATTTTGGGAAACAAACTACCCAGCTATGGGAGGACACTTACCTCAAGTCAGTGTAAATAAATAGACTGAAGTATTGGTTTGTTTAATCTTCCTGTATTTTTTAGAGTACTAAGGTCCATATTCTGAAAAGGGAAATGGCCTTTTATTTTTAAAGACAATAACATTTTATTCAAGAAAATATGATTTCTAAATATAAATTGGAGGCATAATCATTTTCTTCTGTTAATTACGTAAGGAAAACTCAGAAGTGAGGGCCAAGTAATATCATCTGCAACAATTCACATCTACAAAACAGTTTGAAATTTCCTCTAGAGTAATTGTTTACTGCTTTTCTTGAAAGTCCACCCCATTTTGTCCTATCCTTTCACAATGGGAACTACTGTACATAACCATAGGATAACAATTGTCTCTATTCTCCCAGCAGTTACCAGGGAGACTGAGCTAATTAAGAATCATGCACATTGAAAGCATTTTCAGTTAGGGACTGGGAAAAGCAAAAATTGTTCCTGGATAAGATAAACAACAATCATGTTTATCTTCATACAAATTTGGGTTTGCGTCACTAAAAGTCGTAAGTCAGTTTTCACTCTGGAAATTTGGGTGTATTCCTGATTACCCAACTTTCCTACTGGTATGAACCTTGTGTCAAAAATTTTGAAAAATTTAATAAACTTCAGGTAAATGTCATGACAGAACAATGTCTTTGAGCTAAAAATCTGTGACAGCTTCTGATCCTGGTCCTGCTAAACAGAATGATGAAAACTCCATGAACTTCAGTGATGTAAATTAGGGCCCTAAGAACACATTTAGAATACCAATGTACTTGCTGGTTATGATAATGGCTTTGTGTTTAAATCCACTGAAGATTTGTGTACTTTTCTTAACTGGATATTTATTCAAGTGGGATGTTATATGTCATCACATACTTTGAGTGGCAGCTGTTCTAATGACAAGAACGTTAGCTTGTTAGACAAGAACATTTAACTTTATATAATTTTAATATAAATTCTAGTACATTTTGCAATGTTCACTTCTTCATTCTGTAAGCAAAGAAAATTTCATTGCTCAAAATTTTTACAGGCAAGCTAATACCTTCTAAACACCCAGTCCTTTGAAATAACCAATGTAGCTGATCGAAGGAAGCCAGCTGCTTGAATCTTCTTGGTTTCAGAGAAGTTTTCTATACTGTCTCTCATAGTATCCTCCTAGACAATATGTGCAGCTCACAGCTGGGTAAATACATCCTGCCATGAGTGAGCAGCTGGCTCAGAGGTCAGGCATAGAGGGTTACAGTTCCTGGGGTAACATCAGACTGGTGACTTGTCACTAGTGGAGTTTCCATCCACAGCCCTGTTGGGGTCCCTCCCTTGCCATGGAGCCTGGCAGAGGGGCCCTGAGGGCACAGGCACGGGGTTTCCCTGCCCCTGCTCAGCCTCGTTCCCATGGGTTGGTTTGTGTTCCCTGCGCGGGCAGAAGGACCCTTGGTCCCGTGCCTGGAACAGTTCCTGGGCAGAGCCCCGGCCATGCGGCTGGAGAAATAAACATCTCTGAAACATCTACCAAGAATCTGTCTGTCCATACATATTTCCTTTCCATGGGACTCCTGGTTTGATATATGCATGTTGCAGTATCCCCACTGCAACACAGCCCTGCGCTCGTCAGTGTCTAAATAAATTACTTGGATGCAGTACTGGAAGGGATACTGAGCAAATTCACAGATGGTACGAAACTGGGAGGAGCTGTTGGGTCCCTCTAAGGCAGAAAGAACTTGTGAAAATCCTTGGGAAATGAGAGGGCTGGAAAATTACCAACCATGCAAAGTTTAACAAGAGCTTCTGCTGAACTCTGCATCTGGAATGGGGCGCACCTGGTGTATAGACTGGGGAATGAGGGGCTGAAAAGCAGCACCATGGAAGAGGACTTGGGGGTCCTGGTTGATGGCAAGTTGAACACAAGTCGGCAGTGCCCTGGCAGCCAGGAGGGCCAAGCCTGTCCTGGGGGGCATCAGGCACAGCATCGCCAGCCGGGCAAGGGAGGGGATTGTCCTGCTCTGCTCTGAGCTGGGGCAGCCTCACCTCCAGTGCTGGGGCAGTTTTGGGTGCCCCCCAGTGTAAGAAAGGCATTCAGCTGTTAGAGAGTGTGCAAAGGAAGGGCATAAGGACGGTGAAGGATCTGGAGGTGAAGCTGTGTGAGGAGAGGCTGAGGTCACTCGGTCTGTTCAGCCTGGAACAGCTGAGACTGAGGGGAGACCTCATTGCAGTTAAAACTCCTTCATGAAGGCAAGCAAAGGGGCAGGCACTGATCTCTTCTCTGGGGTGACAGTGACAGGACCTGAGGGAGTGGCCTCGTTGTGTCAGGGGAAGTTTGGGTTGGATATCAGGAAAAGTTTCTTCACCCGGAGGGTGGTTGGGCACTGGAACCAGGGTCACAGCACCAGCCTGACAGAGCTAAAGAAGCATTTGGACAATGCTCTCAGGCACAGGGTGTGACTCTTGGGGTGTGCCTTGCAGGGCCAGGAGTTGACTGTGATGATCATGATGGGTTCCTTCCAACTCAGAAGGTTCTGTGATTCTGTGGAATAGTGTTGAGAAATGGAGTACCTTTCTGTTTATATTTACATGTATCAAATCAGCAAATCACGCAAATAAGCAATCAATATTGTTTTAGAGGATTCTCTACCTGAACCTATGATTACGTGAAGGAAATCATTATCAAGAATAAGATCATTATTTATCAGCTGGATGAAAATTTAGAAGGCAGTTAGTCAGTGTTTCTTACTGTATTTAAAGATGCAGGCAGTAAAAAGAGCTTCACTTTGACAATTGAAAGGAGAAATTTCTTAAGACACTTGCATGCTGAAATCTTGAACACAATAATGTCATCATCTGAATAGAGCATTAGCTTTCTAATCAAACAAGATTAGGTGGAGTTCAGTGCTGAAGTTCCTCATGATGGTTGCAGAAGTCTGTAATTTGCTTTAAGTGAAAATTACTGAAGAAATGTGAAGAGGTGCCGTACCTATGTTATCACACACAACACAGCTCTACTTCTTCTCAAGTCAATGGCAATATAATTGTTGATACCAATAGAAGCAGAACTGAGTCAATATTCTGTGAAGAGCAAAATTTCTTCGTAGAATTAATTTTTTTAATATGTTAGCTGGCACTTGTGACTACAAAGAAACAAAACTTACGGGAAGTATGATGGACCAGTAAAAAGTTATCTTTGATCTAAGGCCAAAGATGTGTAAAGCAAACTAAAAATGTTTTAGCCAAATAATTTTCTAATGTTCTGATTAAAAAAGTAGGACAACTCTCTTTCCAAGGTTGAAGGCAGAGCCTACATTATATTCAGGGTATATCTTGTAATTTTTAGGAAGAGGAATACCAGTGCAGTCTACAACAATACTAAACTAAAGTGGCACAAGACTAACCTGATGTCAGTCTTAACTATGAAAAGAATACTGTAATATCTCAGTATCAGTTATTCTTCTGGAAAATAATTTGGATTATGAAGTATTGTGATATTTTGGAGGGAATACAGTGTTCTTTGGGGGATCTGTTGAAATGCCTTGTGTTTATACTTTTTGCCGTAGAGCAGAGACACCAGTTGATTTAATCTGGTGAGTTTTACCAATTAGTAGGCAAGCTGTATGAGAAAACTAAAACATATACTTTATGACTGGCTGCTGGAGAATTATATATTTATCTTACTTGCATTTTTAGTTAATAAGTAAGTTGATTTACAGTGTAGCAGCAAGTACAACATAACACCTGGTAAATGCCAGGTTATAAACTGAAGCAGTGGAAACAGAGGAATTCTGGGTGTGTTTACAACATAATTCTTGCAGGTAAGATATGCAATTGACTGAAAGGAAACCCAAAATCAATCATATAAGCTTTTCAGTTCCTTTGCAAAATCAGTATTATTATTTTCTTCCTTCTGATGTATCTAGGCCACAGACTAGCACCCTTTCAGTATTCTTCCCTTCATTTTAACTTCATCATTGCCATTTATAATAACAAGTGAAATCCTAGTATTTTGGATAACAGCAGACTGTTTTTCTAAGTACTCCTCTGTGGGTTCAGAACACTTATTCTCCACACCACTCCTCCTCAGACACCATCTCAGCAATGTTTCTTTCATCTTCATTCATAAAGATGCAAATACTGGACTTTTCATAAACAGCAGAAAGCCTACACCAGCAGTGAGAAAGAAGCTGCAAAAATTAGATGTGATGCAAATTATGCTGATCTCCTTCTCCTTGGTTCTGAAAAAAAATCCACCACGAGCTTCACTGCATAATTTTGGTGTTCTACAGTAGGAAAGATAACAAGCTTCTGTGATAGCAGACTTCTGTGCTTTGCTTGTTTAGATATGTTTGCTTGTTTGCTTATTTGTTTCTGTGGGATCTGCTGGGCTACATGATAGGATATATTTAGGAGTGAAATCTTCTGACAAGTTGAACAGAGGCAGACTGGTAAAGCTCAAGAGCCTGTGAGAGTTTCAGTTTGCTAATTTTAATCACATTAGGCTAAATGTGCTGTGTATCCTAAACTGTGATATTCATATGGAATGATGTTAGATGAATGATGGTATATGATTTATACCACAAAACACAATGTCAGTTTACCTTTGTGTTTGAGATCTATATGTGATAAGGAGGAGTTAATTACTAGGATTATAGCAATAAACTGTGAGAAAAAGATTGCTTTTTGCCTTTGTTCACCTGAGAATTACACCAACTACCTGATTATTAGGTTGAGATGGCTTACAGCTGCCATAGTGAATCACATTTCATGTGGGAGAAAGAAAATGAAAATTGAAATTATGTAACTGGTGGTCACCTCCCATTTTTAAAATATTTACCATCTGTATGTGCTGTTTCCCAAATACAGCCATTTGGAGGAGCAGTTGTTGCACAGAAATCAATAGAAGCCTTTTATTTCATAGCGACTGAGATGTTCCAAGCAAGGCAAAATGTCTGAGCAGAACACAAAGTGGTGCTGAAGAACCTTCATGGCATGTGTAGTATTTTGAAACTATTATATTGGTGTTCTGTTCATAATCCTTCTTGTTCCCAGATCTTACTTGGCTTTACATTACCTTTTCCTTTACTCTGCCTTGTTTTCCCCCTCTCCTGCAGCTACTGCTGCAGATAGTGTTTGCATACACTAGTGCGTGATTTCTTATTATGACCCAGCTGAGCAGGGTTGGGAATTGATACACAGCTGGTCAGGAATCAGGATGTGGTCTTGTAAAGCCATTGTCTGTATTTGTGTTATCAGGGTGGCAAATCAGAGCTTGTGGTTTTCACTGGAAATGTGATAGATGTGTTCTGCTATGATGAAATAGGGTTACGTATGAGAACAGTGACTGCCAAACTTCTGTAATTTGGACCTTCACCATTCACTTTGAAGATTCAAGAAAAAATTCCCTCAAAAATTCTTCACTGCTCTTCAGTCTACAAATGCATACATACAGCATCCAACATGCAATGTACACATGCATTCAGTTTTCCAAGAGCTAGTGCTGGAGGTTTGCCAGGTCTCTTTATATCCACAAAAGGTTTTGGGTAGTATCTTTAAGTCAGTTTGTAAGAAAGTTACTGATTTGCACAAGAAGAAGTGAATCCTTTATAGGAGCCTCTTATGGTCTCCTTTATTGAGCTTGAAATAAATACTTTGGAAAAAAATCTTTATTAACATTTTCAAGAATCACAGAATCACAGAATTATCCGTGTTGGAAGACACCTTCAAGATCTTCAAGTCCAACAGCACTACCATAATCACCCCTAATCCATATCCTGAAGTGGCACATCCAGATTCCTTTCGAACACTTCCAAAACCAGTGATTCCACCACCTCCCTTGGCAACTTATTCCAATGCCTAACCTCTCTTTCAGTTAAAAAAATACTTCTAATACCTAATTGGAACCTCCAAATATTAACCTTGGAAAGTAGTATTTAACAATATTCATAAAATGTGCTTAAATCCAAAGATCGAAAGAAATTGTGGCTATTGGGGCTAAAAGACATTGTGAAGCATCCTGGACTACCCACCTGAAAAGCAGAATGCCTCTGCAATAAAATCTGTGGGAGACTCTGAGCAGAGGATGTAAACTGAAGGTGCAATATACCTTAGCACTGAATTTGAAATCATACTTTTAAAAGGGCATCATCATTTCTATAATGCTTGGACTGTGTTGTGGTCTCTGTAAAGCCGTCACTTTTCTGTAGATGCCCCAGAGATATACCCAGCCATTTTCAGAGCTGAACCTTTATTCTTCTTAAACACTTATTGAAGTAAATTGGTAGAAATGAAAGGAGTCCATGCACATATGAATCTCCAAGACTTGTACAAGTACAAAAGAAATTGCTTTCAAAGAATATATCTGGAGATAAAAGCAGTTTCAAAGTTGTTATATGAAAAATTTAAATAATTAACCAAATTATCTTTGAATTTCTCTGTAGCAACTTTGAAAGATTCTACCTTTGTCATGCATCCTGGTGAGAGAAGCATTCCAGGGATCCCATGTTCTCCATTTGTCTGTCAAAATGGGAGTATCCTATTTTATTGATAATTACACTTTTTTGTTACATGGTAGCAAAGACAATTTACTTTTGGTTTTTAAGTTGTTCACTCTTCCTTATAATTAACTAGTCATTAAAATACACTTTATATTATGTCACTGCTTCTTTTAAAGAGGGGCATTAATGTTAGGGGTAGGAGAAGCTCATAAAATAATGACAACCTGCTTTGATAAGATCATTCCTCTAGTCAATTCATTGGGTATCAAAAGGCCAATAATTTTTCTTCATTCAGAAGTCACTGTAAAAAGGCAATCTACATTTACACAGTATACTGCAGATTATTTGAGAGATTATGGAAGGCATACAAGAAACAGACTTTATTATTATTCTCTTAGAAAACACAGCTTACTAGTACAATGTAGGAAACTTCTTGGCATTCTCAGCTGGTTTATGTGGGTAGGTGTTTTCCCATGAATAACTAATTTTTCTGTATTTGGAACTAGTTCACAAATATTAGAAATTAATTAAGGTATCTATTAGACAATTTACTCATTGTCATTTATTGTTACATGTATACATTTTTCAACATTCTACATGTGCTAGATATGTTTCTCCTTTCCCCTTTTGCAGTAAGGCACTGTGCTTGATTTCAGATAAGATACCATCCTATTGAAATCCCAATAAAGATACATGCACTTGGCTTGTAGACTAAGATTTCCAGACATTGATAATAGTTACACCATAGTGGAGAAAATCTACAAAATTTTAGTTGATACGGCATTTTTTGACACCTGTACTATCACAGCAGGAGCTGGACACAATCCACAGGCCTCAAATATCAAATCTATTTCCCAGAACTAATTGAAAACTGCTTTTCTGAAATGCTGAGATCTGGCAAATAGTTTTGAGTGAAGTTTCCCAAGAGACTCAGGTATTAATGTAAAAATATAATACATAGGAAATATGGACATGAATTTGGAAATAGCAAGTACTTACAAGGATAATAAAAATTCTGTTTCACAAATAAAATTTTGGAAGCTTTAAAAAGAAGGAATTCGCCTTTTTAAAGAAGAACATGAAAGAAAGATGATTGGCTATGAAGAGAAATATCTTTCATTAAAAGATCACAAACCAGAGGTGTCAGGCAAGAGGGTTGTTACATCATTTTTTTAAATAAAAGGAACAAATGCATAAACCCACTTACTTTTCTTCAGAGTTTTCCAAGAACTGCAGGATTTTTACTAAGCAAAAGGACAAAGCCCCACTTAGCCAGCAGTGATGAATTCTTGGCTGGGTTTCTTGACAGAGATACAAAGCTTGACTGGAGAGCAGTTTGTGACTCCAGAAATAAACTAACTGAAACTGGGGTAAATGTTTTAAGTTGGCTTGACTTCAGTGGAGAGATTCTTCACTTTTGAGTGAAAAGGCTGGGGCAGTAAGTTGAAGCATAGAGTATTACCCCAGTATTTGCCAGCAGATCTGGAACCTGCCTAATTACCTTGTACAGGATGCAAAAAAAGGCTTTAAGGACTGGATGACTTACATATATCAGGATATGTTAGAGATGGTGTCTCCTACCCACAAGTATTGCAATAGAACATAAAAATAATTATGAATTACTGGACTTTTACATAGTACCAAGAAGCATTATTTTTGTGTGGCAGGAAGAAATGAAAATGCCTTTGTGGTTGCCAAGGAAGTCAGATTATTATTAAAAAAATATGCTGTTAGATTGCTGGACAATCATTATGATAAAGCCAGGTAAGTTGGGAATTATTACAGATATGAGTAAGGTCCTTAAATGTGAGCATTACATAATGAAAATTTTTCAAGGAGAGATTTCAAACTCCATATGCCAACAAAAAGTTTTGATGGCATTGGTTATATATTTAAAAAAAAATTAAAAATCACAGAAATACAGCAGTTTTCCTTGCTATGTTTCTATTTATGTGACTTTCCTCAGTGTAGTCTGAGTAGTAAGGCACAGTGATCTGGATATTTCAGAGAGAAAGTAAGTATAAGTGTGTTCTTAATTTATGATGAACTTAGTGACAGTGATAGGCTGTATAATGCTGTGGTATGTATGACAGAAAAGAGCTTGTCAATGAAGAGGAGAAAATGCCAGACAGGACTGAATGAGATTAATTTGAGGCTCAGTTAGCAACAAAGGCACAAGAGAAAGGTGAAGTGTATTGTACACGTGCAAAATGAGAGGTTGTAAAAACTTCATGATACCTAACAGCATATTTCAGTTAATTAATCCTTTATTTGCTAAAACTAAGTGTTTCTCACAACATCTGTTAAAACTAAATGTTTCCCTCAAAATTCCTTGGACTGGCCTTACAAAGTGAAGCGAAACTGGTGTGGAAGAGAAATTCTGGAAGAAATAATCTTTTAAAAATGAACAACTGGAGTGCTTTCTGAATCTGTTTCTAAATGAATCCTACTATCTTAATCACATGCTATCTGGAACTCCTTTTTTTAACATTGTCTACTTGTGTTTGCAGAATGCTGAATAAAAGTTAATAAAAACCAACACTGTTAAGTTTTCAAGTGGCTTCTTGGATCTGAGGTCATCAGGAGTTCCATTATATTTGTGTAAGACACAACCTACATTTTAGAAAATGATGATACCATTACATAATTGATTGCTAAATCTGAAAAGTGAGCACAGACAGAAACTTGTGAGGCATATTTTTGACAAACAACAAATAGTGAAAGCAAGGAACTGCTTGTACAAGATTCTAAAAGTAATGTAACTCAAAGACACCCAAGTTTTTAGAGCAACATTTGAAAAAGGAAAACTACATAATGATGCAATATGAAGGTCTTTAGAGAGAAATTGTAGATAGTTGCTTAACAGAAGATTTTCCAAGCAGCTGGAGGCAGAGAAATATACTGGGGTTAATGAGATGAAATTGCTCACTAAAATGGCATTCTGTACAAAGTACCATTCACATTTCACAATTCCCAGGAAACTGTTGTAAGCCTGTGTTACAGTCACAAACCACTTCAATTCCATCAGATTTAGATAGAGAAGTCAGAAGTTTTCTGTAGCAGTGAATGATTCAGATTTATTGGTCTGATTTCTCTAATGGATTCTTATCTCTTCTGACAATTAAACTTGGAAAACTACTAGATCACTGGAAAAAAGGATTCTCTGTTCTCAGGGTGTGCTGAGAGTTGTTCATTAGCACTTACATTTGCACTCTTCTGAAAAGGATTCAGGAAATCAGTCTGACTTACAAGTTTCTGTGTTAGAAATATGCTTTCAGGGTTACCACTAGGATACACTTACAGCAGTGAGCCATCCTCCAAACAGCAATGTAATTTTCATCGTCTTGTTAGAGGATTTTATGAACATTAAAGTCATCCTTTTAACACCCAATTTTGCCTTTGTTTACAGTATCTACACTTATATATGTACATGGCAGTATCTGTGTATATGCATATATATGTATATTACAGTATCTACAAATAACATCTACAGATATATCTGACATCAGCGAGATAATGCAGTAGGCAGCAGGATCTATTGCCTCTTGCTTCTCTCTTTTTTTTAAAGAAGAAAATACCATTTTGCATTTATTTGAATGGGATCTACTCTGTGGAGAAGAAAATTCAGCGGAAGAACATAGAGTTTATTCTGAGCTCTAAAGTACTCTAAAGTACTGCAAATACTCTACTCAGTTTTCCCCTCAAAAGCTGTGTTTGGATGTGAAACCTCTCCCCTTTCTCAAGTTTGCACTTCAGAAGCATCAGCTTCACAATCCTCCTTATTTTTTAACTGTTTATTAGAAAATACAAGTATTCTTAAGGAAGGTTGTTCTTTGCCTGATGCCTTCCCTCCAGATACCATGACAGCAGGGTGGGGAAGCATTTCTGTGTTTTCAATACATGAGGTGCATCCTGCAGATTTTCATGGTTAAACTGCTGAGGAAAATAGCACAATGCACAGGGAGCAGCAAAAGAAATAACATGTTGTTTCTACAGATGGGGCATCAATTGCTGCTTTTTATTTTTCACAGCCATGGTGTGTTATAGTACCAGTGAATATGTATGTATCACACACTCCCCTGACATTTTGTAAATTAAATGTTTATAAATTTAAAACCTTTAAGTATGTCAGCCGGTATCTAAATGGTAAGAGGCCTACCATGTCCACATCAGTCCTCCACAAAGGGAACACTTCCATACTCAGGAGAATTTTTCAGTGAAATTTCTGCTTTCAGACACTACTGCCATCTCCAGACAATGGAATGCCATACTGTTCATCACCACTGATCAGCCTCAGTATTAGCAAGTCATTTGTGATGGGAGAGGAAGGCAGTTTCATCACCAGAGTTAATAACGAAGGAGTTAAAATGTAATCTTGATAGATCATCCTGTTATGAGGAAAACAGAGAATTGTTTAAAGACCTTGCTTGATACTAATATGTCATTCTATAGGATTATATCTAAGGTAAATACTCAAATTCTGTAGACAGTTTCTTCTCTACATTAACAAGCTTCTCTGAGGTTTTTTTTCAGACTATGTATTTCTTCCCTTTTCTATTGTTAGAGAAAAATCACATATGCTTTCAGGAAAAAAATAGGAACTTAAAGAGGAATGTTGAAAAACATTTATTCTTTTTGCTATTTCATTTCAAATACATAGCTGATTTTCTTTTAAATTTTAACCTAATCTATGATTTTCTTGAGAGTCAAAAAATGACTGGAAGTTGTTTCTTTCTACCAGTTGTAATGAAGGCAAAGTACCTTACTTAGGGAACCAAATCCTCAGGTGCCTGCCTGAGGCTAGGTTCTTTTTTTTACAGGTGAGCAGAGGAAAGAGTGGCTCAGGATATTCCCCTGCCTCGGGCAACTCATGAAAATACCAAGAAGAATTGCAACCTTTTTGTGGATGGGGCTGGAAGAGCCTACTTTGCATTCCTGCTATTTCCAATGGAATGATACAGAAGCTATGTTTTAACTGATTAACTCTCAGTGTTACCTTGGGACTGTATCAGTACTTGATCTATGCTAATAAAGAATTAGTAAGTTTGTAGGAATCGCATTATTTTTAAATACGATTCTGCATTCCTTACTAGAATAATAAAGATTTCATGATTAAGTTGAAGTCTGAACAAGAGAATATGGACTTTAAATACTTGATGCAGCTGTAGGATGTAATTAAATGTATAGTTAAAATAAATTATTTTAGGAGTAACAGGAAAAATCTGCTAGCTGTTTCAATCTGGTTTATATGAGTCCTACTAAATAAAGTAATTTTCACATTTTAATGTGTCTCTTTTAAATACCTTAGTGCAAAATTGAAAACTAGCCATTCTTCAGAACAAAAATACCTGCAAGAATAATACTGCCAGTAGAAGGTTTCATATTTTGCTGTGGAAATTTGATAAACAGAACTTTGAAATATGCACTTGAGATTGGGGGCAGATTTTCAGAAGAGTCACATGCAATTTGGGCATTTGAATTTTGGGAAGAATAAAAATATCTGTACCATAATGTTTTGAGTATTAACACAATACTGCAAGGTCTGGTTCAGTGGAGACTGATATATGCATTTGAGTCCACGTACTTTAACTTGTTGACAATAGACTGTACTTATTTCACTATGCTAGATTAAAGCCTGTACTAGAAACGCAGCAGTCAGAAGAGAGTTTTTGCAGAGTCAGGTTCTTAGACAGTAGTGCAAGTGTTTTCTGCAGCAAGATTGTGAAGAATAAAGTGAGAGCTGTGGAAGAAAAGAGGGAGGTGGTTTTGAGTTTACAGCAGGTGCAATTGCTGTCATGTCAATATCCAACACTAATAGGTATAAGCATTTGTAGTAGAAAATATCAAGAAAATCAGAAAAAAGTTTGGAACAAGAGATGACAACAATAAGCTAAACTACTTTATATGACTAAACATTGTATAGATGACAAGTTAACGAAAAAATAATTTAATTATAGACACTACAGCTTTTGTATTGCATTCATAATTGAAGCATTTTCTCCTCCTCTTCCTCTTGTTTTCTTTTACTCTTATGCTTCTTCCTGCTCTGCTTCTTCTTTTTCTTCCTTTTGAACACATACATTATTTTCTAATATGTGATTGCTTTGGCATAATGTGCTCCACATATCATCTTAGTAACATATAAATAACAATACTTACTGAAGCTTTACAGGCATGTTTATTATAAACAGAAGGAGTAAAAAACATATATTGAATGATGGAAAGGCATATTGGAAATTATTGTGAGATTTAGAAATTATTAAGCTCTGGAGAGAGTAGATGGAAAGAATGCTGTCAGCCTGCTGGGGGATGGCTGGCTTCCAGAGGAAAAAAAGCTGTAGATGCTAAAACTAGAGAGCTGCTACTATAGCCTTCCACTTCAAAATAGGAGAGACCATATAGAATGTTTTTATGAGGCTAAGTGTTATGTTTCCTGAGGACTTGAAGCAGAGAGGTATACCTGGATGAAGGGAACAGAGACAAAAATGGCAGAGTTTCAAAGAGGTACCACAGCATGTGTTTTTCTCTGATTGCAGCTACCCTATGCTTTCAAAGCCTGTGCATAGAGGTTTGCATGGAAATGGCAGCCTCTTCTCTCCTAAAAGCTAGTTGAAGACCAGAATAGAAATGGCTCTATTCCTACCACTCTGCCTTCTCCATGGAGAGTGAGATTTTTCCAAGCACTTCAGGCAATATGAGAGCAATCACAGAATTTCAAAGAGGACAAAGAAGGCATTGAAAAGAGGATTGAGAAGAGCTTTAAGAACACTGAAAAATGAATGCAAATAAGCTACACTGACCTGTAGTACAAAATAAAGTGATTCAGCAGCTTCTACAATGTATTTTTCACTTCTGAATTGGGGTCTGAAGAGAGTGTCTTTTCGGTGATTTTTACTTCTATAGCGTAGAGCTTCTAGGACAAAACGAAGCAGTGCCTGTAACAGTGAAAACATTATGGTTAAAGAGGTATGTAAACATTTTGTTTCATTGTGAAATAACTCATACCAAACACTTAGGATAACAACCACCTCAGCAATGATTCCAGAAGCTGCCATGCCTGCTAGATTTACAAGCTTGTTTCAGTACTCAGAATGGAGATCTTTGGTGCATAAGGGATCTGACTCTCAGGGGAAACTGACACAGATGCAAAGGGTAGGAGTCATCTCAGGTCCTGATAATTATTCAACGAAAACAGCACTCTGAATTGTTCATGGTGAAGATCTCATTCTATATGAAGACAATGCTGTGATCAGGAACACCCACAAGGCTTTCACAGGTGGGAACACAGACCCTGTGAGTAATTTCTAACAGTACACACCCCTGGCACTCTGCAGTGCAAACTAAACACTCTCAAGCTTGACTGGAGATAATATTTTATTGGTAGATTTTCCTAATGGAATTGTCTTTCATTTTACCTAGAGTGAAATTATTTTTTCCAAACTGCAAGGATTATGGCACTGTTTTAATTTTCTACAGATTGCTTGACAAAGCAGACACAGAGACAGCATGGAAAGAAATGTGTATTCCTTTCTTCCACAGGGAACAGGGATGATAACCTAGAGCTGGCTGGTGGAAACTTAACATTTTTTTTCTTTGATATCTTTATAAAAGCCGTATCAGACCAAAACTTCAATTAGTACAGATTTGTTTAGTTCCACTGAAATAAATGATATTACACAAAAGTCTTGGCCTCTGTATATAGATATTGCCAAAGGAACTGCTGTGTTGTTTAGTTGTTTGATGTTGTTTGCTTTTGATGAGTGATACATGTCATTTACTCTCTTCCCCTGCCCCCGAGGTGGTCAGCAATGAACCTACACAGCCCCTGAAGGCAGAGGCAGTGAGAGATCAGGGCTGGCAGTCAGAACCTGACTAAGTGATTATTTCAATCATTAGCTAATTGTTCCACAGTGTTCATCGCTTTTTTTGGAGTTTCTCGGATCCTCTTTCATCAATCTCAATTTGAGGTAATTAACCTCTGAAGAGTAGTTTAAGGTTATTAGGTTTTGTTTATTTGTTTCAAAAGTTCCTCTTGTGGTTGGGTTTTTTCTCTATTTAATAAATTGCATTAATGGTAATATATTCTATAACAAATGCACATCAGTTTACCTAGTAGAATTGATGATTAGCTGCTATTGTATTCTGCCTGAGTTTGCTAAATCACTCTGTAACTTGATATAAAACTACTAATTTTAAACAGCACAGATTAAGATTATCACATTTGGTAGAGTACTTTTTTTATTTTATCATAATAAAAATTCCAAAGCTGACACTGATGCATTGTATCCTGTTGAATCGTTAGCTTGCTTATTACCTATGGTATAAAAATAGGGACATACAAGATATATATAACCTTAAACTATGTATTTTTTTCTTCTTCCTTCTTTCCTGTCTCTCTCTTCCAGAAGAAAAAAGGTTGAAAGGACTTGCTACAGAAATATAAGCATCTCAGTGAAAAACTTCTAAAGCTCGTGAAGTTTGTGCACAAGCAGGAAAAGACTTTGAAAGCACTTCTTGTTCTGCTAGTTTTCTCCCAAGCAGAGACAATTTTATTAGGTTATATCAAGATGAAGGATGGAATAATCTGGATCTTATCTAGTTTCAAACCAAAGACTTAATAGAATTAATTAATCTTGAAGATACCATAGTGATTCTAAACTACTCATTAAAGCATTACAATTCCAACATTTTATTCCAAGATATCAATGTTTTTCAAGTAGATAAATAAAGAGAAAATAAGCAGCAACTAACTCACTGAGATTGTAGCTGGATTTATTGCTGTACATTTATTGCTGTACAATGAATCACACGGAGAGTTTCAGAAGCAGAACTTGGAAATGGGCCTGTCTTCATACACTTGGTGATTTATTTGAATGTTCAACTGATTTTAGACCTTCTGAAAGGAAAAAGGGGACTACTTTTTTCATTAAAGTTGTGACCATAGGAAGTTATGAAAATAAACATTCTGTTGCTTACTTGTACTAGGTTGACAATGAACTCAATATTTTCAAAAAGAAATTATTCAATTCATTTGGAGAACCTGATGGAACAGGCTGAAAATATTTGAAAAATTACTATCTGCTATTCCATTTGTCATAATTCAAATTATTATAATTATTTTAATATTTATTTGCCATAGACCTCATACCCAAATCCTGTATACCTTTCTTTTCAAAAAAGCATTTAACTTTGGAGAACTTCAAATAAAATGTTAATGAGTTAAGAGAGATGATGTAATTTCCATTCAGTTCTTCCTTTCTTAATTTAATAGTTTTTTTCATAATTAAAATAATTTTTACATTTATTTTTTACTCATAGAACTTAGAGGATGATATAAAGTTGTGTTAATTCTATGTATAAAATTATATTATGCAACTAATTATGTGGAAGATACGCTCAGTCAAACACAAATCACTGGGCTTAGTGCAATGGTCCCTTTGGCCTTAAAAGTCTTGGAATATTTTTACTTAGTTTACAAATGAAGGTACAGGGGATGGAAATTAGTTAGCTGAGAGAGAGCAGAATGGAGCAGAACAGAGATCACACATCTCTTTTTTCTGCATTGAGCACCCTCAAGCTCTTGCATAATTTTGACAGAAATTGTCTGTTCTAACAAAAATTAACAGCATGGCTAAGGGCTCTGAGTGTCATAGGCAAAATCAGAGTAGATCCTTCTGCTTAGTGAACTAATAACTCTGAGGCTGATAAGCAGCACTTGTTACAGTGCCCAAGTCCCCTTTGGTGACATTTGGTTTGCAGATCAATGACGTGGAAGACCATAATTACTCAGAACCCATGTCAGTCAGTGGGTCAACAGAACATTATTTACTGACAGGAGAAGATTTTGTCTGCTGTGCCAAAGGTAATTGCAGCATAGGCTTTATAAAGTCCTCTGAACTGTAATAAACTATCCAGTTCAGATAGTGACATTCAGATCATAATTTTGCTATTGTCCATATACACGTGCATATAATGGACTAAATATTGTGTATTTTTAAAGATAAGTCATGGTGCTGCCCTGTGCTCCAGTGAGTCATTTGCACACAACCATTCTCCATTAGAGCTCTCCTTCCTCTGCTTTGCTCATTTTAGCTGAGGAAATCCATCCTGCTCCATGTGGCAGCTAACAGTCTTCACTAAAATCTGATTTAAGATGCTTTATGACTAAGGGGGAGAGCTCAGGTTTCCTAGGTACTCCTAGTATGAGCATCAGGATATAAACTTCAGATTGTCAGAAATGGTCATTGTCAGAGGGGGATTTATGTGTGTAGATATCTTTGTCCTCCTCTTTGTCTTTCTGCTCAGAAGTGAAAATGCACAGGAGTCTTTTTTTAGTTAATGATTATTGTTATTTTAATTAAGCAGTAAGTACCTAGAATAGATACTAGCAACCTACAAAGGATTGCAATCCAAAGTAATAAAAGCAACATAAAGTCTGCCGAACACTGCAAGCTCAAACTTAGTTGCTCCAAGAGATCCTAATTACTCACTACGTAATTCAAGTAATTTCCTCTATGGCAAAACTCTAATTTGAAAACAAATTTCTTAATAATTTTATAAAAGGAATTTTTTTTTTTGTTTTTTTTTACTTTTTTGTTTCAGGAAAATGTACAGAAATTTAAATAAATCACAAATAATTTGTCCTTTTCTGAGGTAAAATTCCTGTCCCACTATTTGCAAAAGATAAGCCTCTGAGGAATAAAAGAGAAGTCTCTCACTGAGTTTAGATATGAACAAAACATATTAGTCAATTCAGAAGCTTAAATTGTAAGTAGAAGGCTTTTCTGGTGGATAAATAAATAAATAACAGTATCCTTTTGTGTCTGAATAAAAAATCAAGTATTTTAAGTATCTTAAAGTACTCTGTGACTCCACTGTCATGTAGGTTGGTAATCTATAGATGATCCCTTTAGACTGTTTTTCAGGTTGTAAGCCAGAAGTTCTGTGTGGAATCAGAGGAAATAATTGTAAAAGACAGCAGTTGAAAAACTGGTGTAGCTTCTGCTCCTCATAAAAACTCATCTAGTACATATTCCTTCGTGTCCCTTGTGGATTACTTGGTTTAGTGTTTTAAATTGCATTTGATTCAGAATCACCTGAAGTGAGCCAGTCCAGATGCCAGAGGCATGGGTAACTAAGGGAGCTCTGTAACGAGAGGGGAAGCCTACAAGAGATGTGGAAATAATTTATGCCACTTGTGATTTGAGAAATAGTTACATCTGAAAGCAATTGTAGCTCAAAACAATCACTAATGGGAGCACAAAGCTGTGCCTGTCAAATGTAGAATGTTCTTCTGCAACCATACAGCACCACTATAGTCTTGTTTGTCCTCTCTTTCATCCTGGTTGTGCCTTCGCATTCAGTCATCCTTAGCAAAGAAAGGGACTGACTCATTACAGCCAATCCTTAAGCTTTCTCAGCATATCTAAAGGTCTGTAGTTTACTTGGCTGCTGAACTTTGATCTGTTTGCAGAGTTCTTGCAGGCAGGGATGATCCACAAGCTGCCACACAGTGAATCGGCTCTTTGGAGGCACTAGGTTGATAAAAGAGCCATCCTGTTGACTCAGTGTGGAAGGCAGACTGACTCAGAAGCATAATGTATAGACTGTCCCTAGGGTGATACTTACAGTATCTAAAATGACCTTTTTAGACACTCGTACTGTCTAAAAGAACCTATTTAAATGTTCAGAAGACTTTAGCTACTCTCCAGTGTACTAGAAAAGCAGGATTATAGAATTATTTCCATTAGTAATGGTTGAGCAGTAGCACAAACAAGTTGTGGTAAGACAGGACATCCCAGGATGACAGTGACAGGGAGGGATAATGCAAATATACCTCTACTAGGTGTGTTTAACGTTTAAGAATTTTAATAAAATATTGCTGCTTAGAGTAGTAGACATCTGTCTGTTATCTGGGATCTATCTGTGTGTTTTCCAACAAGGAAAGACTGACCTCTCCTACATATCGTGAGACTTATCTGATGACAAGAAGAAAGTAAAACTGGTGGAATTTATCAGCCTTTCTTTGCCTAGTAAGAATCTTTCCATAATACACATTTACATCATGGCTACACTTTGAACTTTAAAGGAAAATTAATGCTATTTGGTGTTTTGGCTGCTTCTCATCTCTGTTAACCTGTGGAATTCCAGCATACTTTTGTTTGTGCAGCGACTGTTGTCAAGATGTCTGAGTGCTAACTGTATTCTACATTTAATTGTCAATTTTTTTTTACTTAGCATCTCTAGAAGTATTTCCATTCCTCTTCCATCATTTCTTCTTCACTGTGGGATTTAAACAAGCACAGGTGAAAATTAAGGCTGTCATTTTTAAGTAAAAAAGGCGTATGGTTCTTGTTGGCACTACAGAAAAATAGCCATTAAAACGTTCCTGAATGCACAATACAAAAATTGTGAAAATATATGCTGGTTAGGCAGCTGGAGCATTTGCAACTTCTTTGTAATAGCTTAAAAATCTCATTACTCTGAATGAGAAACTATCTCTATGAAATCCAAGCATTTAAATTAGCATATGCTCTAAGCAGGCTTGGCCATGTGACTCAACCTGTTTAAAGCTCAACATTTCTTTCTTCTGGGTTCTAAATCCAAAACATGTTAAAAAACACCCATGGCTACCACACATCACACAAATATACAAGCAGTACTGGTCATAGACGTTCTGGGAGATCAGGGAAATCACTTCCACACTGAGTCCCTCATTCTCATATACACTACATATATCTGTTTGCATTACATTTTATAAAAATCTTTTCTCTAGTTAGAGCCACATATTTCCTTTGTGCTAGAAAACTCAAATACCTTGCAACTGCAAAAGAATTTTTGTCCTGTTATATGGAGAAAGGTCTTCATTCAGTGTTCCTGCAACACATTACCTTAGTGATAGGAGGTGTTGCTACTAAGTTTTCCCAGTGATTCCTAGGATGCTGCCCTGAATATTTAAACCTTAAAGGGAGAAATAGAGTGTGCATTTCCAATAAAAAGTAGAAGAAGTTAAATATTTCCTTGATACCAACAGACTCTTCCATTATGCTCAACAGTAAAAGTAGTTTTGTAGTAAGACCCCTGCAGTTCTCCAGGGTGGTCATCCAGATTTCTGCTTGGATAGCCTAGAAGCTCATACAGCCCAAGGAAAGAATTCGCATAATCAGAATTCAGTTGAAAAATCACAAATTCTTGCTGTGGCACCAAAGATTTTCTGTTACCTGTCCATGACAGAAAACTGGAAAGCCTTGTTCCCCCTGTAGAGAGGTTAACCAAAATGCTCATTACTGTGTTTACATCTGTGCCACAGCCTGAGGCCCTTATTCAAGATGAGTTTTTCTAAGGACTAATTAAGGGCTAAGCTGAAAAACCACTAAAATAACAGGGAGAATGAAGCAAATGTTCTAAGTAGGAGCCCCACATTTCCTGTCCACCTTATTCCAGGCCAGCATGTTATATTGGTCACATCTCCTCTTGTAGCTTTCAGCTTTATTGCCACTGACTAAGTCTTTATGTTAACCACAGACAAAATTTTAAAACTGGCAGGTGCAAAACATTCCTTTAACTGTGCTACTTAACAAACCCCAAACTGAAAGGTTTTATGTCTTGCTACTCTCGTTTTGGAAATAGCTTAGCTTCTCAGAAACTCTGTACTTAAAAAATATCCAGTGCATGGGTTGCAAACCCTGCAGGGATTGTTTTTCTTCTTTAGCACACTGTTATTCCATTTGAAATAAAAAATATTTTTGAAACATACTGGGGAGATTTTGTGCTATTAAGTTTTATAAAACCCATAATCTGGGATTCCCTTTAGCCTAGCAGTTTCTCATTAAAAATATTAAATAATGAAATGTTTGCAAAATTCAATTGGAGAGGTGGAATCTGATTATTTGGACATTATTACAGCCATGTAAATGTGCCGAAAACATTTATAAGCAAAGCTCTTGAGCTTGCAGGCATTTAGAGAGCAATGCTACCTGAAATAACAAATATCAAGGCTTCCTGCTGTTGTATGAAAAGTAACAAAGAGATAAACTACTGTACTGCAGAGCTCAAAGCTAATTTGCAAGACAGATTAGGATAGAAAAAGTGTAGTATTAAAAGGAGCAGAATGAGCTGGATCATTTTTTCATTCCTCCACTCTTTTGTTTATGTGAAGGTCTGAACAGAGAAGTCTTCAGAGCAGGCCTAAGTGAGAGATTCCACAGGAAGATGTCTTTGCTTAGAGGTCACTGAGTATCATTCCTTTACCCTTTTCAGTCAGAAATACCACAACACAACTCTGCAGCATGACATTCTAAGGCTGGAACTGAAAGAGCAATTTAAGAAGAAAGAATAGGTACTGTCGTGTTGTGGAAGTTTAATTAAGCTAAATTGACATCATGAGAGAGCCTTAGAAGTGCAATTCTTAAGTGCTTACTCAAATATCCTTTAGGGTCAGTCCCTTGAGGGATGTGGTGATTCTGCCAAGACTGTGAGAAGATATTGGGAGGGGTAAACAACATTCAGGGACTTAAACACCAGCCGGTACTTGAAGCAAAGGAGATAAAATCTGAGATAGCTCATCATTTACAGCTGCAGGTAGAGTATTTTTGTAGATTTAAAATACCAGCTTTGGACAGAAGAAGCTGGTGAGGCCTTATGGTTTAGGACTGATTAATTTATTTATTATAAGAACAGGATTTTAGAATCAAACCTAGGTCTTTTAAAGTTCCTCAGTGAAAAAGCAGTTGAGATCTTGTGTATTCCTGGTCATCCTGTTTGTACCTCTAGTGCATTTTTTGTAATTTTTCTTAATTGTCCTCTGTAGTCAAGAGAGTTACATAAACTCAGGCTTGATCTACCAGTTGTATTAACTATTGCAGGACATGCATAAGTCCCCTGAAGTCAGCACAGTTTCAAGGACACTTGATTCACTGCCTGGGAGATTGGTGAACTTGGAGCTATAAATATACAGCATGTTTGTATGTGACTGTAAGTGTTGGCTAATTTTCTTTTCCTGCTAACGTCACAGTCTTACTGACATATAATCTGTCTTGGTGGCACTCTCCCCTACTCATACTGGTGATGTGACTTGAGCTCCAGCTACTGCAAGGCTCACTTCTGGCAAGCACTGTGCTTATGTGTACGAGGATCATGGCTATATTTACAGCTAGCAAATCCCAAACCTTTCCAATTCTGGTGATGGGCTGTTTATGTGGAAAGAACAGACCATAATGGAAGGTCCAGACCCCTTTTATGAATTAATGGTCTACCATATGTGTCTTTTTTTGGCCCTAGGTGACCAGGCTATAGGAGACCTAAGATATACTTCAGGAAAACTGAGTGCTTCAGGTTAGGAAATAGTAAATAGCATTACAGTTTTTTCTTCCAAATGGACTTAAAAAATAATAAAAAGCAGGTACTGTCAAACTAAATCTTACAAAATCAACAGTGCATGGAAGAGGCATCAGTTGTGCTCTATTGAGTTGTAAGAGGATTCCAATTTACTTTAACTGTCCAATACTGCACCCCAGAGGTAAAAGAGCATTATTCTAACATGAAAGAAGCCAAAGCATAATGCTTCAGGGCACTTTTGGCCTTCAGTGTTCACTTTAAGCACCATCGAGGACAATTCTGACCATTCAAAACCACTCTGTATTGCCATTAAATTCCTTGGTTTGCATTTGAGAATTACCCTAAGTAGTGCGCTTTGTTTGGGACAAAGGAATCAGCTGCTACAAGTGCCACTGTGTTGCTGGCGAAACCATGACTAACTGGTGCCAGACGGTTAAAAGTGAGATGTGTCAGTAGTTTCTCATCAAAGTGTGTCCTGAAGATGCATGCCAGCTCTGTTTTGACACTGGCCTGAGTACTCAAACATCAAACAGTGGTGAAATTCCAGCTAGACCTGTGTTTGTAAATAACTTTCCTCTTTATTCCCCTCCTCATCACATACTCTTTCATGGCCA
The DNA here is from genome assembly GCF_965178545.1 of Coloeus monedula. Classification (NCBI taxonomy): domain Eukaryota; kingdom Metazoa; phylum Chordata; class Aves; order Passeriformes; family Corvidae; genus Coloeus; species Coloeus monedula. The sequence continues at coordinate 73,204,033 of NC_138822.1, forward strand.
CTGAAGTATGCTGAATGAAGCTGAAATCCAAAAGGAGCCTGGAGACAGAACATAGGTCAGATTTGACTTTGAGTCTCAGCAAGTTTGTGATGTTTCAGTTGTTGTGGTGCTGGCTTTAGCTGCTCTGAGACAGATGTGTTCTCCAGACACAGCACTGCAGACTACTTGCAAGGCTTGCTTGAACACGGTAGTGTGTGCAAGCTCTGCCAAATCTGCTGGAGCTAAGGCGAGGACCAATCCAGAATCTAAATGTACCTGTGCTGCCCCCACAATTGACTGGAATATACATATTATGCTTATTATAACTAATGATGAACACATATTGCAAGTCATGATGAAGCAGAACCTAGTGAAGGATGTGAATGCAGCTTGTGCAAAAGCGAGTTTCAGATGACTCTTTGTGAAAGTGGTAGTGTTGTGTGAAAACAGTGCTTTTAGAAAGATGAGTAGTAAAAACATTTTTTTGGGGAACAGAGCAGGTGGTAGCAGATATGGATTTTTGTTCCTAAGTCTTTGATTCATGATGTGGCCCTGGCTAAATTAGATCCTACCCCTTTATTTTCCCAGATATTTTCCCTCCTTATGGGAAATAGTTTTCTTAGATGGAAGATAGCATCTGAAAGCAAAGTATCAGCACTGCTGCAATTCTGTTGTCTTCCCAGTTATTTTTCTTTTGATTCTCTCTGGTGAGCATACTTCCACTGCAAAAAGCTTGCAGTCATTTTCATTATCTGCTTTTCTTTTGACTGACAAGCCATTTTCTGGAAAGTCCTGTCTGTCTGTACAAAATAAGCACTTACTGTATCTGATGTTCATAAAATGTAGTTAATTTTACCAGGCTTTGGGAGCCCTGAAAACCGGTGGATGGGACGTGCCTTCCATCCTCACTGATAACATACTGTTCCTGTATTTTGTGTTGTTCATTTTATACTGCATGGACACAAGTAACGGTTTCTTAAGTTCAGTGAGGGATGCCAGCCAGGCGTTTGTGCCTTCTTAATTACCTAAGTATAAATATTACCATACCAAAATTAGGGAGAGTGCAATTTCTGTAATAATTTTCATATGTGGGAAAGTAGTCAGCTCCTTTTGGAACTAAAAAGTCTCAAACTCAGAAGAACTCTAAAATGGGGCTTTTGTTCATAAGCTGGTATCTATGTGGTTTCAATGTAAGAAGCTGAGAACTTGCTACTGTCATGGGTATTGGGGTAAATCTCTTCCGTTCCTCATTTGGCCTGGATGATTTTAAGTGGACATCAAGACTGTCCATTAAAAATACTGGTTTTGCATAAAATCCTATTTTCTGTATTATGGAAATTCTGTCTTTAAAAGCATCTTCTTACAAATTAGCCTTCAAATGGCATTTATTTATAATTCACCTCTGAGTTTTATTTAAAACCTAAGAAGGAAAGCAAATTACTTTGAAGGAAAATGACATGAAATTAGGAGTCCAGTCTTAATTTTGTAAGAATAATCATAATCTCTGAAAATGTACGCTCTTTTTTTAGCTATGAATTTCCCTATAGTTCTCTCTCCCTCCTTTTTGATATGAGTAACATATCAGCCTTCTTCAGTTTAACTGAATTCTCAGTTCTTCAATAAACACAGTTTCAGGTTTCTTCTGTAAGGCAGCACTTATATACACACTATAAAGAGATCTTGTAGATAAAATTCTTGCCAGCATAGCAAAGGCATCATGTGCTGTTACGCCTGGTTGTAACATATAAACAGATGTTCAAAACTAAGTGAAGTTTGCCTTTAGTTACAGTCTATTAATCACCATTTTCTGCCTGAAAAGATACTAAAAGACCATAGTTCTTCGTCCCTCTAGACCCTCAATTTTCCACCTACCTCAGAGTACAGATTCAGTGATTTGGAACAACAGGAATGTTATAGATGCTCTGTTCTCTTTTTTGTCTTTTTCTGCAGAAAATAATGTCTTCTTCCACATATTCTGGTTTTCTCTTTGTATTTTTTCCTTTTGTCCACTGATGTGCAACACAGTTTCTTCCTTTTTATTAAAATTAAAATGGTGAAAAAGTTGAATAAATGAGATAATGCATTTTAAATTTTGTTAAACTATTTTAATATAGAAGACAGTTTTAGAGCTCACGGTTTCTTCCTTATTTACATTGCAAAATCGGCCCTATCATATTGCCCTCTGGTGGTATGAATTGGGAGTTTAAAACACCTTTAATATCGTGAGGGAAATACTATTTTAAGGAATTAAATCGAGAAAACACAATTATTGCAACAATGATATTACAGCTGAGCATTAAACAGCATTTTCTGCTCTTGTTGAATACAGCATCATGCAACTGATAGAGATTTGGCTAGAACAATTGCAAATACAATTTTGAAATAAACTGTAGTCATTTTACTATCTTAAAAATCTCCAATATGATCATTTGTCCTTATAGGCTTTCAATATGACCATTACAAGAGAGAATTTGATTTTAAAGACAAGATAACAATATAGTCATCTTTCTGATGAGCACAAATGACATGCTTGCAATAAAACATGAATAGATATAATGAGAACAGTTTTCTGCTATTTGTATAAAGGGCTATAAACTGTGGTAATCTCTTTTTTGCAGATAGTTTTCCATTCTCCAGCAGAAATCACTACAGATTGTGACTAAAAGGTCAATATTTTATGTGTACTCACTTATACCTCCCTAGAATGTGTAAACAGAAATAAATGATGACAACCAACAATAAGGTGCTGCATTTCACACCAAATGACATTTTTTTATCATGCTGTGAAGCTGCCCAAACACACTAGGCTCTGCACAACCTCTAGGAGCAAGCACCTCTGATTTAAGCAGATTACCTATATTACTTTCTGTGAGAAAGCAAAGCGGAATTTTCTCCTATTAGTCAATCTGTAAATGTTTTTATCTTGCAGTTGTGTATTTTAACATATTTATTTGCTCCAGGCAGCGGAATTCTCTTTCTGTGAAAGAAGAACCACAAATGGTTTGAACACATCTAAGCGTGGAACAGTTTCAATACATCTGGCTCCTAAAATCACTCCTGAAAGTTCCACCGGTGATTGAAAGTGAACCCATCAAGGCAGCCAAACAGAGCTCTGATCAAAGAGATGCCACCTTCATTTTGTACATATTTTAGATATGAAATAATCTTCAGAGAAACAGCAAGCTAGTTTGTTATGCCTAAATATGAAAAGAAAATTAATGTGTCATCTAAATGAAATCTCATTGGATTATTTATCATTCATCTTTAAAGTGGAGAAGTGTGCTGTAATACAAAGCTTTACTTATGAGGCTTTTTGTTGTTGTTGTTTTTTCTCTCCCAGTGTTATTTATAAATACATATTTCCATTTTGACTTTAAAATTAGAGAACTCATGGGATGCTTGTGCCTGCAGTCAGATTGGAAGTTTGGAGAGGAGTGGACTCCAGTGTATTTTGGGGTTTTGTCTCCTCTTGCGTCTCTCACCCATCCAGACAGTATCCTTTTGTGGTGGGAATACTGTCAGAGGAGCCTCAGAGCAGGTGGAGGAATAAAATATTTGCATGCACTGGTGGAGGACATGAGCACCAGTGCATGTCTTCTGCCCAGCTCACAGCTGCCCTTTGCCTCAGTAATTGCTACATGCCAAGTCAGCTGAGGACATTGCACTTTCCAGCTTTAAAGGTTGAAAATCTGAAGATAATGGAAATAGCCTTGAAGTTGCTGCACTTTTTTGGGACAAAGAAAGACAGGTCTGTTGACATTCCTTGTAATGCTTCAATGTTGCAAGGTAACTTCTTTCTATCTCTCTCCATTACACTCATTTAGGTAGCTCCAGAGTATACTTGAAGTAGGCAGAGGAACCCAGCAATGTTACATCAGATGTAACTAGGGAAAAAAAAAGAATTTGCCATAAAGATAAGCTTTTTGGAAACTCTCTTGAGATTGTTACCTTAATTTGGAACGTGTCTGAAGATGTCTTTGACTATCCAGCACCTTACATGCAGGAGGCATTAGCTCCTAATGGAAAGAGCCCAGAAACTGAGCTACATCATTACACTGAAAACTCAAGTAAAGTTGATTTAGTTGAAGCAATAAGTGCAAAAGTAGACCAAAATGAACAACTACCTCAGTGGCAGTTATTCCTTTTTCTTAACATTTGTGTCCTGCCACCTTTGTCCCGTTTCCTCTCCTAAACACTAAGGATCATGGCTGCCATTGGGCTTAAAGCCAGTAGGAGATTTCCATTGTACAACGACTGGTTATGTTCTCTTCACTTGGCCTCTTGTCATTCCTCTCTCCTCCCCCCACTCTTTCTTATTTTTAATGAGCTTTGCTTGGCCTTCTGAATGCTCAAAGCTTTGCTGGCTGCAGAGCAGTGGAGCCTGACCCAGCTCTAGCCTGAGAAACAGCGGTTCCTAAAAGGCTGCTAATGCCAGCTGACCTCCTTGTGACCCATGTAGCATGTACATATTACCTTGTGTCTTGTTTCAGCCCAAGTGGCCCAGGATTTACTGCAGCATGAGATTAATCTTGCCTGTGTGCAGAAAGGCTGTGGTTACAGTGATCTGTGGTGACAGGACCCTTTGAAAACACCAATACAACAAGTAGAATCACATTGCTGATTTCCTGTACTCTTGGGATTTTCTGTGGTACTTGCATTGTGTTTGGGTAAGGACAATCAGTCCAGCTACCATGTTTTGACTCTAGGAAATACATTTATTTTTTTCACCAGATGTGCAAGGGAAGAACCCTGTGGACTTTTCCACAAAAGGCATATTTGATGCAGTGAGTTGCATGCACTGGGAGTGATGCTTGGTCATTTCTCCCTCTTACACTGTAAGAACCATGCATACTCAGCACCCTAAGCTTCCTCACAGAAATAGAGACCCAACCTCAGTGTACAAATTCCTACACAATGCTAGCAGCCTTTACCTGTGGGGCTAAAGATCCCGGAGTTGTGTTAGAAGAGGATGACAAAACAGCAGGCGGAATGAGAAAAGACACATATGAATCCTTTCATTTGATCTAAAGCACACATGCAGGCTCAGTCTGACAGAAGGTTACAGTCAAGAACCTGGATTTTTTATTTTTCTGTGACCTATATACACATCTTTCCTCTAGGTGTCTTGCATGGATCTTATCCCTAGCGGAGAAGCTAAAATTTACAGTTGGGAATCTGGAATGCATTGTGTTGGACTACACTCTGCTCAAACATTTCAAAAATATCTGTTCCTCTCCATTGGATACCAGCCTCTCCATAGCATTGCTCTTACTTCCATGGACTTTTCTGTGGAGTATTTTTCCTGCGATGGATATGAGGAGCTGGACAGGAATCTGGAGAAAGCGCAGGTTGTACATTATAGGGATTCCACACTCTTTTTTTAGACTAGACTGGAATCATTCAGTTGGACGTGACATGCAATGATCATCTAATCCAACTGCCAGACCACTTCAGGGCTGACAGAAAGTTAAAGCCTGTTATTAAGGGCACTGTCCAAATGCCTCTTGAACACTGACAGACTTGGGGCAGACTCTCACCTCTTCAGGACACTGGTGTTTGACCACACTCCCCCTAAAGAGATCCCTCCTGATGTCCAGTCTGAACCTCATGATGAGGCTTTGTACCATTACCCGTATAATCCTTGATGACCTAAAAAGGTCTTTGTTTTGAAAGAAAGAGTTTACAGTGACCCATACAGAGAAGCTGGAGTTACTCGAAAGTTTGCCAATTTGTGTAAAATTAAACTTTGCTGTTTCTAACTGCTGCCTACCTCCTTATTCTCTGGGGTGTTGAACAAGTTTTGCAAGAGATGGCATTTTCTCTCAGTCTCTTCAAAGAGTTACTACTCTGCTGAGTAAAGTGACAAGACCAGTTTTTAAAAACTGCTCTTTGGTTCTGTGAGTATGTTTGCATAATAGCAGGGGTTTATCAGTGCTCTTTTATGCTAATTCAGGTTGTTTTATTTGTGAATTCCACAAACCTTACTTTTCCAACATATGAACTTTATCACTCCCGTGTAAGCTCAGCCTGTGGTGAAAGAAAGGCAGACTCAGTCACTTTGCCTTACAAATGGTATGCACCCAAAGCACGTAGACAGAAGTTTCCTGTACTTCACCCAGTGTACAAAAATCTGCTCACCTTTGCCCACAAGAATCATGTTACTGTAATATTGATCTAAATGCAAAGAATGAATTGTGTTTTCCTGCAAAAAGCCTGGGTAAAGGACCTTTCAGGGCAATTAGAGATAGAACTGAAAAGCTAGGCATAGAGCTGCACTACAGTAACTACAGATTCACATTGGTTCCAGCACAGATTTTAGTTTCTTTGTTCATGTTTTCTAATAAGGAAACCAGACCCCCAAGATCATTATTTGTGTAGTGTGCAATCCCACAACTCTCTCTGACGTGAAGTAGCCTACAGGATCAATCCTGCACAGAGGCTGACACATAGGGACAGAATAATGCTTAAACCATTATTTGAACAGAACAGCTGATTAAACATCTCTCAGGGCAGAATATATACTGTAATCCCAAGAAAATCAACAGAGGCTGAAATTGAGCTAGGCTCTAGGTGTACTTGGTGTTTTATGTTTGGGATGTTCTAATCTCCTTATTACACAAAATGGTCTTAGCTCCATCACTGCACTTTTTGGTGATCTGTATGCCTCCAGGTTCTGCCTTTATATTGGTAGATCACAAACCAGTCTGAGTCTTTCTGATCCACCCTTCTTGTGTACACTTATTTCTCTCCTTGCTCTCTTATGAAATTCATTGATCACATACTCTCACCCAAATCTCTTTATCTTGTTCCCAAGACATTGCTGCACATTTCCAGCCATTAGCATTACCACCTCACTGCTATTTAACCTTTCACTGGCCCACATACAGAGGCACTGTTTTTCCTTTCTTTTCAGGACTTGTTTCTGTTCTGAATGAGGGGTGTTCCACCCAGCTGATAATGATCCTTAGAATTTGAATATCACCATCTGTTCTGTGGCCATCCCTACCCTTCCCCGCACCAGCCACTCCCTTAGCTCCAAATCCCTCAGCCCACCTCCTTTACTTTGTATGTCTGTTTGCCCTAAAACTCCACCCTGGCTTTGCACTTCAGGTAATTTTAGAGGCAGGGCAGAGTTTTATCAGGATTTGTGCACAGTTTAGAATATAGGAGATTAATGGCATCTCCCAGCTGGAGATATATGGGTTGCAAAATAGTTGAGTGCTTGGGGTGAGGCTTATTCCCATGGGCACATCATTTGTAGTTTCTTAACATTTAATTCTGAAGCCAGTAATAGTTTTTTTTGTCACCCTAGGATGAGAGGAAGTGCTGCTGGAAACACAGACCTGCTGAGGTCTTTAGAGACTTACAAAGTTATGTATCTGCTTCCTTGGCTTATGAGACCTCCATATATCCTGCCAGCCCTGAATGTATCAAGGTTATGCCAGAGACACTTTTTGTGATGATGAGGAGGGTTGCACTACAGCAACTCCCTGTCTCTGCTGTATGTTTTGGTTTTCTTGCCCTATTTGCATTTTCCTTCACACAGTTTCAGGAACAGAAGGGCTGAAATTAATTTATAATGTTCAGAAAGCATTTCAAAGATGCCAGCACGTGACTGCAGTTGCCATTGTAAAAATGCATCTTCCATCTCTGTCAAGCATGGCATAATCAGCACCTGCCCATTCCGAGGGCACTCCCACCAGTCCCGGCCTCTCCCGGGTGGCAGAGCAGAGAGCTGCTGCCCTGCTGGGCCTGCTCACTGAGCCACCCCATTCTACATCTGACTCATGCATTTTTATGCCAGCTGAATAATTACTCTTTGAAATTAAAATGATTCCAACCTATGCATGGCACAGATTTCTTACTCCAAGTTAACATTAAATGTTGGATTCATGAATCCTGTACGGACTGGAAAGGGAGGGGTGGGGTTGCTCTGTGGCATTCTATTCCCACATCAGATGATACAAAACTAATAAAGCAGTTGGTACCAGAAGCTGGATTTTCATGGAACAGCCAGAGGTGCCATGGAAGAACTTCTCTGTGGGGGAACTGTGGCTGTAAACATGATTTGGACACAGCAATTTATGAAGACAGTGCGATATTTACTTGAGTGAGCTTGAAAGGCTCAGACTGAGGCAGATTTGTTGTTTCTGGCAGAAATAAATTCCCCAGGTGAATCTAATAATTTCAAGACATCTGCTTGCAGATTTAGACAGGGCATGTCCTTGGCCTAGAGAAACTTTCCCCACCTGGTCTCCCCTGTTGTAAATGCCACTTCCTTCAATCAGGTAAACAGAAGAGCTGTGAAATGTGCAAACAACCTCTTCAAATAGCTAGTTACCTAGTGCTCAAGAGGACAATAAAAGTTTCATTGAAAATATTAGGGTCTATACAGAACACTGAGCTCACTTTGCTCGCTTAAGAAAGGATACTGGCACATCTAGCGTGGGGGCTGTATCTGGCTACATTTCTTCTGAGTTTGCTGATGTCTTTAGGTAAGTGCCTTATGGTGAGCAGTTGACTGGTTCCTGTGGCCTTTGGATTCCTACACGTGGATCCTTCAGGAACACCTTTAATCCTGTGCAGGTCAGAGCACAATACCCTATTGTCTCCTCAGCACTTTGCAGGACTTTCTCTGTTGCTGAATCAAGGTGATTTATTTCCCTTATAAAGTCACTCAGGTGTGAACTGAAAAGACCATTGATCATGTGAGGGGAATTCAACATAGGCACTGCTAGCATTGACTCTCTAACAGAAAATAAATATAATTTCATCCCACAGTTTTTCCTGTGTTGGAAGACATCCTGCAAAATATTACTACGTTCTCTTTCTCACTTTCCCATCCACCCTCCCTGTTTTACCTTTCCCTCTGCCTGACACTAAAATCAGTTTTAATGAAGATGTTGCTGCCAGTAAAATGGTGGGTATATTTAAGGAGCCTGTTCCAACGTGTCATTTAATTACTCTATTATTTCCTTTGTCGGCCTCTGGATAACAAAGTTATAGGTATTTGACTGTTTTTTCAAGCTTGAATTAAACTATATCAGTAAATACAATGTCAGTGGCAAAGAGGAACTATCAGCAAAGTACTGGGATTTAGAGACTTGTTTTTGGTTTTTTTTTCCTTTCCCTAAGCAGTAATTACTGATTGAGTGAAACTGCTGGGAACTGTTATTTCAAATCAAATTTTAACTGCTTGCTTTCTAGAAGGGAAGATACTAGGCTTCTGCCCAAGTGGAGCATAAACAAGAATAAATATGGAAGTATTTAGTGGAGGACTTGCAGGGAAGGCAGCCTGTAAGTGCTAATGCTAGGTGTTACACCCCTTACATTTAGGTAACAATGACATAACTCAAGCAACTGCTACGAATTTTATATTTTTATCTGGAACAGGGCAATCTCCTTCCCTGAGGAGGTATATTCAAAGGACATTTCAGGTCCAGTATCTTACTTTTCTTACCAAAGAGAGAGGTGTTTATAGTACTATCACTGGGAAATTAAGAGCACAAGTCTTCAAGAGGAAAATATACAGCAGTCCCTACGGTCAGTGCTGTAAGGGATAGATTAGACCTGGCTCCTATAGTATGACTGTTGGGGGCAAGAGGGGAGGGGGAAGAAAGGGGAAGAGGAAGAAAATCTGATTAAATTCCACCCTGAGCTTTTCATTTACCTGAAATGAGTAGTTTTGTAAGCAGGTACAGTCAGAGTATGACCCATAGTGATCTCAAACTCAGTGATTGTACTCAGAAAAAAGCAGCTGAAAGCTCTCTTGGCTTTTTGCAAGAAGATACTTTCAAATAGGACTGATTCTGAATTCTCAAATTACAAGGAGAGAGTTTCTGTAGCCTTTTAAGCTGCAGAAAACAGAGGTTTTTCCTTCTGTGTTGCCAAGCAAGCCCAGGTTCCTGAAACCCCTTGAGACACCCTTTCACAGATTAGCATAGTGTCAGAAAGTGGGAAGCTTGAAAAGCTACCTGGAACTGGAACGCACCCTCATTCTGAAACCTGTGATTGTTGCAGGTCAACATCCTTTGTAGCTTCTTTCTTTTAAACACAGGGCAGCAGAAGCTGAGATGAGAGCAAGTCACTGAAAGTCCTGTCATTGAGCATCAGAGAAGACTTGGGGTGGGGATTGCAGCATTCTCTGAAACGGAGGGGTCAAGGTTAACAAGTGGTTAATAAGGTACAGCTGCCACCTGGGGAATGTGCTCTTGCATCAGATATTCGAACACTTTCATCATGGCTGTTCAGACAACACGACTGGAATTCAAGCCTGTAAACTGATGCAACAGTGCTTCTGGAGCTGACAGCAAGGGATTAGTTACCTCTGTGATGGAAAGGAGTGAAAGAAAAACCCCAAAACATATTGCTTAGTATCTGAATTAGAATACAATGAGGACCTCAAGAATAAATCATTGCTGCAGAAAAATGTGTGAGATAGATGAAATTATATTTGCTGTCAAAATGATAAAGATAAATTGATCTTAAAATAAAAAACAACAACAACCAACCTAGAAAGTGCTAGTATTTTACTAAGGTTTCTACTTGGGGAAAGGTTCCATGGGAAAAACATTAGGAGTCCCTTCAGCACATGATAGGACATCTTGGAGCATGACAAGGCTCAGTTTTCCCAAGACAAGTCTCCAAGGGTTTGTATTCTAGTGGGTTTTTATGTCAGCATTTTTTACGCTCTATCTCCTGAACATCACTAGATTATTGCATATGGAATCATGGGATCAAAGTATCTATCTTATTTAACATGGAATTATGATAAATTGACACTTGACAGACAATGTTACATGAGTGTTCAATAGCAATTTACAGGGATCTCTCTCTTCCAGGGTAGACAGGGTACTTTGTGACCAAGCAGGCAATCACAGCTGGTTTACCCTGTGATCAGTTCTTGAAGGAATGCTGGAAGTGGAAGGTTGTGTATTGACTAAAATCTTATCTGAATATTCTTTGAATAGCTTTGAATACTGTTAGATGTTTTGTGCTGTTCATAAATGTAACAAGTGTATTAGCTGTCTGTCTTAGGCACTATTCACAAAATGTAAATTTGTGTGCCTTAACAATAATTCTTTTGAAGTAGTCATCAAAAACAGTAGGAATGAACTCTGCAGAGTGATTGAATAGACTTAAGTTTTCAAGTCTGTGGCATCAGGGCTTCTGATATATAGAGGAGAGGGAAAAAAATACTCAAATGGGCAGCAGGTGAATCTATTTGACCAATAACCAGTGAAATATTTGCTTCGTACTAAGGCTCATTTTGTGTATATTTGTTTGTATGGGCACATATGTCTCCATGTACTTGTTACACAACAAATACTCACTGTACTAGTTATCATATTTCATTCCTGTTTGAAACAGGAATTACCTGGTTTTAGGGATATTGTATTGTAAAATGTAATAAATAGATTATAATTTTAAATAGTTTTATTGAATGAATTGGAGAAAATCCCAGAAAGATATGAAGTAAGATGCACATTTATAAAACATGCTTTTTAGAGTGGCTGAGAGAATGGGGTTTGTTTGAATATCAAGGAAGAAGACAGTAAAACAGCCACAGTCCATCCATGTGACAAGACTATTATAAAATAGTCTTTCTATCAAAAGTCGATCAATAATTTTCTCTTTTGTGTGGGAAAAGAAAAAGATAAACCAGCATTTTTTGTTGCAGAGAGGGCTTGGAATGAACACTAGGAGATACTTCTAACTGGGTTAACTGAAGATTTTTATAGCCATACTGTTTTGAAAGAAGGTTGGACAAACATCTCCCAAAGATAATGTTGATTGTACCAGATCTTTTCTCTGCATAGGCATTTAGACAGATCTCTCAGCAGCCTCATGGCTGTGATATCAAGTCTAGCCTGAGCTTAGGAGAATGTAAGGCTTGGCAAACTTCAGAATGAAGTGAGATGAAGTGAGGTGTGGGGGCTAAACGAAACAGGATAAAATGCAGTCTGAAATCATGAGATATGGATCAAGCCAAACTTGACGTATAATTTCTTTCTAAATACAAGTAATTTTCTTGACAAAAATAATTTACTAATTTAACATAATGTTTGGTCTTGAAGAAAACGATTAACTGCATTGAAGAAGATTAGTTTGAACTACTCAGGTGTTCGAGACACTGTTTAAAAGAGGAGTGACATTGAAGGGAAGGGATGTACTAGTAAAATATCACATTTGAGACCAGTCTTAATAATTCTGTTATTGATTTTGATATAAAAAGAATTCAAGCACTGATGCAATGCAATGAAATTCGTTTCAGTTAAGTGCAAAGTCATTGCTCTTAGGGAGAAATAATGAGGATTTCTGCTATAAAGTTGGAGATAATTAGTCAAAGATATTTAAAGGATGACTGCATGTAGAGAGAATGAGATGCTAGTAAAGCAGTAAATGAGATTTTGAGATGTGTCAACGAAGTATTTGGTAGCTATTAGGAAGAATATATTTTTTTGTGCATCCTAAACTTCATCTGAAATACCATTAGCAGTTTTGGTCACCTATATGCAAGAAGGGTAAGGGCTCAAAAGCAGAAGAGGACTACTAGCACAATCAGGGGAGCAGAGATACATGGGAGCAACCTGAAAAAATTTACTTAGTCCAGAAAAAGACAGGCTGAAAGGAAATCCTGTAAGTCAACATGCAGAGAGAGAAGAGGTATGTACATGCTATAAAGTATTTAGAACTAAACCAAATAGTTATATAAAATAGATTATCAAAAAGAAATTCCTAACCACTGGATAGGTTAAGAAAGAGCTTTCCAATATAAAGAGGGAGGTAAAAAGCCAAATCTGAATTGCTTTTAAAATGGAGCTTTGGTAAGCTCCAAAATGGTAAATTCATGACGGGAGATGTATGGTTTGCTATCAGTGGTATGAGGGCTCCTGCTTTCTTGCCTTCCCATCCTACAGTAATAATTATTAATGTCTTCTGCTTTCTCATGCTGCTGTGGTAACTGGGGATGTGAGGACTGCCATCCTGGATCAGACCTTCAGAGTCCAACTCATTTGATAATTTGATTTTGGCAACAACTGCAAGATAAATCTTCAGAGAAAGCGCAAAACTTCTAAACACAGCATGTAACCTAATGTGCTCCCGGGGGATTTTCCTCCTACTCAGTATTAAGAGACTAATGGGTCCCCTCAGGGAAATGAATTTCTACCTCTTTCAAAAGTTTATATGTGATTTTATCTGTCGTATGAAAGTTCTTACTGTCTTTATAAACATGGAAACTCCTGGATTCTGCTGAAATCTTCACCTCAGTATAACCTGAAGTAACTAACTGCAGTGTGTGAATTTTCAGCCTTTCATTTAATGGACTGCCACTTTGCTTCTTCATTAGAGAAGAACATAAATGACGCATCTTCTTTATACTTAATGGAGGTCTTGCCCTCTTAACACCTTCTTTAGTGGCACTCCAACTGGTTCTACTGCTTCCTTTCAGCTGGGAGATTTTCCATTCCTCCAGTAAAATTTCTCTTAATAGAATCACGACATCAAAGAATATCCTGAGTTAGAAGGGACCTGTCACGATCATCAAGTCCAACTCCTGGCTCTGCACAGGACACCTCAAGAGTCACACCCTGTGCCTGAGAGTGTTGTCCAAACTCTTCTAGAACTCTGTCAGGCTGGTGCTGTGACCATTCCCTGGGAACCCTGTTCCAGTGCCCAGCCACCCTCTGGGTGAAGAACCTTTTCCAGATATCCAACCTAAGCCTCCCCTGACACAATTTCAGGCCATTCCATCAGGTCCTGTCATTCTGTCACTCATTCAGCAGAGATCAGTGCCTGCCCCTCCTCTTCCCCTCATGAGGAAGTTGTAGCTGCAATGAGGTCTCCCCTCAGTCTCAGCTGTTCCAGGCTGAACAGACCGAGTGACCTCAGCCTCTCCTCACACAGCTTCACCTCAAGGGCCTTTATCATCCTCATGGCCCTCCTTTGGACACTCTCAAATCATTTAATGCCTTTCTTACACTGGGGGGCACCCAAAACTGCCCCAGCACTCAAGGTGAGGCTGCCCCAGCTCAGAGCAGAGCAGGACAATCCCCTCCCTTGCCCGGCTGGCGATGCTGTGCCTGATGCCCCCCAGGACAGGGTTGGCCCTCCTGGCTGCCAGGGCACTGCCGACTTGTGTTCAACTTGCCATCGACCCAGAGCCCCAGGTCCTCTTCCATGGTGCTGCTTTTCAGCCTCTCATTCCCCAGTCTGTCCACACATCCAGGATTGCCCTGCTCCCGGTGCAGAATCCAGAACTTGATGTTAACTACTTGTTAAAATAGACATGGTTGATGATTTCCTATCTCTAATTTACCAGGCCTCTCTGCAGGGCCTCTCCGCCCTCAAGGGAGTCTTGTCTTTCTTGAAAGGCTTTTTTGCTGTTGCATAGTTTCTGAACTGATGTAGCCAAAGACGAACAGTGAGGAGTTTTTATTTAACCCACTGGAAAAAACCCTCCATAACTATTTTCTACTTTTATCTGTCCTTTCAGGGTTTGGAGTTTTTTGATACTGCATTTCATACTGGTAGTTCTTAGGTTTGTTTTTGAAAATTGTAGTTGAAAAAGATATTAATTTCTTAAATATGAATAATGAAAATTTAAGATTAAGGCTCATAAATTATAAGATGAATTTTCACACACCTCTTTTACTTAGTGCCGTGTTCAAAGGTAAGAAAATGAGCCCAGAAAATCTGTACTTTTGCTACTTTTAAAAGCATGACAATTATGTAGCATAGTACCATTATTATGCTGGTCATGTATCAGACCTGTTCTTCCACAACATTCTTGTGCACATGGGAAAGACCCATGGCAAGTGATTCGCTTGAAAATCAATTGACATCTCTATACTTCTATTTAAGTTTTTTGCTTCAGTTGAAAGGTAAGCAGAATTCAGATCAAAAGGCTTATTTAAATAATTTTCAGAGGAAAATGCTAGAAAAGGTCATAAGCCAGTAAATTTTTCATATGAGATACAGGCTGAGTGTGTACTATCCAAATGGGAAACTGGAACAAAAGCTGTCCAGAATTGCTGACAATAGTTCTGTTTAGGACCACTAGGTGTCAGGCAGAACGAATTCACCCTACCTGAACTAGGATGAATTTCAGCCTGATAGGGGTTACTGCAAAGACTATGAATCCACTTGAGGAAGGGATGCAGAAACAACTCCCAGTCTCTGGACTTGCTTTATCTGCAAAACTGTGTCACATCTATTGCTCAAGCTTTCTCTGCACTCCTCCGTGTTGTGTAATTTCCGGATAAAAACACTCTGTTGAAAGCACTTCAAACCTCACTGGTTTAGTGCAGCTTAAAAATGCAAAATCTAGCACGTGGGAGCTACAAGTTCTTGTTCGAGCTGCTTCTTGTCTCAACCAGTTTCATGACACAAGGATAGATATTCACTGCCCAGTCTCTGAGAGGGACTTCCAGGAGCTTTCTTGCTTAACAGGCAACGTACATAAATGTACAAAACCCACCAGTCTGAGCTCCAGAGAATAAGAGTCAGGAGACAAAACTGAGTAAAGGAGAAGAAAGACAAAAAGGGATAAATATCAAAAACAGAGCTGCTTGTACTCTGCTATAAATGTGTGCTTCGTTCTGTGTTGTCAGCTGAAGGTATGTTTAATCTTGGCTAATTGGGTCAATCAATGATGTCTCTGTGACTGGATTATAACTATTTACAGCCCTCACCTGTTCAGGGAAGGAAATAATGAATCTCACACTCCCATACACTTGGCACACTGGTTAGAATAGGAACATCACGTTATGTGTGCTATTTCCACATATCTTAATGCTAGGTTTTCTAAGTAACATGTTTTTAATAAAATGCTTCAAAGATTTGATCACCAAAGATGAAAATCTATAAAACATTTGAACAAGAACACTTAAATGATAGTCTGTGTTAGAAAACAATAATAATAATTTAGTTTATTAAAAATAATTTGTATTAAAGATGTTTTAAATGGAGCTTTTCAGGGATTGGTTCTAACAGTACTTTCATTAACAGATGATGAATTACTTCATCAAGTTGCTGTCTTTTGTTATCTCTTTTTGCTTTCCCCAACCAAAGGAGTGGTATGAATCTGGAAAAAAGTCTCACTTCTGGAGAGGTGTTTGTAATTATTCCCAATAATTTCCCAAGTTCTTTAAGAGAATATTTCATACAGTGACAGAAGCATAAGAATAATGAAAACAGTATTTTGGGAAAGTGCATGTGAATGAGCTGAAGTCTCCCTGCTTCAGACTTTGAACTTTGTCTGTAAAAATTTATTGTCTGGAAGATAGAAGAGCATTAGTTTACAGCTCAGTATTGGCACTTGCCAGGCTGCTCCACTGAGT
Source organism: Coloeus monedula (assembly GCF_965178545.1). NCBI lineage: Eukaryota > Metazoa > Chordata > Aves > Passeriformes > Corvidae > Coloeus > Coloeus monedula. The sequence continues at coordinate 73,220,355 of NC_138822.1, forward strand.
TTTCTGAAATTGATTAAGGAGAAGTAAAGCAAGAGATGAGAAGATGTGACATTTTATTCAGCATCTCACCTGGTGTTTCTTACATCACCCAAACTGCATAATGGTGCTTACTGGGAGCTCTTGGGAGTGGGTCTTGCTACTCCAAGCCCAGAGGAGAGGCCTGTGCCTGGGAATTTATGTCAGTTTTGTAAAAGGTTTAGCAAAGGAATTTTGAAACATGTGGCAAAGGAGAAAGATAGTGAATTTTACACACGAGCACACACAACATCACAAGTGGGAAGGCAGAAAATATATTTTCCTGAAATATATGAGTCATCAATTTGCAGGTCCAGAGTGACTACTTTATTCAAGATGCATAACTTGAAGGAATGTGTCAGTGAAGTGGAAAGTAACAGAAGGAATCATTGTGTCATAGAATTTGGCAGATAACAGAATGAACCATGCTATGTTGCCTAAATGCTTGCTGTTGTGGAACAGATGGAAAAAATAAACACAACAGAAATCTCCTGCTAGATCAGACCACTGCTCTGCTAAAACCAGTATTTTCTCAGTGCCCAGCACTGGAGACACTGTTTAGTGAAACTTCTCCGGGTGGCTTCCGTAACTTTCAAAGTAGTTATATTAAGGATGTTGGAGCACTTGTCCTTCCTTATTCCTTCGGTATCTGCTTTTAGGCCCGTTTCTGAATGCATAAAGTCCCTTTTTGAACCTGGTTGACACTGTTGCCTCATTGTGATACTGTCTCTCTGCATGTCCCGTGACAATGCAGCTCCAGAGTTCACTACCCACTTTGTAAAGATGTACTCCTTAACCAGCTTAAACTCTTTTAAAGCACTTGCCCAGCAGTGTCATCAAGTTATCCCTGGGACTGGTGTTGTTGGATGTGGAGATTAGCAGTTCTATTTTTGCTTTATGCATTTCCTTCTTGTTTTTCTGTTTTTCTTCATCATACAGCTTCTGCAGTTAAGGACTTTTTTGTATCTCCCAGATTTTTGTATCACCTCTTGTGAATGTTTTACTTAGTATTCATTTCTGTGCACCTCTCTAAATTCCTCTACATCCTTGAAACATTCTAAGGGATTTGAAGTGTGGCTGCATCAAGGATTTTACACTGGAACAAAATTATGTCCTCTTTTCTCCTTGTTCTGACTACCTTGGCTGGTGACTCCCAGCATCTTGCTGCCTTTTTTTGGCCATTGGATTGATCCAGCGATTCCAGGAAACAGCAGCAACTCTAAGATCCTTTCTTTGGCTCATAACTGCCAGTTTTGAGTTTAGCATCATGCAGTTGCCATTTAGAATTTTTTTTCCCCCATAGGTGCATTACTTCGTATTTGTCTTAAGGGAGGATCACCTGGCAACCTGTCAGCCATTCAGATTAGTGGGCTCCTTCTACATTTTGATGCCACTGCCAAGTAACATGCACTTTAAAGATCAAAATGTTATTTGATCACTTACAGAGATTGCACTGTAAAATTTCTTGTCCATGGATTTGATAAAGCTATTCAATAAAATTAGTCCCCAAACCATTTTGTGTGTGGACTCACTTTAAACACTTCTTACCAGGAAGTGTTAGTTAAACCCTATCACTTGTTTCTCATCTTGCAACAAGCTTTATATCCATAAAGGACCTATCCTTCAGTCCATGGCAGTTTATTTTCTCTATTAACCTTTGGTGTAGTACATTATCTATGGCTTTCTGAAAATTCAGATACATTGCATCCACTAGTGCAACTAATTTCCTCCTAGTGCACTTAAAGAAGTGCAATAGGTCCATGAGGCAGATTTTCCCTGCAGCAGATTTTGTCTTTGCTGGAATCATGTCAGCTCCTTAGCAATATCCTTCTATGTTTGCTCATGTGCTGAGTGAGTTTCTATTATTATCTTACCACAGCAGGAAGTCAGAATTGCTGCTCTGTTCCCAATATCTCCCCTGCACCCTTTTATCCTTTCAATTCTCTCTCTCTTGTTCACAGCTGAACTTATATTTGGAGAATGCTTTACCCACCAGACTAAAGTATACTGTGGAAAGTAATGAACTGAAAGAAAAGAGGGAACAAGCAAAGTTTGATTGCAGTTTATTGGTGATGGCTCTGAAATAGAAGAGCTGCTTTGTGTTGGCGGTAAACAAAGTCCAGCCCATGCTCCTGCAATTATATTTACAATTTTAAAACTCTTCCTTGTATTTTTAGCAGATGGCACGCTTTTAGATAGCGGTGGAGTTTCATGGTGGTTTGATTAGTGCTGAACTGTGAAAGACCTGTTGCAGTTTGACAAAGACAAAGTAATTGCCAGGAAGGTCAATATTTTCTGGACTAACTTTTGAGGGATGTAATTTTAATAGGATTCAGCATTACAGATATCTAATTTTCAAAACTGTGACTTGAGTCCTTTTGAATCTGACTTAAAAATAGTAATTCTAAACTTTTTCTTTTCTTTCTGGTCCTTTTTGTCATGTGATGTTTTTAGACAGTGCTAAGGGCTGGAGGGGATTTAAAGATGGTGTAAGAAAAATTCTCCCAAATCTGTCTTTAGGAGTTTGCAATACAATATTTGGTACTACAAGTATTGGCAGCACTGCTGGTTTGTAAAGGAGCAGCTTAGGCCCTGGACAGATGCCACACAGCATTTGGTTCCTAGAATCACAGAACTGTTTAGGTTGGAAAAGACCTCTAAGGTCACTGAGTCCAAGCCTTAACCCAGCACTGCCAATCCATCTCTAAACCATGTCCCCAATGCCACATCTACAGAGCTCTAAAAAAACTCCAGAAATGGTGACTCCACCACTTCCTTGGCAGCCTATTCTAATGCTTGACAACCCCTTCCACGAACAAACTTTCCGTAATATCTAAACCTCCCCTAGTGTAACTTGAGGTCATTTCATCTCATTCTGTCCCTTGTTACCTGGGAGAAGAGACCAAGCCCCACACTTCTACAATCTCCTTTCAATTGCAGAGAGTGATAAGGTCTTCCCTGAGCCTCCCTTTTCTCCAGGCTAAACATTCCCAGGTCCCTCAACTGCTCCTCACCATTTTGACATGAATTGTATCAAGGTACAGTCTATATGTTTCAATAGGGACACGATTTGGCAGGTACAGATTCCAAGTGTGCAAATCTAGCATTTTCATAAAACATAGGGGCACATCAGATCACCAAGAGAAAGCCCTTCAAAGAGAAACAACTGAGACTTGAAGACAGATTAGTACTGTGTGAAACCCTGCTATGCTAGCAATTAGTGCTAGCAGAATAGCCCGTACACATAAAGGAACGCTTTGGGAACTTCAGCAAGCATTTTCCCCTTCATCTTGCCTGAAAGATGCTCAGAGAAAGCAAAGACAATGAACACAGAAACAAAAAAATCAATATAAGAGTGACAGTGTTACACTAAACTGTGGTAGTGCAAGTAGCTCCAGCCATTCTGACCACTGATAATACCACCAACACCAAGCTGTGGTGGTCAGGCACCAAGGTCTAAAGCAGCTCATTCAGGTGAGGGTGAGAACCCACAATTACCCAGTTCTTTGATTTACATGTTTTCCCTATGATTGGTTCCCCTTCCAGTTTTATGCATAAGTCTATGTATATTCATTTCCCTTAGTTAATATGTATAAATTCTAGAAAGTTCTGTGGTACTCAACACCCCATTGGTTCCTTCCCCAAGTTTCTCCTATGTGTTATTCCCATTGGTTCCCTCACTGTAAACCTCGCCTACTTTCCCTTATCTCATTTGCTGTAATCCCTTTCCCTGCCTTCCCTATACCCACTATAAAATCCCTGGACGCTGTCAAAAATTCAGCTCTTTGTCCCTGTCCCTTCACTTGTATAAACCTCAGCATGGAATCCATATGGAGAGTCCCCTTTCTTCTTCTTCTTCTTCACCTCTGCCTGCGTGCCCTTTACACTTGCCTCAGAGAAGATTGCTCTCTCAGGTGAGGAGCTCTTCCCTTCATTTTTGAGTGTGCCACCTTCCAGAAGGGTTGCAGCCTAGACCTTCGGGCTCCTTTCTGTTGGCACGCTGGGTGCAAACCCCCTCACTAAACCTCTTCAAGGCTGTGTCAAACAGAGGACAAGATGAACGAGTATATTCTTTATGTGAGTAAGCCTAGTAATAGTAATAATAGTAATAACAACAATAGCAACATTCTGCAGCTGAAAAAATGTTAAATTCTGTGCTTGGTACATTAAGTGCTGTGTTCAACTGTTCATCAGAATATTCAGCTTAATTTTTTTAATTGGATACAAAATGTGCCTTTTAAAAAAATATTTGCCACATGATGGCAGCATAATCCAGCAAGACAAAAAAATTTGGCTGTCATTGCTGGGAAACTGCAGTTTTTAGGAGGCTGATTGTTACAGAGCCACAGTACATCTGAAAATGAAGAGCTGGCAGCAGCTGAATAGCTCTTTTGCACTGTGCAGGCTAAGTGGCACAGTGGGTTAGTACTGTCGGCTTTTTCTTCTGGAGGCTTGGGCTTATATCCTGGCTGAGCCTGTAAATGAAAGCAAGTTGGGTGGTCTCTTCCCAGTCCCCATTTGTGTCTATCACAAAACCACCAGGCAACTTGGCATGGCCAGGAGCTGCTGCCTGGGAGAGGAGCAGGACTGGAATAGGAGAGGGACTGTGGGTCACAAGCAAGGCAAACCGGAAGATCTGTGAAAGGAGGTTTGTGTGGCACCTGCTCAGAAAGAATGGTAGTCACCATCTGCCACCAGCACTAATGTTGTTCTGAGTATATTTGCAACGTAGTGCTTGAAATCCAAGTCAGATCATTATTTTATCCTCCTCTCTTTGCTATTCATGGGATTTTTGCCAGTGGAAGGAGCCAGGGAGCACTATGTGATTCAGCCTGTTTTTAGGTATAATTATGAAAAACAAATTCATCTAATTTCTGTTTTTTTTTCAAGAGAGGATAGAATAAATTTTTAAATTCACCCTAGTATATAGAGCACAGGAGATAAAATTACAAGGGTGCTACACAAATCCTCAGGGTCTGGATGGTGCCCAAGACAAGGCCCAGGTGTCTATGTCAGCCCCGTTGTGCAGGTTCTCCACAATATTAATTTCTCTGGAAAACTTGGTGCCAGGGCAATACTGTTGTCCATATCTTATTGGTCAGGAACCAAAACTCAGAAAGGCTGAGTCATGTTGAAGACTGAGAATACTCCTGAGACCTGAATCTGGGTATATGAAGACCTGCTGTAGGGGAGTTCTTAGAGGAGAAGCTGTAAGAAAGAGGAGTAAAACCATGAGAGCAAGCGGGACAGAGGGATATGGTACTGCAGAAAATTGGAAACTGATTGAAAAAAAAATGATGCAGAAAATGAGCACAGGTTTACAAGCCAGAGTAACAGTAACAATAGTGGACAAATATCAGAAGGGAGTTGATTTTTTAGCATTTTTATGAAGTATCAAGAGTTTTAAAAAGCTCTTAAAAAGCCAATAGTACAATGAAAAAAAAAAGTCTAAGTAATCAGGAAAACCAGAAAAAAATGTGCAATGTCTGGAGAAAGGAAGTTGTAAAGAACAAAGAAATAGCATGAATATAAAAATATACTGCTGAAAAATGCAGTTTCTGAGACAAGTACTTGTGAAGCTGTGCCAGCTTCTATAAATACAATTGGCTTTAAAGTGAGGAGATATTATAGAAAAGTTGAAATACTTCATTTTGACATTTTCCTGACAAAATGATTCAAATGTTTTATTTCTAAGTTCAGTTCATTTTACAGCTGAGTTTGTTTTAATTTAAAATAGACTAAAAGCAATCTAAAAGTGAGGTAGGATTTATTTTTTTTTAAGCAACAAAAATTTGTTTCGATGATGCCCTGGAAGAACTATTCTCCCCAGTTTTTCAGTTCTCTCACTGAAGTGAAAAATCAATTATTTGTGCAGCCCTAGTTGTGTAATGAGGCATGTTAAAGAAAACTTTGGTTAGAGATGCGGGTGCTCCTGTCTTAAAATTTTGGAATTTTAGGTACCTCTGTGTATCTCAGAGACATCTGAGGTGCTGGGTGGGGGAAAGGGCAAAGGAAGGGGCTCATCATGAAGGATTATGTCATCTGACTACTGCTCTCTTTTACCAGAAGTAATCTTGCTGCCTCACTGATGTTGCAAGTCTGAGTTTTCAGTTTTGCATGAAGGTGTAAAAATCTTCTTCTGTCTTATTCCATGCTTCCAGGATAAGCCAATCTCTTCAGAAAGAGGAAATCTAGAAATGTAGTGATCTATCAGTTCATCTCAGAATTTTTGTCTTGTTCTGGGAAATGGCTGATCACGCCAGAACCAAGTTGATCACACACTCTTACCTCAGCTAGGACACTGTTGATCACACAAGAAGGAAGTTACACTCTTCTGCACCTTTTCTGTTGTAACTTTATTACAACAAGCAAGCATTAGTTGAAAAAAAAGTGCTTTAAATTTCTTGTCAGTTGTGCCTGCATTGGAACACAAATGTCACTTGTGCGAATTCAGTCCTTCAGAAGAAATACTCTCCTGTGCCAGTAGTTGATTTTCCACATGCATAATCACTTTGCTTTATACTGGCCACACACTGTTACAGAGACACAAATTCTTACCTAAGAATGGCAAGGCTGTTTTGTTCCCCAACTTCTAAATGAAAATACTGCTGAAAAATTATGGGATACGAGAGATCTCACTTCTGCATGAGGGCACAGAAGAGTAAGCAAGGCCACTGTGCCATGAATATCTCCAAGTGAGATGCTGGACCGTGTCCAGAGAAGAACAATGGAGCTGGAGAAGGGTCTAGAGAGCAAGTCATGTAAAGAGCATCTGAGGGAGCTGGGGATGTTTGTTCAGAGAAGAGGAGGCTCAGGGGGGACCTTATCACTGTCTACAGCTCCCTGAAAGGAGGGTGTAGCCAGGCAGTGGTTGGTCTCTCCTCCCAGGTGACAAGTGATAGGATGAGAGGAAATGGCCTCAGGCTAAGCCAGGGGAGGTTCAGGTTGGACATCGGGAAGAATTTCTTCACAGAAAGGCTTGTCAGGTGTTGGAACAGGCTGCCCAGGGAGATGTTGGGAGTCATCATGCCTGGAGGGATGAAAAGGGATGGACATGGTACTCAGTGCCATGGTCTAGTTGACAAGGTGTTGATCAGTCAAAGGTTGGACTCCATGATTTTGGAGCTATTTTCCAACCTAAATGATTCTGTGATACACTAGCCCTCTTTCTTTAACTCTTCCCATCATGATAGAAGTTCCAGAGACACAAAGATACTTAGCTGGACTGGGGGAATGAACAAGCAGATAACTAGAAAAAAAATTGTGAAAAGTTATGCTCATGTGCTCTGTAACACCATGTCTTCTCTGAACTTTTTGTCTTCTGTGATTTCTTTTACAAAATTTGTTTACACTTAAAACACCGCAGACAAGTCCATAGAGGTCACTCTGGTGTTTTGCTGGTGTATGTTCAGGAAGGCAGGGCATCTCTCTGCTGTCTCCATTTGCTCCAAACAACACAACTTTTCAGTTGCAAGTGATTCAACTTCTATCTTTTATACCTTTCCAGTATTTCTGATGGGATATTCACTTCCATTAGACAATTACTGCAAGCTGAAGTTTTTGCCAAATGAACCCAGCACCACAAACTACTTTCATGAGCAAAACAGTGGATTATCTAAGAAGGTTGTAATGTTAAAAAGCTGTAATGTAATTAAGCATCCAAAATGAACTGGCAACTTTGCAGTAGCTGAAACGCTGGAAATGTAAATACTATTTTTTTTAGATTTTGAAGGTATTAATATGCATTTATGTACTTGAATTTGGATGAATCTTGGTGGGATAAACACCGGCTCCTTTAATTCTTAATGTTCCTTCCTCCCACCCTTTATGTATTTGTTGTGAGGAAACCCTGTAATATTGAAGCCCTGCTGTACAAAATGGCCTGTAATTCCTGAAATCCTAAACTCTGAGTTTCTCATCTCTGAGTTTGTGTGGAGCTTCTATTACAGAGCCTATAAAAGAAATTCTAGATCACAGTAAGAGCAGTAATGTAAAACTATTTTTATTGAAAATACATCTACAAAGTAATGTTTCTCAATCCACTCTGGGTGCATACCAATGCAGAACCAGTGAGGGATGGGGAAGGGAATCTTTCTATAATACCTGATTTCCATAAGAAACAAAGTTAGTATAAAAAAGATCACATTCTTTGTGACGCAATTCATTTTTCTCAGCTGATGTCATAGAAAGACAGCCTTTTACATTGTCTTTGCAATGTATTTCCGAACAAAATCTTAACAAAAATTTAAAATGTTATGCCATAAATTCTACAGTTAATGTTTATACACACATTCTGAATACAGTATCTATATAAAAATATCTCTAATTATATATCAGAAAATGCCTGTCTGCATCCTAGATTTGCATTCTGTTAGCAAAAAAAAAAAAAAAACCAAAAAAACAAACAAACCAGAAAACAAGAAAAAACAACCCATATTTTCTTTCAGTCGTTCATTTAGAGATTCATTTAGAGCCTTCTTGGTTTGACTGCTCAATAACCTATATTAAACCCTGCTCACTTCATTCACTTGAGAGTTCTTGCTCATATTGTCTGGATTACTCAACTGGAGAAGATGGATGGAAATTTTCAATCCCAAAAAACCAGTCTTGCCTGGGAAAAGATTTGTCTTTGACCAGCATGCTGACATTTTCACTACAGTTACTTGTATACTGTATTTATGGACTTGATAAGTGACAGATGCAACATATTGAATGTTTTTTAAAAGGCACCTAGGACAGTGCAAAGGGATCCTTAATTTCTGTCATCAGAATTATTTTGGCAAGGAGAGGGATAAAGAAGAAAACTGGGTATTTTAATAAAACAGATCATTAAACATTATTGTGCCTGTCCATTAATATTTTTTCTTTCTCCCAACTGTTTCTACATTATGAAACTTTCCAGTTTAACCTCTCTTGATGCCATGAAGATTTTTTGCTTTTTCTTTTATACCCCTGTTATACCTTTTTACAGCTTCTGTATTCTTAGTGCTTTTTGCCTACATTCTTGCACTTGTTTTTTCAGCTAAGAGACTAAACATTTTAGAAGCTTCGTAGCTAGGGATCAGTGTGCCCCAGACCCCAAGGTCCTCTCCAGAACACATTCTGTAAACTAAGGTAGAACCATTCAGGGGAAGGCTCCTTGGGGAGGGGGGGCTCATTCTCGTTGGGGAATTTTTGATAGATATGCTAATTAATAAAACCTATAATGTTATACCCCATCTTTTGGCGGGGTGCATTTCAGTGCATTCCACCTGGATGTGTGCACCTAGGGATCCTTAAAATAAATACCAAGGTAAAATCCCTTTTTCCCTTCTAACTGTGTTTGACTCTTGATTTTAAGATCAGGAAAAGGCATCACTCTAATAATACAAGGCAAAAAGGAAAAAGTACTTAACTTGTATTTCTAGAAAAGGGCTTCTTCAGGGAATAATCTCGAGTTGAACAAAAAAGCCACTGTATTACAAGTGCATTGTTTCCCTTTCTTCATTCTTTCCTTATCTATTTCCTGAAAGTTACCTACAATATTTCATTTTAAAATCCTTTCTAATTAAAATTTCAACATATATTATAATATTTATTATTTTTCAATTTGCATATCTTTTTCTAATAAAACGTACAAAAGCACCCATTAGTTTTATTTTCTAAAGGCTTTTCTCTTCTTTTTCAGGTGCTACTGATAAACTCTCTAGGAATTCAGAATTTCGCATTAAGATAGGGAGCCTTCTCCAGGTGGAAAAATGTGAGTCCAGTTAATACCTCTATAATTTATTAGTGGATCAAGAATTTGGGAGGTTTCCAATCAGAAAACCTCTGCTGGTCTCAGGAATTCAGATTCAGAATCCAGCCCATTTAGGATCTGAACATCTCACCCTCTGCACCTTCTGCAGAAGGCTGGCATTGCCTTCTTACAATTGCTTATTAAGTAGCTCATTAGTGCATCCAAAGTGTGCAAATTTTTTTATCCAGACACGGATGACGACACAGCTTCTGTCCCAGACCAGGGCCTTGCTCTTACAAACACTTACACACACAGATTGTTTAACTGGGTTGTGATGTTGAAATTCAGGGAGCAAATCCAGATTGGAAATACATACATGCATATGCAAATGTTTGAGAGCCAGTGGGAGCCAACTAGGCTAAATTTTATAAAGATCAGCTGAAACTAATTTGAAAAACTGTCTAGATAAAATAACTTTCTCAGAAATATTTCATCTCAGCTGGTAAAAGTGCTGATTTGGGGGTATTTTCTTTTCTTTATTTATATATCTTCCCCCTTTTTATCCCCTCAATTAATCTCCTGCTTTTTATTGTCCTGCTAGTATTTGAACAATAATATAACACTAGAGAAAGAAAATCAGATAAAATACCAAAAGTCCTGTTAATTTACTTAGCTGGATGCAGTTATCAAGTTAGAAGTGTTGATTGTGTGTTTATAGATGTTTAGTATGTTGCAACAGGTGTTTAAAAAAATAAAACCATTTTCAGGCTCTGTTATCTTTTTTGCTTTCCAGTTCATAAAAAAAAAAAGAAAAAAAAAGATTCACAGGACTGAGTAACATATACACAATCTCTTTTTTTATCCCCAGTTAGCATATGTCTAGCAGGACCAGTGTTGTTGCCTGTTAATTTTTTTTTAAGTGGGAAGCCAACATATACCATGATCACTGCTAGTTTGGAATATATTTTCATTAATTCTTTCCAGTGCGAGCATAAAGGGAGAAATCAAGGAATAGTTGAAGCTGGTGAATTCAAGACATAAATTGCCGGAAAAAGTGTGTGTTTTCTCACACTTGTAGCATTGAACTCACGCTTTCTTTAGCCTACATCTTGGTTTCACTATCTACTGGTTTCTCATTCTCATTTTCTTGCGAGATCAGTTGGTATGGTTTCTTCATTTCGTTCTCCTCTATCACAGAATTACCCATTTCAGCATCCCTGTTCTTCAGCTCATGCCGTGATAAATGTTCAACAATTCCTGCTCCAATGGAGTCTCCCAAGACGTTGGTAGTGGTACGGAGACGATCCCTAAGGAAAAAGTAGTGAGTTAATTTCATCCCTTGCTCAAGGAAGCATGCAGACTAGCTGCTAAATTGGCCCTTAAGCAGCCACTAGGTGAGTCACCTGTTTTATGTGCATTCACTTATCTGAACTGTTAATACCATGATTTCTTCTATGGAAATTAACAAATATAGTGGGATGTGGAGTCACAAAATATGTTAATACTCTTAGCAACTTCACAGCAAGAAACAGTCACATGGTGAGGATGGCAAAGGGAGCTTATGGCTTCTTGGACGCATTTTGATGTTCTTGGGTATCAAGAGCAAGAGTATCCTATGAACATGTAAGCCAGCAAGAATCTACCTTGTTAGGTTTGTTTGTCTGCTGACCACAAACTATGATGTGTAATTTAGGGTGGAATTGTGCAAGAATTACTCAAATTAAACTACAAAAATTCATCCCTCTCAGAGGGCTCTGCCCAGGAGATGCAGGAGGCGTCTTGGCGAGGAGTGACTGGCAGTGTCAGTAGGTAAGCAGCTACATCAGGTGGTTAGATAACAACTTGAAGACATTATGATCTGATAACAACACAGGCAACTTCTTTCAAGGAACACTTGAGAAGACTGAAGGGTAAAAGCCCTGAAAAAGCTAAATAATAAGTGTTAATTGAAATAGGGGCTGGAGGGACCCTTCCTTTGGTTTATTTCCTGGACCTAGGGGAATATATATATATCTATATATCTATATCTAAAGGTGTATGTCTACAGATAGATGAATGGAAAAACTGAGGGGCAATACTTTGTGGTGGCAGTAACACAATTATTTTTCATTTCTGTCTTCATGGGGTAGACAGATGAGCCTTTCCTCGGTTAGATAGTCAGCAAGGCTGTTGGATCTGATCCAGTTCTGAGCCTGATTGATTGAAAAGTTTTCATTGCCATCCTACAAAAAATAAAAGACTAAAGCAATTCTTTGCTTATTTAATTGCAGTGTATCTGAAAGATTTCTTAGTATCCTAACAATACAGGTTTCTAAGTAAACTTTTTGCATGCAAAAGGAACCATCATTAAGCAATGTCCTTCATCATCTGCTCTAAGAAAATACCTTAACAGCAAAAAATAGTGATTCTTTTTAGTATTTGTATCCAACTTCCCTCTACAGCAAAACATTGTATTATAGCCAGAATGCCCCAGGCTATTTCACTGCTAAATATGGTCTAAGCCTTCAGCAACTCCATAAAAATACTTACAAGAACCAGTCCACTGCAATGATAAGAGTGATATCATCTGTAGGCAAACCTACTGATGTGAGCACGATGACCATGGTGACCAGTCCAGCTTGAGGAATGCCTGCAGCCCCAATACTGGCAGCTGTAGCAGTGATGCTGTGCAAAGAGATGGCAAGAGCAATTAACAGTAAAAAAGCCTCTCCTTATCATCTGTCAAACTTTAAAACCAGATGTAAAACGAGAAGGCATTTGCTTAGTAGTAAATAAAGACATGAGCCTAGTCCCTTATCTGAACACCCTATGGCTGCAGAGGAGTATGACTCTTGATCCGAAGTGTTTCAGTAAACCTTTATCCAGAAACTTGAAACATGATTTTGTTAGGTGGTAAAATCCCTACTAGATGCCAAGGGCCAGACAAAAACTTTAAAGTTACATGTCCCCACCCATTGAGAAAACTCACTCCACAAGCTCAAACACGTTAAAAGAAAAAGCTGAGGAGGTAGTTCTGTCCTGGCAGATCTAACACAAGAACTTCTGCTCTCTGTCCATCTCACTGTAACTTCATGCCAGGTGAAGTCTCTGTCCTCCAGCAGTTGGCCTTCTGCCATCAGAAAACAGAAAACTGCCAGAAAACCTGAGTCATACAGTCTACTGACTTAGTAAAAATATGCTTGTTCACACCCGGTTTAGGAAGAATTTGTTTTCTCAGGTGGTTTTCCAGGGAGCAGCTCTAGTAATAATGAGTATGAAACAACTGCCTCGGAGGGTGAAGGCAGAGCTTTGCCTTATGTTAATGAATATTGAAATAAACTGGAGGGTTTTATGGAGAGAAGAACTATATATGAACTTTCAGTGTTCCTGAGTGCTAGGTATGTGTCTTTGTCCCACAGTGCTCTCGTGTCTCCTTGCTGACTTTCCTTTCTGCACATGTACCCATCACCCTTTTTCCTTAAACCGTGATAAACATACTGAAATTAAAGCGGATCAGTTATCATTAAATGCTAACTAGTGATTTGTTTGCTGTTCCGTTTCAAACGAGAAGGCTTGTGTGCTTGAAAACATAACCTGTCTTCACCACTTCTATCAGCTGATGTAATAAAAATGTATTACTGCTCCTTACACAGCTAGCCCTGTTTGTATCCTGACGCCTGGAAAACACTACCTCTCCTAGCAGTAACATTGTGACGATTTTATGCTTCAGCTTTGTACATGCATTATAAACTACCTGATACTCATTATAAGACTGTAGTCCCAATAGCTGCATGAGTTCTTAAGAAAGAAAAATTTGAAATGAATTAAAACCTGTTCTTGTTGTCTTTATTAAGTGCAGTAATGGGTGTGTCATGTTACAGTTTTGTTAAAAAATTATCTGAAGGACTATACATTCTGGGGGTCCTTTTGTGTGCAGAAGATGTAAAGTAGAGGTAATCTGATACTGTAACAGTTCTTGTTTTTAGCTCTAGATACTTATGTTTAATCCCACATAAACCAGCAAGGGGTCATCACAAAGGTCCTTTTTATCAAATGTAGGTAACAGTGGTTTCCATACCTGATTGTGATAATCTGCCCAAAGTTCAGATCAAAGTTGTTGACCTGTGCAATGAAAATTGCAGCCAAAGCCTCATATAAAGCAGTTCCATCCATATTAATTGTAGCACCAACTGGGAGTACAAATCTTGTAACTCGTTTGTCCACTCCATTTATTTCTTCCAGACACTTAAATGTAACAGGTAGTGTTGCAGAACTGAAACAAAAAGAAAGAGGATAATATATGATATAAATTCCACAGGGAGGGAAAGAGAGGAGTGTCACACATTATAATGACGAGAGAGACTGTTCTGTCTTAGTTTTTATGTGTTCTACCAGAACAATTTTTAAATGCAAATCATGAATTTAAGCATTTCTAATGATGAGGGTTCTCCTAATGCTCTTAGAAACTTTTTCCAGCTGTTAGTTACTGCCATTCTCTATGTAATCCCTAGTCTGAAAATGCCTAAATTCAGTGTTATGACACAAGGTTCTTCTGCCAGGCACAGGGATCTATTTAAAATTCCTGCTTCTCACTTTTGAGTCATGGAGCTGTGATTGAATCATCCCTAAATGTTGTTTCCTTGAAGGTATACAGAACGGGCTATTCAAACCTTCAGTAAAAAGCATGTTTTCTCTTATTTATTTGCAGGCTTCCCTGGAAACGGCATTTTGATAAATGGTTGCATTATTTTTGCTCCTATGGGTTAACACCACTAGGCAGCTAAGCACCACACAGCCACTCGCTTGCCTCCACACCTAGATGGGATAGACAAAACCGAAAGGAACAGTAACAGCAAGAAAATGGAAGGGTTGAGAATAAAAATGTTTAATAAGTGAGGGAGAAGTTTGGAAGAAGAGCAAAAGAAATCGAAACAATGCAAGCGATACATAAGCACCACTCACCACCTCCCACGGATAGACCAGTGGCCAGCAAGTTATGAAGTAATAGGTGGCCAGCCTCCTAAAATCCTCTTTCCCCTTTCATTGCCGAGCATGATGTATGTGGCATGGAATATCTCTTTACCTAGTTTGGTTCATCCGCCTGGCTGTGTGCCCTCCCAGCCCACTGTGAGCTCTTCAACTCACTTTGGGGGCAGAGTGAGAGACAAAGAAGGTCCTGATACTGTGCAAATACTGTTCAGCAACAGCTAAAATGTCAGCGTGTGATCATTGTTGCTTTGGCCACAAATCTAAAACATGTCACTATATGAGCTGCTATGAAGAAAGTTAACTGTCCAAGCCAGGCCTGTATCTCTGCATCTGATCTCACCAAAGTAAAGAGGTTTTTCAAGACACAGCAATTCAGGTTACTTGATCCCAGTGAAACCCTCATTGCTAACTACGTAACAGACTTTGTAGTCTTTGAAAACTCTATCAGCATCTATAAAATACTGGCAAAAAATAAAGAGGGGCTGTGGCAGATTGTGTTAGATAAATATCTTTGCTGACTGTCATCTTACAGTTGAATTTTAAATGGTTTTTAAATCCACTTGCAGTACAGTATGCTGTCTTGCATCAGCCTAGGTTTTTACTTCAAAATAATCTCAAACACCAAGGACTCAAATTTAGCATTACAGAATCTCCAACTGAAATCCCCCATCTGTAGGAGACATTTTTAAAATCTATTAAAATGGAAGCTGTTTTACAAAAGGTCAAATGGTATAGAAACATACACTTTATTGTAATAATGTTTCCTTCTGTCACACATGCAAACAGTTTTTTAAATTCCTATGACATATCTATGACCATCTCCAAAGAGAAAAAGTGACATTTCTGTTGTAGGTTCTGTATCCATAATTTTCTATCAGGATTTTGGGCACAGAATGTCAGCTGCCGATAGGAATCCCCTCTGGACTTTTCTTTGCTGCTCCATTAGGCCATGCATATCCTTTTCCAGCTCTATCCTTCATTATCAGGCCATTACAAACTACTTAAAATAGCAAACACCAAGATTGACCAAAGTTACAGCGGTTCTGGCCATACAGTCTGCATCACCAAACAGAATAACTTCATCCTGTTCAGGGTTTCTTACAGAAAACAGAGTTCAAGCCAGTATCAGAGAGCAGCAGAACTGAAATACAGTGCCCAAGTGAATACAGAGTTCACCAAACATTAGGCAAAATTGTTTCTTAAACTAGTAATACTATAAAAACAATATGGCTTTAAGATACTGTTTTATACCTGGAAGATGTTCCCAAAGCTGTGACTAATGCTTGGATTAAGCCTCCAATAAATACCCATGGATTCTTACGAGTGATCACAAAGTAGAGAAGAGGTAGGACAATGACAGCATGAATTAGCAAACCGATGATAACTGTTACAGTATACATGGCAAGCTGACCACCGATCACACCCATATCTTCCATCTCAACAATTTTTCCAGCAATCAAGAAGAGAATTCCAAGTGGAGCATACCTGCAAACAAGAAATCAAAATAGGATTACAAAACAAAGTAGAGATTCGGCCCCCCGTCCATACTGTTTGTGTTTATATGCACAAATGCAGAATTTCACTGTTAGGATGCTCCTATTCAGAAGCAGTTCAAGAACTTTTCAACTCTGAACAGCTCAACCTGGATTAAACCACAGCAGTGAATGTTTCTGGTGGGGTTCAATGGATTCAACATCTGGTAAGGATTTCAAGATGTATAAAATCTTGAAATAGCATCACCTTTTAGACAGGCAGGGAAATGAACTCTCCTTGGAATTCAGGTGTAGTTTAAAAGCTATTTTAGCCAATTCTGTTACAATTCTGCCTGTGTGAATGAAGACTCTACCAACATATGTGTAGACTATGCCAAGCACCCGGTTCTATTCCAGTGCTGTTTCCCACGCTGTTGGGGAAGGAACCTGCACAGAAGTCTGATAACTTCTGAAGGTTTCAAGCGGCTTCTGATGCCCAAGATTTTTAGCTTTTTATATTTTCCATATATTTGTAGCTTTGTAGTTTGCTAAAGCATGGTTGTAGCTTTTAGTATTTTTCCTATCTTTCTCCCTACATTTAGGAGCAAGAAGCTAACCTCATTAATGCATTCCTAAATATTGTTCAGTCTTATTCCAAGAAGACAACCAACTACAAGGATGTTCTGTTTTCCAACCAGAATCTGGACCAGATATAACAACAGTGGGATAAAAGAAACCTCTGGACTTCTTTTAGTGGGGCAGGACCCCAGGAATTATAACCTAGCCAACTAACCTTTTAATTGGACGGTGTATGATAGGTATACTAATTGACTAACCTTATAAAAATTGTGTATACCAAGTGTGATTTTTGCCATATTGTGTACCTGAAAGGTTTCAACTAGAGGTTTGTTTTTCTATTCACTCTAATGTTGTTGGGAAGATCTCTTCTATTTTCCAGGCATCACTTCTGGCTGTGTTACATTCCATCCAGTGGGGCACTGAATAAATATGTTCATCATCAGCATGAAGA
This sequence comes from Coloeus monedula, assembly GCF_965178545.1. Classification (NCBI taxonomy): domain Eukaryota; kingdom Metazoa; phylum Chordata; class Aves; order Passeriformes; family Corvidae; genus Coloeus; species Coloeus monedula. The sequence continues at coordinate 73,237,558 of NC_138822.1, forward strand.
AATCTGTATGACAAATGTTGGCTGCATTGTGGGACAGCAGCACAGATGGGATGAACAGGTTTTCCCTATCAGGAAGCACAGCTAGAGGTGAAAAAAGAGCTGGTGCTGGGCATAAAACTTGAACATAATTCTGCTGCAGCACTACTTTAGGTACAGCCTTATTACTATAAATGTTCACTTGTCTTCTCACAGTAAGATACCACAGAACAGAATCTATTCACTGTATCTCAGCTCCCCTTTACGCCATCATGTCCATGCGGAAATTTATCTGAATCCTCTGCTTTATAATTTTAAATGTGCTTGTGAAGGAGAAAAGATTTTAGTTATTGGAGCAAATATACTTATTTTGGTTTCATATCTAGTGTGGCTGTATATGTGTCTGCTCCTGGATAGACTCTTCGAGTTGATTTGGTTTTTTCTGTAGTAAAGAAGGCAAGAAGATGTTACTTCTTTTCTTAGTTAACCTACCTGGAGAATAATGAAAAGAATTTTGAAAAGATTTCATACCTTGAGGGAAAAGGTATGAAATAAAGAAACGATAAAGAAAGCAGGAAAATTATGTGTATGTGTGAGCAGTGCAGCTACAATGCAAGGACGTATGGATACACCCCACAACTACAGGAACTAGCTGTGCTGGAAAATTATGATAACAAGGCTTTGCTGTGTAGAAATAAGATTATGGGAGAAGTTTGTTGGTTTTCTTTAATGAATTCAGATTAGGATATAATGAAACTTCAACATCTTACGCTGTGATCGCTATCTTTATGAAGACATAGAATACCTCTGTAAAAGGGTAGAAACTTCTGCCATAGACCCTGATTCTTCTCATGTCAAAAGCAAACCCACTGAAAGAGCTGGTGTGTTTGGGCGAATTATTGTCACAGAGAGTTACAGCTCTAGAGCTCACTCATGAAAAAAGCTACAAGGTAGATACAATCTTATTGGCTGACTTTCCGCCAAACAGTGCCCAGTGCCGAACTGTGATGAAAAAATATTGTTTAGTAGCTTAGAAAGGAATTTATGGAAGAGGCACTTACCACATGATTAGAGCTACCAATCTCATGATAGCCTCATTAAGGCTATCAAAGAAGTCTTTCAATGCCTGACCTTGCTCCCTCATGCTCCCAATCACCAGGCCAAAGCTGATTGAGAACACCACCAAGCCAAGGGCATTCACTCCGTTCACAGAACCTGGAACAGGAACTATTTCCTCTTTCATTCGGGTGAGAGCTTCCATTGCTTCTGACACGTTGCTGATTATGGAAGTCACCGTGGATGTGTCATTGGATGGAATAGTTACTTTAAACTTTCTCTTTTCATAATTGGTTTTGAACTGTTGAAACAAAAATAAAAGAAAGATAGAAATTCAGTGAATCATAGCAAACAAAGTTACTGTTTTTATTATTATTAAATCATCACAATTTAAATAGTTATTTACTATTGTAGGACATTTGAATTTTTTGCTTAATATTTTTAGGTAAAATGTGCTATGATGAAAATTTGGATTTCCTGAAAGCAGCAAAAATTCGTAATAACTTCTAACACTAAATGTTTAGTTTTAGCTTCTAGAAATCATTTTCTCATAAACAGGCCAAAGTCATCTGCAAAAGATTCAGATTTGTCATGCTCCTGTATCTGGTAATAAAACTATCGATTCTTAGTTTGTGTTTTATATAAATTGCTGTTTTTCCCTGCAACAAAATTCCAACCTTTTATAGTCTTTTTTTTGGCTAGTGAAAAATATTTTTTTGTGCTCTGGAGTTTCTTTATTTCTTCATCTTTTTGTGTTAAAAAAAATTAGACTGAAGCTAACTTGAATACAGCATACCTCTTTTTTCCTTTGTTATGGCAAAGTCATTAGTTTACTCTGCAGTACAAGTCACCACACTTCTTAATTAAGGAAATAATTATACTTTAAATAGTTCCATTATGGAACAGACAAATGGATTTCTAAATATCAATATGGTCCTAAATGTGTGCTTTGAAAACCAGTCTTTCACCCCCTAATGTTTTGCCAAAGAGAAATTTACATCCCAAATATTTCTATCTGGGCTCAAAAAGCCCTGCTGTCCTGTCCAAAGCATAAAGCATGCTGAATATCACTAGTATAATGTTTCTTATGTATCTCAGGATGCTAATTAGTCCATTAAAGCAGCAGAATACTGGTGTCAAGGTTTGGATTTTTATTGTTTCGGAGCTACCAAGAAAAGAGAACTATGTCCCCAAGTTTAAGTATCTCTACTGATATCTGGAGACTGTTGAACACTTCAGAAGTACTTGAGTGAAATGAATTAATTATGACCAGGATGGGAAACCTAAGTATCATCATCTTTCAACACTAGCCTGATTTGATGTTACTTTCTGCACCTCAATAGTTTTATGCACCCCTTCCAACATATTTGAGGTATCCCTCTAAAGGCTCTAAGTCTTTCAGAATGTCAAATAAAACCTGCTGCAGGATACTTATGGAAAGTTTCTGAATAATATGTAGCAGAACAAACCTACATGAAGGTCAGATACTCTCGAGTCTTGAATAAAATTTGTTAAAATCTTTTACAATTTGGGCTGTACAGAAGTCAGCTGAGAGCTCTATGAGCAGTTGGCTGACATGGAAAAGCCCACTACCACTGCCTCACCAACTCACATCCAACCTGTGATAGTTCTTGTTTGATCTCTTAGTGAGATAATTCTACTTTTCAAAGTGGCAGAAATCTTACCAAGCAAAAAAAGTCACCATTTTTTGGGTAAAACCTGTGGAGGTGAATCAGTTCTCACTGACTGACAGGGAAGAACCAGGGAAGGTGGGATGGGGTTATCTCTTTAAGTAACAGAGTGTAAATGGAAATGTAATATAATGTGCTCATTGAAGTGCTTTTTATTCTGTCTTGTCAGCAATGTTAAAATACTGCCTAACACTTTACATCAAACACAAAGATTCTTGCCTTCAAAAACCTGTGTTAGAAAGAATTTGACATGGTAATATGAATATGCCTTAATTTGGGGCTCATTCTTTAATTTTGTTGCAGCAGGAACATGCTTTTAATTCTGTGTTATTTACGTTTCTTTAGAAATATAATGTGGATTTTAGGAACTCACTCAGCAAAGTCCTTTTCCATTTTGTCTACTATACTGGGCCACAGAGATGTAGGTCATACCTGATCGCTCACCTTATTCACCAGACTTAAGTATTCAGAAATATTGCTAGGGAGAATAGTCTTTATGGAACCCCTGCTAGAGCAGTGGAGAAACATCTTATTTAGAGTGTGATTCAAAATGATAAGCTAAGCAATGGGAAGCAGAGCAACTTTATTTGCTCTCGAATATTTACTTGAGCTGCTCTTACTTTCGTTATAGCTGGCTCAGCCCCAGGACATCCCTGTGGATATGCCTTCTGTGGATCTTACGCCCAAAGTTGTCTATCAAAAGTAATGAGAAGTTTCCTGGTGAAGCAAAAGAAATCAAGGAAGACCAGATACAGGAAACACAAGGGATGTATCTACTAAGGAAAACAGTGTAGAGTGTAGGTTGAGCTTTATTCTTAGTATTGCTTTTTCAAATTACATTAAGGGCAAAACACCACCACAAAACATATTTTCTGTGTGTGAAATGGTGAAAAAGCCAACTGCTTATAGGAAGTGACCGGATGAAGAACCACCTTCAAAATGTTAGAAAGTGTTTTGAAATAGATGAGTTAATAGCAGGGTTGATTATTTCTGCTGTGCAGAGTAACTGGTGGCAAGAAATAATTTTTTGATTTTTATAACATTCCTATTTTCATCAGATCTCTTATCTCAGTGGCAATCAGAGTTACCAGCTTTTAATGTAGCTCAAACTGACAGTTTAATATCACATTGTGATTTGGCTGATTCCTGTTCCTTTGCAACTTTCAGAAATAGAAGAAATTAGACAAAATAAAACTGCTAATTGTAGGCTTAAGGGTCTCAGGAGAGAGACCAGACGTCCATTCACTGATAATATGTGATGGGCTAGGCAACATCACTGAAGTCCTGTCATTTCTGAGGATACTTGGAGCATTATGTCTCCAGGAAGAGGTATTTTTGCCCAGTAAGATTTTAGATGCAAAATACTCATAATTTTTCCTTAAGTTCATGTATCGAGAACAGTAGAGGAGCAAGATAAGTGATATTTGAATGCATTAATTTGAACAGCTTTCTATAAAAAATCATATCTGCAAGTGAAATGCAAAAATAATGCATTTTTACAAGACATAGTGGTAATGAGCAACTGGAAAATTAATTTTAATTAACTTAGTACACTATGAAATAGACAATATAGTTGTTGTATTGAATAATGTATTGAATCAGTTGTTTATGCTTTCATTATTGTTTTTATTAGTGATACAAGATACACATAGTCATTTGACTTGGATCTATTGAAGGACTTCAAGGAAGAAACATTGTAATCTGGCAGCAGCACATCCTGGTGGCTTATCTTGCTGAAAAGGTAACTATTCTGGAAATTCATAATTCACTGTCATAATTTACTCTGAGATAATGTAATTAGTACTGTCTTTGCTAAGTCTGTATGATGATGCTGCATTTAGACAATACTGACTTTAAAAGCAACAAGTTTGCTTAAATGCAACCCTAAAAATTTAAAAGAAATTAAGACAGAGATATTCCATCTTAAGTGTTTTTTTTCTTTGTTTTCCATATGGATATGTGCGAAAGCATTCTAAATTTTCTGCCTAAGAGCTGATGACACAAGCCATAATATATATTAACTAGCCCAAATTATCATGAGGAATAGACACCATATATTGGTAGTATTAATTTCTGGATGTATGATTAACACTTCCAACTCCTTTGATAATGACGAGTTCAGGAAAGAATATGTAGTCAAAAATATCTCAGAAGGAATGCAGTTCTTTAAGCTTCAGCTGGCATCAAGTTCTACCTATTCACACCAGAATGACCCTCCCCAAATTTTTAGATTGATTCTGTCTCTTAATTCCACAAGTTTGCTTGCGTTTCTTCTGCTCTTTGATAGACCCCCAGAGCACAGCACAAAGAACAAGTAGCTAAGAAGCAGTATCTGCTTAATAAGCAGACTGCTCACTACTGCTCAGCCCCAGGCTAGATATCATTTCTTAATTTAGCAAAGAAAGAAAAACTAAGAGATAGTGGCCAGAGCTGCAAGGTAAACCCAAAGATTTCTTCAGATATCCTTAAACTGGGGGTGAATGCAGGGGCATTGAGAAAATTTTGAACAAAGTAATCTAATTTTAGGTATATGTGGAGTATCTAGTTGCAGTCAATATATTCAGATTCTCTCGTTACTCATAAAAGTCACGAAAACCTCAAATGATCTGTGCATAGTGAAGGTCATACGGAAATATAACCACAAGTCATATGGAAATCACCAGCACCAGAAGACATGTTATTTAGATTAAAAATCTGCTGTTTAAGAATCAGCCTGAGAAGGCTGAGGTACTCAATGAGTTCTTTATCTTGGTCTTCATTGTCTGGCAGTCAGGCTTTCCATCTCTCAAGTCCCTGAATGTTCAGGTGGAATTTGGAGGAGCAAAGTCCCTCCTGCTGTAAGCAAAGGCTTGGAATCACCTGATGAAATTGAATGGAGGTCTATTGGACATGACAAATGCATCCCAGGGTCCTGAGGGAAGCAAACCACTCTCCATCATACTTGAAAATTCATGTCAGTCAAGTGTCAAGATGAAAAAATCTACTGGGAAATAAAATGTGCAAAGAAGGAGGATGAGGAGGAGTAAAAGAAAGGGGCGGCAGCTTTGCCTCACAGTCTAGTTGGAAAGAAACACGAAACGGAATCCAAAGGACTAATCTGAAAGGAGAACAGTAGGAAATATAGGAAGATATTTCCTGGATAGGTCCTAAGGTTCCAGTCTCCCTTCAGGACTCTTCATCTCCGAGCAGCAATCCTGTAAAAGCTTTCCCAACTCCTCCTAACAGCACTCCCGCTTTGGTTATGCTCCTCACGCAGTTCCATTTCTTTTCACACCTTCCAGTGAGTTCCAGTATAAACTAGGAAAGAAACCTGCCTAAAGATGCTGTGAGACAGAATGTGCACATCTGATCTATCCAAAGATGTGATTTAAATGTGCAGTGCATATTCCAGTGATTATTTTCAGGTGTGTAAAGCTGTGGGTCAGTATTACACTGTTGAGTGTGGACAGCTACGGGTAGTTTTGTGTGGTTTGTGTTTGGGCCATCAAACACAGTGTTACAGAAACAGATTTGTGCCAGATGGATCATTCTTGTTCATAAATCTTCTGAGAAATGCATGACTGAATGGATGGAACTTTCTTTTTGAAAAGAAAGTTACGGGGTCGGATATAAAAAATCATCTGGATACCTATGAATATTACACATACTTGCAAGTTCACATCTTAATTTAATGAATCTACTACCACCAAATAATTTTTAGATAAAAATCTAGGGTTTGGTACCAAGTTGAAAAAGTAATAGTACGACAAATTTAAAATCCTGGTACTTCACTAATCCTGGTACTTTTCAGTTGCTGCTGAAAGTCAGTAAAAACTTTCACTAAATATGTCCTGGATTTTTGAATTGTTTTCTAGAAACCCCTTAATATGTAAAGCACATGAGAAATACAATACATTTAATGTTAACTGAATCTACAGGACATCTTTAATTAAGAACATGGGTTTAGAACTGCTAGTCACTGAGCCAAGTTTCCTGTTGCTATGGAATACTTTATCAAAAGAATTTTTTGATCTGTATTGGAAAACTGCTGAAGTGTTCCTATAACTCCTAAATGAAGATGCTTTCAGGAATTCAACTTTTAAGTAACGTAGGGTTAAAAACAACTAATTTCCAGTTTAAATTCAGGAATAGTGATTTCATCTTCTTTTTGTATGTTTTTATCTTATTTACCTCCATACAAACTATGTTTCAGAAACCTTTGTGGTTTTTCTAATTTGTTTGTTTTATGTACTTTTCATTTTTGTTTATTATGAAGTCTTTACTTTTTCCTTTAAGGCATTTATATCCTTCAATATAACTGAGATCAAACGAATGGCTTGTTATCTGCTTAAATAATTTCCCAAATCTTTTTGAAACTGCAATCTGGAAGGCACTTTGATTGCTTTCAAGACCTCTAGATAATAACTTCCAAATTTGAGAGATTTATGAAGAATACTTGCTGCTATGTCTATAACTTTATGCCCTAATTATTTCATTATTTTGAGATAAAGATCATATCATTCTGGTACTTTATTACATTAAATTCTTTGAATTTATTTCTAGTTTAGATATAGAGGTTTTCATTTCTATACTGCTCTTCTGCATCAGTGTACTGAGTTCATCAACATCCTTGCTGAAGACAGAGGCATGGCATTTGTTAGTCTTGGACCTGGGTCTAATTTGCTTTTTAATCTTTAATCTAGAAATCTTTAATGCAGAAAATCACTCCTTTTTATTGGTTTCTGTTTATATAACTAGAGAGAATGTTACAATTTCTTTTCAATTCTTCTGCAAGATGTAACTCAGCTGGCTTTGGAAAGTTTGTACTTTATGCTCTTCTTGACCTTCACATTTCAGCTTTTTTTATTGCTACAGCAGTAGCTGGTAAGTAATATCAGTTCAAGATTATCTGTGAGGTCAATGTGAAGCAATTTGATTATGGAAACATACATTCTAGGTTTCACTGAATCTATAATGTCTTCCTTTAAAAAAAAAGAATGTAACTAGTTATTGTTATTTTCTCTGTAGGACAGCTAAGGTTAAGACCAAGCTAACAATAGAGGCTTTTGAGAAGCAATATAATAACGTACTCCTATGGACTTCTACCACAGGTGACAGAAGTTCTTAATTTGCCTTTTTTTTGATAATGTCCACAAAATTTTTTCTTCTCTTTCGAACCTTTTTGTCACATGACATTCTTGAAATTCTTCCAGTCTTTGCACAGATGGTGAATATCTCAGTATCTCCCAGTTTAACATAACACTGTTTTAGAAAACCAAATCCTGAGTTCACTTTAATGAACCTTGCTGTCAACATATGAATCTGACATTTTGAAAAAAATAATTTTTTGACTTGCCAAGCCTGGTTTTCTTCACTTCTCATAGCAAATACTGTTGTCTCAATATGATTGAAAACAGAGCATAGATTTGGTTAGTTTAGTTCAGGAGTTTTTGAGACAGCTGGCAGCATATGTAAGTTATGTTTCTGCTGTAAGTGGTATTAACAAGAATGTGATATTCCTAAGGCAAATGTGGTTACATTTAATTTCTTACCTCTTCATGTTTTATTTGGAAACAAAACAAAAAAATTTTTACCTGTTTAAAGCAAGCTTCCACCAGATTTGGAGGGAACATATTTCTGCGAAAGAGAAAGAAAGTAACATGAGAACCAATAATAAGCTAATAATTACTTTAGTAAGGACACAGCTAATAAAAGAATTGACCAGCTAATTTTTGAAGGAATCCTAAGACAAATATGTGGTAACATATACAGTGAGTAGACCGTTGCACGTAGCATTGGCCTGGTTAGCTTTACTGGGATGAAATGTAGGATTGGATGGTTCCTGGCAATTGGAATCTCTGTATTTGTATTGTATAGCAAGTCAGGTTATGGAGCAGTACATTAACTAAATTACTAAATGTACAAAGCTCTATAGGACAAGACTCACTTTTCATTTTGTACTTATTAATGCTTTATGAATCCAGATTAATAAATAATTTAATAATACTTAATGTATTTTGAGTTCTCAAATAGTTTTTGCTCTTATGTAGCCTAGTACTTCATGATATTTATCACTTGATTATTATTTATCACTTGATTTGTTGTGGCTAAACCCCAAATCTTTCTGATGTTTGAATATTCTATAATAATAATAATACATACATACACGTGTGTGTACATTTGTTGCAGATGGGGGTTTGTTTCTTTGTTTTCTTTGTTTTGTGCATTTCTGAGGGATTTAGAAGCAGCCTAATTGAATAAATCTTGAGGAATCTGAGCGCAGACCTCTTAATGGAGGTTTCTGTAGTCCCCCTTCCTGGCAGCACGATCCTTGGAGGCCTTTCTCTGTGTCTCTAAATTCTCCAAATGGGTTAGCGGAACAAAAAATTTTGGTGGTTTTACCTGTGGAAAAGCTCCTGAGTTCAAAACCTCAGCTTCCCTACTCCCTAGAATACATCTGTGGCATACTAGCTCTATAGAAGAGTTATTGCAGAGTCTCTGAGCAAGGAGAAAACAAGTTTTACATCTTTGCCCTCTATTTCAAGCATGTTACTTGCCTGTTCCTGGAAGTTATTTCCCATTCATATAATTGAATAAATTGAGTAGATGCACCCAGATTGGTGGCTACAAATCAAAATTAAAACGAATAACTAAATCAGGGGTTCAAGTGAAGTGAGAAAACTGTTGCAAGTTAGAAGAAAAGTGGAGGAATTTGGTAATAAGGTCTGTGCTTTGGAAGAAGGAAAAAAGACCCATGCAGATAGCAAAACAGAGGTCTTTCTTTTGTGCATGAAAGAAAGAAAGAATCGGTCTTTCTTTCAGTATTAAAAGCAGTTTCTTCCCCTGCAACAGCTTGATTTGGAAATAAATCCATGTATCCTTTTGTAGCATTGTAAGGGTTAGAGATATTGATACCACACAGTTGAAAGAAATTTGGCAACTTTATGCAGTCACTGTTCAAAATTCTCTACTTTTTTTCTCTGTGAATCTAAATATTACCATCATAGCTATTGGTACAGAAAATGTGCAATATCATAGCCATACCTGATTAAATCAAGAAAGGCATCTGCTGCTGTCACTTGCACAATTTTGCCTTCTCTGTGCATGTTTTCCTTTGTACCTTTCCCGGGGTGGATGATGACCACAATGATTATGCCAATCAGTACAGCAATGATAGTAGTGCTCATGTAGTAGACTACTGCTCGGACTCCCATCTTCCCTGAGGCTTTACTATCCAGGGCAGCAATTCCTAGTAAATTTAAGCACAACAACATGCAACTGATATAGTTGTGAGTAAAGGGTATGACCTAAGCATAATGAAAATAGTTCTGTGGGAAGAGTTTTGATGACCAGGACACTTAAAGCTACCCAAGGCAAGATGTCCCTCTTTTGCAGCTCATTCTGTCACTGTCTTCCCACTCCACCCCTAGTTACATAATTTTCTATAACAAGAGTTACTGCTTTCTGTGCTTTCTTAACACTTCATTAAATGCAAAGATCATTGGTCTGATGCAGTGTGGCACTCCCTATATATTCCAGTGAGACAATTCATGCTTTCTGATTAGTGTAGTTACAACAGTCTGAAAAATGTGCTGCACATAATTTGTAAGATAGAAAATAGAGTACTCTTGAGTGATGTTGATGATTGCTACAATTAACATATATGAACAGTTTTCTTTAATCCCCAATGGGCTACCTCAGTTTACCTCTGTCCCAAGCCACGGGACTTTAAAACAGATTAAATGCTGCTAACCTGTTTCGGAAAATCCTTACCATAAAGGTATGAATAAACATTTAGTGCCTCCCATAAACTTGCAGGACTTGCAACATTAATCCTAATTCTTGGCTCTGTTTGGATCTACTGTGAATATTAGGGTGCTACCTATGGCATCTTCTATAGTATTTTTTTCATGAGATTGCACTGATGAATAGCTGCGATATGTTTTTTAAAAGAAGGTGCCGTTCTGTCAGGGAAAGAGTTCTGAGTCTCTGAGAAGGAATGTCTCATGAAGACTGTCAGAAATGGAAATGCTCTTTCTCTTTCCAGCAGTCACAGCTATGTCTTGCTAGTTCTTCTCAAAATGTCCCACTGTTCCTTCTCCTCAATATTTGCCCATACTCCATCTGGAGGCCTGTGCCATCTGTCTCAAACCAGGGCTCAGGCTTCTTGTTGCAATCAAGCTTTCAAAGTGCTAAATGAAAAAAGGGGTTTTGAAAGGATCTTTTAGCTTTATTATTTCCTCCTATATGGAATTGCCTAACCCATACTTCCATGGACTGCCTACACATTTATATAGATACCGCCTTTGAACATATAAAAAAATTTGACCACCTTCTGTTCTGGCTATCTGTCTCAGAGGAGAAAGCATTTAGAATAAGGCAAGTGGACTGCAGGAATATAAATAATATGGAAATATAAAATTTGAATCATTGCCTGGCAAAACTAAATGTTCTTCAAATCATTGTAGATAGAACATCCTTCTGTCTGTCTTCTAAAGGAGGAGATACATTCTATTGGAGCTACAGTGAAAGTACTCTAGTCCCTGATGTAGCAGAGATCAAGGATGTGTCCCAGGCTCTAATCAAATCTTCAAAGTATTACACCAATCACATGCTTCATACTTACCCTTTCAATTCACCTTTCTTCATTTTCTGCCCTTTTGGCAGAAACCATTAGAGCCAGTAAGATTCATACGCACAAAAGGAATTCCATCACTAGATTCACACACTAAATTTCTTGGTTTATGTGTGCCATTGTAGTGGAAGGAAAAATGTTATTGGTACAGCAAGAAACTGAACATGGAAATCCAACATTTGAAGCATTTGATCCTTCATTTCTCTACTCAGATTTTCCACCTGCAAAACTGTATTATAATTTTCATGGTAAGTTTACATTTATGTTCTGAAATTCTGTGAGGAAAATGGTAAACACTAGCAAGTAACAAAGAGCTTTCTTAACTTTACAAATGGGAAGTCCTGTAGCCCTCTTACTCATGAATGGAAGATTGGTTATTTTTTTGGAGTCCTCAGGTAAGGTAAATATAAAATAATGCAAATATGGTTAGCCAAGGCAAGAAATAATGTTAATAATTTTTTGAGAATTTCAGATCTGCTATTGAATTGTACAGCATTTATCTCAGACAGCATTTATTACAAATTTTATTTTTAAAGTATGAATAAGAAACTTAAAACATAACTTAGAAAGTGAAAAATGAATGTTCACATATTAGTCAGTCAATTTAATTTTTTAATGTATTAATTGGGTTTTTTTTAATGTTCTTTTTCTTTCTAAAGTAGCAACAAAGGTCTATCCATTTTTTCATGTTGCATAAGACCATTTTTAAACTTTTTTTACAACATGAGCAAACCTATACAATTTGGTAGGAATGTTTAGAAATGCAGAGATTTTGAATCAGTTGGTTTCCAGCATTCTGCCCTTTACAGATAATAGATTCAACACCAGATACTAAGCACTGTCAGTCTTAGAGGATTTCCTGCCACACCTGTGTGTGCTTTAACCAAACCTGACAGTTTATTTGTACTTCACCCTTGAGTCTCCTATACTCCAGAAATCACTAGGAGTCAGTGTAGGGCATACCTTACCAGTAAAGATTGCTGTTTGAAGGATTAGATTTTGTGATCCTGTTTTTTTCTTGGACGGATCTGGGACTGAGTAGTGAACCATGTGAAAGTGGTATGTCAGGGAAGCAAGAGTCATGCTCCTGTCTTTGTAAACTGCTTTCCAGCCTGGTCTCCTGGTGTGTACTCTGGCTGGGACTACATGGCTCCTTATTTTAGGTCACTCAGTTTCATTCCTGCTCTCGCTATCATATAAATTATTTCTCAGCTTTAACACAGGGACAGCAATTCCTTTCTTCTTGAGCTGTAGCTGCTCATGGCACGTATAGTAGAAAGCATTCAAAGCAGAAGGACGACAGGCCTAAGTATGAACAAAAGCTGTATGAGGAGGAAGCAAGTGCTCACCTCTGAAAGCCCTTACTGGGGACTTTCTGGGTCATCTCCCCTCCCACTGCAATTATTGGGAACTCAGAGAACTGCAAAAGTTTCCAGCATACCAGCAACAACAATTGCCTAAAATATTATTTTAAATCTGTTTTTAAAGAATGAGAAAATGAAAGGGGCTGTTTTCTTTGCATTTTAAGATGTTGACAAGATTTCTTAGAACTGAATGGGACTCTGGAAAGATCTCCAAAGCTTTCATGTGTCACAAAGCATTGTATCCTCAGTGTGTCTTTTCACAGTCAGCCAGCAAAACCCCCATTGTCCTGCAGGAGATGTATGTGCCCCTTTCATCCTGCTCGCTGCTCTCTCCTCCACACGCTACTGGCTCCAGCACCTCTGCCTCCTCTCTTCCTCTCCCTCCCCTTCCCCAGGGGGCCTGGGAAACTTTGCTCTGCCACCAGTCCCCACGCACAGGGATGCCTTGAAGTTGTCAAGGTGATCTGGAGCAGAGGCCCCGTAATTTCTCCTAGCGTGTGCGCTCACACAACATGAATGGGAATGATTTTTTAAGTATTGATGGGGAAGGAGGGAGGCCGGGGAGAAGGAGGGGAAGAAAAGACAGAAAGGGGTAGGCCTAAATCTGTAAAACTGCAAGCAAACCCAAGCCTTCAGCCCTGTCTTCTTCCTTCACCTACCCCTTCCCTCTCTTGAGAAATACCACTGTGTATAAAATAAAGACATGACAAGGAGTTCTCCAGAGTGTCACAAAGCAAAATGCTACGTTGTTCTTTAACAAAGATGTTAAGAGAAGAAATGAAAATATTTTAAAATATAGGAAAGGCAAGGAGAAGGTAAATATATAATTACAAGAGGAGAAAGAGAGAGAAAACATAAAGAGAAAAGGAGAAAAAAAGTCTAGTTAGGATGACTTTAAAAATTCTGAGTTGCTAATCTGGTAGTTCCGATTGCTCACCTGACTTGATTACTGTTCAGTAAATTGGCATGAGCTATTGATTCTATGAATCTTCATGAAATAGCTACTATATTGTGACTAATTTTGTGTCAATTACATTTGCTTATATTGTACTTATGATTTTTATATTACACAGAATTCTAAAATTTACCAAATCTAGACTTGCTGCTGTTTTTAATTTTCTAGATCTTGAAAGCATGCTGCACATAATCCATGTGTAATCTTGGACTGTACTAGGGCACACTAATGTGGAGGGGTGGTACTACACTCCTGGAAGATCAAACGTAAAATAAACTGAGCATGTTTTCTTTAGATAATGCTTAAGTAAATAGCAGCTTTGAATCTGCTTGTTCAAGAATAAGTCCCAAGGAATTGTTTTAAAAGCTGAAATGTAAAACCTATGCAAAAAGTCCTACAGCTTCAGAACGCTTTCTCCCTTTAATTAGCACAACTGAAGAAACTGATTTTTGCAGAACACTCCAATGTTCTCAGTGAGCTATTTCAGTCTGAGATTTGAGTTTATGCCTAATTTTCTTATTACACTACTTAAGAGTTTATACCTGAAGGTTTGGGTTTTTTTGAAAGAAGGAATATACATATTACACAATCAGATGCACAATGTTTTTTTCCCACAACAGTAGTTGGTCAGCAGCTGGTACGACTGTAGCCCTATTTCTGCATGTAAACTCCTAGTCAGCAAAGCTTATATTGGCTTATATTTGGCCCCAGCATTAATCACTAACTAACAAATGAGAGCCCATAAATATCAATTTTAAGATGGAATATATTTTCTTACACTCCAGAGTAAAGAGCAACCCTCTGAGGAAAAATAGTCATTATATAGTGTTGATTCTAGTACTTTTGGTGATTTTATCTTTCCTCAGAGCAAGCAAGACTGTCACTGGGAGTAGAGGGTGTGCAAGTGAGCGTATGCATTTATGCATGACTGTAATTTCAGTTTGAAAACTGTTAAAGTGCTCAGCTACTGCTTATCATATTGAAAGTCCCTGCTTCTGAGTATTTTTCTGCCCTTTAAGAACCTTTGAAAAAACTAAGTTTATGTGTTTGCTTTCCTACACTAAAATTCTTGTGGTTTTAAGCTTTTTCCCCTGATGTTTTAAAATTTTTGTTTCTTAAAAATCCCTTTTGATGTATAATGATGACCATTTTAAATAAAGAACAGTTCAGCTGGGGCTTAAGTGACCATCTAGGCCAATTTGACTTCAGGGCTGACCAAAAATTAAAGTTATTAAAGGCGTTGACCTCTTTGACACTGACAGGTTGGGGTTATTGGCCACCTCTCTGGGAAGGCAGTTCCAGTGTGCTACCTCCACCTCTGGAAAGAAATGTTTCTTAAGATCCAGTCTGAATCTTTCCTGATATAGTTTGAACCATTCCCACTGGTTCTGTAACTTGATCCAGGGCGGAGAGATCAGCATCACCCTCTCCCCTTCCTGTCCTCAGGAAGCTGCAGAGAGCAGTGAGGTCACCCCTCAGCCTCCTTTTCTCCAAACTGGACAAGCCCAAAGTCCTCAGCTGCTCCTCACAGAGTAGTGGTAATTCTGCTCAGTAGAGGAGAGACTCTGTGCTCAGAGCCCTGGTGCAGGCTCTTGACTGAGGTTCCCATCTGTGGGCACAGGACCGAACACCTCCAGGTCAGGATTCTGCCAAGATGCAGCAATATGTTGATAAAAATGCATAAAATAATCCAGCAGTTCTGACTATGTAGAACAAACTGTCCATTCTGGTCCTTATACATATTGACTTACTGAAACAAAAAAAAGAGGATTTCTATGACCGCGATTAATTCTTTCCTTATTCAGCATGTTACAGCTGAATTAATGGCACTTCCTTGTCAGTGGAGAGATTTTTATATAAATTCCCTTTGGATGTTTTATACTTAGTCTTTAAATACAAAACATTAGGAACGGAACATCTTTTTTTTCCTAATTATTTTCCTGTTTACTTTCTACGGTCTCTTCATTAGGAAATTGCAGTTGCTTGTTAAGGACTCCTATGGTGGAACAGCAATAATGGCAACTGTTGACTCAGGAGTGTTGCCCTAATTTTGTTTCTTTAAGGTTGTCTTTCACTCTCCTAATGAAGCAGTCTCAAATGGGCTACTCCCACCCCCTACATCCACTAAGCGCTGTGTGATGAGTAAACTCACAGTGTGAGACCATGAGAACAATCCCTTTTGTGTATGTTGATGAGGATTTGTGGACATGAATAACACTGTGCAAGGTCACAGTAAAATATGCTGACAGAAAATTTGTAAGGAAAAGCAAGTTAGGTAAAGACAGTGGAGGTATTGCCCAAGTTTAATTAACATGATTAAGCTCTAAAGCTTTATTCTAATTGCAGCTGAACATGTTCTCTGGGTTGCTGAGCATTTCCAGAAAACAGAAGTTAAATTTAGGTGTTGACAATTGAACCTTTCACAAGATCAGGTACAAATTTTATCCAAATTCTAGATTATGATTTTTATTAACAGTAACAGTAAAATAACGTTTTCAAAGAACTGTAAGTATTGGTGAAGTTAATGAATGTTGTATCAATACAGATAATGACTTCCTGAAGCCACATAAATTGCATGTCTGAAATATAGCCCTGTATGCCTTTTTACATGAACTGATGAGACAAGTTTCTCCCAAATCTCAATTTAACTTATCTTTGCTTAAATATGAATGTTTAGAAAATGAAATTAGATATTATATTATTTTTCTCCAGTTCTGTTAAGATATCTGGGCAAATATCTCAGAGGAAAATTAGCAGTTGTATTTGAACCAAAATTATGTGACCGTGATTAAGCCAAGCTGACTAATGAAACCCATGGCTGAGATATAGTAATGCAATTCAAAGAGCCAATTAAATGTCTAAGAGTGGCTCCTAAATGACTACCCTTGCCCCGCAGTTTTTTAATCCTGCCCCATCCTTGCCACCAGAAAACTACCAACTTTGGGTCTTGTAGGGTTAGTTGTTTCTGACAGTTTGTCATTTTGAATCATCCCAGAATTGTGTCATGTGAACCCCAGAATTTTACATGAGAAGCAGAAGGAAAGAATGTTTAGGGCAGAAAACTAGCAAACACCTGCTGGTTTAGCTACAGTTTAGTCCTTAGAAGGAGAATTTTTTGTGAAACCATGGCACAATAATATCTGAACATCGAGTGATGTAAATGGAAGGGGTCCAAATAATCTCTCGTGGCTTTACAGTGATTTTTACCTTTCAGTTAACCATGAATAGTGAAAGACCATTCTGTTGTGGTTCATCACTGATAGTGCTCTTTCAGTAGAATAGCTTACTTTATGAAACTTATTCTTTGGTGTCAGTGCATTTTAATTGTTATAAAAAATATGACAGTGATCCATGCTGGAAAGTATTTTCTGGGACATCAAGTTTAGCCTTCTGATACAGCAGGGAAGTATAGTCTAAAGTATTGGTTAAAAATTTACTGAGCTTGAGGTTTAAACCAACAGCAATTTTTATCCTAACAATTTCCATGTTTGGGTATTCCGCTGCCTTGCTCTCATCTTAGTTTGCTTGTTTCAGTGCACAAATAATTTGATTGGTTAATGGCTCAATGTCCAGATGAGATCAGTGATGAGTGAGGTCCCTCAGGAATCTGTGGGGGGATCAGCCCTGTTTGATATCTTCATCAATGATGCAGACAGTGGGATTGAGTGTACCCTCAGCAGGTTTGCAGATGACACCAAGGAGAGAGGTGTTTGACCTGCCCGAGGGACCGGATGCCATCCAGAGGGACCTGGACGACCTCAAGGAGTGGGTCCATGGGAGCATCATGAGGTTTAATAAGACCACGTGCTGGTGCTGCACCTGGGTCAGGGCAACCCCTGATATCAGCACAGGCTGGGCATGAACAGAACAAGAGCAGCCCTGGCCAGCAGGACTTGGGGGTGCTGTGGGTGAGAGGCTGGACATGAGCCAGCAAAAGAAGCATAACCAGCAGGTCAAGAGAGGTGATTTTCCCCCTCCACTCTGCCCTCATGAAACCCACCTGTGGGGGGGTTGGAGCACTGCATCCACCTGTTGCGTCCTCAGCACAAGAAAGACGTGGCGCTGTTAGACCAGGTCCAGAGGCCACAAAGGTATTGGAGGGATGGACCACCTCCTGTTTGAGGACAAGCTGAGAGAGTTGGGGTTGTTCAGTCTGGAGAGCAGAAGGCTGTGGGGAGACCATTTAGCACCTTCTAGAACATGAAGAAGGCCTGTAAGAAAGATGGGGACTAACTTTTTAGTAGAGTCTGTTATTACAGGACAAGTGGTAATAGTTTTAAAGAGATTGAGACTGGACATAAAGAATAACTTTTTTAAAATGAGGGAGTTGAAACACTCTCAGCCAGAGAGTTGGTGGCTCTGCCGTCTGTGGAAACTGTCAAGGTCAGGCTGGAGAGGGCTCTGAGCACCCTGATCTAGCTGAAGCAGTCCCAGCTGATTGCAAGGGGTTGGACTAGATGATTTTAAAGGTCCATTCCAATGCAAAATGTTCTGTGTTTCTTCCCTTTAAATTCTTCTCTCTGTCAGTATGAGTCACTGAGGGCAAGGAATAATTTCATAAACCACCCCACACTCCGCTTGTTGTTGCTAAAATATTTATAAACACCTCCTGGTAAAATGAAGTAAGTCAATATGGTACGCTTGGTGCATCTACTGAATGTCAGTGATGCTTACATTACTACATGAAAACTCCTGCAGGATTGTGCTCTTCTGTTCTGAAAAGTAGAGTTGGCTTGCAATGTAACAGGATACATTTGAAGAACCAGTAGGAAAGTACATTTCCTGAAACACATCTGCCTCAGAAGGACCCTGCTGTGGAGCTGTTGAGATACTCATTTAACTCTTCGCATTATTCTGTCTTTTCCTCACAGTATTGGAATGTGACAAACAATATGCTTTTTGAAGGGAAACTAGGGAGTAATTTATCTTCTTTATGTGTGTTAAGCAGAGCAGGAGGGAGATGCAAGCAGGGATTCACAGCAAGCCATGGAGCAGTGATTAGTAACAGCTGACAGTCTCAAACCAAGACTCTCTTTCTTTGGTTACCTCATTGTAATAACAGAGTACAAAGAACTGACTGTCTTCAAGCCAAGAATCAGAGACCCAGGAACACAGAAAAATTTTTTTTGGTAACAAAACACTACTGCTACCTGCACAGCGGAATTCTAAAAAGACATCCTTTTATGTCCAGACACTTGGACTAAGCTTTCCTGGAAATGGGATTCTTATGTTGGGCATAAAGCTGATTATTTTCTTTATATGGAGGGAAAGAAATAACTATATTTGTTTATGAAAAGGCATAATGTAGTGTGGTAAATTATTTCAGTTCAATCAGGGAACAAGTTTATTTTGGTAGCTGATAAGCCAAAGCACATTAAATTAGTTTAAATCCTGAAGTGCATGTTGTTGCAAGACTGAAATAAATATGCTAGTAGTTGTAAGACTTTTATCCTATTCCCTGAGGATGAAATAATAGTCTTCATTTATTCTGAATATGTTGCCAAAAATACTTTCATGCTTTAAGCATGAAATGCACTGCATCCTATCAAGATACAAGCGATACAGTTACATTTACATTCTGGATGGTGTTGAGCACACTACTCAGTGCTCCATAAAAATCCATAATGCAATTTCTCAAAACACATGTGCAAATTTTTAACTTGGTAAACTGCTGGTCTGAGTTTTGGCAGGCTGTGCCTGGAGTTCTTCACAGACATGTTTTTGTATGTGCAGCACTTATTAAACAACATTCCACAAATGTACAGTGCTTCTGTTATCTGGCTGGCTCTATACAGTGTGACAAAGCTGCAAACTATTTACTATACTAAATCACTTGGGATGTACATTAGTTGCTACTGAAAAAATAACGGGAGATTAGAGGTGTCCATAAGGGAACAGTAGCTAGTAGTGCAGTCTAGTGCAAAAAGTAATCTTCTTTTACATCTTGAATATGTAACAAGTGCCTGAAGAGACACTTACATGAATTAATTTTATAGAGTTCATGCAGCAGCTATCGTTTGGAAGGAAGCTTTGCCCAGTTGGATGTGACTTGATACATACTTGAACCAATAGTAGTGTGTGACTAATGGATCTGGCAACAACCTGACCTTTGGATTTCTGCTTGGATTTTTAATTTTAGCACAATTTTTAAAACCTTAAGATCGTTCCTTGTTAATTCAGCAATGCTAAGAAAATTTGGAAACAGAGTCACATTGCCTTTAGGTATGTATAGTGAGACTTCCTTTTTTGGGTAATCTGAAGTTGCACTAGTAACTGTTCACTCACTGAAGAACCCTCCATGTTTTCTGTTGTTGCAGTAGCTACTCTCTATTCTTGCACCAGTTTATTAATAATCACAATAGCTCTGCTTTGTTGTTGTTGGTTTTTTTTAATAAATCTTGTCAGCGATACAACACTGATTTGTGCATCTGTGTCCAACTTAAAAGTTCTAAGTGTTCCTTTTGCTTTCAAGCTGGCAGTTCATTCATCTGCTGCTGTTTTACTCACTGATCTTCCATGAGCTGCTCAGGGTGCTACTGCTTTCCTTTTGTCTATGTTGCACACACTCTGCTGGTGTTTACATGTCCTCATAATCCTTTTAGTTTATTACATTCCTCCCCATGTGCCATGGATTTTTTTCAGTTTGTTCTATTTTGCAGCACTATGTATGATTACATGTGCTGTTCTTGATGGATTCACACTTTGTTTGCTGACTTTTCTCCTTTCACACTTCAAGTATAATTTTAACTTCCGCCAAGTTGAGGTGCTATCTGCATCATAGCAACATAAATCTCTTTGAGTGAAACTCCATTGTGACACTGCTATTTTGCTCTCCTTAGCAATAAGTTATCTGAGTTACCTCTCTATGACAGGGATCTTGGTATAACATCTTCTCAGTCTGGGGAGGTTTGTCCTGAAAGACATTATGACCAAGTGTGTACTGACATTCATGCAGGACCTAATATAGTGATGCCTCAGTTCCCCTGAGACTTCAGGCACAAATAAGATGCACCACTACACAATATCTATCCGTGTCAAAAGGAAATACACAGAGCTCTTTCATGCATCTAAGTCATTATTTGAACTAGAAACTGCAGAGCAGTAACTAATTAGACAATACAGACTACGTTTTGGATTCTTATTTTTAAAGAATCACAAGAACTTGCATTTGGTAAATCATCCACATAAAGTTTTTTATCAAAAACTGAATCCTATGTTGATAAAGAATGTAGAAACAATCTGAGACTTCCTTTATCACATATAACCCAGTCTATTTAAAGAGAATGGGATCTGATGCAGAAATTATTTTTAAAAAATTGTATAGACATTATTAAATTTATGAACTAATAGCGTTTTAAAACCCCACTTATAATCCATTAGCTAATACATTAAATAATAAATGAGAATATCTTAATGCATAACATGATAACATTTTCCCTTTTTCTAATAGGAGTAAATCAGAACTTAATTACACTCAAATTCCCCCCAAGAATTTAATGAGTAACAATCAAATCAAGTTTAAGAAAAAAATAGTTTCTATTTGTGAATTTAAGGTCCTCTGGTAATATGCTATACGAATACTAAGGAGTCATTACTTTAGCTGCAGTTAGTCTATTGTGTTTTAAATTGTCATTATAATTTGGTGGGGCTTTTTCACGATTCAGTAATGATGTTAAGGCTCTTCTGAGAACTCATTAAGAAAGTGTGGAATTGGAGTTTCATGTGAACAGGCTTTTGTTTTCCTTCTTTTCTCTCTTTTGTTTCAATGACCTCTTGAACTTTGGGCCACTGATTCAGTTACAGCCTTGCAACATCAAAGATGTACATTTTTTTTCTTTGTATTTCTTCACCTTACAGACTTGTAGGAAGCAAAGGAAAGAAGTTAATACTTTCTCTGGAATGCCTGACAGTAGCAATCAGTATTTTTTAATAATATTATTACACTTTTTTCAGGATGCTGCAGTGCTAAGTACAGCTGAAGCAGAAGGTTTGGCTTCCACAATTCAAGCGCTATACAGTTGCCATCTGGGCATTATCTGGTTGTTGGCAAGATTCAGAATATGAATTTCTGTGAGAGGTCAGAGGTATGAAAGAAAATTATTAGCTGATTTCAAACTAAATAGGTGAAAGAGAAAAGAGAGTTTTTAAAAATTACTCCTATTACTGGACTGTGATGTTCTGTAGAACAGAAAACTAGCCTATTTTTTTTTAAACAAACTAGTTATCATCCTATCTTGAATTTGAAAGATTTATTTTCTTAATGGATGATGATCCTTTGCACAGGTTCATTAGCCATGAGACAGATGTTAGCCAGACTTAGTAAGCATATGTTCTCTAACTTGGTTTTCAGACTTTGGGGAATTAGGACATAATGAAATTTTAAAATCTGGACAAAGCTAATTTTCAGTGCAAGAATGTATTCATTAATGAAATAGCCATTCATTAGATGAACTCTTGACCAAAACCTACTTTCTCTCTAGCTCTGAAAAGAAACTACATTCACTGGAGAAGCTCTGATATTATCTAAGTATTCAGAAATAAGTTAGAAGTGGGTGGGAAACAACAGAATAAAGTATTTAGCTTTTCATGTGAGTAAAGAGAAAATTCTAGTACTGAGAGAGCTGTTAATGAAGGAAAGAAACAGAATTATTTTGTTAACTGTGGTGCAGATAGTGCTATGTTGTACTTATTTTTTTCTTATCTACCACCAGTAAGGAGCTACTTGTATCATTGTCTGAGGATGAAGAAACACATTTATCTGAAAAAGAGTTAATCCTGTTTAAGTATACAATTATAACAAACTAAAGTCTGATTCTGAAAATGTGATGAACTGAGGCATCTAAATAAATATTTGTGTTAATGTACTTAGTCCAAAAACCTCTTCACAACTTGTGTGCACTTGAAGCCCTTCAATCTCTTCAGTGAAGTAAAGATGAATATTGCTGGAAGATTAATACCAGATCTGATCAATCAGGAACCAGAAGTCATGTTCTCCAAATACTGGAATATGGTAAACCCCAAAATTTTTTCAAACAAGTGTTCTTTGTTGAGTGACTCTTGAGTTTTCTGAATATAGTTAGGATTTATTTGTGAGATTCTTTTTACAACCAGGAGGTCTGGAGTTTAGTTTGCTTTGATTTTTGACTTCCAGAGATGATGTTTCTTTAAGAACAGCATTAAGATCTGAAGGCTTCTGTTGGCACAAATGTTAAATTTTCTTTATTTCCATGTTAATCCCTCAGTATTAGAACTGAATTGCTATTCAGCTGTGAGACACTGTAAAGGACTATCTTTTCTTTTCTGCATGATAGTTCTTTTTCCTTTTTTTTTTTTTCTTTTTTTTTGCACAAGTCTCTCTGTATTCCAATAATTTTTACTTGTCTTTGTAGATTGTCATTAGTATATCTTCTTTTGATAGACTCCTGCAGAGAAAAAGTTCTTTTCAAGATACTGTTGATAGAAGGAATACACAGAACTTCTGTATCTGGTGACCCAATGAACCAAAATTTATGAGCTTGCTGTTCCAGGTGATTTTCTTGCTAGTTTGCAATGTATGACTGTGCCCACACTACCTGGAGCTGAAAGTTTGGGAAGTACCAAACTGCTTTTTTTTACTAAGTGTGCAAACCTCTGAGGAATCAGTGTTTGTACTGCTTGGACATATCCCTCTTTCCTTTGGAAGTGCAATGTGCGTTTGTCCAAGATCAAAAACACTAAAAATGCAAGCTCTGTTGACCTGAGAAACAGACAGACAACTCAAGAAAGGACTACCTTGAGGACAGGTAAAGACCTGTAAAATTTCTTTTTCTCCGTTTCTGGAATCCAGATGGCACTTGCTGCCTTGCAGAGAGTAATAGATTGGAGTTTAGGTAAATTTATGTAGCTTTGCTGCAGTGTGTATCAGTGGCATCATTCAGTCAAATTAAGTCAGATCTCTCTAGGAAGAGAGAGAAGCAAAGGAAAAAGGCCTTGTGACATGGAGAAATGTGCCATCAGGGAGGGTCAGGTGAGCTATCTGATGCAGTGCATAAAAGTGGCAGAGTATGCCCAGACTTAGTCCAAACTGCTGCTTTCTGGCATAAGCCACCATCACAAAACCCCACTCATTTCTGGGACTGGTGTTATGTCACAAGAGTTTTTCATCAAACTTAGCTGTGTAACAGCTGAAACCTAGACTCACCTGTGAGATGAAAAAAAGATCTGACTGTGTGAGTCTGAAAATGTTTACACCAAGATACTTTCCACCCAACTAAAAAAGACTGTCAATTCTGTGAGGAGATTCTAGGCTGCGGCAAATACTTTGCCATGTTCGTGACTGTCTCAGGCATTCATTCGGAGACAACATGGCAACAAAGAAACAAGGAAAAGATATTCTACCCTGTGCTGCCATGTCTCTGTGAAAGGTTAACAACTATAAAAATGAACTTTGAACTAGAAAGCAATCCTATCGATAAGGTCAGCTCTTATATATTTGCAATGATTATCTTTTGAGAAATTCTCCACACCATATACAACAGTATCATTTATATTTTGTTGCATTCATTCCTTAAGATCTGGGTATAGAATATATTCAGGAACAACCTGTAAGTAAAGAAAAAAAAATGCACTACCAGGAGTGTCTGGATGAAAAGAATTCTAGCAGATGCAGGAACTACTTTGTGACTCTCTGACATATAACTCAAATCCCAGATATTGCTAGTCCTTAGTTATATCTGTAGTCTCAACAAATTTTTAGAAATTTTTGTTCTGAATATTTCCGTTTTCTCCTTCTTATTCTCCACCATTGAGAGCTGTGACATGTGGCTGGAATATTAGGATGAACAATTGTGTGGGAGGCCTTCCTCCTCTTCCAGACAATCCAACATCTTACTGGAATCCAGACCCAAGGCTTGAGTCATGTAGGTCCTGTAGTCCACAGCGGCTCTCCTCATTTTCCATTGCTCAGAATTCAGGTGGAATTTCCACCAATGCTGTCAAGACACTGGCTTTCAGTACCTCTGCCTCCAGTAATAATGATAATGACGGATCTGCCTTACAGAAATTTATAATCCAGATACATATCTAAGGAGAGTAGGTAGGAGATACAGCAATTAGCTTTGAGAATTAAGTGGAAATAATATGTTATAGGTCAACAGCTATCCATCATCAAAAAACAGAAAAAAAAATCAGAGCGAAAACAAGGCTAGAGACGATAGTATCACAGAACCTTGTTTCTGAAAGTGACAACCTTCTGCGTGTTCTACAATGACCTGTGTAGCTGATGCAGTTATTCAGAAAGTACTTCGTACTTTGTCACATTTCACAGTGCTGAAGAAACAATGATACATGTTAATTCTTCTGCTGTGCAAGTACTTCCAGTAATGTTCCTGGTGTTCCCAAAATCCAGCCTGAGGAACTTTCTTCATTAGATTCTTCCAGTTTTTACAAGCAGTTACAGCAAAGGCAGACTGACAAGGAAGAAAATATGATAGAATTGTGCTGTATTTGCATGTCGGAAATGAGGATGCAGATCATGGTGTTCAAGGAAGAGCTAGGGGGGTGAAAGGAGTAGGAAAGTGTAAGCTGATAAAGCTGGAAAGGAACCTTTGTGTACCTAACTATGTGGAACTCTTCACAATTTTCTGGCTGTTTTTTGTCACATTTTGATAGTGGCTTTTACACTGTTGCTATTTGTAAATTTCCCAAGAGTGGGACAATTAAGAGCTGTTGATATTGTCGTGCTTATTTCTTTCCCTCTTCCTTGACCTATGTCTTGCTTTAGCTCTTTTATTTTGAAGTCTAATTTCATGCCAATGGAGTGAGTTAATGTCTGTTGACAAGTGAGATGATTCTTAAATCCTGGAATGGTTTTTCCTTGGTTTTGAACTGGTTCTTGAAGAGCTGTGTGTCAGAAAGAAAGCTGAAACTGTAGACAGTAGTCAGTGCCTTAGAGTAATTGTTCAGTGAAATCTTAGCAAGTGAAAACAGAGAGATCCCGTCAATCTGATATGAAATTCTAAAGAATGCGAAACCAACACAAAACTGGGAAATAAATTAATCCGATGATCTGCCAACTCGTTTGTCTTCACATTTATCTGACAATAGGTTCTTCTGAAAGACTGTGAGGAGCAGAAAAAGATAGAGTTAATTGCTCTTGTTTGCCCTCCCTGCAACTAGGGAGCAGTGGGATCTAGGGCCTTGCTAAATTGCTAGCTCCACAAATTTAATAACCAGTGATTACTGTATCTGTGAAGCCTCTAACTTTAGTTTCAAACTATAAACTTCTGGCTTGTGGTGCTATACAACATGATTGAATTTTGTCTTGTGTGAAGAAGTACTTCCTTTTCTTTGATATAAATGCATGCTCTTGTTATTTCAATGGACATGCTATTTTTCCTATATTATGAAAAATATTTAGGATATATAAATGTAAGTAGTTACTCCATCTTAGCCTCTACAAAGGATTCATGATTTCTGTGGACTTTTGCAGCAACTTCTGTGGTTGTATCTTTATTAAGCCAAAAATGAAGTCTGCTTAATTCCTCCTTGTGTTTTACTAGAACTTAATTCCAGTAATAAGCTCTGTCACCCTCTCTGGACTGTTCACAGTGAGTCTGAGAACTCTTGCCTGTACTAGTGCCCATCTGAGAACTTGTGATTAGGTGTGCTATAGGTGCAGCCTGTTCCCCTTTCCCAGGTGTACTACTTTGCACTTGGCACCATTCTAGTTCACCTGTCATGTTATCACAGACTCATTCATTATTGAAGACATACAATGTCTTCATTTTACAGTTTCAATCTGCAATATCCTGAACAAAATGCTTGTCCTAATTCTCAAAATGCTGAGAGTTGGTTTTGCATTTTGGGCATTTTACTGTACAAAATGTAAAACCAAGTCTTTTCCATTTTCAAACTAATCTAGCTGGTTTTACATTTTGTAGTATTTTTGAGTTTTTTCATTTTCAGGTCTGCTGATTTTCTGTAACCAACACATATTCGTATTAAACTCAAAAAAGTGTTTTGAGTTTTCCTTGATATATTTTCAGTCCTTCTGCCCTCGACTAAAATGTTAAGAAGGAGACTGTGGTTTTACAATGGTCCACCGGTGCTCAGGCAAGATGCTTTAATTCTTATGTGTTCGTTCAACAGTTTTTGATTTTTGTTTTGTCAGGAAGCAAAGTATTGATGTTATGCATTTGAACTAAGACATAAAAGCAAAACTAAATCTTTGTGGGTGGGAGGTTGCTCCCTATTGTCAATTCAGCTGGAATCGCATGCAGAATGCAAACTGAATAAAAGTATAACAACCTGTTACTCAATACTTCGGGCAGCAGCTGAAGTTATACTTGCAATGAGGTTTAAGTCAGCCTTCAGTTAAGGACCACTAGCAAAATCGAATTATTTTAGAGGAGTTTTCTAGTTTCACTATCTTTAGTTATTGCAGACTTTGTTCTTGAACACCCCTGCTGTTTGTGCACTGCTGCTCACAGAGCCTAAGACTTCAAAAACCACACTGCTGTGTATTTTCTGCTTTTGGATGCTCTTTATCTTCTTAAGTTTTCTTTTTTATGGTATAATCAAATGTTATCTTATACAGACTGTCATTTTATGCAGGAATTTAATCTCTGCTGCTATTGCATTTTAATTCTTAGTCAGATCTGACTAAGAATCCACTTAGAATTGTTCTCTTAGGCTCTTGTGAAGATAGATTTCTCTGTATCCCCTATTGCCAAATTGCTTCAGAAATGGTTCAGAAATAATGAGTTATAATTTAATTTTATGAACCTTTCTGAAGTCCTTGCTTTTAGTATTGGCACAGATTAAGATACATAGCAGTTTTTGAGGAAGAGGTTCCACCCAAAGATATATTTTTTGTACAAATACTCATGACATTTCATTATGATTTTCTAACATCCATGCCTTGCAAAATGCTGGCTATAGTTTGTTTCCTAACTGATTGTCAGCATGCTCAGAATCTGCACATCATTTCTTCTGTGTTTTGACATGAAAGTTGATGTTTCTAGGCGCTGAATGCTTCCTAAACTACCTGGTTTTCTTCTTTTTTTTTTTTTTTTAATGTAGCTGCCTGCTATTTAAACTCAGTTTTTTAACTTTGAAAATATTTGTCCAAAATACTTCAGAAATGCATGGCATAATTATGAAACATATATTGCCCACATTCCCTTAAAGGCTGTGGAATATAACAGTATAAAAAGGTTCCAATTTCTTCACCTTTGAGTGCCTATACAAATAATGATTTTTAAAAGTTATATGCCAGACCTTTTTTTTACACAGAAATACAGGTACTGAAGGGAAGGTCTTTATAATAGTTATGTTACTGTTTTGTGTTTGTACATTTTTAGCTGCCGTTGGCCTGAATCTACCATAAAGATTCTAGTCTGAGATGAAATTGTTTCTGAACATGGATCAATATTTGTAATGTTTCTTCAATTGGCCAAACCCAACAGATTATTCTGTTTACAAGATAACTGGATCCCTACTAACTTAGCAATTTATATGCCCACATTTTAAGAGGGTCTCTATTTTGGACACACACAAATACAGCATGAGTTTTCCTTTATTTGGGTGAAAAAGTAGATGGATGTTCAAATTAAATAACTGTGTCATCCAGTTATGTAAATTGCATATGCAAATACCTACAAGAATGCATGAACTCATGTGTGCATGAAATGTACAAGTGCATAAAATTAAAGCTGCTGTGCGATTCAGCTTTTACAATGTCGATATGCTTATAAAGCTTTTGGTGGGAGAAGGGAGAGGGAAGAGTTGCCTAAAAAGAAGGTAAGTTACTTTTAAAATAATATTTTATGCATTAAAAGAAAGTCATAAATGAAAAAATAATGCGCTCCTGGGATGTCCATGGATTGGTTACTCATAGAGGCTTAATACTACTCATAGAGGCTTAATCTACAGGATTCCTCTGCAGAGAGATCCTAATACAAGCACATAGGCAGCTCAAATGCACTGACAATCTAGGAAGTGCTTTGTTCAGAGAGAATTTGTTAATTCTTTCCCCTATAACTGGAGTCAGCTGAGATCAGTGTAAAACTTTTTATTGACTTGGTGACTATTTATTATTCTGACTTCTAAAATTCTTTCTTTAGACCTTGCCAAAATCAGAATTTTGGGAAAATCAGAAAATCTGCCAATTTTTAGAATTTGGAAAATGGATTCATTGCTCTGGTTCAGCTAAACTGACCAAACAACTGCTTAACTGCTTCTTGGATTTTGTGTATGAACTGTATGAACTGAATCAGGAACACTGTGTTTCTTAAACTTTTCTTAAACACAGCAGCATAAGACTGACTTTTATTAATGCTTTCACCTTCCAGCTTAACTGTAAGTAGTAAGAGGTTTCAGAGGCACTGGTTATCTGTCTGTTCTGGCAGAATGAATTAAAGGGAATTACTGCTAGGTCTCTCCTTTTCTTTTTTTCCTGAGATAACGATAACTGGCTCCACAGGTCTGTTCTGCCTGAATGAGAGACTTTCCATCTGTTGAAATTACCATAAACATTGTAGCTGATAGGAGACAGCACCTGGGACCTTGTAGTAGGTGACAACCTTTTTTTCACAGTACACTTCTCAGCCAGTAGACATGAGAACACAGGAGCTACTTAGAGGCTTCAAGCACTACTGATTCACAAACCTAGACACATGTTGGTTTCACAGCCTCTTTTTTGAAGAGGTAATGCAGAAGTCTCTTTATGCCAGACACCTCTGTTGTGCTCTGATGTGAGGGGTTAAGAGAGTAAAAGAGAAATTCTGGCCCTTTACGTTTACTGCTACTAATTTAATATGTTAATAAAGGAGATTGCCATTGCCAAAATGAAAAAAACTACTAGAGGATAGGGGTTTGATATGATTGATAGCATTTGCATCTAGTTACACTTGATGGATTGTTTACTGTCTCATTTCAATATTAGAAAGGCAAATACAAAACTTAATTTCTTAACTGTAATAACATTAGACTGTTTTCTAGAATTATGTCTTTACAGAACGCAGTGTACATCTGCTATCTGGATGTGGGAGGCTGAGCCATTGTATCACAGTCCCCTGTCATACAACCTAGTTTAAATCCTAAATATATGTAACTAAAATAGCTATATGCATCTGCTGAGTTTTCCATCACATGTAGTCATATTCTTTTCTGCCTAGTAGCTATAAAAAAACCCCAAACAACACTTCACCAGCACTACATCTGAAGGAAGAAAAAAAGCAGAGATACAAAAGGAAAACATGATTTGCCTCAGGTTACACAACATCTCACAACACTGACTTTCCACATTTTGCATCCACAGGTAGCACTGGGAAAAAACTGCCTTTCTGCAATTGAATATGTTAATGTCCAGATGCTGCATTTTTCCTGACTTAGGTAAGGGAGTAACTTGGAGAATATCTTAAGTTCAGTTGTTTGAACATTACAGTTGTTTCATTGTAGGCAATTTTAAGCAACTGCAGCTACAACTTGTCTGTTAGTTGTGAACCCTGAGAGTGCTTTGTTATATTACTTGAGTGACTTTGTGTGCCTTTATTTTATCTCATTGAGGGGATAGCCTTTATTCCTTACTGAATGCTTTTAGCAAGCACCGTTCATTGCATTCCTTTGATAGCTGAAACCAAAAGCATCGTATGCACATCTGAGGCTAGTTAGGAAGCATCCATTCATGGAAATTCCCGCTTTCTGCTCTTTGTCAATACTTTCTATAGTTTTTGTAGCAGTAACTACTATGAACATTTTGATAAAGTTTCGGGGCAAAACCTTATGTCTCTGAGTCTGCCCCAAGCAAAATCACTTGTGTCTCCTGCAGTACTCAGTGTTGTCAACAGTTATTGAAACCCCATAGAGGCAGGGAAGCTTCTGTGTCTTCCAGAGCCCATTAGCAAAAGTTACGTTATTATTTGAATTAGAAAGAGGAGTGAATATAAACGAAGACATTATACAATCTGCATGTTAAAATGCTCTTCCTCTTTGAAGTAAATCTTCTCTGCTCATCCTTT
Source organism: Coloeus monedula (assembly GCF_965178545.1). NCBI lineage: Eukaryota > Metazoa > Chordata > Aves > Passeriformes > Corvidae > Coloeus > Coloeus monedula. The sequence continues at coordinate 73,268,214 of NC_138822.1, forward strand.
TACACTGTTTTTCCATACAGCCTTCTTTTTTTGGAAGGAGGCTCACCATCTGTGTTTGTACAGAATCTTGCACACAAAATCCTGGTCAGTGGTTAAGACTCATTTGCACCACATTAGTGTTACTCCCATCAACAGTTTGGACAAGCGGTATTGTCTAGTGCACAGTGTGTTGTATTGGTATTCACAAATGGAATCTTTGCTTGATTCTATAATTGCTGTGTAATCCTTGGTGAGCCAGACCTCAGTTTCACTGTTTCTATACTCCTATTCTCCTTCCCTATCTTGATGTGTGTTACTAAATAAACTGTAGACTTAATGTCTCTGCAATGTGCAGGAAAAATTAGTGTCAGGCCTTGAATGGGCTTTTAATGCTTTGTTACAATTTACCAGACAAAGATATTTGAAAGAATAGCACAGAATTTAATCCCTGTTCACTTGCATTTAAAAATAGTGGTCTCTGTAAAAACTAAATTCCAAGCTCTCAAAATTTTGTGGAAGGAAAAGTAACCTGTCTGTTAAACTGAACTGTGACTAGAATTGTGAAAATATTTGCACATAACCCTTATAAAATTTCTCTAGCTTTAATATTTCTCATAAATGTTATGTTCAAACTGTGCTCTTTATAAAGACTGGCTGTGAATCTTTCTTGTGGAAGGGATTTCAGGAAATAAGTGTTTTTGTTAGGAAAAGATACCTCATTGTGACAACATTATATTCAGTGAATACCTGAAACTCACAGAAAAAAACTTGTGGGCTAGTTTTAAGGACTGGAATTTCAATTTCATTATCATCTTGCTATAACAGCTCAAAAAATATTAATGCATAGTACTCTTATTGCTGATGCAATTTTCTCCAGCTTTGCCAATTTCATGATGAGTTGAATTGTTATCATATGCATACATATTTATTTTATATACCTTTTAGGGACAATGTGTATTTTAAAATAACTGTGTCAATTTTAATGTCAGATGCTTCAAGCTGTAAAGAAATCAGAAAGCATAAAATATTTTTTCTTGTATAACTGCTGCAAATTCAAAACAGAGCAAAATTTTCAGTCCTCTGTTTGTATAAGAATTAATATTTAAATTAATATTAAAGACTTGGCAATAATACAATCCAAATGGGAATTTAATCTATTTATTTGGTTATTTATATTTCCTCTCATACACCATGTTTTAATTTTGCCTTTGACTTTATATGACATCCCAATTGGGAATGCTGACTTAGGAGTTCTCTCATTTTAAAGACTGTAGACAATAAAGCCCAACAGCTGAATTTATGTCTAGACCACAAAAATAAATAATAGACATGCGTATAATCATATTTTCCTATAAACATTAAAAGATAGCGAATGGTATGCAAGTAACCTCCATTTTCTCCCAAGTAGATGTTAGTACATGCCTGGTAACACACACATCAGAAGATAGAATCTCATGGAGAAAGCTGCATACCTACTTGAACCATGTGCAATGATGGTAAGTCATAAGGCAAAGGTGACTAAAAGCCTCTGAATGATCCTACATTGCTTCTTCCATTAAATACGGAAACAAGGGGTAAAGAAATATTACTAGGTTGACTTCACCTTGGATAGTTTATTTTCCTGAGGTCTGTGAATAACCATCAGAACTGTTTACCTGTATAGCAGAAGTCTTCAGTTTCACAATTTATCTTTTATTAATATAATAGCCCATTAACTATTAGTTTGATTTTATTCTAATTTCTTTGACATTCACAAAGTTTGCAAGAGAATGTAACCATCCCCAGCCTATTTCTAATACCACAGAGACCATAGGTTATGGTTGTGCCACAGTTACATCCATCACTCTTGCATAAATACAAAAGGAAACCCAGAATATCATGTCTAGGAGACACAACAAAGTATTATTCAAATAATTGACAATTGGAAGAAGCAAGTATGTTATCAGCATGAAGACCTGGAGGAGTCACTTCTAAATTAGTTAAGAGGCATCCACTATGCTTTGCCAAACAAAATACAGGAAATAAGAGATTTGGCTTAAGGATACTGAGTGGTCTTAAGACTGACTTGAGAAGTATTAGACTTCTATCCAATTAATTATATAATGTGTAAAAAAAGAATCCAACCATACATCAAATGGCACAGTAGTACACCTATATAGGTTATATTTAATTATTGTTTAGATATTCAGTAATGCCTGTATGTTCATTTGTGTATGAGAGTTCTGCAGCAAAAACGTAAAAACATCCCTTTTAAAAAACAATTTGTATGCTAAATGAGGTATTGTTCAGGGTAGAAAACAGGTTTTTTTCCACAGTTTTTAGAATAAACTCGGAAAAGTATTTTATTCCCATGAAAAAGGGCGTAGTCCTGCTGTACCGAATGATTTAAAAAAAGAAATTATATCTGCTATTTGTGAATTGCATTGAGTTTTCTTTCATTGTTCCCTACCCAACTCAAGAAGTTTAAAATGTTGTTATTCACCTTGAAAATTACTGTCTCTACTTCAAAGGGAAACTCTAAGTATAATCCATTTAATATTACAAGGCACTTGTATGATAATAGGACAAATCTTACCGATGGATAAGATTTCTCTTTGCCAAATGCCTGTCTATAATAAAGGAATTGATTGTTACGAAAAAAAAGGCTTAAAAAAGGATAAAGGGTTTTAAAGGGAAAGAAAGAACACATCAAAAAGAGGGGTATTGTTTGAATCCAGAGAATGAAGATTCTTTTCAGAATAGGGTTACTTGGAAAGTTTTTTTTCTGATGTTTCACAAAATCTCTACTGAGACCTGGTGACACAGCAAATGAACTTGTTTTATCAAAAGTCCAGCTCCTTGTGATGCTTGTGAGTCTCTAAGATAATTTCCTGATCTTTACCTGTGTTTCTACTTCGATTGTTAAAAATCATTCAAATCCCTGTATAGGGTGATCTACCTAGTTTCCTAATTTACCTTGAGCTCTCTGAGAGAGTCAGTATGATTGCAGAGTTATAAGGAATTGAGAATTCAAGAGTTAAATTCTCCTGCAATAATTCATCCTGCAAAATTGAGCAGCAGTGCCAGTCTCAGTTGGCATCAAAAAAGGGTAAAAATCTCTCCTTTGCTACTTTTAATGGTTCTTCTATCAGTGTCCCGCCAACCCAGGGAGTTCTACAGCTGAAAGGGACAAGAAGATGGGAGAAAGTATGACATGTAACAGAATTATGCCCTGGTTGGGAATAAAACCTGCCATCATTTCCCCTACAAAACTTACAAATCACTCCCTAGTTTCAGGGTTCATTTAATTTTCAGTATCCATATAATATGTGTGTACAGAAACAAACTTCACTTTTTCTTTGGAATATGAGAAGGCAAACAGTTTTGTTACTGTGAATACCCTAGTTTCCTGCTGTTACATTAACACCTTATTCTCATACACACTACTTTTGGTTTCTGTGAAGATATGAGTCTGTGCTCATTTGCATTTTTAAGAGATCTTAATATTAACATATTTGACAATCAATTAAATAGAAAACAACTTATAGTCTCTGGATCCTCTGTCAATCAAGGTAGTGTATTTGCTGTTTTAGATCCTAGGACTGCACAGTGGGTGATTTTGATTAAGTTCTCCAAGCTGATTTGTTGATAGACTAAAATCCATGCCTTCTTTTCTTCAGGTAATTGATAAAATAAATACATCACAGGTACATCCTGAACATTCATAACAAATCTGAGAGGTCTTCCATGAACCTTGGGTGGAATGCCAAGGCATATATGATCATAAGAAATTAAATATATCACTAGTTAGAGGAACAACTTGGTAAAGAGTGCTCAAAGCTTAATAGAGTTGCTGACCAGAAGACAACGAAACAGAACTGATGGAATTAAGTTTCTTCCAAACTTTCCATTCTATCCCATCTATCACCAATGGACATGGACTCACTGGAGTGGGTCCAGAGGAAGTCGTGAAAATGATCAGAGGGCTGAAGTACCTCTCTTATGAGGACAGGCTGAGAGCATTGGGGTTGCTCAGCCTGGAAGAGAAGGTTCCAGGGAGACCTTAGAACACCTTCCAGTACTTGAAGGGCCTATAAGAGGGCTTGTAGTGATAGAAGAGGAGATGGCTTAAACTAAAAGAAGGTGGGTTTAGATTAGATGTCAGGAATAAAATCTTTACTAACTGTGATGGGGCACTGGCAGAGGTTGCCCAGAGAAGCTGCTTATGCCCCATCCCTGGCAGTGTTCAAGAACAGGTTGGATGTGGCTCTGAGCAATCTGGTCTACTGGAAGGTGTCCCTGCCCGTGGCAGGACGGTTGGAACCAGATGCCCTTTAAGGCCCCTTCCAACCCAAGCCATTTTATGATAGGATTCCATTTTTTCTAATCTGTTGCTGGAACACGAGGAGGCAGACAGATGTTTTACATATCTGTGGTTACAGGCGTGTGTTATTGCCCACAATAAACAGTTTCAACTTTCTTGGGTTTTGGCAGTGTGTTTTTGAGATATGTTATCTTTGATAACAATAGGACATTGTGGAGGAAATATCTGTTCAGAAAGTAAGGGAAGAGAGTGGAGTACAGAGTCAGTTTCATAGCAGCCACATACAGTAACTTGTACAGTTATTCTGTCTTGGAATTCAGAAAAATATCTTACAGTTTCTCTGTATATTAATTCAAATGTCTCATTACATTGTCTCTAAACCAGCAATAGCAATGCAGTGTCCTTCTGCAGGTTATAGCACTTACAGGATATAGAATGGTTACTTTTTAGATTTTGGTGTGTGCATCTTTATAAAATTATTTAAAAGAAGAGAAAAATATGGGTGTGTTTTGTTTTGTTTTTGTTTACCTGTGACTAAACTGGAGACAATTAGTGGCAGGACCAGCATCTGCAGCATTCTCATGAGTAGTTCTCCTGGAAACGAAAAGTACTTCACTTCCCGATAGCTCATCTTATATGATCGAAGAGAAAATCCCAGGATTACACCTGAAGGGAGGAAAAAGATATCATTACTCAGTCTTTTAAAGTAGTAGTAACATCTGAACATGACCATCTGTAGAGTACTTACTTGACATATCTAATTGTAACAGTTTTTACTACACTGATTTACTTTCTCTAGTATCATCTACTACTATGAGTAGTCCTAATGAAAACTTGAAATTATTGTCATGGTTTCGGAACAGCGTTCCCAATTTAGTGCTCCCAGTGAAACACTGCAAACCATGGGTAGCTTGCTCAGTTCCCTGTTCCCTCCCCTGTGGTGGGATAGAGAGGAGAACTGGAGGCACAACATGTAGGCATCATGCCTTGAGATAAGAACAATTACTAGAGACAGCAATGAAATAAGAAAAAGAACAGTAATAATTTTAATAACGAAGTGTACAAGAGGCGAATGATTCACACACAAGTGCTCACCATGCAGAAATCCCCAACATGCTCCAAGACTCGGAAGGGGCCCCTTCCCCTCGCCCCAAAAAATGATGTTGGGTGGTATAGAATAACCTCTGGGTCCTAGCCAAGCCCCCTCCTGGCTACTGCAAAAACTAACCCTCTCCTGGCCAGAATCAGAACAGTTATTCAGAAGGATTTTTGTGCTGCTATTTTTTAAAATCAGGATTACTGTCAAAGGTATATATCTTGAGTGCTAATGAAAAGGAAACAATCCCAGCTACTGTGGCCAAGTGTCTTGAATTCTGGGATTTTGACTGTAATCATATACGCAATGCATACACATACTAACTAGCAGTCTTCAGAAGTCTTGTCCGTGCCTGTTTACTCTGTGGGGCCTGGTCCTGCAGATGTGCTTCAGATTGAAAGGGATAACCAGGACAGACATATTTGAGAATCCCTTTGTGGTTTGGTCTTTTTGTAGTCAAAAAGAAGTGGGAGGTAAGCAGCTCCACACACGCTTACCTTCAGGAATACTGATACTTGCAAAGAAGAAGATGATCAGCATTGGAAGGCCTTACTGGATAATTAAGTGGTGGGTTTCAATGCCTGAGGGACAGGAGCAAGGGAATGCCTGGATCCATTTATCATGCTGGGAACAGATAAATGATGCTTGAAATACATTTACAAATGGAAGCCTTAGATGGGCTGACGTGTGGCAACCTAAATTTCCCAGCTACAACTTTGAAGATTTTTCCCTGTACTTGCCACCAACAGCTTTGTTTGCATATTTATTTAGTTACTTGGTCAGCTGGCATGACTAGTTGCAATTTGCAATTGTTAAATGGCTTGGCGCCTGTCTGATGTAGGTCTTCTATACCCAGCCAAATAACTCATGGCTTTATCTGGAACACATTAACCATACAGATGGTGAAACTCTACTATCTCTCTGTTCATGACTCCATGGTCTTCCCGGCTGTCTAGGACTGGCATTTTGGTTAACTGTGACTGTGTAGAATGCTGGATCAGAATTTATCTTACTGGGTCAATTTTTAGCCAGGTCAATTCCTTGAGGCAACTATTTTGTATGGCTACACAGGTATTGGTATTTCACTGATAGAAATGCACTTTGGCAAAGACTGGGATTGCCCTTTTTGAAAGATAGGCAGACTCAGATTTCCTAAAATGTTTTATGAAACTGCTCCTCAGTAATAGGCAGCAGAGCATTCTAGCTCAATTCTAGATCTTGTTAGAACTTTAGTACCTCCTGAAAGAGCTGTAACATTCAACAGTTTTGACAACTCTAGTCCCAATTCTTAATCACTTTGTGGTTTTGCTTTAATTTAAAGATTTTTTGATTGGTAGTTCAGTAGAGTGGGTAATATCTTCATGTCAAATTTTGCTGGCTAAAATATGCTGTCATGCCTCCTACACTAGATTATTGACATCTGCTGGTGAAAGAAAACAGCTGTGACTCTCAATTCAGTGACCTCTGCTTGTCTTATCATGATTTAGGGACTTCAGCAGGTTGGTTAAGCTAGAGGAGTTGAGAAATATCTTGCGCAGAACAGAAAATAGAACAGTATTACAGGACAGGGAGAAAAGTGATTAAAATGCAAATGGCACCAAGCATGGAGTTCACGTTATGGAAGAGAGTGGCAGGACTGGAAGGCATTTAGTTTAGTCTCATTTATGTACAGGTAGCTAAAGTGCATTTTGCATAAATTGTTCTTTTTTAGGTAAAATTACATCATAAAATGCGTAGAAGAAGGGCATCTGAATTACTCTTGTTTAAAAGACCTGCCTAAGAGTTTCTCTTCTTTTCAAAAAAGTTTTAAGTTCTGCTGCTGAGATACTCATTATTTTCTTTTGGTATGAGAAACACATTTCTCAAATATAAAGAATCCATCTGGATCTTTTGTTTCTGCACTTAATGAGCACTACATTTTGACAACTGGGTAACAAGCAAATAGAGCTAGACTGGTTTCTTACTTAGGCCATAGTCCTGCAATTAGTTCCACATGAATTAATCCCTGCACTAGTACAAAGCCTCACTGGGGTTGGTAAGGGTTTCTGAGGCTGCTATAAGAACTAGTCCTTATGCTATGCTATAAGGGCTCGATTATCTGTTCCACTGCCATCCAAGCAGTACATCCAAGTGACCTAAGTTGGCTGTTTTAATGAATATTATTGGTAGTGAGAGTGAGTTTTTGAAGTGCCATGTAAACCTGTTGAGCCAAAAATTATTGGCTTTTTTTATCCTAACATGCTCTATGCATAATTACAGGGTTGCCCAGCACTGCAGTTTACAGGAGGAATTTCTGCAATGTGAAAAAAATGTGCCCTGGTAGTGCATTATGTTGAAATGGGTCAACACACAACAGCTACTAATTCTTCAGCCTCAGTCTTAGCACTGCTATTGATTTGTATGCAGTCATGTCCAAGACATGAGAACTTTTCTCTGACTCAGTTTACCTGCTTGAAATATAGACACAGTAGCAGTTGTTTCACAGATATTTCTGAAAATTGATTGTATTCACACAGTCGTCTTAGTAGCTCAAGAAGAAATTTAAGCAAATTATTTCCTTTTTGTAGCATTTGATAATCAATGCAGAGCAGCATGATTTTACCAGTCCCCCTTGATCTTAGAATAAATTAAGATTGAACTTCATTTTCTGTTCCGAGTTTGAATAACTAGATAGTGGGTATAATATCCCATCTGACAAAGTTGAATTAACAAAATTCTTGAAACAGTAAAGTTAAATTTGGCAAGGTAGCTTTGTCTTCTTTGAATTAACTTCTTGGAACCAACATTCACAGGCTTGAAATAGTGAGATAGCAGCATATAATGATGATTTAAAAACAGGAGCAATGACAAAGCATCAAAATAAAGTCCTGAACCAAGGCCTTGTGGGAGGCACTAAACCTTTGGGAGGTGTGCAGTATTCCATCAACTATCTGCTTTGTGTGTGGCAGGAGTTTTAGTGCTTAGTACTGTTCATGGCCAAGACTGGGAAGGCTAAATATTGGAAGCGGCTTTTCTCAGTAAAAGTTTCAAGTTTCAGGTTAATTCTGAAAATTGTAATGAGACAAAGCCTTGTGTGAAACAAGCTCCCACAACCTGTTGTGCAGGTTTCTGTCTACCCTTTGTAACAGAAAAAATCAGCTAATCAACACTATCAGAGCCTGACTTCTCAAATGGTTAATAGTGTACCATTTTTGCACTGCAGGAAAGAGTAGATTTATCAACAGAATTTAGGCTTTTTCTGGACAAAAATTAGTAGTGCCTGTTTAAGTTAACAAGCTGAATTCTATACATATGTACAGTGTATAACAGAAACATTGTTAAATAATGTACACAGTTCATAATGAAAAAGCAAATCAGTTTAGAGTTATAAATGGGTTTTTGAGCTATTCTTGTCAGTGATACAGTTAAGTTTATGGAAAAATTTATTTGTAGATAATCCTGATGACAATCAGAACAATCTAACAAGATAAACCATTTTATTGCATTGATTTTATACCAGTGTAGATGTTCAAAATAAAATTCAATATGTATGGCTACAGTGAAAAGAGTATTTAAAACTTGCAAGGAGCAAAAGGTGAAAATAATTCTGGCAGTTAGGGTAATGGCATGGAAATTGCAAAATTGTAGGTATATTTTAGAATTCCTTATTCCAAAAATAGGAACACACTGATGAATGGCCTACAGTCTTCAGTTCTAGATGCTGGGTACCAGAAAGGAAAAAATAAAGTCTTTGTGTCAGGCTTTAAAAACTATGGACATACTTGTATGTCTGAGAAACACACAACCTTCCATGAAAAATGTCTTAAATGGATTAGCATGAAAGTGTGATGAAGTAAGCAATAAAATCAGGGTCTGAAGTAGCAAGACAAAAATTGTTCTGTAATATTTTTTGGAACAGATATGTTATGGAGATAGCTGGTTAAAAAAAAAAAAAAATTCACACAATTTCCTTAATTGAATTTGAAAATGAGGTTCAAAATCCTCCTTGGATAAAAGTCCTCAATTGTGTCACAAAAATGCCCTGGTGTCACAATAGTGGAGGCTCCTTCACATGACTCTTTGTGTTGCATATATGAAATGGGTGGCAGACCTACCTATGACTTTAAACAACACATCAATTAAAAAAAACCCCAAACCATAACTCTTAGAAGAAGGAAGATGGGACTTTACTTACATCTAAACATTCATGCAAGAACTTAAGGGAAGCTTAAGTCTATACTTCTGGCCCACTTAGAAGAATTATATATAAAAAATTAATAAAGAGAAAGGATTGCCTTTTTCATTACTTCAAATAATTCATTATTTTAAGACTAAGTTATTGAAATGAAATCTTACGAGCTTCTGGTCTCTATCTTATTTCAGAATCACACAGGAATTAAGACCATACAATTATTTCAAACTTACATTTTTTACAATGCCCACACTCTCTGCTGTGTTTTCAAGCAAGCAGTACAAAATTCTGACAGTTGCAATTCTCAATTGACCAAACATCACTTAAACATATTTCAAAAGGAAATTACTATGTGTTATATCAATGATGGTGCAAGAAGTGCTTTTTCTTTATCAGTGCTTGCCAGTTCAATCAGAACACACCACTGAGAGTTATATACACTTCTGCTTTTTACTGTAAATCTCAGAACACTATTAAATGAGGTCCATATCAATACCCTTTTCTTTAGTATATGAGGTACAGAATTACCTTTGCTTTTTCAGCAGGAAATAGAAAACTTAAAAAATAATTGGAAAAAAGAATACCTTACACTGAGTTAAAGGCTGTTCTAGACTAACAGCTGTTAATGGTCCAGTTCCAGAAAATCTTGTAACCAGCAAGCAGATAACATTTTGGTCTATAACAACAATTGGGCAAGAGCCATGAAGGGAATCAAGCTTCTACCAGTTTAATGGGGCATTGTATATTTTTGTTAGCTGTGCAGCCATTTCATTCCTATGTTCCTGCAGAGCTCTGGAATGACTGCTTTTGTTCTTTGGGTCATTTGTTTCTGGTTAATTTACCATTTTGTTCTGACACCTTTCTTCTAACAGCCAGTTTCAGATAAGTCTACAACTGTATTTACTTGAGACAAACAGGTAAATTACTTCTCTAGTGATAAGAAATACTTCAAGTTGCCGACAAAATCCATTTCTTAATTTCTTTCCTTGCTTGCCACAAGAATCACACAATTTGCTCAGCATGACTTTGATTTTCATAGTTTTTGTTTCGTAATTTTATATTGAATCTTCTCCCCCTGGTATATCTGATATATCACCCCTCCTTCCTTACTTTCTGGTTTTTCTTATGTAGGTAGGAAGGTATGTTCCCTTTGAAACTATTTTGTTGAACATAAATACCAGGTTTTAACTGCATTATGACATTGTAGCAGAGAGCTTAAGGACCTGTGCTCCAAGCTACTCTATTAGAATCTTTATTAAGGTGGAATATGGGTTAATTTGAACACAAGCAGTTACCTCTCCTTTGCCTGAGACATACCGTGAGAGGAGTCACGGGAGAAATAGTGTGGAAGAGCTAGATATCCTAGACATGACTGGGATCTGGAAAAGATCTGGGATCTGCAAAAAGGGACATGTCCAGAGAAAAGCAAGTGTATAGCAAAGTAAGAGTCACGTTGATGTCAGAGAGTTGCCCACTGGACCAGAAGAGAAGTCCTTGTGTTACCTTTGCTCAGGGGCCACAGGAGTGCCATGGTGCTCACAGCTGTGCTGGGGAGATACAGAGCCACAGCCCTGCAGTCACAGTACCTCGAGAACACCTGCTCCCTGAACTTGGCCCCGAGGGTTTGCTTTATCCTGTAAGAGAGATTATTTTCCCAGAAGACCCATACCAGGCTTTTAACACCAGTATTCAGTTACAATTTGCAAAGACGAAGAGGCATTTTATAATAAATGTGTATTGGGGGCATTCAGAGCTAGATTTACAGATATACATGGGCACTTAATTCCCAACTAAAAATTAGTAAAACACTCTGCCTGCCACCTTCTGCCCCACTCTGGAGGAGCCTGAATTCCTGAAACAAATTCACAGCTATGGCTGGGCACTTGCATGATGCTTTTGCTTGCAGCCACAGAATCTTCTTGGATTTTGTGGACAGAAGGCTTGCAAGTGGAAAGGAGAGTCTGAAGCTGTAAGAACTGATGTAACTAAGCAATGAGTAAAGCCACAATTGGATCAGATACTGCCTAAACTGGACACCAAATCTGAGGCTATAACAGCTTCTGAGTGTTGTTAAAAAGGCTTTTTAGAAATCATTGAAATTTGTCCTTTGCTATTTCTTTGCCCTAGTGTTAGACATACACTTTTTCCCTTTTGTCTCTAGTTGTTTGGCTCATTTGCCTGTCTTCCCCAATTAGGAAGTAATTTTCTTCCTTTGAGAACATGTCCAAAAAATTGGTCTCTTTTTATCCAACTTCAACTTCTCTGTTTGCCTTTAAATGTTTTAAATTTTTTTTTCACTTGTCTTCCTTGAACTGTTTCTGTATTTATCCCTTGTTTGTCACCTCTGATTTCTCTCCCTTTTCTTTTTTTCAAATTTTATTTTTAAGACAAGTAATTGCAGGGCATTAGTAGAGGATTTGGAACGAAGAGGAGTTTTCACTGCTGGCACTGAAGCAGACCGTTCTTAATGGAATAGGGACATTATTCCTGATTTCATCCTCAGACAAGAGACTTCATTGAAAGACAAACTATGCCTAGTTTATGTACTCTTGTTAGTCTCTGAACTACATTAAATAATACTTCTGATGCAAAAAATAACAAAGAATTCCATGAAAATATAAGAATAATTTCTTACTATGCATATACAAAAGCTCAGGCATTCACAATATATGTCAGATTATATTTTATAAAGTAGTATTTAGTGTTATGGTACTACTCGGTACTTTACAAAGTTACTATAATAACTATTTCTTTTATGCCTGCTTTACTTTGCTGCTTCACATTCTTGACTAAAGTTTTTTTTAAAAGTTGTATTTACTCCCACAAAATATAGATCAAAACAGATAAAAAGCTGTGCTCTGAAAGTTTATAGGTACATTTCCTGCCTTTAAGTTTCTTTCTTTCCTGTTTTTCCTCAGCTGGAAGCTGACACATTCCTTACCAGCACTGAATTTTACTTTTCCCTGCTATGGTTTCAGCTGCCCATCCATGCTATTTTGTCTTTTTTACAGTATAGTAGCACTAAGGACTCACAGACAGTGAGAATGAGATCACTCAGGTCCAAGAACTTTGTGCAAACATGCACAGAAAACAGAGCTCTACTCTGAGGAACTTCTGGTGTAGTTTGACAGAGACCTTGAAGTTAGATATGGAGAGTTGCCTTTGTTTTTTTAATTCCAGCTTGCACACACACTACAGAGAGTTCATTTTAGGTTGGACTGTCTCGATATGCAGTTTTGTATCATCATTAGCAGGACATTCTAATTATGCAGTTATATCTCTATGGAACTAGTCCAACTCTTAATTCCTACAAAAACACCTGTTAATTTAGCTTAGTGCTGATAGTCTAAATCTGTAAATGACTTGTTTGACACTGAGGTTTAAGTATTTTGTTGAATCAAGATATGCCCATGCCAGACCTATTTGGATCATGGAACGTATCACATGGCAGACTTTGTTAAAAGATTTCAAAGGATCTTTTTTGTCCAGTATTTTGCTGAGAAAAACAACCTGGATAGACTGAGAGGGAACATTTCCTGTTGTAGAATACAAGACTTTTGCCAAATCAGGTGTAAGCTTTACCCTAACACCTCTTTTAATGTTTGATTTGTTGTTCAGTGAATTCTTTCCATAAGAAAATTGGGTCCATGGCTTAAATTCATGGAATCGTGTTACCATCTTTTTAAAAGATAACTAGGATGCTTTCAGTCCCTAGATGTTTGATTATGAGCCACTTCATCCCTAAAATCCTCAGTATGGCTGTGAAACTATTCCCAAATAGAACCTTTCATCTATTTCTTTACTTGCCAACAGCCTCTTACAACACATGAATTTCAAGAAATGTTTTATTTCAGTTGATTAAAAAGAGATATCATGCCTTACTTCTTGTGAGTTAACTCATCTGAAAGATATGTTGTAGCATAGATGATTAATTTACATGTAGTCTCTGTATAGGTAATGACACCTCTCTTCTCACTGTTAGGAGTTATTCAGAGTGGTAGAATTTTCCTATCTTAAAGGTCACAAAAATGGCAAATGGAAATTTGCACCTGGAATAATACTTAATTACACAGTAAGCACCTGAGTCCAAACTGTGACCTTTAAAGTCCCTCCAGACAAAAAAAGCTTCGTTCTGGAAATCTATAAAGTTAATGGGCACTGCTCAATTTGATTTGGAAAACTCCTCAGTTGTCACCATTCTGCTTGTGTTTTTCTCAGAATTGTCATGACCCAAACACCTATTTGCCTAATTCCAGGCTAAGTCCTGAGGGACTAACAAATGAACACAACTGTCACACAGAATGCGCACAATTATCTGGACTTGGGATACCCTGTGTCCCTGTTCTTGCTCCCCGGTTCATTTCACAGCCTGGGGCTTCCTGTTATAGGTGAGCATTTTAGTCATTAGGTTAAACACAATGCTGCGTTTTGCTCTCTTGGCATATGTGTTTGTCTTTAGAAGCCTTGCGTTTCCCTCTGCCCAATAACACAGCTTGAAAGGAATGGTGGAATTCCCTCTTCCTGTAACTTGCCTTTTGAGAGGAAAAGAATAACATAACTCCTCAAGTGCTGCTGACACCATTCCCAAGGTGAGGACTCTCTGGCTTCTGGATCTCCACTGGGTGAAAATGTCTGGCATGGTCCTGACTCAGAAAGGAGTGGGAGTAAGAATGCAAACCTGTTTGTTTGTTTGTCTGTCTGTGTATCTCCTGGCAAGTTTTAGGCAGTTACATGCTTAGGTTGTGGACTCGTGTGGTTATCCTGTTCAGTCTCCTAGATCTAGCGCATGCAAGGGCACAGAGCTCTGAGATTTGGTTTCCATACGTAGCTTCCTTTGCTTGCATTTTAGGCTTTGAAGGACTTGATTGCACATTCATGTCTGTTTAATGTATGGATTCTCAAGTCAAAATTTTTTTTAAAGACATCAGAATATATGTAGTAGACTTATTTGTCCACTACCTTTGGTCAGTATTCCTAGAATTCCCTGATTATTGGTGGTGTAATACAAAGGTAATTCTACTCTTTTTTTTCATTTATCCCTTGTGCATGGTAAAACCAAAGCATTTTAGTAAATGCCAGTTTGAGGGGCCAGATTATGTTGCAGTGTAAATAATGCTTAAAACTTCAGCCCCATCTTTTATAGACTTTATTTTGGATAAATTAATTTTAAGTTATGCCAAGTTACAGTAAAACGTGAAAAACAAGCACACACTTTGTAACTCTCAAGCTCATTTCTATTTATGGTCTTCTATCCATGCCAATAGAAAATATATAGACATGTCAAATTTCAAGCAATATATTGCATTTTTTTTAATGTAGAGAATTGAACAAGAATTTAAAAGGTGAATATAACTGATGTTATAAGAAAGGACATGGGAGAACAACCAAGGAATATGAGTAGCAGTAATATTTTGTTGCTGTCCTGATTCTCCTGGTATCCTTCTGGTTTTCTTTGATTCTTTTCCAGCATTTAATTATTTAACTTTTCACTGTTGTACAGCTCATCAAACCTATTATTTGACTCTTTGATTTTAAAACATCTCACAAAATCTATAGTCAAAATAAATTCCTCTTGTATGGATTTTAAGTGGTTACACACACTGTGATTTCATTGTGTTGATTGAAAGTGCAAACACTATCAATACAGGTTCAAGTCTGATGGGTTGACATAATAAATACAATAATCCATATTTTAGCAAAATTTCTCTGAAATAATTTCCATTTATTCTTTTGCTGTCTTCCATACTTTCTTCCTCACTCCAACCACATTTGTTGCATCCATAAATAATTTAAGACTTCTTGGTGAGGAACCTAGCTGTTCTCTAATACACTTTGTAGACACCATAGCACATTCTATGAACAACAGAGATGGAGAAATTAGTATGGGAGGGGGAAATTTCTTAGCTCCTTACTAAGTATTTTTTTATCATCACTTGCATTGCCTCATTGCTCAAAAGCTGCAGTTAAACTGAATTGTAAATATGCTGCAAAAAAACCTATTACGAAATATGTTAAATCCCATCAAATTATAGAACCATCGAGGCTGGAAAAGACCTCTAAGATCACTGGCCTGCAAGATCTCAAGTCCAACCTTTAACTCAGCACTGCCAAGTCCACCACTAAACCACATCCCTAAGTGCCACATCTATACATCTTTTAAATATCTCCCGGGGTGGTGACTCCATTGCTTCCCAGGGCAGACTGTTTCAGTGTTTGACAACCCTTTCAATGAAAAACTTTTTCCTGGTATCTGAACTGAACATCCTCTGGCACAGTTTCAGGCCTTTTCCTCTTGTCCTGTCCCGTGTTACCTGGAAGAAGGGGCTGATCCCCACCTGGCTACACCCTCCTTTCAGGGAATTGTAGAGAGTGATAAGGTCTCCCCTGGGCCTCCCCTTCTCCAGGCTAAAAACCACCAGCTCATTCAGCTGCTCCTCACAGGCCTTGTGCTTCAGACTCTTCACCAGCTCCATTGTCTGTCTCTGGACTCACTCCAGCACCTCAGTGTCTGCCTTGTTGTAAGTTTAGTTACCATAAGGTTACTGGGTTGTAATCGAAAATGAAATGAAATACAAAATCTTAAGGAAATGCACAGTGAACAAAAGGAATTGGGAGGATGGTTGGAGGATTTACACAACTAATGTGACTATAGTATTATTTATATTATTTTGGTGGTTCCAAAATGTCTGATTTTCCTTTAACAAGGCATTAAAAAATAAAGTCAGTATGTCTCAGCTACTGATCTAGAAGTCTGTGCTACAGTAGGGTACAAATTAACCCGATACCTGCATTTACTTTTTTGTAGCAGCCTTGTTAACATCTAAGATATGTAGCCCATTTGTTTATTTCTCTTTTATATTGGATTTATTTGTACAGTTTTTCAAATGCGCTTAAAAAGATAAGGGTTTTGTAAAACCATTTTTTTCTATGGTATAACATAATCCCTTGAACCTTTCAGATGCCTGGCTATTTCAAGAAATTGTGTGAGAAGTTTAAGCCAAATGAATGAAATTTTCAGGAATTCATGAACAACTGAACATACCATCTTCAACCACACCTTCATTGCGGCCAACTTAAAAGCATTTAATCTCCAATGACAGCTTGTTCTAGCTTTACAAGTGCTAGTAAGGATCTAACAATTTAAAATATTTACTCAGCATACAAATCATTGGCATCTTGCTTATGGTTTTGTGCTGCTTTTCACAAAATATATAGTCCCTGTCCACTGAAAAATGGAAAGGGTTGGCAAGCCCTAATACTAGTTTATTTCATGTTGAAATGTCTTTTCAGTCCCCTTTCAGGGTCACTACAAAAGTTTTCTTGAGAATCTTTGAGATAACTACTGTTTCAATTATAACATATCTTCTCCTAGCATGATGGCCATACTCTAATGGCATTCAGAGAATTTTCTTGTAAACTCTCTGAGAAACTACATCCTAAATGTCTCACGCAGTTACTGCGATGCATTTTGCATAGGATAGCCTTAAAATAGGATAGCCTTTTAAGAAGCAGTATTACATAAATACAAATATTTTTAACTTCTAGAGATAATTTTGAGAATCTCAACTGCCTTCTGACAATCTGTATGAAGAGTGCAGTGAATGTATGTTTCTCTGGACTGTTTTATGACCAACCAGACATACTATTTTTGAACACCACTTACCAAGTCCACTGATTAGACAATTTAGAGCGTTAGGATAGAAGTAAGTCAATATTTGGCAGATTTTGCATTTTTGCTGTGCATTTATGCACAGCTGCTCTCTCCAGAATGCTTAATTGTTATTCACAAGGTAGCCAAGTTTATTGTTGTTACTCTGTGCCATGTATGGCAGTCCAACAATCATTGCTGTTTCATTTCAGTAACAGCAGAATGAATGGTAAGAAATGTGGATTGTGATAATGTATTAACATTATTTTATTTTGCAAGTAACTGTTAAACTAGAATACTGTTCATATTTCACAGTCTTTTACCGCTGTCTTCTTAATAGCAGAGTTAAAGTTCTTTGGATTTCTCTACATTTTCTTCCTTTTGAAAAGAATAATCTCTTCTGAAGTTTTAAGTGTCACTCTGAGTTTTATGGTGTCTGTTTATGTTTTTTTCTCCTTCCGAAAAAAAAAAGGTTTTGATAGCAAATATTTCAGAGTATTACTTAGGAAGGTTTCTTCACTCAAGTGAGAAATCAGTTGTGCTAGGTAGATTCTTTAGGAGAGCTCTGAGACAGACAGCCTCTGAGTTCAGCATAAAAATAATTTCGCCTTTGCTTTAGCCAACCATCTTGATTTTCTTGCATATAACTTATTTTTTTTTCTTCGTATAATCTCTCCCTTTATAGCATATTCTTTCACCTAAAACTCAGGTCCCCCAACTGTTTCTCCTTCAGTGATGGGTCCTCACTTTGTTCTCCTGCAAATTTTACCAAGGCTGCCTTAGGAATTGTCACAGTGTTTAATGTCAATATACAGTGGGGTCAAATAACCTTCTCTGGGTACGTCAGCCTCACCCTTAAGTAGATACAGAGATCTGCTAATAGCAGAAAATATGTTGCTTCAACATTCCTTTTTGTGGGCATTATCCCAAGTTTTGTCTACCTGCATATCACAGACTTGTAGCTCTTAAGTCTTTAAACTGTTGTTCAGACAGGGAGTGTTGCAGAGATAGGAGAATCTGCTTCTCTGCACATCTTTTCACTGTTCAGATACTGTAAGGGCCTTGTGGGTTTTTTGCTTTCTGTGTCATGAAGGATCCTTTCAAGGCTTTATTCATCTCTATGATTTTTTTCTTCAGGGACAATATGCATTGACAAGGCCTTCATCTCACCTGTCTTCTTCCTGTACTTTTAACTAGATTTTTTGTAAACATGCTGGGAAGTTTTGGAATCTTCCACAAAGTATATGCTGTTGCAGAATAGAGGTTGTATGGGCTTATCTACATTTCACACCTATTGTGAGATTGCTGGCAATTACAGAAGCCTGGCTTCAAAGACACAGCCAGGGCTGCATTCCCTCTTCCCTTTGGGGAAACAGGTAGTCAGAAAACAGAATTGGCTCCATCCCCTCCCCCTTGAATGTGCCAGCAGACAACTGCAACATACACCTCTGGCAAAAGGATTTTAGCTAGCTAATTGGAGCTTAATATTCAGAAACTGCTTTTCATAGCACTTGCTTCACAACCTGACTCTATTTCACTGAGCCCCTCAATTAAAACAGCATTTCTCTGCAGACAGCTTCTGAGGATCTTTGCTCAGCATCTCTCTGCATCTCGGTCTTTCCTTCAAGCTCAGAACCCACAGGAGATTCTTTGACATTTAGAGTCCTGTTGGAGTCTGAGTTCCTGTGCCATTTTTCAGAAAATGGGATGTAACAATGAAGACATGCTGATAAAGGATGATGATTCTAAGTACTGTGGAAGAGAGGGCACTGCCTGAGATCTTGCTGGTAATTTGGCTAGCACTCCAAAGTTTGTGAGACTTCTGCTGATTTTCCATGAGCAACCATGATCCCTACCCTACCTTAAATTGCTCCTGGCCATCGGGATATTCTCAATTTGCCAGTGGTCAGCCTCACAAATTTGTCTCACATGATTGTTCTCATCTATTGGGTCTTGACAAGATTGACTGCAGAAAACTAATTTATAATATCTTTATGTGTACAAGAAGAATGTGAAAAATTGTATCATAATTCACTTACTAACTATGCTTTTCTTAAAGTTTCTCGAAGGGCTTGGAAAAAGCTTAAATTTCTCTAAAAATAGAAACAATGATTATGACAATGTGTTAGACAGCCCCTACCTATGCAGAAGGTGTAATCTGAAGGACATTACATGCATTTTTTAGGAAATAGAGAATAGTTCTAAGTATTTCTCAATATGAATTATAGCTTCTTGCAACTTCATCAATAGGTTTTTAATGAGTAATTGGCTTGGTATTGTAGCAGCTAGTGAATTTAGTTTAGAATTCAGTTTAGAATCAGAGCAACAACAGAGGTTAGTGTAAATGGCTATATTTCACCTTGTCATGTGAATGCCAGAAGAACCTCATTCTGTTTGCAAAATATCTGTACACATCAGAAAGAACTTCATGTTGTAGTTACCCATTTCATAACAAAGTGCAAGTTTCCACAGACACAAGCCCAAATCCCCATTATGAAGTACAGTACTGGAACTAAGATCCTATGCACTTAACCTCTACCAGAATCAATCCTCCTTAGCAAAGAAATAGGAAATGCTCTATTAAAAAAGGCTTTTTCATGTCTATCCCTTGATAAAAGAGGTGTGAAAGAAATGTGTCTGAAGAAACATTGCTCTCTCTGAGTAAAATCTTCCTTTTCTTGGGTTTGGTCTCTATGAAAACTTCTGGACTGACAGCTCTAAAAAATGTCAGATTACAGAGCATTAAGTGTTATTTCTTGTAAAAGTTTCAACCCTGGCCTGAATACAGTTTGGTTTCCACCGGGACTCACATCTAAGCATCTCAAATGGGAGAGACAGTAGTGCTAATTGGTGGGTTAATTCTGCAACATTGATTACTGTCTGCTAGGAAAGGGATCAAGCCTACCATCTGGTTTTCCACAGATCACCAAACAACTAAGTGATTATAACAACTTAGTCCTTGCCAAACTAGACAGAAGGAGTTCAACCAGTGAGTGTTTTCCAAACTCTTGAGCCATCTGTTCCCTACTTCTGGGTATTTTCACAACAGCAAAAACCTCTCAAAAGCCCCAAATCCTACATTTTTATGAGGTATTAACCATGAAATTACTGTTTTAATCATACATATGTACCGCAAAATTTCACCACAAATAATAAATGTAAGAAAATTTTTGAGCGTTCTTTGGTAGTAATGAGACTTTTTCTTCCGCATGTTACACTGGATATGTCTACAGGTTCATGTGCAGAACTGGAGCAGCCAGCTCATCCTAGGCTGCACATTTTCATTAGTTCTCCAACTTGTGTTTCAGTATCTACTGATCTTCTGCCATTACTGTAGGCGGTAGTGGAGAAGTGGGCAGAGTGTCACCAGTTATCCAAAGTTAATTGGAACCATCAATAACTGCAAAAACACTTGTGCAGTCTACATTTCATTTCCCACATTGACAAGTTTGTGGGAACCACACTGGAGGTAGATGATAGAGAAAAAATTGCAATAACAGAAAAATTTGTCACATGCTGTATAGAAAAGTAAAAACCAAAGAATTGCATTCTTTGAGGTTGGATAGTGTTTCAAAACTTCCTTAATTTGCTCTCCCTTTTCTGACCATTGTAGATAAAACACCTAATTTTTAACCCCTGATATTAATAGGGCTTCTACACTGAGAAAATCCTTAATTAGGAATTAAAACCACTTACTATCAAGTACTGTTTATAAATATCAGAAACTGACATTACTGCTTTAGCAACAAAGTACTTTATTTTACCAATAGGCAAATTAATATAAATGTCTCCCAGCAAAAGACTGTCAAACCTGAAATTAATTTAAAGTAACACTGCTGATGTGGCATCAAGCAACAATCATGTCAAAACCCTAAAATTTCAATTCCTGAAGAGCTGTAGAAACACAGCAAGCAGATCTATACAGAGCACTATTATGAAGGACATTAGGCCCTACATAAGCAAAGGATATATACCATTATCTTTAGGTCCTTACATATGGTTTTTCATCATCATGAGCAGATTCACAATTTTGTATTTTAAACTAATGAGAAAAGTGAAAGCCATATAGTAAAGCCATAAAGTTCTTGCTCACCCTGTAAAGAGTGGTTATTTCATGAAACATGGAGCCACTTTGAAAATCTCTAGTTAAAGAAAAATTATCATAAGTGACCATGTAATCATTTAAAGTAAAACTGGTTTTAAAAAATTGCATGTTTTTCTCATCAAGTTCTCTTTCCAATGCTAATTCAAAGTATGTAGCAATATTTTGAATTTACATTTTGGTGCATTCCAAATTTAAAGGCTGTTTGCTGTACTGGATTCCTCCCCATATACTCTTAAAAGGCATTTAATCAGGTGCTATCTTTCAGTCCTTTGAATAAGTAACATTGCCATTGTTGCCCAAATTGCATCTGAAAGATGCTTGTGTAAGATTGTGAGTGACTGAGAGAGAATAAACTTAGATTTGCATTTATCAAGGGAAAACTGGAAAGACTGAGGCTCTATTTATTATATGTCTTTGCTTAGAAATATCTCTTCATTTCATTCATTGATAATTTCTATTCATCATTGCAAGGTGTTCATTTTTTGATACTTTAGGTAAATAAAAGTTACTTCCTGAGCATTTTGCTGCACCTAGCTTTGGTTGGAAAAGATACAATTGAAAACACTCAATTCAGTTATTTTATCTGAATCTTTAAGAGAAGAATTCATAAAACAGCCGTTCTGGTTGGGTTTTTTCAGCAAAATTTTTTTTATGAATAACTAGAATAATTTAATGGCTCTTCCTTAAACTTCATGCAGCTGTCAAAGCCAAAACTCTCCAAGCCAGAACATTCTTATCAGTGCAGAAGAATTTGGGAACTCATTTGTAATGCAAATCACCCAGTCACATCGTCATTGTCAAATGCACTTGAGAACAGAATATTCCTATTGAACGAATTACTCACCAAGAATCACAGCAACGACAGTGAAGAGCACAAAGGCATTCCTCATTAAATAACTTTTAACATCGTCCTTTGTTATGCTCTGCACTTTTTTTTTTGCCAAAAGTGTACGTTTCCGGACTCCTTGTTGAATTCGTTCCATCCTACTTCCAGGTTTTGGATCTTCTCCGTTACCTTTAGTCATTTATCTTGCTGAAAGCTTTCTTTTATAATTAACTTCTCTCAGTATCCCTTCAGAAAAGTGGAGGACTCTTTTCAGTGGGAGGCACTGGAGAAACCTGCAAGACAAGAAGTATCAAACATTGCAGTAAGATTTTAGAGGAATGATTAGCTATGTATTTACATAGAAGAAAATACTCTTCGTGTTTCAGTAAAACTTGTATTGTTCATAATATCTAAGCAGTTTTTGATGCAAAGCCTCTGTGTCTTTGAAAGAAGGATTATATGGATTGATCAGATAAATGTCCTGTGCCTTCAGAGATTAACCTGTACTGTTGTCATGCTGTAAAACCCAGGAGAAACTTTGAAAAATATTTGCTATTGATATACAAATGTAAAATCAGTACAAATCATAGCAACTTAAGGCATTATAACATTTAAAACTGTCAGGCTTGCTTTCGTTCTTTTTATCAGGCCATTGTTATTTGAAAAAAAATATCTAGCTCACCTTCACATTAACCATTGAAGAGAAATATGTTGCTCAAACTGGAACATTTAACGTGTTCTACATTACACATTTTTAAAAATGATTGAATGCATTGGCTCAAATCCTTCATTTCATGTGGAAAAAGGCAGCAGCAATAGTTTATTTATCCCTCAACCACTTTTTAGAAGATATGCCTTTGACAATTTTATGTTGATAACATTCATCTTTTAGCTGTATAAACTACTCCAAGCACATCTGTAAAACATTAGAAGTAATATCCCACTTTACTTGTTTCTTCAGACTGTAATACCAACTCACATTGCAGAGTAATGTTTAGCTTGTCCTGACAGCAATTATAAGCATATATCATAGAATCACAGAACATACTAAATTGGAAGGGACACATCGGAAGGGACACATCAGGATCATTGAGTCCAAATCCTGGCCCTGTGCAGGACAACCCAAGAATCACACCATGTCTGATTTTAAGAAATTACACACTGAATCAACCTTAAACTATTCTAATATTAAATGTTTTTCATAAAGATATTACCTTTTACTTTAGTTGGTAGTTTGGGGTTTTTTTGTTTTGATGACTGCTGGGTATGAGTTTGTTTAATAATGAAGCCTCCTCAAAGGTATTTTCCAGACTGAGAATCCCATTTTCTGAAGTCTTAGTTAATATACACTGGCATGGTTTTTAAAAGAAATTAGAAATGAATAAATGGATAAAGTTAGGTGCTTCTGCTGAAATTTGCCTCTGTGTATGGGCAGTTCAACTCTAACATCTAATTTTCAACAAATTTAGTGCGAAAACAACTTTTTTCTTTTTAGGACGCACCTAAAATATAAATATGCAGGGATTTCAGCCAGCATGTTTTAAACAAAATCGCACGCTGTAACAAGTTTATTTTGGTAGATTTTGATCACTGCTTTTACCATATGTTTCAAGACTGGCACTTTAGTGCAATATCCTCCCTGAATTTCAACAGAACACTGTAAACTTTGCTGCATTAGGGAGTGGAAACATTCTGAGACCGAGCTAAATATTTAAATTACTAGGTGGTCTACCGTGGACAAGACTGCTGTGTGGAAGCAGGATTTTTTTTTTTTTTTTTTTTTTTTCCTGACCGATTAATGTAAGCATTTTGTAAAAAAAAAAAAAAAAAAGTGCCTTTCTTTCCAGGATGTTTAATGCAGCTAATCTGTCCTGTGCAATTTAC
The DNA here is from genome assembly GCF_965178545.1 of Coloeus monedula. Taxonomy (NCBI): domain Eukaryota; kingdom Metazoa; phylum Chordata; class Aves; order Passeriformes; family Corvidae; genus Coloeus; species Coloeus monedula. Next base: position 73,292,226 of record NC_138822.1, read on the forward strand.
GTCAAGATCAAGAAAGAATATGGGTGCAGCCCAAAGGATCATTACATTAATTAAGACACAAAGGCAGAGAGTGAAAAATGAACACTTCGCGCTTAAACCCGCACGGGAAGGGCAGGATGGACTCACCTCTTCGGACCTTCCGTACTTTTAAGAGCGCGGTGGATAAAGCGGGGGCTTCCCGGCGGAGACCACGGAGCTGCGGAGCGGAGCGAGCGCCAGGGAGAAAACTGACATCTGCATGTGCTCTGGAATACGGCAACTTACTATCATTGTAACTTAAGGAAAGGGGAGGAGACTGCGAGCCCGGCGCTGGGAAAAAAAAAAAAAAGACAAAACCAACCCACCCCAAACCACACATCGGCAGAGAGGGGAGAGCGGGGCTTCTGGAATATTGATTAGTCTTGGCACAGTGAAAGCAGGGTCACTTTCTTTGTTTTTCCCTTTAGACCACTTTCACGCTTTGTCAGTTCAGCTTCGTTAGAAATGCAAAATCAGGATCCGGGAAGAATTGAAGGATCGCACACACACAGAGCAGGAGAGGCTGGAGCGCTTCTTTATTAGGCATTCCAGACTGGACATCCGAAAAGCCTGAACATAATTATATAACACTATCCCTGTGCTTTTATAAATAAGTGATAAAATATCTGAGCATGCTGCTTTGTTCTAAAAACGGGCACGGTGTGAAGCTATCGCGTATTTTCTAATTCTTAAAGACAGCTATTCAAGATCTACTCTTCCCAGGGTGGGGAACCAGACCTATCTTCCAGAAGCAAGTGGAGCATTATCAAGGAAAGTTTTCTTTCTAACATGATCAGTTACAATTCTTTGTATGTTTCTTGTAGATATTCAAAATACATAGTAAAACTTGCCTCTTGTTTGGCAATTTAAACTCACTGATAGCAAGTCACGTTCCACCTGTTTCAATAGCAGAGAATGAATGAATGAATGAATGAATGAATGAATGAATGAAAAGTGTAAAATATCCACTTTTGAGAAATAAGTGGCTTTCAGTTTTTCTAGCATTTCAAAGTATGCATTATTGAAAAGGAATTTGCTGATGGGAATCAGGGGAATTCCCAAAGAACTTTCCTTTTTAGAAGAACACTTTCATTTTAAACATTGGTAAAGTCAGCTTAAAATATTCTATAATTGTATTTCAGTGCATCTTCCATGGGATTTAAAGTATTTTCTTGTAAGACAAATATTGTAAATTGAAATTTATATAAACTTATCCTAAATATATAATTCATCTATATATATTAATCTGTAAAGATTTGTTTATAGATTATGTTTAAATTCTTTCCAGATAAGTCATTTTAGGTATACAGGGAAAAGAGTTATGTACTAGACACACAAAGAATAGTTAGGTACAAAGAAAATTAACAGCAGATTTGCTTCCACACAGTCAGTGTAGATGGTTTTGCTGAAGTGTTTTCCAGTTTGAATGTGAGTCAAATAATGAAGTGTAATGTAGAGAAAAATAATATAACAGTCATTTCAAATTTCCTTATGATTAATGTAGGTTTGAGATTGATCTGTGTACCATAGACTCTTGATCTTTGGTATCTAACTTAAGAAAGGAAACATCTAAATTAACTTATTAATTGACTTTAAAAATGAAGAAAAAATGTTGACAGAGTGTGTTGCAAAGACAGAAACACATGCTGTATTTTCTTGCACCTGGCATCTTAAATGTCTATCTCATTTTTATTTTTTGTGGTGCAGTTTTTAAATACTTTCACCATTTTTTCTGTAGATGGGGACTGACCTTTTAACTAACCTTTGGCCTCTAGCAATCTGCTCGTTTGATCTTTCTTTTTGGAGTATGTCTTGCCTTCTGCAAAACCTCCCAGATAGTTCTGCCCTCTGCTCATATGAATAGTAATGATCCACTTGACTTAATGGGACAGGGTCAGGCCCCAAGTGAAGTGATCCAAAAGTATGTCATCATTTAATGCTTTCATTAATACTGGAGTCGATGGGAAATGAGGAAAATCCTGTGAGAGAATTAGCTGTTCAGTGAGACAAAATGAAAATAAACAATAATCAGTAGGACAACTCAGCTTAACTTCAGCAGTGATACTTTTACTATCTCTAAGAGAATAACAGATATTACTACACAGCTCATAGAAAAACAAAATATTAAGAGCTTTTATGGTAATATGTTAAAATTTTTCGGTCTTTTTTCCTCTCTCCTTCATTTTCTGATATTCATTTATTTTATTGATTTCAACTTCCAAGAGTATTATCCCTTATATTATAAAACCTCATGTATTTTAGATACCCCTGGATAGCAAAAATAAAGAGTCAAATAAGTTCAAAGCATGGTGGCACCCTGCAAGACATGACACGTAATTCAAATGTACTGGAATTTCCCTTAATAGATACAATAGATTTAACAGGTTTAGTATGCAGTATTTAATAGTAGGACAAATTTTAAATGTTATTGGCTATGTTCTTCTACCTGTAGCATTTTCAGCAGTGTTAGTTTCTAACAATTTAGAAATTAGACACATTGTAGACTTTAGTTTGGATTAGCCAAGGCAAAGACTATACAAAAACATTGTTAAGTTTCGTAGACTAACACGAAGTACCAGCCATAAGTGCAAACGCCAATTTTACGTAGATGAAATAATCTCTACGTGATTCAGGGTGGAATTTTTTTTCCATAAAAATTGACAAGGAGTGACCTAAGGCCTGGATGAGCCTGTCTGTGTTGACATACTAGCTCAGCACACTAATGTGTGCTTTGGGTTCCAGTTTCAGCCCTTCTTTGATAATGCCTGAGGTGGCTTGCAAAGCAGCAAAGTGCAAGTAGAGGGCAAGGACTGGCTATGACTTGAACTTCATCCTCCGAAGCAGTGTGGATTCAGCCAGCTGAAATCATGTGTTGTGGCAAACCCAAGCCCCGTTTGGTTGTGCCCGACAAAGTCAGTCAGTAGATGTACTTTGCACAGTATCTGAGTGCCTTTGTGAAATAAGTAAAGGTATTAGAGTGGAAGCTGCTGTTCCAACACAAAGTATTGTTATTTCCAGCTGACAAGAGCTAGCAAACAAAAACCCAGGGAAGCCAGCTGTAGCAAATGCAAAAAGTGGAAATGAAGCAACAAATCCTTTAATTTCCCAGATAGCAATAAATGTGGAATACAACTGCATGGATCCCAGCTGAAATAAACTTCACCATTCAAAGTAACACAGGTTTCACATTAATAAGCCAGCACTATAAATTAATATTGGCTTAAAATCTGAAGTGTTGGACTTTTAGTTGGAAGCTCAGAGAAATACTGTTGATAACACAATGGTAAAACTGGAGTAAAATTCTTGTGGAAGAACATGTTTATTCATGATAAATGGCCTGTCAGTATGTCCCCAGACTTCAATTAAGTTGAACAAAATAAGAAAATATATGACTCCCTTTCAAGCTCCAATCCATCTTAGAACTCTTTATTACGATTATACACTGTTGTATCAGTGAAGAAGCTGAGTCTCTAAGAGGTTGAATTTAATCCATACAAGTTATCAAATATTTGGCAGAACTAAGCCTTAGGCTCCTGAATATTTCCACAGGACTATGGCATGGTTTTCCTTCTGAGATACGTGGTTGGCTTTTTTGAGCATGCTGAGTAGGAGAAATTGAGGTTTAGAGTTTTCTTCTTTTCAAATATCAGAGGGGAATTTGATTTTGGCCAGCCAAGCATGAAAAATGTACTGTATTTTCTATTAAGATTTGATGTACAGAAAGCTATTACACGGCTTTATTGAAGACATTGTGCTGTGATTTATACACCTGCATGTGCATTACATTCATCAAAAAGGACACAGGCTATGTTCAGTTAGCAAGTATGAAGAACTGCAGGAAAAGATCTGCAGATCCATAGCTGGTTCTGAGCATGACGTTTGCAGAATCTGCACAGTAGGAGTGTTACACTGAATTGCTTCTAACATTGTTTTGTGCCCCAAACACTTTTTAGTGCTTAGACTGTATGATCTGGTTTTGTTTCTACTAAAGGAGTCCAGTTCACACCTTCTAAGACCACTCCAGGAAATGCATCAAGCATGTCTTGGTCATTTTTAGAGGAAGCTTCCTCTACTGGTCATGCTGAACTTCAGTTTATCTTTGATATGTTGCAAACCACTGGGCAAGATCATCTACACACACACAAAAAAAAAAAAGTGTTAAGATGTTCTGTTGATGGTAAGGATTAAATTATTTTAGAAAATGCTAGTATTCCATCAAAAGAACATTTCAAAGGCAAAGTTTTTTGTGTAAGATTAGGATGAATGACTTGTAGTACAGGCCAATCTAACCGGCAGGACTTTGATTTTTCAGGGATCTTTTTCTGTGTTTCTATTTAGTGTCCCATTACAGTCTTAACACTGCTCACTCAGGCCAGCCAACAAATCCTCTTGGTCATTTTTATTCGTACATTTCAAGGTCTTGTGCCGTGAGAATAAATGTGATTTTACGCTTTTGAGCTCTGTCAGTAGTCAGTCGGAAGTTACAAACAAAAAAGACGGCATTCCTTTTCTGCTCTGTGAAAATTCCCAGCAGAGAAACATGAAGCTTTAGTATCTCTACTCAGCATCGTGGGCTGTCTGGGCCTTAACACACACTGTATGTCTGACTGCAGCTGAATAGACAACCTTGTTTCCTTTCAACACAGGGAGTCAGATCAGCACTCACTCTTGGGAGGAGGGGGAAGGGAAATGAAGTTATACCAGCAGAGGATGTGGCTCATGAACTTTTCCCCTAACTGTCTTATTGAGGATGTGAATGTCTGTATGTACAGTGGGGCGATTCTCACTGAAGAATAGGCAAGGTTGTCTAGGAAGGATTGGGGATAGGATAGGACTGTGTCATTGTAAGAAATCTAATGGGATCTCTTCGGTAGCCAATAGCATTTCAGATGCAAAAGGCTCTACAGTAGGCTTCACTGGCTTTCCCACAGCCAGTGGCAATCACTTGAAAGGGTGTTGAGGGAGAGGCAGGTTCATTTGAAAAGTTAATACAGTGTTGTGGCTAGTTACAGCATTGGAGCCAGAAATTTGCTGCTCCCTGTCACTCAGGTCCCTCTTAGTTTCCTCTTCCCTATTTCTTTTTTTTTAAAAAAAACCTTTTCTCTGATCAGCTGCTAAACTTTGGTAGGTTGTGAATCGACAGAGCTACTGAGAGTGCCCTGGGGAAGCTCTGGCAGAGAGCACGCACTGCCATGGGTACTTTAAATCATGACCTCCAATCCTTGCCTGTCATGGTAGCAAAGGAACAGTGATCCCACATGGGTCCTGATTTGGGATAAGAGCACCATTTGTGGGTGTCCCACTGGCTGAACAGTTTTCTGTCTTAATTCCCAGACCTGTTGTTGAAGAAGATCCATTTCTTGGGTCTTGTGTTGTTGGATATTCTTTAAACAAGGCACAGGCTTATCACTTGCACATGTGCTAGCCTGTACAACAGATTGGTCTCCGATTATTTTTTCCTTTTCCACTGCTTTCTTTTTTTCTTGACATGACTTCCTTACAAAGAAAAGGCAGATAGGTTAGAAACAACACTAAAGAGGAATGGACATTCCTGAATTAGAATATGGTATTATCTGCATGAAGCACTTTTCATATAAAATACTGCTTTTCATTTGACATCTTTGTCTGTAGCTATTTTTATAACAAAGCAATGATTTATCAGCTGTTTAATACATCCTAGTTTGTTGTTAGCATAGCAAGTAAGATAAATACAGAGAAAACCACTCATTTGTATGAAGTACATTTAAGGAAACAAATTTATCTGGAGCAGTAAGCTAATGTGACTTTTTAAATAGACATTTACTACTATGGACCAGAATTACTGCAATCAAGACTCACAAAAATCTTTTGTAAAAATAATTATAATTTAAAGGCACACAGCTCAAAGTTGCTGCTATAATAATGACTATAATAGCAACTGTTTAGCATTTGGACATTTTTTTGGCAGGAGGGTTTTGCATTGTTTATTGTGAGAAAGAAACAGGCTCTGAGAAAAACATGCAAATTTTCAGCAAAGGAAAAAGCAGCATCAGGTTTGCAAAACAGAGTGGCAGAAAGTATTTTGCTTCTATGTCTTTAGTTCACATAGGCTAGGATGATTTAAAGTAAATAGGTTATTTTGGAGGATCTCTGTTTAATACACATGGAAGATCTCAAAATATCTGTTTCATAGTATCCCTGGCATCCAGACAGGCTGTGTGGTGGTCAGCATTTATTTTCTTGCTGTGTTTTTCATTCTGAAATTCCATTCCCTGTTGGGATCCAGAGTTCACAGAACTCATTGCTAATCAGCAATTTCCTTAAAACAAGAATTGTCTTTTAATATTTATTACTCATTGTTCTTCTTGAAATGTGATCAAATGCCTGTCATCATATATATAGAAAAATTAAGGATTAGATAATTAGATTGTGAACAATTTAGTAGATTAAGATTGTGAACAAGTATGTTTCAAAGGAAAGATGGGATATCACTGGTGTGATATATTACCTCAATTTGTTCTGTCAGCACTCATTTTTTCACTCAGCTTCTGAAAGGATATGGATATTATTGTTGTACAAAAGAAATTCAGATCATTGTAATCAAAAATTAATTACAATAATGAAAAAAGATACACTGAGTCCACATTTTAATGCTGTCTTTCTGTAACAAGACGAAGGATTGATACACTGTAGATTGCTTTTATTTAGATTTGCGTGTCATACAATGAAAGCTTTTCTGACATATATTGTAAATGCATCTATAAAAAGAAAACAAAGAGTAGTCCTTTCATTCAAACCAGAAATTGTTAAAAGGAAGATGTAAATCAACTATCTCTCCCATAATATGGCATCCTATCCCTCATTTACAGATTCACTACACATTATGCATCAGATTTGTTTTCATGCTGTCACTTACTCCACCCATACTGTTCCTTTCTGAACTTGTATGCCAATACGTATTAATTTAATGTCGTTGTCTCCCCTTGCCCTCTTTTCCTTGGTAAAGCAACTACTCTCCATGCTTTCACAGGTTCACTGCTCTTCTTCTCCCTTTACTTCATTAACTCTATCTCCACTTTTACTCTTTACTCCACCACTTGTTTCCTTTGAGTTAGAGAAAAATGGCTCAGGACAGGTCTTGTCTTCATTTGAATCAATGAATCCAGGTTCTGAGGGAAGGTTAAACCTTGGCCCTACTTGATTCTTAGACGCCTATTCCATTCCTTATTTTGTGAGCTTTTTGTAGTCTGTAATACTCCTTTTCTCTCTGTTCTCTCATGTTACTTTTTTTGTCCTGCCATCTTGTTCTTTTTCTTTGGTTCACTGTATCTTCTTTTTCACCTTTAGTTTTCACTTGTGTTCTTCTTATACCAGCTCTCAGTGGTTTGGGAAGCAGGATTGAAGGTCTTGCTCATACTGACGTGGATTCATGGACAAGTTTGTGTCATCAACATGTAGCCTGGGATGTCTCTACAGACAGTGGATATGCACTCACACAGCTGCATGCTGAAAACTGGCTAGTGAGAAGCCTCTCCCTCCTCCAACTAAACAGTGATAGAGGCTATGGACAGTGGAACAGATTTCCTTTTTTAAACTGCAAGGGTGTCAATTCTTCCCTTCCAAACAGGGACATCTCTTCCGCCTACAAACTACATGCAAAAAGGAAGTTATTTTAATTAATTTGTTAAACCAAAGGGAATGTCGGAATGAACAGCCAGATACCTTTCAAAACAAAAACATTTAGGCCAAAATAAGGGGAAATAAGAGACAATGAGTTTGAAATGCTGCTTTATACAAGTCTTTCACATGGCTCCAAAAATGTCTGTGTTTCTTCCAGTTATGTCTACCACCTAGTGTTAACTTCAGAATGGTGATGTATTGGGTGCTTTGCTCAGCCACTCTGTGAATGGCTCCCATTCACCAGAAGTCTCAGCTCACTCCATATGCCAGCAAAACTCCCAGTGAGGACAATGTGAGTCCAGGTCCCCTGACTCACATTTTGCTCAGGCAAAACCCCCATTGTCCAGTGATTGCTTTGCTCAATGAGGAGTGATTCAGAAGTGCTGAATAGGAGCCCAGTCAGCTGTGCTTTGATATTATTTTCCTGATGATTCATTAATTCTGTAAAATCATTATAAATTTCTTTGTAGAATTACCCAGTAACTTTGGTTTAGGCTAAATGTTAAAAACATATCACCTATGAGAAGAGGGCACTCTGGGAAAAGTATCACTAAACCAGGATTTTTTCTGAGATCTGAATACTTCTTATAAATTATTTGTAATTCCTGACTTCCTCCAGGCCCAGCAATATGAGAGCATTGAAGTCTTTGATCAGGTTCCTGAAAAATTATTACAGAGCGAGTTCCAGTGATTCAATGACACAAAATAGGAGAATAAAATGAGAGATGAGTGAAATGAGATGATCACATTCAATTGCTTTTGTCATGCTGTATTCAAACAGTTTAAAACAAGTTATGAGAACTTTTTAAAATCACAAGCTATTAAACCCTACAGTGGTTCAGTAACAAATGAGACTCAGAACTCCTGTTTGCACGAAACACATAATCAGTTGAAGTCTTGTTTGATTGTAGGAATAACACTTTACTTTGATGGACCTATGTGAATACCATGAAAATCAAATATGCTTTGTCTCAGATTAAAATTTTTGGGTTTCTATTTCCTCTATATTATCAGGGATGCGTGAGGAGCTTCATTCCTTTCTTTCCTGATGCCTAAGGCCTTTCTTGATGTAGTATAAAATAAGTGTAAAATGCTACTAATTTCACTTCCCCCTAATTTGACTGCTGTGAATTGTACAACAATGTACTACAGAATTATGCTTTAAATAGATATGTAGCATAACCCTCAATGTATTTTTGATTTTCATTATCAGAAACCCCAGGAACCCTCTCTCACTGTGAGTCCCATCTTCCACAGACAAGTCCCTGCTCTGTAAAATGTGGACCAGTGATCCAGAAAGTACAGCTCTCTGCCCATCACAGAACTTTTCCTCATTCGCATTAAAAATATTTAGCAGCTATTTATTAAAAGTCCCTCAAAGCCTCAAAAAAGCCAGTGTAGTGCAGAGGTCATGAATCACACTGTTTGTGTTTCAGATGAATGTATTAATAGAGAATGTATTAAATAGGAATATCTAGATAATCCTGGAAATCCATTTTGCCCAGTAATCCAAGATGGGTGCCATCTAGGTACCCAATTTCCATCACCTATAGCTTTGCTTTCACTTGGATTTTTGTACGAGAACAGTTAAGACATAGTATTAATATAGAATTTTTCAACACTCTTCATCCTGCTTCATAAACTCTCTGCTGATGATTCTTTTCATTGGAGTGTTTTTACTTATTTTAACAGCTTTTTGAGGTGCTTTTTTTTACCCCAGATGTAATCTTTTCCTACTAGACTCTTGTAGTTGATGCAGTTTAATGCTCACAGGCCTTCTTCCCATCCCAAATATTGTTTTCCTCAAGTTTCTTCAAGTAAACAAAAACTAAGCTTGCAAATATCCATACAAGTTTGAAAAGTAAAAATAAACTCAGAATTTTTTTTCGACTGTGTCAGACTGTTTTCTGAACTTTTTCCTCTGACGCCACATGTGAAAGAACCTATCATGTCCCTTTTTATGAATCATCTCTGTGTTGAAGCTCTTAAATTATTCTCCTTTGCTATTATGTAGATTACTGTAAAAAAGTTGTCTCAGGAGGAGTGCCAGAAATCTTTTAGCATCCTCTTGAATTTTTAATTTCTCAAAAATATTTACTACTAAACTGCTTTTCAGAGTCAGCTTTCAGCTCTGGTTTCCTAAGCACTGTTAGAGCAATTTACAGTCCTATTCATTGTCTGAGAGCTTCACATAAGGTCCCTGCGGTAGGGCAGTATTCAGTTCCTGCAGTAGGGCATCAGGTCATGATAATATCCCCTCTTAGTCCCACCACCTCAGAACTATTCTCATCATTCTGGTACTTTCAATACAGTACCATATAATAGGATACTCATACTTCACACCTAGATGAGGTCTTAGCACCCAGAATAAATAGCAATCTTCAAGCAGCAAGATGATTTTAGCCTCCTTTTCTTTCCTTTTTCCTTTTCCTTTTCCTTTTCCTTTTCCTTTTCCTTTTCCTTTTCCTTTTCCTTTTCCTTTTCCTTTTCCTTTTCCTTTTCCTTTTCCTTTTCCTTTTCCTTTTCCTTTTCCTTTCCTTCTTTTCTTTCAAAATAAACATAACCTTTCAGTTATTTTTACGCTTTTAATATGGATTCCACCAGATGCCAAATTAACTCTGAGTCAGAAGGTTCTGAGGTAATTCTTAATCATCATAAAAAATAGCAGAAATTGTCCATTCTTCTAGTGGAGAATAATCAACATATTTCTACACTCTAATGTTAAGGTCACTTGTAGATAAAAGTTTCTTTTACTTGGCATTAGTATAAGTCAGCATCTTTGACTGTGTTGAAAGCTAGATGTTTTGAGAAGATCCTCCACTGTGGAGGAAAATTCTGCTAAGCAGGTGATTTCAGTCTTGTTCACAAGATATTCTTCAATCTGAGAAAACATGTTAAGGTATCCACTGATTTCTTTCGGCATTTCTTAAGTAAAGATCTTTCAAAATTACTTTTACCCTCATGAATATTCTGTAGGTGGCCATTTGATCACATTACTTGCCAGGAAAAGTCCTCAGAAGAAAGAACTTTCCTAAAATCTGTATTTGCCTTTTATGAGCCTGCAAAATCTAGTTTTGTTTTAAGACCTATATGTGGCTTTTGAATGAATCCTTGACCAACCAGTGAGATTACTGGAATAAAACCTGGGCTGCAAAGTCATCTGCAAATCATTTAGGAACTTCCCTATTTTAAAACTTCTCATTGCTTTGTAACTTGGACCAAATCACAAGAGGATCCAGCAAGCATCAGAGACGGGTGACAATAAAAGACAGGAAAGTTCAGCTGGTGGTAGAAATGTGGTCAGAGCTGAGAGAAGACAACTCTTTGGAAGAGCTGTGGTCTTTGCTGGTCTCAACCAGCACTTCAACTCAGCTGGCATAGGATATAAAATTATTTCCAGAGAACCAAAGATGGCTCTGCATGTTTACTTGCCCCTTCTTCCCACTATTAACAAATCAAAATTCCTGAATGAAACATCAGTGAAATCTGGATGCTGACATAGAGTGAGTGCAGTGTTGTGATTCTAAACCCTGACTTCAATATTTGAAGAACCTATATGTGTTAACCTTAAAACTATTCTTCTCATGCTAAGGTCTTTGAAGTCTTTCACTCTCTGGACAGGAATGTTAGTTCTACCACAGGGCAGAGAAAGCAGACACAGTTTTACTTGGAATTAATGAGAGCAGCCAGACCTGAGGAGGTTATGTACTGCCAATATTGCAATACTAATAATGTCCTTCTATTCCTGAATTTGTTCCAAAACAAACAATCAAAAAAGAGCCTTGCCCTTACTAATGTTGCATTTTCCTTTTCTAACAATGTATGTAAGATCATTCCCTGACTTTTTTTCTATACTTAAGCATGTGAAAGTCAGTACTTGCACTCATTTTTGAATCACAGGAGCTCTGTGTAAACCACAAAACCAGTCAGCAATTACACAAAGAAAAAAGTTCTGGACTGATGGATTTGTAGCAGAAAAATCTTAAAAGGGATCATCAAAGAATAAATGCACTAGTACCACATTTATATACTATTTCTCTGGTTTTACTGCCACTGTGGTTTACTCACTTAAGTTGACTTGATCATGACATTTGGAAAATGTTTCTTACAGTATTTTGAGGCTCTCAATGTAGCATTCTGTAGAATATTTGAACAAGAGTCTTGCAGACAGGAAAACATTAACTTCTCCCTCTAGTCACTCCTGCATTTTGACACTGTCAATTTTAATAAGAGTGAAACAAAATTGTTATTAGAAAAGTTTAATATTGCAATACTTTTGCCATAGATACTCTCACAACATTTTTGGAGAGACTGTTCAGAATAGCTACAGCACCACTTTTAAACTAGACATTCTCCTGAGTTCAGAAAAGCTTCCAAACCTCTCACTTCCAGCATGTTAATCCATCGATGATTATATTTCACACGTGAAACTTGAGGGAGAAATCTCTCAGTTGCATTTTTCAACCTCATTATTGTCATTCTGCCTTTCCTTTTTATGCTTGCTTCTCCCTTTTGTTCACAAATGTGGTAATGAGTGAAATCTTCTTGGTATGAATGTACAATGACTTTGCATAGTTAAAGTGGTTTTGTTTTCCTATTCTTCATTGTTTTCTTGATAAATCTGTGCTTTGATCTTGAAGCTGCCTTACCCCTGGCACAGCTCTCATTCCGGTGGTGCCTGTGGATTCTTTGTGAATGAAGAGTAAAATGTTGAGTTTATAAACACATGAAAATGTGAGAGTTATGATTCAGATGAAGTGTAGAAATTTTGCTGGTTTGTTTCCAGAAAAATGTGTATCCTCTGAGCAAAATCAGAGAAAAAAACATTATATATCACACAGCTTGCAGTAAGAGCTATGAATTTCTTCCCAGGGGTATTGTGAAGAAATTTCATGTAAGACCTAGGTGCAAGTTAGCTGAAAGAGTGAAACTGGATTGAAACAGCAATCCCAGTATTTCTCATCATTATGATATCTTCTATCAAAGGTTAAAAACAGGACAATAAAAACAACTTTAGAAAAACATCTATTTTCCTCAGATCTGTTTCAAATTACATTATAACAATGAAAACAGACAATTCAAATTACTAGAATTTCTTTTGCCACACAGGTTTTATGTGAAATTCTATTCCTACAGAATGCAGCCTGCTCAGTGCAGGGAGCTGGTGACTGAGGGTTCAGGGAGAGCTGTTTTTCTGGAACACAGCATTACGGGGGTATACTTTAGATATATTTTAATAACTATCAATGATTTCAGATACACCATAATGAGAAAATAAAAACTGAAAAGGCAGCAAGAAAAAAAAAAATTAAACTAGATTTCTCCTTGTAGTATCTTTATACAAGTTGAGAAAAAATATTCCCATCAGATGTTGTGGGTTTAGAAATGCATAATTTTAGAGGGAAAAGGCAGTGGAACCCCCACAAAGATATTTTTATTCAGAGCATTTGCACTAGAATAATAAATACAGCATGTACCTATGGCGTGATATGGTTGTGCTGCTTCTTGTTTTTCATTCCATATTTGTGTTTACAAAGGTTGATATGTTGGCTCAGCAGGAATCTTATGTTTGCCCTCTAGCCATATACACTCCTGGGTCATACAGGCAGCCACACTGGGAGCTCCCTGGTACCCTGCCAAAAACCTCAATCCTGCAATCAAAAGCAATATTTTCTTCAGGGACAACAGGTAATTCAGTCTCTGTGTGTGTTTGGTTTGGTCCTAATGTGATGAGCAGTTTAGAAAACACTCTGTATTTGCATGGTGATTTTGTAACTCCATATGGGCAGCAGAATCAGAATGCACACAGGGGTTTGTGTTCCAGGTGCTTACTGCCATGACTATGGCATCTGCAAATTCTGCATGTTCAAAAATCCACATTTGACTGTGTATATTGGGATGTTTGGTTTCTGACTATCAGGCCAGATTATACTGGGCTGCAAACGACTACAGGGTCCTGTGTGTTGGTAAACTGTGCCCAGATTCGGCCACAGCTTCATTGTGCTGAGACTGACATACTGGGAGACTAAGGACAAGGAGTTCTTTTAAAAGAAATAGAAGAAATGTACCTTCATTTTTATATGGATTTAATGTCTGATGACAACTGTTGAAGAGCCTCAGCAGACCAATCATCAGCCTGATGATATCTTGTTGGGATGGCCTGATGATGAAGGGAGATAAAGCATCTCTTAGAATCCAGATAGCACCCAGGTCCCCAGGGCGGGTTGGGCCTTTTGTGTCTTTTAACCACAGAAAAGAGACACACTGTGCCCTGAAGGGCTTTCTGTCTGAAGACAAAGGATAAAGTAGGTTGTACTAAACAAATCAATTTGTTGGGGAATTGGGTCTGCTGTAACATTTGTATGGAATGCACTCTCTGTCTTTTCTTCTGAGTCTGGAGACTGGGGAGGAAGTACCTTTAAAAGGAATACAGGGACTGAAAACAGCCACGAAATCTTTATAGCTGGAAATTTGCCAGGGAGGGGAGGACTTGTGGAGGGTTTTGGTGGAAGATAAAGATATGTCTGGTTATTTATTGCAATTATAAGATGCAGGCTTTTCAAACCACGATTATCATGATAGAGGAAGTTTTAATTTTGTTTAGGATTTTGGTGATAAAAGGAAATGAGATACAAGATTCTTACAGCAACAGGTATTACTTATGGCGTCATTACTTTATCAATTTCAATTACTATAAATTAGCCTGGACATATGCTTTGAATTGTTAGAATTTATTATTTAAACTATACATACATGTAAGTTTCCCACTGAATCCTGTAAATTTGACTCAATTTGCCTGAAATGTTTTAGGAGGTGCTTACAGGAAAGCTCTGCTGGCAGGAGAGAAAGCGTGGCAAACACTGCAAGGGGTGCACCAGTGAGTAGCCAAGGATGAATAGGAGTTGTAGCAGTGAGAGCTGGCACAGCTGCAGGCAGAAAGGACACACAGCCCATGTGTGCCCTAAAATACATTCTAGTACAAGCAGGTATCTCTAGTGGAGCATGCCAGCTCAGCCGGGAACATGTGGAAAAAGCAACAGCAAAAGACCAGAACAATCTCCTTGCCTGCCCAGTCGTACAAATGACATCGTTTGGCTCAAATGTAAACTGATCCTGTCTGTATGTCTTCCAGGCAGGGCTCAACATCTTCATACAGTCACACTGAGTAAAAAGCTGGGCAGATCTGGCTGGCATTTGTACTGTGCAGGAATTTACAATCATATGGCTGTACTGCTGGGGTTCAAAATTTATCTGTTTTCGGCATTCTGCAATGTTTAACAAACAGAACAGAGAACATTCCCTTACTGTTTTGTGGAGAGACAAATTTCAAGTGCAGTTTGCTAATATCTCTATAAGAGACTCAGGATTGGAGATAAATGTAGTGCTAATAATTTTTTTTTTTCAGTTTTTGGAATTTTTGATCTCTTCATTGTACTATGGAAAAAAGTACTTTTCTTCAGTACTTACGATATTGTATTTCATTTTTAGTAATAAAGATAATTTAATTTCCTTTTTGTTGGTTTCTGCTACGCAAACACAACTTTTACATAACTTTATGATGGTGACTAATGAATAAATGTAACATGTTCTCATCTTTGTTAAGCTGTTACAGTTGAATGTCTTCATTCTTTTTTTTTTTTTCACACTGCTGTGACTTTGGGACAGCTGCTGAGCATTTTTTGGTTCCATTGATGGGTTTGCACACCATCTCCACCTGCATTAGCCTCCAGGGCTGACTGTAAAATGCTTATAAAAGGCAATTAAGCAGACTGGGCATGTGAAAGCTTCAATAATAAACTCTGCTGACCTTTCTAGATGGTGTATCTTTGATCATTTTGATTTTCTCAACAGCTCTTTTTCTCAGAGTTGTTTTTTCTTGGCTCTTCTCTTGGCAGAACAGCTGCTTCTCTCTGGCCACTGGGTATGGCCTTATTTTATTTATTCTTGCCTTTAACTTTTGTAGGGCAGCCAGATACATGGGGATGGGTGTTATATAACAAATACAATAAATAAATAAAGCCCAATTTGCAACGTTTTTGCTGTCCACAGTGAAAGCTGTGGTCATGGAGAAAGGAGTTCATTTCACAAAAATGCCCTGTTTGATCCTGTTGGGGCAAATGGCTAAAAAAATGGGAGGGCAGTTTGAATAAAAAACTCGAAAGCTGAAAAGCAAAAAATTAACAGAAAATCAACTGGTTTAGGATCTGTTGCTAGACTTGTTGAGTGATTTTGTTAAAAAATAAATTTGAAGCATAGAATGTCTCTTTAGGCCAAACCAGTCCCTGAATTTAGATTTAAATCCTTCCAAATTTAAAATGGTTGAAACTCAGGTTGCTGCTGGCACTGGCCACTGAGGAGCAATGCCAGAGTCTTAGTGTACTGTGGAAAGTTGATTATGCAGAGCCAAAGGACTGATCAAGGATTCACGCACTGCAAGCAGTCACTGAGTTTATTTGAAACACCAGGATAGATTTTATAGTGTTTAGAACTTTAAAAGGGTTTGAAAGAGGAGGTCAGCAGGGTCTGTTTTTGCAGTAGGCTCTGGGGCTTGAGAAGAGGCCTTTGCTAGTGTTGCCAGACTTTCCAGATGCTTTTAAAGACTAAAGACTATTTCTTCCCAGCTTTCACCTCTACAATAATTCTCTTGCCCTTTCCCCTACCATTTCTCATTTTGCCCTTTCATTAGTTCCTCTTTCTTTCTTCCCATGTCATTACTTCTCCCTGTTCCTTCTCATTACATCTCTTCCCTTGAACCAGTTTTTCCTATTACACTCTTCAGTCTTTGGGATCAAATACTGTCTGTATTATTTTTCCCTTAGGGAGTAAGAGCTAAGTTGCCATCTTGAGTGGAGAATGTCTCCTAAGGTGGATGAAAGTATAAGAGATCCATGACTGTTTTGTTTGAAATCAGAGTAAGAAAGGCCTGATGATAAAATTTAAGTGTACAGTCCAAACAGAAGCTTTGTTGTTGCTGGCCTTGTAACTCAGCGTCAGTACCATAGGTACCTTTATCTCTGCTAGGAGCAGCATATTTTCACAAGATATGTTAGTGTGCCCTTGCAGAAGGCCAACCACATTAACAAGATGACTTTTAGAGTGCAGCCAGTAGGTCAAAGGAGCCTATTATTCTCCTTTATTTGGCACTAGTTAAACCTCAGTCGGACTACAGTGTCAAGCCTTGCACTCCCAAGTGCAAGAAAGACATTGACATGCTGGAGAAGTCCAGCAGAGAGCTGTGAAGCTGATCATGGGGCTGGAGCACATGTGAGATGGGAGGAGAGAACTGGGGTGGTTCTGCCTTCAAAAGAGAAGGAAAAAAAGAGGCAGATCTTACTGCTCTCTTCAAGTATTTCCCATGTGGGAGGGGGTACAGAAGACAGACACAATCTCTTCTCAGAAGTACCCAGTGGAAGGACAGAGGGCAAGGGACATAAGTTGGAACAAGGGACTTCATATGAGATGTTTTTTTAATGAGATGGTGATAGACTTTGAAATAGGGACCAGAGAGGTTGTGGACTCCCTATCACTGGAGATATTCAAAATTTCACTGGATCTTGTGCAGCAAGGCCTTAAATCAAACAGATCTGTCATTGTGTTGACATATGTTTGTCTTGAGGGCATTACCTTGAAAGACATAACAGGCTGTAATTTGGGCAGCAGCATACTACAGATAAAGGGGGGGAATCAGAACTATTTTCAGCTGCCAAACTTATTGATATTTTCCTGAAGTGAAAGTAATGTTCTTTAAACATGGCCTGAGACGTGCATCGTCACAAAGTAAACTCAAGGTCTCCTTCCAGTCTCTGTTATGAAATCCAGCAGGCATTAGGGTGTAGCACACAGGGGATGTCTTTGTGCTGGAAGCGAATTTCTCACATAGCCACACAGTCCTTTTGGAAAGTGTAAAAAGTGACATAAGGAATACAGAGGCAAAGGTATTGCTGACACAGGGATAAAAAATACTTAGGTCTTGCAGGACACTGGTGCATTACTTCTTGCATTCCAGATGTCAAGATTACTGTAATTCAATCACTATTAATAGTATCTCTTCACCCAAACACAAGTATTTGATGAAGGAAAACAGTGAATCCGTTTGGATGTGAAGTCACAAAAGAAGAGGTTTAGGAGTACTACATGCAATTCATAAACATCTGAATTAGGCTCACATAATTAAAAATTTGTAAAGAGACAAATCCTAAATGTATACAAAATTGATGCTCTGAACAAGATCAGTTTCAACAGACTTTAATTAGAAGACTTTTGCTGCTTTATTTCCCTTATGGTTCCTGTAGAATATTTAGCTTTAGGAGACAGAATTAGAGAGAGTGTTCTATTCTGTTTTTGTAATTGTGTAAACTTACACTTTATTAGGGAACAACTTAGGAAAAATCTGATTTTATGAATAAAAGTGGCTACAAAACTACTCATGCGAGCTACAGGAATAATTTGGTGTTAAGATATCCTAGTGAAGTGGTCTAGAAGGAATTCAAATTACTGGGCAAATTTGGAGAAGATAAGAATGAGATCATTTACACCCACTTCTGTGCTGCATAAACCCTCAGGACAAATTCTTCTCTTCACTCAGAGTTTCCATCTCCAAGTAAATATTAGCTTCACTTTCTCTACTGCAGAGGACTCCTCTTCCCCCCCCCCCCCCCCATTTTCTCCTCTTTTTTTTTTTTTTTTTTTTTTTTTTTCTAAGTCTTAGGCACAGGGATGAGTTGCTGTGGGTTCCAAGTGGCCTCAGGTGAGAGCTGCATAGCTGACAGTGCATCTGGAATGCAGAGCATGTCAAGTTTGGACAGGTAAATAATTTTGGTTTAAAACATTTGGTACTGCAGATGTTGCTTATCACAAATGAAAGCATTCAAGTTCTGCAAAAATTACACTTTGAGTGCCTGATTTTGATCTTCTTTTGATTTTGCCAAAGATGGGGACTAAGAACAAAAGAGTTCTTTTGAATGAAAGATGAAAAAAAGAAAACAGGGCTTATTTAATTAAGGTTTGAAATTTATTTCTACTCTGCGTCATCTTGTTCTGAAGGGGTAAAATAAGAAATTGTAGCAGCTGTGACTTCAGTATCTGCATAACATGATTAAAGCATTAGCAATGACTACACACTCATTTTACTTACACATGAATTGTTCCAGCTGAGAGATGTGTGTGAAAATGCAGGAAATGCCATTACTAGAACTGAATTACTAGAAATCACATCCTCAGTGACATTTAGAGAATCTTGAACAAATATTTCTTTTCATGCTTTTCCTTTGGTCTGAAGTTTTCCTCTGGCAACATGAAAAACAGGTTCTTTTATTCTGCATTTGTTAGCACTTGGATGTCTATAAAGACTCCTAACAATAAGCAGGCAATGGACTGAATGCCTTAAAACCTGGAGAAACTTTTTAGGGCTAACTAATGTTGCATATAAAGTTCTGAAACTGAGGAAAAGTAAAGAAAGAAATGCTATTTTGTACTCACTATTCAGGGATTTGTGTATCCAGACTAAAGTAAGAGTCCAAAGAAAAGGAAGATAAGGACATAGCTATACTCCATGGAGTGGACAGATTGTGTTGGGACAGATTGTATTTCTAGACAGAACAAGCATTAAAACATTACAGACAGCAACACAAAGGGTAGTAATTTTATAGAAGGTGGGTTTATATTTACAGAATTAACTGCATATATATATTTTAAAAAATCTCATTTCTGTTTCCCACATTATTTTGTAATTACCTCATTTATCCTGTGATGAAAAACAGAATGCTTTCTATCTTTACTGCCATCTTTACTCACTCTACAAAACCAAAAATACTCCAAATATTTCATGTGCTCAGATTTCACAGTTGTACTTCATATGTGATGTAACACCAAAATACACCACCTCTCTGAAAATAGAACACAACCAGCATTTCCCAATGACAAGGAAAGTGTTCAAATCAGTAGATTTCCGTGCTAAAGATAAAACTACTGGTCTTTACTTACATAATTTTACACTTTTAGGAGAAAACAATGATCATTGTGTCAGTATTGAAATTCTCGACTTTGGTTTTTGCTGTTAATAGCTGGTGAGATCTACTGCAAACAGTTCTGACATTCCAGCAAGTCCAGCCTGTCTCCTCTTCACTCCCTGTATATGCTGTCCTTGCCTCGCTTCTCTGACTCCTGTTGCCCTCCTCAGTGTTTTGCACGGTATGGAGGTGGATGCACAGACAGTGGGATGATCTGATGGGAATGCAGCTTTTCTCCCCCTATAACATTGTTTTAAGTCAGTTTCGCTTCCTGACTGGGGTGACTGAAGCGCCAAAGAAGCACCATTGCTAATGCAAGGGAAGGAACAAACACCCACAGGCCAAGTGGAGAGCTGTTCTGCCTGTTAGCAGCATTCAGCCGTAGCTGCCCTTAGCTGTACCATTATACCATATCCTTATGCTGCAGTTCCTTGATTTCTGTAAGCCTTTGCTCAACTTGCTGTCCAACGTCTTATTTGCCAGAATGAATTCTAGCCAAGCGAAACAGTTGGCCAATTTGAGGGACTGATCTGGCTGAGAATTAACTTGTGGCATCAATAACAAAACAGCAGTTTCAGCTCAATCACCTCCTTGACTGGGAAGTGTCTCCCCAGGTGTCAGCACCACATGTGTCAGCACCACATGTGTCCAAGGTCTCTGAGTTCTGAAGTTTCATCACTGCAGTTTTCAGGCAGGCAAGCCACAGAATTCTGGGATTTCTTTTTCCTTAGCATTTCCTGCCACCTGGGTGTATTGCCTCATTTTTAGACTGGATGCTACCTAGATATGTCACTTCTTCTCAGTCACTGTATAGGTAATTTCTCAGTACCTTGGGTTTTTCCTTTTTGGCACTGAAGCATTAAGCACTGTAATACCAAACTAATTTTTTGGATCTCACCTGATGAATGAAATTAGAAAACAGCTCAGAAAAGATTGTAGAAAGCATCTCAAAGATTTAGTGACTCATTTTATTGGGGGGAAAGGGGTGGAGAAAAAGAGTGAAATATTTCTATCTTATTACTTTTGTCTGTAAAGAAGTTCAGGTAATTTGTCAGCTCAGACCTGACATCCCTTAAAGACGTTTTTCAGAGAATGATTTTTGAAGTAAGCCCATGTTTTCAAACAATGCTAGCTGATACCAGAATGTGGCATCTTCTCATAAAATACAGTCTTTAGACATAATGTATAAAAAAGAAGATTATCTGATTTTCCTTGCTGAATATATTACTTTCTCAGCTACATTTTCATTGGTTTGTTTGGTTGTTAACAGTATATCATAAATCTATGTGGAATAAAAGCCTTCCCTGTGTGTTAGACATAAATTCTGAGTTTAGACTCCTGTTTACAAATATACTTATATAGAAAATTATGTTCTTGGTCACAGTGCTTTGAAAAAAAAAATGAAAATTTGATGTGAATACCTTACATCGGCATTTGTATGCAAATCAAGCATTCTGCAAAGCTGGGTATTTGCTAGTAATTCTGTGACTCCTTATATTTTATAATTCCATTGCCAAATATTGTTAATTGTGATTGTGAGTAGTTAAATTGCTTACTTTCTTTACTTCGCAGTGGCTTCTTCTTTCCACAGAAGATGACTGAGATTTACTAAATAATTGTGCTGTTTTTGACTGGGTGAAAGTTAATTTCTCCCATAGCATCTTCTATGGCTCTGTGGTTTAGATTTGGGCTGAAATAAATGCTGATAATTCAAGGATGGTTTTGTTATTGTTGAGAAGTGCTTGCACAAGGGCAAGGCCTCTTCTCACATCACCCCACCAGGCTGACGAAGCACAAGAAGTTTGTTTGGGGGGAGATACAGCAGGGACGGCTGACCACAAGTGACCACAAGGACATTCCATACCATGTGGTGTCATCTTCAGAATACAAAGCTGGGGGAAGAAGAAGAAAGCGGGGGACACTTGGCATTTGTCACCATTACAAGTCACCATTACATGTGATGGAACCCAGTTTTCCTGGGGTTGGCTGAACATCTGCCTGCCCATGGCAAGCAGTGAATTAATTCTTTACTTTGCTTTGCTTACATGTGCAGCTTTTGCATCTCCTATTAAACTGCCTTTATCTTAACCTGTGAGTTTTCTTACTTTCACCCGTCCAATTTTCTTCACCATCATGCTGCTGGGGGGAAGTGAGTGCATGGCTGTGTGGTGCTTGGATATTGGCTGGGGTTGGAACATAAAAATAACACACTAGCAAAACAGATACTTTTAATAGTTGCATTAATTACTTCTAGGAACAGATACTCTTGGGCTGCTTATTCTGCAGGCCAGATAGAGACTTCTTGAAAATGATTATGAGAAGAGAAAAAGTTGCCTTTTCTTGGATTTTGTTTTGACAGATCTTGGTTCTTGGTTTGGCAGATTAAAAACCCCACTAGCTGTATCCAAGAGAGGTCATACATTGCTGACTCTCTGGAGGAGGGTTTCAGAGTTAATGTACTTTCCCTTCTGTCATACTGATGTCTAAGAACCTCTGCTCTACTTACCTAAAGTCTGCCTTTCATGTTACAGCCTATTTTCTAAGCGTTACAAAACTCCTGCCCATGCAGGAAGCTGTAGTATCCCATTACTTCATGGACACCCTTAAGATGTTCACAGAGATACTGTGTGCTCTCAGAAAGGTCACACCTTCCAGTTTTCATGCGGCGCTCTGTCCTCGAACTGTCTTCTTACTCAGGCTGAATCTGCACCCTTCTCTTCTGCACTTAGGATTTCTGTTAACCTAATAAGGATGTTGACTCACTTCTACATAACGTATAAAAAACATAAAGTCAGAAATGCCTATTTAGGTTGAAAAATCTTCAGTCCAAAAAACAGAAATAACCTGCTAAGAGGTGTCAATTTTTCAAATGAGTAGAATACTATTTTCCACCCTGTGACCTGGAATTTAATTTGAAACTTAAAGCCTAAATTGAAACATAGAATATTTATAAATATGGCCATGCTGGTACCTGTTTGTTTATGAACAAAAATAACATATTCAGGTTGTTTTGAGCCTTCTGAGACTGAACATAGTAGTGACAAAATATTCCTGTAATAGATTTGGGTTTCATGTCTCTTAACTTAGGATTTAAGATAACTTGAATGCTCTTATAGAGCATTTCTGAACCTATAAGGCAATGACTTCTTTTTTCACCTTTGCCATGGCTAGGACCAAGCATAAGATGGCATCATGCCTTTGCTCTCAACTGCAATTCATGACACTACATGCACTGAATGTCTGTATCTCTAAGTGAGGTTTCTGTATCTCAGTCTTCCCTCTGCAGAATGTTTGCCCAGCTCATTAGACTGTCTGTACAGAAGTTTTTTGACACTAAATACACTAAGAATTATCTGGTACTTACAACGTGAATGATTCATGTAACTTGTAAAAACAGTGATGGTGACAGATTTTAAATTAAGGTCTGTTTAAAAGAAGCGCTTTTTTTGTCAGCAGTATAGTGAGAATTAAAAAGAGCTCTGCGGAAGTGGGAAACTTAACCTCATGGGGTAAATTAGGATAGTCTGATTCATTCTGTTAGCTTTTTTCTCTTTAATCAGGTCTGTGCCTTCACTTACTGAGTGAGAAAGGGGATTGGAATCTGGTCCTGCAACAAGCGAGCTGAAGTAAAAATGTTTTATCTTCCTGCAATTTAGTGCAGGATGTGTTCTCTTTTATTCCTTTCTTCTTTTCTTTTCTTTTCTCTTTTCTTTCGTAGTGTCAGTTTATTAAGTGTTGCCATAGCAGTCAGCGTTGCCATAGTAATTGTAAACAAGTGAATTATATGACTAAAATTTGGAAGAGGTAGAGCACATAAACAGCAGCCCTGTGGGCAGTTCCTGTCACTACCAGAGAGCAAAGGGAGCATTTAAAACAACCCCAAACCTATGAGTACTCACCATCCATAAGTGGCACATAAAAATAAACAGAGGTTTCCGTTGAACTGGATTCAGTTACAAGTGATGGGTCTCACTTTATTGAAGTCGAAGATGCAGGTATTCTACAACTCCCACACTTTCTGCTGTTGCTTTTCTCTGGAATAGCATTCAGGCCCATTTGTAATGCACCAGTGCACAGAGGAAAATAAAAGTTATTAGAACCCGCTTCATGGTTTTGTTCTTCCTTTTTGCTGGGTCACAGGGTACATAAGCCCGCATGCTTCCATGAACGATTTTTCCATTTTTTTTTTCTTCTCCTTGAGAATTCTGAATTTCTCATTCAGAAGCTGCAATTTTTATCAACATGAAAAACAACTAAAAAGGTCTAGAATTTTCTTGGTAATTTAGCTGGACTTCATGCCCGGGTTTTTATTATATCAAAGATGTAATATGGTCAAATAACACTCATTATGAAACAAGCAGTGTTCATTTGAATCAAAAAAAAAAAAAAAAAGAAAGAAAAGAAAACCAGACACAATACATCCTCCCTCATCTTTCTGATATGCTGGGGCTGGAAGGGAGATGTGGAACTGGTCAGTTTGGACGGTCTTTGTGAAATGGAAGAGATGTATGAACCAGGCACCTTATAATTCCTCTTTGTGGGTTCTTGTGCTTGCTTTACCAGCAAAAATGCAAAGTATGTCTGCATGGAAGTGTGTTTTAAAAGAAACCACAAATCATTGTAGTACGCCAGGAACAAGAGCTATGGCTCTCAGAAGTAAATACAATTGATAAAAGGGAAACTGACTGTATCTTTTCCACTGATCTATTATTTCAAGCACCAGTGCTACATATGGAGATTACTCCAGTCTCTGCTTTTCTCCTGCTACTGAAAGTAAAATTTAAATATTAAACTATTAAATAAACCAAATATGAGACTGATATTGCACAGAAATTTGCAGAATACTGCAACAAAGTTACAGTCAAAAAAGTCAGGATATAACTGGGAGGCATGCTCTGACTTGCCAGAACTAATAGTTTTATAAAGAGAAATTTGGAGAATTTGAACACAGGCAAGACTTTCCATAGCTAGTTCTATCTGAGAGACTTTTGCAACCTTAATGTTTTGAAACTAAGATCTCAGAAAAAGCCCAGTTATTTAAAAGGGAAACAAAAAGGAGAAAATCATCAAATTTAGTAGGGTGAAACAAATATAGTTCTTTCAAAATAATTTCAAAATAAGTAAATACAAGGATAACAGTTGCTTGTTTTTTCCAACTTTATTACTTGGTCAAAAAAAGACCAGCTTCCTCTTTCAATAGACCTTCCTTGCCCATTGCTTCAACCATTTTTATCCAAGGTTTCAAGGCCTTCTATAACAATATAAAATTCTGTAAAACTCCATCAGGGAGATGCCCAAAACCCACACAAGTGACTTATACTGACTATAACACTTTTAATATAATAATTGACTACTTAGATAACTAATAGGCAGTAGGTGTAAGTTAATGGTTTTGTACTGCTGGAGGACACAAATTCTAATGCTTGTCACTGTTGTTTGTTTACTAAAATGCTGGTGCAGCAAAATTTACCGGAGGACATCCCCACCCTTCTGCTGGTATTTGTTGTACTTCAGAGCATAAAAGGAAGATGCATACCTTTCTCAGTTTCCTCTATAATTTTGCCTGCCTTTTATGGCTTTTCAGTCATGTTTAGAAGCTGCAGGCAACCCAGCTCCATTGGTTGAATTCCTGCAGAAATTTTATATAATAAGTGTTGGTCTGCCATAGGACAGCTTCAGACAGCATGTTGCTGTTCTCTGTTTAGGTTTGTTCCTAAGCTTTGCTAGCACAGTCCACTAGTAAAATAGATGGCAGGGAACTGCTGTATTTCTATTTCATTCTAAGCAGGCTTGCACGAAACAATATCACAAAATATGCAGCAGATAATATAGGGAAGGTAGTTTTTACATTTGTCATGAAGTACTGTTTGCTTGGACAGGAACATGAAATGTATTTTTCCTTTGTTCGTCAGAAAAATTTGAAAAAAAAAGACAGTAATAAGAAGACTCATATCAGTCTAATTTTTCCCCAGTATATATGTCCCCAAACATTAATGAAGTTTCCTAAAGGCATTTCTGTAGAAGAGATATCCATCCAGAAATGATTTATCTACCAACCAGTTTGGTTTATCTACCAACCAGTAATAAAAATTATTCTAGTGAAGAAATATTAGAAGGATGTAGAATAACAGTGAAATCTGCAATTTTATAAACAACTGAGCAGTTAATATCAGAAATCACAAAGAAGTCTGTTACTATCTTATCATTCACAGGTAATTCTTGCAGGAAATGCTTGAGCTGCATTGTGGTTTTTGCTGTAGGTTCTTCAGCTATGTAGTCAGAAATATTGCCTTCTCAAATGGAAAAACAGTCTTGATTTTTCAGAAAGAACAAAGCATGAATCATGTTTAATACATTTAATGAAATAAATCTAAATTTAACTGTAATCTGAATCTGCAATTGAATCTGAATCTCGAATGAGGTTTAATGTTATTTATAGTTTCTCATTTGATTTTGAGAGAATAGTTTATGCACATTCAGACAGAAGTATGGTCAGTAAATTTATAGAATGGCTTAAAAATGCTTAAGGCAAGGGTAGTGGTTTTGACATCTTTAAAGAGATGGAATGGATGAAACCTTGTGAATGAATTAAAATGTTTTGACTTATATTTTGGTTTCAGACGTGATCCTGAGGGAGCATGCCTGCACAGTAGCCAACTACTTGAAACCTGCAACAAACCCACAGCTGACTCTTCATGGAATTTATAGCTTCCAGTCCCAGCAAGGGGTATACATTTTCTGGTTTATTCACTGCTTTCGTAGGCCACAGTTTCATGGGGCACTATCCATGGATTAGTGTCAACGTGGAGGAAAGAATTAGGCAAAAGAATGGACTGTGAATTACCTATAACCCAAGTGACGCTTCTTTTCTTTTTTCCAAATAGGTAAAATCAAGACACCAAAGCAAAATACCAACATCCCCCCCAAGAAAATCTGTTATTCACTATGTTAACAACCTGAAGAATGATGATATGTTAATATTCATAAATTAGCATTCCCACAAAGAGATACATTCTGGTGTAGAGATTAATATTACTCACTTCATTACAACAGCAAAGCAGTATTTTATTCTGTAGGTCAGACACAAAAATGAAAATTACCTCTAATAAAAGGTAGGCTGAACTAAATAAACAGTTTTGATATCTGAACAAAGGAAAAGACATAACATTTTGGGTTGATGCTGGCCAGATGCCAGGCCCCCACCCAAGCTGCTCTCACTCCTCTCTGCAGCTGGACAAAGGGGAGAAAATGTAACGAATGGTTCGTGGTTTGAGATAAGGACCAGGAGAGATCACTCACCAAATACCGTCGTGGGCAAAACGGGATCAACTTAGAGATATGAAGGGAATTTATTACTAAAAAATCAGATGATAATGAGAAGTAACATAAGCCCTTAAAAACACCTTTCCCACCCTGTTCCCTCCTTCCCAGCTCTACCTCCTACCCCAGCAGTGCAAGGAGACAGGGAATGAGGGTTGTGGTCAGTTCATCACCCAGGGCTTCTCTCACAGCTGAGGGAGAGGAGTCATTCCCCTGCTGCACTGTGGGGTCCCTCCCACTGGAGACAGTTCTCCATGAATTTCTCCAGCATGGTTCCATCCCATGAGCAACAGCTCCCTGCGAACTGCTGCAATGTGAGTCCATCCCATGGGCACCAGTGCCCCTCACACTGCTGCAGCAGTGGGTCACTGTTCCCTGTGGTGCAGTCCTTCAAGGACAGGCTGCTCCAGCCTGGGATCTGGGCCCCTCTCCCTGGGTCTCCTGTGGGCTCTCAGGCACCCACCTGCTCTGGGGTGGGGCTCATCCCCGGGCTGTAGGGGCACAGCTGCCTCACCATGGGCATCTCCTCCCCCTCCTACCTCACTGGCCTTGGTGACTGCAGAGTTGTTCTTCTTACTTGGTCTCATTCCACTCTTCTCTACTCAGAATTACAACTATGCCACAACTTTTGGGTTGATTTCTTCTTACATACGTTATCACAGAGACATTACCACCATTTCTAATTGGCCCAGCCTTGGCCAGCAGCACCTCCCTCTTTGGAGCCACCAGGGATTGGCTCTGCTGGGCATGGAAGAAGCTTCTGGCAGCTTCTCAGAGAATACACCCCTGTAGCCCACCCCTGTGCTACCAAAAACCAGGCCATGCAAACCCAATACACATGAAAAGAGTTTTCCTGGAATATTTTAAGTACGGTTAAACCCATGTCTATTGGAAGGCTACATTATCTATGGAAAACTGGAAACTTTTATTAGACCCTCATTTTCAATTCTTAAGGCCAAGAGTGATGTCAGAGGACATGTGTAGAGTGAAAAAGTATATACTGGTTGCATGCATTATCCAGATTATCATGAACATTTTCCCTAAGGTTTCAAATTTTCAGGCCTGTCTTTTCAGACTGTCTAATGTTGTTTGTTACACATCCAGAATCCTGTCTCCTATTAGACTCTGAAAGGAAAGTACGGTAAGAGGAGTTTGTGAAATACTGACTTGCTGTACAGCTGCTTGGATGAAAAGAAATATAAATATATATTTACGTTTAATCTGCATCTCTATAAGGGTGTCTAAATTAGCAAAAGTTCTATGTGTAAGCTAGTTTCCCAAAATGTAGATTTTACTCAATATTGCTAATGTTAGTTATAATAAATAATATCTGGTTCCCATGCAGAGATTCCCATCTGCAGATTTGAAAATATTTCACACAGTAACTCATTATCTTCTCTTTATTTTATAGATGGAGAAACCATAGTGAGAGGACAAGACAAGACCTTGGGTTGATTGTTTCTTAATATTTCTGTATGTTCTCTACCATGGATGGCTTCAGTTATTTTATGTCACGAGTATTGGTTTTGCTGTGTAAGTGGAAGAACAAGTTTCAAATTATCAAACAACATATCACAAATAGTATTTATACAATGAGAAGAATTATGGAAAAAAGGCGTTCCCCTTCTAAAATTTTGACTTCAGTAAACAGAGTAAGAGGGTGTGTATGCTTATGGTGATGGGTTTTTTTAAGGTGACTTTTCTTTAAAAATGAACCATTCATAGCTATTTGGGAATGTTTTAACAATGCAATCTTTCTGTGCCTTATTATTTAACAAAATAGAAGTGGAGCTCCTTCACCTTTGCTCACAATTCTTTGAACAGCTCTTAGTTCTCCTTCAACGGGAAGTGACAGATACATGTGTGTCATTTTAGAATAAAAAGACAGAAAACTCTTTCTCATGACTTAGATACTTGAACTATTAGCAAGTAATCCAAACACATTGTCTAAGTCACCTCAAACATTTTAAGACTGAAGGTAAGGAACACCTAACAGGAAAATTGACACCACCATCAAAATACGCATATATATATGTATATGTATATGCATATCTTCCAGAGTAATAATCCAACCTTTTTTTTCTCAAATCTGTTGAACAGGATGACAAGGGGTAAAATTCTTGATGTGCGATGCTCAAACATGATACATAAATATGACTTTTAAAATCAAGCGCTCACAATCTTTCAGTGTTTCAGCTCACTATCTTTCAATCAGGTTGAATAACTCTGTCCTTGTTCCAGACTTTTTTCCTCATTTTTAGTTACACACAATTGTCACAATATACATTAAGCATAAGGGAAAGAATCATAGGTCATTATTTATGACTCAATTCAACTCCAGATATGTGCACAAAGTAGAGCTCTGCCAAGCCTCTGTCACATGACAGTATCACATTTCTAAAGATAAATAATCAAGAACCTTGAAAACTTAAGGTCCAGTAAAGTTTCAAGACTCTATTTACATTTGCCAGAATTTATAAATAATGATGGTTTAGTTGTCTGTGCCTTGAAAGCAGAGATAGAAGAAAGAAGGATCAATAACTTTTTTCAAGCCTACCACAGATTTTCCAGTAACACAGTTTAAAGTGTCATCTTGCAGCTTCTCAGATCTTTCTAATCAGAGAAAATGCTGTAGGTGTTGATAGACTAACCACATCCTATGTCAGTCTTCAATCTAAACAGGTCCCTCAAATTATTCTGAAAGATTCAACAGTTGTATGTCATAGCCTGGGAAGTGTTTGCATTTCGGCTTGTAGTAGTTTCTCTGAGCTAATCTGACACATGATCTCAGTGATGCTACTTGAATGAAATATGACATCAAGCCCTTGCCCTCCTCTGAACAGTGAAAATATTTACAGCACTATTCTTAAAAGTAGGGTTATTAGCTTTGTGTCTTTGCCAAGGTTGAAAAGGAAAAGAATGAAAAGACCAGCCAGTCCAGTTACCATCTTTGCAATCTTCACCGAGTTGCTGCACATTGTGAAACAACTCTTCACAGGCCATGGGGCTGAGGGGCAGGTCTGCACTTCAGCAGGGGGAGCATTCATTCAAGAAAATTACAGAGATTTCAGTGTGTTCTGGGAGTTAAAAAGCAGAGTGCACTACTGCTTACATCTTTCACAGAGATTTTAAATCTACTGCTTATCATATATTAAAACCCATCCAATGTTTGCAGATTTCAACCAAGGCTTACTGTTTTTAAGGATTTCATTAAAATACGCTGCTAAAATATTTTTAAATTAATTTCTTAATTTAAAAGCAGCACTTGCAACCAGGATTTCACTTTTATGATCTGAATTTGAGATAAAATTTGAGGGTTTTGTGGGTTTTTTGTTGTTTGTTTGTTTGTTTGAGGGTTTTGTTTGAGGGTTTTGTTTGTTTTTGTTTTTTGAGCATTATACTTTATGTCTTCATTTTGATTTTGTTCATTCATTTATTCCAAGCACTTTAAACTACTTCACTGCTGTTGGAAGCATCACAGGTTATTCCATGGCTGACAACATGAGGACTGTACTCCATGGGATGGAAACACAGTTGTTTGATGTTCTGAGAGCAGAAGGACTTAAGCTTGCTTGGCAAGGTTAAATACAGAGTGGACCAAATAACTTCTCACACATAACCTAGAGTGTACTGTTTGGCTGCCATAGTTCTCACTATATTTTTCTGACCTTGCAGTCCTGTAACATTAGAAATTTTACTTTCATCATGGGTAACTGCACATCTGGTAAACATTGAAATAGAAGAATTCCATCAACTCTGCCTGGATAATATTTTGAAGTGGAAAAATGAAGCCAGACTCTGGAAGAGTAGGCATGCAGTCCTGTGGTCTTTAGAGTGGATCTTGTTTCTGA
Source organism: Coloeus monedula (assembly GCF_965178545.1). Lineage (NCBI taxonomy): Eukaryota > Metazoa > Chordata > Aves > Passeriformes > Corvidae > Coloeus > Coloeus monedula. Next base: position 73,323,082 of record NC_138822.1, read on the forward strand.
GTTATGTGACAATTCCTGTATTTTGTGTAGATCAAGATGATCCTCAATTTTTACTGAAAAAATTATGGTCTTGTTATTGGACCACAGGGTGGAAATGACACATACAGTGTCTGCTACCAGCTTTGCACAAGGGGCTTAGTGTGATCCAGGATAAGTTACCTAAATCCTTTAAGCCTGAGGGTCTCTTCATCTACTAATATGGTCTAAGAACAGATCTTTTCTAGATCCATAAAGTGCTCTGAGATTCAGGAACAGAAGCTAGCTATTATTATTTCACAGTGCACTTCAGCAAGACAGATCCCAAAATATTTAACAAGCCATGTAGTTTAAATTTGTTTTCTCCAAGAGGAAATCGTTTCTCAGAAGATACAGACTAGGTTGTACCAGAGGAACATCCACATCTGCAGTCAGGCAAGGTGGACTCCGTATTCCCTGCCAGCCCTCAGCTTTGTTCCACAGCCATCATAACAAGATATACTTTAAAGTACAAACTGAAGCCATGTGGTGACTTTTGGTAAATAAGACAGGTTTTCCAAAATGAAATTTGTCAGAATACCTAGTCCTGTTTTTGCAAGAAATGCTAAAAGGGGAGATTCTCAAATGCCGAGGGCAATGACAGAGATATACCTGTGATTAAATTCTGTCAACTTTTGAAAATGCTTTCTTATACCATCATCTCATTTACAGTACATACTATAAAGCCTTCAAGAAAAAAAAAGCTTAAGCCATTAACATAACTAAAATACCAAAAGGCAATTTTCTGTGAGAAAGCCTTACTTCTCTGAGCATAAATCTAATTCTGATAAAATAAACAGTTTCAAAAAATAACTGTACTTCATGAAAGTGCGTGTTTAGAGTCCCAAGTACTGTTTGATTTTGTACAAGCAATTTAAAGTACAATTAGCAGTAAAATAGCCAGTTGTTAAGGCCACCAATAAATTAAAGCCAGAATACAATGGTGACTTGTGCTTAGTATGCAGATCATATAAACCCCAACTGCAGAGCCCAGCATTAGGATTCTGGACACCTGGTCTGCTCTGGCGGTGAATAAAGAGCAGGGCTGAATGTTGGGCTTCAGTTGTACACTTCTAGTGGTTAATCCTCTTTGTAATGGTCGATTTACATGTTAGAAGATCTAAAAGACAGGAAGTACAGTGTCTGGCTTTGAGTCTTGGTTCAAGAGATTTCTGTTCATCTTCCTATGGCAGGAATTGCAATTTATTACCCTCTATTTTGTAGCTTGCTTTGAAAAATTTTTGTATTTTATACAGTGATTTGGCAATCAACAACCATGAATATAGTTCAGATTGTTTGTATGCTGTGTTTTTTACAGCTGAAAATAGGGCTGTTCATGGTATATATATTAGAAACTGAATATTGTCTATGTAGTGCAACAGCACTACTGACTATGACTCAAATATGGAAAAAGGAGGGATCTCAAGCAACTTCATTCATAATACATAATATATTCATGCCTGAATGAAGTTACTTCGTTTTTCAAATTTTTGAAAATGTTACTAAGCCAGTTATAAACCTGCTTGAAGTGCAGCAGTCAGCAGTCAGTCACCATGGGTCACAGAACAGGCGAAAATTTATCAAGGTAGCCAAACACATGAACATGCCCTCCATGTATCAGAGGGTCCACAGTCCTTAAATGAAGCCTGTGAGCAAAAGAAGTACAAATCTCAGTGCCCCCCATGATCACCAGACTGCCCCCCTGTGACGTCTGTGCTGGCCTGACTGGACTTTAGAGCAGGGGGGTTGGAAATAGATAATCCTTAAGGCTCCTTTTCCATACAAACCATTCTATGACCTGTGAGTCTGTGTCTTTTCTTCTGGATCAAATTGTGGCCTGATGAAGGATAGGGAAGTCACTTGAGAAAGCACCATGCTGGCCAGCCCAGCTTCTGTCCTGGGCTGTGCCATGGCTTCTGCACAAGGTGCAAGTGGTGGCACTTGTTGACATTCAACTACAAGTGTGTGGCTGAACATGCTGTGGTATCTGAGCCCATTTAGTCACTTCAGTCTCAACATCAGTTTGGTCTCAGACAGACTCAGACTGGTGCTTCTGTTTTGATGATCACTCATTTTCTCCCCAGATATTTTGTGCCCCTCTGGGTCTCTCCTTCTCACAGCAAGTTCTTTTGGAGAGCACTTTAATTACTCCCATCAGTTTGAGTCTGCATTTCTGTCAGGTATTTACTGTGACTCTTACCTTTTCCAGTACAGCCAAATACGCAGATGAGATTTTGTTTGTAGCTCATTAGTGAAAAAATATGGCATGTTATGCTAGATGCTGAATGGCTGCTAGTGAATGCATTTTTGATCTAAGGAATCTTCAGACTGCACTCAAGCTGATAGGTATGTTAGCTGCTGCCCACTCAGTCAAAATGTGGAAACAAGTGCATTTATTGTTCTTTGATTGATGGCTGAAACAGTGACACATCATCCAAACACAAAACCTGGAGAATGGTTTGGATTCATCTGTAAACAAGGCTATGCTGGTTTCCCCAATTAGGAAAGAAATGTTTGCCAGAAATTTTTGAAGCATAAATGCTGCTAACATATGATACTGACTCCAGCTTCCCTTGCTGCTTCTCAGTGTTCCCAAGCTTTGCAATGTGAGCAGATGAAGGACGATGACTGAGTTGCCTTTTTAGTATCTAAAGACTCAGCTGTTTGTAGATCAGTGTCTGAGATTTTTGGTTCTTGCTGTGTCTTGCAGAATATCTATAAAAGAGAAGACGAGGACACAGGTGTGTGTATGTATTAAAAGTATCTAAAGAGTGGAGGAATGGTGGAAACATTCATGTACTGAGATACTAGCAAACAGAGAGGGTAAGAGGTGTCTTTTCTGTGTGCTGTCTGGAAAGACAACCTTGGGCTTGTGAGCAAGGAATTCCCTGAAGCATTCTGATCTTACCACAGTCAATAAAAAGAGAGTTCTTATCAATTATGTTTAAAAAAAAAATAAAACCAACTTAAAAAACAAACAAGCCAGCAACATTCCATCGTGTTTCTTTTCTTTAATTGGAATGCAAAATAATCTGGACAGTGTTTATATTCTGGCCACAATGGATAATAGTAATTTTCTCTGTTAATGAAGAATTGGACTAGCTTATACATGCTTATTTTCTGATCAAATTCTTGACCAACAGCATTACAAGGATACAGGTTTTAGTTTTATCACCAAAAAAATCTAGTTCAGCAATATAGTGCTGTCTACTTTTCAGATCCAGTGCCTACTACTATTGATCTTTGCTAGCTTTCTTCATTCATAATTTTTTTCTTTTTTTGAGAGATACGCAGAACTCAGGTGATCAATATAATAAAAGATTTTATGGTAATTTGGCATCTTTGGGAATTTTGTTGTTTTCTTTTGCTGTTTTGGACTGCATCTGCTACATTTATCACAGGCAAACAAAATTCATAAAACTACAAAAGAAGTTACTGTTTACCATTTTCCCAAATATAGTTAATTCAAATAATTTCAAATAATCACAATCAATCATTTAACCAAACTAAAACAGAAGTGAACAAATGGATAGAGGTTGGAAAAATTAGAAAATGAAGTGTAAGTGAGAAATTAATCTCAGTGAAAACTTGTCCAACTCAATAAATAATTTCAGGTATTTTGATATAGAGATTTTTATGAGCATATTTCATATTTTTGTTATAGTTTTGAAATAATTTTCCTACATTTAACTGAAAAGAGACAAAACACATGAAAGCAAGGGGCAGCATCTTATTTTAGGCAACGAATTATCTAGCTCTTTATTAGGTGAACTGAAGGATCAGTTATTCACTCAGTTCCACAGAGTGACTTCATGCCATGCTGACGTACAGCTCTGCCAGAATGGTAAGAAAAAAAACATTCAGAAGTGAAAACAATATGGCAGAGATTTCCAGAATTAGTTAACATTGGCCTTACTTTATTTTGCTTCTAATTGTCTTATCCAAAGCTTTAGAGATATATCAGTGGAATCCTCCTTTCATTTATGCCTATCCAAAAAATATTGTCATTGGTGTTAAGTTGCCATTAACTCAATCTCTAAGGATAAACAAACCTGTATTAACAAGAGGTTCAAGAGTGAGGTAACCTTCAGCTATTAAAAATTAGAGGAAGGTCTGATTTTAAGGAAGTCTAAGTGTATGCTATACATTTAGCTCTAATGTATGTTGTAAATGTAAACTATAAAGTGCTTTAAGATAAATTTCTTTAGCAGACAATGAGCCTTTTAAGTACATAAATTATAGCCACTTACAGTTTCTGAAGCAATTAATGAAATATTTCTAGTCTACCATCTGACTGCATTGCTTACCTTGTGGAATAATATCATAAACTAACTTCTGTCCCTGGTCTACAGTTCTTATCCTTGCATTTCAAGTCTTTGATAATCTCATAATCTCAAAAACTTCCTGTTTGCCCACACACTTACATCATATTGTCCCATTTAAAGTGCTGATAAACTTCACTTCTGCTGTGAATTTGACTGTTGTTTAAAACATCATGACTGTCGTTGGGGTTTTTTTAGTGGATTTTGTTTCTTTGTTGTTTTTTGTTGCTATTGCTTTTTTTCTTACTTGTCTGAATGTACTGCCTAAACTAATTCCTGTGAAATTATTTTCTCCTATCAGATAATTCCACAAGACCCACTTCCTTGAACTTGCAAGAAATAAGCTGTAACTTGTATAAACTAGGAGCAGAACACATGGATCTGTAGCTGTACATATACAACAATAATTAAAGTTAGGGCTGGTAGCAGTCTTTTATGAAAGCTAACTTCCTTTTTTTTAGGAATCTATCATTGGTTGCTTATAAATTTTTCAAGCTTTTACTCACATTTCAGACTGAATTTCTGTTTTAATTGGGCATTTGGAGGCATGTTTTTGTATGTAATTCTTCCATTCAGATTGAAGAAAACTTTCAAATTAAGAAAGATATCCATCAACCTCTTCTTTGAACAGCCCTGCCATCTCTTTACTATGGTATTTGCAGCTTGGCAGAGTGCTTATAGCTATTCCCATGGAGCTCCACCCACACACAGCCAAGTTACACTTTGAATTACTTCACTTGGAATATGCTGCAAGACTTCAGAAGAGTTCAGCACCTTAATCTCGAGATGGATGGAGACGGCCTCTCGCGCTGGCCAGCCTCTACACTTCACTCTGAAAACACAGCTGTGCGTGCTGTGCAGTAGCCAAGGCACAAAACTTCTCTCAGCACAGTCACTCCCAGCTGCTTGTGGGCCAGCTCTGCTCCAGGCAACCAGCTGCTGGGAGCAGCAGGGTCCATCCTGCACCCCAGCTGTGCAGGCAGTGCTGGGGCAGGAGATACCTGACTGGAATGCAGTGGAGAAAAGGACTGACCCAGGGAAAGCATGGGGACTGGAATGTTGGCTTGCAGGGGGCAGATGGGCAAGGAGAATGGAGCACTGAACTGGGGATGGTGCATGGGATACACACACAGACACAGAGTACAATATTATGGACAGGGAACTGACAAGAAATGGAGCTGATAAATGCTTAGCAAGACAGATAAAGAAAATATTTAGGCTGCAGTTCCTTATGAAATCTAGGAAACCAAGATGTGCCATGTCCCTTAATCCCCACTCCCTTCCTGCTTGCCTCCCTTCCCCTTCTTGCATTTGGCATATTATCCTACTCCTTGCTGTGACACTGGTAATTGACAGCTGCCTCAGTGCACCACACCCAGCAGAAACTACCCAGCCTTTTCCACTCAGTTTGTCTTAAGCAACATTAAAAGACTAAAGTGTCTGTTCAAGGGCTCCAACAGGAGCCAACTCCTACATGAAGTACATTGGAGGAGGATATAGCCCACAGCACAGAAGAGAGTACAGTAAAGTGCCATCGCTGAGAAAGTCTACCTTTTTCAGGAACTCTGTTCAGTGTAATTCATGGAACAGGGTTCCAAGAGGGAATTGATGGATGCCTAAAATGGCAGGTAATGGTGGGGCCACGGGCTGAAGGTCAAGGAAGAGAAAACTGACAAGATTCCCTATGGAAGCAAGATGGGTTTGAATGGAAAAAAAGAATAGAGGTAAGGTCTGAAAATGGATTTGACTTATACAAAGGAATGTTGCTGATAGCGGTAAAGTGAATGGTAAACCGCGAGCGTGAATTTATTCCCTTTTAGTTTTTATCGCTGTATACTTAGGGACTACAAGTCTAAACATGGATAAATGGGAAGGGGAGAACAAAAGATGGACCCATTTGTTCTGTGGTAGACTGCTTAGGTAAGGGGAATGGGACCGAAATTAGGATAACATAGATCTTAAGAACTGTAGACCCCCTAGAAGGGTGGATGCAATATAGACTGATGTTTGGAAGACCTGTGAGTGTCAATGCATGACACATTCTTCACAGCACTTTTAGAACCCTTTAGCATAACGAAATACAGAGAAGAGAGGAGGAGATGTGAAAAAGGGTACATAAAAGTACACTTATGACCCAGTTTTCTACATTCCACTGCTCATGTGTGAGCTAGTATATCTGTGTCTGGCCAAGTGGTAATTTTTCCTGGTGCATCTCAGGGCCTTGCTGAGGACAGCAACTGCTACTGATGGGTTACTCCTTTAGCACAGTTGCTGTGTTTTTAGCTTAAAATTCTTCTCTTAGTTTACAAAACCTAAAAGAACAAACTTTTAAAAATGTAACAATGAAAAAAAAAGGAAAACCAGGGAGAATAAAAAGGACAAACCTCATAGCCTGGGGGCTTTTTTTGGTTGCTTGGTTCTTGTTTCTCATTTGCTTTTCAGGGAAAGCCTAGAAAATAATGCAAACTTCAGAGTAATTGCCTAGAATATATAAGTATGTACTCAACAACTCTAATGTATCTGAAAGGTGGTATGTCCCCTTCATTCCATATCAGTGTCATAAAAGTTAAATTAACAAGAATGAACAACTCAGATATTGTACTAATAAATGTTAGAGAAAAACAAGGAAAGCAAAAATTCTTGTTGTCAGACAGGATTTTAACAGTATATAGTCAATTTCTAGAGCTACTTCTAAGGGAGAAACACTGCCATTATAACTTGAATGAGCATAAAAATTTCTTTGATATATAAACAATGCAATATCATGCCTGTATATGACAAATGTTTATTGCAAGTAAAATTGTTACCACTGATAGCATTAAGAGGAAGGAAAAAATGCCAAGTTGTCATGTCAGTGGTGGTCTTGGGGACTCATTGGCTTAGCATGATTCCCACCCACAAAACACTGTTTTGCAGTTTAGGCATTAGCTGAGACCCTGGTGATCTGGGATCATGTCTTGGCTAAGTTACAGATGTTGTATGAAACTATAGTTAACTCATATAGACTCAGTGGCCTTAGTTCTTATCTAATTTCTCATTTTATTTTTTTTCTCTTTTACATAATAATTTCAGGCCATAAACTCAAGACAAGAGCTATAATGCCTGTATGCACTGCCATAGCATTGGGAGGCACCTGGTGTTAATTGTGGTCACAGAGAAAGATTTGAATGGTCTTGAGACTGGAGTAACAGAATGATAGTATGAAGTGTAAGGTAAAGTATTTCTAGATAATTGAAAACCTTCTTAGGAGCTTAACCGTTGGGAAAGCTCTCTCCAACAGATGAAAAAGAATTTAATGTGCTACTCTAACCTATGTGCTGAGTCCAGAATTACAGGCATGGTTGCAATAGAACTGCACAAAATGCAGACAGGCCCTTTTTGCTTAATGTCAGCTTATTTGGGTATATGCACTTCAAAATATATTGGGTTTTCTTTGCACACTTACATGTTATTTCTCATGTGTTACTACTGGCTGTGATACCAAAATGTTATTGGGACATTTGTCTGTCTTTCCACTCATTCCTCTTTAAGTTTATCCTGCATTTGTGGATATAGGACTATGCTTACATGGGTTCTGTGTGTTTGTATAGAAGGTATATAACAATGTATATGTGTGAGATGCTGAATTACTTCCATAGCAGATTTGATTTTACTTTCCAGAAGCAGATCCTATTTTGCTATTTCATGCTTATGTTTTATCAGTGTCCCTGGCTTTTGCTTGCTTGACACCTTTCATGTTTTAATTTCTTGCAAAATACAGTATCCCAGTTGGTTCTCTTCCTCTGTAGGTTAGTAAAGTTTGATGAGGGGCACTTTGCTCCCCTCTTTACAGACTGGATGGGGAATTTAAACAGCAAAATATTAGTTTTATAGCACAAGGATTGCTTTCTATTCTCTCTTTGGACACATATAACACAGTGCCATTGTTCATTAAAAACACTGATAAAGATGTGCTTCAGAAAGTAATGGAACATTGCAGAAGAAAATGCAGAAATAACGAGATACTAATCAGTCATTGACTCTTTTTTAACAAATGGACACAGTTTTGCAATCAATGCACAAATCAAATAGGCAGGACTCCTACTGTCTAGATAAAGGGGTTATTTTGATTATATTAGTGTTTCATATCAATATTAAACAGAAAGAAAGTCACTGGTACGTCAGTTACCAATTTAGCCAAACCTCCCTCAGTAATTAACTTCAAACTGTGCTGTTTAGTCTTCATGCTTTATATCCCTTTTTTTCATTTTCTAATGTTTTTAAAGATATGTACTTTCATTTCTATAGCAGCCAAAGAAATGTGATCCTGCACACATGACACATCTTTTAAAGTACACAGAGCCATGGGAACTGAGCTGTGGAGTCTTTGGGGGCAGCAAATGTTTGCAATAGAAGCAATTCAAATACATCATTTAAACAAATGGTAGAAGTCCCACTCAAGCGATGCAAGACAAAGACTGAGGATCTGTGCTGCTGTAGGATCCTTCAGATATTTCCTTTTATTGCTTGTGGCCTGGGAATTTTAGGCGTTCTAGTCAGAGAGATGGAACGCTATGATCCCTTTGCAATGGAAATATCTTTCTAAACCCACCAGTAATCTGGGTGTTGTGACTATATTTTTTTTACAATACGTACCTTTCTAAAACTTCCCATAGTCTTCTGTTTGGTTATGCTCTTTAATTTACTTTTATTAAGCATCTCTGATTTGGACATTGTGTAATATGTTATTGCAGATAACTTTGAATGCCTACAGATGCATCTCAACTCTATGCCAATGACTGTGTAGACAAAGAGAGCAAATATTTTAGAAGTTTCAGCAGAAAAAGTCAGTCTGTAAGCCATGGGTTTGGGAACTATTCAGACCTTCTTACTTAGGATCAACTTAAAATTCTTCCTCTTTAATTATAGCTGTTTTCCTATTTTATGCTGAGTTTGTAGACACCTAGAAGATAAAGGGGGTAATGTGTAGGTATCCAGGCATATCCACTAATAGCTGGATAGCTGTGGAGCCAGCTAAGGTTGTTGGTAATTCCAGGCAAAGATTGTTGGTAAGAACATGCTGTGAGAAAGAACAGGATGTGACTGCAGAAGGGGACATACACAGCAAGGGCAGCACTTTGGGACAAATGTCCTTGTTCTGGCTCCTGGAGATAAGCACAACACAGCACAGCACAGCAGGAATGAGGCCAAGATGTGGCCATGGACTGTAGGGGGGATCCAGACCACCCAAGACCCCCAAAGCCCCTGACCCATTTCCAGAAAGGTTTGAAAGAGTGAACTGCTCATGAGAACTGATTTGCATAGAAAGAGAGAAATTTATCTCCAGGGTGGGGAAAACTTATCTGTAAAAAGGCACCACCACCAATCTGGGTGCACGTGGGCCTCAGGACACTGGACACCCCATCAGCTGGGTCAGCTCTGGAGCCAGGACTGTGATCTCTTTTTCTCTCTTTCTTCCTTTTTCTCTCTCTCACTGACTACTTCATCTCTCTCTTTCTCTCTTTACTTTTGCCATCCTGTGCCACACCAAAAATGTCTGTCAAACTCTTTCCGGCAGCAGTGGTCATAAATGAAAGCCAGGAGAATGGAAAGAGCAGACAAATGTTACCTGTATTTTCACTCAGTTCTTTTCACTTCAGACTTGCTGTGTCTCTTTGGGTGTTACGGGTGCAGTTGAAGAGGAATAGTTGTATAAAAGAATTCTACTGATAAACGAAGTGTTTCTTTTCCTCAAATATGTGCCCAAAGTAAGACTTGTGGTCTAAAGGGTGTTCATTCACCAAATCAGGGATATAATTCTAAATAATAGAATATGAACTTCAATTGTACTTACTCAATCAGTAAATGCACAGTGGAGCTACCTTTACAAACAACTAAAGTTACCTTACCAGAGTGAATAGCTGCTCTCGCTGAATCAATTGATTTCACAGGAACTGTGATTCATCCTCAAAAAAGCTATTTCCTTCCTTTATAGATAAATTGCTTAAACTGCCTCCTTTCATTCCCAGCCTTATCATCTGGTGTTTTGCAAGACCTTTTGAACTATGTGGCATAGAAATGTAACACTGCAGCATCCCAGTTACCTGTAAATAAATCTTGCATCTATTATTTAATCCTTCTAACCTCCTGAAGGTGGGGGAGTGTCCATCCTCAGGGGACTGCCTGTATTGATGCTGAGAAGGGGAACAGGAGCCCTTCAGGGTCATTCTGAGGACAGAAATATGACCAGCACACTGGAACTAGTGCTGCTACTGTGATCCTCCTGAATTAAACTTCAAATGAGCCCTGCTATTCTCTTCAATTACTGTTGACTAGTAATAGCTATTGCTTGTTCTCATGTCTGAAGGAGAACATGATCCTTTTTGTCAGGACCTGCTTGATAGCAGATATGTGATTTTAGCCTTTTCTTAGGCAATCACTAAATGTGTCCTTAAAAAAATCAGTTGAGCATACAGTAACTGCTTTCACATTTAAATCAAATGCAAATTAGAGACCACCCAAATTAGAGACCACCAAAATAAAGGAGGAAGCATAAGCCTTCAGTTATGTGCAAGATGCAGCACTGCTAGAGTACTTCCAAGTGACTCACCATGAAAGAGAGAGCAGTACCCTGAGAAAGGGAGCACTTTGAAATGAAGAAGAAAAGACAGTACAATTCCTTACAAAAAAAATGTGAATACTGCATTGTGCAGATTGGTGCATGATGAAAGTCTCACTGGTCTAAATTGAAAAAAAAAGCATTACACCATATCCAAAAAATTTAAGTGTTGCCATTAAAATCAGGTTGTCTGGATGCTACCTACAGTACAAGTTTATGTTATGGATGCTTCACAAATTCTTTTAAAAATTGGAAATTATACCTTTGCATATTTTAATAGCATTGTAGCTGTTAGAATGGCACAAAGTTTCTGTAGTATTTTTGCCAGTCTGGACTAGTTCTGTATATACATCTGTGCCTGCAGCTGTGTGTACATTACATATTTGTTATTAATAAATTTACCTCCCATTTCTAGTAAAACTTTATAAAAGCTTATTTTCCAATTGTTAGACTTTTGTGCAAATCTGAGTGTCTTGGGCTGGAGTTTTTTTGTAGGAGTATCAGCTTGGCTGTTGCTAAAATGACACTAGAAGGAGCTATCTTTTCCTAACAAAAACTCAAAAAACTTTTTGGGTCAGGAACATGTAATTTGTTGGAGCAGGATATTCAGTGTGAAAAATGCAGTGAAATTGTGAAAGCCAAGGTTGCAGAGGGTATTTCCTAATTTTTCAATGCTTGAATTTTGCAACATCAGTGAAGATTTTATGGCTATTTCCTAATTACAAAACTATCCAACCAATTAGTTTGTTGCTTAGGTATTGTCTCTAAGTCTTTAAAGTCTCTTGTCCTCAAGAACACAGAATATGTTCTCAAGCAGTAAACAAGGCTCTATCATGGTCTTGTACATGCAGAATTGTACTCATGTACCTGCCCTTATAGGTGCTCTTGAACTTACATTATGTGAGAGGATAAATTTTTACACTCTGCTGGTGACAGCAGAAGGAGTAGCAGTTTACACAGTATTTGAAATCTCAAATTCTTCCACAGCACCTGGTTGTATATCTGTTAACCAAACTTTAATAGTGGTAGCAGTGGAGATCAGATAATTGTGGTTCCTTATCAGGACAATAAATGAGTAACAGTTTAAAAAAAAATTAAAATTTCATCTAAACAGCTTGCAAATCTATCTCGGTTTCTAGGATTGGCATTTTAAGGAGGAAAGAATTTAGTCTGAGTAGGCAAAACACAGTCTTAATTCTGCATTAATTTCCTTGCTGACTTAATGAAATATGAACCATTTCGGACCTTAGTATTTTAAAGCAGTAATTAATCTGTTTCTTTTCAAGAATTCTTTCCATGCATCCAATGTATAATGTATCAATCAATGCCTGTCACTGTCAGTCCAGCAGTTTTGTAAACCAAAGTAATTCAGGTCTCATGATACAGATTTCTCTCTCATTCCCTTGTGGAAAAAAACAGTAGCTAGCACTAAGAATTATTCCTAAAAAGAGTTCCAGTGTGATTTCCACTCTGAGATACAAAAGGGCTTTCAACCTTAAAATGTGTTCTGCTTTTGCACAGGTGATCTACTTGACTAGGTGTTTCATTGAAGTTATTTTGATGCTGTGATTTCCCTGCATTTTTCACTTCTGTTTTAGTTGCTCATGCTTAATTTTGAAAGCAGATCTTGGACAGTCACCAGGAAAGCAGCACTCTTATTTTTTCAGAGATATTTCAGGAGAGATTTCTGTGTGTGTGTAAGAGATGTTATTTAAGCTATCTAGCTGGAATTTGTGGTCATTATTGTGTAGGAGAGAGGAATATGAAAGGAAGCTAGAAAGAATAACATTAGTAAGTTTTGGGTGATGTGCTGTCTTAAAAGGAAAGTGAAGAAGCATTAAATAAAGACAATTTGGGAACACCGTATATGTACTACATTTTGCTCATGCTGAGGAATGTGACAGTTCTGAGCAGGAGTTGAGTATGAAGGTATGAGTGGTTTATAGTATGGTATATTCATTACAGTAATGAAAGCTTAAACACAATTTGTCTTCTACAATGGTTTTTAAAATGTCTGATTGGAACCACAGGAGTGTGCTTGAGATTTGGGAATGTCAGTGCACAGGTACATAAAAAATCGTTCTATCAGCAGATGGCAGCAGATGCAGGTACAGACAACACCAATCTCTTTCTCTTTACAGTAATGTTTATGTTCTTCACTATTACCACATTTATTTTCAGGGCTTTTTTTTTTTTTTTTTTAATATTCTGTCTAGGTAATGTGTCCAAGATTTCTGAAAATCCTGTGATTCTATTAGAGTTTGCCCAGTGGATCTAAGCCTTTCTTGAAGGGCAGTGCCTCACTCTGGATGCCCTATCCTGCACACCCTGTGGTTTTATGAGTGCTGATCCGACCAGACAGATTACATCACTTGTTTTGTGGTATATATCCTGTTTATATAACCTAGTCTGAGTCTTTGCTTCTTCTGTAAGAGCAAGCCTGTCTTGGCTTACTTTCAGCTTCTGATTTACCCCTAGTTCCTCCTTAGCCAGCTGTTCTGTATATGGTATTTGTATAGCTGGTAGATTACCCCTGCTATTCTACTTTTATGCATGCCTGCTGGGGCCTGCTGGGCTTCATTCAGGTCATGGTGTCACTCAATACTGCCTTCCATTTTGACAGCTGAATATAAACAAGCACACTCTGGATATGGATTTCCAACAAGTTATCCTTTCTATGTTAAGAGAGTCAAAAAAAGCTTCTGTAAGCTGTTGAAGAGGATGTCTTATGGGACAGTTGTCTAAAGCTTGTATAGTGTCTGGAAACAAGGAATTATCTGCTGCATCCTCATCTGCAAGTCCTGGTACTTTATAGAAAAGGCTTGACATGATTTCATAGAATCGTAGAATGTCTTGAGTTGGAGGGGACCCATAAGGCTCACCAAGTCCAACTCCCTGCTCCCCACAGGAATACCTAAAACATTATTCTTGACTATGTTTGCTAGTTGTTCATTTGCTAGTAGGATTTTCTCAGTCATTGAACACTTTATCTTTCTTTCTATCTCTCCAAATTATGTATTGTATTTTCCCTTTGCAGAGGCTTCTCACCCCTGTTTTCTTTCACAAGTGCTCAGAGGACTGCTTATGTCCTGAGGTTGTATCAGGCATTTTGCTAAGAAAATTTTGATAATGGGTCAAATTGATATGAAAGCTACTTTGAGTTGTTTTCACATATAACATATTTAAAAATTGCCTACCTTGTTCTTTCTTTATAAGTTCAAGTCTTATATTTTAGCACTCAATGAAGTGTGTTAGCTTCGTGTTCTCAAGTGATCTCTTTAGTGGTTTCTGAAGTCCTGTAGTTTTGCCTCTCCTATTATTCTTGCTCTATTATTCTTGCTTTGCTTATTGTTGCTAATGTAATTATTGCTTATATATTTCTTTCTTGTTCTTCTTTGACTTCCTTGCTAATTGCAGCTCTTTGTGCCTTGGCCCGAGTTTTGTATCTTCTGAAAAATACTTGTCCCCAGCAGTGTAACCTAATTTCCACTTTCTCTGTGCTTTCTTCCTGTGTTTGGGGCTAATAACAAGCTCATGACTTAGCCAGGCTGGTCTCTTTCTACGCTTTCCATCCTTCCTCTGCATTGGGCCAGTTTGTACTTGTGCCTCAATACCATTTCTTTGAGGAATTGCCAGATCTCTTTAAGTCCTTTCCCCCATGAACTTGCTTGCCATAAATTCTTAACTAATGTCTCCCCGAATCTACCTTCCTGAGGTTTATTGGTTTTATTTTGCCTTCCTCTCTTTGGTTTCACTGCTCTTTACTGTTATGCTCTTAACAGATTTCTCTGTGGTGAGTAGTCCTGGTACTCCAAGGGAGCAGTGGAAGGCTTCTGAAGCTTTAGAAGTACACAAAAATCACATTCACAATCCAAGATTTATCCAAGAATCCTCCCCATGCTCTTTCAGCACTGCATGGTCCCTTCAGTTTTATCCACTTAGACCATGTAATGGGAAAGTATTTAATACATCTTTGTAGTGTCTTTTATTTCTGTTTACAAGGTTACAGCCAGCACCGTGTGACAAGCCAGCTCTCCGTGGATGACTGCAAACAATAGTTTGAAAACTACTGATTTAGAGTACAGGAGTTGCTCTATTGGAGCAAGTCCTTGGTCCATGCAAAACAATGTAGAAAAAACCCCTTAATGATTTAGAATGCAAAGCATGCATGTGAAGATTACTCAGGATAAAGTTCAAGAAAGAATTACAGGGAGACCATAATTGCAGAGAGTATTCAAAGATTGACTCAGCCCTTAAAATTCAAGCACTTCATTTTCCAGACTAATCCAAGTTTTATAACCAAAAGAAAATTGACATTCCCACTGAGAACTTAATGTTATTAGAATAGGCAGGGTTTTTTTTTCTCAGCTTTCAAACTTTTCTTTGAATTAGCTTTGTTTCATTTTCTCCTCAAGCATGTGAATTCTCTGAAAATCCTTTCCTCCTCAAAGAGGTCTCCTGCATCAAACCATCTGCTTTTGAAAAGTTAATCTAATCCATTTTGTCTGAGCTCAAGTCATAATTTCAGAAAATCTTATGATTTTGTCTATCCTGATTAACCAGTCCTTTCTCTCTTTTAACCCCATATTCATCTTTCTTACCTCTGAAGAAAACATCATATGTATTACGTGAGAGAATTAACCTATTTCTTCAATATGCGGTGCTTTTAAATACTAAGTATTTTGTACAAGATGATGCACATACAACAGTGACCTTTAAAAAGAAATCTTTGACTATACATGACATATGTCACCAGGGTTGCATAGGTCCTGTTTTTTTCTTAGAGATTCATTTCCTAAATCCTCTAGTCCCTTTGCAATGACAACCTCTCCTCAAAAACCCTTTTATTAGTTTGCATCCAGGAAGAAAGCCTGATCAAATTTTTTTTCAGTGTACTGTAAATTTCCACTGCAGTAGAATCATGGGTTTGACATGCATGTCAGGGAAGTTGGTGCTTTAAGACATGAACTTAGCACTGTAGCAGCAACTCTTCAACTGGTCCTATAACATTTCTGGGAGGGGGAGAAATAACAAGTAGTAGTGAAGTGATTAATCAAGAGGTTTATGTTAATGTATGCAGAGTGCTTGAAGATGAAAAGGAAATTTAAGAGTACTGGGCAAACACAATATTACTAGGTGTTAAAAATCAGTAAAAGATATATAAAATACCATGTAAACATGCAAAGTGGGTGTGTGACAAACTAGGATTGTCTAACATAGGGTAGTCCTGTAAACTTCATGCTGCTACTGCATGGGTGTATAGCACTATCAATCCTCTTGTAACTACTGGTGAAATAATCCTGAAAAAACTTTACAAGTTAAAAAAAAAATAGTGTTTTAATTTAGTTTGACTAATGAGGGTACCTTAGGATGGAAAAATCCTTACTTTGTAAAATACTGCATTTTATTTAAAGGGAAGGTTGTGACTTTGGGTTTGGTGAACAGTCTGTGCATACTCTTGTGAAAATCAAGATCGGTGGTTCAGATATTTCTTTCGAAAGGACCCCAGTTTGCCCCCACATGTGATGCAGCAAGCCTCAGCTCTGTGTGGGCTGAATAACTCCATATCCAGTGTAGTCATGCCTGTGCTCTTCTTGTCTGGAACAGTTCTGCAGCAACCATCCTGCAGTACCTTACACCAACCTCCAGGACTGAGGTTTTGGCTCTGCTGGCTGAGGGGTGCTCAGCAGTTCCTCTTGGAAACCTGGAGTAAAAAGTGTATTTCTGCCAGCTCAAGCTTTTAAAGAGCTCATAATGCTTCAATCCTATTATGTTGATAGATCAAGTAGTGATCAAGCACTGTGAGGGCAGTGACTACACAGGCCACACTTCCTGGGAAACTCTGGGAAAGAAATACCTACAGTGTGGCTGTTGAAGGATTTCCAGGCACCAGGAGGAAGAGTGAGGTGAGAGGCAGAGTTACATCCCTGTTGGAGA
Source organism: Coloeus monedula (assembly GCF_965178545.1). NCBI lineage: Eukaryota > Metazoa > Chordata > Aves > Passeriformes > Corvidae > Coloeus > Coloeus monedula. Next base: position 73,339,954 of record NC_138822.1, read on the forward strand.
TACTGGACTGACTAGTTGGAGTAAGAAGTGGTTCAGTGAATGCTGGGCTAAGTGAAGCCTGGTTTCCTGTATGCGCTGTGTAAGTGCTTAACCAAAACATGCTGAGGTAACGCCTTCAGCCCAGCCCTTATCAAAGCTCTGACTTCTTCAGTTTCTAATGGAAGAATCTACCTGTAGCTGATTAAAGTAGCTTCAAGAAAACAGAAACTCATCTCTGGTTCTTTCTGGAAGTCTGGAGATGTTTGACTCAGACTCCCCATTCCTGATTCTAAAGGAGATAAACCATCAGGGCCCCGAACTTTGGCTAACTTTTTAACTCACTAGTAGTATGAAGTTGACAGGCTCTGTCAAGGAAGCAGATAGTGTAATGAATTTCCAAATTTGCGTACTTAAATTAACCCTTTGGCTGCAATTCTGATTTGGTTTTGTGGTGTTTTTGGGGTTTTGTTTTGGTTTGGTTTGGTTTTTGTTAGTTTGTTTTGTTTGGTGGTGTTGTTGTTGTTGTTGGTTTTGTTTTGTTTTGAATTATTATATTGGTTCAGGTTCACAAAAGAATTGTCATACCATGGAGCTAACAATACAGACAGACACTACCCTACCAAGAGGCTGCAGTCAGATATCTGCCTGATTCAATACAGTTACCAACCAACCCATAAACTCATCTAAATGCCTTTACCCAGCAGAGAACTTGAGCAAGACACAGGTCTGCAATGAAGGCTGCATGTTTATGGGGCGTGAACCAGGTCATGTGGCCAGGAAACTGTGGTGACTGTAGCACTTCAGCATTTTAGGTACCAGAATAGTTTGTGTTCCTGGGGAGATGATGTGCTCTGGGTTAACAGTGAATTTATGGAGGTACAGACACTACATAAGAGCAACTTCTGGTCTCCTGTGCCTTCAGTTCCTGTAGGAAATCAGTGACTGAGGCCATCTGTTCAACGTTGTCTAAGCAGAGGTTCAGACCGGAACAGATAAGTTTTCAAGTACTTACAAACAGCTGATAACAGAAGTAAAGGATGCAATCCTCACCTCTTCAAATTGGCTTTTGAAATAGAACTTATGAAATTCTAGATATTATATACCAAAGCCTCTAAAATAATTTCTGTGTTCCTGTTGCATGAAAAATATTGCATAAATTAAAATGCTGTTTTTTTAAAATAAATTAGGGGTTTTATGGATTCTTTTGACACTCAGACACTTCACATTTTAATGCCAAAGAAATTCTTTTGAGCTTATTTTTGTGAACATATTTTTATCTTCACTTTCTGGCTTTAAAAAAACATTTTCTTAATTCAAAGTAGTAAAAAACAGTTATTAAAATTGCAGCAAGATAGTGAAGATCAGTTATCAAAACTGCAGCTTCTTGCCAGATATATGTTTGTACAAAATTAAATAACCCATACTTACATGTTCTTATCTTTTAACAAAAAATTATAAATTATTTCTTATTGGTTTGGGCATGGACTAATGTTCAACACCAGCCAAAACCTATTTCACTGTCAGTGCATGTAAAATGACATGAGAGCATGTTTTAGAAAACTTGGAAAAGTCATTTCTGTGGAAGAAAGATACCTGTTTGTTATCTTGACAGTTCAGTCAGTCTTTTCAAAATGAAGAACTGAAGTCAGGAACGATCGTTAATTTTATGTTCAATCATGTGAGGATCTTGCCTGAAATTGGAGGACTGCGTTGTGGTTTTCATTTAGTGGCACAGAAGCACCACCTTCTGGGGAAAGCCAGTACTTCCCAATGGTTTATAGGAGTAGAGTAGATCCCATTTGTTTATTAGTGAAAGGATGTATTTGAATTTTTATTGCTCTGTGATATTGTCAGTTTTTACACTATAACAAGATGAAAAGCTTAAATAAATGTATTTATATTGTTAATAATAGTCTTCATAATTATTATTCTTACACAATTACTATTGTTACTATTGTTAGTCACATTACCTCATAGGATAATAACAGCATTACTTTAATGGCAATAAACCTGATTCATGGACCAGAAGTTCACAGAGTGATTCCTTTGGGTCAAAAATCTAATAGTAGAAAACAAATGACATTAGATACCATCAGCTAAGCCCAAGGAGACATTAAGATTCCATTTGTTTGTATGACAAGCAAACCACAAACTCAATTATCATCCTTTTGTTGGCAGTCCACTGAAGAATCATTTAGAGTGCTGCTTGTAAGGAACCAGGATATTTCAGGAGAAGGTAGTTGATGAAACACTGAAGTCAGCATGTCAGTAAAAATTGGAAATAGTACACAGGGCTGTGGGCCCAAAAGTCTTTGAAATGGAGAAGGAGGACAGTGGCTTGTATTTTCTAGAGAAGAAGAATATAGTGTCAGTGAAAAACCGCCTGGAAGATTATATAAGGAACAAACAAGTTGAAAAATGCTTTCTTCTTCATACATATGAGCAGAAGAACATACCATCTGTCAAAGGCAGAAAAACCCTAATATAAATGTGAAAATAAAGCTTGGAGAGTTTTCTTATGCAAGTGAAAAGGGATCTCTGCATCTCAGAAAAAAAAAAAAAAAAGATATCAGTGTCAATCAAGCACAGCCTCACTGTGAGACTGTGAAACCTTGAACAAAATGTGACCGTAGTGCAATGGCCAGGTTGCACAGTAATTCTGGTGCTCTGAACTTGCCACCAGCCAGGGGTTAGAGGGGCAGGAATGAATGGGCTTTTCAACCCCTTTTGTTGTTCCATCCCAGGGAAGAGGCAAAATGACTGTTTGTTATATTGGTCCCTTTGTAGCTCTGTGTGCAGATGGCAATTCCTTACAGGAGAAAGCTGCACCAATGCTGAGTTTTCTGGATGGCAAGGGAAGTGTTTTAATGCTCTTTTGAAGCTGCCCAATACCCAACAGAACAAAAAGGAAATGGGCCATATTAGACATGAGGACTATCAGTGCAATAAAGGCAGGCCCATGTGTTTCTGGGATACACTTCCTGAGAAATATCTGGCTCACTCAGGGCAAGATAAAATAATAAACAATATTAATCGCTAATGTCATAAAAATGCTGTACTTTGCCTGGTATGTCTTTGAACTACAAGCAAGGAGAGAAACACTGGCAAGACAAAACAGACTTCAGGAACTTCAGCAAAAAACTGCACAACAGGGGGTAGTTTTTAAAGGCACCAGCCACGAAAGAATTGGGCAACTTGTCAGACTGCTTCAAGATTATATTGTTAGACAGCATTTTTATTACAAAGTCTTCAGTTTGTTTTTTCAAACTTGCTCACAAAAAGCAGATGTTTTAAATTATTTGGTGTTGTTTATTCAGTTAATATTTTGCAGGTGGTAATAATTCTTCAGCCTTTGAAAACCAGCTTATCAGAGAAAGTAGAAAACCCTCCTTTTCCAAGTGTCCTACTAGGGAAACATGAGAAAAAGCATCTAGATAAGTACAGAGTGTAATTGAATCAGTCATTGGAATTCTCTGTAGATTGTCGTGTTATGTTTTATTAACATACAAGATAGGAGGGTCCCTGTTTAGAGGAATTTATGGGGTGAATTAAATGGTAGAATCACTGAAGATTGGAGGCTGGAAGGGACCTCCAGAGAATGCTTAGTCCAACCTGCATTCTCAGAGCAGGGTCTGTGAGGGCAGGCAGCCCAGGGCTGGGCCCTTTCATGTTTTGAATATTGCCATGGATAGAGACCCTATAACTTCTCTGGGCAACCAGGTTTTGTGTTCCATCACTATATATTAAAAAAAAACCTATAGTGTTTAAACTGAGTTTCCTGTATTTCGGTTTCTTCCCAGTACCTCTTGTCACTGCCTCCTGTCACTGGGCATCAATGAGCAGAGCCTGGCTCCATCTTCTTTAGTCTGCCAGCCCCACGCTCCTGGTATTTATACTCATTGATAACAACTCCCTGAGCTTTCTCTTCTCCAGGCTGAGCAGACCCAGCTCTCTCAGCTTCTCCTTGTATTCAGGCACTCCAATCACTTAATTGTCTTCATGGCCTCTCAGAGGATTCACTCCAGTATCGATGCCAGTACTGACCCCTAAGGTCAAGTGACTGGCTTCCAGCTGGATTTGTGCCACTTAAGACAGAGTTTTGAGCCTGAAGTCCAGCCACCTTTCCATTCACTTCTCTGTCTACTCACCTGGTCTGTGCTTCATCAGTTTGTCTATAAGGATGTCTCAAGAGACTGTGTCAAAAGCCTTACTGAAATTGAAATAAACACCACCCACTACTTCCTCACTGTCACCAAGCCCTCTGGTTGTTTAGTGAACAGCAAAACATGCAAAGAGAAATATATGAGAGATGGTTGTAGTCATAGCATACATTAATTTGACTAAAACAGTACACTACCTGGCTGCCATTCTTTTCTTGAAAGGTTTAAAATGTGTAATTTGAGGATGTGTGATCATATCAGAAATTGAGAACATCAGTGCTACTGAAACAAACCTTGAATAATCACCACAGTGAAGACATGGTCAGATTCTAAGAGATTTAAGCCCCTTTTGTAATTATTTCTGGTAAATCAGATAGAAACTTGTATTCTTTTAAAAGCTGTGAGTCGGAGGTGTAAGCTTTAAAGGCATTTTTGTAATAATTTAAGTCTCTAAGAGACTCAAAAATTCTAGTCCAAAGTAGCCATATTTGTTATCTTCAAGTATTTAGCCTTTCTCATCACCACAAGTAGTGTAGTGCTTCTAATACGCCCCAGCTTCAGATATTCTGTTGCTTCTGTCCTTTTGATGAACAGGTCGGCATGAACTAGAATTTTTTACTGCACATCTATTAAGGTGCTAATTTTTAAAACTAATTTAAAACTTTGTTTCTGAGAGGAACGTTAAATTTTTTTCTGATTGTTAACTGTGTCTTTTCTGACAAGTATCTGCCATGATCTCAGTTGTATTTATTATAGTTGTTGATGTTTTTAGAAAACCTCAGTTCAGAAGAAGATAATGTAAAGGACTTAATGCCTCACTATCAGGGTGAAAAGAGAAATGTGTCTGAAGTTTCCAGACACCAGCGACTCATAACAAATTCTTTGTTCTTGTCTCAATTCCCAAAACACAAAACTGTCATTTTTAGCTAAATGTAACTGATACCAATGATGTTGCTTTTCAAAATAATTTCATTTCTCTTCTTCTGACATCAGAAATATGTGAAATCTAATGTTGTCTTCTGATCTGTCATCAGTTCAGAAAAGTTTTTATGATTTAATAGTAGCATTTGCCAAAAAAAGATATTTCTTGCATTTTGCTGCATTTCTGCCTTATTTTTCTTAACCTCACTAACACCTAAGTGACAAGAAGAGAGGTTGAAATCTCAGAAGTCAAAGGCCTAACATATTACTTTAGAAAAAGTTTATCAAACTCTAGATGAGCTGCAGATATACAGTTTTCTTAAGAAGTCTGACAGCAGCATTGCTGTGTCTGAGCAGAAACCTTACTGTGCCTGTGCAGTTTGGTTGGCAAAAGTAATGCAGTGTGGCACCATACAATGCAGCACTTCCAAGGGGAACCACTTGCATGAGTCACGGAGCAGCACTTGGGAGCTTCCCTTTATCTCCTGCTTTATTTCTTCATTGTGACAATTCATTCCTTGCCATATGCCTAACTAAGATCGCTACCAATTCTGTTAGAGAAATATGCTCCCCTATTTTATCTCATTAAAAGAATTAAGGCCAAGCAGATTTACCTCCCTTCCAAGTTACATAGTTCTGGCCAATTTCCTTGGAAATTTGCTTGCAGCAGAGAGCATTTGGTCTGTTTTTGTCCATATGTCTGACTGTGTGTCTTGAGTGTGATTGTTGCATGTTTTCTATTTCCCTTAGGCTAAATTGTAGGTGTCCTGTGTCTTAAATGCTCTTCTTCACATATGGATGGGAGTCATCTGGAAAGACAGGGGACACATGATACCCCATAACGAACACGACTCCATCACTTGTGACAGTTTTAATTTCAACCCCAGAAGTATGATCCTTTGTTCATTGAGTGATGGCAGCTTCATGATCCCATATTTTGTTGGGATTTTGTATACTTTTCATTTTAAACCCCACTTTGATGATAGTAAGTTTTCTATTTTCTAGCCTTCCTTTAAACTGGGAGCTGACAAACCAGATTTCATTAGTGCTGCTCCTGATTTAACAATACTAAGAATGGATAAGGGTCAGACTTTTCATCCTCAGTGAGTAGTTTATTTATTATTTTAACATTGTTTTCAGTAGCCAGCAGTGGCTTCAATACATCCACTTCAATGAAACTGAAACTCATTTGGATTGAACTTAATAAAAATTGTTCAAATGCATACCCATGAACCCCTTGTTAGATACAGGGTATAAGGTATCTATCAAAAGCATCTGTCTTGTTTTGCTACTGCTTGCTTAAAATTGATGCACAACACATTGAAAAGTCTTTCAATCCAGTCTAACCTTGCCTTGATCCAAGCAGCCAGTTCTTTTAGCACTAGACTGTGTATTTCTGCTTCGCTTGGCCTGTAATTCTGGTGTGTCGATCAAAACTTCATAATTTGTTGCTACTGACACAAGTCTGGCTTAAAACATTTCTCACCATTCCACTAGATTTGATTTCAAATGAAATTTATAGCTCCTCTTAATGTATTAGGCACCTTTGTGCAACACAGGGAATCACTACTGCCTACAAATATAATTCCACAGAGGAATGACATTGCCCCCTCAAACACATACTTGGAGTGTTATCCACTTGATATTACTTGACATCCTGAACTACTGCTTTAGCTATTACAGTCCATGTTTCTTCTATGAGCAAACTGGATTTTCGTCAAGGGGATATTATGTAGCTGTATGCTTGGTTCCTCTGTATTTTTGCAGAAAAATGAATTCTCTCTAGTTTGCAGCAGCAGTGATGATTGGGTCTGTGTTTCACACCTCACTTCACGTGGAAGTGTTGTGCCAGAAGACGAAAGCTCTGTGTCAAAGTTGGTTTGAAACCTGTGAATCCTTTCTCACGTCAGTATTCTAAGGCTAGCAGCTGTTGTAAAGTGTAGTTAAACATGCAGTTATTTTTTCCATTAAAAAGGTGTCTGGAAGATCTGGTATTCTTGTCCTGGCAATTGGAAGAATTAATCTGACAAGTTTGATGACTTATTTAATCTGTGTGTGAGGATACAGGGTGAATTTTGGTTTTGAAAATCTCCATTGGTAATATTTTTGGCTAATTAATGTTTTTAAAGGCAGATGTAAAATTAGTTAAAAAACCTTTGGGCCAGATTCAAATTTTCCTGTGAAACAGAGTTTCTGAGCTCTGTGTGGCTTCAGAATGATGACCACTACATTCTATAAAGATGAAGACTTCACAAAACAGCAAAACAAATTATGACAGAAAGTGGCTGAAACAGTAATAAAACTTTACATTTTTCTTTGTATCGTCACCTAAAAATGCTTGATCAGCATAAAAAGGAATTAATAATTCACACAGTGTATAGTAAAGCATATAGGAATAACAATAGCTTAGTACTTGAACTAATAACAACTTCATACTTATAATAACAGCAGCCACATATCACAGTACCTTAGAGTTGTAAATTATTGTAAATGCTCTAAGTTTCAGCAGAGTTGTCAAACTGAAGCAGAACACACCAAACATTTTTTCCCTTTATGAAGGATAGCTGTGACACATGAGCTTTGTAAATCAGTGATAGAAAACTGACTTAGAAATAAAAATAGGCAGTAATAGGAGTTGGTGATCATTCCCAAGAAAAGATACAACTCTTTTTGGAACAGATGGTGATTAATTCACAGCAGGCATATCATAAAATGCAAGCAAATGCATCTAAATGCCTTCTTTGATTTTCGAATACTTCTTATTCAAAATACATCCCAAGACAGGAGAAAACAAAAAATTAGGATTGTCAAATTGGAGCCACTTCTTATTATAATCTATGTTAATATGTGACAAATTCTAACATTGGACAAGAAATCACGAGGAAACATTAATGGATTACTGCATTCTGCATTGACTGATCTCCTTAAAGAAGCAAAAAAAATTTCATTGCCAGACATTAAGTTTCAAATGTAAAGAAAATTAAAAAGCTTCATAAGAAAAAATCAAACTTTTTTTTAATAATAAAGCAACCCATTTTGCCTGCTGCCATTTTGCCTTACTACATTTTGTAGTTTCTTTTCCCTAAAATTAATTAAATGTGTAAATGTATATCCTGAGAATGATTCAGAGACATATGGTTAACTGTTTATGTTTTTCTCTTTCATGTTGAGAAATGAGCTTACTTCTATTGAGTTGATGTTCATTCTATAAACTGCATGACCAAATGTTGTACAAAGATCTGGTATAATTACCTTGATATTCTCCTAGGTCAGTTCAAAAGTCCATCTAGCCCAGAATCCTGTTCTTGCCAATGGCCAAAAGCAGCTGCTAAAGGGAAGAGTTTGCAAGCAATACAGGAACATAGTGGTGTTTCTTTTGATGCGCCCATTCTAGCCTGAGGCAATATGGGACTTGTGAATGGAATTTATAAATGTGGGGGTTTTGTTTAGAAGCTTTTACTTGTGTTTTTTTTCTTCCATTATTTTGCCTAATTGATTTGTAGCTTACATTTATAGTGTTTATATTCAGAGAACCCTGTGACAGTTTCATCATTTAATTATTCACTGTGTGGAATACAGTCCTATCCAAACCACCCCTGGCACAGCTCTGAATCATTCCCATGCATCCTGTCACTGAGTAACAGGGAGAAGAGCTCAGCATGTCTCTGTCCCCTCCCTCATGAAGCTGCAGAGAGCAATGAGGTCATCCCTCAGCCTCCTTTTCTTCTGAACAATCCAAACTGCTCAGCTGCTCCTCACAGGACATTCCTTTCAGGCTTTCTCACCAGCTTTTTTGCCCTCCTCAGGATGCATTAAAGGACCTTCACATCAACACTTCACACAGTGCCCGCACTGAGGCCGCCCCAAGGCTGAGCCCAGCAGGACCATCCCCTCTCTGTGCCGGCTGTGCCATGCTCAGTGCTCTGGGATGGGGTTTGCCCTCAGGGCTGCCCGAGCACTGCTGACCCACACTGAGCCCAGCACCAGCCAGCTCCACATCCATCTCTGCAGGGTGGACAGTCACCAGCCAGATGTAGTCCCATTCACTACAGCACTCTGAGCACTGTTGTTCATTCACTTTCGTTACAAATGTCTTGGTTTCACAGGTTTTAGATGTTGGTGTCAGGTTATTGTTAAATGTGGTATTTTGTGTGTACATTTAGTGTCAAGTACATTTATTTGTCATGTTAGGAAATCCCCAAGTTTTGTCTCATCTCAGAATTTTCCTTCTAGTATGGCTCCACTGAAGGTTCTTGTGGAAGACTCAAAGACAGAGAGCTAACACTCTGCTTGGGCATCCTTTTCCGGAGTATTTTCTGAGTGAGCAGCTGCAAAGCTTCACCACTGCTCGTGGGATTCACTGCATTTTGTCACTTTTCTTTTGAAGCCCTTAAAATACTGACTACCACAACACTTTACAGCAACAAATGCCTCAGTGAACTGTGTTACCCTCACAAACGGTTTTACCTTGAGAGGATCAGTTTTTTCTGCTGGGTGATCTCATTGGTGCCCTCTAGTGTTCAAAGAGAGATAAATATTTAATAAGCATTTACTTAATATAGGTGACAGCCCCACCAGAGGGGCTGCTTTACTGGACCTGTCAGTCACCAATCCAAGCGAGCTAATCAGTGACATGACTGGAGGCAGTCAGGGCTGCAGTGATCATGCACTGGTGAAGTTCACAGTCCTGAGGGATATGAGTCAGCAGAAGAGTGAAGTCAGGACACCAAATTTTAAGAATGCAAACTTTGAGTTGTTTAAGGAGTTTTCCAGTGGTGTCCCCTGAGAAACTGCCTTCAGAGACAAGGGCATGGAACAGAGCTGGCAGATTTTGGAGGGTGTGTTCCAGGGAGCACCAGAGCTCTTGTTCCTCATAAGTAAAAAATCAGGAAAGGGAATGACATGGCTGCTTGAACTAAAGGGCAAGAAGGAAATGCTCAGTGGAAGCAGGGATGGGTATCCAGCGAAGAGTATAGGGACACTATCCAGTTGTGTAGGGATGGAAAAGAATTGACTACAGCTGAACTTCACAAAGGACACCAAGAATCAAGGGAAAGGTCAGAGAAAATGTAGCCCCCTGATGAGCACAACTGAGAAACTGGTGACAGCAGATGAGAAAGCTGAGGTACTCAACAATATTTTTCCTCAGTCTTCACTGGCAACCTCTCTTCCCACGTCTCCCAAATTGATGGAGCTTCATCCAGGAACTGGGAGAGTAAAGTCCCTCCCACTGTAAGAGAAGATCAGGTTAAAGACTCCTAAAGAATCTGAACAGACGTGAGTCTACAGTACCTGACGCATCCCAGAGATCTGAGGGTATCAGCTGATGTAGTTCCCAAGGTGCTGTCCATCATATTTGAAAAGTCATGGCAGTCAGGTAATGTCCCAGGTGACTGGAAAAGAGGAAACATTGTATTCATCTTTGAAAAGGGAAGAAAGGAGGGTCCCTGGGAATTATCTGTCACCCTCCCCTCTGTGCCTGGGAAGATAATGAAACAGATTCTCTACAGCACTTGGAGGATGGGGATGTGATTGGGGAGAACCAGCACAGCTTCACTAAGGCTAAGTCCTGCCTGACCAGCCCAGTCACCTTCTATGATCAAGTGACTACTACCTCAGCGGACAAGGGAAGGGCTACAGATGTCATTTTTCTGGACTTCTGTAAAGCCTTTGACATGGTCACCTACAAGATCCTTCTCTCTAAATTGGAGAGACATGGGTTTGATGGGTGGAATGTTCAGTGGACGAGGAATTAGTTGGATGGTCATATCCAGAGGTTAGTGGTGAATGGCTTAGAGTCCTGATGGACATCTGTGCCAAGCGGTGCCGTCAGGGGTCTGTATTGGGACCAGTGTTATTTAATATTTATGTTATTGACATAGATGAAGGATTGAGTGCAAATTTGCAAATGACACCAGGCTGAGTTGTACAGCTGACATGTCTGAATGACAGGATGTCATCCAGAAGGACCTGGACAAGCTCGAGAAGCGGCCCACAGGAATGTCATGAGGTGCAATAAGACCAAGTGCTGGTGCTTCATCTGGGTTGGGGCAACGCCTGGAATCAACCCAGCCTGGGGATGGAGAGACCAAGAGCAGCCCTGCCCAGAAGGACTTGGGGGTGCTGTGGGTGAGAGGCTGGGCATGCCCCGGCCATGGCACTCACAGCCCAGAGAGCCAAACGTGTCCTGGGCTGCATCCAGAGCCCTGTGGGCAGCAGGGGAGGGAGGGGATTCTGCCCCTCTGCTCTGCTCTGCTGAGACCCACCTGGAGCACTGCATCCAGCTCTGGGGTCCCAGCACAGGAGGTGATGCCTTTTTCCTGATCTTAGAATTAAGAGTCAGACACAGTTAAGAGATAAAAGGGTTTTTACTTCGGTATTTAATACGGATGTTTATGGTGCAACAGTTTGTCAAGGTAGAACACACCAAAATGCACACACCCCATATATTGCATATACAATTTTATAGACCTTGCAAATTAGCATATCTGACAAAGATTCCCCAATGAGAGGCTTAAATGAATGGTGTGACATCTCCCTGTTCGAAAGTATTCCCCCCCAGATGGGCCTAATCTTAGTTTACAGAATACGTTCTAGAGAGGGCCTTGGTTTTTCAAGATAGCACAAGGCTTTCTGGCCTCCAGCTGTGAGGCCTTCAGGATGTGTGGTGTTCTGGCCTAGCAGAATTCCAGGACTATGCTAAGATATCAGGCTTAAAGAATTACAAGAATGTGTGCTAAGGACACTGAGAATACATGAAAGGTATGTAAAAGGAAAAGGCAAAAAATCATCATGGTATCAGAGAGACATGGACCTGTTGGAGTGAGCCCAGAGGAGAGACACAAGAAGATCAGAGCACCTCTCTTATAAGGAAAGGCTAAAAGAATTGGGGTTGTTCTGCCTTAACAAGAGAAGGCTACAAGGACACCCTATTGTGGCCTTTCAGTATTTAAAAGTGGCCTACAAGAAAGATGGGGACATACCATTTAGCTGTGTCTGTTGCAACAGGACAAAGCGTAATGGCTCTAAACAAAAAGAGTGTAGATTGAGACTAGATGTAAGGAAGAATTTTTTAAACAACGAGGGTGGTGAGACAATGGAATAGGTCGCCTGAAGAGGTGATGGATACCCCATCCCTGGAAACATCCAAGGCCAGGTTGGACAAGGCTCTGAGCAACCTGATCTAGCTGAAGATGTCTCTGCTCATTAGGTCACATATTAGCTGGGCATGACCTACAGAACATCCCTAGCCATTATCCCCCAAGTCATTAACTGGGCATAAACTTAACCAGCCTTTGCAAGATTTTCAGATCAAACCCAAAGAAATCTGTATTTCTGTTTAACTTTCATTTGCTATAGGTGAAATATTTTAATAATATTTTGGGGTGGTTTTTTTTGGTTTTTTTTAAGGTATATGTTATTTTTTTTTAATAGGTAATTTGTTGTATTTGTTCCAAGTGATGGGAGTGCTTGGAGGGTTCCTCATGAGATCTAAACTTTATCTAGTCACAAGATCACAGAATTATAGAATAGTTTAGGCTGGAAGAGATCTTTGAAGATCATCTAAATCCAACCACCCTGACATGGGCAGGGATATATTTCACCAGATCAGATTGCTCAAACCCCCATCCAATCTGGCCTTAAACACCTCCAGGGTAGCCACTAGATGACCTTTAAAGGTCCTTTCCAACACAAACCATTCTATTATTCTGTGATCTGTTGTCTATTTACTCTCAGTCAAATAATGATTTCGAGTAATTTTGATATATTTCTTTTTTTAAGATGAAAAGTCCTTCTTTGCTCAGGTTCTTTTCATGAGAAAACCATATCTCTCTGTCATTCATTTCTTTATACCTTTTCAGTTTCCAACATATTCAATTTGGCAGTGAGAAAGGAACTGTGATCAAAATTCTGGATTTATTATCAAGATGGATTTATAAAGAGGCCTAACCATCTATTTTTCTTTTTTCCTTTCATCGTAATTCACAGGGTTGTGTTATGTTCTGATTCCCACTTTTGGACAACTATTCACATTGACTAAAGTTTTATTACTTATGCCAAAAACTTAAGCCCATATTTGTACATCTACATAGTGACTTTTTAAAATTCTGTTAACCCTTTCCTATCTTGTGTTTGTCCTTTCAATACACAAACACTGTGTATTTTAGCAGTTCCTTCGCAGTTCCTTTAATCTTGACTGTTACAAATATCAATGCTGCACAATCTGCTGCTTCACTACATAAGACCTTTTCCAGATCGTTGACAAATAAATTGAACACCTTGGGTTCCAGTACTGAGCTTTTTTGACCTTCTAGGTAACTTCTTTCCAAGTATTCCTAACTTCCCTCTTGTATCCTCTAACCAATTACTAGTCTAGAAGCACAGTAACTACTGTTGTACAGACAGAAGAACAGGTTTTGTCCTTACACTTTTTCCCATACCCGTAATTATGTATTTGCTTTACAGAGTTTGAAAAAAGACAGTGTTACATTCAATAATAAAAAGGGTGACTGAGTGAATGGGTGACAAAGATCGGAGAATGCTACAGGGAGTGCAATGCACCAGCATGAGAAAACAGTAGAGGAGCCTGATACGATCCTGCAGTTTGTCCTCAGGAAAATGTCCCTCAAGTTTTAGTGGATCAGTGTGCACTGTGACCCTGGAAAACTCAGGGGGACCAAAACCAAAAACTGGTCAGAAAACTGGAAGGAAAAATATCGTGACACAGCATTCCAATGTGTTTATGAAGAGACCACACTCCCAGCCCCCCTTACCACGGGTAAGGCTCATTCCTCTGCCAATAAAGCATGCAGTGGAAATTTCCACTGCAAGTTACAGCACATTTCCACCCTTTAACCCTACACACACTGAAGTTTTGCAATTCTTTATGGTAGTTGAAATATATAACCTTTACTTTACTAAAGATAACCAATCTGCTTTTTTCTAACCTAACCTAATCTAATCCTGTTTAATAAAAAAAATATTTTTTTACAGTTCTAGTGAGAAATATGAGGATGTAATAATTTGAATGATGAGCAGACATGTTACCAAAAGCTTAAATATTTGTTTTAAATTGAAATAATTTCACTTAGGCATATTTGTAAATGAGATTGGTAGTCATATGTATGGCAAATATCAGTGTTCTTTGTTTTATTAGTTAATAGTTGTTAATATGTAATAAATTGTTTCTTTTATTCACAGCAAATTGTTTTTATCCTGAACGTGCTGATTAGCAGGATGCTTTGTGATCAGAAGACATCTCCGTTGCTGTTTGATGGGCAGAGGTTTTTAACCTGTACAACTCATGATTGCAAACCAAAATGCATGCCAGTAAGCATTTGTGAATCACTCAATAAGATCATGTTAATGATCCTTAAAGGATTATTATTTAAAGCAGATACAATTAAAAGAATGTAGCAGATCAGCAGAGAAGTAGCAAAGAGAAATAAGCAGTAAAAGGGCATGAAGATTTTCCAGGAAAATGTTTTTTAAGGCAAAATTTTGAGAAATAAGAGAACAAAAGCGCTAGAAATGAGGATGGTTAGAAAAACAACAGTGTCTTGGAGTTGCTAAGTATGAAGAAAAAAATTATATATGGCTTGGGAGTATGAGAAAAGGGAAAAGGAAAGACTGTTTAGGATACAATGGAGACATGATAAAACTTCCCAAGATTCCTTCACCTGTTTGTGTTTTTTTCCCCCCAATATTCTGCTATGAAAATTCCTGGACAAGCTACACAGGCCTCCCACACCATCCTGAAAGGCTTTCATGTCGTGGTTTTGACTGTTACTTCTGTGACTGATTCTGTTGTTGCCTTCCTCCACTGTGCTGCATAAACACAAAACAGTAAGGGAGGAAGGAGAAAGTGGCAAGGATGGTCATGCAAGGCCTTAATGTTCCAAAACAAGAGTCCTTTTTCCTGTGAGTCTTTGATAGCAGGATTAATTTTGTTCAGATCTGAACTATGAAGACTTGACCAAGATTTGCAAGCTGTCCACTCCTCAGACATCACCAGTTGGTCTTTATTTTATCTGAACACTCGTGATAGTATTATGTCCCTGCCCAGGGTTATGCATTCAGTGCTTTCTAGTAGAAAATATTTCCTTTTTCTTGAAGTAGGATCTCAGTATTGGTTGACCTTTAAGCCTTCTACACCTCAACTTTTCCATTTTAGTGCAAACTGGGAGATTTATATTTCTCCTTCCTTGTCTCATGTATTTAAGCTACTTTTAGTGTTTATGGTTACTTCTACTTGTTTGACACCCCTTTTTGTTAACATTCACAATTGTATGTCTTGATATCAAGCCTCATTACCTCTGCAACATCATTTGCTTGAGCAAATCCCTTAAAGATGCTGACACTGAAAGCCACGTTTCCGTCCCTCTATTTGACCATGGTCTTCCCATATTGGCAAACTTTCCACCTGCCATCTCATCAGATTAAAGTTTCTTGTCCACAATTTCTTCAATTTCTTATAATTCTTTTTTCTTTTTTTTTTTTCCCCCCCTAGCATAAAGGGATTTTCCTATTTTCCCATGTCAGGAACAACCTTCAGGCACAAGGAATTGACTGACTCTTGTATTAAAATCTCAACTCTTGCTCCCATTCTGTCCTAGTGACCCATCGGGACTGTTGCTTACCAGTCCTCCAAACTGTGTCATCTACAGGTTTTAACAATGATAATTTTACCTTTCTTCCAGGTAACTGGCTGAGATAACTCTGAGTACAGAGTCAGTTGTCATACACAAGGGTGAGAAAGGAACTCCAATCTTGGTATCTTAGTAAAAAAAGTGACTTGTGTAGTCAGGCTTTATTTTCCTTATGGTTATATTGACAGACATTTTACTACCATCTGAAAATTCTCTATTAATTAATTTGCATTGTGATTGATTTTGTAAGAATCAGTTTCAAGTGGATAAATACGCAATTATCTGGACTGCCAACCTTTTAAATGCATGTGAAGCATTAGCTTTCTTTCCTGATTTCTGGAACTTTTCCAGTGTTCCAACAGTTACTGAAAATCAACAGTTATGGTTCAGATAACTCTGAACTCTCTAGCTTGTTAAAACTTTAAGTGCAAATTACACCGATCTTCTGACTTCTCCCCTGCTTCATTTGTATGATATCCTTTCCTAGGTTTTGCATGAAAATTGTATCATTATCTCCAGATTTTAGTTTATTTTTCTTGCTGACAGTTTCCTGTTCCTTTCATTAGAGTATATATTTTTGTATATAGATACAAATGTACATACAGATCATTGCTGCTGCCACATTTATCAGAAAATTGGGGTTTTTTTCCAAATTTTTCATGCTATCCTTAAAATGCTTCCTACTACCATTCACGCTTTTCTCTCAGGCAGCTGATTCACTGATTTTTTGGCAATATAAAATTAGCCTTTTAAAAAGCCAATAGGTATGCATATTTGTAACTTCAGTTTTCTGTTTGACTATGTAATCTGCTCAAATTAGAGTTCCTTGCCACTTAACTGGTGCAGTTGTCTTTGAAGTTACAAATTTTTAATTGATAATTACTGTTATTGCTACTTCATTACTGATACCCAGGAATTACAAAGTTGGAAGAATAAGCGTAGATACCTTCTGCTAACACTACGAGTGGGTATAGTCCATCACCTGCATTTAGGTTTTGTGCCATTATTTATTTGCTTCTCAGACTAAGTGACTTTTGATAATACAGCTTTCTAGTCTACACATGATGGCCTGGTTCTTACACTGTTATCTCATGCTCTCTAGTGTGATAGGTACTCAGCCCCACACAGTATGTTGCTTTCTTTATCCTTCTGGACATTGATTTGTGAGCACTCAAGAGCTCTATTTCTAACCTCCCAGTGACTTGTGAAGAAGCAATGCCATTTTTCATGTAGGCTGAGACTCTCCTTTCACATATTGCCCCCTCAGCTCTTCCCAAGTAGTTGAGACTGAGTGTGAAGTGGAAAGTTACAGGTATGCCTGAGAGTAAACCTTCCAAATTACTGGCTGAGGTCAGGCAAACTGTGAGCAGTATCCTAACAGTTCTTTCAAATGAGAGCAAACAAAGCTTCAGACCTTGTAAAATATTTAAAGCTGTGTGAAACTCAGCAGTTTTTGCTGGCAAGGGTTCTGACTTTGGTCTGGCTGCAGTTTGCATAAGGTTTGCATACACTGAGAATTCAAACAAAAATGCAAGAGGAAACTCACTTTAAAGTATCACGGTTTTGATAAAAACCTCAAAGCAAATAATCCTGATGACTTTCACTAAAAATCCAATCATGGTATAAAAACTGTTCATACCTTGGGTCTGGGTTTATTCAAAAGCTAAGAGTTGCATTTTCCC
Organism: Coloeus monedula; assembly: GCF_965178545.1. Lineage (NCBI taxonomy): Eukaryota > Metazoa > Chordata > Aves > Passeriformes > Corvidae > Coloeus > Coloeus monedula. Next base: position 73,357,345 of record NC_138822.1, read on the forward strand.
TGTCCCTGTTGTAAGGCCAAAATTCAAGCTGTATGGAAAACAGATGAATCCTATTGAATTGTATAATTATAGAAAAATTCCCAGCTCTCAAAATGTTGTTGTTATTTCCTCTGGAAATGTGGGTTCCCTGATAACCCTCATAGTACCATTGTGGAGATTCTTCAGTCTCATATCAGCTCTTAGTTTGATCTGTAGGAAACAAAATCATAGCATTAAATTTTTCTAGAAGTGCATTTATCTGACTTTGCAAAAGGATAGAGAAAGGAATATCAGCTTCCTCTAACTCAGTACAACAGTTTTAAACTGGTGAAAAGGTAAAATTGAACTATGTCTTCTGATTTCAGACCAGAGAGTTTCATTTATTGCAGTGAGTGTGGAACATGTAAGATCACTAAATTCAGCAATCTTGGAAACAAAATCAATTTAAACTTTTTGTCAGTTCTTAGAACAGTGTAGGGCTTGTTGTCATGTGCTTTCTTGCATTCTCAAACACAAATTTACATTTGACAGAAATGAAACGAAGTGGGAATGTGGAGGCACATACTGTATACAGCTTCTTTCTACACATATTAACACATATTTTATAGAGCCAGGCTGCTTTGGGTTCAGCCTTAAAAGAGCTGTGTGGTTCAGAATGTTAGAATACAATCATTATCACCTTCATTATAACAGGTGTAGAACCAATATAGAATACCTACCCTGCCTGCTCCAGCTGGTGTAACAGGTAAAATTTATTTCAGTGAGACCATAGGCATAGAATCATTGAATGACCTGGGTTGAAAGGTACCTTAAAGATTATCTTGTTCCAGTCCCCTGCCATGGGCAGGGACACCTTCCAGTACACCAGGTTGCTCAGAGCTCCATCCAACATGGCCTTGAACACTCACAGGGATAGGGCATCCACATCTTCTCTGGGCAACCTGTGCCCGTTCCTTACCACCCTCACAGTAAAGAACTTCTTTCTAAAATCTAAGCTAAACTTGCCCTACTTCAGTTTAAGGCCACTCCCCCTTGTCCTATCACTACCTGTCCCTGTAAAAAGTCCCTCTCCAGCTTTCCTATGGGCCCCCTCTGAGTACTGGAATCAGCTCTAAGGTCTCCTCAGAACCTTCTCTTCTCCAGCTGAAGCACCAACTCTCCCAGCCTGTCCTTGTAGGAGAGGTTCTCCATCCCCCTGAACATCTTCGTGGCCTCCTCTGGACTTGCTCCAAGAGGTCAATTTCCTCCATATGTTGGAGGTCTGAGATCTGGACACAGTACTGCAGGTGGGGTCCTACTAGAGCGGAGAAGTGGAGGATAATATGTACCTTGAAACTAAAAAATAAATGGTGGCATCTTTCAGAACGACTTTCCAATGCTCAGATATTTTATTAGATGTTCCTCTCTGTGCAGTTGGAACAGTTAATCACCAGATACAAAATCTACTGCCTGCATGTCTGAATGTTATCTTTTCTCCTGTATACCAGTAGAAGACACATTTTCAAGGAATCTCAGCAGCAGTTATGGAGTGGTTGTGGTATATTTTCTTTCTGTTTGAAGGTCTCCGGATGGTTGGGGGATAGATAACAATCTCCTTTGGGTTTTGCAAATAAGTTATTGCTAAGGCTGACTAGAAAAGCTCCAACATGGCAATATCATGGCAAAATGTCTCTTTTTGTATAGCAGATAAATTCTCCATTGTTAAAAAATTTTCACATAAATTAGGAAAATGGCCATAACTTAGATATTAAAACACAGTTCCATTTATAAACCACTCCACCCTCAGTTTCCTGAAGGAAAACTGAATGGGAAATCCAGGATGTTTTTCATACAAGACTGTAATACTTCTTAATGTTAAGAAAGAGACACTTGACATCGTGTTTGTCCCTTATTGAAACTATTAATACTATAACAAACCAGTTTCTGTCATTAAGCAGTTAAAAATTCAGTCAGTTCCTCGCTTCTCTCATGATTTTCCTACCCAGTTTACATTCTCTAACTAATCTGGACTTCGTCTATAAATTTTAAAAGGTATTTGTGGACATTAAAATAACACCTGATTAATAGAATGCTGTAAAGAAAAAGAACTTTGTCTAAAGAGAGACATTTACAGTTTTCTAGCAGCTCATAGGCTGTTCTTAGAGCGTTTTAAGATTCTAAGGGACAAGATTATTGTCAGATGAACAAGGGACCCAGATGGATTAAAGTATTACAATTAGAAAGGCTCTTAAGAATCTTGTAATAATTGCAAAAGAGTCTAATTTTTGTAAGGCTTGAAATAGGGTATAAAGGAAGTACTTATTATATGTTCTCAAATTTTATCATTTTTAAGTTTGTTTTTTTTTAATTGTAATTAATGGTGTTGCAGAAGCCTGGAAGATAAGGGGATATATCTCAAACATGGTTAACTGGATAGCTGTGGGGCCAACCAAGGATTGTTGGTAAGAACATGCTGTGAGAAAGAACAGGATGTGACTGCAGAAGGGGACATACACAGCAAGGGCAGAACTTCCGCAACAAATGTAATGTTCTGGCTCCTGGAGATAAGCACAACACAGCACAGCACAGCAGGAATGAGGCCAAGATGTGGCCATGGACTGTAGGGGGGATCAGGACTACCCAAGACCCCCAAAGCCCCTGACCCATTTCCAGAAAGGTTTGAAAGAGTGAACTGCTCATGAGAACTGATTTGCATAGAAAGAGAGAAATTTATCTCCAGGGTGGGGAAAACTTATCTGTAAAAAGGCACCACCACCAATCTGGGTGTACATGGGTCCCAGGACACTGGAGCACCCAGCTGGGTCAGCTCTGGAGCTGGGATTGGTGATCTCTCTCTCACATTCTTCCTTTTCTTCTCTCTCCAACTCTTTAATCCATCTGTCTCTCTTCCCTTTCACCGACCCTTTTGTTCAAAACCCACTTCTGTGTGCTTAGACAAGGAGATCAGGGACTGATTTTTAGCAATGCCCATGTCCAGTGTGTAATATACTAATAAAACTTCTTAAGTTTCTATGGATCCTCTGAATTCTTTTCCTTTCTACCACCAGCATCTACGAATCTTTGATGCTTCCTTTCCCCTTAAGGGTGGGGCACCACAGATGGATGTCACTGTATTTAAATGGATATATTAAAATTGTATAGAAATCATGGCATCATATTGGTATGTTTATATTGATAGACTCAAAGTCTTAAACAAAAAATTGCAAAAGTTGCAGGAAACATAATTTATAAATAGATATTACGACGTTCAATAAAGTAAAACTTCATTATTGCACAGGAATTTTAAAAGGTCCACCTTTTCAACATGTCCATTAAAACTAGATTTAGGTAAAAATTATCTTGTGAATATTGGCTACATGTCCTGCTTTCATCCTTTCTGAGCTTTAAAGGACTTTAAATTGGTTCTTATACGAAGCTATGTTGAGGTTTCACTGTTTATGATAATTACTGTGGAAAGGCTCTCCCTTCCCATCTAGATAAATGTGCAACTGTTCTTCATAAGGCTCTTCTTGCTTCTGCTATCATTCCCCCATGGGTGTGTGCTCAGTTGTACCCTCTCACTCCATCCATCCATAATTTAGGAGTTCTAGAACCCACAACTGCATCTTGAAGTCTTTTGTTGCCCCTATCGTAGCTCTCTTGCCTGCAGTGACTGAGGGTTTCCTGTACATTTCTTTTCTCCCTTCCACACTTTCAGTCTACTGAAACTACTCTTCCCCCCATCTTAGAGTGTTCAAGTCCCTTTTCTTCACTTTTCCTGGTGTCAGTGTATGGTTTGTTTTCCATCCCACTTCAGCTGATTCAGGCTGGGTTTTAGACTCAAAGCTGACCTTCTGCTCATTTGTGTATGTAGATAAGTACAGCTTTTATCTCTCCCAGAAGCTAAGTTGTGTTTTTCTCACACAGGTCTAGGAAAAAAGACGCTGACTTTAATCTAAGCAGAGAACAAAAAGATTAAATGTTCTTTTGGTCAGAGTGGGAACTTTAGTCAAATCTTCAATAACAACTGGCTATAGAACTGTTGCTTTAAATTGTGTAGACAAAATCACATCACAAGTATTGTTGGAGCCATTCGTGTGTTTTGAAATTTGGGGAAGGAACAAACTATACAAAAAAGAAAACCAAATGCACATATTTATGGCAGCAGGGAGTTCTGACAGTGCATCAGAAGGGGAGAAACCTATTTAGAGATTGAAAGGTTGAAGATAATAAACTTATCATTATTTTACAAGGAAAAAATTCACTAACAGTCAATGTCTGAGCAGTTAAGTTTTTTTCATTAGGGCTAAAACTTGTTACTTCAAAGGTGCTTTTGATAATAGATTTTCCTTTGTGTTATAACTTGTACTTTTCGAAGACCTTGAAAAATTAGACATAATATTACTTTAAACAGTCAAGAATACTAAACCAGGATGCTAAAAATGTGCATGAAACATAGCAAAGAGATAAAAAGAATCTCTCAAAACTGTTATAGACCCTGCAGTTAATACATTTGAAGCCTTGTAGATGCATTACATATGTACAATTAGTTACCTTATGTATACAAGGGACAGGAACCAGGAGTCATATTGTCCCAGAAATATCATCTAGTCTGGAAGAAAGCCATCATGACTGAAATCCAGCAGGGCCTGACACTCTCATCCAGGTTTTGACCCATTACTTGTGATTTTAAGGAATGGTACTGCCCAACTGGACTGAACCACATGCAGCACACTCCAGCACAGCAAACGCTGACGTCAAGAGAGAGCACTTCACAGTGCAGCCAGAATATGCATCTGATCTTTTAAAAAAAATTCATTTAAAATGGATCTAATTAAAGAGCAGGCTGGAAATATCCAAGCTTACTAAATACAACTTATGAATTTTAAGTGTCAAATACAACAGGCTGTAGAAGATCAAAATAATCAACTTGACCACATTGTAGCATTAGATTTTATGCAAGTACATTTTCTGAAATTCAATAAATGGAAATTTTTTTATTAAATTTTCAGTGTTAATGAGATGATATAAATTTTTCTCAATTCTAAATTCTTACCTGTTTAAGGGTATGTAATACTATGTTCCTGCTTCTTTGTATCCATTACTTTCATATTCCCTCCTGAAAGAACTTAAGTGAATTGAAGCAATGGAATAGAAAACCTTTAAAAAGTTTTGAAGTAAAATTAAAATTCTGAAGAATCAAAGCAGAAAAAATACACTTAACAGTTACACATAAAGAAGATGTGGAAAATAAGTATGCATATATATTAAGACTTTTGAACTTTCTTTATATGTGAATTTCACTGGCAATTATAACAAACAAGAAGCTCAGTTTTTAGATGGATAAATGGATGTGACTTCAACAATCTGTGGAATAATTCTCCCAGCAATATACAGAATGTGTGAGGTATGAAAACTTGAAAATAAAGCTGGCTTAAAAATACATGCAAACTATTACTGTCTATCTTGCTCTTTGTAGCAGACTGTAAGAAGTACTCCAAAGAAACTTTGATTGAACATTCTCAGCTAGTATTGGGGATTTGACAGAAAGAAACTAGATTTCTATCCAGTCACTCAGAAGGATCTCATGGTTTGTCACTTTATAAAGCTTTTTAATGAGTTAGAATTATTAAACTCCTTTCCACACATCATTATCCTTTAAATTGCTGATAACAACAACCGTGTTTCAGCTTAGTCACAAGTGTCAGCAGAAAATTAAGGGACTCCTCAATTCTTTTAAGGATGAAGTTTGGAAGTGAAATTGATGAGGAAAGCTGAAATCATAATGTCAGTTACTTTATATTATATGGTATTTTGGCTTTACACACCAGCTGTACTAGGACTGTAATTGAGCAAAGAACTTAAGCGTATGCTTAAATCTTGTTGAAATAAATGGGATTTAAGCATGAGCTTGTGCTATGGATATAGATATAGATGCACTGAAAAGCTTTGTCACATAGGGGCAGGTTGTTAAACTAGAACTAAATCAACATTCTTTTCTTGTATTTTCCAAGTCTTCATTTAAATTACACTTTTTTCTGACTTGAATTTTGCAAATTATTTTTAGGATGGGCAGTCTGCTGGCAATAAGAGTTAGAATCTGATACCTTTACTTGCACTTAATAGTATCTTCCCTGTGTTTTTTATTTTATGTATTTAAGATGAAAAATTAAAAGTCAGTCTAGACTAGAAATACTTTTTGTATGATTTAAGATTGCTGTATATTTATCCAAATTAATTGTATGATTGATTTTTCTTTCAAAAAAAGCCCTGTGTTGCCTATAAAAAATGATATGTAGTATAAACCTGCTGCATGCAGAGAAAGAATATATACTTGCCATTAGAAAAAAAAATAAGAATGCTTGTAAGAGTGTAAATATATGACAAGTAATCTTCAGTAATTTAGTAATGAATACTGCTTCCATCTTTTATTTTTGTGATCTGCATTCAGAAGGCATTTCATGTAAACTTTTATATTTGAGGGTGAGAGGGAGACTAAGTCTCAAACATTTACACCTATAAGATGTCCTGTGTTTAATATTATTTGTGTAAGAAAGGTTTCTGATACCGGAAGCCCTAACCCTGGATTTAAAAAAAAAAGAATACACTCTCAGTAAATGAGAAAAATCTTTTCATTCCACAATGAGATTATAGCTCTAATTAGTAGTATTAGAACTGACATTTGTAACACATCAAACTACATTTTTGCATTAGCTTCTATAAATAAAATATTTTCATCAACTTTACATTTGCCTGTGTGGCAGATGTACTGATTATTCTGCACTTGTCTGGAAAACACTTCAGAATCTTGATATGGAGCCAAAATATGCATGGAGACAAGTAAATTGCCAATTGCAACATTTTTTTGCCAGCAGCTTCCTTAGTCAAGCAAATCAAGTACCATTCTATCAGCACTAAAATCAGACAGCTTGAGACTCTGCTACCATTTTAAAACTTTCCCTTAGCAAAGACACTGTAGTGGAAAATCCCCAGCTCAGAGGTGGGGATAGAGAAAATGTAATCATTTACTTGTCACTATGTGTGCCTGTAACCAGGACCAGCTTTCCAGGTATTCCAACCCCCAATTACAGGGCTCAAGCGTGGAAAAGGATCAGAAATATATTAAATAGATTAGAAATGAGACTGTTTTTCATAAAAGCACATAGCTACAGCACAGCTACGTAGTAACCCTCAACAAACACGGTTTGTTAAGTTCTGTGCAAGCAGGGGAATAATGATGTTTTTGAATGTTCACCTTTCATTCCCCTCTCTGATGGAACCTTTGGGCCCTCTGAAATAGACAAAACTTTTGGACAAATATCACAGGGTAAGGGCAGGGCATGGCTGATCTCTGAGGTGCATTTCTGTGACAATGTAGCCTAAACACTTGAATGACCCATGTGTCATATAGCTACCTGTCCCCTCTTTCCAATTATGTACTTTCCTGCTGCTGATGGTCAGTTAGTCTCTATTTTCTAGTAAAATAATGGTAACAGCAAACAAAACTGGATCCTGGAGAGAAATTTTTTCATATCACGGTCTCCGTTATTTCCAGAATTAAATCCCAATAGGCATTCTCTTGAGTGACATTTTGCCTCCCTCAGTTTAATTTTATAGCAGAGTTCATAAGACTCACAATGTGAATGTTTTTCCTGCTTTTAACCCATTCACTCAAAAACCCCAACTCTTCTTTCAGCTCAGGCTGGCTGTATGCTCTGGGGTGAACTATGGCTCAAACCAGCACAATCCACCAGCAGCCAACAGCCTTTCTGCGGAAGAGTTACTGATTCCATTGAACACTGCTAGGCCTCCATCAATAAAGGCACAGGAGATCTTCCATGTCTCTCTAGGAAGGATTGTGGCAGGTGATTTGCTTAGCTGTGGTGACAAAAACCCAGCAGGTTGTTTCTAGAAGGATAATTCCTATACAACATGGTAATACCAGCACAGACAGAGTAACCCAAGGGTTCCGACAACGGTCACAGTCAAACTCAGATCTGCCAGCTCAAGTGATTGGAATTATCAGTCTTATGGTCTGCTGGGCCACCAGAAAGCACTTTCTTGGTAGCAGAAATGTTGTTTGTTGCTGAACGGAACTGTTTTGTTTTTTAGCTGCACCAGTCCATAGGCCACTACATTAAAACCAACAATGACCAACTCAGTTCTGAATTATTTTGAGATCTCTAGGCTGTAGTTGCCATGTTCAAATACCAGTTGGTGGCGTCCTGCACAAGAATTGGGTTGCTAGAAGGGGTGTTGACCATAGCTGGCAAATCCCTCTGCATCTGTCTGCAGCACACCTGAGGTAAACCTACCACTGATTTTAGTTTGTTGTAGAGCACTGTACTGACATCAAGTCAGGTGTTTCACAAAACATGTTCCGTGAACAGCTCAGCCACCACTGTATGAGGAATGGGCCAAAGTGAAGATGGAGATAAGATTTGTCAGCTGTTCATTGATTTGGAACCTAAGCCAGATGAGTTAACCTGAGAAGATGATCTCATTCTTTTAATCACCCTCTATAAGACAAACATAGTGATTGTGTCTGAGATTGAACTTTTCAAAATATGGCCCCTCTTAGCCGTGAGAATTTGCAGACTTGATTGCAATGCTGGAGATGATGTAAGAGCTAAAGAACTGCTGGATTTCCCCTGGTGGCGTTTCAAGTTTTGCATACACATGGTACAGTTAGGATAAAGCCACTGGAAAATTAAAGTCATTAAGCTGATACTAAGCTTTTCAGCTGAACCTGTCCCCATTACATGTTACACACATGCATTATGGAGAAAAAAGAAGTAAGAAAAGAGAACTATCAGTAAGCCTGACTTGTTATCAGAAGTTGCTGATTGGGTTTACAAAAACCATTTGTAAGTGGGTTATCATACGGCATTTCCTTCCCAGCTTCCCAGCATCTCAGTCAACACAGCCTTATGGATGCTTAGGACTGATTAATTAGTTAATGACATAGATTAATCAGGTGAGCACAAGAGAAGCTTCACATCTTTCTTTTCTTCTGCTACGTTATGCAGTACGTCCTATAATCTATCAGATAAGCCTGCCATTTTCTAGCAAGCAAAATTTTTCAAGTTTCTCAGGAACAACCCACAGAGCAGTCCCATATTTAAAAAAAAAAAAAAAAAAAAGCTGTCATACAGAAGTCATATAGAAAAAAAAGAGGCTTTAGAAATGTTTTCTCAGTTTAGCTAAGGCAGGTTGAACAATAAAAGAACCATTGCACATGAGAACCATGAATACATAAATAATAAAATTGCTACAGAATTAATAATAGATTTTTTCAATTTCTTTTAACTTTTAATTCAAACTGGGCACATTTCTATGACCTTTGTGTAGTTTAAGCAAATGTTTAAATTTTGGCACAGAAATTGGCAGCTGCCAGAATAATTTTTATGGCCATTATTCAGCATGGCTGGCTATATTATTATAATATTGTAAGCATGTTGATTCTGGGAAGCTAACAAAGACCTTCCATTTCTTAAAATGGCAGCTTGACTGTGAAATTAGGTAAAGAAAGTACATTAGCAAAGATGGTACTTTAAGCCACATATCGCTATTTCACAAATGTATGTTGTGATTTATTTTGCGTTTGCGTCATACATACCCTCTCAGTTTATTTCTCCTTTGCAGAAACTTCCATGGAAACATTGTTTGTAACTGTATATAGCATTACAAAACTCTATTTTCACTTAGTCCTGGCTCTTAGCCTGAAGACAGATGAAGACTTCAGTGAAAGAAGTGCTGAAGCAGATATAATTTTTCTAAAGAAACCAAATGACAAATTCCACAGAACATGACACTGAACAGTTTCAAGATGCTAAAATTTCCCGTGGGAGTGCCAAACCCACACAATCTACCATGATGTCTTCAGCATGGCATGCAGGTGACACAACTGTAATTATATTACAAAGGCACAAAATAGATCAGGTCAGATAAAACTGATGGATTTAGTGAAATTTCAATTATTGATTTAGGAGGAATATTATATAGATCAAATTCCTGATTGGCAACTGCAAATTCATTAATTGCTGTAGTAACTTGTGCCAGCTACTTTAGATAGATAGATAGATAGATAGATAGATAGATAGATAGATATGCCTACTTCACCAACACACTTGAATAAGGTAATACTTGGCACCTTCTGATCTCCATAGTAAGGAAAACAGGCAATCCACTAATTCACTAACATAAATTGCATATTGCTTCTTTGATCTGCTTAGCAATTCTCAGTGAGGTATTCCTGCACACTTCTAAACAGGGGCTGACTGTAAGATAATCCCATGATCTATTACAAACCAATATTTATTTGTGACCTTTTTGTTAACAGATTGGATTTGTGTATGTGTTTGAACAAGAACAACTGTCAAAGGACTTATACTTTGAATGATTCAGCACTGAGTGTAATTCATGTGGTGCCTTCTTATTTTTAAAAACACACATCTAGATTTTTCAGTATCTGAGGCAGTGTGCTGAGACAGCACAAATAATCTATTTTTCCTAGCAATGTATATTTTGTCACAATATAGGTGTATCAAGAGCATTGTATTTCTTTGTTTCTCTGTCTTTGAGAACATGATTTATTAAAGGAAAGCCTGATTTTACAGATACCCAGGACTTTGGGCAGTGGAAGGACACAAATCAATACATTAAACCACTGCAAGCTAAGAAGAGATCTGAGACTGCAAAGTCACAATTATTTATAATAGAACAGTAGTAAAAGAACATTATTAAAATAGATGCTTTTTGAGTTAAATGCATGGGGAGATCATGTATCTAAAGTTATGCAACAATCTTATTGTGAAACAGTGGATCATCCTGAATTCAAACAAGACTTGCAAGAAGCAGAAGAAAGTAAATCTGGCATCAGTTTCTCTCTGTCACGCAAGCATTTATATTTGAAAAATGAGAAGTACCCCAGAAGAAAATAGGGAAACATTGGAGACCATGGCTGTCTTCACGACTGGCATTCTCTGGAGTAAACAAAGTCACTATAACTACTGATATGATTAATATATATGTGTATATATATTAAATATTCACATTTATTGAGCACTCCAGAACTGAAATGTGTTTAATCAAAAAAGTGAGATATTCTTGATAAATTTATGCTTGAGAATGATAATTTACATTCAGTCTTTTAGCTAAACTTGATCAACACTGACAGGTAACATTGATTCTCCTTATAAAGGAAGCATGAGAGAGAGGGAGAATCTATCCTAAGTGATTTGTTTTGTCTGTGATAGTTGCTACTGGAGAACCTAAATGAACAGGTAATGTTTATAACTTGAATGTGTGAACTGGCACAGGCAAGACTAAGGAACAACTACAGATGAAATGCAAAGAGTAAATTTAATTTTATTACCTCACCAGCCAGGGTATCCCTGATGAAGCAACTGGGCAGAGGCACCAAAAAGCTTGCTCCATGCAGAGGATCAACTAAACTGCTGTTTCCACCTGTTCTTCAGGGATTCATGCAGGTGTAGTTTACTACTCTGCTTGGATCTTTCCCACAGCAGAGTAGAAAGAAAGAGAGAGAGAGAGAGAGAGAGAGAGAGAGAGAGAGAGAAAGAGAAAGAGAGAGAGAGAGATCACCAGTCCTGGTTCCAGCATCAGTGTCAGGCCAGAAACTGGGATGTCCAGGATCCAGGGGCACACTGGTTTCATGGGGGTACTGTCCCAGAGGTATAAGGCTCTTGCATTTTCTTAAGTCTCATACACAGAACAAAGTGGCCTTGAATGCCCTTGGGTGATAAATTTCATCCAAAAGTCATTGCATGACCTCATTCAGCCCTTGAATAACCACTTTGACCCACTTCTTATGTACATTTGAAAGGTGATTTACTTTATCATATATAAAAGATGCTGTCTCGCTCCATTCATCTACCAGACTGATGCAGCAAAAATCAGAAGGACTGGCTTCTCTGAGAAATCAGAATTCTACATTCTGCCCCATCTCAATACTGTCTGTCATGACAGCCCACATAAGGTAGGACACAACCTCACGAGAGAAAATCTCTATTATGTAAGACCACACTGCTTACTGATGAATCCCAAAAAGCCATACAAAGGCCAAAGGATTTTTGTTTTCCTTCTAACAGCGCCTACAGTAAGAGCAGAACAGGCTCCCAAACATGTAAAACAGGGACCAAAGACAAGCATTTCCAATGCTCTCACTTGAAGCTGGTCTCCAGAGAAGATAAAAGGCTGTCTGAAAGCAGTCCAGTTTGGGAAAAACAGTAATCAGTCTCTAGAAGAAAAATTATGAAGTTAAAACCAAATCCTACTGGATGGGGGATTTCACTAGGCTTTCTCCCTTGCCCAGAACTCACTGTGCATTGGAGTGTCAAATTAGGTCTACAAAGAAGTTTTTGATCATTCATTTCAGTCATTCCCAAGTCTTCATATTTCAATTGACTTGGTTAGGAGAGACACAGCTCCCAAATTCCTCACAGGACCCCCAATATCTCTCAGTATACATCATTCTCAATTCTTTTGTGTTGTGCTTTGGGAATACACAGGGCAGTAAGGCACAGGCAAGAGCTTCTCAGTGAAGACAGAGCCCATGAATGTATGGGCTGAAGTGGCTGTTTATGAATAGAAGAAAATAGATGGATAAATAAGCCTCAGCATGAAGGCTAGCTCCATCTTGTAAGCACCTGTGGAGGGGGGCATCTGTAGTGAGTCCACAGACCAAGAAATCACTTCAGCAAGGCTGAAGTTTTACCTCTGAGAGTGCCCAAAGAGGAGCAGTGACCGGGCTTGCAATATGAGCAGGACCGTGAAAGGGCACTCACAGAGCATCTTCTGCCCAAGTTTATTATCCCTCCTCCAGCTCCACTCTCACAATGGACATGGCTATTCCCGGGCAAGCTGGAGGATAGGGGATACTTTCACCTAAAGGTGCTTGAATAAACATGTAAGAGGTTTTACACTCCTGCTCACAGTCTGCTCTTATTATCTCATCCCTTAGTTACTTTTATTGCTTTTATATTTTCTTCTTTTACTTCTTCTTTATCATTTTAGCTGTTCTTCCTAATAATATTCCTTTGTTCTATCTAACATAGGTATAAATATGGTTGGTCTATCAAATATGAATAATTGTCATTTATGATAATGCAGAATTATAAAATTCAATAATATAGATCCTGCATTACTGTGAAAGTATATTTCATACCTTTTGTATATAGAAAATATTTCATATTTATATATTTATATAAATAATCAGAAAATTATCTGAATAGATTCTAATATCTGGGACAATTCTTGGAAGTGATCTAATACAAACCTAATGGAGATATAAAACACATTCAGCTCTGGATCTTTGAGAGTTTTAAAAAGTGTTTTTCTACATATTTAGCCTCATACCTACCTTTGTGGTTTTTGGGTTGTTGTTGTTTTTGTTTCTTTTTTTTTTTTAACTAGGTCCACAATGTATTGTCTAGGAAAACAAATCCTTTGCAAATCTATGAAATTTCTGCCCAGTTTTAATTTATCTTTCATCTTCTTTGAGGTAAACTCCCAAAACAAATCTGCTGGACTTTTGGCAGAAGATCATGTCCTTTGATTAGCTAATAAATTTTGACTTAGGACCAAAGCTTCAGGAAATACATTTTTAGAAGTTTATTTAATGAGATTTTATTTACTTAAAATGAACAGAAGGAACACACATTATGAATTGCTTAAAAAACTAGAGAGGAAAGATGTCTCATACTTGTATATCCTTCACTGGGACAAGCATAATCTCATTTCCAAATCCTAAAAGTGAAATACAAGCCAAGTTATTCTGAATCAAGTAATTGTGTCTGTATTTAACACTAGGGAATTCCTGAGAAGAATAAAACTAATTAAGCTAAGGAATTTAATGGCCAATAAATACCTTTTCTTCTTGGGTCTCCTTCGGCTTTTGTGTATCAGCTCACTGTAAATTCCAAGGCTGAGCACTAGATGGTTAATTAATTCTGCAGAGAGCAGTTTTAGTCAGCCTTTCAGAAAGTAAGGCTAGGATTTCAAAGGAGCCTAACCATTTATGTACTCATCACCTAATGGATGTCAAAGGGGGTTAAATCCCTTAAAGATTCCTACAGGGAGAGGAGAAACAGTAGGTCTTTTTGATACAATAGTAATAATAAAAGTCTTGTTCCAGGCAGATATACAAACACAAAATATTTATTAGTAACCAGTGATAAGTTTTTTGCTAAAACTGCAAGCAAAATGAATTCTGATTCTTTAAATATTTTACTGGGGAGCTAAGAAATCCCTTGTAGACAACAAGGAACTCTCCTGGATACCACTGAAAACATTCATACTAATAGAGTTTGAAAATTTTAATTCAATAAAAAAGTAAAACAATATGCACAGTACTACACAGAATGAAAATAGATCTTTCCTGACCTTTCAGAAGCAAGGACAGAAGTCTTCTGGATGGCTGTAATACACTCCCATCACACCATAAATCAAGACCACCTTTCCAGACTTACTCTTCCCATTTTGATCTACAGAGGCATGCAAATTTCTTTAAAACTTAAACCTGAAAAAACCTAAAAGAGGAATGTACTTTAAAAAATCTGAGTATTTGAACAGTCCCTTTTGGTTTTGGTAGTGAGATCTGACAATACTGACAATCTGAATTCCCTGCCTCGCACAACTCAGAAAAAAGAAACAGGCCATGCTACTTTATTGTCTGTCTGTGAAGTTGACATTTCTTTTTACATTTTATTTTGTTCTTGACTGTTCAGTTATTTGTGTTAGGACAAAAATGGTATCATTTCTATTTACAGGCAATTCATTTTCAATGGAAAAAAGATAGTGAGATTACAGCATGAAAGAAGTAGGCAATTTCAAATGAAAATGCATTTGAACTGAAATGTTTCTCTAGCTATGGAAAGGTTTTTTACCATTAACATTGATGAGAAAGGAACATATCTATACATACAGGTTCCATCTGAATGAACTGACACAATATAGGTACACCACAGCAAATTCCAAGCCAGCACGTTTGCATAATAAAAACACTTTAGCTGTATCATAGATCTTCGCTGTTGTTGCCATCTCACTGGAACATACTGGCAATATACTCCAACATTTCATGTAGACACTCTCACAAAAGCTTCACAAAGTCAAGAAATTGAATCTTGCACTGACTGTCAGAAGGTGATGAAGATTCTTGAAACAGTAACAGCAGCTACTGGGTTTTTTCTATTCCAGAAATCCTAAACACAAATTCTGATGTTAAAAAGGTAGTCAATAATGATGTGTAAAGAACAGTGCAAAGGACACTTCTACAAGTATCTAACAAGTGTCTAACAGCTAACTGGAATGTAAATACAGTTAGGGTTTTTAATATCCTTAAAAAAATGTCTGGAAGGATTCCACGCTTGTAAGTACCATAAGCCATTGTGCTTTCCATCACATAGATGGCTCTGCTTCAGTACCTGTGACTTTGCACATGTTGCCTTTGGTCAGCATTCCATTGGACAGCCTTCAGGTGCTGGCCAGCTTTGGACTTTGGATGTTTTTAGTCATGACAGACTACGACATACCAAAACCCTGTTTTTCCTAATATTCATTACACTGCTAACTTTAGTCTGCTGCAGATGAATATTTTCATGGGCTCACGCTTGTACACCTCACTTCTGCAGAGTGTGTGTGGCATTGGATCCGAGAAGTCTTCCATATTTAGAGCAGATGCAACACTATAGATTGAGCTCTTTATATAACCTGAGTTTGTAATCCTGTGTCCAGATGTGAAATTGATAGTCAAGATAACTTTCTTTGAAGCAGTAAGCCTTCGAGTTCTGAGTACAGTTCTACTTCTTCCTCAGAGCAGAAGTAAAAAAGTCAGAGAAGGACCTAGGCAAGAACAAGTGCATATTCTAGTCCAAGTGAGGAACCAGAGTTGTAGCCTCAAAAGAGGAAGAAGATGCACACCTAAAGAGATATAGTAAAAGGGTATGATTTATTTGAACTAGGGAGGTAAAGAAAGTACCTGCCTGTGTCCTTATTAGGGTTCTGTATGTACACTTTTCTAGGACTAGATATGACTTCCAGATAAACCTCTGGAAATCATAAAGTCCCATTTATTTCTGTGGAAGTCTTGCCAGTTGACAAAGTACTAATTCAGGGCTTTTAC
This sequence comes from Coloeus monedula, assembly GCF_965178545.1. Classification (NCBI taxonomy): domain Eukaryota; kingdom Metazoa; phylum Chordata; class Aves; order Passeriformes; family Corvidae; genus Coloeus; species Coloeus monedula. The sequence goes on from NC_138822.1 coordinate 73,373,447, forward strand.
ATTATGGGGCACTGTTCCACAGTGTAGCAAACTAGAAGTGGTCCCTAGCAGATGGATTTCTATCCCTGCTCTTGACCTGGATCCTTTGCCTTGTAAGCGTCTAGTTTTCATTAACTTGTTATGTCTTAAATTGTTGGTTTTCTTCCTCCAAATCTTTCTTTATTTCAACAACTTCTTCCTGTCCCCCTACCCTTATATGCGAATCAATTTTGAGGAGGAATGTTTGTGCAGATGATTTCCTCAGTTGTTTGGCTTCCTCCATCTCTTCCCAATCTACTTTGTTATTTTATCCTTTTACCTAATTATTATCAGAGTATGCTCAGGTCTTTAGCAAAAGTCACGTGATAAATGAAGTCAGGAAATGAGTATTAACAAAATCACACAATCAGAAAACTTATGTTTTGATAGAAAGCAGAAACAGTTTCTTTGAGGAAAGACATTGTGTGACTAACATATGACAGTTCTTAACATGCAGGGAAGTGACACAGCTTTCCAATTCAAAAGAAGTCCAGTGTTTCACAAAAGGTTTCACACAAATCTACATGCAGGACTTAAAAAAATCCAGATCCTGCTTTTATTTTTAGACACATATGAGATAAATGGTTTGTCATTCTGTCCATGAAGGTAGCTTGAGTGAACTTCAGAGGAATGTGCAATACCATAACACCTCAATTCGGTATTTCTTCCCACCTCTTGCAGATGCATTGGTGATCCATGCCTTGAGTCGTAAGAATTTATCCCTTACTCATTTATGACTCTATATAATTGTTATTCCTATATATAGTACTTTTACACACTTACTAATGTCTTGCCAGAAGTTTGTCTTGTGGCAGAGTGTTCCAAGTTGTCTTTATCCATTCTGTTAATAATGTTTTTGCTCAGTTTTAGGGTTTTTATTGTACAGTTTCAGGATAAGCAGCTGTTATCTGAGCTGGGGCCTGGTGCAGGAACACTCAGCTCTCTATTATACACAGATGTAGTTATTCTCAGGACAAATGTTGAACAGTAAATTGGTTTGTTGAATTGCTTAATAGAGTTGTGCAATAGTGTATAATACTGGCTAGCTCTCTTTTCTCACTGGTTTTACATAAGTAAAGTATCTCAAACTTAATTTTCAATGAAGTTAAGTACAGTTGTGGAGAAACAAAGGTATGTAGTTACTTATGTTTTAAGACTATGGAAAGACATTTTATTTTAGAGGTCAGACACAAAGGGAGATATCTGTCATTATATTTCCTGGGGGAAAACCCACAATAATGTATTTTACAATGCTGCCTTTTTACCTTTTATCATTTAACCTCAGTAGCTGTAGGTTTTATCGTTTTCATTTCCCTGGCAATTTATGTCCAGTCATACGGAGGAACTCTGTGAACACTATTAAAAAATGAAAACTTTCTGGATTACAGTGAAATTTGTCATTATCCATTATTTTTGTTATTATATATATTATATATATGATTATATATATTATATATATAATTTTATATATATATATATACTATATATATATATATAGTATAATCTCCATGCAATCAAAGAAGAAACTGACAAAGCATCTGTGATTAGGAGAGACAAAACTACTTGAGTTTACCTCCTAATTTGTTCTGTCTAGTTTTCTCTTAAAAGAACATAAGTGCTTCTCTTTCTCCTTGATTTTCTTTTCACTTGCTGATGTCTTACACAAAAGACCAATGTCTTAATCCCCCTATTTACCATAGTCCCAGTGACCCAAATCAGGCTTTTGACTCTAGCCTGGAGCAATAGCTTTTGATTTCAGCCCTTACTTTGTGTATTAGCCTGCTCGGTACTCTGATTTTTTTGGAATAAAGGATAATAAAAATACAGCATTTGTAACTTAGCTCCTGTTTGTGTTTGGCTAATGATGAAAAACTAATCTGATAGTAAGATAATAGTTTCCACAGTAGCAACATTAATTATAGTAATTTTAATATACTGTATCACACCTATCACATAAAAACATATTCATGCAGAAATGCTTGCTTTAGTTCTTTTTTACTCTAAAATGAGCTGGCAGCTGTGAGTAGTTAGTTACTTGTACACACAAAGGTAAAGTAATATAAAGATATTGACACTGAAAACCAAAACAAATTATTCACTTATAGGGAGATTATATCAGCACAGTAGCTTTCATGAGGCTTGATGAAGTTTCTCTGCTCAATAATTTACTTTATTAAGAGGAAATTCAGGGCAACAAAATGCAGCCTTGCCATGTCTGTGTCAGCAAGGTCCAACAGCCACTTTAGGATGTGGGAAGTGATTCTTCTCTCCTTTGTGCTGAACACTGAGAAATCATTCACAGACAAGCAGAGGATCTGGGCTTAAAAACTGGCAGTCCTGCAGTACCCCTGGCAGCTGCAGGATAGGGTCTGCCAAGGAAGGAATCCTTCTTGTGTCTAGTGCCTGCCAGCATGGTACAGCAGCAGCTGAAATTCCATTTTCTTCAACTGGGACCTTCCCATTTGTTCACCGTACAAACTACAGCAGCACACTCTTGAAACTGAGCCTAAACAGGAGGCAAATGAGGGAGATTATAGTGTTTATCAGAGATGTGTGATATATGACACCTGCATTCCACAGGGCTTTTTTCATCATTTCACTTAATGTACGCTTTAACAACCCAAGGTTTGCTTTGAGTATCAGCTTCCAATGAACTCCAAAGGGTTCAGACTCCAAAAATATTAAAATATGTTTTGATATGAATATGAATTCCATATAAGGAAACCTAGTCCACAGAATAAGCCTGGATAATTTAATGAGACAGGAAGTAATAAAAAAACAGTGACTGGATTGTGTATGCCTGTTTTATACTAAAAGGACTATACACTTAATCTCTATTTAAGCAAGGTGAAAGAGTGATATAAATAAAACTTCATGTTTCATATCACAAAACTGTCAGGTTGCCTGCTTCAAGGAATTAGAGTTTAGTATGTTTAATAGGATTTATTAAGGGTTTGAACAGTCTCGTGTTGAAATAAAAAGTATTTCCCAGACTTCATAAAGTTTATATGGTTCTGGCCTTTAGATACCTCAAGTTCTAGTCATAATTTTTGTGAAACATGTTGACCACGGCTAGCTAACTGATTTCATGTACTGTGTTACCGACAGACAATTCTGCTTAAAAAAATTACTAATTAATCACCTTTGAAGCGGGGAGGTGTTTTGCCAACACTCTTAGAGAAATACTGTTTCATTTAGTTAGGCTCTTATATTGTAGAATTAAGGCTTTGTTTTTACCCAGGTTTTGTAGCATAGCATCAGATTTGGCCAGAGACACTATCTATTTTTGGTTTGATCATACCAAGTTTGACTTAATTGCAGCAGTAGAAAGGGACCTTATGGTTATGTTCCTCTCCCAGTTCTTAGGTAAATGAGAATTGAGTTGAAGAATGTGATTTCCTTCCCAGCAGGTGAAAAATACTACTTTTAGCTATTTGAATAGTTACAGTGATACAACTTTTGCACTCAGAAAAGGACTAAGGAATTTCCTCTGCATGTCTCCAGAAGCAAAAGAAATGAGAAGGGATTGTTCTGCATGCAATTAAACACTAATGAGTCCTAACAGCTGAAGCAGCTTTTCCTATTCATTGATTTACAGATTAATACAGATTATTGCTAAAAGGGGTAATCCTGAACATTTCATGACCTCCTGCATAGTTCAGGCAAAGAATTTCAGTTATTCTTGCCCTGTGCTCTGGGAAGTCACTTTGTACTTGCAAAGAACCAAAAGAAAACACATAAAAATGTATTACTATGGGACCACAAGCAACTGAATGATTCTTACAATTCAGTCATCTAATTTGCAAATGTTTGAAAGATAAACCAATGGATAATAAAACCTAGTTTTGCCTGAAGTCTGAAGTAGTCATCAAAAACGTCTGTTCTACTGCACAATAATCTGCTGATAGCTCTTGCTAACTGAGTTGCCAAATGCAAACCCTTCCAGGACCAAAAAGGCCTGCAGCTTTTTTGTTTGTTTGTTTGTTTGGGGGTTTTTTTGGGTTTGTTTGTTTGTTTTGTTTTGTTTTGTTTTGTTTTCCCCAACAAATATGAACAGTGTAATTGTCTTTCATCTGATGGGTGGGAATCTTTTGGGAAATTGCTCCTCTGACATAACACCATAGTACAATAGAAAACAATTTTTCTATCAAAATCATCCATTTGCTCTTGTCCTGACAGATAACCGAAGTGATAGGGATCCTACTCTCTAATTCTTGTCCTTAAAATATCTGCATTTTCAAGGCATAATTGTATTAGTAGCATAACTTCATCCATTATTAACCACCATCATTTTTTGTGATGCTAAACTAAATTTTCTTGCCTATTAGCATTTACTCAAATGCTACACACAGCTTGGTGTCCTCAGAAAAGTTGCTGAGGGTGCCCTCTACACCACTGTTCAAGCTGCTAACAAAGATGTGAAACAGTGCTGATGGAAGAAGGGAAAACACAAACCATTGGTAGAGAAGAAGCAAACCTACTGCAAAGAGTGTAGTGGTTTCAGTTTAAGACACATTCTTCATAATATGCATCGTTAAACCTAAGTGGCCTTTTAATCAGTGAATTTTCTGCCACTCAAAAGCAGCTTTACGCTACAAAAAAAATTTTACAGATTTTTGAAATATTTGAAACACATATATAAATTACAGCACAAAAATGAGATTTATATGTAAGTCTCGTAGACCATTGTGCTTCTGCATTTGATTACAGATCTGATGGTAATGAGTCCATTTCCTATCCCAGGAGGAATGAGAGTTCAATGCCAACAGAGAATATAATGGAAACTCAGTGAAAAAGGGGTGTATTAAGACTCAGACACCAAAAGAGAATACAGTATTTGTTAAAAGCAAGGCAAAAAAACCCCAGTTATTCCTAAGCAAAAGCAGGTTTTCATTACAACTTTCAAGGCCTTAAGCTTCTGTGCACCAGAAGACCTAATGGCACGTTCATTTCTTTTGTTTTAATCAGTAATATCTTGCTTTCCTAGCTGTCTCTTCTTCATTCCTTTTCATTCTTTCAGTTCCATCTCTCTACTAGCTCCTAGAGAAATCTTTGAGGTGGCTGTTAAAATGGCTTGAGATCAGCAGATAGAGCAGACAGAGGACCTTTTCCTGTCCTCTCCTTCTCTTGAAGAGCAAACAAGACAGTCCACGCTCTGATCCTGTCCTGCTGAGCACAGCAGGAGTATATTTATGTCCTAGTTCTCCTTCAATTTTCTTTCAATAATTATAGGAGGCAGGTTAATTAAAACCAAGCCTTTTGTACATAGCATTAAGTAATGTCAATGATGTCCAAGCATATCTATTACAGAAACACTGGAAAGTTGCCAGGATATCGCATGGAGCTAATTTAATGTGTCACTTACAGAGAACGAGTAGTATTGTCATAGCAACAATGCAGCACAGTATCAGATTTGACATTTTGCAATGCCATGATGCTGTTAATACCCTGTGAAACACATCAGTTGGATAGGGAAGGTAGTTGAAGAATAACAAGAAGTTATTCTTTACACCTGTGTATTTTTTGAATACAAAGATATTCCAAATGACTAACAAATAAAAAAAAAAAAAAAAGCCTAAGAAGAAGGCCCATCTACTGTCTTTTATAATAAGTGGTGGCAAGAATTTTAATGTATATGAAAAGCAGGTATGATTCTACAAATACTTAAAGCTTTTGGCTTTTAATGTATTTATTTTTATGCACAAGCTATAGCAAAGTATTCCACAGAGTTCAGAGGGACAGTTCTCTCTGTGTGGACTATACAAGAAATTACTCATCTTTCTCACTTGGAAGTTTTCCGAAGGGAATCCTTGAGAGTCCATGCTCCTTCCACAGTCAGTGGAGGGACGGTGTCTGTCCAGAGGCAGCTCAGATCACTGGAATCACTCAGATCACAGTAGCAAAACAGTTGCATCCTGCAGATAAATTTTGCCTTAAACAAGCTGGTTTTGAACTAAAAGACAAGCTGCCATTAAGCAATAGATCCTGCAGAGGCAGGGCAGACGTTTTTTCTCTGCTGGTCTCTTTCCCACACCATGATCCACCACTGTGCCGACGCACAACTCAGGAAGTTTACTCAGGAGCTTTGTCCAGGCACACACAGATGCACAGTCACACTCTCACCCCCTCCTCTTGGTGCTGCCACTCTTCTAGAATCTTCCAGAAATAAGACTGTGCATGGCCAGAACTCCTGGTGGAGTTCTGAGGCATTTATGGGGAGAACCAGGGCTATAAAACCCCAATTTCCGATCTGTATCTGGGTCCCCACCCCCAATAGACCAGGGCTGAATATCACAACCACACACCACAATCACCCACAAACGGCTGGAGCCATGGGTAGGGATATCTCTTCCCTTATCTCTCTTTCCCTCTTTTTCTCTCTCCAATTTTCCTCTTTTAGGGTGATCACACCCTCCAGAACAGCTATATGCCCCTTTCTATTTTTTTCCAGTTATGATTTCAATGGAGTTGTTCATTGTTATATCAGTTATTCAATGCTGTTTTGCTTTAATACACCCCAAAGGATCTGTTAACAAGGAACCTGGTTGCCCTGCCTTGGAGGCAAATCTCAGCAGTCGCCCTCTCTGAGGTACAGAGTAGAAGCAGAGCAATGCGTCTCTTAATTTAGATGCCTGACTTGGGTGTCTAAAATTAGAAAGGTGTAACTTCAGAAAACAGGGATTTGGATACAGGAAACAGGAATGTGTTTTCCTGGAGGCCTTAACATATCTTACAGTATTTGTTGACGATTCTTTTTTTAATTCCTGTTTGAAATCCAGAAATGTCAGAAGTATTTTTCTAGGTTTTTACTGTGTTGAATGACTTGTTGAATACTCACTCCTGATGTACTCCAAAGTGTTAGGTCAAAGTAAGTACTGTTCTCTTGCAAATTGCCATGAATGATTTAAAATAAAGGTCCAAATAATTCAAATTTAATCATAGAATTAGGCTCTGGAGTAAAAGTTGTTCTGTACATGTATGTTTGCATTAATGATATGGGCCTTACGTATTTCAGATAAAGTTTTACAAGTCTTTTGATTTAGTACTGCATCGTCCTGATTAAATAGTTGCATACTCTACAATACAGAGCTCATGTAGAATGAGTCAAAAATTGGCTGGTGTTGCTCAAAAAGTAGCTGTCTTTGGGGAAGTCATCTTTGGGGAAATCACCAGTGAACATGTCTGGGTTTTCTAGAGATTGGAAGCCTGCAGCTGTTCTGCATTTACACCAACAGTGTACAGATGGCATAATGATTTTGGAGTGGGTTGTCTAGCTGGCTTTGTGACTCAGGCTTATTTAAAGAATAAATGCTATAAAAAGGAAACATACAGCGTTAAAAATCTAGCAGTGGGAGCTCGTGCATCTGCTGAGAGTGGAGAAATGTATTGGGAACAGCCCTGCCTCTGGGAGGACCATGTGTGCACTTATGTGCACTTGTGTGCAGTGTTATAGCAGCACTGCTCTCCTGCCCTGCAGGTTCAGAGGATGTGCTGTGGGGAAATACAGGTTTTGTCTGCTTAGATTTTCATGCCATGAAAATAGATCATATAGGGCGTAGAGAGTGTGAAGAAAGGCATTTAAAGAACAATATAACCATCAGGCACAGGCAACATGAGTTCACAGAGGGAAATTTATGGTCATTTAATTTGGTATCTTTCTAAAAGAAGTTCACCTGTGTAGTGGGTGGAGGAAAGGCAGTGGATGTATTTTTTCTGGGTTTTAGTAAGGCTTTGGAGACTGTCCTTCACAGCATCCTACTGGGCGAGCTGTCCAGCAGTGGGATGAGCAGGTTCATGGCATGCCCAGTGAAGAACAGGCTGGATGGTAGGGCTATGTTTTGGATTTGTGCTGAACACAGGGCAGATAATATAGAGATGTTTTTGTTATTGCTGTTCAGAGCTTACACAGAGCCAAGGCCTTTTCTGCTTTTGTACTGCGATGCTGGCAGGGAGGCTGGGAGGGCCTGGGAGGTTGGGAGGAGACAAAAAATGGACAGGTGACCCAAATTGACCAAAGAGATATTCCAGACCATATGACATCATACTCAGGATATAAAGTGTGGGGAAGAAGAAGAGGGGGGGATTATTTGGAGTGATGGGGTCTGTCTTACCAAGTCATTGTTACATTTGATGGGACCCTGCTCTTCTGGAGATGGCAGAACAGCTGCCTGACCATGGGAAGTGGTGACCTAATTCCTTGTTTTGCTTTGCTTTTGCTTTCCTTATTATACTTTCTTTATCTCAACCCATGAGTTTTGTAGCTTTTACCACTCCAATTCTCTCCCTGATCTTGGGGAATGGGGGACAGAGTGAGAGGCTGCTTGGGGCCTGGTTGTTGGCTGGGGTTAAACTACAACAGTAGTTTGTTATCTGTTACCAAGTTTGATATGAATTATATTCCCTCCTAAAATTTTAATAAGTGGAGAGTGCTCACATCAAGGGTTTGGTTGAGTGATTAATGTATCTGTAAATTAAAATGAATGTATTGTGCTTGCTTTATTCATGTTAAATAAGGAATTCTCAGATGTTATTTTTGGATAAATAGGAGTAATGCGAGTGCATCATGCTGGCATTCCCAAAACCTGTGCTGTCCTTGGAGGTTCTGTTGATAGAAACAGGTCTGCAGGGAAGAGTGCCAGAGATATCAATGACAGCAGGACACATGTAGGCATTTTCAGGATTTTGTTGGAACACTAGTTGCAAATGCTTGGTTTTGTTTATTATAACTGAGTCTTCACAAAAGTGTTAGACTCATAATTAAATTATAATGACTTTGATCTAGGGTTCATAGTTAGTTTGCCTATCAAAGAACCTTGCACCATTTGGAGCTTGAACTAATAAGGAATTTATCTTGTGACCTAGCCAAGAGTAGACCCAGATAACTACTCTGCTTTTTACTTTTCTCTCTCTTATCCAAAATTAATTTCATCATGATGTAATGGAAAAACTACTTATGGAGAAGTCAACTGTTGGTTAATTTCCATATTCATAGTTGAAATGTCAAAATAATAGGTATGTGTGTTTTGTGATTTCATATTATTTTGCCTTTGTTTTACTTTTACAGTTTCAGATGATGTTGTGCACTTACTTGGCTGTCACAGCGTATTAAATTTAACTGATATTTAAATTCATATTAAATTAAATTAAATTAAATATTTTATTATTTAAAGAAGTTGGCAAGAAAAATGTATAATATAAAAAAGTATTAATACAAGGATATAAGAATGGCGATGCTGAATTGCACCACAGGATCCTCTCTTGAGCAGGGGCTAGCAAGGGATGCTGAGGCCGAGAACAGGATAGGATAATGTGATTTTTCCACAGAATACTTTCTCTTTCTCCAGCAGCTGTTATTACGGTATCTATTGATCCCCCATGACTCTATAACGACTGTTATAGGGAGTTAGAGAGGTTAATTTCAAATGTCTATATCTGTTGTCAGACAGTGCAGCTGGTTTCACTGGAGAAATAGACATAGCTCTGTGCCATTACCTTTTCTGCAACTGCCCATGGGCCACCTCCTTCTGGAGCAGGGTGTTTGTGAATTCAAAAGGAATAATGACTGAAAAGTTTTGAACAGTAATCTCAGAAGATGACTAGAATATATGACAAAAGTATAAAACAATGAAATGTTGTTCAGAAGCTAGAATAGGACTGTTGCACGTAATAGCAACAAGGTAGTATTCAACTTAAACTGAAAACTTGCAAAACAAAAATTGCAAACTTCATGCAGTACTGTGACTGTGGAACGTGATGACAAAGTGCACACCTCAAATCAAGGACATATTAAGGTTTATACAGAGGTGGCATATACAATTGGAGGTCACAAAAATACCAAGTTATAACAGTTAAGGCTGAGGGTTCTGCACCCCAAATGCTATGTTCAGTTTTGGGACTCTCACTACAAGACAATGAGGTGCTGGAGCATGTCCAGAGAAGGAGATTGTAGCCAGGGGGAGCTTGGCCTCTTCTTCCAGGTAACAAGCAAAAAGACAGGAGGAAATGGCCTCAAGTTGCTCCAGGAGAGATTTATATAGTATATTAGGGAAAATTCCTTCACCAAAAGGGTTGTCAGGCACTGGAAAAGGCTGCTGAAGGAAGTGGTGGAGTCACCATCCCTGAAGATGTTTAAAAGACGCATAGATGTGGTACTTGGGGTAGTGGGTTTAGTGGGGGACTTGGCAGTGCTGAGTTAGGGGTTGGACTTTGATCTTAAGACGTCTTTTCCAGTCTAAAAGTTTCTCTGATTCTACTGCAGAAGAGTTAAATGGTACACTTCAGAAATTATGCCAACACACACTGGGGCTCTAATGAGGGAAAGTCACTGAGCATCTGTATGCTCTTGGACTTCTTGCATCTTTTTTCTCTGAAACATCTGATATTGGCTGTGTGAAGACACTAGATTAGACTAGACATATGATTTTGATGAACTTACAGCAAATTCCTGCTTTTTTGTCTTGAACTGTTACGATTACAGGCAGTTTGACACCAGGCCAGCAATATATAATGGCCTGAAATCGCTTACACTTGAAGAATTTGGGGCTGTTGCCATTTAAGAGAACAGCAGGAGGCACGGGCGAAGCTTTAGAACTTGCAGCACAGCGCGTCTGGAAGGAGGGATCGAAACACCTATTTGTGCAGACGCTGCACTTGGTTCACGTCAGCCTGGAAACAATCACAGTGCTCGGCTGCCTTGCTTGATATTTCAGCTTCTTTTTGAAAACAAAAAGCCAAAAAACCCCCATAGCGGACACAGGAGCCCACCCGTGACGGAGCAGCTCGCAGCCCGCCCTCTCTCCCTCCCCACGTTCCCGTGCTGGCTTTACATGTCCCCTCCCATGGCCCGCCCCTCGGGCGAGGAGCCGGCCCCGGCCCCATCCCCGAGCTGTCCCCGCCGGCCGCCGCCGCCGCTCCATCCCTGCGTGGCTGCGGGAAGCGCCGCCCGGGGCCCGGGCTGGCTGGCTCGAAGGGTGGCAGGTTTCTAGACCCAGCTACGGCGTATATAACATATATGATCACATATAGAGAGAGATAGATGTATATAAAAGGGTACTTAGGCTGACCTCATAATGAGAAACGAGCCAATTCCTGCTTGCAAAGGGAATGTTTTCTGTGCAGGCACGCGATGCTCCTGTGCTGACTGTGAACTCTCAGTCAGACCCCGGCGGGGCGCGGAGGTGCCCGACCTCCCCAAAAGAAGAGACTGGCCCGGTGGTCCCTGGCCTATGCACCAAGCTGTTCACCTGCAAGAACAGACCATGCTCAGGCCCTGCCGAGTCTCCCGTGGCAGCATATTAGATCCCAAGGAGGAATGCTTTACAGGTAGGTTTTGTTAGCTATTATCTTTTGCATGTCTCTTTCCTGGGGAACGGGATAAACACAAAGGATGTGCCTGGTTAGTAACAGTGTTGTGCATAATGCAAAACAACAGCTTGGCTGGCTGTGCATTTTTATTGCATCGTTTTTACTGGTAATCTGTCGGAAATCTCCAATTTGTATTTCACTTGAGGAAAGGACACTATCAGATGTGTCTTTGCGGTCTCTCTATGTTTCTGACAGTGTTAACTCCCCTGCCATTTGAGCTTTCTGCTGCCTTCCTAAATGCTGGGCCTGGCAATGGGTGGGAATAGCACTTGCATTCCTGGCCATACCTGGAAGCAACACTCGTTTTCCAGGACATTCATGCCCTGACGTGGCCTGCACCTTGAGAGCAAAACTGTCCTGCTCTAGCTCCTCAGATAGATGCCTGACTACAGAGGTGGACAGCAAAATCCCTTATTGAGGTAGCGAGGCGAGCCATGAATTAAGAGTGATTTATCAGTATCATTAAAAACTGATGAGGATGCATAATGAAACAAGCGCTAACGTTAAGGACATTTTGCAGATGATGTCACCAGCCATTTTTTACCACAGGGGTTGATGAATGAACCCAGATTACCTAGAGGAAATGCGCACTGTCAAGGTCTAAGCCTGATACTATGACTGATAGATTTTAGAGCAGTTGGGCCAATTTATTGGTGACCAGCCTTTCAGGTGACAGACTTTTCAGCCTGTGCTTAATACTGAGCACACAGTCCAGTTTAGTCACTGAAGTTTAAGGGTGTGTGAGTGTTGTTGGATCATGACCTTAATACCTGTATAGTTCAATTTCCGCACAAAGCCCCTGAGGGTTACTTCTATGCTACCTCATAGGGATTTATGAAATTTAAATTTGGTACAACGCCCTGAAAAGGATAACATTTTTTATGCTTATGAATTTTATTGCCCTTGCATAGGGTATTTTACAGGCTTTTACAACAGATAAGACTTCTTAGTCAGAAGTTTCAGTGTTTCTAAAATTATTTTTTGGTTATACTCTTTGTCACAGTCCTGCTGGTCTAGTGACACAGTTACTTCTGGTATTGTATCATTTCTATTACACTCCAGTGATGAAACTCTCAAAAATATTTTCTTCACTCTAATCTTTGAAATAAAGCCAGCTGGGTTACATTTCTCTCAGAAATTATGTTATAGTATTTCTGAGATAGGGTGATTTTTATTGCTGTTTTAAAGCCTGTTTATGTTTTGCCCATATAAAGATGAGGACTGTGCTCTACAAAGGTGAGTGTGTCATATGCTGTATTTATAGACACTTCCACAGGCTGTCAGCTGAGTTGCCATGGCTGAAGAGATGTTAAATTTTAAATCTCGTATCTTATGTGGCATGCTATGAACCACAGTGAGAGCTAGGAGTATTAGATGGAATTTTTTGGATAGAAGAACCCATTCCACCCTGATCCCTATCTGTGTTTAGAATCTGTAGCATCGAGAAGAGTGACTTAAGAGAGGGTGAACATGTCTTAAAATGTTAAGAGTCTGATTATGCAGGACTGTGCCTGCATGAAGAATCCTTGGTCTCATAACTGGTGTCACTGATGACAGGGAAATTATTTATGTGGGTTATGAACTATTTGTATAACAAAGAGTGTACAGTATTGGAGTCCCAACAATGTGGTAAAGCTGTCCTAGGAAAAATTCCTTCAGAAATTTTATTTTGCAATAGTCAATTAGATGACTTTTTTCTTTCTGAGTGCAATGAAACAGAAACTCCCTTCTTTGATGGTGTACTCTCTGCTGTTCCAAACAAGGAGGTGTGAAATTATTTATTGGTGCCTCAAACTGTGCTTACAGGATGCTGTCTGAACCCAAGATAAGTGATGTGCACTTCATGTTTAGTACAGGGTGTTTATACAGCACACAGTGCTGTGTCCAGCAGTCTCTTCGTGGGCCACAGTCACTTCTGCAGCAAGCGCAGCCAGTGGCCAAATATCAGTGATACATGTTTAAGTTCTCTAGAAATAAAATTCACAACAATGGGTGGTTTCTTTTTTTTCAAATAATAAAAACTTTGTCAAAGATTTCATCTCAATAGGTTGAAGTATTTTTTCACATAAAATACTTCAGCATGGTTTTGGACCAACTATTTAGAAAAATTTCTATTGAACATATTTGGAAAATCAGAATTTGTGGGAAATTGTTGCTAATTTATTGATTCACTGACATTTAGAAGAGTATTATAAAAGAAAAAAATCCATTAGCATTCTCGTTTGGAATTACAACTAAGACACTGGACGTGCATGTTGCTGTGTAGCAACATGCTGGTACCCTTTGTGTATGAAAAACTCTTCTGGTTAACATTGGAGATTTGACCAGATTAGAACTTCATTTGATTTATGACCCTATTTTATTTTCTCATTTTGTTTTGAGTGTTTACAGATTAAATAAAATGCGTTATGTACATATAATTAGGTGCAAATGAATGAATCAATCTTACATTTCAATGTTTTAGCAAAAAAAAAAAAAAGAAAAAGTAACTTTCCTTGGAAAATCCCCAGTCTTGTCATTAAAACTGATCAAAAGTATGGAGGGTAATAAATGAGAATCTGAAAGTAGGTTTCCAGGTCCATATTTAGAGCTTTAATTAGTGACCTGGTTTTCAAAGGTGCTGAGCAGCTGTGTGTGTGAATTCCACCAGAACGCTAAGCTGCCCAGTGCTTCCAGAAACACACCTGTTACTCAGGATCAGCAATGGGAAATTTTATAAACCCTTTCCCAAAATTCTTTTAAGTTGATCCATTTTATTAGGTTGGTTACATGAAGTACTGTTGTAGGACATCCACATTTTGGCTCATGTCATCTGTCATAGATATCTAAGTTTTGGCAGAGGAAAGCCTGGCTTATGTAGTGAGGTCGCTGAGGGACCCAAGATGTTGGCTGGCAGCATTGTGGCACTTTCTCTTGGCTGTGAACTGACTCTATTTTATGTTGTGAAGTTCAGTGAGTATTTTTTAAACAGAAACTGTGGTTTTGTTGCAGGTTTGGCAAATCCTGTTCTTAGCCAGAAGGTTTTTGTTATTTTCCACCTCATTTTAGATTAAAATGGTCTATCACTGGAAATACTGACAGATGTCTTTTTGTATCAAAAGCCAGAAAGAATATTTAAGCATGATCTAAACAAGCTTAGAGACAAAGTATTTTGTTAATTTATCTTATTTCTTGTTTGCACTATATGTATTTCTCTTCTGCCTCCTGCAGTTTTGCAAAGTAGTTGGTAGTTTTCTATGTTTTTGCAGCATTTTGAACAAAAATTGGTCTTACTATTCCATAGTTTAACTCTGGTGCTCCTTGAGGCCACTAGTTTACACATCATCACCTAGCATAGTGCAAATAATTTTTTACTAATTTCTTTTATCAGTGGTTTTCTCAATCCATGTGTCCTGCTTAAATGCTAGTCCATTGTTGCTTTCTTTTTCTTCATGTATATTGCCAAAAATACCACAGAATTTGTCTTAGAGGTTTTTCGAGTAACAGCTCTACACAGTGTATATTCATTAGTCAAAGCTTTCCCTTGTGGTTTGGTTTTTTTTTTACTATTTTAGAGATATAAAACTACTTCTGGGGATGTAGCAACCAAAGTTACATTAAATCTACTTTTCTTCTCCACATCTTCCCAAATTACATGTTTTCATTGAGCTAATTTAGATGTGAAACAATCAAAATGGCAGTTGTATGTGCAAGGATTTGTTATTATTGATTAACTTTGGTTAGAGTTCTGTGGGAACCAGCAATCTAAGCTGTAACATCAAAATACAGCAGTGTTTCTGCTTCTGTTTTAAAAATTATAGCAGTAACGTGCAAAGCTACCAAAATATGCTATAGCATATTAGAGCACAGAGACTTCATAATTCTATGTCATGGCCTCATTGTTTGATAGGATGAAATTCTAAGCTGATTATAAATTTTCATGTAGTCTTTGTGTGTTGTGTAGCACTTCCTAGGATGTTGTGAAGGAAAGCTGGATGTAGTTAAAGGTTTTGTAACTCAGTGACATTATTTGGACATCATACAATTTTCAAGTATCATGTTCTGTTTGAGAAAAATTATTTCTGATTAAGACAGGTGTTTCTGTTTGGTTTTGGTTTTGTGCAGGTTTTTTTCCTTTTTGCTTGTCTGTTTTGTTTTGTTTATTTAATGTTGTGGTATGTTGACCCTGTCTGCTTTCTAGGTGCCCACCAAAACCACTCATTCACTTCCCTCCTCAGCTGGACAGGGGAGAGAAAATTATGGAAGGCTCATGGGTTGAAATAAGGACAGGGAGAGAACACTCAGCAATTACCATCACAGACAAAACAGACTCGACTTGGGGAAATCAGTTTAGTTTAATACCAATCAAATTAGAATATGGTAGTGAGAACTAAACCTAAATCTTGAAAAAACCCCTCTTCCCACCCACTTCTCCCTTCTTCACAGCCTTAACTTCACTCCCTCCTTTCTCTATCTCCTCTTGCTGAGCAGAGCAGGGGCATGGGGAATGGGAGTTGTGGTCAGTTCATCACACGTCGTCTCTGCCACTTCTTCCTCCTTATGGGGTGGACTCCTCACACTCTTCCCCTGCTCCAGTGTGGGGTCTCTCCCATGGGAGACAGTCCTCTATTAACTTCTACGACTTGAGTCCCTACCACAGTCTGTTGTTCTCCATTAATTCATCCAGTGTGGGTCCCCAATGGGCTCACAAGTCCTGCCAGCAAACCTGCTCCAGTGTGGGCTCCTCTCTCCACAGGCCACAGGTCCTGCCAGGAGCCTGCTCCAGCACAGGCTTCCCATGGGGTCACAGCCTCCTTCGTGCATCCCCCTGCTCCTGTTTGGGGTCCTTCAGGGGCTGCAGGTGAATCTCTGTTCCCCCATGGACCTCCAAGGGCTGCAAGGGCACAGCTGCCTCACCATTCACCTTCCTTCTCTCCTCCTTCACTGACCTTGGTGTCTGCAGAGCTGTTCCTCTCTCACATTCTCACTCCTCTCTCACAGCTGCGATTGCCCTTGTGTAGTATTTTTTCCCCCTTCTTAAATCCATTATCCCAGAGGTGCTTCCACTGTTGCTGGTGGGCTCAGCCTTGCCAAGCAGCTGGTCTGTCTTTATATAAAAAAATGTGAAAGTTTTTGCTATGGCTATGAATTAAAGCATTTTCAGACTTCTGGCCAGTTTGGTAATGGCAAAGATGCAACAGATTTATTTTTTTTTTAATTGAAAATATAAAAATTATCTATTTCAACATCAGAAATAAAAAACTTTTATTGAGACCACAATTCCTATCTTACCTTCTGAAAGATCTGAGGGGTTTTTTTGGCATCTCTTTGAGAGGAATAGAGACAAAATACTGTGACCACTTTTGACATGATTTCAGGCATAGGATTGCCTGAAAAGTAGAAACAGATATGGGCTTATATTCTCTCCACTGTGTCCGTAGCCCTCAAAGGTTAAGGATCATTTATGTGTCTTTAGGGCAAGATGGAAAAATAGTAATAATAACTCTAAAATTTTCCAAACCATCAGTGTCCCACTTATTTTTTTAATGTATGTATTTTGTAAAGTCTCAATAGCTTTAGAAAAAGCAATAGCAATGGAAGTGAAGAGTGGCATGTCACAGCAAAGACAGAGGGACCATTACATCTCATGGACAATGCTGGCTTTTGGGATACAAGCAAATCAAAAAAACATACAAAAACCCAGTTTTACGTTATTTCTTGTATGTTATCCTGGCAAGTGCTTCCAAGGCATCAGCCAGCAGTTACTTTTCCCAAAATGCTCTTTCAAATAGAATGCAGTCTCCATCCTGTGTGCAGGCACCAACCTGGGTGCCTTCCATGTCAGGTACCTGAGGTATGAGCACATTTGATAGTGCTTCTGTGCAGGACAGGAGGCTGGAGCCAGGACACCCTCCAGGTGAGATCTCAGACAAAGGAACTGGGTGTTCCTAATGCATCTTCCAGGCAAGGGCCTGTTTTGATCTTTGAATATAGTGAACATTAAGCCAACACATTTCTAATTCAACAGCTTCAGGGGAACTGTAGCAAGGAAAAAGAGAGCCCGATCTGTGGTGATTATTCATGGGCAGACAGACAGGTTCTGTGTCTGGACTCTTGGCTGAGGCTGGTGGATTATTCCAGTCCCTGCAGCCAGAGGCAGCTCATTTGGCATTATTTTCTGGTAACTTTTCCAACAAACTCTTTTATCCACAAGTGCCAAGCTGCTGAGGACTGGAGTGGCCCAGTCTGAACCAGGCACTAGCCAGCCCGTGTCTCTCTGTGTCCTGGTAGTGATGATAAGGGGGAATGGCTCTGTCCCACCTGCTCCTGTTCCTCTGTCTGCATCTGCCATTCCTCTTGGCTGCTGCTGCCTGTTCCTGGGACAGAGTCTGGCACTGTGTGGCTGGGTGCCCCCAGTGCTGCTTGGAGCAGAGGGTGCAGGAGCACTTCTCTTTTGCCCAGAACAGCCACCCTGGCAGCGGCAGACTTCGTGCAGAAAATGAAGGGGAGAGATGCAGAGGTACTGACCAGTGTTAAAATTATCACGTCAACATGACTGTGGTAACTCCTTGATGGCCTTGTGTTACATCCACAATAAGTTCTGGGTGTCTTTTTATGTGGGCATCAGCTCCAGATATTTTGTGCCTGAATATCTGAGAAGCTGAAAATGTAAATGTAAATTTATGCTTAGGATACATATATAGTTAACACAAATATATTTTTAAAACCCTGTTATGAAAAGCCTGATTGAGGAGTGAAGATCTTACTGATAAGCTTTGTGGAATACCCTTCAGGAATTACAAAAAGGTTTTCTTGATTTGAGTAGAAGCATTACAGAACTGTAAAAACTATAAATAACTGTGGCAACCTCAGCAAACTGACTAAATCTACTGGCAGCTCTTTGGCTCAAGAGCAGTAGGTGGGATATATTCTTTATATTTACTGCAATATTAAAATACGCATATTTATCTTTGAGGGGTGCCATTATACTGTTACTTCATGTGTTTCTGTTGGTAATCAACCAGTTATGGTTTTTTCTTCAGGAACTTCTGGGTTTTAAGATATTATTGGAATCTTCTTGCTGTTTCAGACGTAGTGAGCATTTTTAATTCCTTCAAATCCCCTAGCTCTCACAAAAGTTAACTCTGATAGAAAGCCAGTTCCTTTTTTGCAGCAGTTCACCCTTTGCTAATTCTGTTCTTTGGAGTAGAAAATATACCTTTAAAAATACTGCAAGCTTCTGAGCTTGAGGATTACTGGGAATATGAAGGTTTCTACAGTCACTCTTTACTTTTTGTATTTTTCCTTAATTCAATAAGAATGCCAGTTTAAGGGAACAGAAAAAAAGCGTATTTTCTTAAAAAAATCATATTTAAGTGAAATACTATTGTTAATGTGTGCCACTTCCCTCTAGTGAATAGAAGTGGAATTGCTCCATCTCATGCCATGCCATTGAGCCCCTAGCTGCAACCAGATTACGGAATTTTTCTTCAAATTTCAATAGCAGAGTTGGCTTTTCTGCAATGGAACAATGTGAACTTTTTTCTGCTTTTTCTATTAAGGAAGAACTAGGCTTTCACTGCAAAGCATGCTAGATTTGCTAAATCTTGTCCTTTGCACACACATAATGCCCAAGTAAATATAAAATTAACAACAGCAAAACTGTACAGCTATTACTCCTGTTTCTGTATATCCCTGAGTTTGAGTAATAGTTTCATGCTCCTTGTCCCTGTTTGCATACATGAAGCATTTATTTTAACAATGTTTACTTTTTCCTTGATAGTTGAATACATTTTTGTGTAGTAATCTTAACTCCTCCATGATGGGCTGATGTTTGCTTTATTAAACCTTTAAGTAATTGATACCAAAGCTTGAGTTGTTTGGTCACAGATAGGTGTGCAATTCTAGATAAAAATATCTAGCCACATATTTTCACTTGGATGTTTTTGTTGAAGAGGTAACAGAGGAAAAGAGTGTTACAAAAATGTTGTGTATGTGATAAATATTCTGTCAAATGTCAGCCAACAAGGCATCAAGTGTGAGATTTCTCTGGCTAGAGGCCAGTCAAATAGCTCAGCAGTCACCCTAGTCTGTACTCTGTACTTATGAGCCATGGAGAGAAATACATGCATTTAGCTTTCCATTTATCATCTAAAGTACACAGCTAAAATATTCTCATGGTCAGAAGCTGATTGTTTCTATTTACTGCACATGAAAGATGTATCAAGCTAGCATGAGATGAATCCTGTATGGAGTGGTCTTTAAAAAAATATCTATTTGTGTCTGCTTCTTTGCTCATTAATTGTGCCATTAATTAGTGTAATAAATGTACCATTAATCAGTGGTGCTGGTGAAAACAGCTTTTTTCTTGTACGCTGACAACCAAATTTAGTCCATTAGAGTTGCACAGGCTGTGAAGGTCACAAGCCTAACGAAGTAAACAGCCTGAAGAAGTTGTATGACTCGCAGAAGGAGTGAACCTTAAATCAGTATGAAATCTGATGTGAGGCAAATGTATGCAGAAAAATGTTCATAGAAAAAAAGAGCATAGATCCAAGATATTTTTAGTAATGCCTAAGAGATGCAGAGGTATGCCGAGACTAGAATTTGCTCTGTAGAGCTCTGTATGTTTATTTATCATACTCACACATTAAAGCTGACACTAGACATCCACCTACCTGAAGCTTAAAGAGCAGAATGTGTGAATGTAGCTGAAAGGCCAAGTGTAACACATTCCCTTGTTTTCCTTCCTTTAGGGATATTTTACATTTCACATCCATGCTCTTTTCTGCTACCCAAAGATGCAATTCACCCTTGTTCTTAAAGGATGGCAGATGTTTTTTGTAATGGCTAAATGAACTTTTTTTTTTTACCAAAAGAAGTATTAAAAATATGAGGCCAAATCCCATGGCATCTAGTTAGGCAAAACTCACACTCAGATTTGAGGATTATAGCTTTTTTTTTTTTTATGTACTGTGCCGTACATCACTGCATCTGTATATTTTCTTCCTTTGTAACAAAAGGATAAATTCCTGTTTGTTATTGCACAGCATTTTCAAAGCTCTGGTTGAGAAATACTATTACAGAATTGTTATTAAAAATTATCTCTTCTCTTTTCCAGAGAAATCAGTGCTTGCCCAGCCAACATTTGTTTTTGAAAAGAAAGACCACTCTTTGAAGGTAAAAAGCCTTTTTTTCCCTTTTTCATTATTGATAAAAAGTGCTGAGAAATAGAGATTCTATACACAGTTATCCTAGTAGTAGTATGAGATTTTAGCCCCAGTTAAGACTTGTAATAAGTGGTCTCAAAATAGAGCAAGGAAGAATAGAAAACAGAAGCAAGACTTAATGCATATATGCTGGATTTTATACTTTGTGTCTCTGTCTAGAAAATGACTCTTCTATTTTCCTTGACCTTTCCATGCTTATTTTTTTTCCAGCGGCCTGCAGAAGACCCAGTTTGCAAAGCTGAAAATGGTAATGACCACCTCCCTGGAACAGCATAATGTAACTGGGTTATTCATAGGTCTGCCTGTTGCCTATGGAAACGGTGTTTGGACTCTTTCCATGAGCAGGGGCAAATCCCAGTTACCAGACTAAGATTTTGTGGACTGTAGAGCCACCTACTCTGTCCTAATATATATGTCCCTGTCTTACCTCAAGAGTTCTTCTACGTCTCATATTTACCAGAAAGACAAACTCCAGAAGCTCTGAAAATTGCCCAAGCATATTCATCAGCTGTATGAACTCCTAACTGCCTTTTTCTATTTGCTCAGGCAATGTTATAATGTAGCTCCTCATTCTTAATGTTTTCTGAGCCCATGGGCTATGAACTGATTTTAAGTGCTTGCTTTAGGTTCCCTGAACTTGGTAGAAATAAAGAAGACTCCCCAGGGCTTTGTGACAGGTGTTGACTGAGATTCCAAAGCCCTCTTGCTCTTAGGTACCACCTTAAAGCTGTTCTGTAAGTCACTCCTGGAATTTATTGTGTTCAGATCTTAATTCTGTATCATAACATCGTGCTGATGCCGCCTGCCAACCTGTCCCTGCATAACATCATATTTTCTTTTCTCCAGATTTCATGAGTTGCTCTAGAAAACGTGCAAGATCATCATCTTTGACTTTGCAGAAGTCTGACTCTCAGTCTAACACTGGTATGACATTTAGCTCTAGTCATGTTTTAATTGTTGTAGTTCTGTATTCTCATCTGGTGAAGGAAAGAATGAATTCTCCTGTCTAAAAAGTGTTTCTGCATTGTAGGCATGCTGCAAGTCATGAAAACTTAAACATTGATACTTGCTGGTAATTTCTAGTAAATACCTTTTTAATTAAAAATATATTATTTTTTCCATACTTACATAATATTACATATAGTGAAAAATCTATAAATTTCATATCATTTTCTTGAATTGCTCACACAGTCAAGGGAGGATGAGGGCTGGAAAGGAATTATACTCTCTGGCTTTTTGAAGAGATCAGTGTCCCCTGGGCAATCCTTTAAAATGTAAAGCAGTTTCCAGAAGGGCCCCCCCTTCTATCCAGCCAAGAGCTGGCTGGGAGGGCCCATTAAAGACTGTGTATTGCTTCCATGGGAAATGAGCACAAATCACTGAGACTACTGTGCAGAAGGACTGATCTGTTTTTCACAATATTTATTTAACATGTGGATGGTACCAGAAAGGTACTTCTGAATTGAGGCATTAATATGTGTCCAGTGTATTTTTTTTTAATGTAGTGCTGTGACACATCTGAATGTACCTAAGAGGACATAAGATAAGCTAGGTTTGGTTTACTCTGAAAGTTATACTGGGATAGATATGCTAGAAATTTTAGGGCATGCCTATACCAAAAAATAAAGCAGAATGCAGGAGGAAGCTGGAGTTGATTGCCCACACTGTTTAAGTGATAGGTCCCTCTCTGGTTCTGTTTTGAACCTCTCCACCTGGTGGTCTCCAGGACAGAGCTGCCACAGAGGGGATTAGCTGTGTGCCTGAGCCAGGCTGTGCTGCTTGGCCTCAGAGACCTCCAGAGACCAGCAGCACAACAGTCTGCTTCAGAAAGATGGTAGGTAGCAGATAATAATTTATTCTACTGTCAATGAAAGCATGACATCAGCATAGCTAACCCCAAAACTGGTCTTTTTTATTCTCCAAACAAGTGATAATTTCAGTCTCTTATTCTTTTAGATACAGCTCTCACACAGAAAAGAGGGAGATCATCTTCATTTAACATCCTTCCTACTTTCCCTCCCTCCCAGACAGGTAATTAAAAATAAATATTTATGTAGAAAAGCAAGTATTAGCTAAAATAAAGATGCATGCAGAAATGTATTTTGTGCAAGACAGAGCTGAAGTGTGTTGGATTAGTCTGGTATTTAGATGGGAGAAAGGAATGTTTTATAAGGAGGATTGGTAGTTCAATACAAGAAATGTTTTTTGCATTTGTAGTTGGGGAATCCTCTGGGGCAGGGGTGCACTTACAGAGCGTGATACAAGTTATACTTGAAAAAATAAAAGCTACAGTAATTACATGAATATTTTGCTTGCAATTTAATGGTGATTGTTCCTACAGGAATATAATTTTCTATCCTAGGAGCCTGTTTTCCACCTAACCAGGGACCCAGGGAATATCCTCACTCCTAGTGCTAACAGGAACAATGGAGTGGTCTCAAATCCTAGTCTATGTCTCTTACCAGAGACAGGTTCTTGACAGACACTGGCATAGAGGATTTCTAAACAATGTTAAGAGTTCACAACACTGTGATAGCAGCAAAACATACTCTTGCAATGAAAAGTGGTGATTGTAGGTAGTGTATCAGCGTGCCATTTCAGAGGATGTGGTACACGTGTGGCATCCCACCCTTAAGGGGAAGGGAGCACCCAAGATTTGTAGGTGGTCATGGTGGAAAGGAATGACAGAAGTCAGAGGTTCTGCAAAAGCTTACAAAGTTTTACTAGTATGTTACACACTTGGCATGAAAGCTGGTATAAGTCCGCCCCTGATCTATTATAAGCACATAGAAGTGGGTTTTGGAGGAAGGGGTAAGGTGAAAGGGGAAGAGAGAGAATTAAAGAGAAGAGAGAAAGCAAGAAAAAGAGAAAGAGATCACCAGTCCTGATTCCAGCATCAGCATTGTTCTGGCTGAAGGCATGTCCAGGATCCTGGGGCACACACCTGGGCTTCATGGGGTACCTTTACATAGAAAGGTCTCCACACCCTGGGGATAAGTTTCTCTCTTTCTATGCAAATCAGTCCTCATGTGCAGTTCCTTCTTTCTGGAAATGGGTCAGAGGTTTTGGAGGTCTTGGTTGGTCTTGATGCCCCTACAGTCCATGGCCACATCTTGGCCTCATTCCTGCTGTGCTGAGCCATGTTGCGCTTACAGTTGTCCTGGAAAAGTGCTGCCCTACCTCTGTGTGGCCCCTTCTCCAGCCACATCCTGCACTTTCTCACAGCGCATTACTACCAGCAGTCCTTGGTTGGCTCCACAGCTATCCAGATGTCAGTGAACACACATTACCCTCTTACCTTCTAGGCTTTTACAACATGGTTGCCATCACCTTCTCACTGGTGTTTGATATCTTTATTAAAACAGTGAAAGCATCAATAGTGCACTACCATCATTCTAGAAAGTTATGAAGGCCTTTTTAGCAGAACAGGGCAGGGTACATTTACTTATTTATTCCTATATACTTGGATCTCATTTAATAATCTTAAAAAGGCCTAAAAGTCGAACAGATAACATTGCCATTTCAATGACTTCTACAAAACAGGAACACCTACTTTTAAAAGCTGAAGAAAGATTTTTCCTTTAAAACATTTATTAATATCCAAAAGACTGTGACAAAGCCAGAAAACCTCTGGTGCTTTCTCTTCCAAAGTCTGTCCAGCTGTTAAAACTGAGCAGTTTTCTTGAAGATCTTTTTCAAATGGTTATGTTGGAATATTGTCAAGCACTACCAAAACAGAGAGGAATTACAGAAACATGAATTAATGGTTAAAATTTGGGTTTACTCATTATTCAATTTTAAATTCCTTTTCTGTAGTAAAGAAGAATAACATATTCATGACCTCAGCTCTTCTTCAAAGAAATCCTGACTTCACCAAAAGTACAAGAGAAGGTAACTGTCATTGTAGTATTTAGTTGCTATAGTTCCATAAAGACATTCTTTAGAGATATGGAAAACATAAAAATAGCAGCTCTTTTCCAGAATGAATGATAGGCTAGGTATCTTTATGCAGTTCATAACTTACTCGTTTGACTGTGTAAATGTCCTATGAACTCTGGTCTGAGGATCTACTCTGACTGCTTATTTCCTGAGTGGACTAAATATAACCTTGCATAGTGAAATTTCACATTTTGAGTACCCCTGCTCCTGGAGAAGGTAATGAAGAAACCTCCTGGCATCTGCAGATGCAGAATTAAATCTGAAATGACAGAAGATATATCTAAACAAAGCAATAAATATAAGTATAAAGATATACTTAAATATATAAATATAAATATATTTTATAAGTACAAATGAGTATGTTTATGTATATAACACATTACTTTTTTTATCCTGATAGGATAACACATTGGTTTCACTTCAGAGTTGTGTATTTTAGAAACCATTACAATTTTTCAGAATATGAAGCAAGTAAACAACAGCAAATGTTAGTTAAAAATATTTTAAAACTTTCAGTAAAGGAGGCAAGACATATAGGTATGAAATAGATGTGAAGAAAAAGTATGTTTAAATATTTTGTCTTTGTATTTTGCAAGGATCCTTGTCACCAAGTCAATTGTGGAATGTCATTAGACCTGCCACTTTACAGCCCCCACAAGCCCTGACCTGTCCTGAAATTCCTGTAGTATCTCTAGTGACTAAGAAAGAAGCATGTGTTCAGGTAAAAAGAAAAATAATTTTACTGGACCTCAAATTAAGGAAAAAAACCAACCAAACAAAAACACCCAAAACAACCAAAACCAAACAAACCAGTGCTGTTTTAAAGCAATTAATTATTCCACTGTGTGATTTTCAAGAAACTTCCCATCTGAGTTTCAGTGGAATTGATGTATCACTGACGTGATTTGAAATGTTAAACTCATACTGTCTGTGTTTGAAAAATCATCTTTTCTCTGCAGGCTGTCTTACCTTTCTGATATCAGGGTTCTATGGGCAAATCAGCTTTGGGTGTTTTGGATTTTGTTTATTTAGAAAGTGAGATTTTAGTATTTTAATTGAGGGCACTGGCTTAGTACACAGCTGGAGGAAGCTCTGCCAACTACCACATCTATATCTGTAACAATCTATATCTGTCTGTCTGTCTATACCTCAGTGACTTTGGATTCTAGCAGATCTGTTAATAGCAGAAAATATAGCAGTTCTAATTAATCCATTTGATTTTATTATTCCTAGCTATCTGAAGACAGCTCTTATTCATCATCTGAGAATTCAGTAAATTCCAAAACAGCAGTGGGGTCATCTACTACTGTGAGTTTTTCCAGCTCTCAAAAAACGCAGTAAGATTTTATTTATTACATTTCTACATCATTTTGTCACTTGGCTGATGGCATGCCCTTTTGTCCTGCATGTCTAACATGGTACTAAGCCCATGCTATCTGCACCCACACAGGGCTCAGTCGTGTCTTTGTGTGGTGCCAAGATCTTTGTGTGCAGACATGAGCTTCATATACCATAAAAAATGGACTCCTAACTGTAATTAATCTCTGTGGGATAGGCAGTTTCTCACTGGCAACCACCAAGCCAGAAACTATTTTGGTTTGCCATCTCTCTTATGACTGCATGTCTGCTGCATCTCATAAAAAAGATGCAGAGAAGCTCAGGAAATTTCATTCTTTTGAGGAATTACCAATATATGTCAGCATATTGGACATGAGGCATAAATAAAATAATACAGGATTGTTTTGGAAGACCAGGTGAATGCTGCAATTGATGCTCTACTGTCCTTGACAAAGCAGAATTTCTGGCACAAAAAGCTTTCTGTGGTGACTGTGATAGGCTGGCATTTTTGTGCAGCACAGACTTCAGAATTTTTGTATGAGGAAGCTGACTTCCTTGGACTAGGATGTTTCCCCATCATCTCAACACCGTATGTGATGGAAAGAGCCCCATTCTTGGAGATTAATCAAATTCTGACTAAAAGCTTGGAAGGCTTGTGTCATAAGTGACAGAACTACAACAGTGGGAAAACTCAGGCTTGCAGTCATGTATTCAACTTTGCACAAGATTTGCCTGGAAAACTGAAAGGGTTCAAGGCCAGCACTGGCACTGGTGGCTACTCACACCTTTCAGGACGCACTGAGAAGGCCACTACCTGAATCTATTCCCCTTCCATAATCCCATACCAGTACCTTAACCACATTTCTCCTCCCATTGTTCCTTGTTAGTGATCATTCGCTGATATCAGTGACTGTGTTTTGTATTTTCATGACAATGCCATCCCTGGTACGCTTCGTTCTTGTCATGCAGCAACATAAGGCTATTGAGGCTATAATAACATTTTAAGGCTGGCACTTCCAGTTAACTTTCTCTTAAAAGAAAGATCCTGCACTGATTAATTTTTCTTACATTTCTGAATATAATCAAAATATTTTCCCACATTTTTTCTTAGAAATTAGCCTCTAGTTCTTGTTTTTTAGCTCTTTTGATGTGCTGTCCTTAAGAAGTTGCTACTGGAGCAGCCTAGAAGTAGCAGATGAAGTGTCAGTATGGAAATTGATCATAATTCAGTGAATTTTAGTGAGGGGTGTGTTTAAGGTTAAAAAACTCATTAATACGCTTCATATTCCCTGTTCATGGCCCAAAACATGCTTAGAGGCTTTCAAGGCTGACAAGTATTTTCTAATTTCTCTTTTTTGCTCCTAGTCTTAGCAACACATCAAGCATGAGAATGTTATGGAATATTTTTCTCATTAAGTGTAAGATTGAGATAGGTGGTACTTGGTAAGCCCTTCATCCTTGAAGAGATTTAAAGCACAGTGTAGTTGTGAACAGAGAAACTGTGTTTTAGAGACAATCATCAAAGTTCTGCCAACAAGCCCAGCTAATTAACAGGAATATCCTCTGCATGACATATGTTACGTTAAGCTCTTCCAAGGGTGATAAATACTGTGAAAGAAAAGTAAGTGGTGCTGAAGTATGCAGTTTGTGACACAGTATCATGTCGCCTTCCTGCCAAGTCATTCTTCTGGAATAGAAAGTGAAAAGAACTTGCATGGTTTTGCCTATGCCAGCAAGACATGTAGGATTAAGCTCTACAGAAAGCATAAACAACCTATAACCCTTTCGTAAAAAAACCCCAAACAAATGAAAACCAAAACCAAATGAGCAGCAGGAACAACTTCCACATAAAGGAGTTTACAAAGACTTTTGTAGAGACTTTTACAAAAAATGGACCTGTTAATTTAAAGTGGCTATGTAATTAGTAGGTCAAATCACAATTCTACTTATATTAGAGTATTCTTGAGTGTAATCTCCAAAATATAGTTATCCAGTACCAAAGGATTGCAAATATTTAGTTTTCTTCTCATTTTAAGTATATCTATGGAACAGGTAATTGAGAAATGGAAACACTTTTCTCTCCTGTTTTACTTACACCTCATCTTAAGCCATCTGCTATCGTATCTTTATATGTTTTCAGTATTTGTGTGTGTATGTGAACACACTGCTTTCTTGCCCTCCCAAGATGTAAGCAGGATGACCAAGGAGTGCCTGTAAGGCACCAGGGTGTACATTATTCTGCAGGGTACCAGAGCTGCACCAACATGAAAGGATAGCTGTTAATTGTTGGTAGTCCGTTGGAGAAGCAAAAGGAAACAGGGAAATGAAAGTAGCTCATTAAATTTTCTTGAGTAAGACATTTCGCTGAGGAGGAAGTGGCATGTTGTTTTGCTGCTTGTTCTTTGGTCTTAAGGAACATCCTCAATAATTGTAATGAAATATAGTGTGATACTCTTTGTTCCTTTTGTGAAATGTTGCATAGAGAATATTCTCAGATTCTCTTAAAGAATTCGCCTGATTACTTACGTGATTGTTTCTTGCTTTTCTTTAATGTTAGATGTGGTGAATCTTTAAAATGCTTTAAATAGTTCTAAATCACAGTCTTATATTATCTTGTTCCCACAGAAGTCAGTTGCTCAAAGAAAGAAGTGCACAAAACAGCAGCAATTCTGATTTTGTGTTTGGGGAAAACATGGTTGAAAGAGTTTTGGTTGGATCTGCACATGCTGGTAGACTTTTTATCAAGGTTAGTATACTTAAGAGTATAATTATTTTTTCAGATATTGATTCTTTTTAGGTCCTCTTTCTTTTAAAGATGGGAGTAAATATGGTTCAATGACTCTTGAGGAGAAAATATCTAAGAATGTGCTGCTGGAGGTGTAGGCATTCTTACCTTCACCACCTGAGACAGGTTCTTTAATTACTAATGCATACCATTATGCACTTCTGGTTTGCTCATTTTTTGACTTGAAAAAGAGTTTTTTATCTAATTCATGTAAAGTGGTACAGCCACAACATAAGATAAAAGAACGTGGGCCCTATTGCTCTAATAACTTCCATCATAACTTTGAAGGGATCAGGTACCTGAAGGGAGCGTAAGAAAGCTGGATAGAGACTATTTACAGGAGCATGGAGTGACAGGACAAGGGGAAATGGCTTCAAACTGAAGGACAGCAGGTTTAGATTTGATATTAGGAAGAAATTCTTCTCTTTGAGGGTGGTGACACCACTGGAACACATTGCCTAGAGATGCTGTGGATGCCCCATCCCTGGAGGTCATCCAGGGTGACCATCCGAGGCCAGGCTGGATGGGACTGTGAGCAACCTGGTCTAACGAAAAGTGTCCCTGCCCATGGCAGAGGGGCTGGAACCAGATGATCATTAAGGTCTCTTTCAACCCAAACCATTCTGTGATTCTGTAATAAATAAGTATGAGGGAAAAATTGGACACCCACCCTAGAGAGTGTCCATGTTAAAGCATATTGTGCATGCCCGCGAAACAGCTTAAGTCCTGAAGGACTCTAGGTCAAAAAGTTGGTTCCCAAGCTGAGGACTACACCCTTGAAAATGGAATTAAAATTCAGTTTTCAATAGAAGAAGGATGAAAACTGTATGCTTATCTACCAGGTAAAAAGCTTGGCAACCACAGGTTTGGGCTATGACTTCTGGCCAGGATTTATATATAAGGAATGAGTTACGCCACTGAGCACTGTCAGGAGCCACAAGCATTTATTTAGACATGCCTAAGAAAATTTATCTGCAAAACTGAAGGTGATAGAAATTTTTAAGTCCTCTGAGGTTAAATTTGTGCTGACTGAGAGTTTTAAACTACTCTTCTGGGAACTATGGCTTTGAACTGGAAATGAACCGGTACCTTAACATCTAAGTACTTCGGTGGATTTAAATATCACTCAAGGATCCATACAAAGAGCCCATTCTTCTTGGAGGAGGAATGGTGTTCTGATTCTACAATAATAATATTAGTTCCTCTAGAGACTGAAATTGTATCATCTGGGCCAGTTTTTACTCCGAAGCTATTAAAATTGCTAATCTTCAGCCTAGCATGCATTAAATGATTCAATGTTCTGTTTGATATAAAGTTACATACTATTTTATTTAAATAGGAATTGTTATTTCCCCCGTGTTTCTCTAGAGTCCTGAGAAGCATCCCAAGCTGTGTAATGAAGCTGATTTACACAAAGGAGAAATAACATCCATGTCCTTAGGATCTTCTCATGTTGGGCCACAAACAAGTAAGCATACTAAGCAAACAAACACAGTTAGCTTTATTGTTATGTTTCACTGTATTTTAGAGGATGTCAAATAAGTGGTGGTCAATAATTTTCATCTATTCTCAAGCTATCCAGTCATGAATACACTTAAAGTATGTGCCAAAATCTATATTCAGAAAGCAGCTACAGCTTGGTTTATGACATGTGAACTGGACTAACTTCAGAAAGTATGATCTAAATTACTCATAAGCACAAGATTTTCTGGTTTGCTCATAAGCACAGAGTTTTACAGATTATTATTTATTGTTTGAAATAAATGCAGCAACTTTTATGAATGCCTTGTGGACCACATTTTCGAACTACAATTTTAAGCTGTCTGCTGCTTGCACTTTGCAAATTCTCATATAAATGACTTTGTTATTTGGGATGCTAATTGTGAGACTCAAAGTTCTATGCAGACAGATTTCAGGGCTTGTTGGTGACTAGTGTGAGATTTTCTACTAAACAAGCCATGTAAACCTAGGCTGTGAGGAAATCCCCAAGAGACCCCTATCGTGAGCCTTCTTGACAAATTTTACACTCCTCTTTACTAACAGATGTATTAGAGCCTATGATTCGTGTAAGCATTCTTACAAGTAAAAAAATTATAAAAATAAAGCCTTTGGAACATGTGTATAGATTATGCAAATGTACAAAGCTTTGTAATAATGGTGTTCCTTTTAAATCTTGTCCTTCTGTGTTACGGTTAAATATTGTATATGTATTATTATACTGAATATTGGGATATGTATTACTCTGAATAGCAATGTAACACATGAGTTTAATTTGGAAAATCAGCTTCTAAATATTTAGGCCTTGTTTCTGCTTGTTTCTGTTTGTCCCTTGGGATGAACCTCTGCAACTATAAACAGCCCTGTTCAATTCTGTATGAGCCTTTTTAGTGAGGTATTTTGCTTTTCTGCCTTTTCTTTTCCTATTCTGTTTATTTCTTTGGCCAAAAACTTACTAATAACACTAAACAATGTCAGATATCACAGGTATTACTGAGGTCACAGGTCATCCTCTGTACTAGTTTTGTGATCCTAAAAATATTCTTTTTTTTTTCCCTACAGAAAGAGCTTTGTTGAGGAATGCAACACTAATTGAATCAGCAGCTGCTTGTATTTCCAAGCCAGTGGAGAAAATCCTGTTAGATAAAGTTGAAGTTATAACTGGAGAAGAAGCAGAACACAATGTGTTGCAGGTGTGTATTTCATAAAACCCTGATGGTGACTAGTTTTTTTCTTGAAAAGAACATCTAGATCTGTTGCAGATGCAATAATCTGAAAATTACTTCAATTTATATTTTGAATTTTTGCTTTTTTTAAGCTATGCCCCAGCTAACCTATTTTTCTGTAGGTTGGTATTTTCTTTTTCATATTATATTTGTTCATTTTATAGTCCCTTTCGATCAGTGTCTTTTTCAGAATGTCCTTCTATAGTGGTATTTTATAAGCATCTACACAGTATACCAGTGTAACCAAAACCTCAGAATTGGAAGTGATTTGAGTAAAGATGGGGTTTATGAAAAAACTTTTTTGTGGAAAATAGCAATGTGTTGTTACAGTAATTTGTTTTATAGTTCAGCTAAAATAGCAATTATCTTTCCAACCTGGAAGGGCATATCTTGCTATTCTTCATCTTCAAAATGTTATTTTCTCAGCAAATAGCAATTATGATTTTAAAAATCTTAACATTATTTTATCTTTGATTAATTCTTCTGTCTTG
Organism: Coloeus monedula; assembly: GCF_965178545.1. Classification (NCBI taxonomy): domain Eukaryota; kingdom Metazoa; phylum Chordata; class Aves; order Passeriformes; family Corvidae; genus Coloeus; species Coloeus monedula. The sequence continues at coordinate 73,405,314 of NC_138822.1, forward strand.
GCAGAACACAAAAGTTTTACTTGGAGCAGTACCCTTCTAGTAGTGGTACTGGTATCCTGGGCTGCATAACATTTGTAATGAGTGAGAAAATAAGGTTGTACAACTTTTGCAACAAATTCAGCTGCACTGGTGGATATCATAGATGAAGAGTTAATGAAGAGGAAATAATTGAAAAAGTCAACTGGGATTCATGCTGAATGTTTTCTATGATGTGAAAAGAGTTGAGCACAGATCTAGGAGCCATTTCATTTTAAGTAATAATGGTGATGTATCTATATATCTACTGTTGTACATGTGCATATGGATGTATTAAAAGTCATACCAGAAGTTTTAGAACCATAAAACTTTAGAGCAAATAAAACTAGCATTGGCTGGCAGTTTTCGTCATGTATTTCTCTTTCAGATTAACTGCAAGCTCTTCATATTTAATAAGCTTTCTTTAACCTGGACTGAAAGAGGCAGAGGATCCCTGAGGCTTAATGACACTTCTAGCAATAAGCATGGATTGTTGCGGTCAAGGCTAAGTAAGAATTAAATAATGAAATATCTCATACAGAAAACACCAAATAACCTGTATTATTGTTGGCCAGAGTTTATTTCAGAGCAGTTAAATCTGAGAAGATAATTATATTTAAGTCAAGTTGCTGAGAATCTTTTTACCTGATAAAATTCTCTGTTACAGACTGAGGAACTAGGCTCACATATGTCGTTAGGGTCTGTGTACTTCTCTGCTGCACTGTGTCTTCAGCTCAGTCACCAATCTGACGATTTGCTCTTTGTTGGTTCTGCTTTTTCAGCAGCACTGTTTAAAGACACTTCTGGAATGTTTTTTTTTACTGAGCTGTCATTTTTTGTACTGTATTGCACAGTTGCAGCAGATTATTTCCTTTGTGTGCCAGACATATTGAAAGAAACAAATATATATGGATACTGAAAAAAAAAAAATCTCACTATTATCAGGGTTTTAGACCAAATTAAAAAGAATAATTGAAGGAAATTGAAAATATTTGTTGTATACAAATGCTGGAGAAATGCTGCAGCATGTCTTATTAACCTTCTTATTTGAGTTATGCGAAATCAAGGTAGCTTGAGGCTGATTCTCAACACCCGACTCTGGGAACAAATGGTTATAAAGAGAGCAAACAGAAAGAGTCTGTGCTTCACTGCGACAGATCAAGAGGACCACTCTGTTCAAGTGTTTTTAACTCAGGTGAGTAGAAGCCAACAGCTCCAGACAAATCCCCACTTCATCTAGAATTCTGAGGAGTTGCTGAAGGTTAGTTTTGGCAAATGGCCTTCATGCTCTGTCAGACTATGCTCAGCTTAGATGTTACGTGGGTTTTATTATGGAATGCATTAGAATGATATTCCAAAAAAACAGGTGATGATGTCATATGGCCTTAGGACATTTCCAGACTGGTTCACATACCACCAATGGAATGGATATCATTGCAGTAATATGCAGAAATGGCTTTTTTTATGGAAGCAATACAGTCAGAATTTCTTCACAGGTAGTTACAATTTTTTAAGATACTCTGGTGAAAGGCAGCAGCTTTCTGCCATGGTTCTCAAAACAGCACTTGCAATAAATCTATCCAGTGTAGGACCTGTGTTTCTCAGTTGAGAAGAATACAGAGTTTCAATATTGCCTTATGTAAGACAATAGTCTTGGGAACTCTGGTTTTCTCCAGCAAGGGCTAAATTGGAAATGGAAATGACATAGACTTATTTGCAAATAAACAGCACGTATGTCCCAAGTTGGAAAGTGAGAGCATCCGCATGAGTTTAAGGATGTTTACAGTTTCCCCAGTAGATACTTCTAGAAAGGATTCAGCTTGCTGGGAAAGAAAAATAAATCATCACTTCCAGGAAGTGTCACATGTCTTACACAAGCAAAGCACCATGCACTGTATATGCAAGTACTGTATGTCTGTCACTTCCTAACAGGGATTGACTTAACTATGGCTGTGCTGGACTGCTGGTCCGCATGTGAGAATTAAAAATGTCCTGATTTCCAGATGTGCTGCCCTGTTTTCCTAGAGTGTATAATTCACATTCTGTAAATTACGTCTTGGCACTACTGGGCAGTAAACATAGACATGTATGAGGAAACCACGATATATGAGAGCTGTGTGGGTGTGGCAGAGGTTGCTGGAAGCTGCTTCTGCAGTCGCTGAAGAGGCTGGTGTGCATCCCTACAGTATCCACCTGGCGACTGTATATGTTAATGTTAGTGCTTTCTTACTTCTAGAGTCATACTCAGGAGTCATCTAGAATATCAAGTGCTCCGTACAAACTGACCTATTCTTCAGGGAAAGTAATTTTTAAGCTTATGTTTCTTGTAACTATAAAGAAAATAATCAACAGCTGCACATAAAACTCAGACCATATAAGGAAACTTTACATTATTTGTATTTACATTAATATTTGGATGTTAATTATTAAGTGTGAATCTTAAATTGATTGTTTTGATTAGAAAGGACAAAATACAACTATTTCATTATTTTTTTTTAATAAATTTTAAAAATAGAGATTTTTCTCAGTTGGTTTGGATTGTATGCATTTTATTTTCTGCAGGCAAGCTCAAAAGACACTGAACACCTGTTTGCAGCAATACATCATCGCCTTGTGGCCTTGCGAAGCTTTGCTGAGCAAGAGCCAGATGCTCATCAAGTAGACACAGAGTCAGAAACAGCTTTTCAGCCATTAAACTGTGATAGTGATGATGAAGATGATGAAGAACTAACTCAAGTGAGCAGCACTGGATCTGGTAAGCAGTTTTCCTGGAAATACTGTAATCCTTTCAGGCTATTTGCTTAAAGTAATGAAAATTGGATTTTTCTTTTTTTAATTTTTTTTGGTGCTGACCATAACTTTTATCTGATACAGATACTCCTTTTTCAGGTAGAATAGGTAATTCCTTTCAGTATTTTGACTTACTGTTATTAAAATGTAAGGTTTTGCCAGCTTAAGCATCTACACGTATTTATAGCCATGGTATACCCTTGACAAAAGCTTGAGGTTTAAGAAATTTTATATTATCAAGCATTACCTAAATGTTTTTTCAGTATATTTCAGTAGAAATTACTAGAGATGTTGAGATACTGATTTTACCTTGAGTAAGTGAAGGATAAGTCCGTTCACATCAGAGACTAGCTTGTTACTAAAAGCCTAGAGTACAATGTGTTTACTAAGATACTTATTATGTCATGGTTAACTTTATTTAAAACACTGATTCTTGATCAGCTGTAACAACTACCTCAACTAGGAAATCCGCAGGGCAACATTTACGCACCAGTTTTGCCAGCTTTCTTCACCATAACAAAAATGTAGGTTCCTCAGAGAGAAAAATGCCACTAAAATAAGATATAAGATATTAAGGACTTAACACTTCTGTTAGTGCAACTCACAACAGAACTGCAGAAAGCAGAACATTTGCAGAAAACAAGGCAGAAACAGCTGTGAGACTTAAAAGCTCTTCTATCTTAGCAAAAGACAAGTCCCATTTCTGGGGCAAATTCACTGCTTGTGTCAAACTGCTACAGTGGATACAGGAGCTGCCAATTATGTGTGAATTTCCAACAGATGGACTACATGAGACAACTTTTGAGTTGTTGCTCACAGGATTAGTTTCCCTCTGCAGCTAAGTAACATACTGTCCTTATATTATAAATCTTCCTTTCAACAACTATTTATAAAGAATCAAGTAATGAACAGTAACAGCTATAAGTACTGTTTCCTTAAGGAAACAAATATTTTCCCCTTTATCATAGAACCATAGAATATCCTCAGTTGGAAGGGACCCTTAAGGATAATTGAGTCCAACTCCTGCACAGGACACGCCAAGAGTCCCACCCTGTGCCTGAGAGCATTGTTCGAATGCTTGCTGAGCTCTGTCAGGCTGTGACCTGGGGACCCTGTTCCAGTGCTCAACCACCCTCTAGGTGAAGAATCTTTCCCTGATACGCAGTCTAAATCTCCCCTGACACAACTTCAGGCCATTCCCTTGGGTCCTGTCACTAGTCACCCCAGTCTCTGCCCCTCCTCTTCCCCTCAAGAGGAAGTCGAAGATCCCAGTGAGGTCTCCCCTCAATCTCCTCTTCTCCAGGGACAACAAGCCAAGTGACCTCAGCTGCTCCTCATACATCTGCACCTCAAGGCCCTTCACCGTCTTGGTTGTCCTCCTCCTGATAGACTCCAATACCTTTATATCCTTCTTATATTGAGGTGACCTAAAACTGCACACAGTTGCTAGTGACTTAGAAGCTTTGGATGGAGCTTGATTCCTTTCCAGAATTGCTAATGATAAGAACTCTTTCTTCTTTTAGAAAAGAAAAAAAAAGAAGAGGGGAAAGGGAATGTCAAAACAATGTAGGAACACAGATATACAAGTTAGATATTTAGATTTCCAGAGACTTCTGATACAAATATTCAGATGGCAGACAGCAAACAGTTTCTGAAATGTGTGAGGTGCTGTTTTTTCTTGTCCTTTCAGTTTAAGCATCTGTCCCTCATTTATGTCCAGTTTGTAACAACAGTTTTAACAGTCCCTTTCAAATGGTTTTTTAATGGCTTCTGGCATTTCCTGCCTATCTTAATCTCTTCTCAGAGCCACAAGGTTTTAATTCACACACATTTCAGTTACTGGTATCCAAGTCGCTCTTTACCTTCAGTCATTCAATCTCAGTCATGATTGTCCCTGGAACTCCCATTTACAAAAATGGAACAAAAATAGGCCTTATGGGTTTTGAATAGGAAGAGGTCAGTTTTAAATTTCAGCATAGAAATGTCCATTTAGATGCAAGAGAACAGATCCTGGTTTTTTAAGAGCACTTGTTTAAATCTTTTCATTTTCATTCTTTCATTTTCATTGAAGGGTGTATGTGAATAAGTCATCTTCTTTTTATTGATGTAACTCAGTTTCGAAGATTATCTCTCCTTAAGAGTAAAATGTTAATATAAATGTTAAGAAGCGTAAGTCCTCAAGGAGTGTTTCTTTACAAGAAATACAATTTACAAAACATGCCTGCATTTTATTTCGTTCCATTCTATTTGTTTTGTCTCAACCCCCACAAAAAAAGTTTTCTTTTCTTAATATAGCAATTTCCTTCTTATTAAACTGAACTCACACAGTTGCCTAGATGATGCTATGTATTTCATGACACTGTAAAAGACATAAAAAATTGGATATTTATCTTTATAGTATCTTTATAATAATTGTCTTTAGTGCTTAAAACTGAAGAAAGCAAGTATGATATACATAGTAAGTGACACATTACAGATGTTGAAGTGATTCTGTATATTTGCAAGACTGTTGTAACCATTTTTTACAGAAAATTCTTAATCTACAGTATCTTAATGCTGTATACAGACAATGTATAAGGTAGTAGAGATATTTCTAAGATTTTATGAGTTCGGTATAGACATTTATTCCAATATTTTAAAAATTCTTTGTTGAATTGCTTTACTTTCAAGTGGCAATAATAATTTCATAAAGTCCATTAAAAAAAACTTGCTGTGCCTGATATTTTTACCAGATCATATTTCACCAGTTACAGCCTGAATATTTTTACCAACAAATTGCTCTGTAAATCAAAGTGGAGAGAAATAGAACAATTCATCTTTAAATAGATTTTGAGAGTGGATGAGATCAATAACTCTTTGGAAAGTATTCATCTTTTCCCTCTAACTATAAAGTGAGCTGAGGAAATGAATTTAGACTAAACAGTAAACTTCTAGACTGACCAAAGTCAAACAAGTAAAGTACATGGGAGGTACAAGGACGACAGTGTCACTAGGCAAAGAAAAGTTTTATGCATTACTCCTTATACTGCACCTCACCCATCTGAAATCTCCTAACTTCATTCTTATTGAGGCATCCTCTCTTTTGATTGAGGTGTCCTCTCTGGAATTTTATTTTAGAAGCTATTAGAATGAATTCAAAGATTCTGGAATCTAGGGCTAGGTAAGTCTCAAGAAGTGTCTCCATACACAGCCATAGACCTTAAGAGAAAATCAGAGTGTGCGAAGACGTAAGAGTGTATCCCATATGGATCTACAAAGAACTGCATGGACTTTGGAGACTACTGGTATTGAGAGCCAGTAGTCTCCAAACACCAGTACTGTGTTGGTCTGAGACCCAGATAGCATCACACCACAAAAATGCAAAAGGAAATGCATTTGCAGAAATGAAAAATGTTTTATTTTAGAGACGTTTTTTGGTCCACTATATATGCACTTCCCATCTCAGCTTCATTAGGACTCTCTCATCTGCCGGAGTTTATCAAGATTTAAAATGTTGAAAGAGCTTGCTTTCTATTTTGAAGTAAAGTACTTTTAAAATTCTTAAAGGAACTACTCTTCAGCAACACCACAGTGACTCCTGAAAAACTGCCATCTTTGGCATTTCTTGTCAATTTCATTTAAATTCTTATCAGTTGTTAAGGATTCCAAACCATAAAGCTAACACACACACACCTGTTAGTGATTAAAAATGAGGAAAAAGGAAAAGTTAAGAATTAACTTCTTTGTTTGAGTGCCTGTATTCTTTTCAGCAGGCATCAGTAATATCTAAAGCAGAGAAAAATGACATTCTGTGATTGGTTTTAAATGCTCTCGTATCCTGAAAGAGAAGGGGGAAAATCAGATTTAATTTCTGACAAACAGTCTTTCATTTCACCTGTAAGAGATTTAAAACTCTTAGTAAGTATTTAGGGGTGGCCAGATGGTAGCAGCAATTTTTAAGCAGATACTGTGATAGTGATATTACGTGTCGGGTATTATTAGTCAGCTCTACCTACTTTCTGCAGATGAGTCAGAGTCACAGAGATTACGCGCCAAAACCACTTTGTCATAACCAATGAGCTGTCTGAAGGTATGTTGGATTTCTCACAGTTTTCTGAGCATCTGTAATGAAGTCTTAAGACAGTGTATCCTCCATAGAGTGAGATAATTTGTATCCCAGGTACATTGCCCTACTAGACATCAGATTCCTTAGTGTTTATGTGCTTGTCTTTATTGACATGGAGGGTCATAGACTTCATTCATGATTCACATGCTCAAATATTTGTCAATAATGCTGTGTTATCTAGTTAGCTATTTACCTAAACCAGGAACTGATCATATCCAAACTTTAACCTACTGCCTTGGTATTATGAAATGCTTGATTGTTTCAAAACATGAAATGCTCAAATAAGCAAGATTTTTTAAAACATTCTTTTTCAGATCATTCTAGATGGAACCGCAGGCGGTCTGTTGTCTGCTCATGATATCTGCCAGAGGTTACACCAGCTCAGTTGGGAACTCGTCTTCTCAAAATGTCTAAATTGACTCATCAGCCCCTGGGGGGAGGAAATCAGATGCATGTTACATTATGACTTTTAAGTAGAGATTAATTTTAGAGACAGTTTAACACATTGAGAAAGAACTTCAGATGCACTATTGAGGATTTCAGGCAGCCTGCTTTGCACTGAGCTGTGAATAATACCATGGCTTCCAACAGTCAAGAACTGTTACAAAGACTTCCAATTTTAGAATTAAATATATTTAGACACATTATTAGAGTAAGGAATTTTATAGGGAATAAGTACTTATTCATCATATTGATGCATAATACCACATAAGCATGAACTAATAATATATGTGAACAGATACTTGTTACTTTCATTCTGTTATTTAAAAGATACATTTGGAAAGCTTTAAATTGGGCTTCACTGAAAACATTTATTTAAAATTGTGTGGTAAAGTTCAGCATCCTGTTTTTAAGAACATACAAGCAAAACCTGGGCTGGCAGTTTAGCCTGACCAAGACCTAGAGAAACCAGCCTTCCTACAAGACATTTTATTTAATGTTTGTTTTGAAAATATCTGGAGTTGTATACTGGCTGTAGAATTTTGTTTAAGGGAAAAGAACCATGATCTACATTTTTCAGCTGTACGCACCAAAAGAATTCACCATGAAGAAGTACAAGCCAGTTCTAAGGGGCATATGAGCTTTAAAATAAAAAAGTATATCTTCTTGCTCATGAACACCTTTCTAGCTGCAAAACAAGGACCTGCACTATTAATTGTCCATTTGATATACACAAATAAATGCATGCACAGTACAATAGGATAGCTGCATTAAAAAAATCTCTTAAATATGTGAGATTATTTGAGATTACTTCCACCTTAGCTGTCACTATTCCTAAGAGCATCATTCATTGATATATATAAGTATGTTACACATCCTCATGTGCACAATAATCCCAACAGTGGCCAAGACACAGTTGGTCTGTAAAAGTCATTCCACAAATTACTGCCTTCTACCTAAACATTTTTGTGAGAAAAAAATCCCAATTCTCTCTAACACCACCTGTGAATCAAGACTTGCAGGGTCATTCATATGCCCATGCACAGTAAAACCCACCACGTATGTTCCGTGTTTTCATCCTATCAAAAGACAGAGAATGTCTGCAATCTCGCCACTGCCACTTCCCTGCTGCCTTGTATATTGTTTGTCATCCTCAGAGCTGAAACAATGTTCTGACATATCTCAAGTCCTTTTAATTAAGGTAATTGCAACGATTTCTCAATCTAAAAAGTTGCATCACACCTGAACAGTCAAGTTAAATTCAGTTTCCCCATCTGAACATGTGTATGAAGTTGGAACAATACTAGCTTCTTCCTGCATTCTCAGTGCACTGCCAAGATCAGCATCCAGCTGAAGCTGAACTAGTTACCTGGATTGTGCTGAATCCTAAATGGCCAGCCAAAATTAGCACTTGTCTGACACGGATTTGGCATCTGGATGACAGTAAGTTTAAATGGAACTTGATTTTTGCCTTCAGAAAAAAAGGAGTGCTTCCCAACAGAGCACCTGTGTCAAACAGTGGAGCACTGGGGTTCTCTTTGACTCCAGTCTGCCAATAACAAAAATATTCTTTCCATAACGAGCTGTACATTGTGTCCTTTGTTATCAGCCACACTCATGACCACAACAATATTTACATCACTGACCTTCATATTTCATTGCTGCAACTCATCCTCAGGGACAAAGCTCCATGTTATAAAAACTCAGGCAGTTGTAAAACACAGCAGCCCTATGTATTTAGCAACAGGTCATGGTGATAAGTTTGCCCTGGAGTTCAGCTGGCTATGGACTGAATGCAGAGTTTGATTTCAAAGTCTGTCCTGATAATCAGAGCTTTCTGTGAAACAGGATTTAAGCACCTGAGTGTCATGATACCCCTCTAAATGCCGCTACAGCTGTAAAATCCTTGGTAAATGAGGGCGGGTTCCAGGGCAGGGACAACAGAACTTTTTCCAGACACAGGACTCACACTTTGTAATTTGCTCCCACAGCATACAGAACAAGGTTTATAAATAAATGCTCTTTTGATCTGCCTCTTCCCAAGATCGTTAAATATATACACAAGTATACATATAAACACGTGCACTCATGTACACACACACTCAAACATGAAGCTTTATCTCCTAAAAGCTGAGGAGGAAAAGAGATGTTTATTTTAGAGAGATCAGATACTTTGGTAATAGAGGACAAATTTTTGCTCTTAAGAACCTAATTATGTGTTCTCTTTAGTCTCACTGCACTAAAATTCACTCTTCTCAAGACTGAAAAGTACACCATTACGTAATATATTAACTTGGTTTTAAAAATGTAAAGTTTGTCATTTTATGACACCTGGAGAGCAATTTCTATGCCTCAACAATAAACAATTTTCTTACCACTTAAATTTCTGTGTAACTAGTAGTCTTATTTTGTGTCCCAGTTAGAGCTTCTACAGTTCCCTGCTGCAGAATCTCAAGTCTTCCCTCTTTCCTAAGGAAACAAGATGTAAGCAGTCGTGTACTCCATCCACCCATCTGTCAGATCCATGTTGAGTCCACTGTTCAGTTTCAAAAAATTGGACAGGAGCTAGAATGCTCTAAGGCAATTTAAATTCTTCTTCAAAATTGGCAGTTGCTGAGTGACAGAAATGTGAGAAAGGCATCCTTTGAGGAAAAAGTTTCAGGGTAAGCTTGGTATTTTCTGCGATGGTGGTGGGGCTGAATAGTGCATTCCTGCTTCTGTACAAGCTGCAGCATTTTCTGGGAGGGAGGAGAAACAGACCATGGAAGGATGAGTCCCTGCGGCCTGAAGAGAGGTGTAGGGACATGACCCAAACTCATATGAAACCAGAAATCATTAATTTTTTTTTCCAGATAAGTATTTATTTATGACAAACTCCAGTGATTGATTTATAAAGGGATGTGGAGCTGGAAGATCTTGGTATTTTTTCATGCAGTAGTAATTTCCCCAAGGAGGGAGAACTAACTGTTCATATAATAATTATATATATACACAAATATTTTCTACTAAGATTATGAATTTCTAGCAAAATCTGCTTGGATGGGACAGACTGATTGTCTTACTTCACATTCTGGAGGTGTTTGTATCTCGATGTTGTGGTGAGCCATGATCAGCCGAATCAAGTGAACGATAAGGTCCATTGGTTTGATGCTTCCACAGCCCAAAAGCCTTAACCATTCAAAAGGCTGTGAAAAATATACAAATCCGTGCCTTACTATTGGCTGCAGCCCTCCCCTCCCCTTATTTTTCATATTTGGTTGTCTTTCCAGAGTTCTGTGTTCCTCGGTAGCTAATTGGCTCTTGTTACGCTTCCCCGCCTACCCCTTCTCCCATTTGCTGTAATTCCATCTCCCCGACTTGGTAGCCGCCCCCCCCCCGGCTGATGTTCCATTGGTTACTGTGTGTTTTCCACGCCCATATTGTGGGGGTACAAGACCCCCAGCAAGCCACGCTTTTTCGGCTTTCTGCGTGGATTTTTGTCTCCAATAAAGTCCTTCCTGCCCGGGAAAAAGTCTCTCTGCTTCTTTTGTCCTTCCTCCTTCGCGCGCCCTCGCCATCGGTGGGCAAGGCGAACCCGAGCAGGAGCTTCACTTGCCCTCCCGCGCCGCGATCGATTTCTGTCCTCCCCGCTCGGAGCAGGCAGAAGATTGACCGGTGCCGGGACAGCGTGCTAGCCGGATGTCTTCTCTTCATAAATCTTGTCCTTCAGGTTTTTGTGTCATGCTCTTCAATGACCTCTGAAACAGTTTTGGGAGACTGTATGAAGTTTAAAGTTAGGTAATGTCTCTATTAAGTGAATGACAATAGGAAAAACTAATAGCACATTTGCTTTCACTGTTAGTGACACCCCGTACAACATGGACACGGAGGGAAAGAGCATCCTCATTTCCCTTAGCTGGGTTTGAGAGGCCTTTGTGCTGACCTCTGTAGCGGGTTTGGTTTGTAACCGGGTGGAAACACCAATTTAGTGCAGTGGTTTGGTCCAAAATACTCATTGCTATTTAGCTTCTGTGAGATAAGAATTAGGAGAAATGCAAAGCAGGCACCAAACTTGAAAGAATATAAAGAAGTTTATTAACAGACTTAAAAGAGGGAAAAATAATTATACCACACCTTCAGAACTCTCTTCCTCCCCCCACCTTCCTCCCTTCTCCCACTGGCAATGTAAAAAGACAACCCTTGAGATATTCAGTCTGTTTACCACTTCCATAATAACTTCGTTCAGTCCATTTAGGAAGAGAAGTCTCTTCTTCCTCATGCTATGAAAACATTATCACAACGAGACAGCCGCCCATTTCCAAATATTGTTCAGTCCATTTAGGAAGAGGAGTCTCTCTGCCTGCGTGTGAGTCCCTTACCCCGACTTGCAGCTTTTCCCACAACTGCTTTCGAGGGTCCACTCTTGAAGTTTTTTGGGGTACAATTTTAAGGTTGAGCCATTCAGAAACAAAAGTTCTCTTCACCCATCTCTGGGAGCATTTCATCTCTAAGAACAGAGGCCCTTCTCCTTCCCTGGGAGCAAAGGGTCCTCCTCATCTTCATTGTTAGGACTATCTCTGGGAGCATCTCTAGGAACTGAGGTTTTCTCCTTTCCCATTTGGAGCAGAAGTCCTCATCGCTTCCATCTCTCCCTGTTCAAACTTCTCATGAAATTACAGTTGTGTCAGCATCTGCCTATCTCAGCACAGGTGCTTTTGCTTACGAGCTGAACACTCCACCCCCCATGCCTTCATGAAATTACAATGGGTACTCTGATATATCATAGCTTCACAACAGAATTTCAGCTTTAAGCATCTCCTCTTTCTCATCCCTCAGGTTTTCAGCTCTTCACAGCAATAAAAGGGTTAATCTCACCTGGGCCTTGCAGCTGGAATGTGGCTTATCGACGGTGGAGAGGGGGAAGAGCCAAACTGCTCCGACTGCCCACAGCAAGGTTGTGGGGGTGTTCTGCGGGTGGAACAGGGCCCATCGGCTCCAGGATGGTCGTGGCCCAGCCCAGCCTGGCCTGAGCAGGGCCTGGGCCGGGCCCCCTGGGCCCCGCATGGGGCCCGCAGCCACCTGTCCCAGCACCGGAAACGAGAGAGAGCTGTGGGGGGGGGCTTGTCTATTCTTAAATGTGGATCACAGAGGCGGTCACAATTTTAAGTGGCTTAAACAATTGTCCATATTCAAACTGGCCAGCTGATAGGTTCTGTCAGGTCATGGGGAAAACTGTAAGCACTCCTTTGCGAGAACATCCCTTCTGAGACTAGGCTAGCTAACCCATGACAACCTCACAATTCCCCTGCTCAAACAGCATGCCTGCGGGGGTGTGCTGGCAGGAAAATCTAGAAGAAGCAAGCATGGCCCATTCCACAGCAGTTGTCTATCTAAAAAGTGGAGTTCAAATCAGAACAGTTTGTGTTTCACAAACACGAAAGTTATTAATACAAAATAATGTGTCTGCAGCTGTTTGAGCATATTCAAATTGCTTCTGAAATTTGAAGTCAATTGTATTAGACTAGGGACGGTGTAAGTTTGCTTTGCACAAGTAAAGAGTGGGAAGAAAAGTAGAAAAGTAAAAGTATGTTCTAATGAAAAGTGTGGACAAGAAAGCTTGCTCATCTCATTGATTTTGCGTAAAAAAATTCAGTAATTTGCGTTCATAAGAATAGCTGCACTTATTATGCTTTTTCTTAAGCTTCTTCCTTGATTTTGTAATTTGGAATTTATGAAACAAATTATATGACTCAACTATGTAATCAGCGATGAGGGTACATACTTTGCAAGCAAAGTGCAAGCACACAGATAGGATCTGGGATCAGAAATTCAATTGGACTACACCTGCTAATGCATACATCTATGTGCCTTGTAAGACTCTGACATGTCACACGAATGACATGTTCTCTAAGCATTAGTCTGGAGTTTTCCTCTGGATTATCAGAATTAACAGCTGTGGTCAGCTGGCCTCAAAATCCAAGGACTTGGGTTCACGAAATGTTACAGTGATGGTGTTTGCCTCCTCCCCTGTGAATGCAGCTAACACTGATAGCATTACCATTTTAAACACAAATTAACCACAATCATTTTCTGTTACCAGTAGCACTGAGGGTCACCTAGATGCACCACAATGCAAATAATTGGATAAGTTAATTATATGCCTGTTATTAATTAAAATACCACAAGAAGGCATTATTCACAGACTTCAAGAAAGAGCAGAAGTGAATAGTTGTCTTAGATTGTAACGGCACTAGAAGCAACATACACATTCTTTTGGGTGGAAATAGGCTACATGTGGAGATCATCTTACGTAAAACAGCTGGCGCAGTCGTGCACTGCCAGTTTTGCAGCTAGTGAAATAATTTAAGGAACCATTTATTGTTTATGTACAAATTTTTCCAGTTACTTTGTTACACAGAATAGATTATCTTGTGTATTATGTAGGGATTTTTTAAACTTTACTATATAATTTGAAGCATATAGAAGAGCTAAGGGTGCTTGGTTTTCTATGGATTTGTGTCTTGAAATTTACATAATGTATTTTAGACACTCCTTGGTGCCTAAAATGGGCATTTTCTGAAGCATTTTTCTAACTGAAGGCAGTATTGAGTATCCATTCCCATGGATAATTTTTAAGTACTCTGTACCCAAACCAAAGCTGGTTGTGGTCAGCCAGGGGTTCCGTAAGTTATTACAATGGGAACTCACTCCTAGTCCATATTTGTGTCATATAAGGATACAAGGTTTAAATGCCTATATTTATTAGTTTAATTTTGTATGAATGAATCTGTCCCTTAATCCACTGGGTATATTGTTTTAAAGTCATTGAAAATGGGGCATGAAGACATGTCATATGTCACAAACTGAATATATCTCAAAATAAGTAAAGGGTCATTTGACAGATGTGCGTGTCTTCTTCCTGTTTATATGTTCAAATCAAGAATTGTAGTACGGGAAGGATTAGTGTCTAATGAACATTTTGTAAGTAGGTCCATTTCCAAATTAAGATGCAAACTGTAAGTAACATTCCACAAACTTTATTTTATATGTTATAGAGAATTTAAATCCTTTTCTGCAAAGACAATGGGGTATCAGAAAATCTGTGTACTCTGACAAAGAGCTAGTCTGTCAGAGACTTCCTTCGGGGAACTGTGGATTAATCACTTCATGCCCCATGCTTCAGCATTGTTTCCAGAACTTTAAGGTATCATCTACTGATCTAAATTTACATTTTAAAATAGATATTTCATATTTTATGCTTACAAGCTTGCTGTGGGAATTAATTCAAAAGACCATAACATGATAATTGCATGACTTCAGAATAAAATACTGTTCCATATTCAAACTTAGTGGTTGAAGCTGATTTGTTTTTCAAAGATCAAAACAATTCAATATAAATAGATAATACATGAAACACAGAATCTTAGAGGAGCAGCTAAGTGGTCAAACAAGTTATAAAATAGATACTATTCAGAACAGAGTCATAAATTTTCAAAATCTCCTATATCTTCTTGGTCTCCAAGATCTTGTATTTCCTACAGCTTTGTACAACCTAAAAGTTAATGGTTATACAGAATGAGGCATTTTCTGGTTAGCAAGGGAATTAGTTGTGTTTAACTGGTCTCCTGGTAATCTGTTTTATGATAGTATCCTTCAAGGCTAAGCTAATCAGTAGATAAAGAATCCTCCTACCCACCAGCAAGGAGAGAGCCTTTGTCTTGTGAGAAGGGCTGAATGGCTGCAGCTACGGTCATTTCCTTAGACCCTTGGCAAAGCACTGTAGAGGAGTACTGCATTGACAGGCAAGAGCTGCTGCTTCAATCCCTTCCCCCAGGGAAGATCAGGAACAAGGTGAGTAATGAGAAATGCGTGTCTAAGTGAAGGCTTCAGTGCAGGAGGACCGTCTGTGGCAGTCGATGCCTGTGCAGGCAGTTATTAATAATGATGCAAACCCCCACAGAAATTCTGGACAGCTTGCTTACAGTATTAAAAAGTAACTCAGGATCGATTTTTTTTTTTTTTTTTTTTTTTTTTTTTTTTTTACCTGCACTCGCCAGACGCTGTCTCGCGGCGCTGCGGTCTTTCTGCCCTTCCTGACACTGGCAAATGTCACAAAGACCAGAACAGGCACGGATAACAGAAAGATCCTTTTAAGCTACATGTTTCTCACCAGCTCTCTGGCCTAGATGCAGCATTTAGCCCGTCTAAAACACAGCACGTGCTGTATTTTCCCACCTTTCAGAGTTCTTTTCCGAAATTCCCCCGCCCCAGTTTCCCAGGGAAGCAGGCAGCCCCCCAGCAAGGCAATCCCACCTGATTTCCACAGCCTGCGTCGTGCCGACCCCACGATCCCCCTGCTCAAACAGGGCATTATTTCACAAGTAATGGGGCATTCTCGCTGTCCCGCGGGGTGGGGGTGGGGGGGGGGGGACACACTGTTTAGGAACACTGTTTAGTCTCAAAATTCCTGTAGATTCCCCAAAGCTATGTGAAGTTTTCCTAATATACTATTATCAATTCGTATTTGCCTTCCTGCCGTGCTGTAAAACTACCACAAAGACCGACAACAAAAGCGGCAACACG
This sequence comes from Coloeus monedula, assembly GCF_965178545.1. NCBI lineage: Eukaryota > Metazoa > Chordata > Aves > Passeriformes > Corvidae > Coloeus > Coloeus monedula. The sequence goes on from NC_138822.1 coordinate 73,421,227, forward strand.
ATTACATGAGATTTCCACACAAACGGTCAAACACCAAGTTATTTGTTACTCTTTATCCCTTTAACAGTCGCTATCTCCCAAGGCACTGGAAGTACTGGGGGCATGGGTGGCACTATCGCTGTCCCCTGGGACATAGGGGAGCACCGAGGAGTACTAGGAACACTGTGGGGCACTGAAGTACTGGGGGCACTGTCGCTGTGCCCTGGGACACTTGGGGGCACTGGGGAGCAGCGGGAAGCACTGGGGACAGTCGCTGTCCCCTCACGGCGCCCCAGGGCGCCGGGCGCGAGCACATCCGCCGCGCACCGCCTACGTGCCTCGCGCCCCGTAAGGGCACAGGGCGCAGCCAGGAGTCGAGGCGGGGCCCCGCAGGGGCGGGCGGGGAGCGGGCCCTCTGCGCTGCGCATGCGCAGCCGGCGCTCCCTGGGGCGCGGGGCGGGGCACGCGCTCGCCGCGCGCTGTGGCGCGGTTGGCCGGGGAGGGCGCACGCGCCGGGGAGACCTTCCGGGCGCCGCCCCCTCGAGGGGCGGGTGCCCCGCGGCGCCGCCGGCCATTGGCGGGAGCGGCGGCTGCGCGCGGGGAGGGCGGGGCGGCGGGCGCGGCCGGGCCATGTGTGCCGGGCGCCGCCGCAGAGCGGCCGCAGCCGCCGCCGGCAGCGCTGCGCTCGCCCCGGGGAGCGGCGCAGAGCCCGGGAGATGTTCTCCGCGTGGGGCTTCCCCTGCGGCCGCCTCCGCCTCGTCGGCCGGGCGGCTGCTCGCCGCTCCGCGCTACTGTGCCAGCGGGCGGCGGCTTCCCCCTCCCCGCCGTGGCTGCCGCTGCTCGGCGGCGCCCACCGGCGCCTACTCGCCCTCGGTGGGCTGAGCCCCTCCGCGGCGGCGGCGCCCGGGCGGGGGGTGGCGGGGGCCGCTCCGTGCGGATCGGGGGCGGCGGGGGGCGGATTCCGGCCGTCGCGAGTGGCGGTGGTGGTGAAGACGACGCGGTACGAGTTCGAGCAGCAGCGGTACCGCTACGCCGGGCTCTCCGAGGAGGACCTCAAGCAGCTGGTGAGCGGCGGGAGGGGCCGGCGGTCCCGGCCACCGAGGGCGTTGCCGCCAGGGCTGCAGCGGGGGGGGGGTACCCAGGGTGATGCATGGCTCCGTAGAGGGATGGCCGGGGTGGTGCCCGGCTTCGAGGGGGTTCCCAGGGTGATGCCCGGCTCCTTGGGGCCGCCGGGCCGCTGTGTCCGAGTGTCCCCTGGGCTTCCCCGGGCCCTGGTGGGGCGGAGCCGGCGGCCGGGGAGGTGAGCGGAGTCGCGGCCGCTGTCCCCGCGCTCTGCCCCTGCTGCCGGAGGCTCTGCCCTCTCGCCGCCTCCCTCCCCACGCCCCCGATCCCCCGATTCCGATGGAGCCACCGAGCAGCACCGCCTGGGAGAGGGGCATGAGCAGCGCCGCTGGTCCGCCCTTCATTCATCGCTTGCAGGCTGCCGAGAGATTTGTGTAGTAAGCGTGTTTGGGTTTTGCCCTCGCAGGGATTTCAGCAGCCCTCAGCAAACTGCGGGCTTTTTCTTTCAGTGTGTAGTATAAACATTGGAGAAGTACATGCCGAGGAAAGCTCAGTGTTGCGAACAATTCCCTCTAAGTCTTAGAGTGGACTGATTCGCATTTCCTCCGTTTTCTTGCCTCATATCCTCGCTTCATCCTTACGTATTTTCCTCCATCCGGACAGCCAGATCTCTCTCAAATACGCTCTGCTTGTTACAGTTCTTAGACAAGCCTTTTTCTTTAGTGTCTAAGAAACCTTTAAGGTAAAGGTCCATTAATGAAGGTATACTAAGGAAAGCAAGCGTCTCTGAGAGTTGGTATGTGCACCCAGTGTCTTGTGTCTTCATCACCATCATGCTCAGTGACTTCACCCAGTTCTCCCTTTACCCTGTGGCTGTCTCCTTCCAGTGTTCATTTGCCACCGGTGGATTGAAGGATGTACCTGAAGGAGTTACTTTGGCTGCCAGCAGTCTGTGCAGTCCCTGTCACGAGCTCATATTATTATGCCTTTATTCCGAGTAAGTCTATTAAAATAACTTGTCCACACATTAGTTTGTGTCTGTCAGGTCTTCAGTCTCTTACAACTGGAAATATTTTAGGCGTCTGTTAGTTTGCAATGTTTGGATTAAACTTGTACATGTGCTTAACTTACGTAGCAACGACAAATGGCTGCATAGCCATGCTGTGTAAAGAATTTGGATAAAGTGTACAGTATCTACAGCAATGTCTGTGTGCTTCAGTTGGTCATCTGCCTTCTATGGAATTCCTGTCCAGGCATTTTTTACACGTTTTGTATAGCTTTCTAGTCACAGTTCAGCAAGTTTAATGACAGTCTATTTTGATTCTCATGTAGGTTCCTGTTGGCTGAGGTGTCCCTGTACTTCCTTTCATACTCCGGTGAGGGGAAGGAAGGGTCTTTCACAGCTCATCTGTAAGACTTTTTCTCATCATTTAGCTTCTCTTGACGAATCATTTCGTGTTGTTGGTTATAAAGGTTGTCCTCAGTGTGCAGCTAAACCCAAGAGAAGCAGTGTTTGGTTGCTTTTCCCTAACCGATTGTGTACAGGCAGTGACTCAGTGAGCAGCATTGCACATCCCTTAAGGTGCTCATGACTGAATGTAGTGGTAGATGCAGTTTCTTTTCTCATGTGAATGCATATTTTGCATGATTGGTAACCTGTATCACTCTGAATACGCATTTTTTAAAAAGTAACTGTGAACTCGGTGATTTTAATAGTTGCAGAAATGCCTCAGAGTCCTTTTGGAGAAACTTACAGGTACACAGTAATTCTTGGTGTTTGTGACAATTCTAGAATTTCTGTTCTAGGAGTGGTGCTTTTTTAAAATCTATCTTTCCCCTTAAAATAGTGCCTTGTGAGGAATTGCAGCAATAAAACTTGGTGTCACCAGGTAGACAAAGCCCAACTTGCCTAACTATGTGTGTAGCAATATTGAGTTAAGCTCTCCCTGTATGGGTGGGAATACAAAGATTTGTGCAAGAACACATTTGAAAGGTCTTCCAGAATTCTGATTTTGAAACAGAAAATAAGAGAGTGAAGGAATTATCCTTGCTGCCCATTTCTTACGATTTTTTAGCTAACCTGTAAAAACCTGTGTATTTGCATTCTGCTGTGACTCTGATCTCAGACCGTTTTTGCTCAGATTGAGTTAATGGCAGCCTCACTGAATATGTTATGTGAGGGTTCAGAAGACTCTTACCCTCTCTGGTGGGGACAGAGATCACTTTGTAGCAGAGTGATTGCTGCGAAGTGTCCTTCCCCCACAGTGCCACTGTGGGCAGCTTGGGAACACGATGCATTTTGCTTCCTGGTGCTAGCTGCGCTACCTGCTCCCTGTGTCTCTGTTTCTCCTGGGGAGACTTTGGAAGCTGCTCCAAGGCAGCTGGTCTTAGAAATGAGCCCAGACACCCTGTCTGTGGGTTTGCAGCTCAGTTGAATTGAAGGGCCACGCAGAAGGCAGGGTGGGAGTTGAGTTCGTGTGAAAGCCTTGTTTTGGGATACAGGCAAAGAGTGAAAGCAAAAGAGCACAGGAGAGGTTTGGCTGCCTTGGTGGTCAGAGCTGCTGGCTGACCCAGATGTACTGGTGGTGAGGATTGTTACATTGCAGGGGCTCAGGTTTGGGTGATCCTGGAGGAGGCTTGTGGTGTGAGGGAGCCTATGCCAGAGGAGGAGTATGGTGCTGTCATCCTCTGTCACGGACCTTCAGATGTGCAGATGCTGGCTATCTGAAATACAGAAATTCATTTTCAAGGTAATGTTGGAGGCTTAGATTTGAGCAGCCATACCTGGGCTTGTTGCCTGCCAGTTGTGAGCAGAGGAGATGTTTACAAGTTTCTAGAAGACAACTGATGTCTCTGCTTGGAAGCTTCAGATATCAGTAAAGGACGATTAATGAGAATTGTGGGCTTAAGCAGTTCTGCGTGATCACCAAGACAGGAGAGAAGTCCTTGAACGTAGCTGTTGCAATCAATGTGTTTATATGTTAAGACTGAATATGCAGTAAGTAGCTTAATGCAGAAATGGTGGTGCCTTTAGGCACACATTCTAATGAGATGGGATTTGCTCCATATTTAAGGAGGCTGAAGATGAATCATTGGTATACACCAATACATAGAGATACATAATACAGATCGTAGCATATATCATATCTGTGATATACACAGTATAAATCACAGTATCCTCCAAGAAGCAGAATATCAGTAATGAAGGTAACTGGCTGACATTTCTAATAAGCCATGAAGGCCCTGGGCATCTGTAGCTTAAACCCTTCTGTGGCCTTTCTTTTGGACACCAAGTGAGTCATATTATACAAACACTATGAAATGTTGCAAAGTCAAAGCTACAAGGTCACAATTCCAGAATTCTTTCTCTGTGCAAACAGAGATAGGAAAGGTGAAGAAGCACTCTAGACAGCAGAAGAGCAAAACATCTGGAGGAGAGATGGAGAGCAAGGGCAGATACTCTTTGGAGTGTCTAGTAGATCTGTGAAAGATGAAATCTTCCACTGGCTCTCTACATGCGTGTTGTGCATGCCTGCTTCAGGTTGTTGTTTTTACCTACCTTGTGGTAGATACTCTTATATGCTTATAAATAAATTGTTAAAATCTGTTCTTAACCATACATAACACGTCTGACCATCATAATTAGTGTTCTAATTCTGACCTAGTCTGAAAAGTGTAATTAAGTGCTGTGTGTGCCGTTGTACAGGGGAGGGTTTCAGAGTCTTCAGTTCAGAAGGGAGATCAGAGACCTATAAAAATGGATTTCTAATACCACAAAACAAAAATGTCCCAGAATGACCCAGCAATTTAAAAAGCGTTACATCAGTAACTTTTGTGCTTCATACCATGCAAGAAATACTTTTCTTTGCCCTTATGAAATTTAAAGAGACTGTTGAGTTTCTAAAACTTGCAGTTGCCAACTTTAAGTTAGATGAAAAATAGTGATCTTTCTCCCAAGTCGATACAAACATTTTGCTTACCAGAAGTGGTAGCAATTTGCAGTTCTTCTGATGTGGTTTACTGGGATTAGCATCTAAATACGACTAGTTACAAAAATGTATGATCCGGTCAACTAATGCTGAAGGCTACTGCAAGTTCTGTTTATTTCATTCTCAGTAAATCCATGCAGAAGAAGCTCTGCTGTTGTCCTTATGTAAACTAAGAGAATATAATACCCCAGTAATAGATAAAGCTAATTTCCTGACTTCTGGTTTTTGTTTTGTTTGATAGTGCAGATGTGATAAGATGCTGACTTCTCACAGCTGTAAGGGAAGATGAACAATTTACCTGTCCAAACACATTTCATAAACAGTTCTAGTTATCTCTGAAAATGTCTTGTCATATGAAAAATTATGTTTGTCTTGGTCTTAATTGGAAGGAAGTTATTCAGTGTGGACTAGAATTGATATTCTGTTGTGGCTGGCTTTTGTGTCTTTATTTGCAGCAGGGAGGGAGAGCACAGGAGGTTTGGAACACTTTTTGGCTCTTTTGGACCACTGCAGCTAATTGCTAGGGGTGGTAATCTCAGCGATGTGACGTTCACACAGTGTAATGGAAAACTTGTATCTGGTTAGAGAAGAGGTAACCTGTTGTCAGGATATTGCCTCCCCTGAAAGAGGCCAGTGTGAATTCGCACAGGTGGTGCATGGTGCACCAACAACATCATGAGCAGGGCTGGTCAGAAAGGAAGGAAAAATTGTTACCCAGCAGGTAGGCGAGCTTCAGCTGGGGCTCCTATGCTGTGCCAAAAAACCCCCACAGAACTGTAGATGGGGTGTGTGTAGCAGAACACTACCTTCCCACCCTCCAGCTTCTACTCTGGATGTGTACAGCACCAGTTGTTGCTAGCCTGTGCATTAAAGTTTTCATGTCTCTTAGAAAATTTCCTCTTGTGGGAGATGTACTGTTTTACCCATGACTTGATAGGTGATGGATTTTTGTTTTTAATGACAGAAAAATTCTTTGCTATTTTTTACATTAAATGATGAAAGATACCATTTTAGTATCACTTTTAAATTATTTTTCCTAGGTACTAATGTTACAGGCTTGTAACACTCATACCACCACCTGAAGATAGCCTTTTGGAAAATAGCCAAGTATTTTGGTCTTAGATTTCTGTTTTAGAGGACTGCATTTCAATACTGATGCTCGTGATCCTTTCAAGCACTTACTTAGAAAATGCAACTCAAATATTTTCAGAACACTGGGATTTTTGCAAATGCAAAGAAGGTAGCAGAAGGAAAAAGTAGTATGCAAACTTCAAAGTTCAACTGAATTCTAATTTTAAAATGAAGTCTGATAATTTAGCAGACAATTTTTAAAAAGTTGCTTTTCTGAAAATCAATAGGTATTAGGGCATTTAACCCTGTGTCCTCTTGTGGATCTAGGTGTACAGGGTATATTTGAAGGTAGTATCTTTAAATAGAAACTTAATTAATGAATGAGGTGATACTGCAAAATTTTTCATTGTTCTGTTGAATTCAAACTACCCATCTCTTCTTACCTGGTAATGTGATTTTTTTCAGTGGATGTTCTTTTAGGGAGCACATAAAGCGTTTTAAAGCTGTTAGGACTGTACTATTCTGTATCTTGTCCTGAAAAGAGGGAGAAATACTAACTCAGTTTAGTGAATTGAAGCATACAGAATTCAAGACACAGGTTATATTCCACTAGGATTTTATAAAGCTAAAGACACTTTTTTTTGAGAAATAAAATTTTTAAGCTAATCCACTGGAAACTGAGATGGGTGTAAATGCTTTTCAAGTTATACAACCATGTTGTGCATTTGTTTATCTTTACCTTTGAAATTTGATATACCTTCATCAGTGTTAAGTAACTTTACTTGCATCTGCTTTTTTAAAAAGTTCCTCATATGTTGTTGTTCCAAGAGGAATCTGGAAAATGATGGAAGCAATTAAATGGTATGTAGTAATTATTTTTTCAGTAGGATTTGTTTTTCCAGTACACCATTCAAGAATACTCGGTCATATATATCAAATAGAGCATTTCAGTGTAATTCACCTAAATTAAACTTCTGAGACTATGTTGCCAAGCATCTGATGCTGTATACAGCTGAAGAAGGCTGCTTCTAGGAAGTGACTTTAATACTGGTTTTAAGTACTTCATTAGTTGTGATTTGCAACATCATGTTGTGTTGAATTAATGAGAATGTTTGAATTGCCTGGATTGCACAGGTTTTCTAGAAATCTGTTAGTGCAGTAAGCAGTTACCACTGTTTATAGTTAACAAAACAATTTGCTCTTCATTAGCTTTTGAATTGCAACTATTGTGTATTCTTCAGATGTGATTGAAATTACAATAGTGCTTTAATGTGGTGGATGAAGAATTAGAAAACAGTTTATGGCATTTTTACGTTTGTTCATGTATGCATTAAACTCTTGCCCTAAAGCAGCGTTTCTGTAAACTTCAGAACATAATGTTGCCAGTGAAGTCAGCTAGTACTGAAGTAATGGTATACAAAATGCTACAATATCTGTACTTCACAGTCACTGGTGTACAGAAGATACACTAGTCTACAGCAGCATTTGAAGGCCTGCCCTGACTGTGTAATGGAAGTGACGAGTCTAAATTACTGAAGAAAAAAAGTGAGGAAAATATAAGGAAAAAAATATTCCTAGCTAAAGCAGCCTACTGGACTTCTGCAGTATGAGGGGTGATGCAGCAAACTGGTAGAAACAAAGCAAGTAGCCAGGAACAATACTGGGAAAAATTCTGAGCAACTGACAGCAAGTTAGTAAATCAGTCAGTGGTGCTGGTCAGGTAAGTCCAGCCTTCTTGCCGTTCTTGTGTGGTAGGTACTGACTTACTGCATTGGTTAACCTAGCATATTTTTTTTAAAAGCAGGTGGCTAGAGGCTTGTATAATATGTAATAATCCAGACTGGGAAGGGAGGAGGAACTTGATTTAATGCCATAACTTGCAACTCAACAGTAGTTTGTAATGGAAAACTTGATTCATGTTCAAGGCTTTATGGAAAACTTAAACCTGAGCCTTGATACTTCTCATCCTCAGTCAGAGTTTGTTTCAGGAACCTGCTTAGGTTTCTCTGCTACTTTAGTTAAAGCAAATACTTATTATCAAAGCCATCCTGTAAGCAATGCATTGGCATTGTGGATTGGATTTTTTAGCTATTAAATTGTCGGAAGCCAGTGCATTTTAAGTTCACTCAGGACCTGCAGCTGCTCACTGAGACTGGTTTTAAGGTTCACTTTAGAGAAGGTTTCAGAGCACTTGTGCAAGTCTGAATGAGCTGGACTGCAGGTTCTTAAAGGTGTCCCAAAATGGGTTAATCTAGTGGTAGCAGTTGTTAGCAAAAGGTTGAGTGTACTGGGTTTGTGTGGCCAGGTTTTGGTAGTAGGGAGGACTACAGGTGTGGCCTCTGTAAGAGGCTACCAGAAGCTTCCCCCATGTCTGACAGCTGATGCTAGATGGATCCAAGATGGACCCTCAGTGACCCAGGTCAAGTCAATCACAGGTGGTAGTGTCATCTCTGTGATAACATATTTAAGAGAGAAGAAATGTTGCTGTGGAAATGGAATTGCTCTCAGAGAGGAGAGGAGTGTGAATGTATGAGAGGAACAGCTCTGCAGACACAAGGTCAGTGAAGGAGGAAGGACAGGAGGTGCTCCAGGTACCAGAGCAGAGATTCCCCTGCAGCCCATGGTGAGGCAGCTGTGCCCCTGCAGCCCTTGGAGGTCCATGGGGGAACAGAGATTCACCTGCAGCCCTTGGAGGACCCCAAACAGGAGCAGGGGGATGCCATCAAAGGAGGCTGTGACCCCATGGGAAGCCTGTGCTGGAGCAGGCTCCTGGCAGGACCTGTGGCCCATGGAGGGAAGAGCCCACACTGGAGCAGGTTTGCTGGCAGGACTTGTGAGCCCACAAGGGGTGCACAGTGGAGCAGCCTTCCTGAGGGACTGTACCCTGTAGAGGGGACCTGTGCTGGAGCAGTTTGTGGAGAACTGCAGCCCATGGGAAATACTCATGCTGGAGAGTCTTTAAAAAATTATCTCCCGTGGGAGAGCCCCCAGGCTGGGGCAGGGGAAGGGCTCCTCTACCTGAGCAGTGTCAGAAACAACTTAAGATGAACTGACTGTAACCCCCATGCCCATGTCCATGTTCTGCTGAGGGGGAGGAAGGAGAGCTGGGAAAAACGGAGGGATGGAGGGAAGGTGTTGTTAAGATTTGTTTTACTTCTCATTATCCTGCCCTGATTTTGATTCATAGTAAGTTCAGTTCATTTCCCCAAGCTGAGTGTTTAATCTCTGATGGTAACTGATGAGTGATCTCTCCCTGTCTTTATCTCAACTTGTGAACCTTTCCTTATATTTTCTCTTCCCTATCTCATTGTGAAGGGGTGTGATAGAGCAGCTTTGGTGGGCACCTGGCATCCAGTCAGGGTTGACATGCCACATTAAGCCAGTGACTTATCAAACAGTATTATTCAATAAGCCTGGGATTTTTCAGTAAATACTTAAATTTGACTAGCGTTTTTTTCTAAATGTGGTGGCAGTACTGTCTTGAGTCTTTATCTGTAGCCAGACCATATGAGATCAGATGATGCATTTACTATTTCTAGTGCAAAAGCAATTAGGAGACCACATTTCCCCTTTTAAGAAGTCAAGCAGCTTCTGTGAAAGGAGGGATATTAAAGATCTCTCTCAGCCTGTCCTCACAGAAGAGGTTCTCCAGCCCTCTGATAACCCCTGTGGCCCTTCTATGTACTCACTCCAACAGGTCCCTGTCCTTCCTGTGCAGGGACCCCAGAGCTGGATGCAGTGCTTCAGGTGAGTCTCAGCAGAGCGGAGAATCCCCTCCCTCCCCTGCTGCCACCCAGACATTCTGGGTGCAGCCTGGGGTATCTTCCTGGGCTGTGAGCTCACATTGCTGAGCCATGTCCAGCTGTTCATTCACCAACACCTTCCAGTCCTTCTCCATAGCTGCTCTCTATCCCTTCGTCCCACAGCCCAATATTGATAGTGGGACTTGCCCCCAGCCCAGGTGCAGCACTGTGCATTTGGCCTTGCTCAATTTTATGAGGTTTATATAGACCCACCTCTCAAACCTGTCAAGGTCCCGTGACTGACACCTTCACCCTCCAGTGTATCAACTGCACCACACGTCTTGGTGTTGTCAGCAAACTTGCTATCATTGCTGTGAATACAGCAATTGGAGCTCACAAATGATACTTGTTTTCTACTATACATCGAGGGTAGGTGTGCTGTCCTGTACTTACCGTGAAAGTTAGTGCCCTGTCCAAACCTGGGTATCTGTTGTGTACAACGATCTAATTCAGCTCCCTCATCAATTCCAGCTGATGGCTGGTAGAAACACTTACCATTCAGAGTTGCAGTTCAAGCTTGCTGTGCCTACCCTAGCAGACCCTTTTGTCTGGGACACTTGAAACGTGTCTCCAAGGCACAGATATCTACTGGGCAAGTTCTGCTATGGCTAGCTGCTCAGTTTATTTATCTATTTTGTTGTCAGTATTTTATTATCTAAGATTCAGAAGCTGAACCATGCTTTAATCCCGTGTAATTATATGTGGATTATTTTTACATCGTGAAATAGAAAAGCTCAAATATGTCATTTGAGCTCCTTAGAAATCCAAAAGTTTAGTGTGTGCCTGACCTGTGAGGAAAATTGCATTTGTTTTTAGCATGACAGATTGAGCTTTACCTTAACTAGTAGTTAACACCAGAACATAGGATAATTACTTGCATACAGATTGACAGACTTTGGTAATTAAGTAAGTTTTGAGTCAAAGTCAAGTTTTGTCAGGAAAGCTAAGACACGTTTATGGCTTGAAGCATGTCCTATATTCAAAACTGTTTCTAGTTCAAAACTTAACGTATTGAGAAAAATATTTTTTCTATAAGCCTGTCAAAATCTCGGGGTTTTTTTAAACAGAACAAAGCTGAACACTAACTTTGGCTATACTTGGGACATGTGGTTAAATCTCAAGAGACAATTTCTGAAAGTACAGGACTTAAGTGCTGTACTCTGCTTAGAAACAGATTGTTATACCTATGGTGCTCGGAGTATTTTTGACTTTAGCTTGAAATTCATATTTTTTGTATTCAGCTGTTGCTCCCTAAATCCATTTGTATTGTATGGTGGTTCTTTCTGTAGAAGTTGGGTAGACTGGAAAGCAGTGATCTGCTCTTGTTTTCCAGATGGGGTGCATGTGTGGGCAAGTTCATTGTGGAAATTTGAGAGAGTAATTGTTTCTAGATCTATGCTTTTTGTTGTTGTTAGCTCCCCCCCTGCGCCCCCTTTCTCATCAGACATTTAGTTTAACTCCTGAATGAACAGCAGTTATAAAACAAGTGACTGATACACCGAGGCATTAACTCCCCCCGGTGCAGTGGCAGTTTAAGGCTGCATGAAGGTTAGTGCTGTAAATTCAGGATAAGCCTAGTTATGAGAATATATATGTATTCATATAAGGCCAAAGTGCATCTGAAAAGTTTCATTTAGTCTTACTGGACAAGTCCAGGGGAGGGCCACAAAGATGTTCATGGGGCTGGAGCACCTCTTCTGTGAGGACAAGACAGTTTGAGCTGTTCATCCTCGAGAAGAGAAGGCTCTGAAGCGCCTTCTAGTACCTGAAGGGGCTCCACAAGAAAGCTCAAGAAGGACCTTTTATGAGTCCTCTGAGTGTATTGATGGATGAATGGAATGGCTTTAAGTTGAAAGAGGGGATATGGTTTAGCTGTTAGGAAGAAATCATTTACTGTGAAGGTGGTGAAGCTCTGGCAAAGGTTGCCCAGAGAACTTGTGAATGCACCATCCCTCAAAAAGTGTCCAAGTCCAGATTGGGTGGAACTCTGAGCAGCCTGGTCTAGTGGAAGGTGTCCAGAACAGGGTGGCTGTAGCTGGATGATCTTTAAGGTCCCTTCAAACCAGATCATTTTGTGATTCTACTAGGATGAGATGCAGAAGGTCCTCAATTGACAAATTCACTCCAGACAATATCCATATTGCTGTATTGAGAGAACATACTCTTTTATCCTAATGCTTAGATTAGCAATGCCATAGGACTCAGCTGTCGCATTCTTTTTCCCGTTGTCTAAATCAAGGGTAATAATCCACATATGTAGACAACATTGGATACTCTGATGTTGCTGGGCTTCATGTTGCTTCTGTATTTGTGTCTAGAAACCATGTCCTTGTTGTGCAGCAGTGTTCCTGCAGGGCCAACATTACTAAAGGACAGCAGATCCACAGTTTAAACCAAATGAGGTGGGATTGCCAGAGGTGCAGGCTGAGACTACAGAAGGAAGGCAGTCAAGCAAAAGTTCCTTGCTTAAGTGGTTATTAGAGGAGCTTTGTGAAAAATTATCCTTTCTTTCAAGAAGGATCAGGCCAGAATATTCAAGAGCTATTCTTAGATATTTGATTTAGATCTTTTCTCCTTCAGTCTAAGGAAAAATAGCTCCATTCACAGGAAGTGTTCTACTCCCCTGAGTATGCTTTTCACCGCAAGCGCTTCTGGAAGTCTACTTTGCATTGCATATCTGCTGTGAGGTTTAAGACTACTACTGAAGTTGTGCCCGAATGTATTTTTGTCCAATTTGTCTTTGTTTTCATATGCTAATGCACTTTTTGATAGAATAACTCTTGTATATATATTCATGCATTTTGCATGGTAATGAGGTCAGATTACTAGGCCTACTTGTAAATCAGAGCTTCCTCCAAAGGAAGAAGAGCTTGAAAGTTGTCTTCATGCAGAGTTTAATACCTCTGTGCCTTTTTGAGGAGTCAGTTGACAAAACCCAAACCTGGCTTAGGTTTGGGGGCCTGTCTGATGATTGGGCTCAGGAGCCAGGCTGTCCTTTTGTTGTCTGTACGTCCCAAGTTCCTTCAAGGCTCTTAGGGAGGTAGTCATGCACACAGCAATTGGACTGCCTGATCTTTGCCTTCATCTCTTTTAAAGTAAAAAGCAGATGGTAGTCTTGGTTTGGTCTTACACTTTATCCTGAGTGCAAAACTCTTTCCAGCAGCAGCATTTGTCATAGTTTTCATGTGGCAGTCAGGTGCTGGATATGAGGCAGGAGCAGAGGCAGTGAAATACAAATGTATCTTTCTGAACATTGGGAGACACTTTTTCACTTTGAGGATGACTGGGCACTGGCACAGTTTGTCCAGAGATGTGGTAGGGACTCCATCTGTGAAGATCTTCTAAAGCCATCTGGATGTGGTACTGGACAGGTGGCTTCAGGTGGCCCTGCCTGAGCTTGGGGTTGGACCAGAGGACTTCCAGAGGTCCATTCTAGCTCAACCACTCTGTGATTCTGTGGCCTCTGACCACAAGGACTGTGAGCACTTCTCTGGTTCTTTGGAGTAGTTGAGTGAGAGCAGCTGATGATTAGCATTCCTGTTGGATAATACTTGACTGCGGTTAGGCTCAGTCAGGCTTCCCCTTTGTGTGTTCTTAGATGAATGAACTTGCGAGTTATTAATCTCTGAACTAGAGAGATGAGGCTGGAGATGAACAGACTGTTGTAGTCTCTGGAGCCTTCTGCAAATCAGGACAATTTGTTAATTCCCTAGATGTAGCACAGCCATTTAAACTCAAGGCCCTACTTTTCATTTTTCTTGTTGTTTAGTAATACTTGCTTTCTTGTTCTAGAGCTAAATTCAAAGAGGAGATCTACACATTCAATGCCTGTTCTAGAGTGCTGCTGAAAAGGTTCATCCAGTTGTCAGAATACTGATAGTTTATTTGCTGAATGACCTCTTCTGTTTTCTGAAGCTGTTGATGAAATAATTTAACTCAGCTGTGGCAAATGGAAGTTACAGAACAGACTGTTTTGTAGCAAGGGCACTACCCATACCTCTCCGTCCTGTTGATGCCAGGGAAATGTTAGCTGTAGGCTCACCACTAATGTTGGTGGTTCAAAAACCTGCAAATGATCATGCAGAGAATTATTACATTCTTATTGTTCTGAGATAAAAGCTCTCTTCCACCAAGTTGAAAGATAGCGTGCTGACAAATTAGCCAAATAAATGAAGTGCATAAAATTGTAATGTGGAGTTTGTGGTTTCTATTTTCTGTGGAAACAGCAGCCTGGAAAATGTGTGCTGCTGCAGCAGTCTGCTGGTCAGGTGCTTGTTTCATTTCCAGCGGATATTTCTAGAGGAACCCTGATTTTAGTAACAGTTGGTGTTTTTTGGAAATTTTTTGGTTGTGGATTTCTTGTTCCTATTGTAAAGAAAGATCAATTTATGCTTTGAATGTGCAATTGAAAATTCTTCTAGCAAAGTAGACCTGTGGTGCTCAGTGGCAGATATCTGAGGGGGGCAAGTACCTCCTTCTTCCCTTTCTACCTTTTCCTTTCCCATCCAAATGGATCATGAGAGGCTGACAGCAGACCCAGCAATGGGCAGTGCTGTAACTAGCATAGCCCTGTGTACTCTTTCCCTCCTCAGAGCCCACAGGGGCACTGTTCAAGTTCCCAGTGCAACACCATGGACTCTGCACGACTAAGAGGGGTCCAGGGTGCACAGCATTGTAGCTCAGGAGTAAAAACAAAAGATTTAAGTGCGTGAGGCAGTTAATGGGGCAAAACACCCTGTACCCCAGTAAACCAATGAGAGCAAGCTTTGTAAAAATAACCTTCAATAATTGTCTGGATGTTTCCTGATCATCCACATGCCTGTGTCTGTGTGTGATCCTGCATAGCTGGCTACTCCCACTGTCTGCTTTTAGTGCCTTGATGCATCCAGACACCCTGTGAGTCTGTTGGAAGTGGTTTCCTGATCCCAGCTATAAGATGACTGAAGATTTTGTTCCTGCAAGTTACTTGCCAGTTGTAAACACACTGAGTGGAACAGCAATGCTGTTCCAGAGCAGCCAAGTACATACTTTTCTGTAACTTCTTTGGTTATGTCTTATGTGCTTAGCTCATGGTTGGATTTCTTGACGTGAATGGGTGTCAGATGCATAAAGATTGCATTTCCTGGGTATTGGATTGTGGTTGACTTCAGTCATATCCCAACAGTGCTCTTCCCTTCTCTCAGGAGTTGTGTAGTATGTGAGTCTATAAAAATGGGATTAGATGAGGCTGTCTGGCACAACTTTCTCTTGGAATGGTATAAAACATTGAACTTGAATAAATTGCTGGAAGTGCCTGTTTAGAGCTTCTGGCACAGATGAATTCCTCTGCACAAACTCTAGGAGAAGTTCTGTTTCTCTGCTGATAAATTGGTTTTAACTGTTCAGGGAAAAGGAAGCAGTGACAGTGTAATTGTAGGTTAATTCAGGCTAGAAGGAGCATGAGGAGCCTGCTGCTCAAAGCAGGATCACTTTCACTATGAATGTATTTATAGACTTCTTTTGCTTAACATCCTTTGCACCCTCTTTCTTTCACTTTCTTTATCTCCATGCACACACATATTTGGCAGTATCAGCCCTAGATGAGGCCCCCCCTTGCTAAATAAGATAAAGAACAAATGGTGACTGAATTACTCGCACGAAAACTTGTTGAAAGACTAATCTGCAGTCAGTAGTCTCACCTGCCTGCTCATAAGAGTCTATCTGTATAAACTGCTAAATATTTCCATGGTCTGAAGATTGTGTTGAGATTAAATATTCAAATTCTCCAGTTTCCAGGAGAGATGAGACTAGAATGCACCTGCACAGTTTGTCTTGTTATTGTTTGTTACCAACTTGTTTAAAAAATGTGGCATACAATCCAGGGAATGATATCAAAGGTAGTAGGTAAATTGTCCTTAAGCTTTTTTTTGATGCAGAGAAAATGTCACCTTTGTCAGCACTTGGCAGTCTTCCATTTTAGCTCAAATACAATTTGAAGGGTAATGCTGTAGGCATTTCAGGCTCTGTTTTCTTAATTGTCATTCCTGTTGCTTTTTCTGTTCTCTGTCTTCTCTACAGCACAACCTTGAGCTTTTAGCACATGGCAGAAGCACAGTTAGTGTAACTTTATGTACAGTTTAAATCAGTTGGCAGATTCAGGAGGAGCAAAATGTCGGAAGTTGCATGGAAGTCAATGTAGTATGCTTGTTTGCATATTTGTGTAGTCTGTGATTATAGACTGTTGTGGCCATGTGATTCATTTAATGAATTAGTCAATATAAGCTGACTGCTATGTATATAGAGATGTAATTAATGGAGTGCTTATAAAAATGGATCTCTGCTGAGAGAAAAGACATACTTTTTTATAGCTTGTATTTGCACTGCTCAAGAGCACTTACTGTAGTGATGAATTGTTACAGTGGGGATACTGCAACACGTGTATCAGACAATGAGGCCCATGGAAAAGAATATATATATGGACTGATTCTTGATAGCTGTTTCAGAGATGTTTATTTCTCCAGCCGCATAGCCGGGGCTCTGCCGAGGAACTGCGGCAGTCACGGGACCCGAGGGTCCTTGCCCGTGCAGGGAACACAAAACATCCAATGGGGAACGAGGCTGAGCAGGGGCAGGGAAACACCATGCATCCCCTCAGGGCCCCTCTCCCAGGGCAACATGGCAGGGGGGAGAGACCCCAGCAATTAACTTCTACAAAAACCATTTGTGTTTTACAGCTTGCCTTGAAGGGATCTAACTATGCTGGTCTGCTGGAACGGCATCGCATTCACACAAAAAATGTGGAGCATGTTGTAGACAGCTTACGGTAAGAATGTATGGCTATTGAGGATTTCAGACACAGTGCAAATATCCATGGATTGTGTGAAACAAAAGGAAGCCTTGTTACCAGCACCAATAAAACAGGAGTACTGAAAAGAGGGTGATGCAGTTGAACGGGCATTCCTGAAAGAACCATCATGTGAACTGGCTCAGTTCGGTTGACTAATATGCTCTATTATCAACTTGAAAATAAATGAGAAAGTTGTACGGGATTTGTGTGTCAAGTGTTTATAAGCCAAATAGGAGTGTAATTACTCCTTAGCTGCATGACAGCTTTTCGGAAGGCTGTGACAAAGAACAGTACAGGACAGAATTCAGACTTTTTCTGAACTTTACAGGAACGAGAGGATAGAAGTTCGTCTTGTTAAGCGTCGAGAATATAATGAAGAGACAGTTCGGTGGGCAGATGCTGTTATATCAGCAGGAGGTATGACTTTATTGGAGGAAAGTATTTGCTTCAGTATGTTTTCATAGATACGTTTCTCAAAAATAACTTTGCAGTTGTGAAGCAATTGGAAGTATGCACGTTCTGAAAACAAATTGCTAATCTAATGTCAGAAAATCTGACAAAATGCAGTGGTTGTGACCATCTTGTACTACCTCTAGTATCTAAAATTGAAGCCCATGGAAATGAGTCCCAGTACATGGCCACTAGAAAAGTTTGGCATGTGTAAAACAGTATAAACTGTGGAATTTACTGTAGTTTTCAACTAAAGAGGATAAAATGCTTGATGTCGTGATTTTATGTAGCCCTAAAAAACTACTTGTTTTTTGGGATATGAGGTGTAGAGCAATGTACTACCTCATGGTCCCCTTGCTCAAACTGTCTTTCTTGCTTTCACACTTAATCCAGTGACTGGCGTATCAAGTTGGATGGTACAGGTAAAAGTCTGCAACTTCTGAGCATCTTGTGCCACTGATAAGTGTTTTTCAGATGAACAACAGAGCAACTAACCTGACTGTTTATTTTTAATATTTGATTGCAGTCGTTCATTCAGTGGGTTTTTTTGGGATATGCTGCAAATACAGCATTGTGTTGCTGGGCTCACTCATCTGTGGCAAATAGGCTTGACCACAGCTTTCTCTCTTCCCACTAGTCCAGTTTGCCCTTAGGTACTGGTCACTGTGAAGCATGGGTAGAAAGGCTTATGTATATATTTCTGAAGCATTCTAATACACTCTTGTAGATTTCAAAGAACTTCTCTAAAGTGCCAGTTTGTCTGTGGCAAAATTTTTTATGGTTGAGGGAAGCAGCTGGGAAGTGATACATGATCTGAGGTTTTCAGAGCTTATGTCTTCGTGCTTTTCAGAGCTTATATCTTTGTGCAAAGAGTGGATGAGGTTATAGTTGTCTTCTGTTTAACAGACAGGGGAAAATACCAATATCTGGAGAAGCCAGTACATTTAAAGATTTCTACTTCCAAGATTTCTACATACCTAAGACTTCTTTTCTAAGTATCCCTATTTGGGGCTAAATAAGACCTTTAAATTGCCTTCTAGGAGGGCAGCTGGGGTGAAGCTGAAGTCATTGTTTTTATGTGATTCACAGTAACATTTGGTTTTGTTTCCTGTCTCCTGTGCCTTTGTTTAGCAATACTTTCTAAATTTACTTTTGTTAAAGAATTTCTCTTACCTGCTGGTAAAAGTACAGAAATTTCCATAAATCTCTTCTAAAGCTTGCTTCTGCCACATTCAATTGCCTGGGCATGTATAGCTATCAGATAAGTTGTACTTTTTCCAGTTATGTTTGCCATCTTGAATTCAGTTGTCACTACTCCTATTTGAAAGGTGTCAGTAGTTTTGTCTCATTGTATTTTTGTCCAGCTTGCCTGATTTGTTGTTAATATAAAAGCACATAATGATAATGCTGGAGTACATTCTGGTACTAGAATGTGAAGTGAAACTAACTTTTGGTCTGTCTTTTCTGTAGGTGATGGTACGATGTTGTTGGCAGCCAGTAAGGTCTTCGATAAATTTAAACCAGTCATCGGCATAAATACTGATCCTGAAAGGTAAAAACATACTTGGGAAAGCAAAGCTTTATTTAATATTAGGCACACTGTGCATCTGTTTCCATGGTACATGAGGCATACCTGTAGTGTTTGGCAGCATAAATGTCTGTTTTAGTGGGTTGTAGATACCAAGGCAACCTGTTGTTTTTTCAGAAAAGCTTCCACAGCAAGTTATCCTGTCTCATCTGAGAGGACATTTAGTATTGGGTAAGCATAACTGTTACACTGCCATAACTGTTCTCACACACCAGTGTAACAGCGCTTGCAGCTAGCTAAGTTGAATTACTAACCAGGAATTTGAGGCTAGGGATTGCAGTATAGAATTTAGACAGGAAGCAGGACTTCATAAAAGCAGCTAAGTGTGGTGCCTGAACACACAGAAACATAATTTCTTTGTGAAGAGGGTGGATCCAGTAGAGCCTCAGATGAAGTTTGCTGTGGTTTCTTCATGTAAACCATGTGATACCTCAGAAAACGCAGTCTCCTGAGCCAATTGTTGGCACTTAGTTGTCCTATTATAAACTCTGCACAAGCTGCACCCACCTGCCCATATCAGTCTTACAGCTCAGTGGATGCAGTGTGTTCGTACTGCCTAGTTGGTATAACCTTCAAATGGATGGCAGATGAAACTCCGAATTCACAAGGCTCTGCCTGCTGAGAAGTCTACATTTAGATTTCTGCTTTTGATACTGACAGTTTGTTCCCAGTACATAAAGTGGTCGTCAAAAGGTTTAATTCCTTTCATACCTTACTTCTCTTCCAAAACTTTTCAAATGCTCTGAGTAGCTATTCTGTATTATCAAGCCTGACTAGCAGGGTTCAAATAACAAGTACCTTTAAATTGTCACATATTACTCAAGGAAGGGAGCAGTGTTTAGTCTTCTGGTTTTGACATGAGATTCTTTTCATCTTAGGCATGTTGCTTAGCTGTTTGTGTTGCTAACTTGTTTGTAAATGGAGGAAATTTTCTCACCTGCCAGGTTTATTAAGCTTAAATAGCTTGCTAAGAATGGTGACAGGAATTATATTAGTGTTTATGTATTCCTGCAGGATTACTAGCTGAACAGACAGTTTTTAGGGGAAGTGTGGGAGAAATATCCTGTCTGACCCACAGACTCCAGGAGCTGAAAGCAGTGTATGGTTGCTGATGTGCTACTGTGCAAGAATAGTACAGATTCATAAAGGTCTCAGAAGTGTAGCATAGCTAGATGTAACACAAAGGGAGACCTACTTTGTTTTGTTTTGTTTTCCAAAGGTACCAAATCTGAACAGTAATACTGTCATTTTCATTGTCATTTTTTGCTACCAGATCAGAGGGTCACTTGTGCTTGCCTGTGAGATATACACATTCATTTCCTGAAGCTCTACAGAAGCTTTATCGTGGTGAGTTCAGGTAGGATTCACTGATCTTTGGTTTTCAAAAACATAGAGGGATTGGAAAACACCTAATCATGTGCAATTCCTAAGGACCAGGTGCAGCTTAGTAAAATCTTAATGGCTCAGATTGTGAATTCTCTGTAGATGTTTAAAATGTTGAAAAATGAGTTTGTGGTCAAGAATGAGATTGGAATACAAATGATAAAACTAGTTCCAGCAAAAAATCTTCTGGTATGACCTGCAGTAATAGATTTTCACT
The DNA here is from genome assembly GCF_965178545.1 of Coloeus monedula. Taxonomy (NCBI): domain Eukaryota; kingdom Metazoa; phylum Chordata; class Aves; order Passeriformes; family Corvidae; genus Coloeus; species Coloeus monedula. The sequence goes on from NC_138822.1 coordinate 73,441,595, forward strand.
TCTGATTTAGTAAATTCACAAATAAGGAACTGCATCCTTGTAAGGAGTATATTGGTTTGCATATTTTTTAGGATTCAAAAACATACAATACATAAGAATAGAAGCTAGTGAAACACATTCAGTTAGGAAATGGTCAGTGTGTTGCTTCTGGGGTTTTGGTGATTGAGATAAAGTGGCTTAAATTTAGTTAACAGATTAGTGTAAGGCAGAACTTCTCTTCATGCTGAATATAGCTTGATGTTTTCAGTACCAGATATTCTTAAACAGAACAATCTTACTTGATTTAAAAAGAAGCAAGCTGAATTTTAAGGACAGACTAGGGAAGAGTTTTTAATAGCTACTTAAAAAGGAACATTGTTCTGTGTATATAATAACTTTCCAGAATACTTTTGTGATGGCAAACCATCAAACAGAAATCAGTCACTCATGTGAAAGTATATAGCAATTGATTTTTGTTTATACTTCTAGCATATTAAATTTGTAGCTTGAAATGTAGCTGTATTTGTGCCATAGAAAAGTTCTGAAATGAGATGAGTACAGTTGCCAGGATAAATAACTGAAGGAGTTTCAATATGTTGAAAAATATGTTGCTAAAAGAACAGGAACTTTCCACTCACATACTCTAAGATTTAGAAAACAGAAACTTTTTAGTCTCCATCATTCTAAGTTGCTTAAATAAAACTCTGTGTTTATGCAGATAAACTCCCTTGACATTTGGCAGTTTTGATGTTTTGCTGGAAACAAAATTGTATTTTTGTTGCTGGAACTCCTGTTATTGCTCATTATAGAGCTGAAACCTCACCAGAGTGAAACAGAAAGGATTTCCCTAATTATTTTTCCGAAATAATAGAAACTTTATTCTTAAGCAAGGATGCAAGCAGGTGTTTGATTTGACAGTTCTTAGTTTTGTTTGGCCCTAAGCAAACTTCAAAATAGGTGAGTAACTGAATCCTTGTCTGGAAGGGCTTCTGGTGTTTCTTTTCTTGGTGGTCAGTGGTGTAACAGGTTCTCTGAATAGGGGTATAATAGAGGTACAGTCCCATTTTCTAATTTGTAGGGAATGTGACATGTTCTAGCCATGAACATTGTAAGGAGGCTAGTATAGTGATACTCACTGCATGCTTTCTGCATGACTACCTAAAATCATATTTGGAATTTAAGGGCAGATAGGTTGTGTAAATGAGGCTCTATAAAGATGACAATGAGGAAAAACTAGCAGTGTAGTCATATAAAGCATAAGTCTCATGTAATTTCAGGAAAAACTGGTTACTGTCACATGGATACCAACAGTATGAACAGGGAAAAGATGTGCTTGTAGCACTCACTTGTAATTTGCTTTCTTAGTCAAAACTATTGCTATTTTGTTTTATGACATCTCTTAGGTTGTAAGAGGAAAAAAGGAATTGATTAGGGAAAAGTAAAAAAATCGGAGTGTTGTAACATGGCTTTTATATCCTTCTCTTGCTTCAAATGAATTCCTCTTTAACACCCTAAATTCCTAGGTCAGGAGCGTTTGTTAAAATGAGAGGATACTTGGGGCCTTATTTATAAACGGACGCATAGAGCTGCTTTTCTGGACAAATACAAACAAAAGATGTTAAAAGTATGGCACGTACTGCTGTATAAATTCTTGAGAGCTCTTTAAGCATTGCATCAGTAATTCATTCACAAGTTAGGGTCACATGCCTAAAAAGGAGAGTTGTTACATATGATTTTTATAGACTACTTTTGGCCTGTGTCCTCTTATTTTGCACATTTTTACACATGCAAGAAACATTAGGTAGCAAATTCGTAAGTGTGAAGAGTTGACAATTTAGTACAATTAACTTTTTAAATTTAGAAGTCATAGTGGAAACTCTAATACTTGAAATATGACTTTGAATATATTTAGCTTCTGATCTTAAGACGTTCTGCTTTGAGAGTGAAGACTTTCAGATCCTATTTAATTTTGTAATTAATATTTCAGCTGCTCATGCGGGCTTCTTTCTCCTCTCTTAGGTGGCAGTGGCGGCAAAGAATCCGACTGTATCTTGAAGGAACTGGAATTAACACAACCCCTGTGGATTTACATGAACAGCAGCTAAGCCAAGAGCAACACAGCAGGGCTCACATAAATGAAAGATTCCAGGATCAAAGTAGGTTAAAATCTGACAAGATTGTAATCACTTTGTGATGATAACTTGGAATAGAAGATAAAGATTTGTGAAAGTTTCAGTATTTGAAATACCTTCTGTCAAAGTACCTGATCTTAGTACTGTACTACTATCAAGGTACTGTAACTACTTGAGTATGTGTGTGTATGTGTGTACACATGCTAACTTTTAAGTTAGGTTAATTCAGAGTTGTAAAAGCTGGTCTTGGACTACCAGCAAGCAAAGAAGACATTGGAAGTGAGAATCTGTCTGTAGGTAATTCTTGAACACTTCCAACTCTTTTCTTTATGGTGCGTTGAAGATGCATGGTTCTGTGCCTAACCTGTGTCCAGTACTGCATTTGCTCACTAAGAAGTCCTTGTCAACATGAACAGTTTGTTAATCCACTTTAACTGCCTTGTGGTATGACGTCTAATTCTCTGAACTTCCTCAGAAATATCTGTTAAGTCACTGCTGGTGAGTTTAACTTGGCTGGAAGAGTGACTGACAGAAGAGAAGACTTCATTCTGCCTGGCTGCCCGTGACTTTTCAGGGAAAGCAGTGTCTGAACTTAAGTGTCATTGCTGACCTTGGTTTAAATGTTTATTGTCTCCAGTAAAGGACAGTGACTGACCACAGAGTAAATCAGTGAAAAAATAAGTTTGAAGAAAATGGAGCATGAGGTCTAGAAAACAAACCCAGGCAGCAGAATCTGTCCTCCAATAAATTGTGAGCGTTTTTTTAAAATTTTGTATTTTTAATCCATGATTCAAAACTCTTATTTTCGATATCTGCAGGGTCTGATATTTCTGGTCCACATCTTTTACCAGTGAGAGCACTCAATGAAGTCTTCATTGGGGAATCTCTTTCATCCAGGTGTGTTTTAATTGTTGTTGCAGCAAGGCACAATTGACTTAATTTCTTGTTATGACATTGCAATAGACAGTCAGTGATGAGATTTTACTGTCAAATTTCAGTTCTACTCTATAAATATTTAACACTGATTATATTATTGCTGATTACAAAGTGTATTTTCAGAGATGTAAGTGCTGTAGTGTTAATTTCGGGTTTTCTACTTCGTCTCATCATTCTTTCATTTTTCCTGTTTTCTTTCCCTTTTACTGATGATTTAAATAGTTCTTAAACTGCCTCCTCTCCTGCATATCTTCTTAAGTATCTCTTCATAAGCTTTTAGCATGACCAAGTAGAAATAAGTTTTAGCATGATTCCTTTTTCTGCCTTTCTGTCTTTAGAGGCAAAGGTGTCAGCCTGCCTTTGGCAGAAACCTTGTTATTGATGGAAAATACATCTTGTCTTCTTTTAAGAAATGAGTTTGTATCAAATCATGGTACTGCCTTATTCAGGATACATTTGACTGTCCTTTCTGTCCTGAAGATCAATGCATTTTTGGCAGCCAAACAATAAGAGGAACATGGGGAATATGACTGGGGCCGCAGTAAAAGACATGGTCCTTAGTCAGGATTTGACCAAACTTTTACTGTATTTTGTATCTCTTTTCACTTTATTGCTTATCTTTAAAAAACATAAACAACAACAACAGAAAAGCCACTTTAGACTTTAACAGCTTGTGTTTGTACAGTGCCTGGGACACTGATTGCTGCTGGAAACAGTATAAATATTTTGTGAGTGCTTTATTTTTTGTCTGGACTTCAGCATGTGGCAGAAGGAATTAATCTCAGAGAGATAAAAATCCTGCTTTCTACTAAATCAAACCTAATTTTATCAATATTTTAAGGAGTTTCTTTAATGTGCAGTGATAGAGGAACACAAAGCTGTTTTCCAATGCTATGAGTGTCACAAGTACATTGTGCTCTTGGCTCCAGTGTATTTGAGAACCATTGAGGAACACAATACCTGTAGAAACAAACCTCTAGAAATTATTACGGCATTAATAGGACCTTACACTTGAAGACTTAAATGTCATAGACTAATGTTCTGTCAGTGTCAAATACACAGGTTTGCTGTTTATTTAGACAAAGTAATTTTAGGAGATTCTTCTAAGATCTTATTCTGCATGTCAGTGATGAAAAGAGGTAAATTGAAGAAAAAAAACCCAGAAAACCTGTTCTACCCAGCTTGCAAAAGTTACATTAAACTGACTCAAGATGTGCACCTGTGTACTAATCTACTTCCAGTTCTCTAATCTCCCCATCTTCTCAAGAGTGATGACACAACATGCCCTAAGTTACTGAGAGTATAAACTGTTTGACACCAAACAGCCGAGAGCTGTGTTTCTAGTGGATCCAGACTGAAATAATAGCTCAGTAAGTTCTGTTTACTAAGAAAGGTGAAACTCAGTCATGCATAAAACAGTGAATGTGGTATTTCTGACAGGGCATCTATTAATCTGAAGCCTGTATCACACTGTTTGAATTAGTCACTATGAATATCAACAAGTTTAGTTCATAAATATACTCTTGTATGTTCTTGTAGAGCTTGGAGAGGGAAACTTTGGTCTCTAGGCCTAACACTTGGAATCCCCTGATAGATGAACAGTAATGTGCAGGAGATGATTGTACATCAAGACCTAGTACATTCGAGTTTTAGGATTAATTTGCCCAGGAGAGAAATGTAAGCCTGCTGATTGTGTAAAGCTATTCATGAAGAATCACTGGATTTTTGATTGCTGAAGTGATCAAGAATTCAGGTTCAATCATGCTATTACTTACTGATGTTGAAATGTTCAGTGTTCCTTGACATAATTTAATGAGACCCAATCATAGCATAACCACAGTTTTTGTGCAACAGTTATGACAGGATGGTAATTGTTTATAGTTTTATTTGTAAGTCTAACAAGCCCTGCAGATGAACCACAGAGCATAAATTAATATGAGAAGCAACTGCAGAAAAAGTGCCTTAAAATGCTGCAAATCATTTTAGTCCATTATAAAAACTGCTCTAAAATAGTAAACCAGAAGTGGCTGTCAAATTGGAAACACTGTACAAAGCCTGTGAAACTGTGATCCAGATATGAAAATCTAAATTGTTATGTGCCTGATAAGGCTGTGTGTTCTGTCTTATTCAGGGAGAACTTTAAGTCCTGCAAACCCAGTTTTAAATTCTCGCTTCATAGGGCCTCCTATTATGAAATATCAGTTGATGATGGTCCTTGGGAAAAACAGAAGAGTTCAGGGCTTAATGTGTGTACTGGAACAGGATCAAAAGCATGGTGAGTACATGTTGCTGCTTTGATATAAAATATAATTTCAGATAAGCTAGATGAGCCTATTTTGCTCATTCGTTTTGTCCTTACTGAGACTCTGTTGGACTATGGGTAAGTCAGTCAAATATTCTCACTGTCAGTATGGCTCAAGGCTGTTACAAGTATATGAGAAGAGCAGAGCACTCATTGCTTGTGGGTATGGAGAGAAGTCTTGAAAGGGTGAGGAGCTGTTGCACTGAGACAGAAGTTTGCCTTAGGTGTAATTTCAGTGAAAGATGAATGCCACATGTGAAGATGAATGGTTGGGAATTGTGAGGGAAAGAGATTCTGCTCTGACTTGCAGACAGCATTCATAGTGATCTGTGAACTACTCTTGTTGGCTAAAATTAGAGTGCTTAGATGATGTAGCTCAGTAAACTTATAAAATCTAAGCTCTAAGAAGAATGGGAAAACATGTACTTGGAAGCAGCGTTAAGTGTTCTCTGGCACATCTACTGCCAGTTCTCCTTTCAAGCCTCTTGTTTCTTTCATACGTAATTGACAGGGGACAATCTCTTTGCCAAAATACTCCCCTTAAAACAAAGATGGCCATATCTACACAGAACTATGCTAGCTTAATCAGAGGGATAAATTATATAAACTTCAGTTTAAATGTGCCACAGTACTGCATGTAAGTCTAATCAATTTAGTTTTGAGATGTGAGAGATGTGTTTGTGCTCGCAGTTAAAAGTTGTATAATAGGCACTGGGTTTATGTGGCAGGCTAAGATGAACTAAAACAGAAGCTTTTAATGAAATTCAAAAATGAGTATTCATGCTGTAACCATGGTTACTGGGTTTTACTCTTCATTGTAATTCAGAATTTCGTATTCAGGCAGCATAGCTTAGTCCTGGAGCCTGCCAAGGTTGAAATTGGCAGAGTGCTAGGGAAACTTCCCTAGTGTTCAATACCTTGGGAAAGTACAGTCTTATTTTACTGCTGTTCTTACACATTTCATTTGCTTATACACGGTGCTGAGCAAACCCACACGGTGCTGAGCAAGCCCAGAACCAGGAACCAAACTCCAGGATTGCCTCTCTCCATTGCAGCAATCAGTATGAGTTGCTGGACTTCTGTAAACTGAGGCCAAGCCTCAGAGGAGTGATCTTCCTTAACCGGTTGTCTAGGTGCTCTCCTGGAACTTCAGACTTTCTGGGACTGAGAGACATTTAAATGTCCAGGTACTTTCTGTAGCTGCCAAAACTTGGGTAAAAGGATATCTTGATAGCATCTGCTCAGGCTTGCAGGTAGGCAGTAAGTGTAACAGACAGAGCCTTGGACAACCATGGTCAGCAGCTCTGTGGTCTGATAGGTGTGTAGAGGATCTGTATTGCAGTCTGAGGCATTTTACTGCCATGACAGTGCTGGACTGAGGATTTTGAGCTGTATTGAGACCTGGGCATCTGAGATGTTCACCGTACTGCTGCGTAGTGGCTGTGATTAGCACCTACTCCCTTTTGAGCCTGGGCAGAGGTGGAAGACATTTTTTGGGGTTTTGACTTAGTCCAGACTGAGGCTATGTTAACTTGATCATCCAAGTGTGTCAAATGCAGAAGTGTCTGATCTGACTGCTCCTTTTCTATATACACCAGTTCTGTGATAGTCAAGGCCACACCTTAGGATATAAATACACACAAAGTATTTCTAAAGAAGTGTTGGGTTCATAAATGAGAGCTAACAGAAAATTAATTAGCAGGGGTTGGATAGACCCTTGGATAAGAACACAATCTTTAGAACTGTCATGCTTCAGTTTTTTAATGCAGGCTTTATTCAGCTGTTACTGGGGTTTTAAGGCAGGAAGGTTATTGATAAGGAGACTACATCCCATGCTCTTCTTTCCTCAAGACTTGACTTAATGGGTTTTTAAGGTTTACAAGGTCACAGGTAGATGCCAAATCAAGAGTTGATTTAAGACTTGTTTTTTAAAATAAACTGGTATCAGCTCACACTTAATACCATTCTTTTTCCTCCCCAGATGTTGAATTTAGTTTTTCATCAGTGTGCAAGATTTTCTGTTTTGTTTTTGCTCGGCTTTTCTCGTAAGTTGTACTGCTTAGTAAACAAGACTTCTACTTCTCTGTCTAGGTCCTATAATATTAACAAGGTTGCACATCAAGCTATTGAAGAGATCCTTAAGATGGGTGAGTGAACAACGTGGCATTACTAGCCAAGTTTATATAAAGATACATCTATCTAATCGGGGCTCTTTCTCTTGGCTCAACAGCGAAAAAGCATGGAAGTTTGAATATGCCATTGAACATGGAACTGGTACACAAAGGTTAGTGAAGAAGGCAAGATTTCTTTTAAAGTATCTTTGGCCAGTTCATTTTGTTTGTATTCTGTACTACTCAGCTTTCAGTATTTTAGCACTCTTGCAGTAATAGTCTTTCTTACAGACATTAATTAGGCACAGTTAGCAAAAAATGCTTTACTTGGTATGAAAGCACTTATTTAGACTTCTGTATATCCTCTTCAGGAGAATTTCAGTTCTCCTAAGATTTGAAACAATTAATATTTAATCACCTGAAGAGAACTTTTGAGTGTTCATCATTCAGTAGAACTGAAAGCCTTCTTCTCTAAAAGTAATTTTTTTGCATGTGAAGGCTGTTAAACATCATATTCCTTCTTGGTGGAGAAGCCACTCTTCCATGGAGGAATGTGTGTTTCTGAGAGTAACTAATTTTCTCTGGAAAAACTAATGGCTGATTCCTCTACTTACAGTAACAAATGATTACAATGAGTCTCTGCTCTACAGTCCAGAGGAACCAAAGATGTTTTTCAGTGTTCGAGAGCCTATTGTAAACAGAGTTTTCTCAAGTAGCCGTCAGCGTGGCTTCTCTTCAAAGTAAGTGTTGGCTGCAATAGTGAAGAGTTACTTCATTCTGTGTATCTGTCAAAGTATGGGCAGGACTTTCCCTTGAAGTGTTTCAACATCCAGTTAGTTCTTTGAGTGACTTGAGTATTGTTCTTGTAACAGCAGGAAGAAAATGTTTCCTAGTTGTGTTACGGCTTTTTAATGTTTGATCCCTGCACAATCTCACAGAGTAAAAGAATCTCACTGTGCCCAGTTCTGGATATATGCCATTCCCCTCAGTATGAGACACAGACATTGACAAACTGGAGTGAATTCAGGGAAGGGCCACTGGGGGAATGAGGGGGCCAGAACACGTGGTTTGTAAAGGAAAGACTCAAACAGTGCTTTTGTTCATCTTGGAGGAGACAAGACTAAGGGGGAATTCAATTACTGCCTTCATCTACCAAAGGATGGTTACAGAGGAGACTTGAGTTAAGCTCCTTTCTGAGCAGAGTATAAGAAAACACCCATGATTTTATAGGATGATTTAAAAAAAAGAAGAAATTTTCACAGTGAGAATAGTCAGGCAGTCAACCAGGTTGCCAGGTTGTCTCTATAGACTGTCTTATCACTGTTCTTGGAGAGACTCAAAACTTGCCTGGGCAAGGCCTTAAGCAAGCTAACCCATCTTTGAAGTAAGGTCTGCTTTGAGCAGAAGGTTGGACTAAATGCATTTCCAAATGGAATTATTTGGTAATTCATCATTTTAACTTAGGGCACTTGTGCCAGTGGAGATTTAGATTGAATATTAAAATTTTCGTCATGGAAAGGGTTATAAAGCAGTGGAACAGGCTGCCTGTGGAAGTGGTGGAATCATCATTCCTGAAGGTATTTAAAATACTTGTAAGGCATGGCACTTAGGGGGATATAGTTTAGTGGTGGGCTTGGTAATGCTTGTTTAATAGTTGAGCTCAATGATATTGCGTATCCTTCCCAATCTAAATGAATCTATGATATATGGAGCTTGCCACAATTAAATATAAACACATACAGCCATTAGTTATATGATCAGAATAACTGAACATGCAAACAATAACATAGAAACTATTGAAAGCAATACAGTATTTCAGTTTTATTTAAATGTGAATTCAACCTTTTGTATCAAAAGAAATGTTTAAAGGAGCTCTGAGCCAAATTCTTTATTCTGTCTTGTCCAGCTCTAAAAGAGGTGCCTTAAATTTTATAAGCTTAGATTTAAACTTCTTAGCTTAAATATGATATAGTCAGACTCTTAATATTGACAGTAATATGCTGCAGTTCTTGAAGTTGCCTGGCAAGCATCCTGACCTTCCGCTTTGTGTTTGTTATTGCTTTCCCTTCTCTCTGATGATTAATGTAACAAAATAGACTATATTAATGTCCAAATTATTTGAATCTCAAGCATTGCTACTTGAAAATGTATATTTCACATAACATGAAGACCACTTAGTAGAATCTTAAATTAATTGTCAGCTTTTCTGTGGAGATGAAGTAAATCACAGTTAAATGAGATCATCAGTAGCTTTCATTAAAACTTACATCTAAGCTTCAACACCAAGTATTGTATTATAGGCTGTTCCCAGACTCTGGGAGCAGTAGGCTCCATTGAGTACATCCCTCAGTCCTCTCTGGACTCTTTGCTTAGTCCATACAAAGCACTGAGGCACACAGGGGGTTTGAGTGTTTAGTACAATGTTAAATGGTGGTTAAGCATTTACTGGCCCAAGCAAAAGAAAGTCCCAGAACCAGTTTTATTGTTAAGTGCTTGTGTGAAATGCCTGAAGTTTTAAGCTGTCTTGTGATAACTTACTTGTTGGGCTTCTGCAGGGTCTGTGTCCGTTCCCGTTGTTGGGATGCTTGTATGGTTGTAGATGGAGGAACATCTTTTGAATTCAATGATGGGGCAATAGCTTCGATACTGATTGACACAGAGGATTCACTGTGCACTGTTCTGCTGGAAGAATGAAGGACCCTGATGTCTTTTGCTGTAACATTTATGGATCCATAGAGGGAAACCATGGGGATATCACAATGCTGCATTATATTAGAAGCTGGCCTTTTTGGATGCAAGAGCATTTGGAGGAAGCTTGAAATGCTTTTCATTCCTTTGGGTTGGGGAAACATTAGCCTGATATTTAAGCTCTTTTTGCATCTAGTGTAAAACATGTCTGAAGTGTTACCTCTAACTTCAGTGAGAATTGACATTTTAACCTGTAAGGCAAACATGAAAGCTTTGTAAACACAGGTGAATGGGTTCAAGTATTAAGTCAGTAGCATTAAATATTCAGATGTACAGTTTTTTTAGTAACAGTCTGGGACTGATGAAACTAAATACTTCGTACATACACTTTTGTAGAAAAGTTGACTGTCAATCTAGCAATTTGATGCAAGGATATATAGATTTTGGTAAACCATGATGTTGATGTAAAAGAAATGATAATACAAACCTTTTGTATGCTTTTCAAAAATTGTACAACTTTGTAGTTTCATACAACTTGTGGCAATTTTTTTTGTTCTTCCAGTATTTTTTTCTACTTTGTAGACTTACATCAAGAGTAAAAGTCTGGTTTAATACATCTTGAATGATGTAGCTTTTACTTTTTGTTTGGCTAGATAGGGACTTGAAACCCAAAGGTTTTTTTTGAGCCCTTCATCAGGAATATACAAATTATAGAAATCATGTTGGAGTAAGATAAATTCCTTCACTGAATGGATTAGCTGGCAAGGAGATTATCAGTGACACTAGTGTATGTAAGTGGCTATCATTAAGAAATATATTTGGCCTTATTAAGTTGAATGGTTTGGAATTTAGGGTTCTGAATTTCTTATAATTAAAGAATGAGATACACTGGGTACTAGGAGTTGGACCACAAGCTAATACCTATGTCTTCCAGTTTTCCCAGCATGTTTTTTTTTACCTTCTCCAGAAAACTTAAATTTCCAGTCCTATGCTGAATTCTACTGGTATGTAAATGACAATAAAGTAATTTCACTTATCTCTGCTCATATTAGGTAATCAAGTTGATACAGAAAAAAAAAAACCTCTGATTAAAGAAAAGCAAGTCACCTTTTAAATGTTTTAGAGAAACTGTGAACTGTGACTGCCTTTTGAAGTCTGTGCTGATAATTGCAGAGATAAGGAAGCAGAATTTGACAACACAAATACTCCTACAGCAGGAACTCTTCTGCTACGTGACTTGAAAATAGTATGTTTTGTTTACTACAGATTGGTTTCCAAGAGTGAGTTTTCTTCAAATGACTTTTGAACGAAGAGACTTCTTTAACAGATGTTCTCAGGTCTAATGGAAATGTTCTCCCATGTGGCCAATCAGTTTATTTCTTGCCACTTGCAGAATGTAAACTGCTTTTTATTGGTGGAGGAAATGGACAAAGGGTTTTTTCCTTCTAGACTTAGAGTTAATAGAACTCAAAACATAATTTAGAGCCTATTGATTTGACCAGACCATTCAGTTTTAGGAAAATATGAAATTGATGGAGATTTCTGAGTAATCTATCACTGTGTACATTTCACCTTCTAAGTGTGCTGCAGAGTTATTTACACTGTCTGGTTATTGTGACTGCAGACCCAGAGGGGAAAATCAAAGTAGCCAAGTAAGCTTTCAAAAGTTGGTAAGCTCAGGAACTACCAGAATAAAGCCCTTATTGTCTAAAATAACTTGCAAAGCTTGTCTAAAGGTAAAGACACAAAAGACTAATCTTTATAAAAGTTGTGTGCACACAGACTAGGGTGTTCTAGTTATTCTCACTCCATCTGTAACCAGTTAAGGATTGTTTATTATGTGCCTGTGTCAAGTACATAGTCAATATGCTGTTAGGATTCAAAAAAACCCCAACCCCACCAATGCCATTAACACTAATTTATTACTTCCTAGGACTCCAGCACTCTTTGATCAGATTTAGGTATTGAACACCTGCACAGCAAATCTATGGCAGAAATCTTATCCCCTGCTTATTTAAACATTTGTGTGCTGAAATGTTTTATGGAGACTGATTAGTCTGATCAGTAAGCATACCTCTAAAATATGCCTGTCATTCCTTATTATGAATGTCAAAACTAAAAGGCAATGTTTTCAGACCCAAAGTATGATCGATATTAGGACTTAGTAAATTTTCACAGTCAGATTCCTAACTTAGCAAAATGGAAGCCTGACCTACTCATGAGTGGCCTCTACTGGTTTTGTCTCTATTTAATTCCAGTTCTGTCAAAGCATTTACTGGTGAACACTTAAATTGATTAGGATGATTCAGAAATCTATAATTAATAGTAAGCCGCTACCTTTTTTTATTAAAGAGCTGTAGGACCCTTTTTAAGGATCCTTTATTACAAAGTGTTGCAGTACAGACAGCTTACTTGGTAGACAGTATTCCAGGACAGGACTGAGTATTGGTTTAACACTGATTTAATCTGCATGGACTGGCAGTGATCTTTGCACCCGTTCTACCTGCTGAGTCAAGTCCATGGTATTTTCATTTAGTGCCAGTCTACACTGTGTTCTGCTAGACTAGACCTGTTATTCTTTGCTGGTTTTTTTTTTCCAAGTGGTGTTTATACATTATGTAATAAAAATTAAAAGGTTAATTGATAAATGAAGCTGTCCTGTGCCTTATTTCAATCTTCAAAAGTGTTTCATGTGCTCAGTTTCTTCTCACTTACTGTTTCAGGTTGTTTTAATGGTTTGGAAGCCTTCATGCATTTACATGTAGTACGGAGACTTACCAGTGTAGCAGGTTTTGTTATGGATTGTTTAGGGCTACAAAAAAGTTATTCCCCTTGGGAAAAGGTCAGTTGTGCACCTTATCCAGAAGGCTTTCATTTTATGTCTACTACAGCTGCCATCATAACCAGACAGGCAACAGTAATGTTGATCCCCTTCCAACAGCTGACCTGGTATGTAAAACTATTCCTTCTAGCCAAAGGCCTAATACTGTTCCTGTTCTGCACAGGGTTTTAAAGCATAGTTTAATAAATGCTGAAAGTATTCATGATAAGACCCTGTCCTCTAAACCACCATTGCTGACACACTGCTAGGAGAAATTTCTCCTTTTAACCCATGACCCAAAGCTGGTGCCAAATCAGGGAAAGCATTCTCCCAGCCATCAGTCATTTTGTACAATCTAGCACTTTCTCAGATCTTTATTAAATGCAAGAGAAGCTGCATGGAGTTACATTGTGCATAGGGAGAAGAAGAATTTACAGTAATGCTATGCTCCAAAGATTTACTTTTTTTCTTGAAGTAATTTAAAGCGTAATTCTAAGGCAGCAAACTGAGGCAATAGAATATCCAGTGTCCTCCAACCTCCCATCACTCCTCCAGCTTTCACAAGGTATGCTGCCCATTAACTCCTTTATAAGAGATACAAGCCCATTATAAACTCCTTACACTGTTATATTTAATAAGAACAAACCAACTTAGATTACAAGATAATGCTTTATTTACTATACTCTAGAAAGTCAAGTTAAATATCAAATTCTAGTACTCATACAATCTTTCCACAGTAATTAATCTGTTCTGCACCAGGTATTCATTCCTGAATGCTTTTTCTCAAGACTGCAATGGGAAAAGCTATGTCCATGCAAAGTCCTACAGTAATATGTCAGCTACTCTTAGAAACATCCATGAATAAATTCAGCTGCTTGCTTACTGCATTCATGGGAAAAACTGCACTATGTTTATGCCCTATACAGGGTCCAAGTTTTGCCCTATAAATTATCAGCTAAAATACCTGCTGGAACGTTCTAGGCTTATGCATGAGGACCCTGATAACAGATGCAGATAAAAGTTTCATTTAAAGTCATTACCTGTCCCTATCCTTTATTTGGTTTTCTTTTTTCTTTCTGGACAATTACTCAGCTTCTCCTGGGACTTTTTAAAAAAAAAATCAACTCTAGACAATAGTGGTTAGTGATACAAACACAAGAACTGAAGTGCTACTACATACAAACTATTATAGAAGACAAACTTATGTCTCTTGATAGCACCAAAGCATCTCTTCCTTTTAGCATTCTTACACTGCAGTCCCAGGTTCTCATTTTTGGTCATATCTAGAACCCTTTGAGCCCTCCTCCCACAAGACTTCTACCAATTTATCAGCTGCAGTTGAAAGATCTTATTCTTTACAGAAAGTTTTAACTATGATTAGGCTCATAGAAGTTACATTAAGGTTCTGTAATATGTAATCAGAAAACCTAGGACCACAACATGAAATAATGGATAACCAGCATCTATTTTTACAGATGGTAATTCTGAATGGGCTTTTCAGACTATTTGGCCAAAAAAAAAGGCTACTGAAGACAAACATTTCCTTTATGGCCTCCTAAAAAAAACCTCACTGTAGCTCCTTTATGCTGCTTAACTGGTATGGTATTGAGCTGTCTCTTAGCTGCTTCTGTGTAGATATCCCCAATTTACTGTTTTCAAGTTTAATTCATTCATCCTACTGTACCTTTTTCTCAGTTACGTAGTTGAATAGATTTAATATCTAAGTATTCATTTTGAATTCTGCAAATTCCTTAATAAACCTTATAAAGATACCTAGCACCTCTGCAAGCTGTTCCAGAAATTGCAGACAGTTGCTAGAGGCTGACATTACTTAATTATGTTGATTTGTTTCATAGTATTTTTTTTCAAAGATCCCCTGTAAAAAAGAAAGACTGAAAGAAATATTCTGTAATTGCTCACAGATTATCAGATTTCTTAAAGGCTTTAAGTACAAAAAACTAATATAAAATATTATGAAACAACATTAAGGAGTGAGACCAAGTTAGACAGTAACAGTACTATGATAAAAGGTGCTCCAGCACTTTTTTTCCTAAGGAGCTTCAACGCAGAGTGTGTCCATGGCACCCGGTGCATTGTACGTGATCACAAGAAACTAGGATTTCTCAGTGTCAATCTGCATTTGATGCCCCAAATCTCATGGCTCTTTTTGGTGCCAACAGTTGGCCTTGCAATGCTGGTGAAGTGTGAACCATTGATCTTCATGTCAGGCAGTGCTTCCTCAAGGAGCTGCAGGGAGCTATCAGTCACTATTCCAAATACCTGAAGAGTCTTCAGTGTTCGAATTTCACCAAGCTCTCTAGGAAAAGAAAAATATGAAATTAATCATGAAACAGAAAAAACTTTTTTTTTTCTCCAGCCTGTACCCAAGCTAGGTAACTTCATTTCAGTAATTTTTTAGAAGAGGGTAAACTACCTAAGCATGTATTTAATTGAAACAAGTATGCTGTACTGATACTTCAGGAAGCTGGCTGAATAAATTACTTCTTTGCTAATCTCTCTCACAGACTGAAAACAAATTGATCCTTTCCCTTTCACATCCCTGGACTTAAAAACCTAGAACAAGTGGAAGAAATTGCCCAGATGAAGTGCCAGGATGTGTCTCAGAGGACACGAGCCCTTGAGTACTATCAGTCAGTCTCCAATTTGTAGCAGTATTTTGGTGAGTAGCCAGACCCAGCGTCTTGATTGTTTTACATTTTCCCAGTCATCATCTAAACTTTGTATCTTATAAGCAAGTACTGGACAAAATCTAAAGGCTGAGGCACATGCTGCTACAGAGAAGGTTCTTCAGATCCTCATCTTTAGTAGTCCTGTTCCTCTCACAACCTTTCTTCTTATTGTTGACCATTTCCTTTGGGTTGATGTCCTTCCTGAAACTATTAGGACTGAAAGCTTCTATACTAGTAAAAGGCAGAACGGCCTCATGAACAAGTCACTCTAAGCCATGTTTCAGTCACAATCAGTAACTGATAAAGGTGCATACAAAAGCAAACATACACAGCTTACTAGGCCAGCCAGTATTGTCAACTCTGCCAACTTTTCCAATCCTTGCTGCACACTCAGAAGTCTGGGACTGATATTGATACTGGTCACTGGCAGGACTGCAACCTCCCATTCCAGCAATGAGTACCACTGGTATAATGCCACTAACAGGAGACACCAGGCATGCATGGAGCAGCCAGTTCCATGAGTACAGACTGACACCACTGAAAGATTATCTCAGCTTTGATTCCAGTCTGGATTCTCAAAAGGTACAGGTTCTAGCAGTCAGGTTATTTTATCTTGGTTTTATTCCCAATTCCTCATACCAGTAAGTTTTGTGAAACAGTTTGCAATTCTAAACCTAAAATAAAGCAAATTTAAATTAACTTACCCTCTGCATGAACAGCAAAACAAAGCTATTTAGAGGTTACTTACACTAAGGCAGCAGGTGATATCTGGTAACATCGGCTAAGGCACAGATGTTGTAGGAACATGAGTTGTTTAAAATACTGGAAGCACTCAGGCTTTAACATCATGCTGTCACTGTTGAGAGAACATATTAAATAAAGGTTTAAGTATAAAGCAGCAGTAAATCTGGTATTTCCAAAATTCAGGCAGAGAAATTTATTAAACATCTACTTTTTCTGCCACTGAAGTATGTTTTTGCTGAACATGGAAGCAACTCATCTCTAGTAAGTACGTATTGTTGGGGGAGGAATTTTGATTTTCACTGAAGGGCAAGTGAAGCAGAAGTTTCTCTTCACAGAGATACTCTGCAGCAGAACTTATGCCATGAATAGGCAAGTTCTTCACACAGATTTCAAATTACTGTGATGCCATGATGATTTTTTTTGCCTTTTCCTTTTACATACCTTTCATGTATTCTCAGTGTCCTTAGCACACATTCTTGTAATTCTTTAAGCCTGATATCTTAGCATAGTCCTGGAATTCTGCTAGGCCAGAACACCACACATCCTGAAGGCCTCACAGCTGGAGGCCAGAAAGCCTTGTGCTATCTTGAAAAACCAAGGCCCTCTCTAGAACGTATTCTGTAAACTAAGATTAGGCCCATCTGGGGGGGAATACTTTCGAACAGGGAGATGTCACACCATTCATTTAAGCCTCTCATTGGGGAATCTTTGTCAGATATGCTAATTTGCAAGGTCTATAAAATTGTATATGCAATATATGGGGTGTGTGCATTTTGGCGTGTTCCACCTTGACAAACTGTTGCACCAAAAAAATCCGTATTAAATACCGAAGTAAAAACCCTTTTATCCCTTAACCATGTCTGACTTAATTCTAGGACTAGGGATAAGGCATCAACTGTAACTGACTAGGTCAAAACCAAAATACACCTTTTTTTACAGTTACATGGCCAAGCAACAAATTTGTATCAGATGACTTAAACCCTCTCTAGGGTGCTAGGCTAAATAACTCCAGGCATCCTTCCATTCTACCTATCAACTACTATCTCTTGTTAGTTAACAAATCCTTTAAGTATTTATGCTGGGGTAACAAAGACATCTTCAGGTTACTTACCTTCTCCAGATTAGGTCATGCCAAATAGCAAATCTTTTGTAGGTTTAGTTTGAGTGGTACTTCCAGATGTGCAGTACTACACAACCTTGCCTCAATGCTAATCCCTTGAACCATAAGGATTTAAGGACTGGCTGCACAGGTCTTCTTACCTGAGATCTAAATGGACAAGCAAAGGACACCTCTCCACCAGTGTTTTCACATCTGAAAAGAGGTCACACAGAGACAGTCCCTCTTTCAGTAACAAGATGAACATGTTTTACACAGCCTACTCACTTTCCACACATGTTCATTTCTGTCTTCTCTATTGAGACTCCACAACTAAATCACAATTTTTAAACTAAAAGATACATGCTTAAGATTTACAGCATATGATTATGCCTATCAAGATACCTTACATGGGCTTCTTTTAACCCTCAGCAATACAGAAACATTTAGTTCAGCAAATTGTCCCTAGAAGTCAACTACACCAACCATCAACTTAGCAAGAGAGTAATTCAAATGGTATTTCTGTGAAATCTACTGAAACATAGTAATGGTGAGCTGCTGCCTGAAATACTTACGTGTAGTGAAAAAGTAACAAAAACTTTCCATACATCAAACACCCTTTCACAGCACCAAATCCTTTAGGCATCTCCATTTTTACCCCCAAAAAGTTCTTTCCTCATGACAAAAAGTTATGGTTTTCCTGATTTAAACTAGATTTTTTGAGACTTTCTTTTCATTTTCTGCAAGTAGCACTGAATCATCTGTGGTTCAGGTATCACCTAAAAGCCATTGCAAGGTGCTCAACAACAAGCAAGAGAATTTTGCTATTTCAGAATTCATGTGCAGAAATTAAACAAAACAATACCTTAATTATGATCATTAATTCAAGTCTTTTGCCTGATAAATTCCACTAAAACAGAGTAAAGTCACTCAGAGAAAGTGTCTGACAAACAGAAGAGGTCAGCTAACGGCCCAATTAGAGGCCCCATGGTTCAAATTCCTGATGTGGATAAGATTATGTGGCATATTTGTTTATCGGTTTGGGGCTGAGATAAGAAGATTTACCTATTTCCCAACAAAGGGAATGCATGAAGGGGTCTGTGTGATGTTAAACAGAAATGAGAGGTCACCCCCTGTATGTCATCCAATGTCCTACTGTCATATTTCACTCATTGCGAAAATTAAATTCTCTTTACCACAAAAGGACTTTCACCCTTTAGCTATGTACTTGTTCGTTTTGATGTACCCTCCCCCAAATCTAGATTTTTCTGCCTTTTCTATTACCCTCCAACTTAACACAACTTTTCTTCCCAGAACTATTAGCAAGTAAATGGTTAAAAGTTGATTACTGAGATTATGTGCCTTCCAAATTAACTGGTATCTGGATGTCAGTCAAACTCACGCAGCTACTACAACTGTTCTCCTTCAGAAGATGCTTTCAGCAGCCACAACGGCAGAAGCTTTAAGAAAGCCTTCCAGATACTGTTCCTGGAACTAAATCATAGCACACAAAGTCCTGCTTCCAGGACTTACTTCAGAAGTAAGTCTGTTCCTTTCAGCTGAAGAAGAAATGAGCTTTCACTTGACTGTTCTTAAATTCAGAAGAAAAATCATCTCACCCTTCATAACTGAGGCAGAAATATGAGTAAGAGTCTCTGACAGCAAGAACTTCAAGCTATACAGAGCACAAAAAGTCACTGTTAGTACGTGATTCTTCTATACAGTGAATGCCAACCAGAAGAAACTCTAAAGCCTGATGCTTTATCCCATAGTGGGATAAAGGTTTGTCACACTGCTGTTTACCTGCTATTTGTAGGTTCTCTCTGTATCCACTTAAATTTAACTGGGTGACTTTCGAAGTAACATGACTGACTGCTGCTTTCACATGAGTAGCTGTGAATTCACACCAGGACAAGTTCAGCTCCTCCAGCCTACAGACAAATGAACAGAGTTGTTTACAAGAATGGCTGAAATGCAGTTCAAGTTCTGGTATTTTCTACTACAGTTTGTACTTTTAAAGCAAATACTCGTATCATGCCTACTGTCAACTTCCTGTATTCATGACTGGAAATCCTAGTATGACAATAATTAAGCACTAATGAACGAAGCAGGTTATCCAGGAGAATCTGACTTTTAAGATTTTTAAGATCCAAACAGAGAAAATCCTCATCCAACAGGACAGTGCTGATTTTAGACCCTGATCAGGGAAAGGGGTTAAAGTGAATTCCCAAAGCCTCTTTCAACTGGAGGGATTCGGTAATATCTTAGGAAGTGAAGGTTCTCTCCAGGAACTGCAACAAGGAGACACTGTCTTTTCATCGGGTTTGTGACCTGAATCTGTTACAACTGAACAGATGGTCACATTGAGAGGAAAAACCACCACCCATTATTAGCATTGGTCAGATGACCAATTAATCCTAATTAGCATAAAATAATTCACCGTTTTATATAAACACTGGTCATGCTGTGAGCTTAACTCTCTTTACGTGCTTGATTACCTATAGCCTGTCACCATGGGGCTGGGACAATGTATTGTTCTGTGTGCAGGTGTTGTAGCTGTAACCAAGGGACAAAAACACAGTGAACGCACAACCAGAGCATTTAGCACTCTCTACATAAAATGAAAAAACAGTTAAATTGCCACTAGCATTCCTGGGATCAGGTTTGCCATCTGCTATTCACTGTGCACTGCACAGACTGCCATCCTCTAAAGAGCTCATGATCTGAGTAATCAGACCAAGCAACAGAAAGATTAAGGCTCTGGCTGCCCACTAATTTGCAATTTGATTAAAAAACTTGCTTTTGCAGAAGGAAAGATTACATATGTAGTCCTGCAGGTCACAGGAAGTCAGCAGAAAGATTGGGATATAAATCCCAAACTCACTGGGGCCCAGTTCAATGATGTGCTGCCAGCAGATGGTTTAATCACTGGAGCTGTGAATCTGAACACAGCCTTTCATGAACTAGAAGGTTACGGAAGGATTAGTCCATCATGGAAAGGCACAGTGTTCTCTGCCACTCATGCCGTACTCTGATTGCACAGGGAGGTCTGGAACTTCACTTTCCAGTTTCAAAACACACACTTCATCTTTGTGAGAATCACATACTGTTTTCATAAAGAAAATCAAATTTACATGATATCAAAGGAACATAAATGGTGTTTACCCACCCAAAAAGATGATTCGCAAAACTCATGAAAAACTACAGAAGTTCATCTTTGCTATTAAATGAGAAAATTGCTTGATGGAAAGAATTTACCTGACTGTTTAGGTAATAATCAACTGTTAGGCATTTAGGAACAGAAACAAGCACATTGAAAAAGAGTATTACATAAAAGTATAACTGGGATGCCTAAGGGAAAAAAAAAAATCCTTTTTTCAGGAATAGCAAAAAACTGGTTTTGTCTTACATAGAACAGCTGCTCAACATCAGCTCCAAGGTTTCTGCAGAAAACCCTGAGCACCCACAGAGATTTAGTCGTATCAAATTGGGATTCCTAGCAATGCTCCTGTAGAGAGAAAAAAAAGAAAAATCTCATAAAATTTAAATGTTGTAACATTGCTTACTTTGCTAGGATGTGACTATTTTTAAGACCTAATTTCCTGGGCAGGGAATTGTTCATTAAACATGAAGTACTGCATCTTTAATCAATTGACCAACCTGAGTCACGAAGGGCCTCAACTCTACTTGCTGCATCAGGGCAAAACCTTGAAAGGGATACCTGTCCATTTACTTGACATGCTGACAAGTCTGCCTATTTATAAACTACTAAGTTTACAAGGAAATGGTTTCTTTTCACCTTTTCCTGTTGTATGCCAATAAATATACACCACAGCTTATCAGAGATGACTACACCTTTAGCAAAGACAAAGCAACCATCCCATTTCTGATATCACCCCTCTGCAAGACAGCTTATTCCAGAACAAAATACATGTCCAAATAGCATCTCTGAATGCATTTGTCTGCAAGACTAGAGCACACATGCAGTTAGCCAAACCTGGAAGAACCCTTACACTCAGTATCTACATTTGTTCAGAAGGCAATAAAATTCTGGCATTAGTGCCTGATTAGTACCCAATTTTCAGACAGTTTTTACCCAGTATCAAAAATCAAGCCACACTGATTTATTTGTGTTCTGGTTCCCCCCTCCCTGGAGTGAGGAAAGCATCAGAAAGCAGAACAGACAGAATCTCTGCCACCTGACCTATGGCCACTGGCACCTCCACAGTCACCGGGTGTGACTGAACAGGAGGTTGACTGTACACCCATTAGTGTCTTTGCAATCCAACCAAGAAACACCATGTCTGCTTGACAGAATCTGTAATATTCCAGGACTTCAGAGTGAAAGTCAACAAAAAAGTGAGCAATAGTGCAGAAGCACAATGAGCATCTGGTGGGAGAGCCACTGAGAGCCCTTGGAATGGAAAAGAACCTGCACACCAAACACAGAGTTCTCTTGGGAGCACAAAAATGGAAAAATAAAAGTAGCTCTGCTGTACATCTTACATGGACACATAAACCCTAGAGAGACGAGCAGTTTTTCCAACCTCCTGTTACTCTGGGGAACTGGCAGGGAGAAAAGAAGGAAAAAAAAAAAAAAGGCCCCTGGCCATTTCAAGAGACTCCCACAATGAACAACTTTCCACTGCATTCTTTCATCAGCCTGCACAAAATGATGGCACCAAACAGAAGGTATTTACTGAACATTCCCACACATGTCACTCACTTGATGATGCTGTCAGAAAGCACTAGACCCTCCAAGCTGAGGTTCAGCAGCTTTTCACACAGACAGAGAATACTGTGGAGATCTGCAACAGACACTGTGCAGTTTGACAAATCCAGGTGCTGAATTTTAAGAAGACTAAAAAAAAAAAAAAAAACAAACCACGAAGAAAGTGACGTTTCTAAAATTGCATTAAAACCTGCTCCACAAATTCCCCATATCACAAATATATCCCACACACTAAAAGCATGCAGAACGTGCAGAAAATATTTCTACTGATTCCTCGTAACACCTGAAAGTCTATCCTGCTGAAGTTAAATTATTTTTTTGAGTGTACCATAAAAGAACACTGGAGATGATACTTCTTGGGTCTACAACATACAAACTGCAAGTGCCTTATGGTGCTTGATACTTAAAAAAAAACAAAATCACATCAACTTGGTTTTAAATAACTGACAGGTGAGTGCAGATCATCCTGTTTCAACATATGCCTAACCACTGATGAGCTCTTCTACACTCCAGAGACAGCAGAAACACTGCTGCTGGTTACGACTACCTTAAAACCAAAAACACACAGAAAGACTGTGAATATTTGAGACATGGTTTCTGCAGAACATGCAGAAAAAGCCTTACTTGCTTGTTTTAAACAATGGATCCCCAATGCAAGATCTTGGGCAGCGGAAGACACTAACTCCTGCAGGCAACAAGTGTCCAAGCACTCCTGGCAGCAGATTCCCACCAGTCAAATCAAGAGTCTGCCAGAGAGATTCATCAAACCTAAGGCATAGAATTTTACTTGTTAGTGAGCTCAAACGGGTCCAAGCTATGAGCACAACCACAGCAAGTTTTCAGTGTCAAGAACAGACAGAGAAGGGAAAGCTATTTAATAGATTACAATAATATTAAAATACATGAGTCATCTCTTGGTTATACATATCCACATATGGCACAAATTCAATTATATATGTATAAATAAGGTGAGAACCAGACCACTTAATCGTCTATGGAAACAAAGGTTTTCCATAGTACTAAATGACAGAAGTAACACTTACGAAAGTCGATGCCATCTCTTGCAAATCATAGAAACTTTCAGCAAGTCCCTTAGGGGCAAATAGGCAAAGATTGCCAAGAGCAATTCATCTGGAAGTGCATCCAAAGAAATACCTTTAGGGAAAGAACGAAACACGTTCTAGTTAAAGCTGGTTCATTTTTACCTGCTGGTCAGATGCCTTGTTTGGTTTGGTTGTTAAAAGCACCTCTACAGTTTCTCTACAGAAAAATATATACATCAGCCTACATCAGACATCAGCCCACTATTCATAACCCTTGCAGCTCATCACTGTAGGATTTTACCATCTTTGCCTAGGCACGACTGGCAAATGCAAAGGTTTGTGTAATATCAAGTTTGTATACATACTAAAGCCATGGACATTACTCATATACTCATTTGGGAAACAAGAGCATCTTAGTTACTGCCTCCGTAATCTAAGGCTTGTATGATTCTCTGGTGTTTCCCACCACCACCCCCCCGCTAAAATGCTCACTCTTCCTATGCATACAAAGGTCCCAGAAGGGAGCCCAATGTAAGCTATGCTTCCGTGTGATACACAGGAAAAATGAGATGCTACAAACTGCTTACTAAAACATGCTTGCTATCACCACTCCAAGAATTATCTGAAACGATACGGTGCAATTGCAGCTTCTCTCAGGGCTCCAGAAGATGTCGTGATTCACATGGGAGATTTCTGGGTGGTGGAGCTCAGTAACAGCTGCCTCTGACCCAGCACTCTGTCTCATATAAAAACAGGATTGTCTGAAGGCATGCCCACCTTCTGTGTGACAGCACAATGTCTGGAAAGAGCTGCTTATTTATTTTGCATCCCATACTCACACAGGCTAAAACCACATCTTGACACCAGGGAAAGGAACCCAGCATTTGATAACCTCCTCTTCGAGTGTCCAAGAGCCCTGCTCTTTCCCTGTCAGTCCCTTTCCAGCCCAACAGCCTTCCATCCTTTGGTGTACTTTCCCTGTAGCTCTCTGGCACAGTCACTCACATCGCTCAGTGGTTGCCCCCACCGGCAGCTGAGACACAGCCCTGCCGGTACACCTCAGCCTGCACTCCTTACCCTTCCCCTTCTGCCTCCAAACAGATAATTTTCAGATTGAATTTGGTTTTAGACTGACTGATTTTAGCCTTCTTTTTCTCTGTGTGCTTTAACCATCTACTAACTAGAGTGAACATTGCAAACAAACTTTGTCATACTTTCGCTTTTACATTAAACCTCATTTTGCTGTTACCTTTGCTGATGATTCTTTGAGCAACCTTAAAACACTGATTCACAAAAGGGCCCCTGCTGGGCCAAGGTGCCACCCATGTCCCACACATATAGACAAGACCAGACGGACAGAGGGACGTGCAGCACAACTCCCCCCCCAGCACACACGCACAGGAGCTCGCAGGGGTAGGCAGCAGAGAACCATGCTTTTTGTAGACCTCAAATCGAGAGCCAGACACACTACCCCTGTTTAAATGGATACATAAAATAGAATTTATCATCCCAAGCCTGAAAGCCACTAGATCTAAAAGTGACATTCTGCTGGGTAAGAGCAAAAAAAAAGTAAACAATGAAGCAGGGTGGACTTGTAATGCCCACTCTCCACCTCTACTGAAGGGCAAGCAGAACCTGGAGCAGGGTGACGATACCTGACTCTGTCTCTCGGAGCAGCCACGGCCGGCGCAGGATAACAAAGTCCTTTTCGTTGTCCTTCACCTTCTGCCGTTTTGGAGGCAGACAGGGTGACGACACCAGCAGGTCCTGTGGTGTGTTTTCATTGCCCAGCTTGTCTTTCTTAAGGGCCGACACTCCCATGCCCGAGAGAAGCTCCGAGGTCTTGCCGGAGTCCCATTCCAGGCTGGCGGAAACATTAGTGCTAGAGGATGGGATCTCCTGGAGGTGTTTCCTGCAGACACAGCAAAACCCAGAGGATCTGAGGGTACTGCCAGACTGACACCAAACACAGGGTGGGGATCCTTGAAGCATTTCAGTCACTCGTACTCCACATCCACACGCAGAGCGACTAAGTGTGGGAGCTGCGGGCGCTGGAAGCACAAGCAGCGGCCACAGCGCAGGCGTGTGCTCCGTCTGGCAGACTTTGGGGAAGATCCCGCCAGGGACTGAGCGCGCCCCGCTCCCGGATGGGGCGGGCGAGGGACCGGGGAGTGGAGCCAACGGAGGCGGCGGGATACGGCAGCCTCCCAACACCACCAAACCCGGACGCAGCCGCGACAGCAGCGGGCGGGACCCTCGCACGGCGGGGCGGCAGCGCGGGCAGCGGGGCGGGATGCACGGGCAGGCGGGAGGAGCTCCACTCGCGGCCGCCGCCCGCTGCGGGCGGGAGAAAGGCGGCCCCCGCCCCGCCAGCTCCAAGGGCAGAGCTCCCCGCACTCCCGGGACCACCCGCGGGGCCACACATACACACGCACACAACCTTGTGATCCCCGCACCGCTCCCACGCCCGAGATCCCATTCCCGCTCCCCAGGGACCGACACCCGCTCCCGGGGTTCCCACGCACAGCCACCCCCGAGCAGCCGGGGTACCGGCCGCGAGGGCTCCCTCGCAGCCCAGCAGCGGTACGGCCGTGTCCCTGCGCATCCGCGCATCCCGACGTTCCCGTGTTCCGGTGCCGCCGTACCTGTACATGGCGCTGGAAGGCCCGCGCGCCCCGCCGCGCGCCCCGCGCCTTTCAGCACCGCGCCATCCCGGCACCGGCCGGAAGCCGCAGCGGGGGAGGCCGCAGGGGCTGTCGGGAGTTGTAGTTCGCAGCCGTGTGCCCGCCCGGGGGCGGGGCTGTGCCGGGCCGGCGGCGGCGGGCGGCGAATGGCGGCGGCTCCGACGCGGAAGAAGCCGGGAGCGGCCGCCGCTGTCTGCGCCACGCTCTGAGCCCGGTGCCGGCCGGGATGGCGGGCGGCGGAGCCCCGCGGGGAACGCGGCGCTGAGCGGCGGCTCGGCCGTGGTGAGGCGGGACGCGGGGCCGGGCGGAACGGGGCCACAGTGCCGAGTCACGGCCGGACCGGTTCTCTTGAGCAGGGACGAGAGCCCCGTGGGAAGCGGCAGCGCCCGGGCACGTCCCCTGTGACAAGGACGCGGAGGGAAGGGTGGTTGCGGAGCAGTGCTGGGTGAGGGGGTCGGCGCGGTCGTTTCCCGGCTCTTAGCCGAGCAGGTAGCTCGGGTGTTGGCTCTGTGTCGGCGGAGCGCGGTCCTGTGCCGCACAGGCCTGTGCGCACACGGCCGGGCGGGGAGCGCCGGGGAGCGCCGGCACATTTCGCCGTGGAACGTTTTCTCTGGGAAGACCTGAACCTGCCCGTGTGTGGCTGGTCCTGACCCTCACCATGCTTGTTCAAACCCTGCAGTCTTTTCACACCGTGATTCACAGCCAGCGCGACTTTCAGCAATGCAGCTCTTCCCTGCGTTTTTTTCCCAAACTGCTTGTTTTGAAATTGGTGGGGATGGAGAACTAATTCTGAACACACCTACAACCCCGCTCTTAGTCAACCACTTGCTTGCAAATGCTGTCCTTTGTTTACTGCATAACGATGGAGAGACGTGCCTGTAAAACTGAGGGTGGTAATGGAACCCGTGGCAAAAAGAACACAACTTCAAGTCACGTACAGAGAATGATGTGACTCAAATTAACATTCATATAATCTTTAAAAAATATTTTTTTAACCGTTCCCAGTTTTAACTTAAGTCACGGAACGGTTGTTCAAAGGTTATTTAAGCAGATAATAAGATGAAAAAGAGGTGGAGTTTTGGTTTTAAAAAACACCTGAATTTATTTCACCTTCTCTGCAGCCCCTTTTTTCTTTGTGAATCATGTCACTATTCTCTATTAATGTATGGGAAATCGAAAGATGATTTTGCGGAAAATCAATTATTTTTTACAATCTGGAAATGAACACATAATCTGTTTGCCTGAATGCAGTGTTGGGGCAGTAGTAGTCATGTGACTGCCTTACTGACACCTGGTTTGTGAGAGGGCATTAGTCTGGTAGCCCAGATAGCGATTTCTATTCTTTTTTTAGATTCTGCTTGCAACTGTACAGCACTTGCATTTGATTCTATTTCAGTTCCTCTAATAAGCGAGTTGTTTTCTTCTGAGTATTATTTTAAGCATACTTCCCTAAACTGTTTGAAACCTTTGGCCTCTGTGGTACTTAATATATTAAAGGTTGGACTTGATGGTCTTGGAGGTCTTTTGCAACCTTAATGACTCTGTGGTCCTTCAGAAGAGGACAAGAGAGCACCATGTAAAGCAAATGAGCTCGCCATGGTTTTGTGCTGATGGTCCCTGCTTGCATTTGAACACAGAACTCTTAATGTTCCTTGGTCGAGCATTTGTCTTTCTTTTAGTGCTACTGTGCAGAACCTAGTCTCCTACAAAATTAGAGAGAACTGGTATTTTGAGTGGTGTCAGCACAGCATTTTATTTTTTCTTTTAATTAGAAGATACAAAACTTGTTTCCCTAAATGTCAGTCTCTTACCAATTAAATGTTTAGTCAATTTAAAATTCTTCTTTGCTGCAAAGTAGTTGAACTGACAGGTACTAATAAAATATCTCTCAGTACATACACTGACTAGTGGGTCTTAGAAGGACAAAGCCATGCAAATTGCTTTCTTCACTAATCTCAGAGGCTGTTTCTCTCAAATAGTGCAATCAGATAACTTCTCTGGTTGGTCGTCTTGGGCAGTTCGTGGCTATTTTCTTTCTTTAGATAGCCCTTTCACTGTGCTGAGATAAAGCAGCTCTTTGTTGCCTGTTTATAAATACATACTATTTCCCCCAAGCTGTAAGGGCCAGTGTGTGATAAAAAAGTAAACAGAAAAACCCAAACCAATCAACCATGCAAAACCCACAATGCCACCCCTTCCCTAAACCTGAAACCAACCAAAAAGAAATCCCCACAACACCCTCTGCAGACTTGGATATTAAAATAGCTGAAGGGACTATTTTTACTGTTGCTTTGCATCTCGTTCTTCTCTCTTTGTGTGTTCTGAAGTGTAACTTAGCCCATTTTGTTGTTTAAAGGTGGAGGTGTCAAGGGCTTTTAGTGTGGGGCAGTTCTACCAGTACTAAAGGCTTAATCATGTCTGTAGAGTGAAGTCTGTCTTTATGATCCTTCGCAGCATAATTTTGCTGAGTAGTGCAGGCTTCAGAAACCAAACACTGGGTTGTCTTGCCGAGTGAAATGTGCTGGTAGAACCTCAGTAAGAACTAGCAGAAAGGCAGAAGCTCATCACTGAGCTGGCCATTGATACATTGCTGGAGATGGCAGCTTTTGTACTGGTAGGTGAGTTGTGAATTCAGCTTGAGGTGGGAAATGCTGTTGCCCAGATGTTTCTTTTGGTATGTTGAGGCTCTCAGTTCTGTCCACGACTGTCTCTGATATCCCTTTCATAGTTTGGCGACTTTTTTGGTGACAGGTTTTTTTCAGATGTAATTATGATCTTTGAAAATACAGAGTAAGGCTTCTTGGTTTTCCAGGTGTTTAATCTGAAATATCCAGGATGTCTAGAAATGCAGCTTTTCCAAATCTATTTGATCTCTACCTGAGAATGCTTCAAGAGCAAGAAAAAAAAGTCTTTAGTATTCTAGAAATGTCTGCGGTACCACAGACACGAAAACCAGAAGCATGGTGGCTGCTTTATTATTAATGTTAGAAGGACAGGCAGAGCTATGGATTGGCAAACTCCTCTTCTTTTGAATTCCTGAAAAAAATTCTGGCACTAAAGCTGTTTGTAAGTATGTCGAATATAATAGCTGAATTTGTCAAGGACAAATAGTTGAAGTAATCTAATCTGTCTCAGTAATGACTGATAGACCTACTGTATACAAGAGGATCAGTTGATAATCTTATATGTTGCTTAATAGGACTTCGATTCTGTTCCTTAGGGTGTTTTTGGCTGGGAAAGAAAGCTGGGAAGAGTCACTGTTGTGACTAAGGAGGCCATTTCCTTGTCAACTACTTTCCATGGTTTTCAGTTTCCCTAATGAAATCATACGATGATTGAAACTATAGAATGCACAAAACTATGAGAGATTTCATGTCTTTTTGAGTGTGGTAGTGTAAATCAAAATGCCTTAAAGATTTGGAGACCTAAGAGAGAGGAACGAATACAAGTGAGTGGAGTTTTTTGCCTGTGTTTAAGAAGGAGCAATCAACCACAGAAATACAGGACAGAGAAGTAGTGCTGTGTTTCCTGGAGGGGAAGAATTTGGAGGCCTTAATAAAGCTGAATTTGTGAAGGAAACATCCTGCAATCCTATTTACACTTTTTAGTCAGGCATGTGAGGCTGAAGGTTACCCTCAGTTCAGGCCTTCTCAGGCATTTTTTGGGAGACTGGGGGAATCCTTCACAGATATGCTTTACTCTTTTTAGCCTTCTTTGAGAATATAATATTGGAATGTCTTTGTTAAATTTGGTGCTGTATAAAAACTCTAAGGAAAGTGTGGGGTTTTTCATTCTCTGCTGTTTCATTTAGTAACTTGAGATTTCTGTACCAGGCAGAGTAGTTAGTTCATTTGTAATGTAGATGTCATGAGTGCAGTTACTCTTAGGTTGGCAGAGTAATTTAATACTGTTGATAGCAGGGAGTCTATCATATAAAGGGAATTAAGCCTGAACTGAGCCCTTTATGATGCTTGCAGAGTTAGTAGCTGGGTAAAATTAAAGACTTAACTGATTTTGTCTGTGTCTGAAAAGAAGCAGGAAAATCCTAAGCTAACACAAGAGCATGTCCTTGTATTTTATTGGTTAAGGTGCACTTCCCGTGCCAGTGTTTCAGCTTTTAATCTTATTTATATTAATCTGTAGTTTCCTGGTTCTTCAGGAACTGAGTATGCCAATAAATACTTCTCCATTCTTGGTGAGGGCTCTTGTTACTTTGTCATTGCTTTAACAGGAGCATCTTCTAAGCCATTGAAGGTTGTACAGTACAAGAGAACTCTCTTGGAGTAGTTTTTTCAGGCCAACATTTTTTTAGAGATTCTGGAATTTGAGCTAGCTGATACTAGGTAGCTGTATGCCAATAGTGAGATGGCAGTCTAAATGAAGTGAAGGAACACGATGATGGGTAAGGAGCTTACCTTTCTTTGAGCTAACAATCAGGTTCAGGAAATGCTGCTTTCTAGAGGAAGTCATGGCTTCATAGCCTGCTGTAATATATTTTAAGGTCTAATTCTAGTAACACAGGTCCCAGATAGGTCTACACTGTTGGGTTGGATTTAGCTCACCAGAAGAGCTCCTCTCAAGCATTGCAATTCTCACTTTGTGGATTTTCTTCCATTTAATCTCTTTATGTGGAGAGCTGGCTTTAAATGGTTTCTATCGAAAAATTTTAAACTGTTGAAAATGTTTGAAAATGTGTATACATTAATTCAAGACAGAGTGTTTTTAGTTGCAGTCTTGTGAAAAAATAGGCCTTTCTTTTTGTATTTTAAGATTAAAATAGGAACCAGGGAAGAACATAAAAATGTAGTTTACTGATAACTGCAAAGTCACTTTTGTCTTTGAAAGTGAGTTAAGTTGTGGTAGGACTCAAGTTGCTCTTTATTTTAGCATATTCAGTACATTTTTATAATATTTCTGGAAGTTCCCTAATAACAGTAGCTGAGTGCAGCATCTTGCACAAAAACTTTTCACCTTCTGTTTTGATAGCAGCTTTTTAGGTGTGACTGTAATAAAACTTGTGACTAATGAGTGTATGCTGTATAATTTTTTTGTTTACGTAGTAAAAGGTGTGGCTATAATGGGCACCAAAAGCTACCACTGCCAGAAAGCAGTGCCTTAATTAAGCTGATACATAATTGTTTTGTTATTTTTGCTTCTTTGGAATTTGCTGCTATACTGTAAATATGAAAGACTTCTCAGAGGAAACATGAATGGTACAATAGAACAGTCAAGGACTTGCTTCAAATATGTGATTGAGAAATGGATTAGATATCCTGGATTTTTAATGTACAAATGATCTAGCTAAAGTAGAGTATAGACAGATGGTAAGGGGATGCTTTGTCCTAATAGAAGTGTAGATAGTTTGATAAACATGTTTGATGAAAGGCAGAAAAGAAAAAGTATGTGCATCTTTGACAACAAACAGGAAGGTAACCTGAGTTATTTTCAGAATATAGAATGCTCTATGTGTCGCAGCCAATATGGAGTAAACAGACTCCTCTTACTGTTTGAAATTCAAAGAAGAAAGTAGAAACTGAGGAGAAACAAATTTTTGAGGGGAAAAAAAAATCACAGAATAATTGTTCCTCTGTGTCCTCAAGGTAGTAACAGCATCACAACTTCAGAGTTTTTTTTAGTGCAAATAAGAGAGTTTTCACTGCTTAGTGCCCTCAAGCATAACAGATCTGCTTAAGCAGTTTACTGAGAAATTAGTAGAAGAAACGGTTCACTTTACCAAATTCTAAAGGGATTTAAAAGTAAGTAGAGGGGAATTTTAGTAATAGTATTTCTTCTAAATCTCCAGAAGAGTGGAAGTACTGAAAGTCTTAACAGCAAAGCCATAGCAAAAACTATTTCACTTAAATCAAGCCACCTAAATGTTAATCTTGATGGAGGCAAGTCAGACTGGCCACAGTAATAAACTTCTTTTTTTCTTTATAATGCTTTAAATGCCAGTGGTAAAATGATGCTTATTAAAAGGTTTGAAGCAGTTTAAATAAAAGTGTAACAAGTCAGTGAATTTTCTGTAAAGGATTTGTGCAGCTCACTGTCCCTTCACATAATAGCTTGTCTGTATGAAGCTGTATGAACTTTCTAGCCACTTACAGCACTCCTGACTGTGACAGAGTAATTAAACACAGAAGGACGAGCAAAGCAAAAATACATCATGGCTAACTAATACCAAATGAATTGAGACCCTTGTTTCTCTGAAGAGCACAAGAGGAGTAGGAAGGTGAATAGAAATTCCTGAAATTTCAAACCTAAGAGAAGTACAATACAAGTAGACTAACACATACTTTGCTGTGATTTTACGCTCTGTTAACTCTTGTGTACAGACTTCAAATATGTATTTGAGGCACATTCCATTAAAAAAGTTGTTCATTAGCTATCCAGAAACATTTAATTGTAACATATAACCCTTTGTCCAAATTAGTTGATTACTTTTAAAAGGGAAAAAAAGAGCAGGATAGATTTTCATCTTGAAGTTTGTACTGGACCTAAAGTTGGGCTAGGTAGTCTGTTCAGGGGCCAAGATTTGCTTCCTGAATCTGTTGTATATCAAGGTGATGAACAGTAGTTGTTCTAATATGTTGCTGTAAATTTGATTTCTGCAGAGGTCTTCAGGGCACCTTGCTGAAAAACTTTGTCTTTTGTCTGATCAGGGTCCTGATCATGTGAAGTACGAGAAGTCTGTTAAGACGTTTTAAAGTGTCCATTCAACAACTCTTCATGTAAGTATCTTCCAGAGATTTTAATGTCATTAAATGTCTTTTTGTCTTGCAGTTCTGATCTGCTTTCCCGAGCCGGTGTGGTGTGGCTGGAGCCAACATTTAACAATGAGTGGTGCAGCGTTGGGCCTCGAGATAGTGTTTGTCTTTTTCCTGGCCTTATTCCTACTTCACCGGTATGGAGACTTCAAGAAACAGCATAGGCTGGTGATCATAGCAACATTATTGGCTTGGTATCTCTGTTTCCTGATTGTATTCATACTGCCTCTGGATGTCAGTACGGTAAGAAACGTGCAAGACTTCCTGCTTAATTGCATCAAATGGGTATGGTATTTCTCTAAACTAATGATTGCAAAAGACCATTGCTTAGAAACACCAAAGAAATCTGTGTAGTGTCTTAATAAATTAAACATGACAGTGTCTGTGTTTATAATTAATTTTACTTTTTGTTGATCTCATCAGGTAACAAATAGATTTCAAACATTTTAAAATTTCATTATATGGCTATAACAATTCTTTTTATTTGTTTAGGCAGCATAAGGACACTTTCAGCATTTTTCTTACTTGATTGCTGATTGCATGTTGATTTGAATGTTTATTAGTATAATTAATTCCAGATGTAAACCTGGAGTATAGGAAATGTCTTTAAAATAGGACTTACTACTTTTAAATAAGTATTATACCTCTGTGGTCACTGATATAAAATAAATTGTCTTTTAGACTATTTATAATCGGTGCAAACTTGCGGTTAACTCCAGTCCTGCAGAAAGTAATGGCTCCTATGTTACTCTTGCTCCAAGGTATGAGCTACATGTTTTTTTCTTTAGACTGTATTTTATGATTTTCTTTTTTAAAACTAATAAACAAGTGTTATCTGTGTGATGCAAAATTTGAAGTTTGTAAATATACAGGACAGTGAGGGAAGA
Organism: Coloeus monedula; assembly: GCF_965178545.1. NCBI lineage: Eukaryota > Metazoa > Chordata > Aves > Passeriformes > Corvidae > Coloeus > Coloeus monedula. The sequence goes on from NC_138822.1 coordinate 73,475,207, forward strand.
GGTGAGGAAAAGTGAATCTGTATCTGCTGGGAGTAATTACACTGTAATTATGTAGTAGTTCTAGCTGATTAGGGAACTATTCTTTTTTTTGTGGCACTAGATTCCCTTTTTTTGTTAAAGCAACAGGACTAAGCTTTTTGAGCAATCCTGGTTATGAGGAGAGGCTTTGGTGAATGCTTATCCTTTGCAATCTTAAAGACTTTAAACCCGAAAATCTAATTTTATGCCTTATAAATGAAATTAGCATCTTATCTTATATGTAAGCGGCATATCTAATTGCTTATTATAATTACATATGTAATTATAATAAGCAATTATAGATATATGCTATTTGATATACGATAATTGGAGTTATCTGAAATCTACTGTATTCCACTAGAGTAATGATAACCTGCTAGTTTTGTCCTGGCAGGAAGAAAGGAATCCCTAAACTTGGAGATTTTTCCCTAAATGTGGGCTCTTTCCCGTGGCTGCTCATCTGTTAGCCTACACTGGCTGCTTCCCTGTGTTGTTGATGTGTGCAGTGTAGTTATGTGTAAGATGATCAGAGCCTTTAAGATGTCAGCTGATGTATCAATGCAAAGTATTGCCAGTCTTGCTGCCCCAGAACAGGGCCTGGAAGCGTGGTGAAATGGTGAAATGACAGACTTAGTGCTGCAACATTGCACCCTAGACTTAAGACCACCCAGTCCATGTTAATTAAACCTAGTTAAGTATATACACAATTTAAAAACTATTCAGTAACCTTTCAATTTACCTATAGCTTCAGACAAACTTTTTTTCATGGAATCACAGAATGGTTTGGGTTGGCAGGGACCTTAAAGGTCATCCAGTTCCAATCCTCTGCCAGGGGCAGGGACACTTTTCACTAGCCCCATCCAGCTTGGCCTTGAACACTGCCAGGAATGGAGCATCCACAGCATCTCTGGGCAACCTGTGCCAGTGCCTCACCACCCACACAGTAAAGATTTTCTTCCTAATCTCTAATTTAAACCTGCCCTCTGTTGAAAACAATTGCCCCTTGTCCTGTCACTCTGCCCATATAAAATGTCCATTTCCCTCCTTCCTATAAGCCACCTTTAGGTAGTGGAAGGTGCTGTAAGGTCTCCTGGCACCTTCTCTTCTCCAGGCTGAACCGCGCCTGCTCTCTCAGCCTGTCTTCATAGGAGAGATGTTGAAACCTTTAGTCACACTACCTGTCATTCTATCTTAATTTGATAGTTTTGAAAATATTTAGGCTGTGCCCATAAAAACTTACAACTCAGGCTTAACTAGTTTGACCCTGGAAAACTCTAATTATTTCTAATTAGGTAATCCTATCTAAATTGACTTTATTGCCCTTTGACTCACCCTTGCTTCGTTATCCAGACAGGTGTGTCAAAAAAAATCGAACTGCCTTTGTGTAAGGTGGACACCTTGTCCTTTGTTTTTTGGGTTTTTTTTACTGCAATGGCTCATATGGCTTTTCTGGTCTTCTGAAGTGAACACTACCTGTCAGAAGAGTATTGGCTTACTGAATCAAAATTTATATAAGACTGACTGAATCCAGCTGGGTGGCAGAAGAAACAATGAATGTGGTTTTTGTACAACTAAATTCTTTAGATGATGGTGTCCCTAGATATTTTTTTAAAACCTGCTGTACTAACTAAAGTTTAATGCTTCTTTGTCTGAAGAAGCGTTATTTCTGTGCATGAAGTAATTACTACTAAAAACCAAAAATGTAACCTTAAAATTCTTTATTCAGTATTCCTCTTCAATCTTTGAGCTTCTGTTTTTTTCTCTAAGAAAGATGTCCTATCTAGATACATTATTTGTGGTTAGGAAAATGATAAATAGTTCTAGGTGATCATTCAGTTTATGTATTTGGGAGGTGGGTGATTGTTGACTATGTACTTGAATAGTATTGTACTACTTCTATGCTCTTTTCAAAGACCTTTCTAGATAGGAATTTATAGAAAATGCTTTTCATACTCATGCTCTACAACTAACAGTAATCTTCTTTACATTGTAACAGCAAGCAAAAATGTTTCAAACCCTGGAGTTATATTCCTGATGGAATTATGCCAATTTTCTGGCGTGTTGTATATTGGACATCTCAGTTTTTAACATGGTAGGTAAGGCAAAAGAATATGGTGACGACTATGATATAGTTTTTAAGTGCACCATTTTAACAGTCATAGCGTTCTTTAAAAATGTGTATCACTATGGCAAAGAGCTTTTAAATTGTATATTATTTGCTAGTAGTGAAATTTCTGTAATAATTACTGTACTCACTTAGGTGTATTCTTTTCTCTTGCTTCTGCGGAAGCAAATTTCAGGTGGCAGTCATTTACCCTTGGTTCACTTTTGTAGTTGAAACTGAGCAATTTACACATGTGGGTGTTTATGGATAGATTATCTGAAAAAAATGAGGTTTTGGCAACCAGATACCAAAATAATTCCATGAATAAGTTGGGTGATTTTTGAGTAATATCGTAAATTATTTGGCTTTATTGGATATATTATATAAAACTACAGAAAAAATTTGTCTATGGGGGTTTGGGTTGTCTGTGCTTTGTGTGGTTTCTGGTCAACCTGTCATCAAATACTTACTTTTGTAGTTACTCAAGGATATCAGGGTTGGTAGTTCATTCTTATTTATCGCAGTTTTTTCATAGTAAAGCTAACTGTATTGTTTTTATCTGCAGCTTGTTTAAGGTTTGCCATCAGACAGGTACATCTAGAATAAAAACATTTAAGTAGCTAATTTCTTAGAAGCTTGGGAGTCTTAAACTTTAACACCTCTGCCTCAGTAACCTGACACTGCTAAAGTACTCTTTTTGGGGGGGTTGTTGGTTTGGGTGTTTGGGAGATTTTTTTGGTGGGGGTTGGTGGGTTTTTTTGATTGGCTGATGTGGTTTTGGTTTGTTTCCTTTTGTCCTAGGATTCTGCTACCTTTCATGCAGTCATATGCTAGATCAGGCGGGTTCTCCATCACTGGAAAGATCAAAACTGCTTTGATTGAGAATGCTATCTATTATGGCACTTACTTGCTGATTTTTGGAGCATTTCTAATATATGTGGCTGTAAACCCAAACTTCAATTTACAATGGTAAGAATAATGTTGTAAGCACTTGGATGAATTCTTACAGAAATGGGTCTTTCTAAAAAGACTAGTTTTATTTGCAATATTTTGCTAGGCAGTTAGAAAGTTATGTTAACTTTTTATATGAAAAGGTCTTTTTTGAGTACTTATACAAATTTGGTTTTTGGTTTTCTTATTTTGTAATGTACAGCAGAGGAATCCTCTTGTATTTGCAATGGTGCTTTTTTCTCCATACAAACACATTTACAAAGTTAGTGCAGAAACTTCCAGTGTTTTCAGAACAACATGTTTCAAAAAATCAGTATTTCCTGTGTAATGCATCTGAATGCTGTAGACTTTGAAGGTGAAAAGTAAAGTTAAAATAATTGACATCTGTAAATTGCTAGTAGTCTTCCATAGGAGATGGAATACAAATCTTAATGCAAATTTCTGAACACAGTATTCTGAGTACAAATCCTGGCTTCTGAGGCTTCTTACAGCGACTGCCATTATGCTGTTTTGACCTCACTTTCAGTAAGTTTGATAAGTTCATGTTGTTTCCTAAGGGAACATATTCCCTTAGGAGAACAGTTTGTTTGAGAACAAACAAATTCTTGTCTTCCCTCCATAGTGGGCAGAAACATGGGAGATACAGGGAAATTGTGGCAGCTTTAAATATGGCCAAGTAGCAGGCTGCCTCCAGGCAAAAATTTAGGTGATAACAAGTCTGTTCCTGTAAACTTGAAAGCCATACTGGTTCATCTTGATACATCAAGGCTGGTTTCTTGCAGGCAGGATAGGAGTTTGGGTTTTACATAATTTTTTGTTTCCTTAGGAACCAACTTCAGACTATTGGAATAGCTGCTGCAAACACATGGGGTCTGTTCCTTCTTGTGTTGCTTTTGGGTTATGGTTTGGTGGAAATCCCTCGTTCTCACTGGAATGGGGCCAAGAGGGGTTATCTACTCATGAAGACTTATTTCAAAGCTGCCAAACTGATGACTGAAAAAGCAGATGCAGAGGAGAATTTAGAGGATATTATGGAGGTAAGTAATGAGCTTTCCCTGTGAAAAAGGTGAAGACCGTTGTTAGTTGTGTCTGAATTTGCTGGTGTTGAACACTTGTAGCATGACCTTACTGTAAAATACCTGTAAACTCAGAAAATGATCATAGCGTCCCACTCGATAACACTCGACCCTGTGCAAAAGTCAAATCAAAAATAGTCCTTGCTGTGATGAACTTAAAAGTCATTGCAACTTGATAACCATTATTTGTTGAGTCTATTCTTTTATTGACCCTTTTGGAGCAATACTGGTCACTAACAAATAACATTTCAGAGTGAGGTTGAACAGTCAGTGTACAGATGTTCCACTAGTGTTCAAATTGTGTGCTTCTTCTTTTATGCTCTGCTCACAGTGTGTATCTGGAATCTTGAGAAGAGTTTCCACATTGTGGGGCCACACTTAAATGCTTTTTGATAAGAGAATAGATAATTGTTTTTTTCAAACTTTCTGTTGAGACTCTGTTGTTAAATGTCTGTGAGCAATAGGCTCTAATGTAGTTCAAGAACAGAGTGGAAATCCAGCCCTTTGAATAGCTGTTCCTGGTTCTACTGCTGGGTTACCATGGCTTGGAATAATATGTGTGACCTGTTGTAGGGTAGGGTGGAAATTGTGTTATGTGTCACTATAAGTAGTAGTAGAATCTTTATTCATCAGTAATAGCATTTTGAGGAAACTGCTAAAAACAGCTAAAAATGCCTAAGTGGGACGTAACTACAAAACTTCCTAGAAAATGAGCAATGAAGACTTTTTTTTACGAGGATAGCACTTAAAACAGAATATTTCCACTGGAAGGGACCAACAAGAGTCACCTGATCCAGCTGTCTGACCACTTCTGTGGTGACTAAAAGTTGAAGGAAATTACTGAGAGCATTGTTCAAGTGCCTGGAGAGGGAGATGCTCTGGTAGCCAGTGACAGGATGCATTGCAGCGGTTCAGAGATGTGTCTGGAGAGGTCCAGACTGGATGTGAGGAAGCATTTCCTTACCATAGGGGTGGTGGGTGGTCTCACACTGGAACAAGCTTCCTAAAGAGGTGGTCAATGCATCGAGTCAGTTAGTGGGACTTCCTCTTTGTCTCTTTTTTATCTATAACTTAAACATGAAAGTCTTCTCCATTTCAGCCTTCATGCACAGAAACAAATCTTCCACACATCTGTATAGTAGTGTTGCACACTGATGTTTGTTTTTAAAATAATACCTAGGTGTTCTTTACAAATAATTCACTTACCTTTTATGAGGTATTTAGTAAAGCTATGGCTTTTAGGAAGCTGTATTTTTCTTCAAGCTTTGATGGCTGTCTTTTCCCGTTGGGAGGGCTGCAACCCTCACTGACCAGTAAAAAGATGTAATTTACAAAAAATTTATTTAATTCACATTTTAAATTTAGCAGCATTAAGCTACTCTGTTATTTTTTCTCTCAACAGGAAGTCCGTAAAGTAAGTGAGAGTATCAAATATAACCACCCCTTGAGGAAATGTGTTGATACAATACTGAAAAAGGTAACCAACTGCTCATCTTCAACCATAATTATTAAGCTGGGGGGAGGTGCTTCCTGCACATACAGAATACTTGTACATTACTCTCTCTTGCTTTTAATATAAAATCTGTAGTTGACATCTTGAGTTTCTGAGAGTCTGAGTTGAAATTCTTTGTGAAATGCTTTCTTATGATGTATGTAATTATCAGATATATTTTGTATAGAGAGTGCTGTAGAAAGAGAAAAATGTATGCTTAGAGTGACCTTTTCAGTTGCATGAAGTGCCCCAAATTTTCACAAATAATAAGCAAAGACTGCTTGCCACTCCTTCATCTCCCAGTTAATTTTCCCTTTTCCTTCCAGTGCCCTACTGAGTACCAGGAAAGAATGGGTAGGAACATGGATGATTATGAAGATTTTGATGAAAGACAGAACAGTTATCCCAGTGAAAAAAGTTTGGCCAAACTTCACAAGCAGGTATACTAATAGACAGAAGAATGCCTCACTTATGCTAATGTAATGAGAGTAAATGATAGTCAAAGATTTTGAATGCACTTTGTCTGGATGGTTGAGTATAGTGGGTGTAAGCTACTTAACAGAAACTTTTCTTGGTGAAAGAAAGCACAGAAATTTAATATCCCAAGTGATCGAAGTTCTGGATGTGTAATAAGTGTCCTTCTTGTGTTACATCTTGATAGTATTATAGCTGTCTGTGAATAAGCCTTGTAGTGGTTGATTGACAGTGCATTCTGAAAAAAAAATTTAGTAAAAGCTTGGTATTCACTGAGATGCAAAAATAAAGTGGTAGGTTGGAAAAAGTAGGATTTAACTGCTACAAATGGTTTGTGATGAAAAAGCTACAAAACTCAGTAATCATGTATGTAGTCCTTCTATGACATACATTTAGAGAATTAACTACCTGGTTTTTTTGAATATACAGAATTGTTCTTTGCAGTTCTGCAGTGCACACATTTTCAAGAGATTTTGCAAGGATTTTCTGCCATTGTTTGAAATGAGTACCTTGTAACCCTGATTTCTTTCAATTTATTATAGGTAATCTATTCAGTACAGAGACATCGTCGTACACAGGTCCAGTGGCAAATTCTTTTAGAGCAAGCATTTTACCTAGAAGATGTGGCAAAAAATGAAAGCAGTGCAACTCGGCAGTTTGTTCATACCTTTCATTCCCAGGAACCAGAAAATAAAATTATTCAGTACTTCTACACACCAACGGTTGGTAAGTGCTGTCATGCAGATTTTGAGTATGTCAAGCCATAAACTGATACCGTTCTGTAAAAAGAGCCAATTTTATGTAAAAAGTTCAGCTGCAGTAGAGGGAAGCAAGTCTGCAATATTAATGCATTTATGTAATGGAATAGCTATCATATACTAATTTATGCTGCCATAAACCTAAATTTTATTTACAAATTTGGTAGCAGCTGTGTGTTGCAATTAAGCATTAGCAAAGTTTGAAGCCTTTTGTGAGGGAGTTCTGTTTCTGGTTGTGCAATTTTCATTAACCTGTTCCGGATATGTGTGCGTGTGTTTGTTTTTTCCAGAGTGGTACTGGGAATGCCTTCTGCGACCATGGTTTTACAGAGTTCTTGCAGTTGTGCTGGCCACATTCTCTGTAATTGTTGTGTGGTCAGAGTGCACATTTTTCAGCACAAATCCAGTTCTGTCGCTATTCGCGGTTTTCATACAGCTGGCAGAAAAGACATATAATTACATATACATAGAGGTAAGTTGGAGATAATCACTTGACAAAAATATTTTCAGATAAATGGTTCTGATAACAGCGGTAGATAAAACAGATTTAAAAACAAATCTTTATATAATCTGTGAACTTTCAGAAGGTCTCTAAATGTATGGTAGCAAACTTTGTATCTGTGGAGGAAGTCTGCCTTTTGCCACTTGTTAAAACTCTCAAATACCAGGTGAAGGCATGACCCTGAAGGCTGAAGGCTGGCTTGAGTATCATGTGGAGAGTAATTTCTGAAACACTAGCTTGGAGCATAGGTGTTAATTAAACTTTCTGTGTAATCAGTCATGTGTGTGACCTCAGTTTCCTAAACGGGAATTTGCTGATGACCAGGAATCCAGTCACAGGTGTGGCTAGCATATGTGTGCACAAATTTATTTATCAGTAAAGATACTGAGCTGAAAAATTCCAGTATACTTAGGAAAAGTTGATTCAAAACCACTTGGGTTTATGCCTTTTTCTTGTGGGAAGAAATGCCAGATCAGTCATAGTAATTACTGAGGCAATTATAGCAATTTTATTTACGTAACAAGAAGTAGTAGAATGTTTCTAGGGTCAACTGTGTTAGCTTATGTGTAGAATGTTACAATTATCATTCCCAGTTTAAATTGTTCAGAAAAACTCCTGAAACTCTTCTTAGAGCTGGTGATGTTCTCGCATCTCAAAATGAAAAATTATGGCTGGAGATGGTCTCTATATGTGACAGGCTATGTGCTGAATACATTGAAACCTTTAGTAGAGTTCTACATTTAAACAACTTAACAACACTTTTTTTTCCCCCAGATGGCCTGTTTTCTTACCATCTTTTTCCTAAGTATCTGTGTTTACTCTACTGTCTTCAGGATCCGTGTATTTAACTATTATTACTTAGCTTCACATCATCAGACAGATGCATACAGTCTCCTTTTCAGTGGCATGTGAGTATTTGGTATATGTTTTACAGGTGTTCTATCAAATACTGAATTGAAAATGTGCGTGAAACTTCCATTTACATTCTTTAATTTGTAATTTATGGGTTTAATTCCTAATGAGCTCTGCATCATTATTCTATGATAGATCCAGTTACGATTTTGTAGTAAATGTAAGAAACTTCTAAATGCTGTTGCCTCTTGCATTTGTGCAGGTTATTTTGCCGTCTTACTCCACCATTGTGCTTGAACTTTCTGGGCTTGACCCATATGGATGCAACAATCTCTCACAGAAACACTCAGCCAACTGCTTATACATCTGTAAGTAAGAAAATGTGGATTTGAGCTTTGAATATGGTTTGGAGAATAGACCAAGTATTTTAAAATCTGTCTTATAGTAAGATTCCGATATTCAAATCTTTTCAATCTTCTCAGCAGGGTGAAAGTACTTGGTTATAGACCAGGAGTTTGGTAATGATTTCTAGGAATCATCATTTTTGCCTCTTTATCTTAAGAAAGTAAAGTATTGTATTTTAGAGTTCAGGGTGCTCTTCATTTCCTAATACAAACTCCTATTAGTTTTAGCTTTCACTGGCTTTAGCGTGTGGGGCATCCCTATTGATTGGGGGCAATCCTAACTTCCTACTGAAAACTAGTGAGTTTGGTTTTATTGAAGAACTGGTTTCTGTTTCATCTCATATCTTTGTTGTTAGTAACTAAATTCTTAGTGTTGTCTAGAGACACTTTTTCACAGCAGATGAAAAAATCCACCAGATTGGCCCTTGTTCTGGAGTAGGTAAGACCACAAAATCTAGCATTTTAGAAACCTCAAAGTGTTGGAGGTAATCTGCTTATTCTCAAGCAGGTCTGTGGTAATATTGCCTTTGTTTCAGTAACTGTAAAGGATTGTATATTTATGTGAGAAGGCACAATCTTCATGGGTTTATGTAGAATATAGCTAATTAGGGCTTGTTCTTGTGGATTTTTTTTTCTAGATAATGGGATCCATGAGAGTGCTGTCCTTTGTTGCAGATGGATTCTATATATACTACCCAATGCTTGTTGTCATTCTCTGTATTGCTACATACTTCAGGTAAGTGATTTGCAAGACAGATCCTCCATGCTTCTTTACGTTAAAAAAATTTGTTTCTAACTCCAGAAGAGATTCAGTACTCCTTTTTCCAGGAGTTGAGTTGTATCATTTTAATAAAAATGCAAACCTAAATCCATAGATTGCTATTTATATAGGTGAAATGTGTACATTTTAAGAATATAGATTGTATTAACTCATAACTGAGTTAATTTAAACTTCATTCCTAGATTTTGAAGGATGATCTGTTCAAACTTTGGAGCCTGGGGACATTTAGATTCTGCTTTTGAGATTAAAATTACCATGAGGAAGCTGTTTTCAGCAAAGTTTTCTAATAAATTAAGAAGCACTAGCAGCAATATTAGGTATTGAACTTTCTAACAGACTCATAACAAGCTTCTGATGTGTTACCAAACTCCTGGTAACGCATACTGGTTTAAATAATTTGGTCTTGTTTCCCTAAGCCACAGTTTGTTGGAGGCTGGGAGGGTAATTGGCGAAAACATTGTTACATTCTTGCTTTATAATTCTAAAATGTCTGCTTTTGAACACTGTAAGGGGTGAGATACTCTTGGTCTGACCTTGCTGAACTACATTTATATAATAGGTTCAATTTCATATTACCATTCAATCAGAAGCAATGTATATGTTTCTAGTCAAGTACAACGTAGTGAAATGCCTTGGATGTCCATTAATACTGTATGTGCATCTATAGATATTAAGACAAGTATCTAGTTGAGAGTTCTTCCTGCTTACCTTTAGATTAAGTGACAAAAGTGGTGGTGGAGCTAAAAAAACAAACAAAACAAACAACACACAGGAAAGCCAAAGACAAGAAAAGAGAAATGAGTTTATGTTACTTCTTGTCCATGATGGTTGTCCTGGGCCTTGAACGCCATAGTGAAAAGGAGGAATAGAAACTGAAACAGAGTTTCTTTAATGACCTCTGCTAATTCAGATATATGCAAAACTGAAGGTTGAATTAAAATCTATTGAGGAAAGCCATCTCCTGTGTTTGATCCAGCAGTCCTAAATTTTAGGTAGTATAAGAAAAAGAATTTTCAGCCTAAATGTACAATAAAGCTGATTTTGAGCTTGATATCAATGCTCCAGTTTGGAGGAAGGAAAACAGTACAAAAACAGCAGTTGCGTTTTCTGGTATGAAGTTGAAAAGGTGAAAGTTGTTTCATGCTATGTAGTTCCAGGACTGGCTAAAAAACGGTGGAGCAAGCTTGCTATCTGACTGCTGCCCAATGGCTATCCAAAAGGGCATCCAGCATCCCTACAGCTTAAAAATATGCCACATTTTCTTCCAAGTGAAATCTGAAGTGAAAGTGGCTTTCCTATGTTACTACTGTTTCAAAAACACAGAAATCATAATAAGCAGAATTTTTATAATGATTGTTTTCTGGCAAAAAAGAGTTGATGACATTTTACAGGTACAAATTCTGTTATATGAGAACATTCAAAGCAAGTGTCTTTTGCACTACTCTCAGTCTATATGCATTTCAATCTCGCCATTTGAATAGGGTTATTCCATCACTTTCAGTTGTATTTAGGAATGCGTTACTGTTCTGGGTCACCTAGGTCACCCTACTGTTCTGGGTCACCAGTTATTGTTCTGAGTTCTGAATTTTCTGTTTTCTCAGCTGGTGTAATAATTTGTCTTCTGTGTTTTTCCTTTTTAGTTGGATTGTCCATACAGTTCTGAATAGTTTGTTTTACATTTTGTTTTGTAACATATCTAAACTACTAATTGTAAATTAACAAAGGAAATTGCTTCTTCTTTTACCAGTTTAGGAACGCGTTGTTTGAATCTTTTGGGATTCCAGCAGTTCATGGGGGATAGCGAAATGACCTCTGATTTGATTGATGAAGGAAAAGAGCTAATCAGAAGAGGTAAATTAGGTCCTCTGTCAGTCTTCCCACAAAATCATACTACCATAGAATTGTCAAGGTTGGAAAAGTCCTCCAAGATTGAGTCCAGCCCTTAACTCAGCACTGCCAAGTTCACCACTGACCCATGTCCCCAGGTGCCACACCTACACATCTTTTAAATATCTGCAGGGATTTTGACTCCAGACTTACCCCAGCAGCCTATTCCAGTGCCTGGCAACACTTCCAGTGAAGATTTTTTTTCCCTAATACCCAAATTTCCCTAGGACCACTTCCCTAGGCCATTTCCTCTTGTCTTGTTGTTTGTCACTTGGAAAGGGAGGCCAACCCCTACCTCACTACACCCTCCTTTCAGGGAGATGTAGAGTGATAAGGTCTCCCCTGAGCCTCCTCTTCTCCAGGCTAAACACCTCCAACTCCTTCAGCTGTTCCTTATCAGACTTGTGCTCCAAATCCTTCCTCTGCACTAGCTGTACTTTGTCTGTGAAATTTATCTCAAAGAGTTGTTCTTGACCTTGGTAGCCAGGAAGAACCAAGATGGGATGGGGGCCTTGTACCCCCCAGGGCTTGGAGCTCTGGAATTTGTTTTGTCTTTCTGCCTAGGGAAAGGCCACAGAAAATTACTGGAAAAACTAGCTACTAATACAAAAAGTTACAAATATATGTGTAAAGAATACAGAGAATATGTAAAGAAAAAAAGGCGAAAACTAAAACCAGTCACTGCCCTGGTCCTGCTGGCCAAACTGTTGCTAGTACAGGCCGGGTGCCACTGACCTTCTTGGCCACCTGAGCACACAGTGCTGTCAACCAGCACTCCCAGGTCCTTTTCCAACAGGCTGCCTTCCAACTGCTCTGCCCTGAGCCTTTAGCATTGCATGGGGTTGTTGTGACCCAGGTGAAAATTTAAAGGGAGGTCGTTTGGTGAGCATTTCCACCAGCTCCCTCAGTGCTTTTGGGTTGGTCCCATCTGGCCCCACAGACCTGTGTGTGTCCAAGCAGGGTAGCAGGTCACTGACCATTTCCCCATAGATTTTGGGGGCTTTATTCTGTTCCCCATCCCTGCCTTCCAGCTCAGGGAAACTGGTACCCAGACAACAACTTGTCTTAGTCTTAAAGACTGAGGCAAAGAAGGCATTAAGTACCTCAGCCTTTTCCTCATCATATGATATATTTCTGGATTAAATTTGTCTGAAATGTTGCAGGAAAAAAAAGCTTACTGTCTGTCAGTATTTTGAAAGCTATACTGAGGAAGGCCACAGCACAAACTGCAATAAACTTACAGCACTGTGCTTGCTATGTAAAGTCTACCAATGGACTTCATTTGACATCCTAAATGAAGTACCAGTTTTAGTACCTGACTTTTAGATACTTCTAAATATTTTACAGTGTGTTACTGATCAAATAATACCTTAGCAGGTGCTTGTGTAATCTGTCATAAAGGATGGTTAACATTTAAATTGTCTTTATCATCAACAAACTAATCTTCCTTTTTTAAGTGTATTGATTGAGCTGCACAAATTCAGTCATTTCCTTTTGTCTTTTTTGCTATGTCAGCTAGCAGTGTTTTATTAGAGAAAGCATGTTTTGGTGTAGAACTGGAATTATCTGCTGGCTTGGAAAGCTTCTTATTTTACATTAGTTTTTATTTAAAGTGTTTCTTAGAAGTTGCTAAAAGCTTTTGTGATTTTTGAATAAATGTTTAGAAATTAAAATTTCTGGATACAGGGTTATATTATGGAATACTTTTATTCCCATAGTTGATGGAAAACAAAAGCTGTGTTTACTTAGAGTAGTAGTATTTCTTTTTTTTGGAGAAAGATCAAAGTCTCTTATTCCCTTACACAAGAGGTTATGATGACATTGATACTGTGATGTTATACTTCCAACTTTATAACAGATATGGACACAAAGTATTTGGGTCATAGGCTGGGCCTCACAGAACTTCATCAAGGTCTTGATTCAAAAATGCTGAAGTGTTTTCTTAATGTCGTAACTTTTCCAGTTATTTCTAAGGGTTTGGTTTTTTGGTTTATTTTTGCTTTGCCAGCTGGTATCCATATGTTATGCTATGACCCAGGATACCAACATGACAATAATTTTGATGGCTTTTGTTTTGTTTTTGTTTAATTGTAAGAGTCATGTATTTCAATAAGAATCTTTGCTAGTTAACTTTGGATTTTTATTGTTTGTTTAAAAAAAATTGCTAATGATTTTCCTAGTATGGTGCTCAGACACTTTTGTTTTTTATTTTTAGAGAAAAGAAAACGACAGAGGCAGGAAGAAGGTGAAAACAGAAGAAGGGTATGACATTTTTTTAGCTAATTGTAATATTATACTGCAGTATCTGATAGGATTTACCATAGCTATTTAATTCAGAATTATCTATTTCACAAAGGAATTAGTCCCAAATAATTGATGGAATCAGTTTAATCTTGATGAATAGTCTTGGCTGAGGGTAATTGTAGATGGTAAGAGGACTATTTCAGTGATACTACTTGGACAGTTTAGTAACTCAGTGTGCTGTGGTACATGACAATAGGTATAACAAGCGTTAAAAAAGTTCCTGATTTCTAGGACGTAGAATAATCTGAAATGGCATATTACCAGTCTCTTACACTGATACTGCTCTGCTTGAAATAACTGCAGTTGCAGGGTTGCTGTACTGAAATATGGACTCCTCATTTGACTTGTTTTGTGTGCTCATTGGAAAGTCATTGGCACAGGTTCTATTTTATTTTTTTCCAGAAGAAGGAATTACATTTTTGGCAGAATTAATAGTTTCTGCTGAATAACAAACAGAATGTTTGATTCAAATCATGTTTTCTGTGCATACTGTATTGAAAGATTTTTGTAGTTTTCATTTTTCTTTAGTTTATAACAAAATCTAGTATAGGAAGTCACAATAAAAGCCATAGATGAGAGAAAGGATGCATGCAAGATAATACTAGGACTAAAACCTCTTGACTTTTCAAGCTCAGGTGTAATTTAATCCTAGATGACAGCCAGTACTGTGTAGACTTTTCTTTTGATCCTTTCCTTCCATCTCATAATTTTAAAACTTGAACTTGTTGGGATGCAAAATAGCAAGTGTATGATACATTTAATACACACTGAAATGATTTGACACAAAGCTATGAATTTTTCTGTGCTATGTGCCTCTCGTTATTTTTCCATTTTGCCACTAGATGGAAGTAGTAATCAATAAAAGCAGAGGTTCCCACCATAACTTAGAGCAGTGGAGTGAACTCTTGAGTGCCGATTTGAGATGAAATTTGTTTTCTGGAAGTCTTGTTCTAAAGAACAGTTATGGTAACCAGTTTAGTGAAGGAACATGTTTTGAGTTTAAAACAAAACAAAAATTCTTTCTGTATCAAGACACTGAACAATTGTTGTGTTGCTTTTTCCTTACAACTTACTTTTTCCTTCATGGTCTTTTTTCCAGGAATGGAAGGAGCGGTATGGAAACAGAGAAGATTCTACCAGAAGCAGAGCTGTCCACACAGACCAGAAAGAATCCAGCTTCTCAGAGACCAGTGCCAATAGATGTAAGCTCTGTGGGCTGGAGGGGAAGTTTGTTTTGTTTTTCAGTATCTTGTCTGCACACCACTGGCTATGAGAGTAGTTTCAGATATTTTCCTTTTTGTCTTAGATGATGTGTTGATAACATTCACTTCTGTGGCTCAGGGCCACCTTGCCATTTAAGGCACTGGGAAGAGTTCTGTGTTTCTTTCCATCTCCAACTAGTTGGAATCAGAGATTCTGGCTGCTCTTCAGACCAAGTGCTTGGTCTTATGGGGTATATAATGATTGCCATTAGAGTAGCAGTTGTCAACAAAGAAACTTCATGCTACATCTTGAAGTTGGGTGTTGTAAATCTTAAAATTTACCTTTTCTGCTTGCAAATGAACTGTCTCAGACTGGAATAATGAAGCAATCAGTTGACCAACAAATGTAAAACCATATAAGTGTATATACTTTTTATTAGTAATGTCTATTAGCAAAATGCTTTTTTTGTGGATATTTTAAACTTCCAAAAAGTTTGTCAGTGTTAATTTTTTTCCTGTATTTTTTGTGCTCTTGTAAGCTAACAAGTAAAATGAAACTGAAGAAAAAGGAGGAAAAAGGGGGAGGAGGAGGAGGGAAGCTTTGAATATGCTTTTAGGAAAACACTGGTAGATTTCCCCGTCCTCTGTACAAAGTTGCAAACCCAGATTTTTAGTGGTAGACTAACTGAAATTGCATTTTAATGTTCGTCATGTGATTATGTAGCATTCCAACACTAAAGCAAGCCATAGGTACTGACCTAATGAAGGTCACAGAGTGAACTGCAAAACAACTGTATTTCATTAATTCATGAGGTTGATTTTTTTTAAAAACAAACAAAAGCAAACAAAAAACCCCTCCAGACAGCTTAATTAGAGCATGAAGCTGGGAGGATGAATGGGTGATTGTTTGATTTGAAAGTAATGCTTGCCTGTAGTTTTTCATTTTCTTCTGATTCTTTGCAAGGTAGTTTTCAACCTATTTGAGGGGCAAAATTTGTAGTTGCGTTTCTGTTGAGATACAAAATCAAAATACTACAAATTTGAGCAAGTTTGGTTTAATACTAAATCTACTCTAAATTATCTCACCTTTGCTTTGGATGAGGTTGCTTTGTTATTCTTACGGTTTTTTAAATTTGATGTCTTCATACATGCCAGGCTGTTCACAAAGCAAATAAGTGTCTTTCCTTCCTTTTACTTACTTAGCACTATCTAAGTATACCCGTTCAAATGGTAGGACTGAAAGAGATAGAATAGAACTCCTCCAGGATGCAGAACCTTTGGATTTTAATGCAGACTCTGTTAATGACGACCCCCTTGAATCGGACTCGGGAAGGTGAGGAATATTCTCTCTAATTTCCAGTTAAAAGTTTCTAATGTCTTCTGTTTTCTGACCTATGACAGCTGTATCAGATAGTTTCAAAGTAAGAGTTTTTTAAATGAAGCTTATAATGTAATCTCTTTTCCTTTCTTCCTTTTCCCCTATGATAAGGGAATTCTTTTAAAACCAATTAAAACCTGAAGGTGTTTCAGGCTTTTTAGAAATGTCAGAGTGAGATCGGAGCTGGATATAACTTTATATATGGCATAATCTGAAAAATGCTGCATATAAAACTGGTGAACCACCTGTGTGTTAAGGAAACATCCCAGTGTGACCATTCAGGGGGCAGTCTGGTAGTCACACTTGTGCCACCCCAGACTTGCACTGCTGGGACTAAAGCCCCTTCACCACAGGTCGCTTCAGTGACCCAAGGGGACCCTTTCACTCCCTATTCACCCCACTCTCACAGTCAGAAAAGTTGTCCTTTCCATCTCAATCTCAGGTTTGCCATAGCAGAGTCCCAGATATCAGGTTCCCTTAATTTAATGATAGTGCAGTGATGGCATAACAATTCGAATTTGTGCCTCCAGGGAGGGACCCCAGACAAAAGAATCCTTGCGCTTTTACACCCTCACAGTCTATGTGCATCATAATCCAGGCTCTTCCAGGTGAGCCCTTGGCTCCTGCAGAGTCTCCAAGTGTCCAGTCCCCTGGCTGGGCCACAGGTCCCTGTGCCCTTTGTTAGTTGTTCGTGGCACCTTGCCTGGGGCTCCAATTTCTGGCCATCCAGGGCAAAACCTGCAGCTGCACACTGAGCTACCTAGTCTAGGTGTATGCCTCAACAAACAGATGTACAGTGTAAGGTTTTCAGTAATTTCCTATGAAGCTCAACTTCAGAAAGCTCACTTGATTTCCCAGTATAAAATCCATTATGAAAAGGCTGCAGGAAAGAAAACTGAGTGTTACAGCATTTGTTGCAGGAATACAGCTGGATATTGGATCTTGGAACTACTAAAGTAAATTAAAATACGAACTTCCTGGGCAGAGAGTACCAGGCTGCACTGTGTAGCTCTGTCTGTAATAGAGGATTTTGTGATTCTGTGGTTGTGACTCCAACACCAAATTTCCTCAGTCACAGAATACCTTATGTAACTGCTAAGCTCTGCTCATATTTAAGAAACAAGCAATACATTGTATGGGTGCTTTTTTTTTAGGTGGTTATTGTGTTGAACCACTTAATGATAAATAATTTAAAATTCACATATAAAAATACTATCTGTTATTTTTCAGCTACAGCTAGTTTATCCAAACAAAAAGACTCACAAAAAGTCAACGTTTCAGAGGACTTCTAAATATAATGTCAATAAACAAATGCCAGCTCAGAAACATGAAATGAATGCTGTTAAATGGCACTGCCAGGTTTCACAGGTTGATTCAGACAACTGGTTTAGTCTCATGTCACCACATTTGAAAAGCTGGGGATTTTTAAGCACAATAGTTTAAAGAGGAACTAGCCTAGAATTTCTGTCAGCAGTTGGCTTCTATGCAGTGTGAAAGGGATTTTCTACTAAAAATAAGAATATGCATTTGTAATTATTCTGGAGCAAATAGTTTTCAAGCACAGTGTCTGAAGTCTTCAGGCATATATACATACTTTGCAAAGTGGAACATCCTAAACTTCTTCTTTAAAAAGAAAACCAGGAGCCACAAAGCGTAGTTGAGCTTCCCCTAGTAACCTTCATTTCATTTCTTGGAGGTAATAAATCAAGAGTAATTACATATGGAATTTCAAGTAGTTTAAAAGTAGCTTATGTAACACTGGTTTTCAAAACTAGGGTTCCTGAAATAGATAGAACATTATAGGACAGTAAGGACAGTCAGCACACCAGGTTCTGGCTTTGTGTTTATTCAGATTTTAGTAAATGCTCCAGTGAGGAGCTACACTGTGCTTGTGTTGGACCCTATTTGTGCTTTTGAAGTGTTCCTAAAATATATTCGACTAACCGTTTGTGAAGTTTTATCTTTTCACACTAAGCATGCAGGCATTTGTTTTCATTATCTTTGATACTGTATTTCTTCTAAGAATACCCAATGATATGTACTGTTAAGCACCCAAACTACTTTTTCGATACAATTGTTTGTTTGGGTTTGTTGTTTTTTGGGGTTTTGTTCATTTGTTTAGTTGTTGGTGTGGTTGGGATTTCTAAGAAAAAAGTCCTGCTCAGCCAAAATATCCAAGTTCTTTTTTTTGTATTAGGAGACATAGGTCTTTAAGATTCCCAGTATTCATATCACTGTTTCTCTTGGTCATATGAGGTTTAATTTAATGGTCTTTCAAATTCTCATGGAAACTAATTCAGTAGAACATCAAAACCTGTAAGTCACTGGAGTTAAGGAGAAAGATTGCAATGAGAGTTAGATGATTTCATGGGTCTTTATTTTTCTATCTCCTGTGACACTTTTTCATATTTAAAATTGATTCTACAGGTACCAGCCTGGTGGAAGATACCTGTCAATGTCTCGAAGCAAAATATTTGATGATGTCTAAGCTCATCAAAGCTAAAGAAAATTCAGTGGAAATCTAGCTCCTACTCATTGCTTGGAAAATACTGTATTTGTGATATATCACTGAACCGTCAAAGACTCTTTAAAAAACATATGAAGGAACAACTCTTTTGGAAATGCACGTGTATGATAACTTCACCACTTGTGATAGAAATATGCTTCTGCTATTGTAGATACTGTTGTGCATCAGTATGGGCTTTTGTGTCATGACCAAAAGGAGAAAACTATTTAAAGTTAATAGATGATAAACTCGTAAATATACCTAGGGCTCAACTTGAATTGTAACAGACTTAAGTTTGGGGAAGAGATTTTTTCGGAATTTTTTTTTTTTTGTATTTTAACCAATGCTGTGAGAGCATATTGATACATCCAAAGTGCAGTTATATCAATTACTATAATAGACACTTTCTATAATTTTTTAATTTTAACTTTATGCATAATCCAAAATCTGATGAAGAAAACTAAGGCTTCTTTTGCCTTCAGTGGCATTTGAATCAGACCCCATATAAGGAGAAGGCCTGAATGGCAGGCTTTCTTCATAAAATCAGAAAATGTGAGTTCCAGTATTTAGAGGGTGGCTATGAAGGAGATGGTGACTTCCTTTTTTACAAGGAGTTACATGGAAAAGACGTGGGCACAAGTTACTCCTGGTGAGATTCCAATTGGACACAATTGGGTATTTTTGCACAATTAGAACAATCAGGCACTGGAATAATCTCTCCAGAGAAGTGGTGGATTCCCCAGCACATTGGACACTTTTACATTTTGGCTGGACAAGGTGCTGGGTCATCTTGTCTACACTATGCTTTTGCTGAGAAAGGTTGGACCATAAAATCATAGTCACAGAACAGTTTGGGGGTTGGAAGGAACCTTAAAGGTCATCTAATCCCATCCCCCTGTGCCCTGGGCAGGGACACCTTCTAGACCAGGTTGCTCAGCCCTCTATCCAACCTGGTGTTGAACACTCCCAGAGATGGGGCATCCACAAGTGCTGTGTGGCAACTTGTGCCAGTGCTTCACCACCCTCACAGTAAAGAATTTCTTAAGATATCTAATCTAAATCTGTCCTTTTCCAATTTGCACCCATTTGCCCTTGTACTATCACTACAGCTCCTGATGAGTCCCACTCCAGCTTCCCTGTGGGCACTTTCAGACACTGGAAGGTTCCTATGAGGTCTCCACACAACTTTCTCTTCACCAGGCGGAACAGCACCAGCTTCCTCGGCCTGTCTTCATTGAGGGAGGTGCTCCAGTCCTCTCATCAACTTGGTGGCCTCCTCTGGACTCACCCCAGCAGGTCCCTGTCCCTCCTGTGCTGGGACCCCAGAGCTGGATGCAGTGCTCCAGGTGGGTCTCAGCAGAGTGAAGCAGATGGGCAGAATCCCCTCCCTCCCCTGCTGCCCACGGGGCTCTGGATGCAGCCCAGGACACGTTTGGCTCTCTGGGCTGTGAGTGCCATGGCCGGGGCATGTCCAGCCTCTCACCCACAGCACCCCCAAGTCCTTCTGGCCAGGGCTGCTCCCAGTTCATTCTCTCTGCCCAACCTGTAAGGTGTGTGTGGGATTGCAATGACCCAGGTATAAGACCTTGCAGTTGCTTTGCACAGACCCCCCTCTCAAGCCTGTCCAGGTCTGTCTGGATGGCATCCCTTCCCTCCAGCATCGACACCACCACACAGCTTGGTGTCAACAGATAATCCTTGAAGTTCTTTCCATCCTGGTATTCTATGATTCTATGAAATTTTTTGGCATAAATTTTGGAGCGATGCGTTTTGGTCTAGAAAGGCTGTATTTTTTCTTTTCCAACATTATATGCAGATACATGATTTTAGCATGTGTAAATAGTTGAAATTGAGTATGGACCCAAGTGTCACTTGTCATATGACCGTATGTGCAATAGCAAGAATACATTATTGGAGATACAACATCTGCTTAAGATGTTTACAGCTGTAGTAATTCAAAATCTTGGCACACTAGTGTTTTTGTAACCGTAAAAGAAATAGACTGTGAAAATGGAGTTAAATACTGAAACATGATAATTTGCACGCACCTCAGGCACGGCTTCAAACTGTAGAGTATTTCTTTAAAAGAAGAGAAATACACAGCATGACTTGGTAATGGTAAACATTTTTAATATCCTAAATACCCTGGTTGTATTATGTGTCTGTTTTTAAGGTGCCTGTATTTTGCAGTATGTTGTTGCAGAAAGAATAATACTTTGCCATTCAAAAATGCCAATTATTAACAGTGTAAAAAAGCTTCACATAAATTTCATTAGTGTAGGCATATTTTTAAACCACAGTTAGTTGAATGAATTTTCAAATGTAATCATAAGGTAAAAGATGTGGTCAAATTCATGATAACTTTGGTAATTTGAATAATTTAAAATGTTGCTTTTTTCCAGTTTGTCTGAAGTCTTTACCACTTGGGAGCTTTCTTATGGGCTTATTGCAAAGTTACGTTGAAAACTTAAAGAGGACATGTTTCTATCATACATTCTTTATCATGCTTAAAAAACACACATCCCTTAAAGCAGCTAGGAATGAGTTACTCTGAAAAGTAAGTTTTCATGAATGACATATTTTACTAATTTTTTTAAATAGTCTGTGTTTTCTCAAGTAATTGTTAATGGGGATCTAACTCTACCTCCTGTGATTTTAGTACATGTGTTCTAACAGTAGTGGTATTTGTAATACATTGATATGCCTGTTTTAAAGCTGAATTGTTACTATGAAGAAGAAAAAGAATCTCTATTTGTATAGAAATAATTATGTTAATAAATTGGCAGACATACAATAATTGTCAGTTTTGTTCTTAGGTGAATACACTGAATGTCAGCCATGCCCACAGGCATTCAAGCTCATGCAATTTCCAGATTACTCATATGAGGCCACTTTTTTAGTTTGAGTATTTTGTATTTTTAAAAGCTTGTTCCAAGTCTTAGGCTGGAAACTTAATCAGGGACAGGAAGTTGAAAAAATTAGTCTCTTTATTCGGATATTTCTTTAGCAATTCTATGTTAGCACCTATTTAATTTATTTTTGAGCTACTTAGTAGTGCTATCATGAATTCAGCCTTATATGAAAGGGGTTACATATGTTCTTGGGCACCCATCCACATGAATGTTCTTAGGCTCTATATTTCTGTTTTAAAAATTTGTATCTCATTTAATTGCTCAGCAGTTTATTTATAAAAATCTTTGATGGAAATAAAAGTCAAATTCTTTCTTTAACTCTTGAGATGTCACTGCAAAGGGATCTAATTCAGTGCCAGGAGAAAAGCTATAGAAGGAATGTCTGTTTTTCTGAACGTCTGTGAAGTAACCTTACCGATTCCCTGGTGACCAGACAGTTGGATCGAGCCTTCTTGGGGCCTGGTTTTTTCCTTTTTTTGAGATGGCTGCAAACAGAATTTTCAGGGGGAAGCATGGTCGGGATTTTATACACAGCAGGTAACTAGTCCCTGGTGCAGTTTTCATTGGAATGCAGTAATTTCAAGAGTTGACTGTATAAATTAGTGGCTCTGGGATTTCAGATTCTAACATAGACATTCTGAGCTCATTGAAGTAGGAATCTACTGACATTTTTGATGTTGCAGTGGAGTAAGGGAGTAACCAGCTCTTTTTTGAGCTCTGAAAAGCTCTATAGAGTTCTCTGTATTGTGCTTGGCAATACCAGGTGTCACCTCCTACCTGGATGCTGTTTGGTTAAACAAGGAGTTGATAAGTGAAGTCAGGTTTCATCCATAGTGTGCATTGCTGACCAGCAGTTATCCATGCTCTAATTACATGCAATTTGTTGCCTAATTAATTTAAAGTGTGTTTTGAGAACTCCATGTCGGCTCATATGACTAAATCTGGAAGACTTTCAATAAAGAAATAGGGCATACAACTATAAAAGAAGATTGTAGAAATAAGGGATGTGCCTGCACAACATTGGCCATTCACTTGAGCTAGTTTCAAACAAGTGTGGTTACTGCTAGTACACATAATGCAGAACTTGTCTAGGGGCTATGTCCATAAAGACTTACCCCACTGCAGAGAGGTGTGGATGCCCTATCCCTGGAAACATTCAAAGTTTCAGTTCACACATCCAGGTTGGATGGGGCTCTGAGCATCCAGATCTGGTTGAAGACGTGCTGGCTGATTGCAGAAGGGTTGGACTTTACAGGTCCCTTCCAACCCAAACTGTTCTGGGATTCCATGGTGCTTCCCAGCCAGATTGTGGCAACTCTTGATGGGTTATTTGCTGCTATAGCTCCAGTCCCATCAGCACTGCAGCTAAATGAAATTAAAACCAGCTTTGATATGTATAAGCAGTGACTGTACTGTAGGTTAACGGTGTTCCTGCATCACATTTGATGGTCCAGATTCGGTGATTTTAAATACAATTCCCTTGCAAACTGTGCTTCTGGGAACTGAGTGTTAATGTATTTTTATGTCACTGCACATACAGAGTCATATTTATTTGCAGCTAAAGAATGTCAATTATATATTTCTTTGTTATTTCACTTCCTGAATTACTGAGCAGTTAGTGTATACATTTTGCCATAATTTCTACAGTTTTCTCTCCATCAGTGAACACCAAGAGAACCCCCCAAAACACCAAAAATCCCGCCCAGTTTCAGATGCTTGAATGTCTTTCTGTTAAAGATTTAAATGAGTGAAGAGAATGTGTGCAAGTCTCAATGAACTTCAAAAAGCAGTGTGAAAACAATACCTAATCAGTGTTGGAGTTCATAGAAAGTATGGATAGCAAAAAGCTGAAGTCAGACTTACTACTCCTACTAGAGTTGTAGTTCTCCTTTTCTTTAATACATATTTTGATATGTATATTGGGAAATAAGTCCCCTACTCTGCTAAAGAGGGGTGGATCTCTCAGCTGTGAAGTGAGGGAGTCTTTTTATGAGGGAAAGTAAAGGATTAATAACTTCTAATCTGTGCTCACAGTGACACTTTGGGCAAACAATGACATAGCTTCTTATTTAACTACAGTAACGTGTTAAGAAAAAAATAAACTTTATTCTTCTATAAATTACACTACTGGAAGAATCATGGTAGATAATCTGCCTTTATTTTTCAGTCAAGCGCTTGTAAAGTAGTCATTAACAGTATTAATAGGAATGGTGGAAAGCTGCTGTCTTTTCAATATTTATTTGTGCTATTTTAAAATATAACATGAACAATGATTTTTACATAGGAAGTATTAAAAATTATTACTATGATTTTCAATAATTATGGTAATTTGTATTTTATTAAATTTGTCTTGGAATACTGTAAATACTATGTGAAAAATACTACACTTTGTTTCAGTTTTCATTATTGCTTTAATTACTTGAAATCTGAGGGACATTCATAATACCAAATAGACATCACTTTATGAAGGAAAACTTTTTATGAGGCTTCTTAAAGAAATCTGACTGGTTCATTACAGACAAATAAATAGGTGCGTCTTAATTATTAACAAAAGCATTACTAAGGGGATATATTGTGTCCTAGCTTTTTAATTTTTCTTTGAAATTCAAAAAATTGGTACTTTTTTCAGAGCAGCTTAGTTGTGAATCTTGTAAACTTTCTGAAACTTTTACATTCCTTTTCCCTAATGGGCTCTGCAGGAATATGTACTGCTTCATTGCAGTTACCTAATACTAGCTGTGCCTCTAATTAAGTAGTCTAATCTGAAGCTGAGACACTCCTACACCATTTGATTATTTTAACAGAAATTCAGCATTCCTAGCAAAAAAAAAAAAAAAAAAAAAAAAAAAAAAAAAAAAAAAGGCAAAAAAACCCCCACGTTGAACTAGATCCCTTTTAAATACATAATTGTCTTGTTGATTTTATTGCATTATATTTGGTACCCTCTGTTTGGGTCATATTGGTAAGCCAATTAGGTTTATTCTTTGCTTCTCTTAGAATGCATTGGAATGTAGTCTTCAGCATGCTTTTGTGTGCATGTGTGTGTTTTAATTGTAATTGACAGGCAATAATAATATGCAGCTTCAGTTATTTCCTCAGGATAATGTTATATTTGACATATTCCTGTGAACTATAGTAGTTGCAGAGTGATAGCTTAGCTGTCACTGTAGAAATAAATTATTTTCTATAGAAAAACATGGTGTTTCTGTAGAGGTATCTGGAAGGTAAGGGAATTCTTTTTTAAGTATAGGTTTAGTAATAGACCTTCATTCTCCAGTGTGTATTAAGATAGGCTGTAGGAGTGCTGCTTATGGATAGACTATCTTCTTTTGCCTTATGATACAAGTCTGTATGCATAAGTACCTTGTTTTGAAATTCACTGAGTTATACATTTTTCTCTGTAGTGTTCTGGATTACTGTTGTGCTGGATAATATTTTTGAAATGTGTGTTACTATATATATAGTCAAATACTTAAGTTGGCATGAAATAAATCATTTCTGCAATACATTTTCCCTGGTGTATTTTAGATATTCATACTTCTCTGTGCTGTTTTTGAAAGTGGTCTTTTAGAGAAATTTGACATACTTCTTTTTTTCCAGGTAAGTTATGTTTATGCTTTAGAAGACCACTAGAAAACCAACCTTGTTTTAGTTATCATTTTGAATCTTCTTGAAGGCAGATTTAAAAGGGAAATAGAAGAATATTGCATACCCTATGTTGTCAGGGAAGCCTGTTAGGACCCTGTGTGCTCCTGGGACTGACTGGGTGCTGGGTATTTCTGTGGGGCATAAGGTGGGATGAAAGGTAGGGTCCCTACATCTCTCCCTCTTTTCTGTAAGAACTCAAACGAGGACATAGTTCCTTCTAGTTGATCCAGACCACTGGTGAGAATAAAGGCAAGAGACTGATCCACTGTAGCTGTGAGGAGACAGGCACAGCGAAGGAGTTGACTCCATCTCTTCTTCTAATGCATACTTACTGCTTTTATTTTCCCTACCAAAAAAAAAAAAAGGTAAAAGAAGAGGCTCTATATAGCTATAGAGTAAGTTGAGGGAGGTGATTCTGCCCTACTGCTCTGCTCTGGTGAGACCCACCAGCACTGCATCCAGCTCTGTGGTTCCCAGCATAAGGCCATGGATCTGTCGGAGCAATTCCAGAGGAGAGACACAAAGATGATCAGGGGGCTGGAGCACCACCCCTGTCAGGAAGAGGCTGTGTTGGGTTTGTTCAGCCTAGAGAGGAGGAGGCTCCAGGGAGATCTCACTGCCGCCTTTCAGAACATATGGGGGGGTTGCAACAAAGAAGGGGCCCACAAGGGATAATGGTTTTAAACTGAAAGAGGATGGATTGAGGCAAGATACAAGGAAGAATTTTACAGTGAGGGCAGTGAGAAACTGGCACCAGTTGCCCAGAGAGGTGGTGGATGCCCCATCCCTTGTAACTTTCAAGATCAGGCTGGAGGGGGCTCTGAGCACCTTGATCTAGCTGAAGATGTTCATGTTCATTGCAGTGAGGTTGGAATTAGATGACCTTTACAGGTCTCTTCCAACCCAAACTATTCTGTGATTCTGTGAGTGATCTATGTGTGTTTATATTTTTTGTCCCAGAGGTGGTTTGAATAGTGAAGTGAATCATTCTCCAGATTAACCAGCCACACTTTTCCTCCAGACCTAGTGTGGTAAGTGACTACTCTTGAATCTACCAATCCACCATCTATGCAGTTCAGATGATGGGGATTGTCCTTATTAAATACTAGCTTTCAGTTATCATTTTTTGTTGTCAGATGTTTATTTGCTCAGAGAGCAATATAAATTCTGGTGATTAGTTGTTAGCTGTTGCTAATGAAACTACATTGACTGTTCAGTGGATTGTACATCTTCTGAAGTACCATCTGCCTGACTGAGAATTACCAGGCTTGTGAAATAACCCTCCCCTTCCCTCTGGAGCTCCACCTGCACAGTGCCGTGGTGCTTGTTCATCCTGGTCTCTGTTCTGCATGCGGCGAGAAAGATCTTTATCCTTTCTCTCCATACATGTCCTGTCTTTCACACCTTGTTCTGCATTGGTTCATTACATGCCATTGCCTTCAGGATTTTTTGAGAGCTTTGTCAGAAAGACAAAATTGGTCAGGGCCCAGCTGGGAGAGAAGAATTTCTCTTCCCTGCTCGGTCACCGTGACCTGGACTGCAGAGAGAGATTCAGCTCATGAACAGAGGTCAGGTATTGGAGTGATTTATGAATGTGGGCTGTGTGCAAACACAAAAGAAGCTCTTGGGTTCCTCCCACAGAAACATCTGGTTAAAAGTGGAGTTGCTCAGTCAACATTAAAGCACGATGTTGTGCTGTAACTGAGGCAAGTGCCTAGGCATATCTGTGGAAACCTGCTAAGCCTTTGAAATCCAAGTGAATGCTGATAGTTAAACAATTCACTGTCAAAAAAATAATTTCCAAAGTTTAGGAAAGGTCATCTATTCTAAGTAAACTTTATAAGGGCCGGATGCTGGTGGGAATTTTTCTTGTGTATTCTCCGTTCCTCTTTTCCCCCAGAGGCTGCTCCTTCCACAAGCATCTGCACTCCTATAAAAACATCATGCTTTTTATTTTGGAAGATTTTCCTGGTTTTAAATCTATGGGAATCATGAAGAAAATGCAAAAGTGGTATATGACTCCCAACATGTTTCAGTGAGCAAGCAACATCTTTCTAGCCCAGGTTTCACAAATAACTACCAGGTCTATGGCAAGAGGCCCGTGGCAGCCAGTGTGGCACAGCAGCATCCCCTCCAGAGACAGCCTGTGTGTCACAGCGTGTGGGAAGAAATGAGGCGAAGCCAACCTAGGGCAGAGAGAGACAGGACAAAGGAAGTGGGCTGAGAGGCAAAGCAAAGCATGGGAGAGTACTTGAGCAGTGGTGGGAAGGGAGGTGTGAGCTCTGCTGGCTCCTGGTGTGAGTTTATCACCTTTTGCTGCTCCCAGCTTCATTATGTATTTTCTGTAGGAAATCTGATAGCAACATGCTGATGGCTGGCCCCTGAGCCCTAAGAATATGTAGGTTTAGCTGCAGAGAAGTGACAAAAGCTTGTGTTGGGCTCAGTACTGTGCTACCACCTTGTAGCTTTTGCCTCTCATTTCTGGTATCAAACCCAAGCACAGTTCATGGCTTGAAGTTAGGAGTATCCTAACATAGGGAAATTGAGGAAGTGGTTGGGAGAGAGTGTGAGCAATCGCTGTGCAATTCAGACCACCAAAATAAAATACTTATCTTCTGGTTTTGCCTCTCAGACAGTTCGGTGCTGGATTGGGAAGACATTGGCAGTGGGAGTCAGGCCTTCTGAACTAATGCTTAGAAGGGCTTCCCAAATAACCAGAAACTTGTTTTCTCTGAGCAATAAACACTGCAGAGACTGTGGTTAAAGGCTTGAGCATTGACAGGCTGTAAAGCAGTAGCCAAGGCCATGCAGAACAGCAGGATTGGGATCTGCAGGGTCAGGGGAGCAAGTGGCTGGGCAGTGTCTGTCCCAGCTACCCACAGAGGTGGAGCCGTCTGCTAGAGGGAATGACAGCACGAATTATGGTGAGTGTACCCCTTTTGTCGGTTCTGAGTGATTTGGAACAAATTTAGATCTAGAAATAAATAAAAACCTTAAAAACACTTCCAGAAAATTGGATGAACTTGTTTCCTGTTGAAATGCTTCTGAAATATAATCAGATATTCAGTCGCAATTTACTGGGAACAATAACACTAATAAGCCTTAGGAATTGCCAGGAGCCATAATTACTAATGAGCTATAAGAATTGACAAGCTTGATTCTACTCTCATTGAAATGAAGGCCTTTGTCAGCAGCAGTAACCTATGTCTTATGTGGTTATTTCCCTGGGAACTGTTAATGGGCTTGACTGAGCTCATTAGTATATTTGAATAAAGAACAAATATGAAACCAGTCATTACATTAGCTATAGATTCTATCCATTGGAGCCCATAGCTTGTTGATCCTTCGGAGGGATCCAAGCTGTTCAGTGTGGCAACAGTGAAGGGCTGAGCTCTTAGCATGGGCAGGAGTTCAGTGTTTGCTCTGGTTTGGATCTGAGCTGTGACATTTCACAATTCATATGTCAGGAACCCTTAACACATTGTCCCTTTCCAGGAAACTTTTCTAGGAAAGTCCCTAGGCTAGAGAGTCAATGAATTAAGTGCTCTGTAAACTTTGCAAAAGAAGCCTCGTACCACCCTAGGGTTCCTCCAGTGTGCTCCCTGACTTCTAAGTTACACATTAAGGCAGGGGACTAATGCATTATCCATTCCACATACAGGAGATTTCTCACGCTGATGACCAGGGATGTCCCAACCAAACATCCAAAACCTTGAGAGAAAATGTCACACTACCCAAGAAAGAAATGTGTTGCTTTTTGTGCTTCCTTTTCTTCCCACATGCCTCAGTTTGGGTAGCAGGCATACACTGAAATGTTGGTGATAGATAAAGAACTACACCGACCTGGATTTCATACCTAGAAATGTTTTGTATTTTATTCAAAGTACAAGGTCCACCAGGGAAATACCTGGGCTTGAAACTGCAGGACTTAACTCCCTGAATGTGTTTATCTAAAATCTGTTTTATCTGGCAGCATTAGCTTTGAGTAGGAATAACCGTGGTAAAGGCTTGGAGGTGAATGGAGAAGGGAGAGAGAACTTCCACTTAACGAGTTTTGATGCCTTACTTCATTATTTGAAGCCTGTTATTTAAAAAGCCTCTGTCTGGGACTGTGAGGAATGGAGATGGGCTTTGCAGATAACCCAAGCTGCTTAAGAACTGTACACAGAAATGAAAAAGACAGTGTACCTGCCCTCCACA
Source organism: Coloeus monedula (assembly GCF_965178545.1). NCBI lineage: Eukaryota > Metazoa > Chordata > Aves > Passeriformes > Corvidae > Coloeus > Coloeus monedula. The sequence goes on from NC_138822.1 coordinate 73,504,656, forward strand.
AACCTGTCAGTGCTGCTGGCAAACCCTTTTTTATATACAGCAGTGCAGTCCTGGCCGTGACAGTACTTCTTGCCAGGGACTTGACTAATCCCATTTTGACTTCCATGATAGTTGCAGTATTTTCAAGTAGGAGATGTTTTAGCATACTGCTTTTAACTCAGCCTTCATTTCTTTTTCCTGTGGATTCATCAGAGGTTAAAATTTGTTTCTTCACAAACAAGGAATAAGTAACAATAATAATAGTACATGCTTTTTCACCACTCTGGGATAAAAGGAGGCAAGGGGTTTACAGTTTGTTCTGATTTGAATCACGTTTGTGACAATATCAGTTGGAGAAGAGGTAGATGTCAGTCACCAAACCTCTCAGAAAGACCACTGCCTGGGGACAAGTTAATCCTCCCAATTAACCCCCTTTGTCCCTAAGTTAGGGGCATTTAGTTCTTCCAAGAAACAAGCACTGTTTTGTGCCATGTAATGACAAATCCTCCAAGAAGAGCTTGGAGCTCCAAATTTTCCAAAGGTCCAGGGCCCTCTTGTTTTGTTTTAGATGAGGTCTTTTCCTTACAGGCAATGAGGGACTGGTATGACAGTGCAGTTAGGAGTATTTACTTGACATTTGTGCCAAAGCACTGCTGAAAGCAGCCAAAGCAGTCCCAGGATTCTGCTTCCATCTTCTTTCTCAGTGCTGAATACCACATTGGTGGTAGCAGGACAGGGTTGTGCCACATCAGGCAGTGCAGACAGGGAGCCATGTCAGAGGAAAAGCTGGACTCAACTGTAGTTCTTGCTCAGAGGAGCCTCTTACAGTCCAGGAAGCTGCATGTCATGGACTGCAGCATAGCACTGCAGCCTCTGTCCTTGGCAGAGACAACTGGTGGTGGACTGAATGTGCCACTCCTAGAGCTTGCATAATATTTACAATGGTAGTATAATTAGAATTAACATTTGTCTTGTAATATTCTATTCTAAGAAATGTTTTATTACTTTTTGTGAGCTGTTTTTTTTGTTTTGGGTGGGTGTTTTGATTTTTTTCTTCTTGGCATCATTGAAACAGCCATCTTTGGTGGCATCCGGGTGGTATGACTTTTTGCACAGAAACTTGTGAGGTTTCATCCATCAGAAGATAATGACTTCCCCTGCAGATAACAAACATGCCAGATTATATAATTTCTGGGTAGATAATGTTAGCAAATTCTTGTTAGCATTATCTGGCCTCAAATGCAGGAACGGTGTATTGAAAACATGGCAGTAATTGTAGTCTGGTTTCTTGTTCACATGGCTGCACTACATTTTTCACTAGCATGAATCCATTTGAGACAGTATGACTAATTTGTTTTTAAAAAGGATAAGTCTTCAGACAGAGAAGGTAATTTACAAACACTTAAATGCTGACTTGTGGCAGTATCCTAGACTTGATTCTGTGTAAATGGTAGCTGCTAGTGGCTTGTACTGTGGCAGGGTCCCCATTAACATCAGTGTCTGTAATGGAGATGCACAGCAAGGCACGGGGCAAGAACATTCTCTTGTGTGAAGGGCCGTGGTTTGGGTGACTAACTCTAGGGAGCAGTACAGATACCAGGCACTTCATTTCTGTTGCCTCAGGCCTAACCACACAGGTTAGATGCTACACTTCTAAAATCAGCAGGAACTTTGCTAGAGAGTAAAGTTATGACTTGACAAGTGAAAAGGACTGAACCACAGCAGGGTCTGTAACATGTAACTTCGCAAATGGAGTTAGAAACCTTTGGAGAATTCTGCTACCATTTCTGCAGCATGGGGTGTGCCTGCTTCTCTGCATTTCCCTGTCCGATGCCCTCTCCAGCATGTCCCTACAGACCTGTGCCACTGTCCCATGCTCCTTGGTCCCTTCCCACACAAGCCACACAGGTTTCTACTGCATTGTTGAGGTGGGGTCATGAATGATGGCCTGGGAACAATGCTCTCCTGCTCCTGGTGGCACTCCCACTCAACCTGCTGCTAGACAAGAACACCTGGTTTATAATAGAAAGCCTTGTGTGCCTTTGGGGAATTTAACATAGATTTTGTTGTTCCCAGCACTTCTTAGACTAGAAGTCAGACAGAAGGTTTCTTGCTGGTGTGCAAGAAAAAATATGTCACAGATAGGGCATGTTCCCTCACAGGCTGGACAGGAGGATCTACAGTGGATGATCCAAGTAACTGATGTCAAAAGCTGCTAGGCATCACCAAGACATACTATCACCTCTATTTTAAATCATTCTAGATTATCTTCTAAACAGGGTCAAGTAAGGGGCCTACACAAAGACATCACTACCCTGCAGCCCACAGAAAGACGTATCACCTACCTAACTTCCCAGCTAAGAAAACCACCATCCCATTTCAAGGAAAATGGTAGCAGGGCGGGGCAAAGCAATCTCACTGCTGAGACAGACCTCAGCTCTGTGGGTGTGAAAATAATGACACACAACACAACAGTCTAACTTCCCATTAAAGCAGTTTGCAGCTAGCAAAATATGTCAGGTACTTCAGAAAGAGCAGGAGAAGTGTTAGAGTGCCTTTTGGCTCCCTGCTAGGAGCTGAGTTTGAAGATTCCCCCATCCTCCTCTCTCCTGCCTTGCGTTATGCTTGAGGTCTTGTTTATGGGCAAAAAGAAAGAACACCTTACATATAAGTAAAGCCAAGAATGTATTGTTAATTGAGATCTGCAGAGTATATTATCTCTAATCCAAATCTAACTGATTCAGAAAAATAAAGAGTAACAAGGCAGTTAAAACTGCAATATGGTGAAAAGTGTCAGTAGTAATATTAATAATACAATTACAGTACACTTACTTTTTATCCTTTTTTTTTTTAGGATTATGCTCACCCTTCCATTGTTCTTCTATGTCTTAAAGTCATACAATCATAGCACAGAATACGATGAGTTGGAAGGGACCCATCAGGATGACAAAATCCAGCTCCAGGACACCCCAAGGATCACACCGTGCCTGAGAGCATTGTCCAAATGCTTCTTGAACTCTGGCAGGCTTGGGGCTGTGACTACTGCCCTGGGGAGCCTGTGCCAGTGCCCAACCACCCTCTGGGTGAAAAAACTTTTTCCTGATACCCAATCTAAACTTCTCCTGCCACAGCTCCAGGCCATTCCCTCGAGAGTCCTGTCACTGTCACCACAGAGAAGAGATCAGTGCCTGCCCCTTTGCTTCCCCTCGTGAGGGAGCTGTAACTGCAATGAGGTCTCCCCTCAGTCTCAGCCACTCCTCACACAGCTTCTCCTCCAGACCCTTCACCATCCTCCTGGCCATCATTTGGTTACTCTCTAATGGTTTAATGCCTTTCTTACACTGTGGCACCCAAAACTGCCCCAGCACTCAAGGTGAGGCTGCCCCAGCTCAGAGCAGAGTGGGACAATCCCCTCCCTTGCCCGGCTGGCGATGCTGTGCCTGATGCCCCTCAGGACAGGGTTGGCCCTGTGCTGACTCGTGTTCAACTTGCCATTGACCAGGACCCAGAGGTCCCTTTCTGCAGTGCTACTCTCCAGCCTCTCATTCCCTAGTCTGTCAGTATACCCAGGGTTGCCCCATCCCAGGTGCAGAGTCCAGCACTTCCCATTGTTGAGCTTCATGCAGTTGGTGATTGCCCATCTCTGTGATTTGTCTCGGTCTCTCTCCAGGGCCTCTCTGCCTTCGAGGGAGCCAGCAGCTCCTCCCACTGCTGTATCATCTGTGAACTTACTCAGTATCCCTTCCAGTCCTGTGTCCAAGTCATTTATGAAGATATTGAAGAGCACAGGGCTAAGGATGTGTAACCCCACAGGTGACAGGTTCCCAATCTCATGTCACCCCATTCACTGTAACCCTTTGTGCCCCACCTATGAGCCAGCTGCTCACCCATCACATGATGTGTTTATCCAGCTGTGAGCTGGGCATTTTGTCCAGAAGGATCCTGTGAGAGACAGTATCAAAAGCTCTGCTAAACCCCAAAAAGGTTATATCAATTGGCTTCCCTTGATCAGCTAGATGGACTACCCTGTTGTAGAAGGAAAAACCATGTTCCACAAGCAGGACTTTCCCCTCATGAAGCTGTGTTGGCTGTGACTGATACCTGCAGCGTCCTTCAAGTGCTTTACAATACCTCCCAGAATAATATTTTCCATGATTTCACCAGGCACTGAAGTGAGACTGATAGGCCTGTAGTTTCCAGGGTTCTCCTTCTTGCCCATCTTGAAAACTGGGACAATGTTGGCAGTCAGCCAGGATGTCTCTGGTTTCCCAAGACATTTATAAATCATCAAGAGAGGTCTTGTGGTGACATCAGCCAGCTCTTTGAGGATTCTCAAATGAATCCCATCAGCACCACAGCCTTGTAGGGATCCAGCTAGAGCAGCAGACCCCGCACAAATTCAGGGTCAACGGGGAGTTGATCATTCTCACAGTCATGGTCCTCCAGCTCAGAGCGCTGAGACCCCTTGGTCCATCATGGATACTGAAGACATAGACAAAGAATGCATTAAACAAGTCAGAATCTTCAGCCTGAAGACTTAAAACTGTAAATCTTCAGCTTCTGGTGTCCTTTCTTGAAAAATTATCACACTGATGCTCTAGGCTCTACTTGAGGTAGTTTGTCTGTGTTTCGTAAGATGCAATTACACCTTTTTCTTTTTCACTGGTCTGCAGCTACATGTTACAGCTGAATTTACAGTATGTGCTTTATTCCACATACACCAAAGGCTCTTCCTTTCTTCTCCTTGTTACTCCTAAACCCAGTTTTGTCCAGCTTCAAGTCCATGTTTCTCTAACTGACCATGGATGGGGAGCTGCAGGGTCTCCACTGTCAAGCCTGTGCCCCAGATTTCATCATTTCATGCCCTGTACTGCTCTAAGCTCCATGCTGTATCTCCATCCTGGTATTTTTCAACTCTGTAGTGTATTACATGTCATAGAAGTACTAATTGTTACTTCTACTGATATAAATCTGCACCATACAAAGAAAAACAAAAATAAAATTAATTACTGTAGGCGACTCGTCACTTGGAGAAATTGCTGTCATAGAAAGAAAACAAACCTCTGGGCAGATCAAGAAAAGCTCAGACAGAGCAAGCCTGCAGGCCCTTGTCCTGAAGCTCTGCAAAAGCTGGGTGCCTGTTGCTAGCAATGGCAGTGCCAGGTTACAAGGCTACCCTGCTGCACTTCTTACCTGCCCTCTCACTAAATTAGGCAAGCTGTCATGTGGAGGAGGCCTTTAAATGTTTATGAAGTAGTACATCCAGTGCAAGTCCATATGCCTCGAGTTGAATGTTCACTGATGAAAGAGATTATCCAGATTTTGGAAGTTTTAGAGATCAATAGCTATGAATGAAACATCAAAGCAAGAACCTGCTCTTTTTAATTCTTAATTTCCAAATTAAACCTTTGGTGCACAAACATGTATTTCAGGACCTTCCCTACCACTAATACTTGCTGCCTAACTGGAATCAAAAATTTATGTCAAAGGCATGAGAAAATCTTCCTTGTCAGATAATTCCCTCAGCACTGATTTTTTCATTTCAGTGGTTTGTAATACACAAGGGGTAGTAAGCAGATGGAACTAGTTTACATTTGCCCATTCATGCAAATTCTTTTTAAAAAAGGATTTTTATAGTAAGATCTGTTTTGCTGAAGCCTTTAAAGCCATTGTAATAGACAGAGACAGAACAGTATAGAAAGACATCTATAATTGGATTCCCATAACTGCTGTGTGGGGATTTGGCAGTTTCTCCCAGTCAGCATTGACAAAGCCACAGTTCACGAGTTCTAGCTGGAGTCTCCTGGCTCAGTGGTCTGCTTCATCTGTGAAGAGCATGCCCAGACTGGATGCTGGAGGTTGATACTGGAAAAAACAATCCACAAGCAAAACTATAGCGAGCCAGAGATGGTGGAGAAGGAGTCTGTGTTCATCTTTATGCCATATGCATGGCCTGTGAGAGCTGTGGGCTCAGGTCAGTACCCCATGTTGTGATGGCAGGTGGAAGACATTTGCTCCCTTGGAAACTTCCCTTGGGCTTGTCTGGAATGTATCAAAGACACCTATACATGTCCACTGCTCAGGTAGGGAATGCATGCATGCATTTATTTTAGGAGAGACACTTTCCCAGAGATCTACAATTTAGAGACTTATGAAACTGGATGAGGTGCTAAGCAATCTTAATTCCACCAAAGCTGAAAATTAGCATGCTCAGAAAGCCTAATGACCTAGCCTGGAATACAAACCTTTAAGTCTGACTTCTCTACCAGGCAAATGGGAAGAAATGAGGAGTTTGCCAGCTTGTGCCAAGAAGGCCAGTGGTATTCTGGCCTGGATCAGCAATAGTGTGGCCAGCAGGACCAGACCAGTGAATATTCCTCTGTGCTGGGCACCACACCTCAAATTCTGGCTTCAGTTCTGGGCCCATCACTTCAAAAAGGACATTGAGGTGCTGGAGAGTGTCCAGAGAAGGAGAGTGGAACTGGAAGAGTCTGGAGCACAGGTCTGATGAAGAGCAGCAGAGGGATCTGGGTGTGTTTATCCTGGAGAAAAGGAGGCTCAGGGGAGACCTTATCACACTCTACAGCTTCCTGAAAGGAGGATGTAGCCTTCTTGAGGATGTAGGTGGGAGTCAATCTCTTCTGCCATGTCTCAAGCCAAAGGGTGAGAAGAAATGGGGTTAAGTTATGCCAGGGAAGGGTCATACTAGATATTAGGAAAAATATTTTTCTCTGAAAGGGTGGTCAGGCATTGGAATAAGTTGCCCAGAGAGATGGTGGAGTCACCTTCTCTGAAAGTGTTTAGGAGGCACCTGGGCATTTGGGAATATGTTTAGGGTTAATTATTGTGGTGCTGGTTTGATAGCTGGACTCAATGATCTTGAAGGCCTCCTCCAACCTTGATGATTCTGTGATTCTGTCACTCTGAGGACCGTGCTTAGACTTTTGTCTCCTGTTTTTCTTGTGCACGTGCATCTGTGCTATGCAGGCAACTTGGCCTGTTTGCCAGCAGTGCTGCTTCCAGTGCTGCAAAAATGTTAGGCCCACCCCATACGTCTCCTTCTCCTCAGGCTTTGGTCATGAGTCCCAGCAAATGTGTTAAAGCCCTCGTCACAAGGCTGGCAAGCCTGCTGGCAGAGACACTCTTGCTGGACTTTTACAACCACATCACCTCTTTCCTTCCAGCCCTTATTTATGAGTGACAATGCATTCATCTGTTTTGAGACCGGACAGTATCTTCAGTGTGCTGACTCATCCCTGAGTCTCAGCCTGAGTCAACCCTGAGTCAACTCAACCCTGAGCCCTCACAGCCAGAGAAAAGAGACCTTCACTGAGGCAACAGCAGCTCCTGTGCTAAGGTGGCACCATCTCAGGCCTGCTGTGCAGAGGAGCAGAGGCAATAACTCATCCTCTGCATGACAGAAGTCACTTCTGAAATGCAGAGGCCGTGGAGAGAGGGGCTCTGGGACATCACAAAGCTCTCTAGAGTGATGGTGTATCACCAGCCATGCTGATGAGTATCCCCAGCACGCTGAGTGCTGAATTGTGCTGCCATGTCAAGCACACCCTGGCCGGGAAAAGCATCCAGCTCACATACCACCGGTACATTTCCAGAGTCAGGAACCAAAACTGTTCCTGCTAATTTGGAGAGGAAGCTCCAGTGAATAACAAGAAAAGAACACATCCCATTTGTGGTTGTTTAAGGAATGACACCACACAGGCTGAAGTCATAGCTGCAGTGAGTTTGGCTCCACGGGCTGGCAAGAGCAGCGCTCCCCGCCCTGGCAGACAACACAGCTCCCCCCTCGCCGCCTCCTCCAGACACTCCTGCAGCAGTGCTTGGCCTGGCTCTGCCCTCTCCTGTACGACTACTGACATTGCTTCCCACTACCTTTTCCTCTCCTGCCTAGTGGTGCCTGCATGATCCCAGATACCTGTAGAAATCCACATTTCAGAGGACTGGGAGGGTTGTGAAAAAATGATCAAGACTCCCCCTATTGGCATATGCCTGTGCCAAGAGCAGAGACTTCACAACCACTCTTCCTTCCCCAGGCCATTCCAGCACTTTGTGATCGTCTTCAGGGAGGCCTCTCTGAGGAGCAGCATGCTGAAACCTTCTCCTCTCTGGTTTTGGCTCCCCCCTCTTTGCCCCCTTCAGTGAGGACAGATTGTTCTAGTTGTTGTTGAAGCAAACTGCAGACTGTTCTTGTTCTATTCTTTGCTACTTCCCCCACTTTGCAATGATTAAGGACAGCTTTTCAGCATCAAAAGGTATTTGATCCCACTAAATGCTAGGTCCATTTAACTGTTTTCTTCTGTGGACAAAAGAGAGAGAGTACAGAAGTTTCTCATGCATGTCAGACCTTCATTGCATTGTTTCACTGTGGTTAACAGAAAGTTGCCAATATTTCTGAGAAATGTAGTAGAATTAAAAAAACCGTAACACCCACAACATTGTTTGTTCCATTTGGCCTGAAATATTCAAGAACTTAAATTGTCATTATTCCAAGGCACAGGATAAAAATAATAAATTTTTAGTAAACATTAGTTGCTTAACTTCTTAAAAACTGAAATATCTAGTGTTTTCATTTTCCATTCTCCAACTGAAAACAGGTTTGTGGTAGATTTTGAAGACGAGAAAAATTGTAAAGATAACTGCATCTTTTTCTGGAATGCTCCTGGTCTCAAATCACCTTCAAAAAAACTTGTCAAGTGCATTTAGCACCTGACACAGCATTACAAAAACAAAAATATGCTTGTGCTTCCTGAGAGCAAGGGAAAAAGGCAGGTAAAGGTAAAGGTCAGGAATGCTGTAGTTGTGTAGCCAGGCAGAGCAATCCATCACACTGCTGCTGGCAGTGTGCACCCTTCAGGCTGGAAACGTTCCTCTGCCCAGAGGGGCGAGCTGAGGGTCACTCCTGCGGGGTCAGACCTACATGGAGACTGGGCTGGGGCTCTGTTACAAAGCAGGTCTGGGGACAGGACCCAACAGACAGGTTGGTGGTGACCGCAGTCTTAGGAATTAGCTCAGTAGCATGAGCACAGTCTGCATGTGCCAGCTGGTCTCTGCTCTGGAGAGCAGACAATTAATTTCAGCTGGAAAAGTACAACCACACAGGGAGACAGCATCTTTGGACATAAAATGATTTTATTTAGAGTCAGAGTTCAGCTGGGTTTGGAACTAGATTATCTGTAAGGTCCCTTCCAACACAAACCATTCCGTGATCCTGTAATTTAATTGGATTACAGCTTGGTTTAAAATCAGAATACTTTTCCCTTGACAATCTACTTACCACGGAGTTTCTTTTTTAGTGTATGTGAAACTGTCTTAATTTTAATGGCAGGAAAAAACCACAAAGGCTTCTCCTGTAAAATTAGTCCTCTTTGCTGCATAGTGGACTTCACGGTTGCTGTGGGTTTTTTTAACCTCTATTCCACACAAACAACCCTGCTGATTTCCCTACCAAGGACCAGCAGATATGCTCATATCTGTTCTTCTGATAGCTGAAGAACTTCTCCACAACAATGGTCACATGTAGCACCTAAAGGAGCAATAAACTAAACTGCAAAACAACCAGAGTCTTTTTTTTTTTTGAGACACTTCTTATGAACTTTATAAGGCATTTCTTATACCTTCCCTCCTGCCTAAATTCAACAAGAAATCTGAATTTTTAGAAACTTCAATTGACTGAAATTGACTCTGTCAGAGTTTATAGATCATGTTAGGCTTCCTAGTATGCTTTTCTTAGTAGATTCAGTCCAGTGCTGAACTACAAACTAAGCAGACACTTCAGGCTGTTCAGACAAAACCAACAATCAAATAGGTGTGTATGTATTCAGAACTAGTTAGAAAATGATGAGGAAAAATTTCAGAGTTCTGATGAAATCTCTGTACCCTTTATGAAAAATTCTGGATTCACTGAATTCTGCTTACAGTTTTGTGGACAATAACAGAGCAGGTGCAACCGAAGAAATTTCATCACACCCTAATGTAATCTGAGACACCTGAAGGCCTGTTAAGAATTTTTCAGATTGGTAACTCATTAACCATCTGAGAAACGGCGCAGACCAGTTTCCAGAGGAGTGTAGAATAAACATTCATGTGTGTCTGTATGTGCTGAGTGTTGTAAACGAGGCTGAGACTTTTAAAGGAAAAGTCAACTCGTTTATTTGTTAACCGCTGAGAGCGGGAACCCAGGATAAGCCCAGGCTCCGTGCGACAAGCCAGAACAAAACAATATTCGAAAAACGACAGTGAGACCCACTGGGCGCCCCCTTGGACACCAAGTTCCGCAGGAGGACCCCTCCCCTGCGGGCAGGTAGCTTTTTAAAGTCTCTGGTGCCACCAGACTGGTGCATTTCTTAATCCTCATGCTGACTGGTCCCTTTCCTGTTCGCTGGTTGGTCTATACCTTTGTGCATTCCTCACCAATCATTTTCAAATAAGTCCACTTCATTGGTTGACTCGTTCTCCAATCACAGTCTAGGGCATCGTCCTCATCCCTTGTACCCTACGAAGCAATGTACTAGAAAGTTCCTTCTATTAAACCCATTGGGTCCTTGTTATATCCCCATCCAGTGGTTACATTCCAGCATTACATCCATACAGTCTCGCAACTTCCCTTCTATTAACATGTCCATCTATTCCACCCTCAACTCCCCTCTTTTACATCCCACCCAAACAGCAATAACCAACACCCTGAAACCAATTCATTTATTACACCGGGGCTCACTGGCAGGGGGAAGGAAAGGCAGCAGAAGGCATATGAATATTCAGATATTAATTTTTTTTTTTTGCTTTCAAGAGCATCCCTGCTGTTTCAATCTGCTGCACCCCTCTGAAAGTCAATGCAAGGAGACTGAATTCCAACGACAAACTTCTTTAGTGAAAACCATTTCTCCAGCCTTCAGTGCCTCTGTTTCGTCTTTGCAGAGTGTGTGAAAAGGGAGCAGCCCAGATAATGTTCATTGCCCTTTTTATCTTCTGCATTCCCGGGAGGTTTCTGAAGATCGATTCACAAAACAAAGGTAGTGGATGGCAGGATGTTACATTTTCACAAAGGCAGTATTTCTGAATCAGTCAATGATTAAATAAGCATTGTTCCCTGCTTGTGCATTAATGTGCAATCACCTGCCAGATGAGAGATATGAAAGTATATTCTAAGTCTTGCACAAGCTTCTTTTTAGTACCAGGAAGTACCTGTCGATGAGAGATAAGCAGCCTGGCAGGATGCAAGTGGTATTAGTCTAGCAATTGCCTAAAAATAATTTTCTGCTTTTGCCAGGAAACAATGCACTTTTTCATTCTTGCTCAGTGTTTCATCCGTGGCCAGAACAGGACTCTCCCTGCATTTCCCACGTTCTCTTACACTGACCTGTACATGCTGCCTTTGCCATCAGCCTTGATCTTACATGTTCACCGAGCTGCTGGCCTACCCAGAGGGCCAGGGAACACACACAGGCTATCTCCTACCCCTAAGGACTCTATCGACATCCTGACTCCGTACCAAAGTGTTACATTATCTTACTGACAATGCTTGTGACCTTCTGCAGATAGAGTTACTAATAGCTGTGTCTAGGCAGAGAGAAATTTTTCCTCATCATACAGATGTTTTACCTTTTCAGCTTTCTTCTTGCTGCAAATGAACAAAACCTCATCTCCCCAGAGGTTCTAACCACCAGCGGGTCTTTGAAGTGGCAACTAATCATCAGGAAAAATGTATGGTGGTGAGGGGCTTTTTCTTTGCGAATCACAACCAACAGTCTTTTACTTACATGCATCTTACATGCATGTTTTGAGTAAACAATCGAACCAGAGAATTTTTTGAACACTATCAACTATGAAAGCAGAGAAACCTGTTCTAAAACTGCAACTGTGCACAAGGCCTCCAGGGCAATGCAGCACTTTCCCACAGCCACTTTTTCTCGGTCTTCTCACTCAGCAGCACAAGCGGTCTCCCATTCTCCAGCCTGTGTGGGCAGACATAAGAAGAAAAGGCAATGTTTTTAAAAGAGGTAAAACAAAAAGGCTCTCGAAACCCTATGGCAATTGTCCAGGGAAGCAGCGTAACTGCAGGTTGTGCCAGCCGCAGGCTCCAGTGTCACCTTGGAGACCAGCCTGTAAGTTCCAGGCCTCCCAAAAGAGCCAAGGCAGCCGGGTGTGTAAACAAGTAAAACGAGATGAAGAAGGAAGCTTTGCAGTGAGGCCATAGCCCATTATCACCTAACTTGTTGCTTGAGCCCAGCAGTAGTGAAGAAAGTCAGGCACAACACCATCCCAGGTGCCTGAACACCTCCCCAGTCCTGAGTGGAAACTCCAGGTTCAGGATAGCATTGCAGGTAAAGGATTTTTTGTCCTTTTTGCTACCTCACAGTGAGTTTCTCTGATCAGGCAAGAGGAGTTATTTTTAATACAGATATATAATTATATACATATATTTATAAATAGTTGATATATATTTATAAATATATTTTATATATATACATATGTACATATATATATGTACACACACACACACATATATATATATATATGCAAAAGAGCAATTGCAGTGATGTCCACCTGCCAGAAGGTTGAAACTGGATGATGCTGGTCACGATGGAAAGAGAGATGGCAGGCTGTTGCAGAGGGGTCAGTGGGGCCGGGAAGCCAGATTTTTAAGGAGGTGTTTAGATGGCTGTCAAGTACACCTGCAGTTTTCATACTTTTAATAATTTAATGAAACTGTAACTAGTAAACTAAACATGTGCAATTGGTTTAGGCCACTTAATCTATTCTTAGATCTTGAGATCTTCTGCCCTGGGGTAGGTGGTGTGCCACTTGTGTCTTTGGCCACGAAGGGCTTTCAGGAGCCTGGGCAATCCAGAGGTAATTATGGGATTCTGCCTGTCATACTGCAGTGCTTTTTAGGATTTTCATAGGAGGCTATTGGGCTCATCTGAAGGATAACATCTAAACAAATGTTGCAGAGCTTAGACTGAATCTGACTCTTTCCAGGTTTAATCCTCAGCTGCAGAGGAATGTAAAGGGGTCTGGTTGTTGAACAGCCTAATATTCTGGAAAAATCCAACAAAAAATTTAAGGTTCTGTATTTGTTAGGAATAAATGCAATCATTTCTGTTTGGCCTGTACAACACAACATCACCCATAGAAACAAACAATGCTGACAGCGTGTGGTATTGTAATTATTCATAGCCTAGGCTGTTAAGCAAAACAAAACTCTCTAGCATTCAAAATTAAAATAAACATTGCTGCTTAATTTCACTAAGGGAGACATCTGATAGTCTTGGATAAGACATACAAATTAAAACCATGTGGAATTATTGCTATGACCTGTTCTGGTTTTATTAATGGTATTAATATGTAACAAATTTGTACACTATGCAGAGAACTGTTATATTCAACAAACCCTGATTGCATCTTTAATTACTTCACATTATCCAAAAAGAGGCAAGAGCGAAATGAAAGGAGAGGATAGAGTGTGTGAATGACTGTGATTCCTCCCTCCTTGCACTGATTTGGAATCTCTTTTCTTACAATATGGCCTAGGAAGGGTTTACCTCTAACTTAAGCCTGCAGCCAACAGAAATAGGAAAGTGGTAGAAGTGTCACCACGGATCAGGCTTGCATGTAGCAGGTTTTATATTTAACTGGTTTTCTGTATTTTCTGGATGTATAAAAAGGGTTCTCAAATGTCATGTGCTACAGGAAGACAGGTCCTGTTTAAGGGGTTTTAGTGTGATGTGAAAGTGCAATTATTTGACAAACAGACTTTAATTGCTGAGTTTTGTATAGAAGTATAATGTTGGTGATTTTGTTACTGAACATTATAGAGAATACATATTTGCAAAGAGCAGCAGAAATATTTATTATTAATGTTTTTAACCATAATACCTGGGGGGAAAAGAAGTGGGAATATCTTTACCTATGGTATTAGTGAGATTAGTGGGAGTGGGTTTTCTGACCCACTTCAGACGGAACACTGGGGAATAAATTTAAAAGTTCAAGAGCAGCAGCAGAATCATCTGACATCTAGAAATTCATTTTGCACCAGGAATCCTGAGCTCTGCCTAATTACTAAGCCAAAGTGAGTTTAAAAGGGACCTTTAAGTACTTACACCTGGGCACATTTTTAGTAGGTAGCTCTTTAATCTTGTAAAATAGAGTAGAAAAGCATCTAATATGGAGGAAATTCAGACTAGAAACAACATATATTAAAAGAAAAGTGATTCAATACTGGGACAACTTAGCCTAGAGATGGTGAGTTCTGAGGTAGAAATGCTTGTAGATGTAGAAGCAAACTTTATTCTTACCACAGAAATAACAGAGGATTGGCCAGTTTCAGTGGCTTTTATTGAGGTTCAGGAGACCATAACAGATATCAAATCAGATCATCCCTCCCTAGCCTCAATTCATGAGTCTTACTGCCATGATTATTTGACACACATTGCATTATTCTGGAAATTACTCCACTGAACCTGAGGCAACTCTTTTCTTTTTTGCTACACTCTTTTCATGGTCTGTGTGTGTTTGTGTGGATTTTTGCAGCATGCAGTGGAGATTAATTATGTCCTTGTTGGTCTCAGGATCTATAGATCTCTATAAAGACATAACACAGTGCAGAAAGAAGCACACTGCTCCATGATAATGCTTGCACCATGCACTCTGTGTATAGATGTATAATTGCTTTATATTATATAAAAGCAGTAGTACATTATTATATAATGTCAATGTAGTTTGCACTGTGTTTATGTAACCTCACTGTATTTTATAGTCTTTCCAGCTAAACATTTCCTCTTAAGGACAGGTCATTGTTTGCAGAAAATGTTTTTGGCTGCTGATCTCTTCCTGTAAGATCAGCTGTAAGATCTTCCCGGTCACTGGTTAATGAGTTCCCAGAAGAACTTTGCTTGTTCTGTCTGAAGAAAAGCCGAAAATACTCTGTATTTTACCTCTCTAGACTTCTACAATAACCTAGTACTGAAACCATTTGTGGAGTACAAAACCATTTTATTTTTCTGTTTTTCCAAGCCCAGCTGGGGTCATCTGAAGCAGTTATAAAATTCAGCATATGTGACATTACCAGTAGCCATAACCAGTGTTCTGTAAACAGGAGTGGAGTAGGTAAGATGAAACAGTTTAATTCCATGTTTCTTAGAAGTTTTGTCTGACCCTTTCAATTCACACTTCTGCACATGGAATGACAATGGGATTGGAAGTGCCATGTGCACTGACAATGCCTCACAGAGCTGCTCAGATTCATCTCCTCAACCCAGCACTGCCTCAGCAGAGCAGCAGCTGCCCTTTGAGTCTAGAGCTCTGCAGTAGATTCTGTAACTCTTTTGTGCCCTGATCCCAAGCGGCTCTAAAGGATGGAAAATATTTTGGGAGTCTTCATGCTCTGCTCCAGACCCATCAGCCAGGCTATGGAACAGCAGTCTTGGCCCTGAGCTTGTGCCCAGGATTCACTGTGGCCCTAAAATATCAATATGGGCATGGGCAGTCCTGCTGTTCTTAGCACTAGGCACAAATAATCCCTGTGGGAGAGGGAGTGGGTCTCTGCCAGCCCGGGTATGCTGCTCTTGGTGGTGCTGTTGCAGCACTGCAGATTCACAGGCTGGTTTTCCCTATTTTTATTCTGCTGTTTTCCTCTGAGGGAAGCTGCAAGGCCTGTGTTGTCAGCATGTGCTAAATACTGTGAAAGTTTAAAGTATTAATTTGTTCTGCAATTGTGTTAAAAAAGCAATGGGTGTCATGTGTAGGCAACTGCTGTTGCTCACACATGCAATGGGAGAAATCTCTGCTCTGGAGAATCAGGACTTCGGTGGAACAAAAGTGAATCAAAGCCAAAGGTCCTCAGCCAGGGTCATTTTTGTCTTCCTGTGGTCAAATGCTAGCTGCAGACCTGGCCAGGTGGAGGAGGTTTGGAAAGGATGCTGTGGACACAAGGCAGCCACGCACTCCTGAGTGCATCCACCAGCTGTCACAGTGTTCTCACACTGTAGGCAGAAAATTCTTACACACAATCTCCTGTCTGCATTTGGATTAATCACAGAGTGGTTGGCTGAGCCCTCCTTTCATGGTTGGTAGCCTATAGTGGCAATTTCCCTTTCTGGTAGAAGGATATAAGGAGAAGGAAATAAGAGGGTCAAAATGGAAGAATTGCCACCAGCAGCTTACAAGTGAGGAATTTGGGATGCTCTGTATGCTAAGGCAGGTTTCAGCACTATGTCTGAATGTGAATCCATGCCACATTAGTGTTTTGGTCTTCTAGATGCCGGGCACAGCAAGACATGACCGAGAGATGGCAATCCAAGCAAGAAGAAGCCTGTACAAAACCACTGACCCTCTAGAAAGACTTCGCCTGCAGTGTTTAGCAAAAGGATCTGCAGGCATCAAAGGACTTGGCAAGTGAGTATAAGAAGTCAAACCCATTATTCAGCCTAATAGTTTTAGCTGCAAGAGGATCACAGGCTAAACAGGTGCCAAAATTTGAGTTTCCTCATCTCAGTGAAAATGCCACAACCCACAGAACCTGGCATTGGGGCTCATGTGTTTTGGGACTGACCTGCTCACCTTTCGAAGGATTGTGAATCCCTCATGAGCAAGTGCGTCTGTGAGACCCAGAACAACTCCTGCCAGGGAGAGGAAGGAAACATAAACCATATATCTCTCTTTGGTGTTTTCTAAAATTATCTTAAGTATTTCAGCACTGGAGATTTTATGCTTCCTTGTCCTTGTTGTAATGGTCTATTAGCTATCTAGTTTGTGGGAGGCACCGAAAATCTTTTTGCAAGCATCCCACCCCTTGGAAAGGGGAGCTGCATCACACCCTGAGACCCTTGCCATGCCCCACAAACCACAAAGGAATCCAGATGGTGACCAACTGGAACTTCATCTAAATGTGCAACTTGCAGAGGGCAGAGGGCTATCGTGAACAGGGATATACCACGGCAGCCTTTCCCTTGTTTAACGTCAGATATGTAATATTCATGCCCCCAATCTAAACAAGTCGTCTCTAGTGCCAATAAGTGTAGGGAGTTTGTTGGTGGGTTTTTTTTTCCTTTTTTTTTCCCCCTCAGATTAGGGAACAAGGAGGAAATGTTACCTTAGTAAGGTGACTCTCTACTCTAGTCCTATGCTAAACCGCTGCAGCACTCTCCATGTTTTCCTATGCATTTTCCTCAAATTTCATGTTTTCCACAGAGCATTTAAGATTATTGATGGTAACAACAGCAGAACCCTTGATTTCAACGAGTTTCTGAGAGGACTACATGATTATGCTGTGATGATCAGTAAGGAAGAAGCACAAGAGCTTTTCCGGAAGTTTGATAAAGACGGCAGTGGAACAATTGATTTTGATGAATTTCTTGTTACACTGAGAGTAAGTCTGGGATTCATGTTGTTATTGCATTAAATGGATTAAAATATAGCAGAACAGAACAAAATAGAATAGAATGTTTGCAAATAAACAGTTGTGATTTTTTTTTCAATTAATTGTGGCCTTGATTTAGATACTGAAATTTCTGTGCTGCAGTCTGGGTACCTATGTGGTTCAGCCCATCAATCTTACTTCTTTCTTGGCCATTTTATGATGCATCTCTTCATAACATGAACTAATTCAGGGGAGCCTTTCCCTAATCCACCACAGTGTTTGTTTTTGTCTGAAGTTGCTTTGCTCTGCTGAAGCCTGAACAATCAAGATAGAAAATATTAGTACTTAGGGTAATTAGTAATTTCTTTTTTGAAATATTTAAAATGGGCAGATCAGAAAAGTGTTCTAGGTAGCATTTTCTCTCTTATTGTCCATTTGCTATTGTATGGCTAGACATTGAATAGTCGATAACATTGCTCTTTTGAGGATATATTGCTCTTTCTAGCTCACAGACAGTGTAGATTATCACCAGTTTATTGTCCCATGTTCCTTGAAAGTTTTACTGCTAGCAACAGCAAGTAATTGAATTTGGAGCTGGGCACGTAGTTGGCAAAAATAAAATGACTGTTAATATTTTCTTACAGCCTCCCATGTCCAATGCAAGAAAAGAGATCATCATGCAGGTGTTTCGGAAGTTAGACAAGACTGGAGATGGTGTCATAACAATTGAAGACTTACGAGGGGTATATAATGTAAAATATCATCCCAAATACCAAAATGGAGACTGGACAGAAGATCAAGTTTTTAGAGCCTTTCTGGATAATTTTGATTCACCCTATGAAAAAGATGGGAAGGTAAGTGAAGCACCAAGTGTCAAGCCATGAAATCACCGTCTGACTCAGAATTTGACTTACGTTATTAAGTGTGGGAGTAATTGCAGTACCAAACATCCATTTGCATCACATTTATATGGAAAACTGAAGTAGATGCTTAACCTGCGCACAGCACTCCTGATACAGCTAGCTTGCATGTTCTGAGGCAAAGGGGCTCTGCAGGAGGTACAAAGGTGGTTGTGAGATTGCACTAAGGCTTGTAGCTTTAATAATATAATTTCATAGATTACACTAAGTACATATTCAGAGTGCCCCACAAAATCACTGATTTTCATGATCCACATAAACTGAGGGATTTTTCACTTCTTAGGAGAATAACTACTCGGATCCAGTTAAAAAGCAGGTTCCCATGTATGTTAAATACTTTACAGTTTTTCTCCAGTGTAATTACTGAGACACTTGACTTGGAAATCAGTCCATAATAGAAACAGGTTTATCTACAGAGAGCTGGAGGGAGGATGGGGCTGAGGCTGCTGCCACCAGCTGTGTGCCCTGAGGAGCCACGAGCTGGGACAAAGCTGGGAGCCTTTCCTGCACTCTGGCTCAGCTTTCTGGTTCAGATGCAAAGCCTGGGCACCTTCAGTGATGGACTTATATACATCTGCTTTGCAACCACCTCTGAGCCAAGCATGCTCTCTTTCGCCTTGTTATGTGTCTGCAAATTCTTTGGTCTGGCCTTACGTCTGTCTGACCAGCTCAGAGCAATCCGGTATCTCAGTGGTTCACATGGTGATATTCTAAGTCTGAGCAGTTAATAATAACAAACAAGGCTGTAAGTTTTTTATCACTGCTTTGTGGGATGTGTTCAACACTTCCCACTCTCCAGGCTGCACCTGGGTTTTCAAGGCTACATTGCACTCATGACTCCTGCCTGTCTAATGCTCCACTCGAATCCTTCACTTGCTTTGTTCTCAGCACCCAGGCTCTCAGGCGTAGAGAGGTGGGGAGTTTTATTTACTTTGGGCATGACTCTGCACCTAGTAGAGCTGAATTTCATCCCTTCTGCTGCAGTGTCATTCTTAGGGGTTCCAGTTCTGAGCCAGCTATCCCCTTCCATCTCCACAGCTGTGGTGACATCTAGAAAATGTCAAACAAAATGTTCCTGCTTTTTGTTCTGAGGTCGCACATGAATACATTAAATGAGTCCCCAAAGTGATTCTTGATGAGTTAAGTGCCTGGTTATTCTGAGCACCCACCTCTTGCTCACCATTCCTGATGTTAGCTCACCTGATTGCTGTTTCTTCTGAGAACAGACTGTTGCTTTCCTGAATCACTACATGATACACTAATGATACTGGATACCTAAAATGTTTTTAGCAGAAATGCCTCAAGGTTGAGCATTTGCTAAAAGGGTCCTCTTCACCATGATCTTGCTGGGTGCCTCTGAAATAGGCAGGTTCAGTGAGGCTTGTAATCAGTTCGTGTGTGGAGTGGTCCCTTCTCCCTATTGTCATGTTTTTCTAAGTTCTGAAACACACAACACAATCAGAGCAGATATCAAGGAATCAAAGAATATACTGAGTTAGAAGGAACCCATCATGATCATCAGGTCCAACTCCTGGCCCTGCACCGCACACCCCAAGAATCACACCCTGTGCCTGAGAGCATTGTCCGAATGCTTCTTTAGCTCTGTCGGGCTGGTGCTGTGACCACTGCCCTGGGGAGACTGTTCTACTGCCCAGCTATCCTCTGGGTGAAGAACCTTTTCCTGATACCCAACCTAAACCTCGCCTGACACAACTCCAGACCATTTCCTTGGGCCCTGTCACTGGTCAGCACATAGCAGAGATCAGTGCTTGCCCCTGCATTTCCCCTCATGAGGATGTTGAGGACCACAATGAGGTCTTCCCTCAGTCTCCTCCAGGCTGAACAGACCAAGTGACCTCAGCCACTCCTCACACGGCTTCCCCTCCAGACCCTTCACCACCCTCCTGGCCCTCCTTTGGACACTCTTGTCGGGGTCTCCCCTTCCCTGCCATGTAGCCCTGGGAGAGGGGCCCTGGGGGGGAGACACGGGGTATCCCTGCCCCTGGTCAGCCTCATTCCCATTGGATGTTTTGTGTTCCCTGCGCGGGCAAGGACCCTCGGGTCCCGTGATTGAGCAGTTCCTGAGCTGAGCCCCGGCCATGCGGCTGGAGAAATAAACATCTCTGAAACATCTACCAAGAATCTGCCCATATATATTTCTTCCCCACGGGACTCCTGGTTTGATATAGGCATGTTACAGTAATCCCCGCTGTAACACACTCTCTCATAGCTTAATGTCTTTTTTATATTGTTTTATATTTTTCTATGTGATATTTATTCAAATAATGACCTACATGGTTTGAGAGTTAAGGCATCACAAGAGACATGCGCAGTTTTTCTGCCAGCTAATTTGATTTTTTTTTTTTTGATGGTCATTTTTAAATCTCAAAATACCCATGAAAGCTATTCAAAACTCTTAGGTATTTGAAAGAACATTTGCTTCATTAAGTGAGACTTGTTTAGAGCAATGATAATTTCGCTCTATGGCTGGTTATAAAGTTCCAAGCTGTTTCTGAATTGCATCAGAAACCCCATCCACTTTAATTAATAGTAATGCAAAGAACCAGATTATACCATCCCTGGAAAAAGACACATTAAAACATTTGTCTTCTTAGGCAGCAGTGATTTTAACTTTGGTTCCTGGTAAGATTAGTTAAACTTCACATGTTTCATCTCCATCCAAGTGTTATGGAGAACATGAGCTCTTGTTTCTAGCAAAGTGAGATTAAGCAAATTCTAAGTGTCTTAATTCCTCCTGTTCGTCTCCTTTTTGTTAGCAACAACATGAAATAGCAGATGTCCAGTTTCATTAATTCTCCTCAATGTGTGGTTTTGACTTACATCATTAAAAAAAACAAAGGTTCATCTTCCTATATTTAATTTCTCTGTCTCAGGTCACAACAGAAGAATTCATGAACTACTATGCCGGAGTCAGCGCCTCAATAGACACAGACGTCTACTTTATCATCATGATGAAGAATGCTTGGAAACTCTGATCCTATAGTTAAAGAAGCAAGACTTTACTTTCACCTTTTGTAGGTTCCTCTGATGAAGTGTATGCACAACAACACCCTCCTCTTCCATAACAACAGGTTCCAGTAACTATACCAATTACTCGATCTGCAGAATTAATTCCCAGATGCTTCAGTAGGCTCAGCCTCAGGGGATCAGAACATAATCAGAGAGCAGATCTGGCATCCAGCCACCTCACACATCTGTCCTTTTTCTCTTTGCATCCCTAGCATGTCTTTTCTGAGATGAGGTTTTCCCTGCTTTCCTGACATCTGCAGTAGGTCGTTGTGGCTCCTGAGCATACCCCTCTTGGAGTGTTAGATACAGATCTGTTTGGCAGAGGAAGCAATAGAAGGAAACCAAAATATTCTTGAACTGTGGTGGTCTTGGACAGGCTGTTATAAATGGAAGGAAATCTGGCCCAAGAGGGTCAGGTAGACTTGTCTCCTGTAGCACTGTAGTATCTCTTAGCTTCTTGAGAGTCACTTGTGTGATGGAGAAATTGCTGATCTTGCTGCTGGGAACCAGCAGTGAGTTCCCAGTACAGGGAGGCTGGAGGGATAATACAAGAAGGGGAGACATGGGTCAGGAAAAATGCAAAATGCTTTTTAAAGCCCTGTTTTATCTTTCTGGCTCATGACTAAACATACAGAGAACTTTCCTGTGCATACCATGCTTCAACCTCCTCTGCAGCCTTTTATAGATTTTCACTCCCTTCTGCCTGGTTTGATTCCTTTATTTCTGTACTGTGAGATCATTTTACTTATATTTTTCTTTAAAGGGGATACGTGTGTTACAGTATTTTTTTCTCTCTGTTCCTGGAATGTTTGCTGACCTGGTAGCTGTTGCCTGTACACACCTACACTGAAAGTTGCTTACTACTTATTTGTATTTGCAGTGTTTTATGACCAAGCTATGACTTCAAGGAGCTTTCTGGGAAATACAGAACTTGTAACGTTCTTATCTTATCTTCTCTATTTCTGACACTGAATAAAGACTGGGAACCTACCATTCTGGTCACACCAATGAGGCTGTCTCAGTTCATCTTTTGTGCTTTGTCCATACAGACAGTGAGGAAATAGCACACAAAAGAAACTCTAAAAAGAAAAATCCCCCAAAAACCTAGTGTGTGAGTGTGAGGTGTCTAATTTTCCCTGCTTTGATACCTTTTTCTTTTTTTCTTCTACTTTCTGCTCCCCTCTTACCATTGTGCTGCTCTCCCAGACTGAGAAGCTGCTACTGTAGCAAAGTAAATGGCTTGTGCATGGCAGCATTTGCTTCATTTCAGGCTGGCAGCCAGCTAAAAGCAGTGCAGGGTTATAGAATGGACTTTCAAAACAGCCTTTCTGATGAAGTCTCAGCTCTTAACCTGGGTTGCTAACAGTTCAAACACTGAAGTCCTCAGTGCTTGCGGCACTGATCCTCTGCAAACCCTATTTTTCTTTTGTTCAGTGATGATCTCAGTATGAGCAATAGCTGCTTGCAATTCCTTAGTGAAGGCTCTGCAAACTCAGTTATTTTCTTGACCAGTAATCCTCCAGAAACTTGCATACTGGCTGACACTGGAAACTGGTGAAGAAATTCTCTTTATTACTGCCAGCTATCATAAGAGGAGCATTTACTTACTGCAATGCCAATATATATGAAGAACAAACTTACTATCAAATAGGGGCTGAACAGGTTCTGGCAGCTTGAGTAGAATCCATTCACTTCTCTTTCATTAATCGATTTCACAACATGTGTCATGCTATGTGTCTTCTCTTTCAAATAGAAAGAAAGTAATGTAGATGGACTGTGGGAATCACAAAATGAAAGAAACATTTCCTTTTCACTTGCCATCTCATGTCTTCACACCCTGCAGTGATCTGGCAGGCTGATACTTGTTCAAGTGAAGCGGAAGTTTTAATCTGAGTAACTGCAGCCCGTTTGTCTTTGGTACTAATACCTTCCTATTTTATTTAATTCCAAACCAATATACATTTTCAGAAGGGAGGATTGGTACTGAAAGCAGCAGTGCTTTTTTGAAACCAGCAAAAGTTTTGTCATTGGCCTCTGGGAGCCTTAGCTGTGCCTGTGGCATCTGGGCAAAACCCTGTGCTTCGGGACAAGATTTCTACACTGAGATGGACTAATGGGGTTTTGTGTGGGGAATTGAAGGACGTGATCCAGGAGAGCTCAAAACCCCTCACCCTGGTGGTGTATCCCTGGTGCTCTCAGAACAGTTCCCAGCTCAGGTCTGCCTGTGTGTGGACCTCATTGCTCACTGGATATGTTTCCTGACAGCTGAGTCATTTCAACATCTGTACAGAACCATGTTTCCAGGGGCTGGTTTCAGGTGTCCTCAAAGCTAGTGGCAAAGTTTCCTTTCACTTCTGTGGAAACAGAGTTGCTCTTGGAGCAGTCTAAATAACAACTGGTGACTGCAGGAAAGGTATAGTGATATCAGGACAAAAAATAAATAATCTGGGAAGCAAAACCATGATTTTTCACTTGTAATTAGATGTTGTATAACTCAAATTGGAATCTGTCCTGTAAGAAATGTAATTTGATTAATATGTGTGCAAATTAATAGAACAAACACAGGCATTAACAGCTAGGTAGTAAAATCTCTGCTGGGGATCATGCAGCCATGATGACACACTGGACACACACACTGGGGATTCAGAGGAAGCACTTTTCAGGGGTTAAAGGAAAGTTAAAGGAATCTGAACCAGACAAGAGGGATTATCAAGACTAACAGCAAGTGCCCAGAGCCTTCCTTTGGCACTTCACTGTCCCTCTCTGTGATCTCAGAGACCCAAAAATGAGGCTGAAAGGCCCCTGTTCAGCTGCAGCTGCTGTGTGCTGATTACAGACCCAGCAGATGCAGGAGATAAGTGGTGATGCAGGCTGTCCTGCCAGCCTGTGGCTCCACAGCACACACAGCAGAGCACACACAGCAGATTTTGGGAGATAGGTGGCAATGCACACCATTGTATCTGGTGCTAGCATCAAGATGGGAGATCTTGGTTGGTGCTTCATGTTCAAAGCACTATTTCTTCTTTCTGATTGTGCAACAGATGCTAAACAGGATGGCACAAACCACAGGAACATCTAAGTCTGCAGGGCTGGGGAGCAGTCCCAGAGGTGGAGGTTTTGCCTGCACCTTGAGCTCCAGCCTGCCGTGTGGCACAGCATCTTGTGAGGAATAAGGTCTGCCCTCCCCAACAGCTGGCACTGAAGTTTGCTCCAAAAAGGTTGGTGGAGCCCTGTGGAAAAGAGGGAAAAGGCTCCCTTATAACTCTTCCAGAACTCTGCCCCCACTTCCTGCCTTTGCACGAGCCATCAGAGCACCTCCATGACACACCGTCCCACTACCCCAAAGGAGCACAAGATACAGGGACGAAGAGGTGTAGGACAGCCTTTCCTTCTGGTGTGCTCATCTGGGAAAGGTGGCACTTCTGCAGCTTCCTTCACTACATTTTGATTTTGCCCTCTCTGTGCTCTTCGTGGCTTCATGTTTCTGTCTGGGAGAGGAAATTTTTGGCTTGATGTGATCCAGAATTGCTGTTTGGCTTGTACTCTCTCCTGCAGCATACAATTCTGATTCAAGCAACTGAGTTTAATGCAAGCCCCACTCTGCCATATATTCTTGAAACTATGCCACAAGAGATTTTCAGTGATCTGATTCATTCTGCTGCTCTCCTGGCACAAAGCTGTCTTGGCAGAGGCAGATGGCAGCAGCTGGAGTTTTGCAGATGAAACCACCTGTGCGCATTGTTGTATAAAAGCCAACTTGCCTTTATGTAATTCCTTGTACACAGTGACGCCTCAAACCTCTGCAGCCGTGTGGGCAGAGCACAGCTTTGCCATCCCGGACCTGTCACCGGCTGGCAGAAGGAGCAAGACCAGTGAATTTGCTGATTTTTGGCTTGCAGCTCCTATCCTCCACACTGGGAGCAGCAGCAGCAGCAGACTCAGGTTTCCGCAGTAAACCAAGCAATGCCAAGAGCAACCTGGCATTGCCAGCAGTGCCCACTGTCTATGGCTTTCACTGTGGTTATAGCCTGCCCTGTTTCTTTAGCTTTCCTCTCTTGTAGAGTGAGCAGAAAGAAGAATTCCCAGTAGCCTGTGCTTAACACCAAGTCCTCAGGTGGCTGAGAGCAGCTTCTCTGTTTGCAGCAGCACCCCAGCCATACTGGTGTGCCTCAGCTGAGTCTGAAATCCCTGTGGTTTCAAAGTGAGCTTGGTTTTAGCTCTAGCATCTCTTCCATGCTCATGTGTGGAGGTTTGCAGCCACCCCAGGTACAGCAGCCCCACCTTCACCAAAACCTGGACCCAGGTTTTCCCCCCAGCTCACAGCACTGCTGCTGATCTCAACAGGAGCTGCAGCTGGAGACTGGGGACAGGATCCAGCCTTTGTTGAACATCTTGGAAAGAAAGGAAGCACAAGGTTTTGTCAAAGCTGAATCAAGTCTGGTTTCCTGTGGAAAAGCAGAGACTATGGGAAAATGTGAGAAGTGTTTATTTTCTTGAGATAAATCTGTTCCTTTATTTCATTAAAAATGTGGCATTTTTTCCAAAAGCTGCAATATATATATATTTTTACTTTCAAAAGATGGACTTGGGGTTTTTTTTTTAGCTTATGTACATTTTCTGGAAAAACAATTGTCATACAGTTTTAGAGAAGCTCCAACTTTGTGGCATACATTTATTGCTTTAGACATTTTCATCAATGTATTTCTGCTTTGTGTCTCACTTTTTCTGTTGTTTGACAAATCTTTGGGGCTTTTTACATTCATTTGGTGGTGGTCCTGATGTTGGACTAATCTAATTTTGCTGTGACATGTAAGTTATGCAGTCAATGTTTAACAATAACTGGATTTTTTTTTTTTTTGAGTCCATAGAAGCAGCTCTAGAAGCCAATGAAAGAATCTCAACCCATTTGCCTTAGTGTCATACAACCAAATTCTGTGTTAGAGCTTGCTGCAGCAATACATCCTAATACCAGGTTAGGAGAGTCTGATGTAAAAATCAGACTTCCCTGGAAGCTGCAAAAGAACTATTTGGAAAATAAAGAGTCTGTTGAGCCACAGTATATAGCCATCACCCTTGTAAACACTGTTTTTCTCATTATTAGGTTATGAAAGATGAAGTTCTGAATTACTGGTATGGAGTTAGTGCTTCTGTGGACACTGATGCCTACCTCATTTTAAGGATGAAGAAACCCTGGAAACTCTGACTTTTGCTTTCACTTGCCCAAACTTCTTTGGGGCCATAGACTATAAACAAGTGAAACGCTGCTTAGTTTGTTGTGGGCTTGATTTTTCCCCCAGCTCCCATGTGAGCAACACTTTTGGAGCTGCACAATGTGATGGCACCAGCAAGTGTCCAAGTGCTGGGCTCCGACTTGTGGCTTCGTGTTTCAGCAGGTGGCGCTTAGCAGCCAAGGAAAGCCATCCTGACTGAAACCTGGAGCTGCCGCATGAGCAAGGGATGAGACAGTCGGTATAATTCAGCAATTGCGTTTTCTGGCATCATCAGTTGTTTTCTTGTGTCTGTACATTAGATTTGTTTTACCAATGCTCTGTGACACACAGGAGTGATAATTTGAGTGGCTTCATAATTGCAGTAATGAGGTGTTTAACTAAAATAATTCTTCACAAAGATGGTAAGTCTTCTTTATGCCACATTTTAGCTGTTTTTTAATGATAGCTTTAGAAACCCCCTCAACCACAGAGATAACTAGCTTGACTCAAAAGTGTATTGACTAAAATCCAACTGCTGCTCCCCCCAGGCTGCAGCACTGCAGTATTACCGTACAAATACAGACATTCAAATCAATAAACACTACTGGAAAGAAGCTGAAAAGGGGCTGTACTCCTGCCCTGCAGAAATGCCCTGCCTGCATCACCAGGTCCCTTGCTTCCAGAAGAAGTGGTTTCATGGTCAGCTTCTGCCTGCCAAAAACTGCCCTGAATTCAGCCATGTGTGCCCACAGCAGCGATTGTCAGGCCACCCATTCACCATTTATTTCATATCCCAGACTTCACTGCACATCACAGGGATTTTAGCCATCCCTCCACCCTGGCAGCAGCAGTCCTCCTGCCTCCCCACACTTAGCTGACCTTCTGCTACCCCACTGACACACACAGAATTTGTGTGTGTTTTTTCAGCTCGTCTAATGGATGTTCACAAGGGGAGGAGACATGGTAAACAAACTAACGCTTTAAGCCAGGGATGACTATTGCCTTGAGATGTAATTAGCATTTTTCAGCGTCATTAGAATTAGACCGTGACTCATTGTGATAACTGATAAAAGTCTAAGTTTATTTGTGTATAGCTAGGAGATGTTTGCATAGTGCAGGAGAGGAGAACTCATAGAGCTAGGAGGCATTTGCATGAGCTGCACAGAGATAAGGGGAGAAGCAAAGATGGGAGGGTGTCTGTGTGGTACCACAACTGCAGGAGAGGGGCCAGACCCCAGTGGGCACAGGGCAGAAAGGAGCAGGCAGCTCCAGGCACTGTGTCATAAAGCAGGTACAGAGAAACCAGTGTCACCAAGCTGCATCTGGGAGTGCAGCTGAGTAAGAGCACTGGAGGCAGAAAGGGGAAGAAGGAAAGTTGTGCTGAACTAAGGGAAGTGCAAGGAGTGTGTGGAAGCTGAGCAATACTCCTATGTGCATACTGAGGCAGATGGGAATTTGTGAACATCTCGGGAGAAGCTGTCATGTAGAATAAGGAAACTACTTGACAGATTGTCCAGACGTAGCCATGGCTGTATCTTCATATATGGACTATATATAACTTGGCCATAGACAGGAAGTGCTTGTGGTGTTTCTGGCTTTAGTGCATATTTGTCTTTATTTTTTTTTTCCAAAACAAAGCTGAAAGTGGTTATATCTGCATACATCCAACAAATCTGTTACAGAATTACAGAATTACAAAAATTGAAGGAAGCTTAGCACATACTGCAGAGGATTTTCCTGATGCGCTTTTGCTTCTTCCTCTATCCCCTTTTTGTTTGTCACTGTGTCACTGGAAGAAGGTATTGTTACAGTATAGTCTGTCTGTATCTACACTCACACTGTGCAAGTTCTCACAGTATAAGCATTATCAGCAGCTCTTTTTGAAAGGAAATACAAGCACTATAAAGCAAATGAATGCCCAGGGCTTTGATCTTTTTTTTCTGCATCAATTAATGCTTCATTTGGCAATAAACGGCAATAAAAACTATTCTGTAAAATCTCACTGGAATGCCTTGAGCCAAATCCAAGGCCCCTTTGCACACAGTAACTGTTAGGTTCTTCCCACTCGAAGGTTTCCCTGGCGCTGGGTGGAGGTGGAGGAGGTGGAGTGCTGTCTTGTGAGGGCTGGTTTTGGCTTGACATGGTCCAGAATTGCTGTTTGGCTTGTACTCTCTCTTGCAGCATAAAATTCTGATTCAAGCAACTGAGTTTAATGCAAGCCCCAGTCTTTGCCATATATTCTTGAAACTATGCCACAAGAGATTTTCAGTGATCTGATTCATTCTGCTGCTCTCCTGGCACAAAGCTGTCTTGGCACAGGCAGATGGAAACAACTGAGGTTTTGCAACATCTCTGTGACTGTTAGCAGTCAGAACAAATCCGAGCATCTCTGAGGATGATAGCAGACTCTTTTCACCCTTAGACTCTGGGAATGTGAATACAAATAGGTAAAGGAGAATTTCATAGACCTAGAGGAACTGAGACTGCACAGTGAGGTGAACCCCAATTCCAGAGTGCAACAAAGCAGCTTGGATGTCCCATGGCCACATTGCTCTACTGTCATGCAACCATGTGGCTGTAGCAGCTTTATCTCCAAGTGTGTGCTCCAGAATGTGTAGCATCCAAGGAGGAAGTGTGAAGTGGCTCAGCCATAATGTAAAAAAAAATAATAAATGTAATACCATAAAGAAAAAAAGTCACAATGCCAAAAAATCAAAAAACTTAAAAATAAAATAACATTTAAAAGAAAGAACCCCAACAAACCAAAAACATCTTCTGGCAAATTATAAGTTGCTTTAAAAAAAAGGAATTAGGACTTGTGATCACTGGCAGGATCCACGACATTCCATCTATCTTCCTATGTTGGATGTTGCTTAAGAACATAGCCTGTCCAAATTCATAGTATTTGTGTGCAGTCACAGCCATTGGGAATAATGCTAGTAAACAAACATGGTCAGCCCAGCCTCTGGCCTGGAAAGCACTTATGCTACACTAATGCTTGCATAAGAGCTGCAGAAAAAGACAGCATCATGCAATTTACAGCCCTAATTCAGCTTCTAGGAAGAGAAAGGACTTCGCTTCACACAGTTTGTACATGAAATACTGAATATTAGCAGAAGTACCTGTGGATCCTCTAATTGGCTTAAGTGCAGATCTCTACCAATAGCAAAAAGTAGTGGCATTTAGGGTTTGCTTTGTTTTAATTTGTGTCTCATAAAAAAACCCCAGAAATTTAAATCCATCTCAGGAAATATCTCCCTAAAGTGTAAAGTTTTTGCTGGGCACTCAGCTGCCACTCATTGTGGTGCTCAGGCTTGTGAATCCCCAGGCACCTAATGCTGAATAGCAACTCTAATTTACTGTCTTTTTGCAAACTCATGGACTTAGACTGATTGGGGGGGAGTTAGTCTTGACCCACCAGTGTTTAGAAGAGATTGGGCTCTATTTAAGTGGAATTTATTGCCATATTTCTTGCTAGGGCATTAATAAGAGCTTAACTCTGTAACCAAGAGGGTTACAAAAGAGTTCATTAACTTCTTTGAGACATGCTGTGATCCTCAGCTGGGACTGCATTGTCACTGCTCTGGATTAATCACATTTGAAGATCAAAATCAAAATTCAATTTCTGCTGCAGTGAGACTGCTAGCAGCATACTGAGTGCCAAGATAGGCTCCTTCTCACTGGAATGTAGGAGAACCCACTTCCTTGCAGGTATAGCATTTCACTGTGAGCAGAGTGTGTGAGGGAGGTGGGAACTCACAGGATATAGGGAAACAAAACAAGAAGGCTTCAGCATCCTGCTTGTGTTGGAGAAAAAAAGACATTCTGTAATTCTTGTGAGATTTACTGAATTTTGTAGAAGTTGGACATTGTGACATAGGCTTCCTCATTGTTTGGTGATCTCATGTCACTGTTAGGCAGCATCTGGGAGATGGTGTCGTCATTTAGGGGCTCTGGATGGGTCTGGCCAGAAGGATCCAGGGAAGGTGTGGAGAAAAGGTTGAAACCATCGTTGTGCAGAGGCACCCTGTTGCTGTGGCAAACCTCGTAGGTGCTGGAGCTGCAGCTGCCCTCGGTGACTGCAAACTGGCTGGTGCCCAGGAGCCTGTGCAGGGCTTCAGCTGGCCAGACTCCTCCGTAAGACATGGGCGGGTTTAGGTTGTTTTTGTCTGCCACTGCAGGGATCATCTTCAGGTCTGATCCACTCCTGAATTTTTCTGGAATGCTTGTCTCTGGAGCAGTTGATGGCTGAAGAAAATTTTCCAGTTCAGCTTTTGCCCAAAGGCCATCCACTTTATGGATATGAACATAACCAAAACTGTCTGGGTTAAAGCTTATATCAAAATTCTGTGTGGCAAAGGGAATAGCACAATTAGTCAAAAGTGGGTAGTAGCTTAAGAGAAAAGGTTCTTTGATAATTTATTTGATTTTAGAAGAGTGTTTATTATTTCTTTAACTCTAGAGGTAACCCTGAGCAGGCTGAACAATAGGTTAGCACAGAATAAGCTATCACATGGCTGAAAATCCCTTTCCCTATTAACTTGGATCTATCCTGTGTCCTCCTCTGGGCAGTACCCCTGGAGAGTGTTTTATGCTCTATACAATGTTTCAGGGACTTTTCTGAGACACCATGCCTGCCGTTTCACAGGAAGGAGTGTGCCCACCCAGGTGGTTTCTTTCAGTTTTACCTTCCTAATTTAGCAGCAAGGGAAGTAAAAATTTGCAATGACTTTCTGAAACATATTAGGAATCCCTGAACTGGGGAGCCCAGGGGCTGGGAGAGCTGTGTTAGGTCTCCTATTAAATAAAGAACATGCTAATAATGTACCTGGAGTGAACAGCACTAATTACTTTCTTTGTGAAAAAAAATGAACTAGGTATGTAGTTTTAAGACAACAGGTTAATCCCACATCTTATGGTTTGTAGCCTTTGTCCATCTGGCTTTTAACTGCCAAAGCAGTTCATATACTGCATGATGTATGAACAATGCTGCTGGCCAGGTCAGGGTGCATGGACATCACCAGGGATGCTAATGAAAGTTCCCCATTCAGACCCATGATCACAGTTTCATCAAATCACCAAAGCATCTTGGTTGGAAAGGAGCTGTGGAGTCCAACTTTCTGCCAGAAGCAGGACTTGGATTAGGCTATTCAGGGCTCCATCAAGACAAGCCTTAAACATTTTCCCAAAGGAGAACCTACCTTGTCTTTGGGCAGGCTACACAATTTTAAATTATTTTTGCAAGGAAGATTCTTTCCTTATATCCAGAAGAAGTTTGCCCTGAAGCGACACATGCTTCTTGCCTCTGGTCCTGTCACCATACAGCCTTGTGGTGAGAGCACCTCCCCCAGCTCTCTACATACACCTTAGGTATTGGAAGTATAGTAGGTAGTATTCCCCATCCTGAGCTTCTTTTCCTTCTATAAACAACCTTAATTCCCTTAGCCTTTCTTCATACATCAACTTCACAAGACCTCTGTAGTTACTTTGCACAAGTCAAACCTCAGGCACTAGTTCAATTGTGTGTTATTTCCATACCCTTGGCTGACATCTGCATGAGAAAATGTGGGCTCTCTTCAGTGAAATGTAGAATTTCTGAAACATGTCCTAGTTCATGCAGAAAATGCACATAGTGCCTCTCATGAGCATTAGTTTTGTCCCCAAGAACCTATACTCAGGTGGAAAGAACAGAGGAAGAACATACATTTTTTGGCTTCCTGCATAGTTGCTCCAGGGTTTTTTTGTGGTCAGGAAGGTTTGGCCATACAGCAGGCTTGATCCTGAAACAGCAACAATAGACAAAAAGCAGCATAAGAGGGCTGTGTTGAGGTATTAGAGGTTAATTTTGCATCATTTGTACAAGTTCTCACAAAGCCTTAGGTCTAGCTGAGATTACCCAGAATAAAGACAGAGAAGTCTCAGAATAAAACAGAGAGGAGAAAAGGAGTTGTAAAGGTCACCAAAAAGTCATTCTTCTTTTGAGTACACAAATTGTTACAGTCAAAAGAAGACACCTCACTAAGTACTGGAAAGGCAGCAAATTATGCTGGCAAAGAGCTTTGTGCTTGTTTTCATCTGGCTGTGTTAACAGGGTTCTGCATGATGAAACTGGTTTCTGCAAGTGCAAGAAGATGCTGTAGTTAAAGTGGAAATTTTCTGACACTTGCTTCTGCGTGTTAAATTAATTCAAAGAATGGCATATTGTCCCATTCCTTGGCCAGGAATTTGGGCTTCAGACATCTGTCCTGTAACCTTCCACAGGTCTCATTTTTACTGCCTTGATTAGCAAAGTGCTCATGCTGTGCTGCCTGCTACCCTCAGCTGTGATGCATCTAGAGAATATTGTCCAACTGATATTCAATCATTGCATTGATATAAATATAAATCTACATGTATATGAATATGCATTTCATTTTATTTATGTGTCTGTTTGGCTGTATATACACACACATGTATAAATCCCTCTTCTTTTTAAAATGGAAATATCTGGGATCAAAAAGTCTGAGCTGTTTTTGCTGCAGTTTTCTATAAGCAACACTTGTAGAAAAGTTAGAGAACTGCAGGTTGCCTGCAACAGTAAAACACAAGAACTAGAAATCTCAAGTTATCTCTATACTTGTGAACAAAGTAGCACCAGGGCTGATAACTCCAGTGGTCTAAAATGTTCCATTATTAAAATTGTTTGTGGCATGGGTTGGCTGAGGTCAACTAGCACTGGCCAGGTAATCTCCATGTTTAACATTGCCAGGTAATCCCCATGTGTAACTCTGGAGTTAGCACAGCCCAAGCAATGTCCCAAAAAAGCAGCTCACACACAGCCACCTCTCTTGAGCTGGGTGTCATGGACAGGCTGCTCTGAATGTCATTGAACAGTTCTGGGCTTTCTGTCTTACAAGGGGTACATCTTCTATTGTTAAACTTGGATTTTTTCCCATCAGATCCTAGTTTCATAAGATTATCTACATATCTGTTCATTTTCTTAAGCTTGTCAGCTCTAGTGAGCCATGTCATTAAAAACATATCTACAGTTATCTATCTACTGCTGTGTAGCAAATATATGAAAAAACCCTAATGCAGACCAATGACTGCTTTGGCAATGAATGTATCCCTAGTCCCACTTCTGCCTGATCTCACCTCATGACTGGCTGGATTTGGCCAGGCTGGTGTCTGACACCATCAAGCCTCTGTTGCAGAGGGCTCTGCCCTGCTGCTTCTGAAAGTACTGCAGAGCAAACACCCCTCTGACTTAGCCTGTGAAAGGGAAAGAGGTCATCACTCTGGAATGCTGTTTCCACACTTCTTGGGACTTCACTGAAACCCACAGGTCCCTTTCTTTTCTGGATTTTGGTTGAAGTTTGTGAGCCAAATTTGCCTCCAGTGGAACACTGAGTTTGTAAGCATTTTGTGGTGACTTTGGCTCGCCAAAGGTCCCAATGTTTTGAGCCCAAGACTGAAAACTGCTCCAAGTGGCAGGTCATCTTCTGCCTGCCAACACTGTCTCTTGTATTGCCCATTTGCTTACCATCAGCTTGATACAGAACTCCAGAGATGGAGAGAGAATAGTTCACAAGTATAACAGCGAAAGCAATAAGACTGTCAGAACAGTATTGGGTTCCAATACCTTTTCTGATACAAAGAGATTACCTGTTTTCCCAAAAAATTATGATCAGTGCAATCATAACAATAGACAGTATGAATCCCAGGATGGAGAGTATAATCATGGCCACAGTGCTATCTAAAGGAAAACAAAGAACATGAGCCAATGCATGTAAATGTCTCACTGTTAAGCCACCACAACTGTGATGTCTTTTCAGACGATAAATTAGGAATTAACACCAAGCATTGCACTTGCTTGTCACTGGGCTGGTGCAATGGCTCATTTCTCCTGCCTCTGTGAAGGAGGTAAAAGACAGGCTGCCAGAGCATCAGCACTTGGCTGAGTTTTTAGCTGGGTTTACAGACTGGATTAAAGCAGCTTGAAATGTGCTGTCACCTCCAGTGTGTTGAAACCAGCACTCACTGTGTCCTCACAGCAGTACAGAGATGACTTCTAACACATGTAATGCTGAGGTGCCCCTAGGGACTGAAGGGACCCAAGCACCACAAATATTATTCATGTGCAGTGATGAGATTTTATCCTGTGTTGCATTTGT
The DNA here is from genome assembly GCF_965178545.1 of Coloeus monedula. Taxonomy (NCBI): domain Eukaryota; kingdom Metazoa; phylum Chordata; class Aves; order Passeriformes; family Corvidae; genus Coloeus; species Coloeus monedula. Next base: position 73,539,322 of record NC_138822.1, read on the forward strand.
GATTCAAGTGCCACATTCACACACAAACCCAGGCTACTGAAATGGTTTGTGTTTCACAGCTCCTTGTGCCTTACCCAAAATGCCTGGTGCAAGCTCTTCCTTCTCCTTGTAAGCCACCCAGCAGCAAGCAGTGAGTCAGCCTTCATCTCCCTCTGCACCCACGCCCTCATGCTCTCATGGCAGCATTTCCTCTGACCTTATTGCCCTCCAGAGAGATTTAAATTTTCATGGAGAGCCAGCCCCAGACCAGTGCAATCCAGCTGTTCTGTGAGTCACCTCCTTGGAGTGCCTGTGTCTGTGAGGACTGATCCTGCTGTGGCTGTGGGCTCTTCCCTCCCCATTCTCTCATCCCTGCTGCTGCTGACACTGGCCAGGGAGCCCAGGCCCCCAGCTCTGCTTTCCTCCAGGTGGACTAAAGTGTTTTCAGCACTTACAGCTCTCCATGGAGTCATGCTCTCTTTTTGTCTTGAAGCTCTTGGAAGTGCTCCATTCACTCCATGTGCCCTTAAAATAATCTCCATCGGGCTGAGAACGTACTTTCACCTCATACGATGCTTCACTTTCAAGGTTTCTCCCCAGCAATTTTATCTGAAGGTATGGTGACTCTATTGTCTAAACACACACAGACACAAAAAATCCAGTTATTTTTCCAGCAGACAGTGGAGAATTATCCTCAAGTTCAGCAAAATATGTGCGATCAGGTGCATCCCTGAAATGCTGTGCTCTTTACTCCATCTCTCTAGCTATGACACAGGTGCTTATCAGGGCATCAGCCTAGTTAAACAGAGGCATAGTCCAGATAGTATTGAGAAGAGAGACAAATGCCGGGTAAAGGCTTTTTGGAGAACAGCTGCAAGTATTAACTGTGCTTTGCAGCAGCTGACACTGCAGTAGGAAATATATACTTCCCTGGAAAGGCTCAGAAGAGAAATGGGGAAAAAATACATTTCTGCAGCATAAAAAGACAATGTCTGAAAGGGCAGTTACAGGGAAGGAGCTGAAATCCTGCAGTGCAGCTCCAGTGCTCTCCATTTCAATGTATTTGGCTGCCTGAGTCCATTTTTTTACCCTTGAGTTCTTTGATGTTTGATCTTTGTATATTTTCAAGCCTACTCAACAAGGAGGGAGATTTAATCTGTGAAATAGAGAGCAGTTAATAAGCAAGTGATGTCCAGCTGTTCGAAAAAAAATTACTTGTGGGTAGAATTGCCTTGTTAAGGTTTGGGTCTTGGCATGCTTTGATGATCTGAGACCTGGGGGAGGTTAACAAAACTTGGGAAGAAGGATGTAGCACTGGTAATGGACACAAAGTGTGCAGAATTTATGGGCCATAATAGAGGACATTTGGCAGAACCCCCAAGATAAGGAAGAAACAAATAAAAACAACTCAGTGACTGTGCTGAATCAGTTCAGACTGCGTGGAAGGTAATTCTGGCAGCAGCAGATCACGACTGCTGACTCATGGCCCACCGGGTCACAAGAGCCACTAACTCAAAAGAAGACAAAACTGAGCCTGTGGGCTAATTAGCATGAGGCATGAGAGAATCATTAACTGATAGAACACTAATTAATAAGAGAACTATGTACCTTGTAGCCAACAAACACTAATTAGTTTGTTTGCTAAAATGTATAAATAGTAAAAAGTTTTTGCAGCTGGTGTGCTTGATTTGTGGAATACCACTGAGCACCCAGGCTGGAACAATCAATGTCTCTTTCAAGTGTGTAATTACTGGGTTGGTGCACTTCAGGTAAATAATCTGATTTTTGTGGACAACACTGTGTTCCCTCTGTAAAACCCAGGTGTATTCCAGGCTTTCAAACATCGTGACTAGCTTTTGCATGGCTGCCCTGGTGACAGAGGGCACAGAGATCCCTGTGGCTGGGCAGCCCAAATCAGACCCAGTTCACAGGCAGCTGCTGCCTCAGATAGCCTGCAGGGCTGCACTGGAAGCCTGGAAGGACTGAGAGAAAAAGGAGACTTGAGGAAACTTGCTAAATAAGTAAAGAGGTCACACATTTTGCTGACTGATGAGCACAGAAAAAACCAGCAAAATCACCACAGCAAAGAGCAAACTTAGAATGGTTCAACACCTTATGTCTTCTCTTCCCACTCAAATGAAGGAAACCTCTTTTGACTGATGAAATATCCAAATACCAAATATTGCACCTTTCCAAATTTTCAGATGGAGATCTGCAGAAGTGCAGATGTGGCCATTTTTGCATGGTACAGGTAATTATCATAATGCTTAATTTTGGAAATTAGTGCAAGCACACCAGTACATCACCACTTACCTTCCAAGTACCTTCCTTCTGCCGATAGGCTACTTGGTGTACTAATTTGTCCTTTAAGTATTTCTTCCTTGAGTGTGGTGTACAGTAACGAATAAGATACTCATTTGCCTCCCTTTCATATGTGATGTTTATAGCGAAAGGAACTTCGGGCTTAACTGCAAATGACAACAAACCAGTATATAACAGGAGCAGAATAATGGTACTAGAAAATGAACAGGCTTTGAAATGTAAAAGAAGTCTACTTCAAGTAACAGCCCTGCAGGGTGACCTATCTTGAGCAAGAGCTGTCCTGAGCTGGGCAATCCTCATGCTGAATCTCAGCTCATCCTTACACCCTGATCCTGAGAGGGGCTTGGTTTTGTTATGCTAGAGAAGTTTGACCAGCAGGGGAGGTGCCTGTGAGGGATAAGGCATTTAGTCTTGGAAAGCAATTCCTGAGCATGCCCACCCCTGTGGCAGCTTGAAAGCCTGAAATTCAGTCCCTCTAGCGAGTGCTCTGCGATGGAGGTCCCCTGGCAAAACCCAGCTGGGAGAAGGCACTGGGAAACAAACTGGGCTCAGGTACCACTGAGGCTGGCTCACGGCAGTGGGACAGAGGAAGGGACAAAGTCTGACAGTGTTAGATAGAGCGGAGGGGGCTGTGGCTCTAGACCATTGCTATGAGCCCACACCTGACCTGGTCTGCAGGAGACTGTGCCAAAGACTATCAGTGCAAGTACATCAAATCTGAAATGCAGCCATCAGGGCTCTCCCCAAGCTGAGCCTGAGCTGGATGTGCTTGAGACCTGCAGGGACTTGTGGCTGTGACATTGAGGTTTCCTGAATTCACCTTGTGTAAGTACATCAACTCTCACAGCAACAGACAGCCCACACCTCTCTCCTCTCTGGATAACACATTTAGCTATAAATTGTCCTCACTCCTTCTACAACCCCTAAACACTTAGTCCTTCCACAGTTTTTAGAGTAGGGACTGCCAGAGATGGTTCAGGTTCCCTTGTAAACTGAAAGGTAGTGTAAGGTTATTACAAAACTATTGGACTGTGGCAGAAATGCTTCACAACAGAGGGATGTTGCAGTGCCTACTGCCAACATGAGACAAAGCAATGTGGCACCAGAGAAGAACAGAGAAGAATCTGTCCTACACAGGCTTTTCTGCCACCCTTGAATGAGACTGGTTACCAAGAACAGTAGGTTCTGTGGATGCCCTCTTCCCCTGGAGTCTCCTATTCCCTGGCTCAGGCAGGTCCCTGGTGTGTCTTTGACTGGCTGGTTCACAGTCATCAGTGCAGGATGCACCTTCTTCAGACTACAGGATACACCACGATGTGAAGTGAGATCTTGCAACCTTGTGTTCCCAGCGCTACTGGGCTCATGCTGTCCATGGGGTGGCCAGTCCCTAAACTGCATTGTCCCTAGTCAGAGATGAACAAAATGGCCCTGCTTGACAGTTCATCCATACACAGGAACAGCTGCTTCAGCCATGGATGGGATTCAGTCTATGTCCCAGTCTGGGCAGTGTCACAATAAGCCAGAATTCAGCTACACATTTTGAATGGAGGTTAATCATGTTTGGCTTTGAAACACCACAGCCTGGTAACACCCCAGTCCAGGCTACACATCCTGCTAAGACACTATTTTATGGTGCCTCTATGTCATCCAAATTGGCACTTAGGCTTTCTGCTGGGCTATTTTTTCCCCAGTAACCCCTATAACTCAAAAACATCCAAAATGTTATGTGTCTCACCAATGTCAGTTACAACCAGACTCCTGCAGACCCTTCTCTTTGTCTCAGAGTACATGCAAACATCTCTGTTTGAGAGTATATCATTGAACTGTAAGAAGAATGCATCTTCCTGTTTCTTCATGTTGGAGCAGGCATAATTGTTGTCTTCCTTGGTACTGTTGGCCAAAGTGACACAACATTAATTTCTTCTCAGCCTTATTATAACTTGACTACTTACCACAAAGGATGAATCCTGCTTGCTGATTTCACTTTCTCTGAAGTGGGACTCCATGTGAAATAAGAAATAATGCAATGCAAATAAGGAGTTTGAGAGACTGATAGTGTTTTTCCTTCTGGTCTTTGAGCACAAAAATAAAGAGATGTGAATCACATTAAGCATCATGGAGCTCTCCATGTCATGGAGAAAAAAGTGCAATTATTTAATTGGAGGTATATGTGTTAAAACATTTGTACCTTTAAAAACTACCTTACTGCTGCTATTTTTAAGTACGGGGCAATAGGTTTTGACACTCTTTGAAGATAAGAGAAATTCCTCACTGACTTAAGTGGTAGCAAATGAGGATCAACAGTCAGCCTGGCCATGAAGGAATCACATGGCAGTTTCAGAACTTTTTTTTCCATTTCTGTGGCTCTCATGTTTGAGAACTGCCATAAAACTTCAGTCAAAACCTATAATAAGTCCCATGAAAATAGAAAAATTCTAATAAACTATGAGGAAAAAAAGGAAATAATTAGTGATTAGTATATGAAGATTTTTTAAAAAAATATCTGCTTCGTTTTTTGGCTGCCACATAACTTTGAGTTTCAGGAAAAACAGAAAAAGGGAAAAGCGTCAGTATGCTCAAGAAACAAAATTTGATTTTCAGCTTGGTGCAACAGTGAAAAGAAAAGGTGGAAAGAGTTTCACAGCCTTGATAGGAAGTGGAGATGACTGATGTGTTTGGTAGCTGTTGGGGGTTTGTGTACTTGTTCTAGTGTATTTCTTGCATGTCTGTGTGTGCAAAGGCAATAGCTGAATTTTTGTCTTAACCTAGATAAAGGCATTTTCTCTGATGTGGAAAATGAACCTTCTGCTAAAGAATTCTCTGTGGCAAGGATCTCTGTCTTCAAAAATATTTTTTTACATACTATTTAATTTAAAGTAAAAAGTTCTCTGTTCATGCTGGGCTACATCCATATTACAGGTGTTCTGGAGCAACAGAGGCAAGATCAGAACTATTGGAGACATTATAGTCCGCTTTAAAAATCCTTCCAGCTTTCTTTTTCTCATTAGGCGGCTATGTTCTGCTTCAGTGAACTCTTCTCCTTTGCTGAATATAGTAGTCAACCTTGGCAAGACACTCTGAAGCAGGATTTTGTCTAGCTTTGTTGCCCCTGTTTCCTTGCATGTGGCAACGTGACTCACTAGTGCTCAGCATTTCCCTTCCCAGGTGTTTACTGAAGGACAGACTGACAGTACTTACCACAGAGACAGGGTATAGTTAGTGTTGTAAGGAGGCAGCTCGGTGAAATTGCAGGTCAGGCTGCTAAAGGAGTCCTTAATTTCCAGCTGGCTGAAGCAATCAATGTCAAAATTGTCTGGCTCATCATCCCCGAGAGTCCCTAAGGAGATATTCACAAGATGTTACTGAAGTAGACCTGTGAGTGTATTGATTGGCAGCTCCATTGTATGGGATGCTTTTTCTTCATGTGGTTGCCTGAAAGAAGGAGAATCAACCCACCTGTTTTGTAAGAAGCAAAGAAACCTTGTCCAAAATGAAGTTAAAAGCCGTTTGCACCTTTCAAGGTTGCTCTCCCTGCATGCCAGGATGAAGTTCCCCCACTTGCAAGAGTATATGTGTGCCATGAGAAAGCTAATCTACATTTTGGTTGTACTGAAAAGCTTTCTGAAATGTCAAGAATTTGGGCTGAGGAGGGAAATATAAGACCTTCTGCCAGAATGCATGGCTTCTTGCAAATTTGCTTCAATGACTAATAACACAATCTTGATTTGACTAAGGGCGTAATTCTAAAATCCTATACTTGGCAGGTATGTGGCCAGTGAAGCAAAAACTGATGCTTCTGAGAGGTGTCCTTTCTGGCAGAAACTGCCAGTTCAGCCTCATTTCATGAAACCTCACCCACTGTAGCCAAGTGGATAGGGAAAGGGTTATTGTCATGACTCCTTGAATGGATCTCAGGGGCAGGAATGCCTCTGACTCCTTTCACCAATGGTTAAGGGTAGCTGTCATGTTACATAAGCCTCTTTCCTGAGTCAAGGGATTATCCTCGATCCCCTGCTCAGTCCTCTGCTACTCATTCCTCAGACAGATCCTTGCCATGTAGGGTACCTGATGCAGTGAGAAAAGTAATTGTGGAATCAAAGAAAGCTTTGGGTTGGAAGGGATCTTAGAGATGATTTACTTTCACCCACCACGGGCAGGAATGACAGCCACTGGATCAGTTTACTCGGGGCTCTTTCAAACTGCCCTTGAACACTTTCAGGGATGGGGCATCTGCAACTTCTTGGGGCAGCTTGTTCCAGAGCTTCACTGCCCTCTAAGTACAGAATTTCTTCCTAACATCTAATCTAAATCTCTCTTTTCACAGTTAAAAACTGTTCCTCCTTGTCCTATTGCTATCTGCCGTGGGGCATCAGTGACTCAGACTCGCAAACGGAGTGGAGAAATGCCTGTTGAAAAATTTCCAATGGAAAATCCCTCCCAGAGAAAATAATGGTCAACTCTCTCATCTGTAGTCAGATTTTGAGTAAGAGAAGAAGTCCAGAAGTCAGTCAGAAATGCAGAGAAAAACACAAAAGAAGTGCAGGCAGAGGCTAGGAAGGGGACTGCTGCCACCAGCACCTGTGATGGGATAGGAGCATCTGATGCTGTGCTAATCCACGGGCAGATCTCTTCCCCCATGAGCTAAGACTCAGTGGCCATTTGTCACCATAAGCAACTGGTGCTAAGAAATTATTACTGGTCTTTTCAGCATAACTCAGGGACCCCAGATCTCCCTGAAGGACCACAAATACAGTGTCCTGTACCAGCATTGCTGCTTTGAGGGGAGAACCTGTGCAGCACAGACACAGACACAACAGATCCTGTAAAAATCTGCTGCATTTAACCATCACATTCAAGACAGAGACACAGAGGTCAGCCCAACTCTGGTACAAGCCCTGCAGCAGTTTCACAGAGGTGACAGTCTTGTCCAGTGCAGCCATGTGCCTTAAGGGCAGACATACTTGTACAGAAATACATACCACATAGTGTTGCATATTTGTGGGTAAAAGTGCGTGCATAAAAATGTAAGTGTTTTCAAAATTTGAGGGATACCAAGTAAGCTGAAATGAATCTGTTTAAAATGGAAAAAACCAATGTACCATATTTTGTATAGATATATACACCCAAAGCTGACACGCACAGATATGTCATGTTCTAAACCTCTCTTAACATTTTGCTTGCAACTACCAGGGACTTGCTTTATGCTCAAGGCAATACTAAAACTTAAAGATTAGGATGACTAATCTTCCTTTGTATAAGACTGCTTGGTGATCTCCATATATGCAAACTATATATACTGGATTTTTCATCAACACAAAAACCTGACAATCATCCTATTAATAAATGGCTTATATAAAAAAAATGCAATTATTCACTACTGATTTGCTGAAAAGTTACACAGACTATAATTAATTCTCTATCAGTCTAGTTGCAAAATAAAAAGAAAGGAAAAGTTTAGTCTTGCAGTTCAAACAGCCATTCAAGGTTTAACCAATACAGCGCAGCTCTGGTGCCACACTGGAAGGAAAGTTGACTTTACCTCTTAGACACTGAACATTCACATTGTGATTATATGGTTCCTTATTCATAGAAATAACATAATAACCATAGAATATATGATAATTGAACCTCAGGAACAGTGTTAAGCAAGCAACTTGAAATGCTGTTTTTGCTGTGGTTTTTCCATGGGCTGACTAATTTTTGTCTGACATAAGTATGCACATAGTCTCAGCCTCACTTCTGCCCTAAACCTCAGAACCACCACGCACAAATGTATTTGCTATATAAATGGTTTTTGTGAGTCTGACATGACTCATACTGCTAAGGACTCTTCACTCAGTTAAAAATTTACAAGGCCATTGTAATATTTGTCTTGAGAAGCCTAGACCAGGCAGAGTCATGAACCTGGCTCTGGTGGAATCAAGGCAGGGCTTGGGAAGGAGTGATTCTAAAGTGGGATAAAAACTGCTTTCATAGCTACAGCCGTGGCAGATCCTTCACAGAAATTATTCTCTGTTGGGTTTGCACAGCATCCAGCAGGATGGTTCAAACCACAGCAGGAATCTCAGGAGCCTTTATGAAGAGTGTTACCAGAGGCTAAGGACGTGCTTCAGCTTTATGCTCTAAAGCCACCAGGACTGACGACAACATGTGACACTGAGGGCACAACTAAGCACTGACAGTCTCCATGGACAGAGTAATGTGAGACCTTTAGCACTGATGTGTTTCAGGCAGAACCTGTTTTAGTTTAGATGTGGGCTGAACAAACCGTACAAATGTGGGTAGGAGGACCACTGAAGGTGTCCTGCCCATGAGACCCCACAGCCTCTCGTGCCTGGCTGCACCCTCCCTGCCTGCCCCTCCTTAGCTCTGCCTGTAGCTCTCTGAGGCCTTCTGGGGGTCTCCACCTCTTCTGCCTGGCTGGGGGACAGCAGCTGGGAGGCAGTCAGATGCTCAGAAGAGAGGAGGAGATGGAGGCAAGTGCTGCAATTAGCTCTTCCCTCATCCGCCCATATGAGTGCCCGTAAGGGCAACTTCATGCCTGAGTTGGCTAGGGACACTTTGTCAGGAGGCAGAGTGAGTCAGAGTGGCAAACAGTGAAAGTCAAACATCCGTCATGGGTGATTTTACCCCGAGTTACTTAGTTTGTTGGCCAAACCCAGGAGATTGATGAAGAAATCATAAAAGCTTCTAATTGCTCAGTGGGGATTTTTTGAATCTGTTTGTCTAAGGAAATTATGATTTACTCGTGTTAGTGAGAAAGCAAGCAAAGGTCTGATCATATCTGGTTTTGGGAAGCCCTGAAGATTTCAGTGACATCAATAATAAATCACTAGTATTGAACATTCATCACCATAGGTGCTTTCCAAAGCTGGCTCTAAACAGCTGCCAGTTGTATGAATAAATGACAAATAAAACCCACAGGGTGGTTAGATGCAGTTCTGAGCCAGTCCCTGTTTTCTCTGAATTAAAAAACTTATCATGCATATCCTATGTACGTATATAGGTATGTACAACTGTCTAGATACACGTATTAAAATAAACCCAGGGAAAAATTAGATTTCCCTGAGAGATAGCATAAGAACACAACCATTCTGCTAAAAACTGAAAACTCTTTTGTTCCCAAACAATGGAGCTCTAAACTACCAGTGTCTGAGTGATAGCCCATGTCCTTCAGGCATAGTGCACACTCTTGTCATTGCTGTTTGTTTAGTATCAGGCAAATAAGAATTTAACAGATTTGGGACTGAATCTCTAAATCAAATTTTTCATCTCCCTGTTGAGAAAAGGAATGGCAGCCTGAAACAGTGGTTTTATTTCTGCTTATTATGTTTTTATATTTGATCTTGATGCTGCTAAGTAATTTTCACTTCTCTGAATGAGATCATAAAACCTACAGAAAGGCTAAATTTAAACAGTTATTAATTTATTACTATTTGCTGAGTAAGGGATGAATGCTGTTAGTGATGAGCTGTGAGAACCCCACGGCTGAGTTGCTGCATCAGCCATTCTACAAGGGAGACTGGGACTATATCCCAGATACAGCTGATGAAACTGCTTAAAGAAAACATAAAAATTTGGCTTTTGATGTGGAACAGTTTGGAACAAGTTTGAGTTACATCAAAACATTTTACTTGGAGGAGACTCGGCACGTCACTCCTCTGTAATGGCAGCTCAGGGCGACCACTGGCTGCAGAAGGGTGAAGTTATCCCTGTGCCCAGGCATAACTCCCCACAGGAACATTAGCTACAACAAGGTTTAATAGGTCTGGCCCTGCATGCCCTGTGCATACAGCTGTGGTCTCCCTTATTTCATATGGATTTGAATGTTACAAGGACAGCAGATTAGGGGATTAAATTAAATAGGTATCCCCCAGCTCCACCTCAGGCACTGGCACTATAGAGAGACTGGAAGTTAAAACACTAATGTATTTAACCAGGCAGTTGCATTTTGGAGCTCTTAACTGAGGATTTTCAAGATGATACGTGAGTGGAAAGATGAAGACGAAATGACTCACCATCACCGTCTGCTGAGGTGCAACCACTTTCCCCAAAAGTGGTGTGGAGGAACATGGCGAAAATGCTCAGTACTGTACTGGGCTGTGTCATCCTGAGCACGCTGCATGTGTGCAGTGGGGGTGTGTGCGAAACCCGCGCCGCTCCTTTATAGCTGGCCCCGAGCAGCCCCACAGCCTGTCAGCGGGACCTCAGCGAGGGGAAATGTAAACATGCCTACGCACAGCAGGCTGGTGGCAGCGGGCAGGAAGCCAAGGTAAAGATAATTGCTGAGCTTTTACTGTGAAACAGCTTCCCGCTTCAGCACTGAGCACATTCTGATCAGCCCCGCCAGCTCGTTTGGCAAACCTGGTAAACCCCATTGGGAAAGGGAGCATGTTTCATGGGCTGTGCTCCTGACTCGGCTCATGTGATTTGTGCTGCTGGTTTCCCTAAGAGCATGGCTTAGTCCTGGCATCCCCTTGGCTCCCAGGAGAGGCGCACAGGTCCAAGGGAGAAAAATCTTCCAGGTATGAACTATTAAGTATGATTGCTTTTGCTTATTCTTTAACTACCAGCATCAAAAGCAGCACTGCCAGCAGTTTTCTTTATTCTTGTGAGACCCTCCCTCCATTCAGCCCCAACATTAGAAGGACACAGACATGTTGAATCAAGTCCAGAGGAAACCAGTAAGATGAGGAGTGGGCTGGAACACATCTCCTGCACAGAGAGGCTGAGAGAGTTGGGGTTGTTCATCCCAGAGAAGAGAAGGCGCCGGGGACACTTTATCATGGTCTTTCAGTATGTAAAGGATGCTTTTAAGAAAGATGGAGAGAAATTATTTACCAAGGCCTGTAGTGACAGGACAAGAGGCAATGCTTTTAAATTAAAAGAGGGTGGATTTAGATTGGATATACAGAAGAAATTCTTCCCTGTGAGGGTGGTGAAGCTCCGGTACAGGTTGCCCAGAGAAACTGTGTCTGCCCCATCACTGGAAGTGTTCAAGGCCAGGCTGAATGGAGTTCTGAGTAACATGGCCTAGTGGAAGGTGTCCCTGCCCATAGCAGGGGGGTTGGGACAAGCTGATCTTCAAACCCTTCTGTGACTCTATGAAGTCCTGCACAGGCAATGCTGACCCAGAAAAAACTGTGATTTAGAAGACTAATCCTGCAAAACCTGGCTCCTGAGAGCAAAGTGGCACATCTCGCATTTTTTCAGGCTTTGGACAAAGCAAAGGTGGAAAACGAAAGATAAAGAGGTGTTAAATATTTCCTTTGCACACTTTCTGTGGCTGAATACATCGACGCACACTGGAGCGTAAAGCAGGGCCGTGCACAGGGCTGACAGATGTGGCTAACTACAGGTGAGCTGAGGGCCTGAAACAGAAGAGCAAGCTCTGGCACAGCCCTGGCTGCACCAAAAAAAGCTTCAGGTTGGAGGTGTAAAGGAAACTGAGGGCAAAATTGGTAACAGGGCCCGAGCAAACAGAAAAAATGATGACACTGTAATAATGAGGCTCAATATGGAAGCTGCATCAGCTTTTTTGTTTGCAAGGAAATAATTCAAAGTGCTCACCAAAGTGAAGAAAGCTCAGGTCTCACAGCTAGAAAAGCGTCCTTCATTCCAGGACATCAGCGACTGTCCTGCAGTGTCTCTTGCTGCCCTAGGCAAGGGGCAGTGGGTAGTCAAGCACTGTTTCTGGGCTCCCCTGCCCAGTTTTTTTAGGAAAAAATGGTCCCCTTTCTACAAGGGTTCAGCAAAGCTGACTGGAAGATGGACATCTCCAAAATCTGTATCAAGGCCCCCTTGTGGAACCTCCCCTGGGCTCCCCACCAAAGCATTCCCTGAAGGTGCACTAAGCCTCAGCAGGTACAGAAGGGTGGGTCTGGGCTCTTTGGCCAGTGTGTAGGCATTTACAGAGTGTATTGCTGTGTCAGGACTCTCCATGCTTCGCTTCTGTCTGGCCAGGGAGGAGCACTATTCATCTCGTCCTAACACAGACGTTAAAAAGATGAATCTAAACCCCTAAAGGCATTTATTTCTCTCCACTGAGTTCAGAGAGAGCCCAGGGTGAGGCAGGATAGATATTTGCTGAGTAGACCTCTATGATACCTTCCACCCACCAATAGGAGAGGGACCTGCCTGGCCACCCACACAAAGCAGGAGCTGGACTCGGTGCAGGGGCCTTGGAGCCACTGGAGGTGGCACCACAATGGGCTGACTGACCCTCACTTAAGAGCTTGACTTCTTTTACAGGACTGTTTGTGTCACTGTCAAATTCACACAGTATCCCTTCAAGAAACTCCCTCTTTCTGAGGCAGCTGGGGGGATGTTAGCAGTTATTTGTCCTCATCTCTCATGCCAAGTTTTCTGTGCTTGATCAAAGTACATAGCAGGCAAATTTTAATTAGTGAAATTGAGTCCAGGTGATTTCTCATCCCTAAGGCCTACCCCTTGCTTGCTTTAGAAAGGACTATTTGAGAATGTCAATATTTTCCTTAATAATCTTGCCTCTCATATTATTCTAAAAACCCTCAAGGTAATTTCTACCTCATTTTCAGCCAGAAATGTCATTAAAGAAGGGCTCTCCTGTGCAAATTGGTCACTACCCAGAAATGACACCTTCTCACTTTAAATTTGTCTTGTTTATAATTGAGTGGGCTATCACTTTGATCTTCTTCTTTTTTCTTTTTTCCTGTTTCAGTTGGAGCAAACCAAAAGAAAAAGTCTGTCTTTTCAGACATAATATTTTTGTTGAATATGAATAATCTTATTATCAGAGACGTGCTGCTCAGGGGATTTCCACGTTGTCATGACTGCATTTTGTCTGGGTGGGGAAATGAGGGACCACAATGAAAAGAAAAAAAACTAGTATTGAGAAAACCCCGAAGCAAAAGTACATTTTGTTTTACTTCTGCACCTCTGCTTCAGAAGCTGTTTGATTTCTAGGAGATATTTGAGTCTATTTGTCTCACGTTGTTGCCTTCCTCTAATGTCTGGGGCATACGAAATGAAATCTATGAGTCTAAATCATAGGACAGCTGAAGGGTTACTACCCAGGAGAGGCTAAAAGAGATAGGATTACTTTGCATTAAATTTATACTGTTTCTGCCTCCTCGTTGAAGATTCCATGAAAAACCCCCAACAAACCAATAACAAAACCAACCCACAACGAAAAACCCCTCCAGTTTAAACAGGTAACCTTTAAAGGTCCAGCAAAAATGTACTTCACTGTGCTTCACTGGTATGGCAGCTATCTTTGGGTCCCAACACTCTGCTTTGGGGCTTCTGCATCATCCTACACTGTCTTACATTTTTAGTCATTAACAAAGTCCCAGTTACAACCTCAATGACTGTGAAAAGAAGTGCTTTCAGTGGCCTGTGGTGCGTAAGTGTGTGTTGTCCATACAGCGTATCAGCCCCTCAGCACTTTCTGCTGAGCCCTACATATCCTCCAGTGCTTTCTTGGATTATCACTTTTGTTGCAGCAATTGACTAACCAGGCAAGTCATCCACAAGTTAGCATCTATCTTTGCCTCTTATACTGTTTCTTCACTCATGTTTCTTTTTCTCCTGAGGACACGAAAGTATTTTTTGATTCTGCTTTGGCTTCAAAAATTGCAGAAGGCTTCTGCACACATGCTAAATTTAAATCTGCTATCAGTATCTGTTCAGAAAGATGAAGTGAGTAAATCCCTTCCTTCTATTAACAACACTTTTCAAAGTCTCCAGTTCAGGGAACTCCCAGAGCCTCTGTGAGAGATGAGTAGAGTGGATCCTCCAGACACATCCCAGCCTGCAGCACTGGAGACAGGACATGTGTACACTGATGGATGAGGATACAGACATCCTTGTGTTTGAGGAGCCCAGCTGGTGTATCCTGGTCAGATACCCATGGGTACCCATGGTCCAACATGGGACGGGGGGGGGTGGGGGCAGTTTTTCAAATGTTGGTCATAGTTGGGCTTCTTGGCCATCTCTAAGGCATGGAGGTTCCTCTGTTCCCTGGGCTGTTAATAAATCATCTCATTATATCACAGAGTTTCATTAGAAATTGTATTATGTAAATGCTCAAACAGACTTCACACTTAGACTTTTATTTTTTTAACCAGATATGCCAGGAACCAGAAATCTTCCATCCAGCCTCAGATGTGAAGAGGAGGACTTCTACATTAAAAAAAAAAAACCAAAAGGGTCCAGAATTTTCTCTCTTTTTTTGCTGCTTCCTGACATTTCTTGCCCTTACCTGCTTCATAAACCTTGTTCCATGTATCTTCTCCCTGGAAGAGGTATCTCACGACAGCTCCTCCACTGGAGGTCTGTGGGTTAGCCTCAGGCTGCTCTAGAAGTGTTTTGCTGGCCCAAGAGCAGGGGCGTGTGGGAGCCAGTCTTGATTAAGGCAACACAGTCATGAGCATACTTTGAAGCCTTGGGTGAAGAACAAAACCCTTGAGATTAAATGGATTTACTCTGCAAGACATTGTGTTCCATTTATCACCAAATTACTTCAGTCTGCAGAGTGTGAGAGCAATGCAGAGTGGAAGATACACAGTTTGTCACCTCATGGTCCTGAAGAATGGAGCCCTGTGTGACAAAGAGAAGAAAATTTTGAAAGTTTTTTTGAACTGCCTTTGAGGTTTTGCCACTTGAAATTGCTTTGAACTTCCTTCCCCAGGACTCACAAATTGGCACCATATAAAAAAGAGGACTGTTATACTGAGAGGAAAATACAGATAAACTGGAAAACCACTGCTGGTTGAAGTGTAAAGCAGGAGGAACTGAGATGCACTTTGGTGAGGCATTCAAATATTCTGAGATCAGACTAAAAAACAACAGGATAGGCTGAAAAAAGGTGAACTTTTTTTTTCTCCTCTCCTTACGTAACAGATACAGCAATAGCAGAAACAAGAACAGTCATATTAACACTTCTGTGCTTCTTTTATTTACTTGCTTGTTTCTAAGTCTTCAGGGAGCTGAGGATATTATTTTCAGGTATCCTCTACAACAACCAGAGTTAAAGCATAAAGACATGAAAGCTTAAACTGTTTCCCCATTGCTTGTTTTAGGTCTAAAAGAGTATCTGTGAGCTGTATTACTCACTTTTGAGATCTGGTAGGAGAGCATCTGCCATATGAGAGCACCTGTACTTGCTCATTTTTCAGACAGTGTTGGGCCAAAACCTTGTCATTTTGGTGACAATGAGACAGTTTGTGAATGTACTTTAATTCTGTAAAATGCTTCATTCTGACCCCTGCAGCTTTTAATTTAAAGGTTTGTATTTTCATTCTTTTTAATGAATTTGGTTTTAGAATTGCCTTGAGTTTCAAAATGTGAATTGCAAAAAACTAATTTGGTTTCATCTGAATTCTTTCTTTAAGGATCTGTCCACACCAGCTGTGGTTGCTTTTGGATATTTAATACCTCACCATAGCCTTCCTGCATGCAGAGCCCATTCCAGAAATAAATGCCAAGGGAATGTAGGAGACACAATTCCAATATATGACTAGTTCATGACTCAGAGCAGAACTCTTTTATAAGCTTCAGATTAAAAACAGGCATAGACCTCAGCAAAGAGGAAAATGCGAAGGAGCAAAGAGAGGCAACATGATGGCCAGATGGCCAGATGAACAGATGGACAGAAATCATCTTGAGGAAGCTGAGCCTGGTGGCATGTGTGAAAGAGCAAGAGGAACCTGAAATAGTGTTCTTAATATTCATGTTTATTGTGCTCTGGATGTGGGGCTTCCCCACCCCCAGATAAGAGGGAGGGAGGCAGGGACGGTGTCCACACACCAGGAGTGGCAGCACTTCCTTGTGGCTCCCCTTTGCCACCTGGGCAGGCACAGGATCCACATCTGCCTGGCACAGTCCAGCATGTGAGTACTGCCATCAGTAGCTCCTGCAGTTGTGGAGGTGAACAACAGTGGGAACTGAAACTCCAGGGAAAACAACTGGTGTCAAGAGCAGGTGTTGTGGCAAAGCCAGGGTGCCCACGGCCTCCAGGGAGGTGGGGACAGGTGGGATGGGGAAGGACGATGGCTGCTGTGCTGAGTGCCCTGATGAGAGGCTAACCCTCTTAGCATTTGTCCTCTTACACCATTTCCATGGGTTTTGTGCTGCAGCTCTCAGATGCAAACCCCACCGTGTCCAGGTCCTCATCCCTGCTCCCAGAGAGAACTCATGGAGAGGTAAATCCTCCAGGGATGGGCTGAGGGGGGTGATGGCTTTCTAAACCAAGTTTTGTGCGGTTTAGGTGAATGTGAAGAGGACTTGGATAGCAACTTGGGTGGATCATGCTTCCAAAGGCAACCTTGAATATCTGCATAGGTTCCCTTTGCTTCTCCTTGCTCATCTTAGCACATCCCTGTCTTCCAGTTGCTCAGCAAGCAGCACTGAAGAGGCAGCTACAGCCATGCTCACTGTTAACCACAGGGGTAACTGAATTTACTGGTTAAATATACCATGGTTATATATAGCTTTTTTGGTAAGGTTAGAGTCACTAAAATATTTTTAAGACTGTTTTTTTAATAAAACATTTACCTTAAGCAGATGAGCATTAGATAAACATTAGACAACAAAAGATCACAAGGGAGAGTAATAATTTAAATGCTTTTACACTTGAATGTGTTTAAAAAATCTCTTCCCTGGTATAAAACCAACTTAAAAGTAGAGGACCTGAGAAAATCAGACAAGAAAATGAAATCACAACTGATTGTAAAGAAATATTGTCAAAGGTAACAAAGAGGTATATAATTCATGTGATTTGGTTTGGCCCAAGTTTTATGCACTGAAATGTTTAGATGTTCAAAATTAATTACATTTATGTTGTACCAGTTATATAGAAGTAATGTTTGAGATATCATTAAATTGATGTCTGTAAACCACAGGAAAAGATACGTGATCTACCTAAAAGATTATCCTCCTTTTAAATTATGAATATGGGGGTAGGAAAATCTCCATAACAGGGAAAAATAGTTACACATTTCCTCCCCATTCAAATGCCAGGTTAACGAGAAGAAAAAGAAATAGGCTGATAAGTCATTGATTTCAGAGGTCTGTGACAGGACCCCATCTGGCAGAGTTGGCCCGAAGATGTGCTGTCATTTTGTCATAACAGAGAGCATTCAAAAGCCACACAGAGATGGTTTCACATTTGGAAATGCACAAACTCCATCAGATTTCAAGGCTGTCCAGGATAACACAGGATGCATTCTTTAGTCTGGCTCTCAGCCCAGCTACCAGCAAGAGGCTCTACTCTTCCCTTGGTGCCCTTTGGGAAACATCTTTCTTTTAATCTCTGTTAAAGCCTGCTCCTGGCTGCTTTTGGCTGTCTACATTCCTGCTGCAAAATACCCATTCGCTCTCTCACTCCCACTCCTCCCATCCCCTCCTGCTCCTCACACTCCACATTTCTCTTTGGTGAGGCTCAGGGGCAGAACCTCTCTTCCCATGTCCCCCAAAGCAGGGTTTCACAACCACCACCACAAGGCAAACAGGCAATGCCTTGCCCTGCTTCTGCCAGGGCAGGGAACAAAAAATTTTATTCAATCACTGACAAGAAAGTGATGAGCCATGGAGAAAATGTAGACCGGGTGGACACCTCCTGTTGGGGTCTCCTCCACCTGCCATGTAGCCCTGGGAGAGGGGCCCTGAGGGGAGGTACGGAGTTTCCCTGCCCCTGGTCAGCCTCATTCCCCGTTGGATGTTTTGTGTTCCCCTGCGCGGGGAAGGACCCTCGGGTCCCGTGATTGAGCAGTTCCTGAGCAGAGCCCTGGCCACGCAGCTGGAGAAATAAACATCTCTGAAACATCTACCAAGAATCTGTCCATACTTATTTCCTTTCCACGGGACTCCTGGTTTGGTGCATTGTGTTACAGTAATCCCCGCTGTAACAATTGGTAGAGAATTGCCGGCAAGACACTGATCCCTAAGGACAGGAAATTTGTGAGTAAAAACCACTCTAGATCTCTCTCTTCTCACCTTGGTTTGGATATTCTCTCTGGACTATGGAAGAATTGTGGGAAATGTGGCTCTCTGAGCCACAGAAAAAAATGTATCTAGAAGTTAAAGGAATCCTTGAACAACACAACAAGAAAGTATTGGAACCGGGAGACCTAGAACATTTTTTAACTGGCTTTTCAAAAATTTCTTCTATATTTCTTGAGACTTACTTTTTGATATTGAACCTCCTGGTACTTGTCATGGGTGTTTTTGGGACGAGATCTGGGATGAGATAAGGGATCAAACAAAACATGCATTAGTGATTGAACCCTTGCGTGGATCCCTCGTTGTCAGTGAAGCTATTCAGGGGCATTTATATGGTCCCATTACCCCTAGAGCAGAGGATGGCCATAGTCCCGTGGCCAAGGCCATGCAGCCGCCATCCCAGGAGGGTGTGACTGCAGCCGTGCCGGCGGAGGTGCCTGTGCTGGATGCGCCCGGCCCGCTCAGGAGCGCGCTCCTTATCGCGGACCCCATCCCTGTCTCGGGGTCCCCGGCCGCTCAACCACAAGTGAGGGAGCGATGCCGCAGGCGCCGCGGGTGCCGTGGGCCACGAGCAGCCAGGAACCGGGGATCAGCGTGGCAGCCCGCTCTGAGCACACGGCTCGGAGAGCCCTGCGGAGGGAGAAGCGGCGCTTTCCACAGCGACACGAGAAGCCGCGCAGCGCCGAGCCGGAACAGGGCCGCTCTCAAAGCAGCGTGGAGTTTGCAGAGCGGAACCGCTCACAGGGCACGGAGCCAGCGGCGATGGCAACGCGGGGCCGCGCAGAGCCCAGACACGCCGGAGCAGCGCCGCTCGGAGGGCGAGGAGCAGCCACAGCGCGGGGGCCCGGCCGAGACATTGGAGCCGGCGAGGCGGCGGCCACACGGGACCGGCAGCCACGACGAACACGCAAGCACGTGATAGGAGAAGTTATAGCCACGAAAGTCACAGGAACTGTGAAATGGTACAATGTAAAAAACAACTATGGATTTATAACACGAGATGATACAGGGGAAGATTTATTCATCCATAGAACTGCTATTAAAAGGAATAACTGTAAAAATTACCTGCAAAGTGTAGGAAATGGGGAAGTTGTACAGTTTGATACAGTGCAAGGAAAGAAGGGCTTACAAGCAGCAAATGTTACTGGGCCTGGAGGTATTCCCGTCAAAGGCAGCCGTTATACACAAAATTATAAACAATATCCATCCCAGCAATTTCCCTACCCACAACCTACTTTCCCCTTTTACCCTATACCCAGTATGAACCCTTTCCTAAGTTTACCCCATCCCCAGTTTATTCCTAATCCGTTTTTCACCCCATGGCTTCCCTATACAATTCCCTTTCCCTACAATTCCTCTCCAATGCCGAGGGGGGAATGAAAAGGGGGAGGGAAGAAATTAAACCCTCTCCTGCCTCAGTTTCCCCACAAAGCATGCCCGGAGAGTTCTGTCTCCCTTCTGTCAGCCTTAAGATGTTCCACAGAATCTGTTTGGACATTCAAAGACTCAGGAGGGTGGCTTGTTTTGTTTTGAAACTGTCCTGGTTGTTTTCAATGTTAAGTGTTACATCTCTTTTGTTAAAAATAAACGGGTGAAATGTTGGGGTCTCTCCCCCCTGCCATGTAGCCCTGGGAGAGGGGCCCTGAGGGGAGATACGGGGTTTGTCGAGCCCCTGCTCAGCCTCGTTCCCCATTGGTTGGTTTGTGTTCCCCTGCACGGGCAAGGACCCTCGGTCCCATGACTGTGACAGTTCCTTGGCAGAGCCCTGGCCATGCAGCTGGAGAAATAAACATCTCTGAAACATCTACCAAGAATCAGTCCATACATACTTCCTTTCCACGGGACTCCTGGTTTGGTGCATTGTGTTACAGTCATCCCCGCTGTAACAACCTCCCTAATCCTGAGGGACACATTATTTGCTGTCAGGTTTTTGCGTGCTAGCTCAAGGACAGCCCGGAGGTCCAGCCGCACCCGACTGCCCTGCGGCAGGCACACACACACAGAAGCGCAGGCAGAGGGTGCGCTCCTCACCCGAGGGGGCTGTCCCTGAACAGGGTGTGAAGGCACGCAGGCAGAGACAAAAAACAAAAGAGAGAGGGGACTCTCCGTGTAATTTCTGCGCAGAAGGTTTATTGAAGCGAGACAGTGCGGGAGGAGGAGATGGAAAGCCAAGGATCTGAACAGGGTCCAGGGATTTTATAGTGGGGATTGGAAAGGCGGGGGATAAGGGATACAGCAAATGGGATACTTGACAGGAGGCAGGGCTGTGTGCAAGGGAACCAATGGAAATAACACAAAGGAGGGATTTAGGGAAGGAACCAATGGGGCATCGAGGAACAAAGAACTTTCTAGAACTGATACATATTAAACTTGGGAAATGAATATCTACAACCTCATACATAAAGCAAGGAGGGAAAAACAAACATTAATCAATCAGGGGGAAACATGGAAACAGCAGAACAAAGGAATCATGGGTTTTCAGCATGACTGCAAAGTTACATGCTAAACTTGGGTTGCTGACTACCACAGCTGGTTGTCTGAATTTTCCTCAGGAGACAGAGCAGCTGGAGCAACCTGCACTGCCACAATTTGTTGCATATTTTTTGTTTCATTTTTAACTGTCTCCTTCTCCATGCTGATCAAAGCAGGTGAGACCCCCAACCTGAGAATGAATAGTCTTTCTTTCTCTAGAGGATTAAATTGATTTGTATTAGTAATGTAAAAAAGTGAAAAATGGCCCAGGACTGAAATCTAAAGCACAGTGTCTGCTCAACAGAAATCTTCAGGTGTGGGGTCTAGCAGGTCTGCATAGGACAGCAGAACACTGTTTGACATATTATTTTTAATTATTATTATTGTTACTGTGATCATCATCATCATCACCATTATTATCCTCACCATTATTATTCTCATTATTATGATTATCATCTACATGGCACTTCTTTATGAGAGATTGCTGTGACAGTGTCTGATGTGTGGTCATATGGGACTAACAAGCCTTTTTCAGCACTCCACTGCTTCACACTGAAGTATATCAGCAAAGTGAGCAAAGATATACAGGGAATTTCACTACATCAATGCAGAAAATGTAAGAAAGAATATAATCTGATTAAGTGAGAATTTCATATTATCTGAATGGGAGAACTGAGTGAATAAATGGTACAGCCAAAAATCTGCAGCCAAATATACTGAGCTTTCAATGCAATGTGTAAACTGGCCCAGCAATACTCTTGGTCCAGTGAAGGCTGGTGGTACAGACACCACCTCAGAGGCTGAACACCTGTAGTTATGAAAGCTGGTTGCTAAACAGCATTATTAGCACACAGCTCTGATTCACCTAATATGCTGTACTGAGAGGTGGGCTCAGAGCACTCTGTGTCAGCACAGCTGCATCACTGCTGCTGTTCACTCCCTGCATCTGGACAAGACGTGCTCCACCGTGTGCTGTGAATGTAGCCTGAGATTTTTCAAGGTAGAACAGACTGTCCTGATGCGGTCTGTCCTGCAGCACAACATTGTCCTAAGAATATTACTCCCTGTCAATTCTAACTGTGATGCCTGACTTATTACATTGCTTCTTCTCAAGACCTGAAGTGAAATAGGAATTAATGCATTCCTGTAAATTTGTCTAAACATAACTTTCAGACAGCAGACCTTGCCTACTTTGGTTTATAAAAATAAGTTATCAGAAATTCCTGCTCACACAGTTAATTGCAATCAACAATGAAATTATCATTTTATCATGTTTTTTAACACATAAGCTAAACTGTAAGGCTTTAAACTTCTCACTGAGTAAAACAGGTCTTCCTGACATGAAATTTTCCTTCAGCTTTTTGCTGAAGTGCCCAGAGCCAGACACAACACTCTCAATAAGAGTCTCACTAATCCTTGTGTGGAGGGATATTGTCACCACTGCAGTTCTCTATGTTCTAGTGCTTATAGGCTTGCTCTGCATTTACTGGTAACACCTGCTGAATTACGTGTCCACAGCCTTACCTAACTTCATTTTGGAACCATTAACCCCATAAACTCAGCGCTTTATCTAAAAAAAAGGGTTGAGAGAGTGCAGACATTCACCAGATGGCATACAAAATCTGACTTCTGGGAATGTGAGGCTGCTGCTTGGCACCTGCTTTAGTCAGGTCCACTTGGGACAGTACTTGCTTAATTTCATGGGGCTGTTGCTTGCCTTGCTCACATGCCTTCCCTACAAACTGAAATTAACCTTCCTGCTGCTTGGTCTGCCTCTCTGGGGTGTCCAGCATGGGCTGGACAGACATCACCACAGTTAAATTTGTGTCATTAGGAAACACATTACCCAAAGAGTTCTGATGACCAAAGAAAGGGTCATTATTCTGTATAATTCCAGCACTATAGTTTAAGAGATATATTGCCTATATAGGGGTAGTAGAAGAACAAAATTGAAAGGAGAGTTATAAATTGTAGTGTAAAATAGCTCTCAGTGCCTGCACAGGCAGCAAAAGCAGGAGAAGGTGACCTAAAGTGGGATGTCCTACCCATCTTACAACTTCTGAGTGACCAGCTTGGTGCTTGTGGAGAGGTCTGTCAGGAACTGTACAGTGTCAGCATCACATGAGTGGGAGGCAGAGTCACAGAGAGAAGGAACAACAAAAAGACTGACCAATTTTTGGGTCTCTGCACACAGGCATGCTGCAAAATGCACTGGCCCTGAAGCTATGGCTTCTTGTAAATTAAGGGATGATCCCACCTGCAGCATTACAGGGCTTGTTCCTTGCTCTGGGTAGAGTGTAGGCCAAGAAGGAGCTTTTGGTTTGCTGTTCACCTCACTGAACAATAGTACAGAATCACAGAATCAATAAGGTTGGAAAACACCTTCAAGATCATTGAGTCCAATATTTGACAGAACACCTTTGTGCTAACTAAACTACAGCACCAAGTACCACATGTTTCTTGAACACCTCCAGTAGTGTTTACTCCACTACCTCCCTGGGCAGCCCATTCCAATGCTTAAACACCCTTTTCATGAAAAAATTATTCCTGATAGCCAGCCTGAACCTCCCCTGGCACAGCTTGAGGCCATTTTCTCTAGCTGCCTGGGGCTGATACCCTCCTAGCTATACCCTCCTTTCAGGGAGTTGTAGAATGATAAGGTCTCCCCCAAGCCTCCTTTCCTCTAGCTCCCTCAGGTTCTTCTCATCAGACCTGTGCTCCAGACATTTCCCCAACACCTCAGCGTCCTTCTTGCTGTGAGGGGCACAACTGGACACAGTGTTTAAGGTCTGGCCTCACCAGTATCCAGGACAGGGGTATGGTCACTGCCCCGGTCCCGCTGACTGCACCACTGCTGACACAGGCCAGGATGTCATTGGCCTTCTTGGCCACCTGGGAACACACTGGCTCATGTTCAGCTGCTATTGACCAGCACCCCATGGTTTTTTTCCACCCAGCAGCTTTCCAGCCACTCTGCCCCAGCCTGGAGCTGCAAGGGGTTGTCATGACCAAGGGGACCTTCCTGCCCTCCAGCAGATCAACACTCCCACCCAACTTGGTGCCATCTGCAAACTGACTGAGGGTGTTCTTGAGCCCCTCATCCAGATCTTTGATAAAGGTACTGAACAGGACTGGGCCCAGTGCTGAGCCTTGGGAAACCCCACAAGTGACTGGCCAACAACTGGATGCAAATATTGACTTTGCTGGCAAGATCTCTTTGCAGTCATCAGAGGTGCATGTGCTGCAGGAGGAGCCAGCCATGTGCAGACCCTCAGAGGGGCCAGGCAGCTCCCCTTCCATCCTAGCATGTACTCTCTCTTTCACAGGATTAGCCAGAATTTTCTGTTACTACACAGAGCTGATTTCTCTCCACTATAATGCATACATATGTACATGCTGGTTCTTACTGTCTACCACGGTATGAATTAAAATCATGTACTGCTGTCTGACTTGCAGGAATGGCACCGAGTTTTGTATGAGACACAGTTTTAAACTTTGCTTTCCCTCCACAATAGTTTAAATGCCTTGAAAGTCAAGGAAAATGTCAAAACCAAGTCAGAAATTGCTAAGTCATATGAGCCTGTTCCCTCATATGAAAAGGAAGCAATGCTGGTAAAAGCAATAAACATGGATTGCTTGCAGGTTTTGCAGGCTGCCCAAGCCTTTTGGTGACCTTGGCCTGAGGTTTGTTTGTTTGAACATTAAAACACACCTACATCCCCTGGTTTCACTTTTGAAGGCAAACACAAGCCCAGCCGCAGAGCAGCTGAAGTATGACTTCCATGGCACCCATCAGGTCAAGATGTCTCTGTTCAAAGCCAAAATGTTCTTCTGCTAAACTAAGCCTGCATGAAATCAGCTCACCTTGGAAAGGAAAAAAGGAAAAAAAAATGGGGAGTGAAGTAAAATTTTGAATGTTGATCAGCCAAAGGAAAAAGCCAAGCCACAACAGACAGCAGCTGCTGAAATGCACAATCATTAGAGCCCAAGATGAAGTGATCAGTGAGGTACTAAGTGCAGGTACAGTAGGAAAGGATGGCACTGGCCACGGACTTAGGGGTGGAGAAGTGGTACTGTTAGTGTCCTTCCTGTGATCAAGTAGAAAGGGAATTCATGAGGTGCATACTTTGTTTCTCAAGGAGACAGCGGTGAAAACTGTGGAAGGATTGAGGAGTTGATGGTCTGGGGTGTCAGCTCTCCACTCTCCACAGCTCAGCTGGAGGAGCCAAGCTGCTGCAGTGAAGGAAGCCATCTGCTTCTGGGCATAGAAGAGAGCAGGTTCCTGCTCCTCTGAGGAGTAGGAAAGGCCAGGTAAGACACAGGGACACTGAGACAAAGGGCTCTGGCGCCCAGCATTGCTACCTGACCTGAAGCAAGCCAGAAGGCAGGGTGCTGGAGTGCCTCATGGCTTGCAGCCTGCTCTGGTAGCAGTACACTAAACTCACTAACTAGAGTGCAATATCAGTGTTCAGATATTTCCCCATGACGCAGAATCATAGAACCACAGAATTATAGGATCACAGAATCCTTACGTTTGGAAAGGATCTCCAAGATCATTGAGTCCAACCACCAGTGCAGCACTGCCAAGCCCACCACAAAACCGTATCTCTAAGAGCCACACCCTCATCTCTTAAATACCTCCAGGCATACATCATGACAAATGCCATCTCTCCTTCCCAGAAACGGTGCAGTGTGACCAGGCCTTCACTTGGGCAAACTGAGATCAACTTCAGCATTTGCATTCCCTTCCTTGAATGTTTCCACAACTATCAGATCCAGTAAATGTTAATAAATTGTCCTCCATGGGCTCAGCCACACTTGGAGGAAAACCAGAAACTTTAAGCACTGGATGCTCTAATCAGTGAGAATCAGGAGTGTATAGTGACATCCTCCACAACCACAGATACATTACTTTGTGGTTCAAGACAATTTGTGAATGTTTACAGGGTAATGTTATAATTCTCTATAACTCCATCTCTCCATTAAAAATTTTTAGTGCTTGCCAATGTTTCACTAATTGGCTTCTCCTGTCAACACCCTTTCTTGCATGCTAAAGCACTCATCATTTGTGTGTGTTTATGTGAAGTGAACTTTGCAGGGAAAAGGGAGTTGCATTGCAAATGGACAAGAATCACATCTTCACACCTTCTCAGCTGTTACATTTAAATTTCTCAGCTTTCTGATTATAACAGGGAAAAAAGTTCAAAGTGGTATTATCCAGTTTAACTCCCACTCAAGGAAAATATTTTCAAAGTAATTAAGTAAAAGAGAGGGGAAAAAGCAATTTCAGTGGGATTTGTGCTTTCATTGGGAAGCTTTCAAAACTCCCATGATAAATGTTTTGTTACCAGAAGTTTATAGTGATTTTCATAGCTGATCAACACCTTACATTTAT
Organism: Coloeus monedula; assembly: GCF_965178545.1. Lineage (NCBI taxonomy): Eukaryota > Metazoa > Chordata > Aves > Passeriformes > Corvidae > Coloeus > Coloeus monedula. The sequence goes on from NC_138822.1 coordinate 73,565,471, forward strand.
CTGTTACAAGTTGATAAATACCTCTAAGCAGTTGACCATATATCTGAGTAACTACAAATGGATTTCTGTCCCTGAATTTTAGGAACTATTTTGAGAAGGACTGTTCATAGTTTCTAACACAGAATGATGTTCCTTCCATTTCACAGCCCCTTTGCCTAAGTGTGGGGCTACATGGGGCAGTTTTATTTACTGTGGATTATTATTCTGCAGTTAAAGGAAAACGTATGTAAAATATTTTGGAGAAATGCCCAAAATTGGGAGTAATTTTATGTTGACTCACTCAGGGCTTAGACTATGCACAAGGACTACTGATTTCTGTCTGCAGTCTGATGCAGTTGCCGTCAGCCTCACAGCAAAGAGGATGTAGACACCATCACAAGCATGGTTTGAAAAAACAAAGTGGAATCAAGCTATTTACAGCACACTGATTTGGAGCTATTGATAACAAACCCCACAAAATCTTACTTTTTAAGATAAGTAAACACTAACTTCATTTCACAGAGAGGAAACTCTGCAATGTGAACTATGAATCCTGCCAGCATCCTGATCCTTTAGCAACCCTTTTTGTCTTTTGTCCACTTGTCTATCAAATTCAAATACCTGAAAAGGATGAGGAATTGAACATTGTTGGTTAGGAAAGCAGATTGGAAATGGCACCAACATTTGAACAGAATCACATGGTTTGGAATACTTTGTACTTCTGCCCTACTGGAGACTTAATGAAGACATTCTTCTTAACAGGAATTAGTAACTAAAGGCACTAAAACGAATAAGCATTTCCAGTGAATTCATGGTAGCAGTCAAACAACATTTGGGAAAGTCTGTTACTTAGAAAGTAATAACAAAAATAAACCCTTTCATTTCTGCTCCTTTCTGAAACCACAGAAGGACCATACAAAAAAGAAAAAAGTGCTTTCTTGATCATGAGAACTTTTCATTTGCACTTTTGTATCAGTTTGACTTTATTTTCTCTGAAATTCCTCATGTAAGTAAAACCATGATGAGAACTCTGGATCTCACTACGTAACCAAGCCCAGCAACATGGGATGTAGTGTGGAAAATGCATTATGAATCAGAACAGCCCATGGCCATATTATGTCTCTGCCACAAATATGCAGCCTTGAGTCCTATACAGATGTACTCTATATACCCCAGGCACCTTTGCTACCTAACAGTGGTTTAGGCTGTCACAGAAGTGTTATTTTAACAAACACATGAAGAATCTAGAAGTTTCCTGACAATTGACTCACATGCACATGCAAACAAGAAAATGGTGTTCAGATAGGAAGTTATCAAAAAACTATGCTTTCCTGTTTATGTAGTGGGGCCAATACTTAGCGCTTGAAAAATTTATTGTAGTCCTGAATACTCTTAGAATGTTCTTACTAATATAAAAATTTCCAACCCTTCATGTGCACTGAACACCTGAACTTTTCTATTCCAAGGTAAGAATAGGTAGCTGATGAAACAGAGGGTTCAACGTTAGCTAGAAGCTGAGAAGATACCAGCCCTGGGGACAGTGGAGAGTTAAACAGCTTCAGCTGGTTTGAACTCATTATTTAGTTGGGCTGGAAGTCTTCAGAACAGAGATTCTGGAAAGAGAAACAGACTTGATAACTGATTAGTTGTTGGTGAGCCAGGTCCATAAGTGTTGCTTCCGGTGCTCAGAGGCAGTGGAACCCTGAGGTGAGGGGGTGACTTCCTGTGCAAGAGATTTTGTCATAGACACCAGTGAGGCAAAGATAGCTTCCAGCAGCTAATCCATGTAGCTTTCTACCTGTCTTCATCTATTATTAACAAATATTTTAGGAGGAGCGTTATTTTTATATAACTACTTGAAAATTGACGTCTAGTTTCCTTGCTACAAACAAGTGCATTATCCACACAAATTACTAAAAATATGTAGGACTGATACATACAAACTTAAAATTCGTATTCCAAAACCTAAATTAAGTTTATGAGTCATGAGTACATTGGAACATCTCTGGATCAGTTTATGAATGCCTAGCAAAGATGAAAGGAGCTAAGTGAGCTTTTTTTCAAAAAATATTTGAAAAGAATAGTTTCAATAACTACAAACAGTGATGAATTTGATAGCTCTGCTAATGATGTTTGTCATGCAATTTACTCTGAAAGTCTTCCATCTACTGTAAAACCACAAAAATCTAGTGCCTTCAAATCTGCTGCAAGAATTTACTACATTTGAAAGGACGGTCTATGACTGCTATTTTAGACAACAAGCTCCAGATTCTTACCTTAATTAAAACTCAGCTCTCTTATTAGGTTTCCCATCCTAAAAGAGATACAGCAACTTGTGTTAGCATGTTTTGTTCCATCTCTTTATTTAAACACTAACAGTCTAATAGACTGTTTTGTTGTGTAAAAATAAACAAAAGTATTTCTGAAGAAAACATTTGCCTAGGTTGATTTTTTTTATTTACCCTACAGAAGCAGAAGTGGTTCATATAGGTGTGGGTGCGACGTGACACTTTTGCCTGTGGTTTTTGTGCTAGAACTGTTTTATCTAATGAGCCACTAGCGTGCAAGCAACCTGCTGCTGGCTGTTCGTGTTGGGAATGAATGATTGTGGTCTGCATGTTTCTCATAGATCAGCACTAAGTTACTTAATTGCATAAGAAAAACTCTGTCTTTTGAAGAAGTTTCACTTCTCACAGGTGATAATGGAAAAATCTAATGCTTGGCACAGTCCTTCTCCTTTCCCCTTCCTTAGTCCTTCCTTTCCCTTGCTTAACCCTTCTCTTTCCTTCCTTAAACATTCCCTTCCTTTCCTTACCCCTTCCCATTCCCTTTTGCTTTCTCTCCCTTCCTTAACCTTTCCCTTCCTTAACCCTTTCCTTGCCTTCTCCAGAGATGAAGAGGAAAAAAATCATAGCTTCCCACTACAATGCCATCACCACTTTTAAAAAGCCATTTTTAACAGAAAAGGTTAACTACACCAACTTCATGCCCTCTCTAATCCTCCACAGCCACAGACCCTCTTAAGAGGCAGAGAGATACTTGCCCTTTCTGACTACACAAAGGCAAGAATCTATGACAAAAAATAAAACCAACAAGAAACCCCAAGCAACCCTAATTAATGCTATTGATTCCACATTTGAAAACCACACAAGACTTTGAAAGGAGGATGAAGAGGTCCTCCAGTTGTGCACTGGTCTGACAATGTGTATCTTTGCCATCTTTTCAGATACGAGGAAGAAAACTGACATGATATGGAGTTTCCTGATGACATTTCAAGTGTTTAAAACATGGGTTAAACTCAAATATGTAAATTATTATATCTGAGTTGCTGCTGCTGTGGCAATTAGTGAGACAGTAATTTCATTTGTTTTGTCTATCTGAAAAGTTTGCAAAGCCCTTCACTTTTAAACAAACATGGCAATCAATTTAATGCAGGGACCTTTTAACCACAGTAACGCATGATGACCTAAATTAGGTCAGCTTATGTTTGTGAGTTTGTTAGAAGTGCAGCCTACTCAGATCAAATTAGGTCAGCTCTCAGTGTCCTGCTTAGTGAAATGTGGCTCTAGAGCAGGAGGTGTAAAACCTGTCAAAACAATAACTGAGAAAGCCAGAGCAACCTGGGAGTCCATCACCTTGTCTTTCAGGCCAGCATACCACATCTGGCTCTTAAAAATGGGAGTGAGAAAACATACACCAAATGCCCTTCCTCAGAAATGTTATTATGTATCTCCTCCAATACCATTTACCTGTTTACTTCAATTGTATGTCTGTCTGAATGCAATTGCTTTTTCAGACAGGTGAGTATCATCCAGGAAATTCTACAATATATTTTCTGTTTGCACAGAAAAAATCCCCAGCAATAAAAAACTTGCTCTTTCTTCTTAATTCCACAAAAGTATTCCAGTCTTTCCAAAAGTTTTTTTTTTCATGTTCATGTATTCTTTGGCTAAGGAGAAGCAATAAGATAACATATATTGACATTTTCTTTTTGGGTATACAGGTTCTTCCCTCATTAAGCCTTTAAACACGTTTTTTCCCCCCCAATCATCTGTTTGTAATATGTGCCTACTGGCTATTTACATTCCTTCATTGATTAATACCGCTTTAATAATACAATTCTACTAGGATAAGATTGATTTTTTATCCTACAGCTGCTGCTTAACTACATTAATTCCCTATCAATAATGCTGACACATACAAGTCTTTAGCTTATAAACAGAGGAATGCATTTCTCTACAGAAAATGGGGCACTCCTTTAGATGAAGGCAAAGTATCTGATGTGCAAAACCTTTTATGCTACTAGAAATTGACAAAATTTCTAGCCAGTCATCCTCAAAACCTGCCTGGCCTCTGTATTGTGTATTCTACTCTCAGTTGTCCTAAATAGCCTTTTCAAGAGCAGTAGTTTAACAGAGTCAGCTCCATTAAAACATCAATGCAAGAATGTTACCTTGAAAATCTCTGACAAAATATCTCTAATATACTGTGCAACTCCTGCCAAGCAAATCTAATTCTACTCGATTTAATGGATGGATTTGTAAATCTTTGTTATGGGAGTCGAGTTTGCAGTTCTAAATATAGAGCAGGTAACTGTTCAGAACTGGTATCAGCACTTACCTGTAGATTAAAAAGGACAAGTGAATTGATCTGAAAACCCAATTTGCAATGCCTAACTCCATGTAAGCACTTAGCTTGTTCTCCCACTCTGAGAATGTGTAGATCATTTACATTCATATATAAATCTAACCTAGATGTGAGCTCAGTGTTTCATAATTAAGCTTACAAGAGCTTTAATGTGATCAAGATCAGCTGTAAAACTCACCAGCAAAGAATTAAACATTAGTTTGCCTTCAAGTGTTCTGTAGTGAAGTGCTAAGAATACAATCAAAATACGTTCCTGTATTTATAAGCTAGACTTGTATGTGTCAGCATCAAAAGTCTTCATTGGGAATTAGAGAAGCTGCAGCTGCCAAGATACTTAATCAATCTTATTCTAGTTATATTGCATTATTTGACAGGCATTAATAGATAAAGGAACCTATGGTATGACATAAATACCCAAAATGGCACTTCCCCTGAATCCCCCCCACCCAGTCCAAGCAAAGCATATCTGCTGTCAGTAGAATATTTTAAAGAAAATTGCATCCTTATTCTGCAATAATATGGGCTTACTAATTTTATAAGGGCATTTTTAGGCCTTTGTAACACATTTGTTTGAAACTGGCCTTTTCTACTTGAAAAACACATAAGAAATCTTTGTTAGCTATTTACTGGGGAGACAGAACAGAAGGTGGAAGAAGAATTGCTAACAGCTGATTTCTTGATGGGCTTAACATAACTGAAACTGTAAAGCCTGACCAGATACCTAGGATGCTTTATTACAGAATGTGAACTCATTAATGCAGAGAAAAGTCTGTACAGACATATGGGGAGAGGCATCAGAACTCCTGGTTTTCGCCTATAAAAGAAAGATTAATAAAATGTGGTCATTTTATCTAGCTTCCAAAAGAAAGAAGGCTTTTCAACTTAGAAAAAAAAGCATAGCAAAGCTGCTGGACCATGGAGTTAGAATTCAACCTGAACAAGAGGGGAATGTTTTCTAGAATTGGAGTGTTAAAATAAATCAGTGTCTGATGTTCTGCATGTTCTTTTTCATATTCTCTTGCAATTGTAAGTGAACACTTTATTAAAAACTGCCAAGAGTAATTACTAGGCATTTTGCTGAGAGCTTTGGGATGAACTTTCTTGCAGTCAAAGGTCAATCTCCAGATGTAAACTTGGTTTAGTTTGAAATCAGAATAAAACAGTCCACTGATTTTAGTCAAGAGAAAAATTCACCTTTGAATATAAATACTCCAAAACAAACTCTTGATAGGAAACAGTCTTTGATTTTATCTGTGTATCAGCTCTTTTTTTTTTTTCTCTTTTTTGAGTTTGTCCTCATTTTGTTCCTTGCCTTACCATTGTTTTTGTTGTTTGTATGTTCAGATGTGGGTAGTGGTAGAGAAGAGGAAACCTGTGTCTTCTAATTCATCTGTTTCTGAGAAGCCACCCTAGCCCTTCCTTTGCTCAGTTTTGGATCTTTCAAGGAGACCTGCTTTTTAGCCATTTGGGTTTACAATTGAGCATGAGAAGAAAGAAGTAACAGAGATTTTTCTTCTTTCCCTTAGAACCAGATTGAAGAAAGATCAATTCACACTAGAGTTGTTTGCTTGGGGAAAAAAATAAAGCTGATTTTCACATAGCCTGTATAATTCAGATAATCAGAGGTGAAGATATGCCATGGGCTAAGCTTCAGAGTGCTCATTAAATTAAACCAATTTTAAAGGAAGTGGTGGGGGAGGAAAAAAGCCAAATAGGCTGAGGTACTGCAGATACATTTATTTTGAAGAAAAAGTCAATTGTTGCTAAAAGTGTTAAGCAGAAAACATGAAGAGGTTAATGTTAATCTCAATCTGAAAATTAGGAAAATAAGATTCTATGGGTCCTTTGAGATTCTTTAGAAAAGAAGCTTCTATTCCCTACTCCATTTGCCAATGGCAGAGCACAAAAGGGCATTTTTTTGAAAACTGTATTTTGTCTCCTAAGGATGTATGTATGCTGCAGAAAAAATGCCAGCCTTTGATTGTTTCAGCAAGATTACAGCGTCTGAACTAGGTTATTAAACTGCAGCCAGTTGTGACACTCCTGTATTACATTTCACTTCACTTGGCTCCATCTCAGGCCCAGTTCCCTTCAATATCTCCATAAATGACTTGGATACAGGACTCAAAAGGATATTAAGTAAGTTTGCAAATGATACAAAACCAGGAGGAGATGTTGACTCCCTCAAATGCAGAGAGGCCTTGCAGAGAAGCCTCAACAAATCACAGAGATGGGCAACCACCAACCATATGAAATTCAACAATGGGAAGTGCCAGATTCTGCACCTGGAATGGGGTAACCCCGGGTGTACTGACAGACTGAGGAATGAGAGGCTGGAGAGCACCACTGCAGAAAGGGACCTGGGGCTCTGGGCCGATGGCAAGTTGAACACGAGTCAGCAGTGCCCTGGCAGCCAGGAGGGCCAACCCTGTCCTGGGGGGCATCAGGCAGAGCATCGCCAGCCGGGCAAGGGAGGGGATTGTCCCACTCTGCTCTGAGCTGGGGCAGCCTCACCTCCAGTGCTGGGCAGTTTTGGGTGCCACAGTGTAAGAAAGGCATTAAACCATTAGAGAGTAACCAAATGATGGCCAGGAGGATGGTGAAGGGTCTGGAGGAGAAACCGTGTGAGGAGTTGCTGAGGTCACTTGGTCTGTTCAGCCTGGAGGAGAGGAGACTGAGGGGAGACCTCATTGCAGTTAAAACTTCCTGATGAGGGGAAACAAAGGGGCAGGCACTGATCTCTTCTCTGTGGTGACAGTGACAGGACTCTCGAGGGAATGGCCTGAAGTTGTGTCAGGGGACGTTTGGGTTGGGTATCAGGAGAAGGTTCTTCGCCAGAGGGTGGCTGGGCACTGCAATGGGCTCCTCAGGCCAGTGGTCACAGCACCAGCCTGACAGAGCTCAAGAAGCATTTGGACAATGGTCTCAGGCACATGATGTGATTCTTGGGGTGTGTGGTGCAGGGCCAGGAGTTGATGATCCCTGTGGATCCCTTCCAATTCAGGATATTCTATGATTCTATTAGACCTTACTGCAGAACTCTAACCACAAGATCTTACTTCTCTTTTAGGCTTCCTCCCTGAAACAATGTAAATGACATGTCCAGTTTAAAAACATTCTGGTTTCATTGTGTCACTAGTAATCATTATCAGATTAAAGAGGAAAACATGATACTAAATAAATTGCAATATGTACTATCTGAGTGTCAGCTGTTACAGTATTGCAAGGTTTTATGTTTAATCGAGGCCTGAGTATACTGAACCTTGACTTCCAAGAAATTTCAGCACATGCAGTTTTTAAAATACTGAAAATGCTTATTTGATTTTTGTACATGCTGTTATTTCCATTAACAAATTTAAAATGTCCAATGAAAATCCTACACTAACAGAATTAAATATTATTTATCTGAAAGTAGTAACATTTCCACAGGACAAATTATAATAAAGATCTTCTCCTAAACTTGCTTTATCATAGCTACAGTATACGTGAAGGTCTGCAGTGGATCAGATTATGTGTTCAGCAGTTAAGACATTGCACATTAAAAAAAAAAAAAAAGAATTCAAAAATCATCCTGAGCACTGGATGTCATTTGCTGGAAAAGCAGCAATTCACGGTTAACCAGGATGTAATTAAAATTCCTCATGTGAAAATGCACTCCTATCTGTAATTAAGCAAGAAAAGCTTTAGTTTTCTGAACATACACATGTATGTATATATGTGTAGATATATATTGACATATGTATGTATGAGTACATGTATACCTGTATGCATGCATATATATACATATATATATATATATATATACATATATATATATATATATACACATGTATTGGAAACAAGGAAAAGATGAACCTCTGTCATGAGAAAAGTGAGGAAAATGAAGGTTTTGCCTAATTTAAACAATTAATCATGCGTGGGCACACTCTTTCTTACTGACAAGTACTGCCGCTACTTTTTAATTAACAGGTATGACATTCATAGTGTAAGAAAAGTACAAGTTTTTCACAAAGTACAGACAACCACTTTTGTTACGTTAATGTATCACGGTCATGAACTAGAAGCTTGTCAAGCCTTTAATTTACTAAATCAAAACTCTGCTATTATGAAGTGTAAGAATGTCCAAAGCATTGCTCCTGAAGCCAAGAAGTTGAGAAGTCTTTAACATGAAATCTTGGATGCAAGTGAGAAGCATCCTACATGTAAGTGTTGATGTCTTCCTGGTATTGGGAGGTCCAGAACTGTAGTCATCACTGTAAATGAGTGCTAATTGCTTGAGGCCAATGACTTTTCTCCATCTACTGCAAGCTGTGTTCCTGTTAACACATGCCAAGACTGCTCTTGCTGCCAGGGCACACTGCTGGCTCGTGTTCAGCTTGCTGTCCACCAACATCCCCAAGTTCTTTTCAGCACAGCTGCTCCTCAGCAATTATCATTATGAGAGGCTACCCCTTTCAGAGGGCAACCTTTTTGCACCTTCCTTCTTGAATTTGCAGGGATATTCTATGATGAGATGTTGAACTGCAGAATTTTCATTACACATTGTATTTAAAATAAACTATAAAGAAAATGGGTTTTTTCCCACTGTCAAGGACATTTTGTAAAACTGGGAATTAAATTCAATTGCTTTTCTACTTACAAATAAGCATAGTTGTTATAGAATCTGTTAAAGATAATAAAAGCAGTATCAACCTAGGTAGTTTTTACTGATAATCTGAACAATACTACAACTTTTGAAATTTTCTGATTAATGTTTCTTTAATTTCATAACATTGCAAAGAAGTTTGTGTAGTGTGCTTGATTTTCAGATTGCATTTATCACTCTGTTCTTTCAATGGTTTGGAGAGCTTCTCTTAAGCTGTCTTCACACACTTAGAAATTTCAGCAGAGCTAAGAGGCTTTCAACAAAACAGCTGGCGTCACTTATGAAGAATAAAAAAAGAAAGCATGTCTGAACCTCATGCTCAGTGGAAATTTTGAGGTAAGGACCACAGAGCAGATTGAGGAACTTTTCTTGCTATTATGGTGACAATGTGACAACACTCAGCCATTTTCAAGCAAAATAAAAGTGTTCTGGTTACTTGCAAAATTTTGAATCTTCCTGTACCAGAGTTTGCTTTCTGAGGAAAGAATTTGGAAGTATTCTATTTCCTGTATCCCTGTAAAAGAATGGATCATAGCCCTGAAACAGATTAATAATGGTGCCTGAATTCTATAGAGAATGAAATGTTGAGATTGATTTATGCAGGGAGATTATATACAAATTAATAAAAGTATATAAAACATCCTAATTCAGCAGTAACTTTTGGTTTGTAGGTTTTTTTGAAAGAAGATTTTTGCAGGGATGAAATACAATTAATTTTAATTATTATGAGAGTATTGGTAATATAAGCTTCATTGCATCTTTTCTAAAGCGTGCAAGGCATTTTCTATGCAGCATAGACAAGAATATCTGACATAAATCAAATTAAGGAGTAAATAAAACATTAAAAGATAGCAGGCTGTGAAAACAGGATTGAGCATGTTGCATACAATTAACTGAAAGCCAGATTAGTCTTTCAGGTTTAGTTTTTAAGTCCATATGTTAATATCAAATGGGCAGTTATTCTTCTTTTAGTTCCTGTCACAAACTGTGTCTAAAAGAATTACTCATCTTGATTTTACAACACTGTGTTGAGGAAATTGGCACATTTAGCTAGTTGCTTCAACATTTCATCTACTTCCCTATTAAAAATCTGCATTTTATTTTGAAGCCAAGGGTTCCAGCCATTGAATCTAGATGGTGTCTACCAGAATGAAGATGGGTTCTTGTAGAAATGATATTTGAAACGCCATTAAATTTTCCCTTAGTGAAGTAAAGAGACCAAGTTCCTCACACTTTCTTATACAAAACATGATTTCCTATCATTCTTGACATTATTCTCTGAATACGTTTTAGTTTCAAATATCCTGCTTGAAGTGTAACTATAAAAGCTGAACATGATATAACTGTAACTCTCCTCCTACATCTGAATGCAAAACTACTCAGCATTCCCCCTTCATAAAAACAAGGACCTCTTTCCTATCTGGGTCACAGCTGGGCTGGGAACTCAAAATCTCTTGAATAACTCTTGAGATACTCGGCTATACTCAAGTAGTAACTGTTGAAAAACTACATTGCAATTGTCAGGGTGTACATTCTTTGCTTTGTAAATTATACCTTTACTTTCCCATGGAGGAGTACGATCTCACTGCATGAAGCTTGACACTTTATACAACCCACTTCACTTTCTACTCTTTGACACTGTTCTGCAATCTGCACTTAATTTCAAACTATCTCAGTAATGATTTTATGTCCCATTCTAAGCCACAGGTAAAATATATAAACAGTGTATGAGAAAGGTGTAATACTTGAAGAATGTTACCTAAATAGCAATTTATGATTTCCAGTAGCTGAAGCTTCTTCTTCCTTCACTTGGGTTTATGAACTGTAGGGAAGGCTTTTTGAAAATAATACCTTTTTTATTTTCTCATGGAGATCCCCAGTATGCTAAGTCAGAATTAAACACTTACTAATTAAAGCTGTTTTTTAATAAGAAACTAAAAGTGTAACAAAAGAAACAATTTAAAGATTATGAAACATGCAAAAGGCAGAGAAATAGATTGCAATTCTTTTCTATCCATGTAATATTTTAATATGGAAAGTAAAAAGCCAAATTCTTGTATGAATATATACCTGTGATGTTTAAAACATATTGGGGATGAAACTAACCAAATTGTACATGTTATGTAAAGAAATGATTCTGGTAACAAAGCAGATTAATTTGTATGCATATCATAAAGTCTGTTGTCACAAGCAGAACGAGGATGTTGAGGTTTTAGCATGGCTTGCGGGGGCACAACAAAGTTACATCTGTTTCTGTGCTGGTGTGGTTAGCACAAACTATGTAGAGTGAAGAGACATACCATTTTTTGCCTGAAGTGATAAGCTGACTGGGTTCTATTCTGAGATTCATGTATCACATATAGATGCTTTGATCTGCTACCCCTAGACTCTCCTTTCAAAATATGACTGTCTTTAATCAACAAAGAAATAAACCTGTCATTATTGACATCAGGTTCTAAAAATCTGAAAAAATATTTACTGCCAGATAAATTTTTTATCTGGTTTGTTAGTTGTTGTCTAACTGTAACTATGCCAGTTCCTCTGTTTTTGTATGCTGCTATTGTTTTTTTGATACAGAATTGTTTTACACCTCAAGAAGGTAATCTAGAAACCTTGTAGGGAACATCATCAAATGTTATGTGGGTACTATATTATGTCATGCACACTTGGCTAAAAAGTAATAAAGATATATTAAAATATAAAAAATATTCTGTGCAGATAGCATTCTCAGCAAAGGGTAAAGGTTTGTGGTTCCCTATGGGTTATATGACTTTGATGGGATTATTTGTATTCTTAAATAGCATCATATGTTTGAATACTTTGCTGAATCAAACCAGGGAAAAGAACCTTTAAACATTTTGTGCAATTTTTATGAGGGTAATGCTGAATGCAGAAAAAATATACTCCACAAGGAAGGAGCAGTGTTCAGATATGAGCTACTAAGGCAGGGTAGAATGCCGAAAGTATGCTAATACCTTGGGCAGCTGACAGACTACAAATAGACTATACTGAGTTCAGATAATCATAGTTACCAGTTTTCCTGTATTTAGTCTTCAGGGAACTTGACACTGTAGATCAGACTAATACCAGAATACCACTGAGAACTGAGAATTTATTAGGCATCTCCATTTTTAATTCCAGGGGAATTATTTACAAAGAGCATTCTGGAATGTATGTCACAAAGGTTGATGAAAAAAATAGTTCCTATCGACTTATAGCAGCCATCAATAGACACAAGAGAAAGGAAAAATTGGATAAAACTACATTTAAACACAAACATCCTACTAACAACTTCCAGGAAAGCCAGTAGACTCAGACTTCATACAGAAAAAGAAACTACCACTTCAGCTGTAAGTAAGGAGAATATTTGAGCAGGACTCTGCTTAATCTGCCTCAGAAATCAACAGTCTCTAGGTGTCATGGTGTGCCATAGATATTTTTAGACAAGCACCTATCACACATGAAAATCTGCAGCATGCATCTGGAGTATATGGTGCCCTTGAATGCACCAAGTGAATAAAAAATGGAGTCTTGGTGGATAACTGAGAAGGTTTGTGTGGAACCCCGCTGTGAATTTCAGCCAATGATGTGATGCTCAGATTCAGCAGTGGAGCCACAAACACTGCAGTGCTTGCTTGCCTACCCTGCTGCTTCACGTCAGGACCCGCTTGGGGCCACATGCTGGGAGGGGACATGGCCAGGGAGCAGCACCTGTGACGCCCACACCTGCAGGGGAGAGAGAGCCTGCAGGGTTTTAGCAGGTGGTAGAGCTGAGATGTAATGCAAGGGTAGAAATAGAAAGGTTGAATGGCAAAGATTAATCATCTCCACTGTCAACAAACAATCCGTTTTCATGTACATGATGCCCCGTTTATCCTGATCTTAGAGAAAACACTGTTTTCATTTATTTTATTAGCTACAAATTGCAACATGTTTTCAAAGATTAACTGATTACAGCATTTAATTAATTAAAAAATTAATTAATTAATTATATAACAAAAGCTGAATAGATATCTTAGTGCACTTGGAAGAATTGGACATATTCTTTTCTTAAACCAAATCTTAATGAACACACTACCATCTCTAATAAAGTTCAGAAACTGGTTTAACTTTATTTAAAAATATCATCAGACTGTTTAAGATGAGCAAACCATAACTTTCCCTGTTGGTGGTTTTGCTGGTTTTTTTTTTATTTAAAGTAACAGAAAACGTGTAGTTGTAATGGGATTTTGCTCTTGCAACAATAAACAAAAAACCTTTTCTCATGGAAGAGAGGACTGGACTTGTAAGACATTTCTTACAGACTTTGAGAAAAAAGATTTCTTAATGTTCATGAACAACATTTCATACATTGATGTCTTCATATGTGTTTTTTTCCCCATCAGTTGATTGTGCTTCTTTGAATCTTTGGAGAAAGACTGTAATATCCTATGAGAAGGAAAAAAAGAAATTTTAAAAGATCATCTCATGTTGCAGCCTGAAAACTGCAGTAATGACACCTTAAAACTTGCGGTAGTAACACCTGTCTATCCATGGGGTGAGCTTTCCAGTGACTAGATTATGGTGAAAAACTAGCTTTGGTGGAGGTAAATTACACATTCCCCACATTACAGACAATGTCTTCCAGCAGGGCACTAGAACTCACTCAGCTGAGGTGCTGTAATATCACTGAGATGATGTTTTCATGTTATCCACAGGAATTCATTGCTTTTGGAGGTTTTACAGAACGACACTGTGTTAAAATGCAACTCTTAAACAGAGATCTTAAACATCAGCTTAAAATTATTGGTAAAGAGAGGTATGAAGACTGTTGTTTAAACCAGTAAATGTTATTCAGAACATACAAAGGCAAATTCTTCAATTAAGGGTTTTTTAAAAAATATGTCATATTTCAGACTGAACTTTAACAATTCCAGGAAACAGATATAAAAGAAAATAAGTAACTAACACTTGGAATAATATATACCCACAACAGATTAATTTTCTGCTTAGTTCTTTGTAACATATTATCTGAATTGTTAATTTTCAATAATTTTGTATTAGCAGAATCTTCCCCATTTCCCATTTCAGCAATACTATCCATTGTAGGATGTGTAAATAGGATGAACAAGTAATGTCTGGTTTAAAAAAATAACATGCTGAGTGTTCAATATAAAGATAAATATTTAACTTTCTAGCATTTTCTGATATTGTCAGAATATGCTTTTTTTTCCTTTTGGAGAATAAATAACAGTCAGACTTTTTATATATATATATAGTAGTTTTATATACATGTTGTCCTATATATATATTTTGTGCATATTTTGAAGATACAGCCTTTTTTCAAAAGCAGGACCTGCCTGAATGTAATGATGCCTTACAAACTTGCAAAATATCAGAAGCATTTCAGTGAATACAAAACTATGCTAAAAGAAAATTTTACCAGTCCCTAGTTTTAGAAGGTTTCACTAATATTTATCTTTGACTAAAGGAAATACTTCACTATAAGAAGGCCTTTTCCAGCAAATTGAGTCAGAAAAAGTAGTTTCAATCCTGGTTTGACAAAAATAAATGTTATCAAATGTTATACTAAATACTGTCAAAAACCAGGAGAGAGAGAGATTTTATACGATTTTACTATTTACTATAAACAGATTTACTATGTCTGTCTTTAATGAAGGAACCTCACTTTTTTTTAACATGAACACATATTATTTATATTTCTTTAATATAAGAAACAACATCTTTTCTGTACCATTAAATTTTCTAAGACTATTTAGGGATGGGATACATGCTCAAGAGAAGCATAACATAGGTCTCTTTTTTTAATGAGGTATTTAAACACTGAGTTAGATTTTCCTTTTCTTCCACACTGGGACATTTAAAACACCACATGAAAAAAGCTTCTTGGGTTTCACAAGTATTACAATTACAGCTTATGACTAGACAGTGATACAGCAGTCCTCTTTTTAGGTCAAAGCATTTGATACATGGTCCAGTTCATAATTTGCATTTAGTATAATCTGCATGAACTCTCCCTATGACAAGAAGCACTTTCACTTTGTGAAATGATACATGGAGTTCTGAATGTTCGTTGAATTGTGTAATAAATTGCTGCTGTGGGTATAAACAGGTTTTGTAATTATTCTTCAACATACTAATAAGTGTTATTTGATAAAGACATGTTAACTATACATTAACAGCAATCCTGCTTCAATGGAACTGCTCTCTGAAAGAATATCTGAATTATGTTACTGAAATGATTAACAAAATGACCAACAGTAACAGCAATAACCATATGACTATGACAATTAATTTTAGAAAGAACAAGCATAATGCAAGGGCCTGTGCTAAATGTATTCAAAACAGAAACACATAGAAATGTGATGTGACATCCCTATCTCCAAAACCAGAGCTTTTTAAAAAGGGCTATTCAGGATTTGAAAGCAGAATAAGAAATGTAACACAATTTATCCAATGCATAATATTTTTGATATAAACAAACTGAATTATCAAACTATCTTATCTTCAGTAATTATAAGAATGTAGTCCACCCAAATTAAAAAATACTGCATTAAGAATTATAGAAGCAGAATATATCCCAAACTTTTCCTTTAAATTAATCACTATCAAAATGTAGAATTACTAAAATATATGGTTGTTTCTGTATTACCATATATGTGACAGTAAATAATGAGCCCTGTAGACAACCCCTTAATTGACCAAACCAAATAGACAAACACACACAGCAGAAAAAGCAGATTACTTCCTTTTCCCATCTGAATCAGCTGATCTAATAAAAATCTTCTCTCATTTTTTATTAAATTTATTTAAAGAAAATTTAATTGAGCATGTAATGAAGTGCCTTCATAAACATACGTTTATGTGTCAGCTGCCTATTCTCAAGGAATAAATTTCATCTGATAAATGAAAAAAATGTGTTGATAATGGTAAACACTTGAAAGTTCTAGATAGGACCAGAAAACTTTGTAATCAGAACAGAAAAGACAAGATGAAAAAGTAATAGAATTCCTGGGCTTATTTATTTCTAGAAATTTTTACTAAGGCTGACAGAAAGATCATCATCATGTAGTATGTTGCCAGCCCCCTGGCAGAGAAAACAAAATCCCTGCAAAAGACAATATCTCTCACACGGAAAAAATATTTTCTGAGATATGACAGATAATAATGGTTGAAATTGAACAGGTCATCAAGATTCAAAAGAATCAGGTATCCTAACTCAAATTTAAAAATTTGTAAGCTAGATATTCCCTTTATAGTTTTCAGCAAAACATTTTACTTTCTGCTGTTTATGACTGCATTAGTAGAAACATTTTAACTTTAAGAAACCACACCCTAACTTGCTATATTTATCTTGTAAAAGATCTCAAAATAACAGCACTTTGGTTGACTTTCATTTTTATAGACATCTCTGAGGAGAATTTCTGCAAAAATAATTGATGCTAAAAATACTGTCTTCGAAAGAAAAAAGTTCACCTGTTCCCCAAATATGGAATTGATACAGGAAAAATCATCCTGGAGTCTGTATGTTTTAGACCAGAATTGTAACCTACTCAAAAGAATGGCCCCTTGGTCTCTATGCCTGTTTACTGGAGAATATAACACTTTTTTTATAAACCTGAGTGTTGATTTCATGCATAAAACAAAAGTCTGTATTTAACAGTATGGTCAAGGAATGAAATAATCTGTGTTAAATACAGAAACCATAGAGTACTGTATTTGAGATACAGTCAGTATAAGCATTTTCAAGAGGAAATGTTAAGTATTACAAATGAGAAGTGAAGTTCTGTATCATCTAACTGTTGAGTCAGGAGATACAGGCATCAATGGAACCTGCCAAATAAGTGGAAAGATGTCTTATTTAAGTGGAATGATACCAATATATAAATAAGATGGGGAAACTCCTCTGGGCTAGAAACTTGTGCACTGAAACCCTCAGTTACTGCCAAGATTCATATACACTATCCTACAGGTCTTCTCATAGCCTGACAATTTTTATAACTGTACTGCCCTGAATATCTCCTACCAGTCAGAAATAACATAGGTGATTGATGGTAGTAATCAAATTTAAACATGTACTACAGTCTACTCTTTAAGCTATGTAACAAAGTTCCTCCTAGAAATGGTAAGGGAAGATTAGAAATTTTAATAAAGAATAGACACTGTGAGTTTGATTTTCAGCTATTTGCCAGTGTGAAAAAGTTTTAACAGAGTCCCTGTAAATTGCCAAGCATGCAGATATGGCTTTACTCTGATTACACCCTAATCAAGCTTTAATTTAGGTTTCATCACATTTGTTCTTCATGAAGAGGTTGCATCATGTTAAATGTTATGAAGTCAGTGAGGGTTTGTGTAAACAACAGTTCTTGATGTGGAACACATCTAGAGAGCTGGTTTAAAAAACGCTTTGGTCTACAAGAAGTTCAGTGAGGTTGGAAAAAAATCAAATCAGAAAATTCAGTATTCAATTAAATAAAAGGAGTCAGGAAGAAAGAATGCAGAAGGGAAGAGAGGAATGACCTAACATTACATGGCATCTGTCTTCCCAAATTGGCTGAGACATCAACATAGGCAGGATGGATACCCATTTATAGTTATAATCTTCCATTGTATTGTCTTTGTCTTACATTTTCTATAACTTTCTACTGTAGCAAATGAATTTTTAACCCTCATTTTACTGACTAAATATATTCTTTTATTCTTTTATCTTTTACTAACAAAGCTTATGAGTGATGTAGTAAATGCTGGGCAATTCACATCCTACAAGTGAGGAATATAATTAAGAAATATCAAGTTACTCCTGAAGTATCATGTATCTTACTCAGATTTACATTTTGCGGGACACTATGGTGGTGATCATCTAAAATCTGTGAAGACTTTATATCTGATGTGGGACATGCACATGCAAGAATCCTCTCATCTTCTCATGCTAGTTTCTTACACCATGTATATTGAATACTTTTGCCATAGCTTGTTATCTTAAATAGGGTGATTCTCTGGCCCAAATTTGCCTTTTGTGCAACTGTTTTAAAGCATGTTTAAAGATAAGTGCGGGCAGCAGGGAAGCTCTAGAGAATGACAGGGAAGAATACTTGGACCTGTACTACCTCTGCATGCCCTTTTCTGCTGCCTGGTTGGCCTAGGATGGAACAGGATCTACCGCATATCCTACAGTGTCCTGCAATACGATCCTGTTGGGAGGATAATTCAACCAGACTCCTTTCTATGGATGGGGAGAAAGGCAAATCCTCATTGGACAAAGCAAATGGAAAACCTGTAGGCAGCTCCAGGCCAGCAAGACTCGTACAAAGAACAGGTCAGAATGCAGCACAGTCTTTGATGGATGGAATTTTCATGGGACACAAAACATCTGATCTACCCTACAGCTGCTGGGCTGTATAGCTGATCTATATGGCAAATTGGCAGTACCTGTATTAATTACATGTACATTTCTGGGATAATGCAAATTTAAGCATGTGTGCTTACAAAGTCTTTGGTCCCAGAAAGCAATACTTACAGGAAGTTTGTATTCTTGGCATGTGTTGATCAAATCTTCCATGAAAGGGTGCTTCAAAAGGAGTTCAACTGCAATGGGTGTCAGATCTTCAGCACCTAATTCTTGGTACATCCTGATGAAATGCTTTAAGTAAAAATAATACGTGGTCAATTTATTGTTTAAAAGAATTGTGGAAAAGCAAATACTACAAAATATTTTTTAACATATGATGCAAGCTACAAAACCTTTCTTGACTCACTCTTCCTACCTTATCATAGCTGTCTGCCTTCTCCAGAGGGCTAAATCTATGATTATTTTCATCTTTACTTCCTCCAGTATGAAACATTTTGAGTAGAGATGTCACTGAAACAATTTCTTCACCTGTGTAATTCAAGACTTCTTTTTCATCTTCTATTAAAGTCTTGTCATTTGACAGTATGTTGGGGCTTGAAGAATCCTAAAAAATTAAGCACAGGTATCATGCTTGGGAATAAACAGTCTGTCAGTAGATGATCTGTTTAGGTTAAACACTCAGGAGAACCAGTGGATTACACTTCCAGACTTCAGTTCTTACAAAACAAAAATCATCAACTCACACAAAATTATCTATTACACTGTAGGATAGAGGAATAGATCCTGAGAGTCCAGAAATATCCATAATAGTGGCATTACCAGAAATTTAATAAACAGCTTTTTCCAGGAAATGTGGCCAACATTGCACAGAAAAACTAGTATTTCTCAGAGCAACAAAACATAAAAATATTTAGTAGTTAAAACTACAATACCAAAAACTTTGTGTTTATTTAAGGAGCAAACTGGGTAATTCTGGATGTTCTCATGAAAAAAACAGTATGAATTTTCTAATCCAAATTAAGGAGTCACTGCAAGAACTGTGCTTTGGCCAACAGTTAACCATCTCTCCACAGAAACATATATTTTCTAGTTTATGCAGAAAAATTAAGTTTACGTTAAGCAAGCAATTAGGTAGTTTTGTGGTGATATTAGAGCTCAAAGAGACAAAAACCAAAAACTAAACAAAAAACCTGCTGTAGAGATTTGTGAGCACAAAGATGAGAAAGGACCTCACAAAGGTGAGCAATGCTTTGACTAGGTTATGCCACCGTGTAGACTAGCCAGTAACAACAGGAAATTGCATTTAATTGAACAAACCATTTCTTTCCCCATTAGGAGGGAGAGACTGCTGAGGTTCAGTCACACCTGTACTATGTGCCTTGGGCCTTAATGTATTTTATTTTGAGCACAGGAGGACCAGAGTCATTCATACAGTCTTTTTAATACACAGTAGTCAGCACTGAAGTTGTTCTGTCTCTCACAGCATTGTTTACACTGAACTGTGAGACCTACACAAGTGATAACAACATTGTTTAGACTTAGAACGAAGTGAGTAAAAGAAGTCTCAAGAATGTGTGTCTGAGCTTCCCTTAACAACATGAAGGCTTCAGATGTATTTCTGTAGACAGATACCAATGAGAAGTGGTTACAATTATAAGCACAGAACAAAAAAAAAGAGAAGAGACAAATTAGGTGCAGTTCTGTTAAGTGCCTACGTATGAGCCAGCTACCTAGGACGTAAAACTTCCTAGAGATGAGCTGGATAGCTCTTTATATTTCACAGATGAATGTTCCACTGACAACATTTACTAAATTTCCAGTACCTGGAGTGAGAATATTTAGATCACATGTAAACAGCCACAGAGAAACAATGGTTTGGGTTCTTAATTTGATCCTGAAAACCACTTTGGATGCCTTCAGGACTCTGTGTATTTGACGGAGCTTGGCTCAAACATGACATGATATCAATGCACAGTTTAGTTTTTGCCCCCTTAATGAAATGCTGGCTCTACTAAAGCCTATAGAGAAACTCATTCACTTCATTCAATTCAGTTTCACATTCAGTGGAATGGGATTTCTTTTCTTGTCTTTTGTCTGTATTCAACATTATTGTTTAGGTGCATAGGCAAGGAACACAAGGCAGAAGAAAAAAGAAAATATTAAAATTATGTTCTATCAGTCCTGTCATTCTGAGCACCAGCTTAGACAACTATAAAGTCAAAGAGAATCCACATAAGCAAGATTAATTTAACATCTACTTCTTGGATATTCCTCGGTTTCCAAGGGGACACTCCAAGGTGAATTAGGCACCCAATCTATCTGTTTAATACACTGTGAGACATGTATCAGACATAGCACAGATTGACAGAGCCAACGCCTCCAGTGAGAAAGAAGGCATGAGGAAATTCTCAGGTTAGATGGGACATCCCTTTCTTCTCAGAGATGCAGTTAATTCTGGCTGAAGGCAAATGCTCCCCATCATTAGAGACTCACAGCCTTAAGAAGTTGTTGACACACAGATGATAATGACAGTGCTATTACTTATATATTACAAAACTTCCAACAAAACAGATTAAACCAAACAGAAAATGAAAAAAAGGAGAACAGGTGTAGCTTTATATCCAGTGAGATGAAAGTTAGAACTTTCCACTGAAATATGGGAAATTAGGCACTGGTCCACAACATCTAATTGGGAGCATTCTGTGCTCTCCTTCCTAGAAAATGTGGAAAGGAATTTGTCTTATTCAGTCTCTTCAGTGTACAAAAACTCTGTTGTGCCAAATAAAAGACAGGGAAGTATAATAACTTCTGTCATTTGAAATGATAAAATGCTATTTTGCAGATGTATATGATTATCCTGTGTAGTAAAATAATGCCTTTTCTGTACTGTTTCTAGAGATCCGAACCGTACTTTAAGTTCTAGGCAAGTGCTAGTCACTGTGGTTGAGACAGGGCAATGAATCATTTTATAATCTGGAGCAGCAACCTCTTTACAAGGTGTGTACAGGTAAATAATATAAGTCTCAAAAAATGACTTTTACTTCAATACTAAGTAATTGATGCATGCATTGGACTAATTGCAGTTTTAAGACTGTAACAATAACAACAGACTCCAGAAATACTCATAATGTTCAAAAGACAAGTTTAATTTGATGTGACAATACATTCATCATGTTTGAAAAAATAATTTAAAAATTATTTTGTATAAAACTATTATTAATCCTTCTGGTTTATGGATAAACCTAAATACTTGGAAATAACACAACAAAGATGTGTCTGAGTATCCCAATTAGTGGGTAACACAGTGGAAAATAAAGTAAGACCACCAATAATATCAGGTTTTGTATCTTGAGATAATATTACTGTAAGTCACACTACAGGGAATGACAGCTGGCCTAAGATTAAGCAAAAGAATTACTTCCATTTGTAAGTACAAGAAGTAGTCACCAGTAAGTATCTTAAACTTTCATTATTATTTGGCAAGCAAATTTCCAGACTTTTGAAAGAGTCCTTCTGAGTATTATTACCAATGCAATGTTCCCATGAATTCAGTGAGACTACTTGTAAGGACTAGAGATACTCAGTATAAGCAAATATAGAGAAACTTAGTTCATTTATAATTTGACAGCACTACTACTATTCTCTAGTATTTTTCTGTAATATTTTACCGCACATGGAAGGGAAGCTTCTTTTTTTCTGTGAATATATGTTCCAGTAGCAATGCTAAATGCTCTGTATACACCTTCAACTGGATCAGAGTGGGAGGCAAAATAAAGCAGCATCTCAGTATAGTTCAGCAGAGCAGGGTCTTTTCTGGTATCCGCAAATAAACTGAAGAAAAGCTATAAAGGGCAAAAATACACAAATTAATTTCTATAAGTGGAATTAAGCAAAATGCAAATCAAGGACTGTAGGGAAAAGGATGAAATACAGTAATTACTGCTAATAAGAGCCAACTATACTTAAAAATATGTTGAGGCTCTGCAAATCAAGGCTGTGATAATTCATAAATATGTGTTAAGTAATTCAAGGAAACAGAAATTGAATTTCACAGAAAAGGGAGAAATCAATACAGCCTTGTATCATGACAAATATGTTGAAAGCATTTTTTGTGTTCGGATTATTATTAGCCCCCTCTTTCATGGAAAATTCTATGAGCTCAGATGCAGTGATCATTTGCCTCCCATTCTTAACAAAGCTGGTTGTTTTGCAGCAAAATTAATGTCATTCAAATAAAAAGAGGAATAATTAAGTCTTTCTGAGCAGACTATGATTTAGAATACTCAAGGATGATTCTTGGATTCCTTCCTACATTATCCTGAAGCACCACTTAACCTGAAAAAAAAAATCAAAAAAATGCAGCACTTACTGAAAAACAGAGACCCAAAAACCTCTGAAATGAGACCTCTCATGTTTGAATAGTTATCTTTTCAAAACACCTATGTTTTCAGTTACCTTTTTGAGGTATTTCAGCCTATCTAAAGGCACAGGTTCCTTGCAACTTTCTGTTATGCTTAGATCTTCATTTCCATTAAACCATAAGCCAGCCTGATTTCAAAAAAAAATAAATAAAAAGAAGTTTGTTTATTTTCACACATTGAAACAAGGTGGTCTTTATACTCTCACTCTTCAACAGAGAGCCTAATTTTTGGACTTAATCAAATTGAATTTGTTATTAATATACAATGACATGAGAATAATTAAGCTGCTGTTTATACATCATAATGGATACTTGAGAAATTACTGAAAATCAAGTAGGATACAAGTGAATATATAATTTTGAAAAAAGTGAAAATTGACTACGTAGTTCTAAGTCTATGCTACCAAAGAAGCTGATTATGATATGGAGTTTCTATGCAAGTATAGGTGCAGAGAGAGAGGACAGCTGAAGCAGCTCAAATTCCCAGTGGAAGGTTATTCCTGCTATTCTCAGTGAACATTCCTTGTCATTGTTCTTGTAATGGTAGTAGGACCTCAAAACAATTGCCATAAATTGCTCAAAAAGAATACAACAAAGATTGCAATAAAACCAATTCAGATTTCCTAATCAATCCAGTAATTTGAAATTAGAGGGCTAAACTTAAGTGTGACAATTTCTGTTCCTGTTCTTCTCATAACTGCATATGCAAGAGTTCCAAACCACAATACTATCAGTAACACAAACTGCAGGCCATCACATACAGCAGATACACAGGCAATATGAATCAGCTGCAGACCAAACTCTTCAGAGCAATGCAGATGGTTGAACTGAGTCACTTTGGACAGTCTCTGGACATTGCCAAAACATTCTCTTAGAGCACATATCTTATGTGCCTACCTATACAGTTCTATTCTGAAAAAGGAGCTTCAGCTGTGTTCATATGTGTGTTCATGAACTTTTAAAGTTCTTCTCAGTCTTAAAGTGAGACTGTAGATTCAGAATTAACACTCCCATGGAAGTTGGGAAGAACCAACAGGGAGTATAGATCTAGAAACAAATTAGTTGCTTACTGCATGTTTACTATCTTGTAATACTGAAGCAATGAAATTAATTGCTTGGTTATTATTATATTTGAAATAGGATCATGTGCTAGAAAGAACATTTCTGGTCTGTATGTCTTGTAACGGTTAGTATATTTGCAAACTCTCACACTTCAGTAAAACTTAATAGAAAAATAAATGCACAAAGATCTGCACTTTTTGTGGGTTTTCTGGCTTTGCAGAGTTGTTTCTTGGAAAGTCTGTGGTGGGCAGGGATTGGCAGGTGCAGCTAGAGTTTTAGATGAACCAAAGAAGTTCTGAAAATGACAAGCCTCAAGATGAACACAGCCTTTATTATTTTTTTTAAAAACCAACACTAGGTGATTGGAAAAAAATTACAATAGAGGCTCTATGAAATTTATTCAAAACAGTTTGAAAATTATATTTAGTATCACCAAACAAATCTAGAAACTGGCAAGACTGTGTAGAACACACACATAGATATGTTGTAGCGGGTTCAGTTTGTAACCAGGCAGAAACACCAATTTAATGCAGTGGTTTGGTCCAAAATACTCATTACTATTTACCTTCTGTGAGATAAGAATTAGGAGAAACGCAAAGGAGGCACCAAACTTGAAAGAATAAAAAAGAAATTTATTAACAGACCTAAAAGAGGGAAAAAGAAAAAAAAAAAATAATACCACACCTTCAGAACTCTTCTCCTCCCCCCACCTTCCTCCCTTCTCCCACTGACAATGTGAAAAAAAACAACCCTTAAGATGTTCAGTCTGTTTACCACTTCCATAATAACCTTGTTCAGTCCATTTAGGAAGAGGAGTCTCTCTTGTTCATGCTATGAAAACATTATCACAATCAGCCAGCCACCCGGGTTGGTTCTCTGCTCGCATGTGAGTCCCTTACCCCAACTTGCAGCTTTTCCCACAACTGCTTTCGAGGGTCCACTCTTGAATTACTGGGGTACAATTTTAAGGTTGAGCCGTTCAGAAACAAAAGTTCTCTTCACCCATCTCTGGGAGCATTTCACCTCTAAGAATAGAGGCCCTTCTCCTTCCCTGGGAGCAAAGGGTCCTCCTCATCTTCATCTCCAGGACTATCTCTGGGAGCATCTCTAGGAACTGAGGTCTTCTTTTCCATTTGGAGCAAAAGTCCTCATCGCTTCTATCTCTCCCTGTTCAAACTTCTCATTAAATTAAGCTGTGTCAGCATCTGCCTATCTCAGCGCAGGTGCTTTTGCTCACAAGTACAAGTTGAACGCTCCACTCCCCATGCCTTCATGAAATTACAACGGGATGCTCTGATATATCATAGCTTTACAACAGAATTTCAGCTTTAAGCATCTCCTCTTTCTTCTCCCTCAGGTTTTCAGCTCTTCATAGCAATAAAAGGGTTAATCCCACCTGGGCCTTGCAGCTGGAATTTCGCTTATTGCTGTTGGTCACCTGGCCTCTGCCGGACAGTGGTGCAGCTTCAGCTGAATCTTGGCCTCACTGGAGGGGGGGTGAAGCCGAGCCGCTCCGGCTGCCCCCAGCAGGGCTGTGGGGGTGTTCTGCGGGTGGAACAGGGCCCATCGGCTCCAGGATGGCCATGGCCCAGCCCAGCCTGGCCTGAGCAGGGCCTGGGCCGGGCCCGCTGGGCCCCGCATGGGGCCCGCAGCCACCTGTCCCAGCACCAGAAACGAGAGAGAGATGTGCGGGGTGGGGTTTGTCTATTCTTAAATGTGGATCACAGAGGCGGTCACAACTTTAAGTGGCTCAAAGAATTGTCCATATTCAAACTGGCCAGCTGACAGGTTCTGTCAGATCACAGAGGAAGATGTAAGCACCCCTTTGCAAGAACATCACTTCCGGGACTATGCTTGCTAACCCATGACAGATGTGCATCTATAGACAATTATATGTGCATATATATGATACTTACAGCTATTATGGCCTACGAGAGAGAACCAGCAGTCATTCTAAGTATGATTAAAAATGCAAAGTAAAAGTAAGTGAAAATGAGCAGAATCTTGCTTAAAGAACAAAAATGTATTCATTTACATTTGTTATGTAAATGTAAACATACTCTTTTACGAAACTACCTTCCTGAAAAATCTTGCAGAACTATGTGACAATTCAAATAGAAGTTGTCTTCAGAGAAATGATCAAAGAATTTTATAATTTTCCATGTATTCAAGGTTTGAGGAATGATCTTAACTTGAGAAAATTAATTATTGGAAAAAATCTAGAATTATTTAATTAAAATGCAGCTGATGAGATGAAACTGAAATCCTTATTTTTGCTTGGAGCAAATGATCTTATTCAGTGTCAAGTAAGTTAATAGTCATCAAAGTGCACATGGAATGGTTTCTTTAAAACAGAAGGGATTTTCACTTGAGATTAATTTATGGGAAAAGTAGGAAAATCAAGTAAAAAGTAAGTTTAATTAGCCTGACTTGTGGAACTGTGGACAAGATACATACTAGGCTATCGATTTCCTGAAAACACTTTTCAGTAGAAAGCTCCCTCAAACCCAAAGCATTTAAAATTCAGACTGAGTTTCTCAAAGTGAATAAACCAAACAACATATCATTCACCAGAAAAAAACTTGCTAGAAAAGATAAAAGGATTATAACCTGCATGTAGTGCTCCTCTGTAACAAAGCCTGATCCGGTGACATCAACAGACTGGAAGCCATGCAGTGTTTTGAGGAGCTGTGTCACAGAAGGCACTGGCCAAGGCTGTGCTGCTGCCAGCAAGAATCTGCGCCAGTCAGTAAGTTCTGAGTTCACTGTGAATTCACGTGCCAAATTTTGGAACTATAAAACCAAAATAATAAATATTGTCAAATACATGTGCATAAACACACTCTTTCAATATGCTATGTATCCTTAGGTCTTTTCCTGGATAGGATAGATAAGGTTCTGCAGTGCCATTTCATATTTCTAAAAAGGGCATGTATAGCTAAATGAAATAGGGCATGGGCCACTGTGTGTCGACTGTCATGTGCAGTTGGTATTCTCTAAATAAATACCCTAAACAGGCATCTATATCTAAACTGCTTATGAGATATCATTCCTTAGAACAGGCTAACCCCTGAACCATGCTCTGTTTTGTGAGTACCAAGAACTGAACTGACAATTCAGCAGCATGAGCACAAAATCCTTGGTCCTGTGCCCTGGCCCTGTTACTCTTACAGGTGTCCACCAAGCAGCTTTTCTCTGCTCCAGCATTATTTATAGTTGGAAAAAAGCCATGCTAGAAAAGCTGCTTTGCAGCTTGCTGTGTATGTCTTTGCACCAATGAAGTTGTTGCATGTATTCAGCAGAGGAGAACACATGCAGAGGCTGTGTCTGAGAGGGGGAACCAAATCAGCCAAGGTCAATACTGCCCTGTGTCATGTCTGCACGGCCTTCTGCCCCACACCCAGATCTCTCTGTCAAGGGAAGCGTCTGGGTTGCTCCAGACTGCAGTCTGAGAGGAAGCAATGTGTTCACAAAAAGAAGGGCCAGGGGCAGCACAGAGTGAGACAATTTGGTGACATTGTGGATAACATCTGTCCTAACATTGGCCAGAACAGCACTGATTATTATTTATTGAAAATTTGTTTGAGATTCTATTAAGTCACACAGTGATGAAATGGTGAGTTCAGCTCAGAATATCTTGTGCAAAATAAATATATACCTTAGCTTATGCTTTGTGAGTTCCCTTTTGTAAGTAAGCTTGTGCTTCCACAATAAATTTCAAAGTCTAATTCAAAAATGGTTAAGGAAAGAAAATTCTATTATTAAAATAAAGATAGGATTTATGAGCACTAAAAGTTCTCAAAGAATACAGAACATGAGATACATGCACATTTGGTCTATTAGTAGACAATATTTGATGGATAGCTTTCCTTGTATAATTAATTTATTGTACTAAGATTAGGTTTTTATATAGTCAAGATGACAGATGGGACTAGTTTTCGCTAAACTCACTGGAACTACACAACTTTAAACTTTAACTGTAAAATGTTTTACTCATGCAGTTCATCTGTGTGAAGAATATATGAATAATGCTGTGAAATGATGTGGAATCCAATTAAAATTTTAATGTGAATCACAGTTTACTGTCAGAAATAGTTATCAAAACTGGCTGAAACAAGTAAAGATTTCCACTCCATAGGCTTACCAGCAACATCTGAAAGAAAAATTGACTCAGTATGGAAGATCTGGAAAGACTAAATTCTAAGTTTTTGTGTTGCTAAATCTGAAAACCTTGGACGATGTCTTAAGAACTGATATAATTGGAAAATTGTAAATAAATACACTCCTGACAAAATTTCTGGTACAGTGACTTCCATAATCCTTCTCTAGGGAAACAGAAGAATTTTAAAGAAAAACTGATCCTGTCCTATAATATTATAATCTTAATTTTATCATAATAAGGACAATGCTGCATCTTCTACACAAACCAATACTCCAGTTGAAGAGAATATAGGGGTTAACTTACATCTGGAAGTGTTAAGTTCTTCCATGCATCAGGAAAGCAATTTATTCCAAGATTCAAATTAACCAAGCCACTAAGAGTTTCAATAAATAATTTCTTTGGTATAAAACCTAATAAAAAATCAATATAGAAATATGTTTAGCCTTCTAAATAGACTTCCTCTGTTAAAAAAATAAAAATCTATTTTTTCATTTTAATGCTCATATGAAAAAGTTGTTTATTTTCCTATTATGCACTACTGATAATGCTAATATCTTCCAAACCAAACATAAAATCTCCTCATTTATAATTAATCATGTGTGACCTATCTAATAGCAAAATTTCAAATATTTTTCTGCACTGCAATTCTTCTCGTACTTGTCCTGATCTGAATTAAGACCACTAATCCAACCTCACACAGTCTACACTGACAATTAATGAGCTCTTCACAGACACCAATCACACAGAGTTCTGTGTATGGAATACCTACCAACTTTTTCTTCCACTCTGCTCTTTCTAATTAATCATAAATCTATCTTCACTCTTTAAAGCAAGTGCATGCTAGAGAATGGGCTGAAAAACATGCACTGTTGAACTCTGAAACAAACTTTAACTGTTTGAAAAGCTTCTCAGAACCGATGTGTGTGAGTCAAAAACAGCTCCATTAATTTTATTTTAAATAAATCCTAAGAAAAAAATAAATAAGTGCAGCAAATCCTATTTGTTTCTTAAGCAGGAATAGATTTGCTTATGAGCAAACAGAAACTTCAAACTTCATGTATAGTATTAAAAACTAAAATTATGTATAAAAAATTTTAGCAGACAGATATGAGTCTTTTCTTTCAGAAATGCACTTTGCTGGGTCAATGAGAGTTCACTGCAAAACAAAAACATTAGCAACAAAAATATAAAATAAGTTTCAAGTTCTTTAAATTTTTAGAGATAAAGCTGATTTGGTCAGGTTGTGATCAATTCCCTTGCATCAAAACAGGAGTTTTCAGATTACCTTTAAAAGCAAACACAATCACTGGAAAGACTTACTTATTTTTTTCCTTTTTCTAGTAAAACTTCTTGTTCTTTTGAAAAGGCATAGCTGTACACATTCTATGGCTAAGACAATTTGTTTGAAATGAAACAGTGAAGTAATTTAAGTTTATGAAAATGATATGTGGTAGGAATATAAAGAATGTGTTTGAATACTAATTTCATCACATCATTTATTCAAAATCAAGTTCCCAATCTGAATGAATGGTCTGCGTCTCTGTAGACCTGTTTACCTCCAATCAGGATTACCTCCAAATCCAGGATTAATGCTCTCAGCATCTTAAAAAGCAGAGAAATCCTACACATATATAAGCTTGGAGAGA
The DNA here is from genome assembly GCF_965178545.1 of Coloeus monedula. NCBI lineage: Eukaryota > Metazoa > Chordata > Aves > Passeriformes > Corvidae > Coloeus > Coloeus monedula. The sequence goes on from NC_138822.1 coordinate 73,595,381, forward strand.
AGAGGACAAAAACAGATTTGGAAAGCTAAAAGTCTGTTGGAAGAGGAAGAAGGAAGGGAGAAACACCTGGACTTGAAGCCTTAGTATCCTCCCACATATTTCAGCATGAAAGCAAAAGGTGGGGAAAAAATACCGTCAAACTGTAACAGTGTTCTGATGTGACATCTTGAAAAGTTTTTGAGTTATCTACATTGAGAAAGAACATCTTCTAAAAATCATGTGATAAATCATGTCCTGTTTACTGACGCACACTGGATTGCTAATATAATAATTTTAAGGTAATCAGAAATTTGGGTTCTTTTATAAAACTTCAAGCTTCACGAATCAGATCATTTTCATATGGCACAATGAAGCCTACATCACAGAAGCAAAATTACTGGGACACTTCATATAAGGTTCAATAAGCCAGGTAACATTTTAGTGGTTCATGGGGAAAACAGGCTACGGTCCATGAAGGAGCCAATGAACAACAAAAAGCAATAGGGGAAATTTTTACATCTTCTTTGCAGACTCAGATTTTTTAGTGCTTTACCATGAAGATCCCAGCTATGATAATTTTTATTTCATTTTTTGCTAAACATTTCCCTTTCCACATTTGATCACTGGCAATCTAACTTAGCTTTCTGTCACACTATCTTATGTTTTATTAAACTGTTCAACTTCTACTATGATTTCCCTTTATGACAATAAAAAATGTAGTTCCTGTATTTCTTAGGAGTTTCTGACTTCCTGAAATAAAATTTGGTTTTATGCACAAAATTTTAAAAGGATACTAATATTGTCATATCCCTTTTTGTGAGGCTACATGACTTCAGAAACATACATGAAAAGTATCTGAGGTGTTGGGGTTCCTCCGGCGGGGGGGGGGGGGGGAGAACCCCCAACACATGGAATTTAAAGAACTTGCATCAAAACTAATGTCTGAAATGGGATTAAAGGATTGCAATTTCAACTCTATTCACAATTTATATAAACTATATAATTGTTTATATTAACTATAGAATTACTGATGTGCTGTAGGGCAATTACTTTTACTTTACTACCTCCTCATGAAACATCTGATGAGGGACAATTCCAAAGTTATAGTAGTTCAAAGCCTTCAGATGGACTGTGACTTAATTCCTCCTGACATACATAGGAGGAATGAGGGAGTCTCTGAGAAATGGAGGAAATCCCTCATGAACAAGAAAACAAGACATGAAATACTTTCCTCACTGTGTTTTTAGATATTTTGTCTAGATTTCATGGAGTTAGGTATATAGTACAGAGCACAGAACTGTTTTTGAGTATCTGATTATAATGCCAAACAAGAGGTGACTCATCATTTCAGCTCAAGGGCTGTCAGTGCTTCATAATCATGGAGAGATGCTGAGAGTGGGCAGCTACACAGATGATAACCAGAAAAGAATACTGGTGTCTGCAAATGGTATTCTGCAAGCAGTGAAAGAAAATAAAGTCCTCTATGAAGGAAAAAGGAAAACAATTCCCAGAACTGGCTTTTTTCCACTTAGCAAGACTCATTCCAAAACAGGTATGCTCTTTACAAAATCCTTTTGTAAGTACAAAATAAAAGGACCCAAACCTAATAAGTTTTAGTTTAATAATGTAGGAGACTAAAGAGAAAATTAAACATTTTTAATTAGAAGGAGTAGCAAGCATCTTGTAAAAAGAATCAGTATTCATGAAGATTTTGAAAAACTGGAGGGACGGTCAGGATCAGTAAGTAAGTTTCACCAGAAACAGACCAAAGTGCTTTTTGGAAACGGACTGCTCAAATTGATGCATTTATTACATTGCAGATAAAACAATTCAGGAACAGACTTCAAGCACATTGGAGAACAGGATTAGAATCCAAAGTGAACTTTAAAAATTGTAGATAAAATCTAGAATAAAAGGACAGTATCCAATAAAGATAAATGTCAAGTGCCCCACTGGGCTGAAATAGTGAACTGAATAAATATCACAATGGGAATCTTACTGCAAAAGTAAAATTTCTATAGAAAAGTCTCTAAGGATTATGGCAGATTACAATATCATCAGAAAGTACATGAGAAGTCATCAGAAATAATGCTTTTTTTTTTTCCCCCAGACATTAAGGCTTCTGCTATAGTATGATTTTGGAATCTCTAGATCAAGAAGGATGTATGTAAACTAAAGACTACCCAAAACAAAGCAGCAAGAATCATCACAGGCTTAGAAAGCATGTCCTGAGAGGTGAGGTTGAAGGAATTCTGCTGGTTTAATGGATGAAAAGAAGATGATGAGAAAACATGCCCCCTCCCTCCATCATGGAAGTGGCCTCAGTGTTACAGATACAAACCCACCATTTTTTTGGTTTTTCTTTCTTTTTTTGTTTTCACCTGCTGGACATCCTCGGGACATATTTTCAAGCTTTTTCTAATCTCAACATAGTTAAAAACCTCCATTTGACAACTCTGAGGGAAAAGAACCCTCTTGGTAATATGTGATTCAAGAGAAAACCCTTAGAATTAACGATTCTAATATATAATAAGCCTCATATCTAATAAGGCACCCCATGAAATATATATCCTGTTGCTTATTAGGCAAACTATATCCAAACATTTTTCTTTTTTTTTTTTTTTTTTTGCCTGAGAAATCACAAGTTCAGATATTTTATATAACACACAGTACTGATCTCTTTTTCTGACCCCTACAGACTAACTCTCCTGGAGTGGACTAATATCCTTTAATGAGGCATTCCTTCAAAACCTACTACTTCAAAACCTACTCCATTTCTGACACACTGTTTATACACAGAAGTAGCATGAACATCTATGCAAAACACCAAAAAGAGACTGTATGTGTACATCTATCTATCTATCTATCTATCTATCTATCTATCTATCTATATGTTTGTGTGGTATAGCATGGCAGAGTACAGAGCAGAGCTGTAGTACAGTAGGGTGTGGGGTACTGGGTATCTTCTGCTGTTACTACATTATGTTTTAAATTGAAAGTAGAGAGCGTCTTGATTTAGAAGAAGGTTGATTCAAAGGTGAATGACCTCATATTAATTTCTCCCAGATTACCTGTAGTACATCTTCATTTTCTGTTGGAGGAACTAATAAGGGTCTTTAACAATTTAATTTTAGCTATCTTTTGATAAAAATCATTGCTAATTCCTTGATGGTAGAAATATATGCTGCTGGTATGCTTCACCTTTTGAAATATCAAGTAGAAACGTGCATTCAGAATATTTAGGATTATGAAAATATATATTCTCTAAACCATACTCATTCTCAGCTCCTAGATTAAAAATCAAGATACAGCATTCTTATTGCAACCCCACAAATATTCTTACAGGTAAATAAAAAGTAGTTCAAGCTGTGAACTGTATTAGTAATATCCTGTCTGTAAGAGTACTTGTTATGGAAAGACTAATCTGTGCAATCAATAATCAGCACTGGAAAAAAGGATCGGTTCTGCCTTTGTAGGGAAGTTTTCAGAAGGACAAGTCTGAGAAAGGTCATGTTAAAGTTTATCTGGTTTGCACATTCCATCAGGGTCTGCATGGGGACAGCCAGATTTAGCAATAGCATGGTATCTTCTAAAAATATTTTCTACTCTACCCAATGTTATGGAGTTCATGCTCTTCAACATCTGCTCAGCAGAAGCTGTATCTGGTGAAGCAGAACTGGCAGCTTCCATGCAGGTAGCCCAGGCATGAGCTTCACTACTCTGGTGTGTATTTATAAGTTCAAGTTTGAAGTCATCAGTGCCAGAACAAAAATTATTAATATTTTCCCCCAAATCCACGTTATGTTTACGACATGGTACACAAAACATTATTCCTCTTTCATCATCATATTTTAACCAGGAGTATTTCATTAGCCATATTTTTGGAAACTGGTGATTCCTCTTTGTTTTCTGATGTTCCAAATCTTTCTTCTCTTTCCCTCTGTCACCAACTTCTCTGTTGCTAGAAGAATTATTCTTGCTTTTAAATTGCTTCAGTGCTCTTATGGCTATAATTTAAAAAGAAACAACTAAATATAAAGTAGTTTTTACCTGATAAAATATCAATTGTATGTTTTCTTTTTTTATCCATATTTATCTTGTTAATTTGGAACTAGACTGTGACTTGAAATGAACAGCCGTGAAAGAGAACAAGGAAAACAGATCTGCTCTTAAATAATTTGAAGGCTACCCAGGATTCTTGTAAGACATGGTCAGTTTTGAATTTTGACTATCAGAAGTTTGTCAGTATGCAACCCGTGAAGTGCAGCAGCATCAATGCTATTTTTGAAACAGAGAAGAGCAAAGTTAGGAAGTGGAATTCAGAATGGTCTTATAGGCAAAACACCTCCAGAAAATACTGCTGAAGTCACAAACTTACTACAATGTCCATTATACCTGACATTGGCAGAAATGTTAACTTGGAGCAAGTCTGGAAATATATAATCAAAAACCTGAAACAGAATGCCTAAGATGCGTATGCAGTAGCTGACATGATCGTCTTAAAATTTATTTACCTGCAAATGATATTATTACTGCTTTCAGAACTGTATAAGCATTCTTAATGCACTGAGATTGTTCTCAGCTTTTCCCCAATTTTTCTGAAGATGGTCACTCTTGTATTTTGTAGGAGCAAATCCCATAAGCAGACATTTTGACATTTTTGAAAATTTTATTTCTAGACCTCATTTATCTCCTACTTTTGGCCTGTAATTTAATGATTCTTTTAATACACATTCGCCATACTTTTAGGACTTTGAAAAGAAAACAATCAAATAAGCAAGAGAAATTTCATGCAGAATGGAGGCAATAAAACTAGAAATCTGTTTTTTCACTGGGAAATCACAAAAGTAACACCCAGCAAATGACCTAAAATCTGACTCTCCTTATTGTGATGTGTACATCAAGAAACAAAATTAATGAGTACATTAAGCTAATCATAGAGAGAAATGCCATTTCTGGTGCTTTAAAAGGTCTTGAGAAAAAGAGGTTTTGTATGCCACTCTTCTCTATTTTAGAAGAAGGAGCAAATTTATATATATATATACACTATACAATTTGTGAGAACTGTTTGTTCCCACTGTTAAAAAAAGTGACAGTTTGTTGCAGTCTATTCTAAGCATCCTGAAAGGCCATAATATTAATAAAAGAAGTTAGGAACATGCAGTTTAAATACATTTCCAGTATGAATGATTCTTGTAAAGAACTTAAACTCTGAGGTAGCAGCTGTGATCCACATGGTCAGCAAAACAAACTGTCACAGGAGGTTTTTCTGACATGTGCCCAGGTACCATACCCAGAATTGAAAAGAGGAAGAGAAATATTCTTAACACACAGTAAACATCTTCATTAGGCAGACACAAAACTACAAAGAAAGGTGAAAAAGAGGTGGAGGGCTGGATAGCTGGATCTACAACTTCAGAAGTCAAAAAGGTGTAAAGGACAAAAACATTTAAACACCTCTACAGTGCCTACTGCTTCTTTAGGCATAAGGAAACCTGTGGAAATTTTCTGGTGATTATATAAATAGGGATTGGAGAAGACCTGTGATCCACTACCAGGGATAATATTCCATATAAAATGGGCCTTCAGTGTTACCAACATTTTTTCAATTCACATGGAGAAACTGGGAACATAGAAAAAGATGGGATCTGTCACAGAGGTACCTTGGAAAGAAGAGAGGATACAAAAAGAAGCCAGCCTTTACTACTTGTGAAGCAACTTCTTCACATAAAGTTTGTTATCAAATGAAATAAGGGAGAAAACTAATGTAGGAAAAGCTACACTAGGTAGGATTGTTTTGCATTAAAATGTTCTTACAAGGCCGTATCATTCTCTGACACACATGGTGACTGGCAAGCCTTCACATGTTTCAATAAGCAGTGCAGAAACTTCATAAACAAATGCAAAAAAATTAATTAGTGAAGAAATTAAGATTATGACCACTAGTGAAACTGAAAACAGAAAAAAAAAAAAATTTAAAAAGGAACATTATGAATGACAGCAGCATAAGTTTACACTACATCCTGAGAACCAGGACCATGACATTTTAAACGGAACCTGTTACATTTAAATAAAGAGCAATCACCATGCCTCAGTTATAAGGCAGATACACAAAAGAGACTATTTCTTAATGATACACCAGTCAGTAAAGTATTTTCTATAGGCACTGTATAAAAATATCGCCATAAACTAGTAGTAAATCTCTACGAAAGATTCTGATTATAAATTTACAGATGCAACAAAATATGAAGAGATTGTAAACTTATACTAGAGATGAGAATTATGTTAACATTTATTATTATCATCAAATTTTCCAAAACATTTGAACAGATTCATATTCCCTTCTATTTTCACTGAGAAAAATGTTTCCATAGCAATTCCTGACTAGAGGTTTGGCTAATGATCCATTGCAAATTACACACCAAACTCTGTAGCAATTTTACAAGGATGAATGAGTGAAATAAACCCCAAGGCTGAATTATATTCTTTTAACTTCAGGACTCTAAAAGGTAGTAATATGGGATACTTCTACCCTTAGATGAAAAAGATGGGAGTCTCAAAAATGTGGTATTTTCATCCAAGTTGTTGACAGGCTCCTCACTCCCTACAGGTCAATTTCACTGTAAATATTTACATTATTTATTCATTAATTATTACTGGTGCTGCTATATGTGTGATCTTCATTAAGTAGCAAGAATTGGGATTTTAAACTTAGAATTACTGTGAGTTAAGGTTCTTTTGTTGCTGCAGAGATGCAGTGAGGGGAGAGGTCCTCTGCCATGCTGACTGAAATTTTTAAATTATACATATATATATATATTCAAATGCACAGAAACATATACAAGCGTATTAAATACATTCCACAAATTTCTGAACTTAAATAACATACATGACATAGTAAGAGACATAACAGGAGGTGGAAATGGAACTATTGGTAGAATTACAAACTTACAAGCTTTCTTAATTCCAAGTTTTAAAAAAACACATTGAAGATAAATAGTCTTTAAAAGATGTAAGTTAGAGATGATGAAGCTATTCCTATGCTCTCATATGGACTTCAATCTCCATTTGCATCAAAGGCAGGCAATTACTGTTCTAAAACCTTGAATTGTTTCTACAAAAGTGCTTGTGGAAAGAAAGCATAATCTATAGACATTATCCAGGGTAAGCATATAATTCTGATTCAACAAAATATTTAATTAAAAAGGCAACATTTCAGCTGAGTCTGCTCAAAATCTATCAGTTGTAGAATTCAATTGACAAGTCCACAATTTGAAAACAAACTGCACTGCAAGATGGTCATAGGTTGTCCCTTACGTTTACATCTTAGCAGACTATTTAACAGTTTTATAAACAAGATTTTAAACATTTTTTGGTTACTAGGTATAGAACTTTTTAAAACCTGACTGATTTCTATCTATTCTATCTAACTATAGAATAATTTCTATAATTAAACTGGAATGGTTCATGACTGTGAAAAAGAAAATAACATTTAAAATTCAGTAATAAGATGGAGAACAATGTTGTGATAGAATCTGCTTTGATCTGCTTGCTAATGCAAAACCACATCCAAACTGCATTCTCTGAAACAGCTTTAGAAGAAAATGTAGACATTCCATATGTGTGCTAATTGAAATGACAAGAGACACGGTCACAAAAGATCACAGTGTTGAAGAGAATCAAAGGGATGAGAGCTAATAAATAATATAATTTTGTTGATAAGAAAAGCATACATTCAAAAAGGCTGTAAGAGAGAAAATAAAAAAGTGAATGTTATTAGCTCCATTTAAGACTTGTCACAGCTCTTCCTATGAAAAAGCACTCCCAAGGTAATATATTAGAGCACTGTTAATAACTTGATCAAAGACTTAGTGAAATTAGTCAGTGCAGACTCATGTTGACTTTAGGCAATAGCACTTTGGATAATAATAAAACAAAAAATAAATTTCTTTCTAAAATGAAAGACCGTCAGTAGGTAGGAAGGTCCAGCACAGACTGGTTTTTTGTCCACTGGTGCTTAGAATGAAGAGTAATGTGCTTCCATGGAGAACCAAGTGTGCAGGACAGCACAAAGTTGTCTGTGAAGAATCCGCAGTTCTTTAAAACTTTAGATTCCTAGGAAATACAAAACTGTTTCATAAGAATTCTTCCATGAATATCAAACATTTTTTAAGTACACTGCCACTCCCACTTTAATTTTGGCAATTTGTTAAACATATCTTGAAAATACTTCCTTCTGACATTTACCAAATATCTTGTTAGAAACCTGTTTATGTATCATTTCTTCTACTATAATCAGCTCTCCATTGTTACCCTTCGTTTGCTTGCATTTCTAAGCAAAAACTGCTTCTTTTAATCTCCATGATGCTTTAGAAAAGCCTAATTTCCAATTTCCAGAACAACGTTAGGAAATTTATTATTAACTACTACTTCTACTACAAGGAGATTGGTAGATTTATTCAATTTAGACTTGCCCAATAACCTACGCACCATGTGCTTACTCATGTGGATTTCCACTACGAATGCTGAGAGATCTGTTGGGGTGGGTAAGAATAAGGAAAAAAAAAGATGTTTTCAGGAAATCTAGATCTGTTTGGAGGTTCTCCAAGGTTGGGATTTGTCTGTTACTTTTTGGTATCTCCTTTAGAGATACTGTTCAACAACTTCATTGCCACTGTGCTGGGTGTTTTAGTGTTTTTCCCTCTTTTGTTTAGTGAGAGACTAACCACTGAGATAATATTTTCTGTTGACCCTTCTATTGAACAAGGGGAGACAGAAGGCTATGAAAAATTTTCCTGATGTTTTAGGAAAGAAAGGAGTCTATAATGAAGGGAAGTGGTTGCCTTAGGAAACCTAGGATGTGATTTATGCTGTCTTAAAATGTGTAAGAGAATGGGAGGAAGTATTTTAAAGGTGACTTGAACAGCTTTTGCTTTCCATCCTAATTCAGCTATCCAAAACCAGTAAGCATCTTAACTTAATAGTCACCAAACAGAAGATAAATGCTTGGGGTTTGGGACCTTGTTTTAAACAATTCTTTCCCGTTGTCTTAAAGAACAAGAAACAACATTCTTTTACTCTCTCAAGACTGCTAAGCCAAGAAATTTCCTTTTTTGGATAGTCATGCAAGTCATGTTGGGTCCTTTTAGTGAATATAATACTATCAAAAGGGAAATATTGTAGAATGATAAAGATTTAAGTTGTTTTCTTGCTAATTATTACACATTTACAAATAAAATAGTTGTTCTGCCTTAAAAATGTCAAGAATATTAAAGTTTGTAATAGGCAAAATTTTTTGTTTTAAATATCTTAATGATGAATGATCTAAAACCATAAAAACCTTTTCAACTGGAAGTACCAATCAAACTGGTGTCTGTATTTCACTTCTATGGCACTGTAATGATTACAAACATACAGATTTTTAGTTCCATGTGACATTATATATGCAATACTATCTGCAGAATAGGTCTCTACAGAAGATTGTGAAATGCTTACACACACACATCCACACTCCTACACCAGAGATAAGATGATATGCATCTCTCTAAGGGAAAACTGTATACATCTTTCTCCCTAAAATGGTTTTATATTCAAAAGAAAATTGGAATTGCTCTATAAATATATATGAAAAGCATTTCCGAAGAAAGAATTAAACTCAACTTCATTGTGCCTTTGTGGCCTTATTACACTGGAAGAATTAGATCTTAAATTGTAAGCACTTTTTTACACATTGTATTTCACAATCTTAGTGGCAATAATACTAAAATTATAGTTATAATATGGAACACTGGTAATGAAACACTCTGCAAATACCTGTATAACTACTTTCCATCTCAGTTTAAAACTGCCTTACCTAAATTACTTTGTAATATTTATACAGTCTCAGGAACTTTTGCAAGTAAGTCTTTTTAGGCATCCTAAGCCTTAAGTTCCCATAATTAGAGGGTAGATATACAGTAAATGCATGTTTAAAGGTAAAAAAGAAATTACATCTCTGAGTTAATGCTTGCAAATCACCCAAACAACAGGCACACGTTGACCTGAAGAATATAATAGTTATAATATATCCTACAAAACAGTTTCATGAAAATACTGATCATTTTAAAATTGTGTTTTAAAATAATATAGCCTGAGTGTTCACTGAGCTCTCAATTAGTAACAAGTTAAAGACTTGCATCTTTAAGCAAAGTAAGCATGATGCATATTGTACTAAAAACCTATTACAGAGACACTTGTCAGAGGAATACTAAACATGTGGTCTTAATGATGAAAAGCCCATAGTAAAGCCATTAAAATCTTTCAAGTGGTCTATTATTTCATATTTTCAATATTCCCCACAACAACTTTGCTTTTCTATGTAGCAGGATCTTTAACTGTAGTACAATCTTTAACAATATAAATAACTAATGTTTAGCAGTTCCCAGTTACTCTAGATTTTAAGTATGTAACCAACAGTTCCTTGGGAGTTAAAAGAAAAAAAATTTCTTACCTTTAGGTGCCAGCTGTAGAAACTGCTTATGAAGTGTAGTAAGCTGTGAAATAGTTAGAGTATTACTTCCAGAGGTTTCTATGCGTTGAAATTCTGGTGGAGGAACAGGGTCAGGAACAGGGTCAGGAACCATTTTTACATCGCCATTGATGAAGAAATCTGTTTCTTCTAAAGTCATTTCATATTGGATTCTGCTAGAACTCTCAATATGATGTCGTGCAACCTCTACCAGCTTTTCAACACTGAAAGTATAAATGCAGAAACCCATGAGTACTTATAATACACAGTTTTAATAACAGAGCTTTAAATTTTAATGTGCTTCTGCTTTTAAAGCTCTCCTAAAGTAAGAATTATGAACCCTCTGTGATAATTCTGTAACTACCAAAATCATAATGATGTCTACTTTTCCTCTGGATGCAAGAAATCTTTTGATTGTAGTCAGAAATTTATATAAAGTCAGATCTAAGGCACAGAAGAGACTTGATGGAAAAACATGAAAGTACTTTCTAGGCTAGCATAGTGGAGAGGCATATGAACTCCTGTTTCAAGTGCAATGAGTACAATTTATACAGGGAAATACATCAGCTGTCTATAATGTTCAACTAGACATAGCTTTGGCTTGGAGTGTCAGGTCAAAAGATATGATATTCTGTAAATACTATGTCTGTCAAGAGAGCAAATAAAACTAGCTGGAAGGAAGAGGCTTTTTCTCTTTGAGCTATTGCCCATTAAAACCTTCACATCCCCCACTTGTGCCTTTCTTCTCGAACACACCCTGACACGGATCAAGTAGCACTGTCCCAGGTATGATTCAAAAGTTAGTATAGGCCAGACCTGCAACGCGCAAAGTGACCCCTTTCCTTTAGAGAGGAAAAGCCCTTTAATGATAAGGACATTGGTCATTCTGTGCCAGATAGTCTAATGTGCTGTAGTGACGCCAAGTACATTTTATTTACTAGGACAGAAAAATTGTGAAGGTGGACTTTTCTTTTTTTAACAGTTCTTGAAATAATTTTGGGAAATGCAGTATGTGGTGATAAGAACAGTAAGGTAGAATTTTCCAGTGTGTGTAAAGAACAGGAAAGAAAATAATCCCACACTCCAAAGTGACAGAAGCTACTGAAATGATACAGTGCTTTCTACTAAATGGAGTAACTGATTGTCTGCTCATTAATCTGCTAAACCTGTAGTCTAGAAAAATAGCATACCATGATAATCACCTTTACAGCTACAAGCAGAACCTTTTAATCAGCCAAGAAATGAGTTATTAGCATTCAGGATTTTAAGATAAAACTAAATGAAATTATTATTTTCCAATTTTTTTTCCAAATTACTTCTTTCTATATAAACAACTATATTTACTACCACAGTCTAGGTTAAAAAAAGAGAAAAAAAAGTCCTATTTAAAATTGATATACATTACCAGGATACTTCTGCCAAGAAGGTGGATCCAAGCCATTTTTCCATATCTTTATAAGCCTCTTCTGCTTTACATTTTAGATCCTCAAGAAATGCTAAAGCTTTTTCTTTTATGAGTTCTAGTCGAGATTTTGTGGCTGCCTCTGTTTAAAGGGTAAAGTCGTAATGAATAATATTTATAAAATGTGAGACATGCTCTCATGTCTAAGCACCTGAAGTTCAGCATATTTAACTGTTTTTAGCAAAAAGTACCTTAGAGAATACTTGGTGCCTGGCTAGTCACCTTTCTGTAGTACAGTTAAGGCTGCTTTAATTGTGGCTTCTCTACATGTTCTTAGAGTAGCTGCTATCAGGATGTTAGGTAAGTGTATGACAATTTTTGTCTCCCTGTATTTTCAGAAGTAGGTACTGCATAGACCACTGATAAAGCTGTTCTCTTAACACTAACAGAATAAAAGGCAAGGTACATTGATGCAACAGAGAAATTACAAATGAAATCAATGTTAAAAACTTAGCAACTATACACACCTAGTGCCTTTGCTAGATTCAATGTGTCTGTATAATGAAAACCAGAAGTTACCAAAAGGTAACTGGATAACAAAGCTGCAAGTGAAACAATGATTCTCAAATACCAGCTATGTGCCTGTGCAAATAGGAAATAGAGCTCAACATGTTCAGCCTTCCTTAGGTTCCTGGCTTTTTTTCTTAAATATAGGAATAAAATGAAGTAATGTCAAGGGGGAAAGAAAACCATGTTAATGAATCCCTAAAATTTATCTTCTATCTATTAGGATCTTCAAAGTTATTACTGTTCTTCTCATTTCCCCAAAATCTTAGAATATTTATTCTTGAACTGCTTTTGTATTAAACCACATTGAAAGCTGTAGGTGTACAAGGTTCACAAGTATTTGGCCTGATTGGATCTAAAGAAGCCTTATGAGTTTTTGGTTTGTTCAATAACTGCTGTCTGCCCTCTACCTTTCATAATAAAATACTATGCAATAGTTAGCCCACCAAAGAGGTACCATATTAGGATGGGCTTGCCAACTGTTGCCAAATAGAATCTATAAAAGCTGGGTTCTATCTTCCCTTTAGTGACAAAACAGCCTTTCTCTAGTCGAAACCTATCTCAAAAACGAATGTTCAAACCATTTTCAGTTTGGGACTTCCTTTTTTCAAACACTTGAAAACACTTTTGGCTTAAATGAACCACTTGGTTTGGAAGTTACTGGGTGAGACACACAAAGAGACAGAATGACTGAACAACACGTAGGTTTTGGAAGAGTCTGTCCAGAAAGCAATTTGGAACAACAAACAAAATCTACGTCCTCCTGCTTGAATGCCATGTTGCTTGATGAAGAGGGAATCAGAGAAAAACATCAATGAAATATAAAACTGCCAACAAATTCTTTCCCAGAACAAAACATTTCAAATACGGAATCCAATTCAATTAAATATTGAAGTGTGAGTAACAATGTTTTCTCTCAGGCTGAATATTTGCTTAGTCATGACAAATTAGATTAGATGAAATGAAACAGAAGACAAAAGGAATGAAAATCACATTACTTGCTTAAGTATATTTACCACAGAATCACTGATGATTACCACACTAAAAAAAATTCCTGATTTCTCCAGACATGACTCTCTCTCCTTCTTTTTCTTTTTATCCATCCATTTTCCCTAGTCTCTGGTTAGTATTGACTAGCACACTAATCAAATTAAGAATAACAATCACCTACCGAGGTAAGTAACCAAATAGTAACATACCCTCATGTTTCAAGGCACTGAAATATTCTTGCTTTATTTTAAGTGCCAGTTCTTGTTTCCTTAATTCTTCTGGGTCTATAGGAACTGGACTGGCTTTTGCTCCTGCAGGAAAACAGACTTCTCAGTATTTGGACTTTGCTTGTAAATTTGTGTATCATGAAAAATTACACTTTCCACCTTACTTGGTGTGACCATTTATGAGAATACAAAGGTGAATACTCAGCTGTCAAATGTGATTTACATCTGCAAGCCATGCTAAGATTAACACTGCATAAAAATATCCCAGCACATACAACTGTATTAAAGTTGGTTAAACAGCATCCTAAAACGTATTTCTGAATGCAAAATCATGACTAAGTAAGTGTGCCTCTTGTTTGATTCTAGATAGTCAGAATGTCCTGTCTGACCTTTGTATCTACAAATTTATCACAATCAGAACATAAATAAATGTCTTTTGAATGATATTCATTTCTTCTGGAATAAATTCAAGTTTAACAAACTATAGTAAAAATGTTATGGTAGTAGTTACCACCAAAGTAGCGAAATGAAATACGCTATTAAAAAAAAAAAGGGAAAAAAAAGAGATCTGTTATTTCATGCCTCTTCAAACCTACATTTCCACCTTGTTTTGACTTACTTATCTATGAACTGATACTGTAAAGGTATTTTATCATGTTTTCAGAGATTGCATGGAATTCTGTAGCCATGCCATTTTGACTATTACTCAAAAATATTAAAATATTTGTAATTGCTTTATCCTAGAAGAACAGCAGATGGAAATGTTACAGAAAAAAAAAAAAAAGACATCTTCATGATACATAAGGTCAACATAAAACAAATGGTCAATTCTAGAAGTGATAAAACTACATGTGGTAAGTTGTATCACTCTGTTAGTAGCCCATAGCTCTGCCCTAGGGAGTTCTTGTGCTACTGGAACTCTACAGTAACACTGTATTTGAAATTAAATCAAAGTCAAAACATCAGCTACAAATCCATCAGTTCATAATTTGTCTTCTACTAGGAAGAATGCACAGCTGACTTGTAGCTGCAGTTCTGGTTTTGTGATTTCAGGTAGTTCACCTGGTACCAGGTCTGAACAAAAATTTCATTGCAAGAAGCAATGAAATCCACAAATTCCAAACTAGCCACTTAGCATACAACAGCTGCTAATTTCTTAACACAGAACTTTTCTAGAAGTCTGAAAATCTGCTACTCTCTCAGCTGAATTGAGATGCTAAACTAAGCCTAAGGCTCCCTGGGGCTCACAACTGGCTAAGTATTTGCAAGGCTATGCTTTTGTTCACTCTATATGGACAGAAATAACCAGAGAGAGAACCGAGCGAGCACAGTACAAATAAAACATCTGTCAAAGAAAAAAGTCAACTGTGTTACGTACAGTAACTCTGCAGTTACAGCCTTCTCATTTAGAAATGGAGTACCCAGATTTCAGGCTATCCTACACCCACCACAGGGCTTGAAACCTCTCTCTTGCTACATAGAATGTCTTAACAAAAGATACAAAGATTTAGGCTACAGGCCTCGCTTCCTAATGAAGTTATGACACATTGTGGACAAAAGGCGAACATTATATAAACTACAACCTGCACAAGGAAATAGTTGTGAGAAAATGTATAAACAGCCTTGTATTCCACAAACTCTTCCAGCACACTGCCTGTTTTACTCTCCTGCAAACAAATTTTGTATTTTCACCTGGTGGGAGAGGCCTACCTCACTAGGAGTCCACTCTTTTTTAGGACTTCAGCTGTCAGGCAGAATTTAATAGAATTTTATTTAACTTGATAAACTAGTTCTAACTGTTCCATTCTAATATTGAATATGAAGAAAAAAAAATATTTACTTTCAATTTAGAATATTTATTTCTACATGTAATGATTACACATGTTTAAATAAACGCAATTGCTATTCAAAAGCCTTTCCCGTTCTTTACCACTACCAGCTTTTCATACTGCTGTCACACTTGACATTTTAAAAGAGAAATTAAATCCAAATTAAATGTCTTGGGTTACTCATTTCTGTATTACTCATTTATTTACATTTCAGTAATTTCAAGCACTGCTAAAACAAAGCCTGCATTTTAAATACCTTTTTTTTTAGTCGGTGATTTGGGAGATGCCTTTTTGGCACCTTTGGTATCTTTCCCAGCAGCTTTGCCTGGTTTGTTCTGCGCAGCTTTTGAAGCTTTTGGTTTTAGCTGACGTTCTTTTTCTTCCTCCATTTCTCTAGACTCTATTTCAGCTGTTACCTTGACACCACAGTCACACATAGTACAGTACATAGTATCAGCTTTGTGCAACTACTGTTTAAAATAGCATATACTTACTGAAAATACTTGATGAGTAGTAGGCACTTAAAAAAAATAAAAGAGACACTTCAACTAATTGATTAAATTTTTATTATTTCTCAAAAATAAAATTCTGCAGCAAAAATGCAAGACAGACATATTTGGTTTAATACTTACAGACATTTTCTCTGCTTGAGGAAAACACTGGAAATGCAAGAATCAACAGTATACAAAGCAAGTCTAGAGTTACATGGTAAGGGTGCAGAAATTCTTTTATTTTTAAACGATCAAAAAGAAAACAAAAATTTAACCTAGAAACCAATCATTTGAAAAGCTCACCTAACTTACTTTTAGCTATATAGAAAAAAGAATGTAACCATAGGCTCTGAAGTTGTGAAAGGTTTTAGCAAACACTGTATCACAGGATTAAACTTGTCCATCTTCTCACATTTTTATTGAGGGATAAGAGAAGAGTTTATTTTGGAAGAAGATACATACAGGCAACATTTGAAATATTTCTCTCAGTAATGGCATGAAAGGCTCAGCTATAAATAGGGAGGTGCTGAAAATACAGAGATTCCAGAATTTTCTTCATAGAACTACAAATATATTCAATGGAAGTATCAATGGGGGAGCAAGACACATGAAACGGAGATACACAGTGCAAAGATGATTTGTTTAGGCTGCCTACTAAATGGGGGCTTTGCCTGCACAATCCAGAAATGTTTGAGTAAATTAAACATTCCTTACCATATCTGATACTGCTGTTACTGCTGTTTGCCATGTATCAATAACAAGATTTTCATCATTCCTGCAAGTGGCCACTCCATTTTCTGAATTCTTATCCTTGGAACACTCCTGTGGAGTTCCACTGCTTCTTGATTTGGTATTACCTGGTGAAGGCAGTTTCCAAGAAACTAGAGGAATCCTCAAAATAAAATATAAAGAATAATTTACATACCCCTTTGTAAAAAGTGTTAATAACTACATTGGAGAATATGCTGAAAGAATGAAAATGTTATTTTCAAAATTTGCAATAAAAAAAAAAAGGGAGGAACTTTCCTCATGATCAAAGTGATGAGGTGTGTGCATGGCAAGAAAATTGTCCAGTTTAACTGTAACTAAGAAATAATAACAGATGGATAAAACTACATCAAATGACTGTGATCTGCTGATGAATTCCACGTGGGTTAGACACAGTTTCATTACTCAGATAATTTCTAAATGCAATATAATTAAGTTAAAAAAGCAGTTGTTATTACTGATGGCATTTTCTATCTTGTGAAAGTATCAGGTGGTAACCCTTATCTTTTAACATGGCATTCAGTTTGGTTTGTCTTTGTAGGTTGCTTTGATTTACATTTGTTATTACATAACAATTAATTATATTCATATTTACATAAAATTGATAACATTTAATTATATTTATTGGCTCAAATTTTAAAGCTGCTAATGTTCCACAACAATACTTTAACTTACTTATGTGAGGATTGTGCTGTAAACTACCAGCAACACAGAGGAAAGTAGGAAACATTTCTATAATAGTACATTTCCTCCTAAGGCAGCTTTTAAAATGTTTTGCAATTCAGAGATGCATAAATGAATATGCTACAGGTGAATAAGTAAAAAATGAGGGATAAATGTAACTGCTAAAATGATTTAGGAGTCATCATTTCACCATAATCCCTGGTTAAAAAATTCTTATGTCTCCATCCCTTGAAATATGCACACATATAATTCCACATATACCAAAAATCTATCAGTGCATTGTATTTGTTCATATTTGTATAATTTCATAATGCATTTCTACCTTCTTGATTCCTCTTGATCGTCCTTCTGCTCTCCATTAATAATATCTAACAATGGGATTCTAGTAAAATCTGGAGTGTCTTCTGTTGGGATTTTTCCTTCCATTGCCCTATAATATTCATGAAGAAGACTCTTTGTATCTTGGAAACGATCCAGTTCAACCTCAAGAAGAAAGGACAAAGAGACTGCCGTTCAACATAGGGCAGAACAAGTTCTTGCTATCACATGTTAGCAGAAGCAATTCCAAATCCTAAGATTTTGAGGGAGAGTAAGAAATACAGCCATATTTGTTTTAAAATTTATAGTATACTGCATGCATACTTCTACTTGCATCTATAATGTAATCACACTGCCATTTCTAAGCAGTAAAAAGAATCTTAATTGTTAAAATAGGAAAAACTATTTATAATAAATAATGATCAATGCATTAAATTTAATTACAATATATTTTGATGTATATATATTTCTATAGTATCAAATATGCTAGTGCCAAGAAGTTATATGGATCATCTTTTTCAAAAGAAATAAAACCATAAAAGCATAAAATAAAATGGGTTATGAAAAGGAGAAAATTTTAGAAGTCATACAGTTTTTCTGGACTTAAGTAATCAACAGACTTTAAACACCTAAGTATCTTGAAGATTTTTGTGTGAATCATCTCAGGAGAAATCAAGTAAGATTCAAGAAACATTTAACACCTGTCATGTTTTGATTTATTGATACAGTATGGTGTTAGTTTCTAACTGACAAAACAGTACTAAATATTCATGGGAAAATACACAAAACCACATTCACAAAACAAAGGATAAAACCATTGTGGTGTAAACCAGCATTTATCCATAAGTTAAGGAGGAAATATCTTCTAGTATAACTGTGTACACAGAAAGCAGGAATGAAATCTGATAAACGGCATTTATACAAATCTATGTGTTTACACAGTCACAGAGCCACCTGGGGAATACATGTAACTTCCAACAGAAAAACCCACAAATGGAGAACTCAATACCAAAGAAGCCTATTTTTGGCTGCTTCTAAAAAGGTCATTACATAAAGTTATAGTTTTTATTTTTTTAGTTCTGTAGTTTTAGGATTAATAATTAATTTATTTGGGGGAATATGTACTATGTAAAGCAAGAAGCAATGTTTCCTATTAAACCTCCCTTTATGAAAACAAAAGCTTATATACAGTTAATACGTGTTAGTAATTTTAAACAGTTATTGTGCATATCCACACAAGAGAGATCAAATTAGATTCATAGTGAATCTCCACTAAACTCCATCATACATGCCCATAAAATCCTGTTAGAACTACGATTGTAAAGATATAACTGAATATAAAAGGAGAATAATAAAATATTTAAGCTCTGTAATGTAAGTTTGTCTCCTTTATGCATATAATTCAAGATGTATTTTTTAAATATTCAGGACTATAAATACCCCAATTACAGGACCAATGTGGTTCAGATAGTCAGCAATTATTTGACATTTTGACCTCTCTCGTTAGTCGGTCACCCAAAATCTTTATTTAGGGCATTATTTAGACTCTTTGAAAACAAAGTTAACAATTTCCTTACTATAGTACTATTTCACAAACTGTGCTTGAATTACCACAATACTCATATGATATAGGAGAGTGGTTCCCTTGTTTATTAAACATATAAAAATAGCACAGAGAATTAAAGGGCTGGAAGCCCACCCTAAACTGCTTAGGCCTGGCTTTTTCAGCTAAATCAGCATCACAAGGCATGTGTTTAAAACACTGTTTTCATTGTCTTCTTTAAATTTGCCAAGACTTTCAGAGGATGTGAAAGCTTACAGAAAAGCCTGTCTAGCCTAGTCTAGTCCAGAATACTCCATTCCAGTTCTAAACTAAATGTATGCACCTAGAACAGCAGTAATAGGGAAATCTTACTTTACTGCAGGACTGAATGGAGTCTTGAAAACCTTTAAGTTACATATCTGAAAGCTGGGTCATATTTAAGAGGTTTCCTTAATAGCAAAAAATGACATCTCATTCTCAAAAATGTCAGTTGATTTTTTGGGGTTTCTTTTTGTTGGTCTGTTGGTAAAATTTCAAGACATATTTGTGAAGTTACAACTGAAATAAATTTGAAGTATCGGAAATACTGTAACATCAAGCAGGTTTACAACAGTTGTGAATGATGTAATTCATAAATTAAAAGGAGATGTCAATATGATCACTGAGGGATAAAGACCTGTAACATCTCTGTCACAGAACTCAAGAAGATTCATTGGAGCAATAAAACTGCAAAAAGTAGCAGTTTATAATAGAGACTGAAAGTTTTGGGGGTTGAACAAGAATGGTATTTTTCTTAATCTTTCCTGTCTGCCAAAGTTAAATGTATGGAATGTCATCTACTTTCTGTCTCTTAACTTTCTCTACAAATTCAGGAAACACGTGAATATTTGCTTAATTAATTTTTAATCCTTCACATTTTTGGGGCCAACCATTTGAAATTCCTCTCATGCTCAGTGTCTTCCAAATCTAATTCATTGTTCCCTTCCATTTCAGACTCTAGCAGTCCATACCTGCATAAGTGTAAAGAAATGGTTCATTGCAAGCCCCCTATGATCTGGTAGCCACTCTTCATTCATGATATTAATACGTTCCTGCTCTGCTTCTTCCCTTCTGCTGTCACAGATATCCCACAGAAGATCTTTGAGGTTCTAAAGCACAAAATCAAATATGATAATTAATTATGAAAGAAAACCAATTTTTTTTTTTTTTTTTTTTTGGCCTGCGTATAGGGCATCTTTCTATCTGTGACTTTTTCTATATTGCTATAAATATCAACAGCTGGTCAGGTCATATGCCTACAGAGTGCTGACAGAAAATTTCTTTACAAATGTGGTGGAGAGAATGCGAAGATATGAGTTCAGTGTGCAAGCTGCCTTGCTTTCCTTAGGCAGAGATGATCTACCTAAGCTAGACAAATAGGAATAGCTAAGCTCCCAACTGCACCTACAACTTTCCACTTGAATGGTTTGCTAATTAATACACTAAGAATAGTTGTCTAACATCTAAGGGGATGTGCAATATGAAAAATACTGAGAAAATTGTGTCAGATTTCAAGTGCTTTTCAAATTTGGGTAGCTTCCACACCACTTTTCTCTGATGTTCTTTTAATTAAGGGCTCTTCAGCTGGTGACTATGTCAAATAGCAGCACTAAGTGGCTCACTGGCAGCACTGAGGACCTACTAAGCATGCAACATTATGCAAACCCTTTTTTCCCTACTGCAATCTCTGCATGGAAATAGTGTGACAGGCCGCTATGTGTACGAGGCCATGGGAGGAGAGTGCTGTTAAATACAGTGCCAAGGTAGGACAAGATGAGCTGTCTCTTTGGCTCCAGGCAGTTCTACCCCACTTGACCTGTTCTGGGACAGAAGAAAAGGAGAGGAGCTTAGGCTTCTGGTGAGGTGATTCCATATTCAACAGGTCTTGGTTGCAGCCTATTATGTTAGATTCTATTTCTCTCCCCCCCGTCTAAAGACCAGATAAATCCACTCATCCTCTGTTGGACAAAAGCCACAGGGAAGTCCCTGGGCCACCTAACACATCAGTGGTGGCTAAAAGGTAGCCAAGGTGCAGGCAATCAGATATTCATGGCTGTTCACATTGTAGAATATGCACATAAGGATATGCTGCTGGATGAAAAATACATGAGCATACAACTTATCTATTGGCAGTGGTGGGTTGATCTTGGCTGGTTGCCAGCTGTTCAATAAACTGCTCTATCATTCTTCCTCACAGGAAAGAGGGAGAGAATATGATGGAAGAGTTCATGCATCAAGACAATGATGAGAAGATCACTTATCTATTACTAGCATATGCAAAATAGACTTGATTTGGGGCAATTAATTTAATTTAATATCAATTAATAACACAGCAGAATAATGAGAAATAAAACAAAATTAAAATACCATTCACCCACCCATTGTTCTTCCCAGGCTTAACTTCACTCCTGACTCTTCTACCTCCTACCTCCTAAATGGCACAGGAAAAATGGGGAATGGATGATTGTGATGAGTTCATTATACATTTTATCTGCTGCTCCTTTCCCCTCATACTCTTTCCCTGCTCCAGAGTGAGGTTCCTCCCATGGAATACAGTCCTCCATGGATTTTTCCAATGTGGGTCCTTCCCACAGGCTTCAGTTCTTCAACAACTACTCCAGTGTGGATCCTCTCTGTGTGTGCAGCCCTTCAGGACTGTACTGCTCCATCATGTGTACCCCATCGGCCACAGCTCCTGCCAGGAACCTGCTCTGGTTGGGCTCTCCACAGGCTGTTGCTCCTTCACAGCATGTCCACCTGATACTGCCTGGGTGGACCGCATGGACTGCAGGGTGGAGATCTGCTTCCCTGAGGTCCTCCACGGGCTTCAGCGAAACAACCTGCATCACCGTGGCCTTCTCCACAGGCCGCAGGGGAATCTCTGCTCTGGTGCCTGGGGCACCTCCTCTTCTTCCTTCTTCACCGTCCTTGGTGACCACAGAGTTGTTTCTCACATTTTCTCACTCCTCTCTCACAGCTGCCACGCTTTCTTACAGAAGCCACCTCTGCAGACCCTTTGCCACAAAAAACTTTCACATAAACCCAATACCACACCAAAAAACACACTAATGTTTTGTACAAATTGATGTACAGCTCCTTCCAGTACTTTTCTTAAACATGTAAGAAGAATTTTCCTTTTTGCCCTCATATTATTTAAATCACAGTTTTGATTAACTGTAAGCCTTGGAGAAAATTGGAGAGGGATACAGTGAGTTATATTCCTCTGGCAGAAGCTAAAAACATGTTTTATGATTATCTTCTTTTTCTTCCCCACTGCTCTTCTTTTCACAGTGAAGCAGCTTCTCTCTCCTTCTTTTCTTGTAGTCAGGTGGTGAAAAAAACTAAAAAATTGATGCATTTGCTAAGTCCTCTCCTATTTGGAACAAGAGAAGTAATGATAGCAATGCAGTGAGAGGAAAGTCGGAGAAATTGCTGGAAGACAGACAGAGATGTGCTGCTGAAGTGTATTTTACCCACAGTAATTCTGTGTTTGGATATTTAGGATGTGTGCTGGTTTTGGCTTGGAAGAGTTAACTTTCTTCAGAGTGGTGACTATGGGTTATGGTTTGGATTTGTGCTGGAAACAGTGCTGATAACACAAGAATGATTTTGTTACTGCTAAGCAGCACGTGCACAGAGCCAAGGTCTTTTCTGCTCCTCACCCCACCCCACCAGAGAGGAAGCTGGGGGTGCACAAGGAATTGGGAAAGGACAGCTGACCCCAGATGACCAACAGGACATTCCACACCACATGGCACGATGCTCAATATATAAAGCAGAGGGAGAAGAAGGAAGCAGGGGGGATATTGGGAGTGGCTGTGTTTGTCTTCCCAAGTCACCATTTTGTGTGATGACACCCGGCTCTCCTGGGGATGGCCAAACACCTGCCTGCCCAGGGGGAGTGGTGGAGGAATTCCTTGTTCTGCTTTGCTTCTCTGCACTGCTTTTGCTTTGCCTGTTGAACTGTCTTTACCTCTGCCCAGGAGTTTTCTCAATTTTACTCTTCTGATTCTCTCCCCCATCCCACTGGTGGGAGTGAGTGGCTGCATGGGGCTTAAGTGCAGGCTGGGGTTAAGCTGCAACAACAGGCCAAAGTCTTGGCTGCCCTCTGGGCTTTGGACCTTTAAGGAATTTCACATACTTCACAAAATGGGGTGGGTTTTTACATTTCCCAGTTGACACCAGAGAAATTTGTTTTTCAGGTATTACAGCTGGCGCTTTCCAGTGTTTTAGAAAGGGTCCAGCTGAGATGACAGTGCTGAGCAGTCTGTGAGTTTGAGGAAAAACATTTTGAAGATTATCACTCTTCTCATTTCCTCTTTTTTCCTAGCAGCAAGGAAGGATGGCTGACAGAATTCATACATTCAGGGAGATGCAATGAGCATGTCTTTAAAAGCATAGAGGCAGATCACCTTCACAATCACCCACAGGTTTGGGATTCACAAGGAATAGAATGGGTTATTAAAAAAAGTTCTGAAAATCCTATGTTTACTCCAAACAGCTTAGGCTTATCACAGTATCTGAGTCTCAGTGCAAAATATGGGAGTATAACCTCCTCTTCACATAACTTGAATTGGATAATGTCAAGTATGTTTTGAGCAAAAGGTTAGATATTTTAATTTTATCTGTCTAAAATGTAGGACAGAGTGATTCCAGTCTTTTTATATTCCATTTAGTAGAAATTAGGAATATAGATGATGATCTTTCAATCCTTTACTCCATTCTCCTGGAATATTTCTATGGAAAAGGAGGTCCAATGCCTTTTCCATCTTAGCTGGATTAATCCATTATTCCTCAAATGTTCCTTTCAACTAACAGTGTTGTCTGTATTCTTTTTCTCTTTTTTGGGGAACATTCCTGATATGACTCAACTAAAAATCAGGTCTGTTCTGAAATGGAATCTGATGAATACAAAGATAGCTCTACTGTTGGCTTATGCTAAATCTAGCTCTGAACTTGTTAGGACCTTTACTGTTACGGATTTTTGTGAAAAAGAACTCCCAGGACATGTATGACCTAGAAAAGATCTACCTGAATCAAAACATCCCAAGAAATTCTCTGTACTTTGTAACGATCAGTTTTGGAAAACATATATTATCATACATAATTTACAGAAAAACTAAAACACTGCCAAGATTTGTTAGACTGTGATAGGAGCATCCAACTTGTAAAATCTCTGAAAACCACAAAATGTAAAGAAAAAGAGAGCAGAAAAATATTTATTTTACAGTGTACCACAGTGTAACCGAAAAACCAAAGCGAGATGTAAGAAAATTATGGCCAAACAACAGAGGAATAATTTTAAAGGACACTTTATGCACAAGAGGAAATGAAATAGCTTAAGAAGAACAATAAAGAGGGAAAAAAAGTAAATAATAATATCATTCATGTTGTATCACGCTTGTATACAATGAAATAATAGTCTAGGGTATATTGTAATTTCTACCATTTACTTACAGTAACTCTTTGGTGTAGTTCAGCTTTTGTTTCCTCATCATCTTGCAGGTCATCAGCAATTGAATTAAAATCTGTTTGCCACTGAGATACAAACTCCTGCTTAAGATGTGGACGTTTCAAATAATCTTGAAATTTTTTTCTGTAAATTATGGTAAAAAATAACTTTGGGGTTAAAAGACATACAGAAAGCCATATGAAAAATACAAAACACTAATATTAATGTAATAAGACACTATTTCTACTTACCTAATATCTGCTGTGTAATGAATTATAGCGTATTGTTCATCCCTTAGACATCTAAGTACAGTTTTGATAGTACTCATATATGTATTTTCTACCACTTCCCAGTAACATACTAAAAAATCAATTATCTCCTGTGAATTTTTAAAAAAAATCAAAATTAATTGATAAATTTCTTGGTAACTCATTTATCTGTAGCATTAGCAAATACACAAAAAAATATTTCATTAAATCATATTACTGATTTTTTTTTTAATATGCATTTCTTTTGGTTTACAGCCAATTACAGACATTGTACCAACATATAATTTTATCCTGTGAATTTCTTTTGGAAAAAGTGGTAGGAGTCTAAAGGAATAGGAAATTCCAGCAGAATACTCTAGAATCTGTTGTTTTGGATATGCTCATAAAATACGTAGTGCTACGGAGAGGGCACTGAAGTATGAAAATTTGGTCATTCATAAATGTTTGAGCTTGTAAAAATCTAAACTGACTGTCTAGTGTTGCAAGAGTGATGTTTGACTGACTGACTGTCATGAAATGTAAATAAAGACCATGGCCAGAGGAAACCCAGCATATGTGAGCTGACTGCAGTCAAGAAGGAAAACTGGTAAACATTAGGAAAACAATTACAGAACAAAATTCAAACCATCATTGTCCGCCCTTAAAAAATCTGCATCTCAAAAACTGCATGCAGTCCTAGCTTGTCATCTCAAAAAATTTACAGAAGAACTAGAACAATTATAACTGGATTGGAGAATAAAAGCGACATGAAATAAAATGAACATTTAAGAGATGCTTGTCACATTTTAAATACCTTCAGAGGTTGATTATAGAATTATTATTCATTGTATCTCTCAATATATGAATTAGGGTCACCAAATGATCCAAGCAAAGATCACGGTTTAAAGCAAAGAAACAGAAATACTTTTTCAGAATTAACATAATTATACAAGCTATGTCATAGAGAACAAAAACTAAATTACTTCAAAAAAGCTACTAAAGCAACCAAAAAACACACTCATGGAAGAAAAGTCCATTCAAAGCTACTAAACGCAAGATGCAGATACACAGCCATTTCAGAAAACCCCTAAATTTCAGATCACTACAATCTGAGAAGACCTACTTGGGGAAAACATATTAGGACAAAAAATATACTAGGAGAAAGATTAGTGCACACTGTTATTACTCTTTGTATGAGACCCACAACTTACCCTTGTCAGAGAAAGAAAAGTGATCTAGTAAGTTTGTGTTAGTATTTAATAATAGTAAAAAGTATTATTATTTTGAATGCTGTGTTTTTCATCATAATTGCAAAGAATTAAAAAAAAAATCTAAATTTGAAAGCATGATTCCTTATTTTATGTATTTTAGTAGCAACTGTTCTTTGCATATTTATTAAAAAGTAATAGCATACCTTTTATTAAAAAATACTGAAGAAAACAACATGCAATGATGCAAAAGGTTTAGGTAGGACACGCATAAAATAATAATAAAAATACATACTTTGATATTAAGATTTTCTGTCATGAATTAATGTACCTGGGGAAGTGGTTCATCTACATAAATCCATTCATCTGATCCTGGTTCAATCGGTTGTGGTGTCTCAGGAGAGGGAGAAGGCTGACTTATAACTGGTAAAACCTTTTCTTCTTCTCTAGCTGGTAAAACCTCTTCTTCATCTGTAACTGGTAAAACCTCTTCTTCTGGTGCTATTTCTTCCACAGGCCCTTGATATGAATGTAGAATTAGTACTTTCAAATGTATTTTAAGTCTCAATAAATAGAATTAGATATCTATGCTACTCTGACAGTTCAAAAAAATGGAACAGATTCACCGTTTCATTGCTTAGGTGTTGTCCATCAAAAATATATTCATGGAATCAGCAATGCTCAAGGAAGATTGGATCAGTTAACCCCTAAACAAATTCGACATCCATAAATGCATGGGCCCTGACAGGATGCATTCCCGACTACTGAGGGAACTGTGGGGCACCATAGCCAGGGGGCTCATGGTCATCTTTGAAAGTCATGGAGAACAGGAGAGGTGCCTGAGGACTGGAAGAAAGCAAATGCCACCTTGGTCTTCAAAACAGGCAAGAAAGAGGACACAGGGAACTACCAGTCAGTCAGCCTCACTTAAATCCCTGGAAAGGTGATGGAGCACCTCATTCTAGAGACCATCTCCACTCACATGGAAGACAAGAAGCTGATCTAGGAGTAGTCAGCATGGATTCACCAAAGGGAGAACATGCTTGACCAACCTGATTCTCTATTCTGCTTATATGAACCTAATAGTGAAGGACAGTTT
This sequence comes from Coloeus monedula, assembly GCF_965178545.1. Classification (NCBI taxonomy): domain Eukaryota; kingdom Metazoa; phylum Chordata; class Aves; order Passeriformes; family Corvidae; genus Coloeus; species Coloeus monedula. The sequence continues at coordinate 73,622,732 of NC_138822.1, forward strand.
GGAAGCTATCAACGAAAGTATTAAATTAAACTTTATTAATTGACCCCAGGTATTATTTCTTCTTAGGGAGTAAATAACCCTTATAGTACTTCTATAAAACACCTGGATTCTAACTAGAAAATCTCCAATCCATTTGCAACAATAGAAATTTTGCTATTGACTCTAGCAGTGCCATTAATTATATACCAAGCACATAAAAAAACCCCTCCATCCAATTTTCTCTCGGGTGTGGTATTTCCAAGAATTTTTCACGAACTAGAAACCTTGCACAGAAGTAGTGGGATAAACTTTTACTGTTAAGAGTGCTTTTCAAGTTTGGGGTTTTCTTTCTTTTGGTGGTAGAAGACACATGAAGATTTTCTCATAATAATTATGAAAAAAACTGGTTATTTAGAGGTCACTATTGCTGGTTTACTTGATGCATTTTTCCCCCTGGATGCTTCATCTTTTTTTTTTTTTCATTATTTTAAACGATTCTTTTCTTCTGGGTGATAAGAAGAAAAAATCAAATAAACACGTACCAAAATTAAATGTCAAAACCACTTCTACTTATCCAAATTTTTATGCTGTTACTGATAAAGCCCTCTATGTTGACAACGGCGTGTAAGACTTTCTTGTACAATTACGCTATCCCATATGATGAAGATGCTAGCTGTAATTTTTAAACCAGGAAGAAAGGACTGAATCTAATGCTTTAGTTTTTATGTGAAATTAGCCCATACACTCTGAAAAGGTAAAAACACAACAGAGAAGTTCATGGCTCTGGTGCAGTTATCACCAACTAGCGCATCCTCAGATTTTTTCAGGGGCAGCAAAAATGTAGGTTGCCATGTAGTTTTATATAGTAATTACTAATGTTAAATATAAAAAACAAAGTCTTTTATTACTGACTTCTAGCAAATAAGAATACGAAAACTTACTTGTACTCTGCTTTTTCACAATTTCTTCTATTATAATTTCCTTCACTCTTTCACACACGACACTTTCTTCTGTCTCTGCATTTACTTTCACTAGAGTGTTTTGATGGACTGAAAACCATTTCTCTAATTTTGGCCATGTCTTTAGAAAGCCTGCAATTCTACAAAAATCATATCGATGTATAAAATTAAAATCTAACTAATGGAAAATCAGACATTTTCTAAAATTAATAAATGAAAGAAAAAGCAGACCATCTAATTTAATACTTATACAACTCCATCCATATCAAACCTTTCATTTTAAATATAGGAAAAAATTCAAAATTCTATTGTTAACTAATCATGTATTTCTTACTCTTTCCTGTCACAACCTATATTTAATTTCTAATATCAGAATTAAACCAATAATAGTAGGCAATGTAATAGTCTGAAACAGTTAATAGTACTGAATATTCAGAAACAAGAATTGTTGTTCTTGATTTTGCTCTTTGTATAAAGTTAAACATCTAGTGGTTCAATTAAAATTAGAAAACTAAGGGTTTTTTGTAAATGTAGAAGTGGAAAATACCATTTTATAAAATCTCTAACTCAAATCAACTGTATTTCACTCAAGAGCAGTCACATCATATGTGACACACCTCATATATATGTGTACACATAGAGATACACATATGTATACACAGAATATATACATATAGTTAATGTAATATATACCTGAAAACTAAATTCTCCTTGGAACAATATCTTGGAAAACCAAAACATATGAATTCTTATTTTCAAGGATGATTTATATTGTGCAGAAAATGAAAATACCCTTTAGGTCCCACATTATAGAAAGGTCTAAGTAAATTCTTAACATTAAGCGTATCAGTATTGGCCTGGACCACATATGAGATTCAGATCAGTTAAATGTCTAAACACCTGGCTGAAGCAACTTTTTTGTACTTCATATAACATACCTGTGCAGCACCTGCTCCCTGGCTAAGTCAATCTTCTCTTCTAAGATTTCAGCTTCTGAGTTTTGATCACTGCTCTGTTCAGCCTGAGATGCCTTTCTTTTATCTACTGTGTGAAAAAACGCATATATAAGCATATACGGAGCAAGGATCAGACAGTTATTCACCCAAACTAAGATAATCATAAGAACAAATTCAGTGTTCCTTGATCTTAAATTTCTTCACTTAAATGCTGGGTACCAAACTGCCTAAAAGAAAGGAAAAGTCAGAGAACATCACAGAAATATAGAATTAAGCTGCGAAGTACCTAAGACACTGACTAGCCTCTTCCTCTGTTTAAGTGCATAGCCAATTAAAGCACTAACATTTCCTGATGAATGCTCTTCAGGCATAGAAGCCTCCATTTGAAGAGATGAAGCATTCCTGTGGGCAGACTATTTCAGGCCTACCTACTCTACCAGTTAGAAGATATTTTACCAATTTCATCCAAAGTATCTACTTTTCACAACAAGCAGACATTTCAGTTCATGAAAAGACGAGGTATTGTCTCCTCTGAGTCTTCTCTAAATTTTAAAAAGCCTTTAATTCATTAGAAATATGCCATTTTAAAAGAATTCTGATTTTTTAATTGTTTTTTTGACTCTATCATCACATTTGCATCTTATGAAATAAATTCCATTTGTATTTCTGAGATTATATTAAATGTCACCACATGTTCCAAGTGTTTCAGCAGCACAAGGTCTTAAAATTAGCAAGAGTTTCAAGTGTCTATATATTTATCCTCACCAGACTTTTAACAAAAGCTCTAAAGATTTTGTCCCATCCTTACGCCTCCCTGTACATAAAAGCTAAATGAAAATGGTGCTTTAATTCAAGCTATTTGCCATCTATGCACTGCAGTGAAAACAACAAAGAAGAATCTCCTCATAATCTGGATAATACACGACATACTCATTAAAAAAACTTCTGTTTCACCAAGGTCTTAAAATGTGTGGTCTGGAAGTGAAGCAGCTGTCAAAAAGCCTTTGATGCCTTTGCCTTGGCTGGTCAGAACTGACTTTGATGCCTGATCATTCACTAACTGAAGACAAGACAAAGGCAGTACAAATTTATGCTGGCACTCTCAGGGAATGAATATTGGCACATCCCTCTGTTCATGATTTCCTTTTTTCCAAGTGTGTATCCTGAAGAAAAATACTATTTACAGACACTCATTTGCAATACAGCATATTCTGTATCAGTTACAACTTGTGCTTTTTCCAGCTGCTGTTTTGTGTAATATCTAACACCACCCACTGTGCCACCTCAGCTGTAGTGAGAATTCAGTACAAATACTAAAAAGCATATACACATGCACTTGCACACTGCTGATGTGCCTTAGACTGAAACAAACAGAAGTATCTGAAATAACTTGGAAGTAATCAAGGCACAATTAACAAAAGTGATACTGTGAGATATACAGATGTTGCCCAGTAATGTTATTTTGCATTAATAAGTACAACTTACAGATACCTGCTTGTCATTTTACTTTGTTAATAGTAGTTGTAAACTTACATTTCACATTAGCTGCGCGTTTCAGTACCACACTGTCTGAAAGATCCAATAATATAGAAACATCAAATGCAGGTGAGGTAGGAGCAGGCTTGTTAGGGACTCTGGGATCTATAGCAAGGGACACCTTTTCAGAAATTGGATCTTTTTCTTCTACATTAATCCCTGTATAGGATTTTTCAAATAGCTTTGCCTGATTAATTGTCATTGGAAACCCTTCCACAATCCACCCCTTCTCTGGTGGTATTTGGCTAAAAGGAAATGAAGAACCAAAATTACACAGTGAATTGATAGCCTAATAATAAAACCTAAAGAACAGCTTGCTCTAGCCATCATTCACTCTTATTTCAGTATATTAAATTTCCTGATGAATAAAGAATATGACAGACATTATTAAACTGTGAAGTAACAGATTTTAAATCAGAAAAAATAACATCAAGTCTAATCAAAGTGAAAAAAAAATCAGAAAAAAACCCCCAATTTTTGCTGATAAATAAAGTTTTCAAAACCACTCTATAGAGACTGCTCAGAGCTATAATTTCAGTTTTCTCAAATAACTTTTGTGCTAAAGTAATAAATAGGTAAATCTATTTTATAACTTACAGTATACTAATGGGAGTAATACAACTTAAATGATATTCATGTAGGAACTTAAGTGCTAACTGCACATCAGGGTAGTTGAGACACTTTTCTGTCAAACAAGAGTAGATAAAACCAAGTATCTACACAATTTCATACGTAATGGCTTCCAAAAGGATGTCAACTAGTAATTCATCAGGAACACTTTTTCCTTTCTTCAACCATTTCTGGGATGCAGCACCAAGCTGGGCACGTACAGATAGCTGTGGAAGAGTGCAATATATGCTCAGAATGTTCATAACAGCCATTGTTGAAATTACTCCACATTTTATATTAAGTACTATTTATTTATTTATTTATACTGGGGGTGGTGGCTTTTATTTATTAATATTCAATATTTGGGGGGTCTATTAAGGAGAATAGTTTTAATAGTAAAAATTCCTAGTTTAATTGAAATCTCCAGCTGATTTCCATGATTACACTCTTAAAAATGATGAAAGAAACAAGATAAAGAAATGAAGGATATGAAGGCCAGAAATTAAAATTAAGTGTTCTGGTTCTAAGCTTATTCTGATTTTCACTACCACTGATGATTTCATACAGCAGCATATAAATTCATTACGTTTACAGGGATTCTTTTATATCTTAGCTTTGGAAGTAAGCCAAAGAAATCACTGTAGAATTAAGCATTTTTAACATAAAAATATGGAACCTTGTCATGGGATGAATTATCTGCTTGGCAGCAGCAAGCAGGAATACATTTTTGCTAACGCAGAAATGTCATTGAAAATACCACATCTTATGTAAATGTGGTATTTCACAAGAAAATACAGAATTTTAACAAAATGTACAACTCTAAACAACATACAGAATAAGCTCTTTTCATATTTCATACAGAAAATACTTGCATTGAGGTCAGTAATTCAGAATGATGAAAAACCGGCACCATTTAATTAACTTAACCATTTTAACTAACGTCTTTTTATAAAGTAGAAACTAAAACTGGACTACTAACCTTGGGTAGGTCATCCTGACTGTCATCCAATTCAAATTCTTCCTGAGATGGATCCTTCTCAACAGGACAATTGTCTAAAATAGATTCTAAAATACAGTTTAATGATTCTATTACTACAAAATTTGTAACTATAGATAAAGAATAAAAGTACACATCTTGATGTTCTTTGAACAAATCAATACAGAAGGTACATAAAATTGTTAGGATCATAGGACCATTAAGTAATTCAGATTAGAAGCAATTTCTGGATGTTATCTAGTTAAAGTTACAAGGTAAAGTTACAACCTTCTGCTCAAAGTGGGATCAGTTTTAAGGTCAGACCAGGTTTCTCAGCTGTTTACCCTGTGTGACCTGAATAACCTACAAAGATGGAGACAACACTACCTCCACAGGAAATTTGTTTCAGTACTTGACCGTCCTCATGGGGAAAAGGCCTTGTCTTATGTCTAGGGTAACAAGAAGGGCTTATACAGGTATCTCCACAGCAAAAGGAAGGCTGGGGAAAATGTCTGCTAGGACATGCAAAAGACTGAGGTATCCCAAGGCCCTGACACACAGAGGAAAATCTGCAGCAAGAAAGATTTACCTGTGGTGGTTTCTGTTTGGAGTTCCTCTAGAAGATTTGGTGGTGAATTTGGTAAGTTCTCCTGGACCTTGTATCAATTATGACAGGAAGTGGATTAGAATGAAAACTACATATTACAGAAAAAAACAAGCTGTCAATTCAAGATGACTCTTGCAGTTTTACCTGTCAAAACTTAGAATTAAGTTTGAAATTGAGTAAAAAAATTGAAACATGTTTTCTTTCTTACATGTTTCATTCCCATCTGCCTGTTAGAGCCAAGATCAAAATTTGGAAATATACTTACCTCACTCTGTTCTCCAGAACTCTCTGGTTCCTCTGAAATCACGTGGTGTTCAGTTTCCATTTCATTTTGAAGAAAAGCTTCAATGGCCTCCTGAACCAGAGTACCAACAGATAGCACCTGAATATTGCAAACTAATACACAAAAATATTAGATAGCTACAATTTGAGTTGAGGATACATACAGAGCAACTATTACAAGCAGTTAAATTAATTATTTCATTGGGGCTTCTAATGTACATTGTTTCCACTACGTCTTCTCCGTAACTACTTCATAATATGTATCGAGAATCACGTAGCTGTCTTGCTAGTCTCCTCTAAAACAAGCTATCTCCAAAGAAGTTTACCAAAAGCATTTTCAAATTCTCAATGAAGAAGTATTAACATTACAATACAATATCAATATTACTTTCAAGTTCCAGTGTTTCTAATCTTATTTTGGAATATAACAAAGGAATGACATGCAACCAACCCCAGCAAAATACAGAGGCATCTGAGGTTCAAGAATTAGTCATGCAAGGATTTGCCCAAGCAATTTTCATTGTAAGAGTGGGATTTTAAAACAAATAAAAATTTTAAAGAATTTTAGGCAAAGAAACAAACAAACAACCTCTACCTTTTCCAAGAAACTTTGCACAGGTAGTTTTTCCACTAAACATTTTTCCCAAAATACATCCCTTGATGGGAAATGAAGGAAATTCAGGTGAAGATTTGGGTTTTGGAGGATAAAACTTCTCCATCAGTCTACGAAGCACATGACCCAGTATGTTATTATTAAGAGGAGGTTTGTTTTCACTGTTCTCTTCAGTTGGGCTCCATTCCCCTGTCATACTCTGTGTAAATGAAAAATTAGCAAATCTCAATATGTCTTGTCTTCCATCTTTCTAAATATATGCACTTAAACACAATACATAAAATAATGAAATTTGAATAGTATTAAATAATAACACAGTTTTTAGAATAGAACCTAGTTAAAACCTTTAATTATGTCATAATCATTAAACATTTATAGATATTCACTAATAACTACTTGAGAGACAAGTATTTATACAAACATTTTCATAGATTCTGTGGTAGTTTACCTCTGGATGGATGCCATAGAGAAAATATAACAAAAGGTTCATGATCTGAGGTAAGAACAGGGAGGGATCACTCACCAGTTATCATAATGGCCAAAACAGACTCGACTTGGGGATATCGGTTGAATTTATTATGAATCAAAATCAGAGCAGGATAAGGAGAACTAAAACAAATCCTAAAAACACCTTCCCCCCACCCCTCCCTCCTTCCCAGGCTAAACTTTATTCCAAATTCTGTAGCTCCTCCTGCCCAGCAGAGCAGGAGAGCAGGGAATGGGGGTTATGACCATTTCCTCATGATGCTTCTGCTGCTGGTGCTTCCTCCTCAGAGAGAGGAACCTTCCCCTGCCCCAGCATGCAGTCTTTCCCACAGGAGCCAGTCCTCTACCAATATATCCAACTTGAGTCCTTCTCATGGGCTACAGTTCATCAGCTGTTCCAGCTGGGTCCCTTCCATGGGGTACAGTCCCCCATGAACAGACTGCTCCAGTGTGGTTCCCTTGTGTCTTGGGGTGACTTTAAGATGCGTATCCCATATCGCTGCCTATGCCCAGAAATTAATTCCTATGCCTTTCTATGCCTCTAAACTGAGCCTGAGAGGGGGAAGGAAAAAACTGAGCAAAACTTATTCAAAGCAGTTTCCAGCTTGTTCAAGGTCACACACAGATAGCAATTGGTTTCCCAGCTGTGGCAGGGGAGGGAGGAAGCATCCAGCTTGCTGCTCCTAGTTTTTTTTGGCCAGTGGTTCAGCTGCTTTGTTCTCCAGAGAGAGACTGAGAGTTGAATTTTTCCTTCCCTGGAATTTTGGATTTTCTCTCTTTTCTACTGGACTGCTTGATTGCTGTAACATCAGAGCACCTCGGGAGGACTTTCCACCGGGCACAGAGCGCCTGGCCCTGGGCCAAGCCCCAGCTCCAAGGAGACCAAAGGGATGACTCTAACACTTTTCCAGGTTTTTCCTCCACAGCGAAAGATTTTATTATTTAGCATTATTTTCCTTTTCCCGTGTGTTTGTTAAATAAATAGTTTTATCTTCTTCACTTTCCTTCGAAGAAAATTTATTTTTTCCTGAACCTGGTGGGGGAGAGGTGGTTGTGCCTTCTCTCAGAGGATATCTTTCTAAATTTGGCCAAACTGGAACACCTTGTGGGGTCACAAGTCCAGCCAGTAAACCTCCTCTCTCGAGGGGCCACAGGTTCTGCCAGGAGCCTGCTCCCACAGGATTATAGCCTCCATTTGGGCATCCATCTGCTCCGGTGTGGGGTCCTCCATAGGCTGCAGATGGATTTCTGCATCACCATGAGCTTCCATGGGCTGCAGCGGAACCTCAGCAACAGCGCACGGAGCACCTCCTCATCTCACCACTGACCTTGGTATATGCAGAGTTGTTCCTCTCACATTGTCTCACTCCTCTCTTCTCTGAGGTCTGCATAAAAACCTTTTTTCTTCTTAAATACGTTATCACGGAGGTGTCACTGCCATCGCTGGTTGGCGCAGCCTGGGCCAGTGATGGGACCATCTTGGAGCCAGCTGGCATTGGCTAGTTGGACATGGGGGGGGAAGCTTCCAGCAGCCCCCTGCCACCAGAACTTTGCTGTGCAAATTTAATACAGATTCCTATAACCCCTTTTCTAATTCCATAAACATGAAAAATAATTTCACCAATACTACAGAATTAAGCAGTAGCAGATTTTTGTATTAGAAATCCACTATCCTAATATTGTGTTCTAAAACTGGGCAACATTATTGCCCAGTACCACACTTAAATCTCCGAAAATTTAATGAGCAAAGATTTCAAATATATGTATTTGCCTAACACACATTTAATAGAGAGAAAAAAAAAAATCAAACCAAAGCCAACAACTCAAACCAATCCAAATATCTTTAAGGGAAGGAGATACTGAGTAGAAATTTCCAGTTCATGTACCCTGAGATCAATAGAAATTTATCAGTTGTATGATTTACTAGGTTTCACCAGTAAAGATGATTTTACTGAAAATCACACTGGAAGAAAGATAAGAATGAAAGGATGTAGTCAAAAGAACGGAACACAGAATTGTACTTTTGCTCTCCCAGTTTTGCATCTTATAGCACTAGGAAAGTCCTGATGTCTTGAAGTTTATGCTGTGAGAAGCTAAAAGACATTTTAGTACACAGAAAAATACTAGTCCTGCACTAATATTTATTTGGTTGAAGGATATTATACAGCTGTTTGAAAGATGTGTAGACTAATACTATTTCCAATTAGATTCTAGCTTGTCACTTCATTTTGGGTGCACAACAGTGTTGACGGCGAAGTCAAATGTTTCAACAAGGAACATTTCAAGCAGGACAAAAAGGAAGAAGAAAAAAGTTCACAATGAGACTGGTAAAGCATGGGAACTGATTGCACAGAGTCTCTGGAATCTCTATCCTTGGAACACTTGAAAGTTGACCAGACAAGGTGCTAAGCAACCTGACCTGACTCAGAAGCTGGCCCTGCTTAATGCAAATGACTGTCACAAACCTTTAAACCCAAACAATTGTGTCTTTCTCTATATTGAATATTTCATCACCCTCAACAGAAGTGGACAATTCTAAAGTTCTATTGAAAGATAAGGTTTTGAACTCGTTCTAGGCAGCATATGCAACCTCTCCCTGAATTTACTACCTGAATCATGTATTGCCATAGCATATATTCTACTAGTAGAACTTGATCAATATTGATTTTGAACACATGCATATTAGATAGAAAAACACAATTTAATTATCAGCCTCAAATAAATTTAAAGTCACTTATTTTTAATTGGTAAAAACAAATAAAGAAAATATTTTTGAGTTGCGCAACATCCCCTCTCTAACATATCTCAGAAAACATACTTCATGTGCAATTGAACAGACATCCTTAAAAAGCCCCAATCTTTGCACTATCTGAATAATTTTTCTTTAAACATACAGGTAGGGATGGATCAGTTGTTTTAAATTCTATTAGACCCCTAGGAAAAATTAATTCCAAGTGGAATGGGTTCCCCCACCCTTCAACTATCTTCCTCTTTTAACCAGAAGATTGCTAGACTGTATCTGTCATGAGGTAAAATAGTTTACCTGTTAGAAACAAATTTTCTGGCATCCAGGTGGGAGTTATATAACTCCTGGTCAACATTTTTGGATGAAGCTGGAAATTAATAATGCTATGCTTGGTATTGGATTATTCCATGAATTTATTAAGTGATTAGGCACATCTTATAACATGGCAGTTTCAAAAAATATTCTAAAAATAAAATGTAGTAAGTAATGTGCAATGGACTGATCACTGGAATTTTCTTGTATTTTATCAAATATATTTGACAATTGTAGCTGGTATTACTAATGTAAGCACGGTATTCTTGAGAGATGCCAAATTGCCTGTCCTGAGCTTTTTTCAAAAGCACTAAGAATATCGGCATAAATGTTGTCAGAATGGCCTGTCAATAAACTTTTATCTAGAAGCAATACTTTGAAAGAATTAGATGTTCACTTAGGTTTTTGGAAGACGTAAGTATGAACTGGTGCCAACAATTTTACGTCATATGATGCCAGCTTTTGATAAATAATTCAGAAAGGCATAAGACTAACAGCATCTGGGAATAAATCAAATATTAAATAATTTGAAATAGCCTGGAAGTAAAAAAGAGGTTTTAAATGTGTCAATAAATTTTTGTGACCTTCAGTGATGTTACAGTTAGAGAAGACTACTGAGGCTTCATAATATAAACAAAAATATGACTGAAAAACTTAATTTTTCATTAGTGCTCTCCACTGTTTCCTGCCTGTCTGTCTTTTATGTCCTCCCTGTTGACTTTGTGTATAGCCCTTTTTTCACCTAAGAAAATAATCACAAAATTCATACATGAGTTGGTATGCTGTGAATCAGAACCTTATAAAGAGATAAATCAGAAAAGTATGTGTTAAAATTGAAGCCACAGTAAATTGAGCTGTCAGGCATTCATCACAGAAACTTATAATGAACATCTCGACTCGTGGCAAAAGAAAATGTACCAATTGGCTCAGGCTGTGTATAAAAAGCGAATATATATTGTAGTTATAAATTCCCAACAAGACAAAGACTGGGTATTTGCCATGATTTTGCCACATTCTACTCACCAGGTTATTTGAGAAGTCTAAATATGTAATGGGATTTAACTAATATAATCATTAATATAATTTTGAAAAAATTGAACAATACATATTAACAGGGAAACGTCAATCCTTAATCTTTCAATTTTGAAATTACATCAAAGTATTGAAAAGTTGAAGTAAAGTTTTAATGTACCCTGAAAAATATTTACTTGTATTCTAACAGAAGATTAAGAAAAATGTCAGCCATTATTAATAATTTGAAAAAACATTACTATCTTAAAACAAATGGATCATTCAAACCAATAAATCTTGTTAGAGAACTTTTACTCCAAGTTGCTGAAATCAAGAATTCAGGTTTTGTAACATATACACTATTTAATTTTACTGCTTTTACTGGTTACTTTTTGTTGCATTTTCAAATCTGGTATTATTAATTGTACCTTCAAATTCCAGTTAGCTGAAAATTCATTGCATTGTAATTAACATGCTGGTCCTACAACTCAAGAAATATAATTAAGGTTATATATAAGAATGGAATTATAATTGCTACTAACATCAAATATAGTTTTCATATAAACAGGCAATGAAAAGAAAATGTGTGTCTAAATTTGACATTAGAAACCAGTAATAGAACAAAGTGCAAGATCACAACATAAAGTTTATTATTATGAAAAAGCAAGGTGTATTATCTTCCATTATGCCTTATCAGTTTGGTGTACCTTGTATTCACCATAATCTTTTTCATCTAACAGACTCATTTTATTCAGCTCTACAAGTTGTTCTGGGCTAGGTTCATCTGGAAAAGGCTGAATTGAGGCTTGCTCATATATTGGTTTTCCATTTAAAAAAAGTTCCTTCCAATCCAGCATCAGTTTTAACGGAACACGGCTGCAGAAAAAGGGAAAAAAAAAAAAAAGAGGTTTCAACCAAAAATTAGAGTGTTGGATATTTGACACTAGTGTATTCAAATTTACAAGAATCCCAATCATGAAACAAGCATATGCTAAACTAGTTATAGTTTATAATGCATCCTGTAATTATTACAGCCATTATAAGTGCTTGTTTACTTTTATGACAGGTGTAGGCACTTGTAGGCTTCAGTGTTTTCACAAATGTGTCATCACACAGTATTTGGTGGCAGAGTTGTGCCAAAACTGTGTGTAACAGTTTCGCTACAGCTACTTTTCCCTGCCCCAAAATATTCTTTCCTTTTCTGGTGTAAGGCCTCCTCTTGCCAAAAATCTATAGAATATTTTTCCTCAAAGTCAAAATTAATTCAGAATTATATGAATTAAACCTTTTCTTTAGCTAGTAATTTCACTAAACTGTGCCTAGGCTGACCATTTCATCACATACTAAATAAGCCGAAATGATATAATTTCCATGAAATATAACCATGTGTATTTCACATGGTTACACTTCTATTATTTTAACATACAATTACACTAAAAAGCAATAAGATTTTGGCATACTTTCTAACACTATAAGTCTAACCCCATAGTCAAATCACTGAATACTAATGAAAGAACCACAGCAATAAAGCCCCATCCCATGTTTTTTTAAACACTTCTACTGTAGAGGCACTTGGAGATTACTGCCTTTATAGGACCGTCTCAGAAATCCTGTGCAATTAGGGCATGTCAGAAGATGGAATCACAGCATGTAGAACTCAGAATAATTTGGGCTCAGTTGCTATGCTTTGGACAGTCCAAGCAGGTTTATCTATCCTGGGAAATTCATCCTGTTTGTATTACTCTGACAAAGTGTTAGTGGAACGGTCTAGAATGAGATGAGCACCATTCAGTTTTTAAATTCTAACTAAGGAATTTGGTAACAAGAAAGGAAATCAGCAGTTTTACAAGCCGTACCACTAGTGGATTTTGCTCTCCTAAGAATTCAAGTTAGTTGAGTTTTCAAGAAATTACGCTAAGGCTGTAGCATTTGTTCACCCTGTACTACACACCAGTGAATCCTCACATGAAAGTAATGTCACCATTCTCGCATACAAACTAATTGCAGCTGCCATGTAAAATATCTGAGAAACTACATAATTTGCTATAATGCTTAAACCAGCCTGAATAACGCAGCCTAACAGCTACCTAACAGCTGTTATTTTTGCCTAGCAGCTACATACTCACTTGTTTGTCAGTTGACGATATTCTCCTACTTTTGCCGACAAATCAATGATTTGGTCTATCATTTCCCAACATATAGAATAATGCTTTTTATAGCGTGCCTGAGCTCTTTCAGCAGCAATTTTCTTATGGTGTTCTCTTTCTCTGATTATTTGTTCTTCATTATAAATATTTTCTTGTTTTGCAAGAGCCTAGAATTGTTTTTAAGGAGAAAATTTGAGACAGCAATGAACATGGAAGGGCAGAGGTACACAGTCCTGAAAATGAAAATTAACTTGTTCATTTAACTCAAGAAACAAAAACAGCTCAATCCTCATCAGAGTTGCACAGCCAGAAGGCAGACTAATGCATAAACGAGTCTAAAAATTTTTATTCACTCTATAAATTCCCACTCATTTGCTTTCTAAAACAGAATAAAATAAAGGAGAAACCCATTACTTCTTTTATGACAAACACATTAAGACATATTCAGTCCTTGAGGGCAGTGAAATTGCAACTTTCAGTGTAACAACCCATTTAGAACATGTAATTTATATTACTAGATTCTGATCTTCAAATAATTTCATATTATTGGTGTTGTTCAATCTTTAAAAGATTTCTGGTCATGGTAGAAAATTACCAGTAGTTCCTGTGGTGGTGTGCTCCATCACCACCTCCTGTGGTGGTGGCTGAAAGCATACTTAAAGAGGTGATGTAATCAATAGCTATAGCTGCTGATTACACAGGACTCCAGCTGCATTGGAGGATTTGGAACTGTTGACTGTTTTTGACAGGACAAAAATAAAATTTCTAATATTACATTATGGCCTACTATGAGCATAGCACTTGGCAGTTTTCCACAGAATTATAAGTCCTTTTAATCAACTTAAAGCTTCAAAATAGGAATTAGCACTCATGAGTGAAACTACTCCAGCATTTGTCAAAAACAGACCTTAACACATCATATCTAAATGAAATTATGAACATGAATTTCAAAACAAGACCTTAGGTTATTGTCCTGCTGCCTCTGCGAGACTGTGCCTTTTAAACTAAGCACACAGAGATGTTTTCCTACAAAGTTAAAATCAGTATGGAAGAAAAAATCAAAATCAGACTTTAAGTTGCTCAGCTTTATCCCTTTTTACAGGACCATGGAACAACAGAATGGTTTGAGATGGGAAGGGACCTTTAAAGGCCATCTAGTTCAAGCCCCCTGCCATCGCAGGCACACCTTGCACTAGATCAGGTAGATTAGCTGTTCTTTCCCCCTGCAAAATCCCCCTAAACTTCTAACACAGTACAAAATGCACTCAGTCCTACAGTTACAGTTACATGCTTATTGCTTATAGCTGTACCTTTGAACTCAGACAAAAGAATATATTTATCACAAAGTCATCCTGTCCCTAGGAAAGTCCTGCAGTCTAACAGTTGACAACACAGATTCTATTTTGTAACATGAGGGTATTCTAGCACTCCTGCAGCAATTCAGAGATCAAACAATCTTTTACCGCTTCTCTGCCAAGAGCTTCCTGGAACTCCTTCTGTCGTCTTTCTTCATATTGCTTTTCCCTGAAAATTCTGTTTTGCCTTAGCACCTCTTTTTCATGCCGAACATGCATGAGTTGAGCAGCAATCCTCCGCTCATGCTGAGATTGTTTCATTAGTCTGTAAATGAGCTGCTCCTCCCGGTAAGCCTTCTAAAAGATAAAAAAATAATGGCACAAAGCACAATTTATAAACTATTTCCTAGAAAACTCATCAGTGCTAATATGAAAAATAGGACTGCCGTCATATGACAGCACCCACCTGCTTATACAGGACATAAATTCAGAACAACGTTCGTATCTGTTTATTAGTACAATTTTCACAAACTATGTAAGAATTCAAAATATGTCTTAACTGAGATACCCAGTAAAAATATATCTGGTCAGACTAACTCCATTTTAATATGGTTATTTCCTGTGTGTAAAGAAACTGCAGCATATTTCAAATAACAGCTTCTTGTCTGAAGATATACCCTTTCCTCAAATTATTAATTTAACCCTGTTATTCACCAGTCCCCATTCTCAAAAAAAAATCTACAGGACCCTCAAGCAGTCTATTTTCTACAGATTTGAAATTTCTCCTTCTTTTGGGGGAATTGGGTAATTATCTTCTCCATTCTTCCCTATTTAGCAGATTAGGACTATGAGGAAGAACTCAGAACAGAGCAAAATACAGGACCTCTGGGTAATAGTTCCAGTGTTCTCACTGGGACATGAATATAATACACTATGCAGTACTAAAAGAAAATCATTCTGAATCATTGCTTGAGACATGGTCTGTGTGCACAGACACTTGGAAGGCTGTGAATTGTTATTTTTCAAAGTATTCTTGAAACATAATAGTATCTTCTCACTGCTACACTTCTCCAGACTGTTCTTGGTATCTAAACTAATGCTTAATCTAACTAAAAGTTTTGCCTCACTATCGCAGCCCAAAACTCCTTTTGAGTCCTAAGCAAAAACACCGGCTTGCCTTACAAGCCTCATTCCAAATACGAATGCTACAGCAGAATTCTAGAGGAAATATTTGCTTCAGATGCATCAAAACTGCTATGAAATGTATTCAAATTTAAGGACTTAAATTGGGATCTGATTTGAAGATTTCAAATTCATTTTCCTAAAAACAGAGGCACAAGTAAAGTCAGTTAGTAGTAATTTAAAAAAATAAAATACAAAACACAGCAATATGAAGTATCACTTCTATTTTCTATCAGCTGTTTGTGACGGAGAGGGCAAAACACATTATGTAACTTCACGTATAAATGGAAAATCCAACTTGATTGCATATGATATATACATTATGATGATAAATATAAAGAGGTCTAGATCCGTCCTACACAATGCAACCAGGACACCTGTAATAGAATTCTAATGCACGGGATGACTATTGTAATTGCAACACTAAGAGCAAGAACTTTCTAAATAATTTAGATATTTAATGCTTATGTTGGGGTGAAGCCAATTTAAAACAAACAAACAAACAAATAAATCTCTTTCCATATTTTTTAAGTTCCTTTCCCTTCACAATTGCTGGGAAGAAAGTACATTCCAATTAAATTCTGGTGACTTGAAAATATTAGGCTGATATAAAAATGTCTTAACATTTTTCTTATTTTAGCCAAAATGTGGGCTTTGAACTCCCCTTTCCTAGCACTGAATCTCATGACACTGCATGATAGTCCTAGTGACAAATGTGCACTCATCTTGGGCCTTAATCATAGAGTCCTTCACCTGGATGCTATATTATCTCTCTGGAAAGCTTTTCACTAAATGAGGATCTAATTTCAAATGTGTCTTGTTATGTTCTTTATCCGTAGTATACTGTTTGTAAATAATTTTTCTATGGAGGGAATTATCATCATACATACAATTGAAATGGAAAACAATGCAATCACAACAATTTCATTCTAAGTGTCATTTGATATAGCTCAGGTGATAAAATTTTCCAATAGTACTGCCTAATGAAGAGTTAATCTGTCCATTTCCTCTTACATTCATGAACTCAAGACAATAACAAGAGGTATGGTACCCTTTGCTGCCTCAGTTCTAGACACTGTTTCCTTATACTTGGTATTTCAATTAAGATTTCAAAGAAGAGCAGAAGTTACACAATTTACTTCTTATTGCAAGTAAAAATCCTTCATTTTTTTCATTAGTTGCTGCTTACCCTCAGCCATGAATTACTGCAGCAGTAATAACCCTTCACCAGCAGAAAATGGATGTTAAAATCCTTATTCACAGAGAACTGAATGAGCCACCCTAAAAGTGGTGATTTGTCAAACCATCAACTGTGTGGTGCAAACAGTTGGTCCAGTGAGAAATTAAAACACCTTTTCTAGGTGAATTTGCTCTTCAAAAAGGAAATTGGAAGAGTCACTTCACATCAGCCAAAACAGATCTTCTCTTTTTAAAAGAATAGAGAACTTCGGTATTTTAAGTGATCAAATACTTTGGCATGCTCACTAGGCCTAAAAACAGCCAGCAGGAAATTTTTGAGGAACAAGAAATAGTGAGAAGGCAATTCAACCTACACATCAGATAAGTAAGGATTCAGAACACCAAACTCCAAACTCTTGGTTTCAAAAAGGATCCTCATTGGATGGTTGGATGGGGGAGTGAAGCATTAGTAGCTATTCTTTCATACAAAAAGGAATGCACAAAGCACTCAAGCCAAAGGCTGGTAAGTTTTGAAATTTCTGAACTTACAAAGACACAAAATAAAACTTGTAGTAGAAGTTTTTGACCTAACATTTTATGTAAACATCTTCACAGTGAACTTTGAAGTGCTTGAAGAAATCATAAATATGACAAATGGGACATCTTAGTAATACTTTGAAAAATTACTATTGAGAAAGCATAATAGACACCTTTTTTTTAGTTTACCTACTTAAGACAACAGTGGCATCCAGTGGCCAAATATTAACGCGTTTATGTTTCATGTTGTTCATACATAGTTACTATATCACGTTCTTCTATTTTTCTGTTTCCTTGTTTGATTTACATGCAAGTGAAAAAATCCTGTGCTGTTGTGTGGTCATAAATTTTATGACCAAAACTTAGAGCTTAGCATACATAAATCTACTTGACAAGTAATAAGCTACTAAAAATTAGTTTCTCCTCCCACTTTCAATTTCTTGATTTATTGCTGATAGCAGCTTACATCTGATAACTTTTTAACTCAGAGAGATAAAATCTGAACAGAGCATTGAAAATAACAAGTACAAATCACCAATAATGTGTTGAAATGGTGGAGATAAAGATTCAGAAGCCATACAACTGTCAAATACTTTCAACACCTGCCTATGAAAATCTGACTTCCATCACGCTGTGCTCCACCTAGAGTACTGTCATGTAATTGTAAAGTATTGTCTCTCCCAAGCTCCAACTTGTAGTGTACCAAAAAAAGAGAGTTTGAACAAGATTCTTCTAATAAACGTTTACAAGTATGGATACAAAACACAGCACTCTAAAGGGATGAAATTCCTTTGACTCTAAATGATCCCATGCTGTGTTCAAGGTTTATGCAGTATAGGTAAGAAACCAGACCCAAATGCATATAAACTGCTGCAATTTCAGTCAGCAAACCCTTTCCAGTTCAATATCTAATGGAAGAAAAAAGCGATTTTGAACTAATTTGTAAACTCATTCACTTTTAAAGAAAATACCTCCGTTTGCTTCCCACTTCTCTTAAGTCAACTAACATCTAATTTCTGAAATCTCACGAAGTTCCAACAAAACAGGTTTTCCTCTGCTAATTTAGAACCAAATTACCACTAAATAGATTCTCTGATATGGTCACATTACTGTTTCAGTCAAATGCTCATTTGTCTTTCCTTCTAGTCCCTGCAGTCTGTGATTTCAGTTGTTCCTACATCAAAGCTGATTTTTCTTCCTGGGAAGCTAGGAACACTATTGCTGCTTTTTACTTGATTTGGAGCTGCTCTGGAATTCAGCTGCTGTATCCACCAAGCGCTCTGCAGACTGGTAGCTGTGGCTTTTGGAACCACTGGTCCACACTGCTGGGGCTGCAAGAGCTGAGAGTGCCTAAAGAGCAAGTTCGGGGTCTGCAGTGATTTCAGGTAAGTAGGTTGCAAAACTTCTTCATGGCCTATGCATATCAACAAGAACATAATGTAAAATCACTTTGAATGAGACCTCAGAGACAGGATATATGAGAAATGGACTTTTGGTCTTAGCCACTACAGGTGTTTTTCAAAAATAGAGGTCTGACATAGACACTGAGAAGCATCTAACTTCTAGATGTTTACCCCAACAAATTAAACTTTTTCTTAATATTTCCAAAAATCTCCTGACATTGGATGTCAAGGCTTAAATAAATAAATAAATAAATAAATGCAATAGTCACATTTTCAGAGATGCTACACATCTGAAATGCTATTATTATGCAATATTATTATTATTACTACTATAGTTAGTATTATTATTACTAGCAGTGGAAATAGGATCAGCTATGTAATGTTTGACACATATGATCTAAACTAAGGACTCACAGGGAAATACTAAAATAAAAAATAACCAAAAATCAAAAAAAACACAAGTAAGTTGTAAGGTTGTATTTTGATAGAACCATTCTAAAAAACAGAAGATCTGTGAAATCAGTAATCTAAAAGCTGCTCTTTAAAGGAAGAATCTATGAAGAGGAATCCTAAAATCCTTGTGCTTTATGGGACAGGATTAAAACAGAATAACCTGCAACATTCATTTTTGGACACAACGCAGACATTCTTCAGAGACATATCTTTTATTCAATAACACATCAGATACCAAAGCTCTGACCTGAAAATTAAATTTTGATTCTTCATATCACCCAGCACAACCATTTCAGAATTCATCAGTCCAGACCAAAACCTTCATATGACACATTTGTAAATACAGGTATTCAAACAAGGAATGCCATGTTTTCTGGTTTTAAATGTGTCTTCTTTAGTACCAGTATACATTTTGATACCGTAGGATGTTCAACTTTAGAGGGAAGGGGCAGGGAAAAGAAGGTAGGTCTGCAATGGATTTTTAATAATCTTTGTTCTGCTGCCTTAATTTTATCCTTTAAAGTTTATAAGTATGACGTGAGGGTGGTGATGAAGAACAGCCAACCTTCCATATTTTTCAAGGGTTGACACAAAAGAGGTATTCAGACGTAAGTGTATGTAAGTCCCTTTATCCCCTTCAAATTTTATTCAGCCTTCCAGAAGTACTCATTTTATATTTATAAGCACATTTTAGATTACTAGTTAATTGCACATAGACTATGTACTTCAGCATACAATTTCCCACCTCCTGTGCTTCATGTGCTGCTAACTGATCCACAAGCATTTTTTGTCGTCTCTTTGCTCGTTGTTCTCTAGCAAATGTATCTTCCTCTACACGTTTTTGAATTTTCCTTATATATTCATCATCTGAATAAATACTTAACAGCTCAGTTCTCATCTCTGGTATAGTTTCTAGAGTTGTTTCTTGAAACTTCTGTGTTTTCAATAATTCTTGCATATCACTGGTTGAAAAAAAGAAAGATAGGAATTAATGTTCTTAAGCGTCTTTTCATAGAGATGCCTGTATACTTATGTGCAAGTCTAACAAATGTAGAACATCATTCTGTGGGCACTGTGGCTACTTCTTGATGCTCTTGTGCCCCACAGTGTCCACTAGGTCCAGAGAAAGGTTCCAGCACTGACTTCAGCCAACTAATCATTAGTTTCTTTGTCAACATGAAGCCAAATTCGGCAGAAACAGGAAGTTAGAATGGCTCACAAAATGCCAAAGAAAGATGGGTCACTCCTGAATATAGCGATACACTCTGAGTAGTTTTGCAGCTATTAATCACAGGTTTACACCCAGAAATATCCATAGCAGTATGCATGAGTGTCACATCTTCTGAGCAGGGATGTATATCACTAAGGGTGACAGAATGAAAATTACTTGCAACTATTCACAAATAAATCAACATGCAGATAAGTTTCAGGGGAAAAGTTACTTCTTTTCCCTTTGAGATATATTACTGCGTATGTACATTCACAACCATTCCCATTTTTCTGCAAGGCTAGCTGACCCTACAGACCCTATGACTAAAATGAACAGAAAAAAAGATGCATTTTGAGCCTTGCTGCATACATGGCAAAAACTATTGAAGGAAGTTTGAGCCATCACTACTACAACTAAAGGTAAGTTAAAGACACTGCAACTGTGTTGGAGCTGAAATCATAGCTAGTGCAGTACTCATTCAAAGGATAATCACAGTTTAAACTAAATGAGATATTACTCTTTTTTCAAGTAGCTGTGTACATAGCAGACACCTGAGGTAGGATCCTGCCTATTCTTAACAATTTAATATTCAAATGTTACCTGTCAGTCACCTGGCCGCGTACTTCAGAGGCACTTCCTGCCACTTGAGACTTCTCAAACTGTTCTATCTCCCTGTATACATTCTGAAGAAGTAACACAAAATTTTATGTTTCCTTTCTCTTCACAAAGCAATGTAAAGAAGGTTCAACAGAGCAAGTACTAGGGAATTACTTTCATGCCAGGTCAGTACAACAGAAATGCTTACACTGAAAATATTGTAAGCATCAGCCAACCAAGAATAAAGGCAAGATGATTTCTTACACTTTTCACTTCCTTTCCCTCTTCCCTCTTCCTAGCTACACCTACTTCCACCAGACAGAAAATCCTAGAATTTTGCAGGATATCTTTCTGCAGGATAATTCTGATTTTGCATAGGGCTCTAGCAGAGCATATAATTCTCATCATGTGGGGATTTGAAACAAAATATTCTGAACTACGATCTGCTTTAGATTTAGTAGCTTGAATGTATCCCTGATAGTTTTTCAAGCAACTATGTTCCTATAGGTTACTATACATTTAAATGCATCTGTTACTGTTCCCCCGTTGCAAAAACTGGTAATAGTTGCACCCCTAAGGACAATACAATCCATGAATTTGAATTACAATCCAAGAATTTTTTGGTACCAGATAATGCAGATTTTTTTTTTTTAAATTGCTGCATCTCTTGATTTGATTTAAGATTACTGTCAATTTGAGTTGTTACTAACATTTAATAAGCAGACAGTTTCATAGTGTGTTACAGAACAGTTCAAACATTACGGTGCAAAATGTCATCATGCACAAATCAGAAAGGAACATTAATGTTTTTATTTTATTTATTCTTTTTAGTAGACTTGTATCTACTTTCAGCAATCAAATTACTACCTATCTATGGTATTTATTCAGTATGAAATTTCTCTTAACATCAAAGTGATTCTTATTTAAAACCAACTGCAAAATCATAATCATGCAAATATTCAGCCCAATTTTCACTGGTTGAACTGATATAATTTTGCCAGTCAGCAGCTTTTGGATGGTGCAAGTACAACATTTGTAACTATAAATGTTCCCAGAAATTATGGGATTTGCGTTAATGTAATTAGCATTAAACCAACAGAGATGATAATTACCTCTGCTTCCCTTTTCTTCTTTAAGAATCTTTTGGCTTCAACAGATTTTATGGTGGGTCTTGATGGTTGTTTTTGAATCTGTATAACAGCTGCTTGAATCCTGGCCATTATTTCATTTTGTCTCCTTCTTCCTATGTAATGCTGGTATGAAGCAAATATAATTAAGCCGAAAATTATCTTCCAGGAAGAAACTAGAAGAGATTATCAGGCTCCAGATCTGAGCAGATGCCGGAGACTGAAACCTTATAGTTTATGACTTAAACATCTTCATGAAGGACCTTTGCTTATTATAGCAAAACTGTACAACAAAAGCTGCAGAGAAGTCTACCACGCCCTGAATGGAGCCCTGACTGAGGTCCTGAACTGCTTGCTGATGAGCATACGTAAAGTGACAACTCAGGGCTGGGGGAGAAGAATACATTCACAGAGCACAAGCTTAACACCTTAGGAGTGGAGACCGGAGTGGAGACCGCAGCCCAAGGGCTCTCAGCTGCCAGGCTTTGCACAGACCCTCACACCAAAGGCCGGGGGGAAAGAGGCTTTGGGTGTTGGAGAAGTCTCTGGTTCAAGGCAGTGAACACCCATCCTCTGCTGTACAGAGGAGCACAGCTGCAGGACCCCTCCACCCTGGGGAAAAAGCCTCACCCATGTGAAGGACAGCAGCGGAGGTGTCATGGCCCATCAAAGGCCCCCCACAAAGGGGTCCCCAGACCCTGCACCAGAGATGATGCAACAGATCCACTGTGTTGCAAGGGACTGTGTCAAACTGGCCCCCTGCAAGGGAGGCACATGGGTGTTCCCACCTGGCCCAAAGGTGTATTAATACACTGGATTTGATACATTTGGTGTGGCATGATGGCGCAGCAGTGGTGGGGGACCCTCACCACCAGAAGATCCGATGGAGGGGAGCAATAAGACATTGTTGGGGCTCTCGGATGGGTGATACGCTTCCTTATTTAACCTCTGTCACACTCTCTCTGTCCCCCCATCCCCATGCACAACTCTTTTTCTATTTCTTTCTTTCTTTCTTTTATTTTTCTTTCTCTTTGCCTATTTTACCATGAAATAAAACATCAATTTTTTGGCACCAACAACTAATCTCATTTGGTTTTAATCACATTTTTGGGTGTATTTTGAACCTCTCTGGGTCTGATCCATTTTATTTACAGAGGCTTAGTTTCCTCTGGTTTTCTGTGTTAAACTAGTTCACAACACCAGATAAACAGTGTTTAATAGGCTTTAAAGGGCTTTCATTGACTTCTAGTTCTAGTACAGTACCTGTTTCAGGTCTGAATACAGCACAGAAAATGAGAATACCAGTTTCCTGGCACAGAAACTGAGAATACCATTAGGTAACACATTAGGTAAAACTAGTCAAATGATCGAGAAGTAACAAACATATAAATTACACTCATTTAAAGTGCACCAGATACACATGCAGGTAAAGGTGGAACAAAGAAGAAAAATACTTTTTACACAAAGAAGTCAAAGATATTTAAAAACATATAATACATCAAAAGAGATATTCAAAATTTCTCTTTTAAAATGTTATTTTTTGAATATTTTGTATATTGCTTGCATTTTGTTTTCTAGATACATCTAGTCCCTTCTAGATGAAGGGACATTTTTTCATTCTTGTTAATGCAGTGGCAATAGAACAGCTAAATAACCACAGCAAGATTCTCTTCCTTCATTAGCCGTATAAAATACACATCAAATTAGTCAACTACTTTGTCAATGTGGTTCAACACCCCCTGAATACCAGGCCATTTCCTCTATATAAACTATGAACTCTGCTTTAGATGAGTGTTTCCATGTCTAAAGAAATTCCTTCCTCCTTTTTTACCTCATCAGAATAGCTACACACAAGTACAAGATGTTCTGAGGCCATACCCACTATAGGTGCCCTTCTGTCATTTTCCTGCTCTTGTACAGCGCTTCATCTTTTCTTCACAAAAGAAGAATGACACAAACCTCTTTTACAAGGACATCTCAAACCCATGCAAAGTGTGAAACGTGCACTTTGTCTTCAAATCTATAAATATTTTCCATGCTTGACAATATGCAAATACTCTCAACATCAAGTGATGCTTAAATACGTTTTTAAGGGCTCATAAGAGTACATTGGCTTTATTTCCATGCACACCACTTTTCTTTGTTTTTAGATAAATGTGAGTGTGTAGCACAGAATCAAGAAGCCTTCACACTGGCTTTAACTAACTCATTAAGCACATAACCTTCAGGAAATACTTCTTCAGAAGTCTATAAAAATAAGTAGTCACTTTTAAGTTTCTTGGGCTCTTTGCTCTTCTTGGAAGTTCTGAGCTCTCAGCTGCTCTGCAACATGCACATGAGCTCTCTTATCTGTTATCATCTTGGATTTTGGTTCAGAAGGCTCTGAAATCTGCTGTAGTTGCAAGTCATTCTGATGTAGTACTACAGTTTTCAAATGCTAAAGCTAAACATCAAGCAATGAAGAGTCAGAAATAGTAATAAACATATTAAAATATGATCATTTTGAGACAACTGCTTCAAACTGTGTTTTTCTGTGTTAATCTACACAGAAAAACCTCTAAACATGTTCAAACTGAAAATCAGAACTAGGTCCATTAAAAAGAACTCAGAGATTTGAGCTTGAATGATGCCAAGCTTTGTTTAGTTGAGAGAAAAGGACACCTCATTGCTCTGTACAGCTTCCTCTGGAGGTGAAGTGCAGAGGGAGATGCTGTGCTCTTGTCCCTGGTATCCAGTGAGAGGACATGTGGGAACAGAATCACAGGATGGTTTGGTTTGGAAGGGACTTTAAAGATCACCTAGTTCCAAGCCTCCTGCTCCAGGCAGGGACACCTTCAACTAGACCAGGTTACTTAAAGTCCCATCCAGCCTGGACTTTAACACTTCCAGGGATGGGGCATCCACAACTTTTCTGGGCAATCTGTGCCAGTGCCTCACCACTCTCACAGTAAAGAATTTTTCCTAATATCTAGTCTAAACTACTTTCTTCCAGTATGAAGGCATTCCCCCTTTCCCTGTTGCTCCATGCCCTTGTAGAAAGTCTCTCTGCATCTTTCTTGTAGGCTCCCTTCAGTTCCTGGATGGCTGCAATTAGGTAGCCCTGAAGCCTTCCCTTCTCCAGGCTGAACAATCCCGTTTTTCTAAGTTTGGCTCCTCATAGCAGAGGTGCTCTATCACTCTAATAATTTTGATGGCCTCCTCTGGACCCACCCCAGCAGGTCCCTGTCCTTCCCGTGCAGGGACCCCAGAGCTGGATGCAGTGCTCCAGGTGGGTCTCAGCAGAGCGGAGCAGAGGGGCAGAATCCCCTCCCTCCCCTGCTGCCCACAGGGCTCTGGATGCAGCCCAGGACACGTTTGGCTCTCTGGGCTGTGAGTGCCATGGCCGGGGCATGCCCAGCCTCTCACCCACAGCACCCCCAAGTCCTTCTGGGCAGGGCTGCTCTGGGTCTGTTCATGCCCAGCCTGTGCTGATACCAGGGGTTGTCCCAACCCAGGTGCAGCACCAGAACTTGGTCTTGTTAAATCTCATCATGTTCCCATGGGCCCACTTCTTGAGCCTGTCCCCCAGTCTCCATCCTGCTGTTTATCCACTCAAGCGGTGTGGATTGAGAAGTGAAGACTGAGGCAAAAAATTGAGTATCTCAGCCTTCTCCTCCTCTGTTGTTACCAGTTTTCCAGCATTGTTTATTGACCTTCCTTTTCTGCTTAACATACCTGTAGAAGCTCTTCCTGTTATTTTTTGTGTTCCTTGCCAGGTTCATTTCCAGCTTTGCCTTGGCTTTCATCACTCCATCCCTACACAACCATACTTCATCTCTATACCCTTACCAGCTCACCTTCCCCAGCTTCAGCTGCCTGTGTGTTTGCTTTCCCAGCAGTTCCCTAACTCAGCCATGCCAGTCTGTTGTCTTCCTTGCCTGATTTCTTGCTCCTGGGGATTGCGACCTTTTGCTCACTATGGAAGAATTCCTTAAAGATCTGCCACCTCTGTTCTCCTCCCTTGTCCCTGAGGGCAGCCTCCCAGGTGATTATCTTCCCAAAGAGCTGGAAGTCTGCTTTCCTGAAGCTCAGGGGCCTACCTTTACTCCTTACTTGATCCCTCAGGACTAAAACTCCATCAATGCATGGTCACTGCAGCCCAGGCTGCCTCCAGTCTTGATGTCTCCAGTTATCTTGTTTGCATTAACAGATCCAGTATCACATCCCCTCTGTCTATTACCTGGCTCAATCCTCCATGCATTCCAGGAGTCTCCTGGATTGCCTACAGCTCCCTGTGCTACTTTCCCAGCAGATGCTGGGGAGGATGAAGTCCCCCAGCAGGACAAGAGCCTGTGAGCGTGACGCCTCCTGTAGCTGGAGCAACACTTTGTCAATAGGCTCCCCTTAGTCAGACAGACTGCAGTAAATACACAGGGTTCCCTTTTTTGTTTTGGTCTCTGATTCTTATCCACAGGCTTTCAACCTTCTCATGTCAATCCCTGAGACAACTCTTCACACTGAATCAACCTCTTGATTTAGAGGGCAACCCCTCAGCCTCTCGTTCCCCTCCTGTCCTTTCTGAACAGCCTGTAGCCATCCATCAGTCACAGCATTTGTCCCAGGCTGCACCAGGGGAGGTAAGGAAGCATTTCTTTACTGAAAGTCTCCAGCTTTGTAGATATTCAAACCACACTGAACAAGGTCCTGAGGAACCTGCTCTAGCCGGCTTTGCTTGGAGCAGGGGGGTTAAAATAAGTGAGTTCCAGAGGCCCTTTCCAACCTCAACCATTCCATGACTCAAATGCCATTCTGAACTTGTCTAAAGACAGGACCTCCTCTCAGTTGCTCAATTTCTTTAAGCTGTCTCTCTACAGGCGAAGAGATATTTCAACTTTCCAGTACTATCTTTGTACTTGTTGGTAAACTTTCTGCTTGTAGACTGTTTTTCAGAAATAGACCCAGAAAAAAAAAAAAAGTGAAATTTCTCCCAGCTGAATATAATCAGTGATATACACCTTCTTAAAAACTCCTCATCCTGATAACAAATAATGGTCTGGACATACTGAATATTACCACTGAAAACAAGAAGGAAGTCTTTAACGGAACCTACCACATCAACACTGACTTCCTCTTAGACATTCTCTTTTCCCTTTATTTTTCTCTCTTTGTATTTCTCAGCATGTGGTTATTGCAGAATGGAGTGCAGTATAAATATATGGAGAGACATGCAACAGAATGAACCAAACCACTGTGGCACATAGTTATAAATAGGTTTCCTGGAGGGGAAATTAGTCTGAGTTGATATCTAGACCGCAATGCAGTCTACAACCTGTACTCATCAAAAGAGTAAAAAGGCAGCTGCTGAACAACTACTAGCCTTTGTTGTTATAATATTTTAAGTCTGGAGAAAGCTTGAAACTAGAGCAGGTAACACAGAATGAACCAAAACAAAGGAACACAGAAGACAGAATATCAATATCCTATTGAGTTCCTGATAAGCTGTGCAAACACACCGTGTAACAAAGGACTGCTTCTTTTCTTTATAAGTACTGGGTTTTGAATAGGATATTTACAAAGTAGAGAGGGAAAGCACACAACATGCTTGAAAGGTACATGTAAATATGCTACCTTTTTTGTATGTATTCGAAAGAGGCATAGTTAGTTACCTCTCGATTTCCACTTTCAGTAGACTTAAGCTTTACAGTTGCTGCAGGTCTCATTGCTTCCACGGCTACTCCAGTGAACTTTGCCTTCCTCTTTTTTTCTAAAGCAATATACAATTCATATAAAAGATTTGTTGCAGCCCCATGCTGTCCTGTCATGATGTCTTGGGCCATATTCGCATTAAACTGCACACCAAGGAGGTGAAGTGTGGGTTCCAGGCGAGAAAAATTGTTAATTTTTGCATCTGCAACTCTATATAATTAAAAACAACAACAAAAAAAACCAGAACATAAACTTATTTTCAAATTCAACTTGCTGCATTAAGCATGGTCATGACATTTATCTCATACCAAGACAGGAGAAGGAAAAAACCAACCCACAGAGGACTTCCTTAAATAATGTGATACACACTTTGGCTTAAATTTTATGCTGCTGTACAGGTAACTGCATTGATTACTAGGCAAAACTTTTTGAAAAGACAAAGACCACACTGGATTATATAAATCCTGGTATATGTGCACACAAAGTGCATCTAACAGCAAAAGCTAATCTGGATTGCAGCTAATGGTATACCATCCACCAAACACACAAGGAGTTTGAATGAAGTTTCTGTATTAGCTGTACCAGTCACTTGAGCTCTCACCAGTTAAAACATAAGAAAGTACAAAAAAAGTCTGTATTATCTATTAACCCTTACAACACTTCAACATATTGTTTCTCCAATAAAAAGAAATGGACACACAGGTTAAAGCAGTGTTGAAAACAAAGTCTATGTTCTAAATGAACAATTTACATTTGAAACTAAAATAGTGGCTTGCAGGCTAATATTTCTCTTGATATGTACATTCTCATGAAGAAGCACTCGGGATCAACAGATACACAGGGCAAAACCAAAGAACAATAAGTTATCAGTTTATAACAATTAACACATCAAATTTCATCAAACAAATCCATAACTTCATTCTGAGTCAGAAGATCATGCTTTCTACTGCTCTACTGCTTAGCAACAGTTCCCTCACATGAACCAACAAGCTTTTGAGGTCAGCCAAGATCCAGCATAATTCTACAGAAATGCCTAATTTTAGCTGAAGACCTTCTGCTAACACAGTATTTATCTTATTTCTAGATGAAACTGTCCAGGAGCTCATTATTGTCACTGTAACTATTTCCTACACACCTATACTGAACTGAAGCTTACAATTATGGAGCATTTTTCTGCTATTGATTCAAGGTTAAGATGAGCCCTCTCACCAGAAGTCGTCTGACATGCATTGAGAAGTTCTTTTCATTCTGTGAGGCTGACTGGCTTGTACATCTCCACTTCTCCTTTCTCGCACTCCTTGAAGAGAACAGCAGCAGTTGCAGTCTTCTGGTCCATGGGACTCCTCCACTCACCACAACCTTTCAAAGATTATTGAGTGGCCCAGCAATGGTATTGGCCAGGTCACACAGCCCGGGTGAATATGTGCCGTCAGGTTCCACGGATTTGCATATTTCCAGTTTATTTAAATGTTCCTTAAACTGTTCCTGCTCCATGGGTAAATCTTTCTTGCTGCAGACTTTCCTGTACGTCTCATGGCCTTGGGATACCTCAGTCTTTTGCATGTCCCAGCAGGCCCACATTTTCCCCAGCGTTCCTTTTGCTGTGGAGATACCTGTAAAAGCCCTTCTTGTTGCCCTTCTGCCTAGACACAAGACAAGACCTTTTCTTCATGAGTGCAATCATGCATATTGAAATAAATTGCCTGGAAAGGTAGTGAGTATAGTCTCCATCCTTGGAGGTTTTCCAGACCACACAAGGTAAAGTTCCAGATCACACAGGTGCAGACTTCCCTGTTAGCTTTTCAGGCACTTGGGATTTCAGAGTGTGAGTTTTATTTATGATAGGCATTAAGTATCTCAGCCTCAGCATGGCAGATATTCATTTGGGAATCTGAGAGGGAGGCTGATGAATGGAGCCATACTCTGCCATCTTTTTGATGCAGGAAGACAACTAAGAATGGCCACCACTGAGGCAGGTCTTGGATCTTCCCTGCTCTCTCACTTAGAGGGCAGCTCCTCTTTGTCCTCACCTTCCCAGCCTGTCCCTCCTAAGGAGCCTAGACCAAGCATGGCAGCGCACCAGTCCTGGGACCTATCCCACTACCTCTCTGTGATCACAATGATTACCCAGCAACTGCTTAGAGGCCTCTAATTCCTTCTGTTTGATCCCCATGCTGCATGCATTAGTATATAGGCACTTCAGAGAGGCAGCCAGTTGTGTGATTTAAAAAAACTTTAGAGTAATTCAGAGAAGATGTGAATGCTTCTTGCATAATCCCGTCTTCTCAGCACTTCCTTAATTGCATTCCTACATTTGGAGTGGGCAGCCTTCTGCACTGTTTTGATGCTCTTATTCACACCACCTTCCTCTTGCTTGCCAGTCTAGGCCATCACTTCCTCTTGTTTGAAACTGATTCTCTCCATCACCTTCATTCCTAGTTTAAAGCTATCTTCACCAGGTTTGCCAGGCTGTTAGCAATGATTCCCTTGTCCAGCTTGGTCAGGTGTAACCCACCTCTTCCTAGCAGTCTTCCCTCTCAAAAGAGGATCCTATGACTATGAAAAGCAAATCCCTGCAGTGGACAGCAGCTGCACAACCACTTGTTGACCTGTAGGACCTATCCACTCCTCAAGCCCATCCACCAGCAGAAGCAAGGAAAACAAATACTTCAGCCCTCATGCTTTTGGTTCCAGGTCTCTGGCAGTATCTTTGGTGCCCACAGAGAAGAAAAGCAGGGATATCAGTGCAAGGGTTGGACAAGTCTCTGTAGACCTGGACTGAACCCCCAGCATGCAGCAAACCTCCCTGGCTAGCATGTGAGGTCAGCAGATGGCACTTCCATCTTGTGCAGGAGAAAGTCTCCCACTGCTATCCCCTACCTGTTCCTCATGGTGCCCCGGTGTGGTTTAAACTTCACCTGCTCAGATGTTTTGTTACACAGTGCCACCAGCACTCATCTGCTACCACCGCAATGAACCTGTTCTGCAGCAGTGTTCAGCAGGTGGAGAGGACACCTACCTTTCCCTCACAGAAGTCACGAGCTGTGTTTTCCTAACACAATTCTGCCTGCCTCTCCCTCAGTGCAGCTGTGGGTCCAGGTTCATGTATCTGCAGTGCCTCAGAGAAGATCTAGTGTACGGACCTCATTCTGCAGCAGCTTGACTTGATAACACAGCTCCTCCATGAGTACATGCCTCTGCAGGCAAAGCCACCATGTCACCCTGATGAAAGCACTCCCATCAGTTTGAGACTGGGAGAATTGACTCCTTTCACCAGAGGTAAATTCGAGTTGAGGCCTCTGACACTGAGTAGTTGCTCCAGTGGGTCTGGCTATCATGCCCTGTCATGCATCACCGTCTTTGCTTAGCACACATACACTGTCTCAGCAGAGTTTCTAATCATTTCCTGCACCTACTGAAGTGCATCTTCACTAAATGCACCTCTCTAATCAGCAGGGGACAAGATCTCAAAGCACCCTTTTACTAGGAACAACTGGGAGAACTTTTAGAAGCTGCTAGAGCTTGCTAGAAGAAATAAAAGCCCCCTGAAGCTATTTTTCCCAGCAACAGCAGGCACTCTAAGAGTTACAAGGGGTTCTCCAATGATCCCAGAAATTTCTGAGAGATCTAGAAGTCCTGCAAGCAGAGTTCAAAAACTGCTGTTTGTTGGCTGCCTTTATTAGCTGTGCTCAACCTTCTCTCCTACAATTTGGTGGGACTTGGGATAGAAAAGGGTATGAATACACGACATGTTCAAAGAACATAAAAGCAGAGGTTCAGAAGAAACACGAAAATTTTGTACAGCCTGGAACTCTTGATGTACGCGTGTACCATGGTCTGACAAAACACAGCATAAGCCAGCCTCAGGAATTGCATCATCAATGTACCAAAGCTCAAGATGTCTCAGCTTCCCATTTTACACTTCTCCTTGATTACATATATTACACCAGATTACTTCTAAACATAAATTCTTACATGCTCTTCTGCCAGAGCTCCACTCAGAGCCTCATGTTTCTCCAATATTTTCATTTTAGTGAAGGTGCAATGGTCACCACCAAAACACAGCTCTGTATTCCTGGCTCTACACAGCTCATAGGCAGAGTGCCACTATTCCCAATCTTAGAGACATCCTTGAAAGGCTTTTTGGACCTTTGGTCTAACCTGGTACTTTTGTAGTTACAATCAAAATGCATAATTATCTTCAAGAAGTATGATCAATTTCTCTGGAAATACTAAATCAATTCATGCATCAGACACATTTAGCTTTTGATTACTTAATGTTTTAAATCTCAGTAAGTTCTAGATGGTTTTTCCACTTTGCATTAGCAAATCCTAGCATATTTGTATTTTGTCTACTTTATGTAAGAGACCTGTTACTTTATATAAGAGACCTGGAATCCATATGTACTAACCTGCTCTTTGAAAATTGTTTAAAGTCATCCTGAAGACCGTATTTGTGAAGGAGTTCTCCTAGAAGGTAGCCAGTAGAAAATGCTTCTGGAAATGATCCTGGAACTAAATTTGGGGTTTTCTTGTTCGTTATGTTTTGTTTTGTTTTTTTAATCAGACAATTAAAAGAATACAAATGTTAATCTTAAGAAAACTTATTATTTGTTTATAACAAAACTAAATCCAAACTTTATTAAATAATTCAGAGGAATTTTAGGAGACTGATCTAGCAGTAATAGTTTTCAACTCACAAATAAATATACTTTCTGTGTAGCCATTTTGCAACATCAGCTTTAGATAGTAATTTCTAATTTGCAGTGGTAAAATGCAAGCATTGTCAAAATTGTCACTGAGATTGTGAAAATATGTATAAACTATAATTACTAAATTTTCCATACAAAATGTAAAGGAAAAAAAAAGCTAGCTCTAATGTGCTCCTCTTCATACAATCACAGAACCACAGAATAAGCTGAGTTGGAAGGGACCCATCAGAATCATCGAGTCCAACTCCTGGCCCTGCACAGCACACCCCAAGAGTCACACCCTGTGCCTGAGAGCATTGTCCGAATGCTTCTTTAGCTCTGTCGGGCTGTGACACTTCCCCACGGACCCTGTTCCAGTGCCCAACCACTCTCTGGGTGAAGAATCTTCTGATATCCAACCTAAGCCGTCCCTGACACAACTTCAGACCATTTCCTCGGATCCTGCCACTGTCACCACCGAGATCAGTGTCTGACCCTGCATTTCCCCTCGTGAGGGAGCTGTAACTGCAATGAGGTCTCCCCTCAGTCTCAGCCACTCCTCACACAGCTTCCCCTCCAGACCCTTCACCATCCTCCTGGCCATCATTTGGTTACTCTCTAATGGTTTAATGCCTTTCTTACACTGTGGCACCCAAAACTGCCCCAGCACTGGAGGTGAGGCTGCCCCAGCTCAGAGCAGAGTGGGACAATCCCCTCCCTTGCCCGGCTGGCGATGCTGTGCCTGATGCCCCCCAGGACAGGGTTGGCCCTCCTGGCTGCCAGGGCACTGCTGACTCGTGTTCAACTTGCCATCGGCCCAGAGCCCCAGGTCCCTTTCTGCAGTGGTGCTCTCCAGCCTCTCATTCCCCAGTCTGTCAGTACATCCAGGGTTGTCCCATCCCAGGTGCAGAATCTGGCACCTGACCTTCCCAGAGTTGGTGATTGCCCATCTCTCTAATTTCCTGAGGGTTTTGCTCCCTCCTTGCAGTGCCAGCACAACCCTTGCCATTCAAAACAAAGCACTACTTTCCAAACATATTAAAATATTTTTTATTCTCTAGAGTCCTTATTAGCAGGTAGCGTTTGAGCACATTGCATCTCCCGAGAGCACCTGCCCCTTGAGGAGAATTAACTTCAGCTCGAAAATTTTCAGGCATTGGAATATATTGTCCAGGAAGGTGAAGGAGTCACCATCCCTGGAGGTGTTCAAGAAGTCTCTGGATCTGGCGCTGGGTCATGTGGTTTAGTGGTTCAGGGGTTACAGGGGCACTGCCGGGTGCGTGCTTGGACTGGATGGTCCTGAAGGTCCCCTCCAACCCTGACGAACCTACGATTTTGTGGTCCCCGCCTTGCACACGAAGATTAAGAATGTACCTGCGGAGGCACGTGGCCGCGGGAGGCGGGCGGACCCGTCAGGGGAGTGGCCGCGGGCGGACCCCTGGCACAATGGCCCGGTCCCGACCTCGGCCCCGCTGACCCCGCTGACCCCGCTGCCCTCGCGGCCAGGGACTGCCCGTCCCCGCCCAGCGGGGCCGCACTTACCGATGCGGCGGGAGAGCTTCACGTCCCGGTTCAGCCACTCGCACAGGATCTCGGACATGGCGTGAGGCGCCGCGGCCGCCGCCGCCGCCCGGCTTCGCGTCCCGTTGCCGCGGCGACCACGGGCGGTGCCCGCGCGGCGGGGGCGGGGCGCGCGGCGCGGGCGCGCAGGCGCGGGCGGGCGGGCGGGCGCGCGGGTGTCCCCGGGCGCGGAGGAAGGTGAGCGCGCGGCGGGGCGGGGCGGCCCCGGGGGAGGCGCTGGGCGGGCGGGGGCTGAGGCGGGGTCGGCGCGGCGGGGCCGGGCCCGGCCGAGCTCGGCGAGAGGGGGCGCGCCGCGGGCCCGGGTGTTGGTCCGCTTTCTGCCCGCTGGTCCCACGCCCTGCGGGGCTGCAGGCGCGGAGCTGCCGCCCCGGGAGCGCTGCCTGCCCCAGGGTCGCGTCCCACGTGTGTTTGTTTAAACAGCTACTTCCCTGTTCCGCCCCGATCCCGGCGCGGTCCGTGTTTGCTCGTGAGCTGGTGCGGGTGGTGCAGGGCAGAGACCGAAAGACTGGAAATCAGGAGGAATTTCTTCGCAGAAATGGTGACTAGACGCTGGAGTGGGCTGTCCAGGGAGGTGGTGGAGTCACCGTTCCTGGAGGTGTCTAAGGAAAGACTGGATGTGGCACTCAGTGCCATGGTCTGGTTGACCACGGTGATTCTGGGTCACAGATTGGACTCGATCACCTCAAAGATCTTTTCGAACCTGATTGATTCTTGTGATTCTGCGAAACGCAGCCTGGCGGGAGAAAGGGAATTAATCCAGAGTGATTTTCGCAAATCGTTCTCATAAGAGCACACATTATTACTGTGTTGGCGCCGTGTGGAAAGGGGGAGGGAGAGCGAAGGAGTGCCGAGAAGAGCTCTGGCAGTCCAAATGCGCGCCGCACTTGCAGAGGGGTGTTTTCCAGCAGCTCTGTCGGTGTGAGGCTCGGGAGCGTCCCCGTGCCAGACAGCTGCTCGTGCGGGAGCCGAGCCGGCTGTGGAGCGAGCCTCGCCGAGAGACTCTTTGCTCAGCTTTTGTTTCCATTGTCGTCTTTGTTTTAGAGTCACACTCAAACAACCACGCGTGGTTGCAGTGCTTCTCTTTGAAGCGTGTGTAATAAAACTGTAGAGCATAGGGAAGAGAACTACATCTGGGAAATTCAGTGCGCGCTGTTGGTATTTAAATTGGCGCGCTTTTTTTGTCACGGAAAAGATATTTTAACTACTCAAGTTTTCGAGTGCCTTTCAGCGCACTCTAGAATTGTGAAGGATTCTTTTTGCTACAAAAGGCAGGAACAAGATGATCTATTGGCTAATGACAGACAACAAGCTAATCGTAATTTTCAAGTGACAATTATCAACAGTTGGCATAACTTGGAATGTTACAGATTCTGTTCCTAGAGAACAAACAGAATTCCTCAGATTAAATCTGTGTACTTTGACAGAGGAAGTGCTTTAAATCAAATTAAATCCTTGAGAATAAGAATATAAATGTATAACTGACCAGGTGCTTATGCATCTTGAGAAGGTCAGTGTAGAGTTAGTGGCATATGAATGAGTGAAGTAACAGGAAAGTTCAAGAAAGAGGAAGTACTTTTAGAACAGATATTTAAATTAATATTTATATTCTTTTAAAGATTCAAAGTTTTGCATATATATGAAGTTATAAAAATGCACATACTTCGGGGGAATAAAAAAGCTCAATTTTTTTATATTTTTATGATTGTATTTGTAGTGCGTGAATCTACTACCAGAGTATTTTTCTGGTATGTCAGGGAGGAAAGAACAAACTTATTTTAGCTTCATCATGGAATTTTTCCCATGGCTCCAGCAACCAATGTATATGTATTTATGTTTATATACAGTTAGGTGTTGCTGCAAGTAGTCATTAACAAAGTTTACGTTGATTTAAAACATGCAAACCACAATTGATTTATATTAAGTATAGAATTTCTTTCTGTTATCACCTCTTGATTGTGAAAGGCTGGTACTTCCTGTGTCTTTAGATATTTTTTTTTAATAGAATGTATTCCTTCAAATTCATGATCTTATTCAGTGAATTTCTAAACTCCTGATTTTGTTTAAAACGAACATGAGTTTTTCTGTCTGCTGGGATGACATAATAAAATCTTATTCAGATAAGCTAGAATTATAAGATGTGACATTTCATATTTAAATTCAGTAGTGGGTTGCTGTTCATCTGTTTTAACTTAACAAATTAATGTAACTTTCTTTATTCTGAGAAGTGATGGGATAATGTATTAATAAAATTTTACTTCATTCTTCCCTTGAATTTAAGAACTTGGAAAGATGTCTGTGTTCTGCACTGTGAAAGCTGAGTCCAGAGAGCAGTTAAAGGAAAATAATTACAGATAACAGATAAAGTAAGTGTATGCCTCCTTCTACTCCTGCTGAAAACACCAGTATTTTTAAATAATAAGGTTGTTTATTTACAGTGCTCTCAATTTTTTACTTTTCTGCTAGGAATGCCACTGGGAATATCCTGGAGATTCCAAACTGATTTTTCACAGGACTTTGTACTTTGGAAGATGTAGATTTTTAAACAGTAATAAGGGGTTGTGGAATACATATGAATTTTTCACCTAAAAATCTGTCTTTATTTTAAACTTCATGCATCTTCTTGTGGACTTGCTTTGAAAGAGAAGAGGATTGTTTACAAGCTGAATTTGTAATAGTCACAGGAATAGAAGACATCAGGCAGCAATTGAATTGTCAGAAATTGAAATGTCAGGGATCATCTGTTACATTTCATTCCTTTTGCTTGCCTGAAAGAAACTGCACATATGATGAACAAAAAATCTATGATGTGACCAAGCCCATAGCTTTTTTGGACATTAGTTTTGAATAACATGGACATAATAGTGCTATAGAATAAAATGGCAAAATCCAGCTTTAAGGGTGAATGTCAATAAACTGTTTATGACAAAAGGACAATCAAAATACTTCTAAATGTTGAAGGTAATAAACTGAAGGGGGAATTAAGTAGAAGGAATTACTGCAACTTAATGCAAATAAGATGAAGAAAAGTCAAATAAAGCAGTACCTGAATTCTCAAATTAAATTGCATTTAGATTGAAGTTGTGCAGACAGTAATAGCAGTAAACTGATATAGAGTAATTAAAGAATATGTGGGTTCAGGAGTGCACCAAAATTTGTTTTTCCTATATCAACAAGATTGTTTTTAAAAATACTAAAGTATAATTTTTTTACTAGTGATGTTCTGGTTTATATTGTTTGGTTGGTTTTTTTTCTTTCCTGGGAAGTTACAAAGAGGCTAAGTAGCCTCCACGTCTCCTAGGGCTTCTTGCCACTCTTCCCTCTCTAGTTTATTATTCATTTTACTTGATTTTATTTGAATCACAGAATCACAGAATATTCTGATTTGGAAGTTGGATCCACAAGCATCATCAAGTCCAACTCTTAAGCAAATAGACCATACTGGGATTGAATCTGCAACCTTGGCATTATTAGCACAATGCTTTAACCACCTGAGGTAATCTCAGGGTGTTTATCCATGCTGACATGAGCAAATGATCATGTCCTCTTTGAAACTTAGTTTTCACTTCATTTATTCTTCACAGATACTCCCCTCTGGTTATTTCTGGGTCCTCATGTCTGTGCTGAGGACAGAAAAGGATCAAGCTCTAAACAAAAAAATCATGATCTTGAGGTTTGTGCTTACCACATGTTTCCACAGGTGCTTGCTCAGTGCATTTCTCAGCTCCATGGCCCCTACTGGCTCTTAGAACAGCACTGTGGAAACTTGTCCTGACTTCCAACTTGGTTTTCTCTGTTGCCACAAGACAGCAGTTATATTGAGTCACACCCCATGTAGGTCTAGTCTGGTCTCCTATCTCTAACAATGATCAATAACAAATTTAGGGGAAGAAATGGGGAGAAATCATAAACTAAGATCTGTTAGCATGTACTCCATTCCCATACAGAACATTCTCCCTGCCACCATTGAATGTGGCAAAGGACTTTATGCATTGACATAAGTTGATACAATTAACTTTTCCTTCCATGAACACATGCAGACTGTTCTGAATCTCTGTAAATGTTTAATATTGACAGTGGTCTGTGGTAAGGAAATCCATAATTTAACCTGGTTTTGTGTGAAAAAGTTAGATTATCCTTTGTTATACAAAGAATTTCATTGTTTTGTGTAGAGATTGTATCCTCTGCTTATTTTGTTTTTTTCAAACCTCTACCTGCTCAGTTATTTTTAAACAAGGACTTTGGGCATCTGACTTGCAGGTTGAACTGATGCTTCAAGTGCTATCTTGCTTCCAGTAGTCGTTTAAAAGATGCATTGTTAACATTTGCTGCCCATCTTTATTTTGTCTCAGTCTTGTTTGTGGGGTTGTGTCTCTGGAGAACTGTGGTTCCTATGGCATATTCTAATATTTTTATTATCTGCACAAAGAATGCTAGGATGTGAATGTGCTGCACCAGTCCTGCAAAAAAAAAAAAGTCCTCCACTTCAAGCAGTTGCAGAGCTAACACTTGGCAATTCTAAAGTGGCTGCATACAATAGATATGCAAGATCTGCTTTTACTGGTTAAATAATCTCTTTATATTTTAAACAAGCATATTCAAATACTGATAAGAATATCTAATGAAGTCTGGAAAGTTACAGGTGTGCTGTGTGCAGGAGAATGTTGTGACTGGGTGCATTGTTTTCTGTACTGCAAAATGGATTATTAGTATGTAGGTTCAGCTTGAGTAAATCTCAGTAAACTACTGGGCAAGATTAAAGCAAGAGAAGAGCAGAGAAGTTCTGGCACTATTAAGAGACAGGGCAAAGTGCGTCCAGTGTGAGCCAGTTCTATGGCTGACCGTTGTTATGATTCTTTTTTCTACTGGTACCCAAGTAATGAAAAAGACAAATTGATCTTCTTAAGCAAGATCCATAACTTTC
Source organism: Coloeus monedula (assembly GCF_965178545.1). Lineage (NCBI taxonomy): Eukaryota > Metazoa > Chordata > Aves > Passeriformes > Corvidae > Coloeus > Coloeus monedula. The sequence goes on from NC_138822.1 coordinate 73,661,812, forward strand.
TGGTTGTATCTGAGACAATATGGTTCCATTTAGTTCAGTTATAGCAATTGCACATTTAAATCAAGGATTGAAGGATTTTTCAGCTTCAAGTATGAATTCACTATCTCCAGTATGATGTGCTTGGCAGAGTTACAATCTACTATGGCAGATAGTGGAATATGATACTGAATAACATTTGAAATATCGATGCCATCTGGCTTAAATTGTGAGACTACTTAGAGACTTATGGAAGCAGAGGGGGGTTTCGTTTATTTTTTGTTTGTTTGTTAGTTTGTTTGGTTTTTTAAAAAGCCACTGCTGACTTCGAAAGTTTTTGGAGACATTTTGTAGCTTTAAGGTAGACAGTGCTTCTTAACCATTTCAAGCATCAAAACAGTAAAATAAAGCATCAAAACAGTAAAAGCTGAGTGTAAATGGTGAAAAGAAGAACCAAACTGCCAGACATATTAAAAATTCACATAAGCAAAACAAAAGGAGGTAGTAGGCTCATTAGAACCTCTCTGAGTAATGAGTACACGCATGTCTTAAGGACACAGTAAATTACGTGAAAAATAGAGACTGGCACGTCGATACAGCTTTAAACAAGTGTGCGAAACAAAGAAATGGGGAATTAAAGACATTTTTATTTTGGAGAAGTTGCTGTTATGCCACTGAATTTCTTTATCCATTTCTGAGCATCTTGTTCTTAATAGGTTATTTTTGGGTTTATTACCACTTTCTTTACGGTAGTTTTTTTCTGTCAGAAAGTTGGGCATTTTGGGTTGAGGATTCTGTGCTTCCTTAGTGGGATAACAGCAGTTTAGCTGGGAAAGCAGTAGGCAAGGGGTAAAAAAAGTTGATGATTAGAGACTGGAATTGCACAAAGGTTCATTGAGGAATGTGACTGGTAGAGGTAGCTAGCCAAGTAGAGGATTCCATTAGGGCTGGAACAAAGAAGATCAAGGCAACACGATTTGCTTTAGTTCTATCGCTTAAACAGAGTCTTGAAATTCTGAGTCACTATTTCTCTGCCTTAGGAAATTGTATGTAAAACACACTGTCAGAAGATGGGTTTAGTCAACCCCAGTAATTACATATATCCACTCACATCTGTGTCACAATACAGTCAGAACTAAAATTATGTGAACATTTTTCTTGTAATCATTCTTTTATGTATAGAATAGTTGTGTGCTTGGTGTAGATGAATGAAAGCTCTCTCCAGTTGTTTTTTTTTTCAAAAAAGAAAGCAGTGAAGTAGTGAGTAAAGTTCAAATGGTTCGTTTTTGTCATGCACAGCTTAATTCATTTTTTGGCGTAGTGTTTCTGCATGATAAAAATCCAGTTAATAAATCAGATTTTTCTAGGCAGCTACAAATTGTAAGTATATAATTTTATGGATGGATTACTTTATATACAATGGTCTGAAATATTTTGAGTAGTACTTAGAATACTCTCAAGGCGTCATCAGCTATTATTTTATCTTTTTCATTCAAGAAATGCTCATTAATTGTAAACATTTGTCCTACATTCTTTTACTGTGGTTTTTGTCTAGCATTATTAAAGAATGTGTGTAATGTAACTAGAATCGTCTTGGAGGTTACTGAAATAAAACTGCTTTTTCTTTCAGAAACAGTATGGCTATTGTGTACTAACAATTCTGTTCAGTTATGTTTTTAGAGTATAACAGTAAGAATAGTGTGTCTGTTTTTGGAGTAGAGAAGGAATGCAAGTAAGCATAATGTAACCAAGTGATCTGGAATTTGGCTAGCATTCTAGGAACGAATGCCAGCACTTAAAAGCTTTGGATAGCTCTTTCTTGTTATGTTGAATGAGAACATTGGTCAAGCATACTCTACATTGGAAGTATTCCTGGTAAAACATCAGGTTTTCAAAATTGTTCTTTAATCCACAGTACTTAGCTAATTAGGGTAAAACTGATGATGTGAATAGTTGAAATCAAAGTGATTTTGATGTAGCTAAACAAAGGAGAGACTATGGGCTAACATGCCCAGTTGCTTCTTTTAACAAAAAATTAATGGTATATCATGGCACAGTAATGCTAGTACACAGAATATAACTTCTTTTCTATAATAATGATTCATCTTTCAAGTTGTTCATTCTTCTCCTCTTATGCCAGTATAATTTTGTTCTCAGGCTGATTCCAATAGATGTTTTCTTTTCTTTTTGATCCAGTAGATGTTTTCTTTGCTTCATGAGCGTAGGAGTTGCTGATAATGACAGGGATATTATTATGGTTCTGCTTAATGGCTACGGAAATACAGTTTTAATAAAACTTTGAATTATTCATAAGCAGTTTCTTATTTGATTACATGTGCTCTGACTAGAAGATTTAAACAGGAATAAACAGTCTGTCTTAAAATAAGTAAAATTCTGTAAAAAAAGTTTAATTTAATGTAGAGTGACTGAAAACAGGCCCTAGTGAAAGATGCAAAAAAAAAAAAGCCATCCAATTGTTCATACTTTAAGCTGTGGCACAGATAAGCATTTTAAACAAATGACAGAAATTTTGCGACTTGTGTGTTGAAGCATTGACTGCCTTACTGTTACTGATGGATCACTTCAAATCATGAAACAATGTAGAAAATTCTGTGATTAAACCAGTAGTAAGCCTTTGAAACAGTGTGCTACTCTGCCTCTGATTTTCTCCAGCTGTTTTACTTATTCCCATTTCCAGGCCTTTTTGCTCTGTTGGTTCCTATTCTCTCCTGCAATCAGAATTACTCTTACCCATATATTTCTGTTTATTTCCTACTTCACATTTCTCAGGTCTTCACATCTGATGATGTGTCTTTCTTCTCCTTTACATCTCATGCTCCAACCCTTCTGTCCGATCAAGGTTTATACATGCATTTTGTTTTGAAAGTAATTTACACACATTCTGAATTATATGTTACGTCAGATTTCTAAAGTAGCGACTCTAATCATTCCCTTTTCATTCTCCAGAGTGATGGTAGATACTGTTAGAATTGTTCTTTAGGTTCAAATGGCAAAAATTTAGCTCTTTTGTCCATTTGAGTCATTTGGAGGGAAGTAGGTCAAAATCCTTTCAGTGCCTTTTCTGCAGGTACTTTGTAAACTCTTTGGCCTATGTGTGTTTGGCACCTGCCATCTGGACGGATCAATGTCTTTGCTGATCACAGTTTTGAAATTCCTTCCCCAGAGGCATGATAGATATCCTGCTTCATCCCAGAGAAATGTTGTATGAATGAGATTTGAAATTAAAACCCAAGAAAATCATGGTTGGGCTGTCAAGCATCCATAAAAGCGGTTGGTGAATACACCAGCTTTAAAAAAACTTTATGACTAGACAGAATATCTGTTTGCTAAATACCTTGGGAAACCATTGATCATGTACATTCAAATTTGCATAATTATGCCCATGTTCATATGTAGCTTGTGCCTTATTCTGAACATATGCTTTAAGTTCTAACTCATCATACACAGTTTATGTTCTAAGTTGTCTCGGTTTTGAAAGACAGGTGTCTGCTAAGGAAGGCAGAAGCCCCCCTTGAAGTGGCAGATATAACCCCTTTTCCCTCCAAGTTATTATATTTTGAAATCAAGGGCCTTTAGGCAAAGATGTGGGAAATAGGAATAACAGTTCTTTACTATATATATATATATATATATATATATATATATATGTATATGTATATAACCAGTCAAATCAAACAACAACAACTATGACAGTAACAGCACACACAAACCCAGTGCCAGCCTTCTCGGCTGTCGGGCCCTTTCCCCTCGGGTGCAGTTCCGCTCGCAGCCGGCAGGGGCGCTGGCGGCTCCCGGTGAGCAGGGCAGGTGCGATGGTTCCCCCGCGGCTGCAGGGGGCGCTCCGGAGCGAGCTCGGGGAGCACGCGGCACTGGCGGCCTGGGATCCCGGGAAGGGATGGGACAAAGGCTTCACAAACCCCTGGGCAGCCGATCCCGGACTCTCAGGAACAGCAGGCTGGAACGGCAGGCCAGAACGGCAGGCTGGAGCGGCAGGGACGAACGCAAATCCCGGGTGGCAGGCGAGATGTATCCAAATGGGGAACCCCACGGATGCCCAGGCAGGCAGGGCGAGCAGGGCTACAGCGCAGCGAAAACTCGAAGCAGCAGCAGTGGGTCAGGGCAGCCACAGCTCGGCCTCCAGCAGGGCAGGGAAAGTGGCTTTTGGGGTCCCAGCGTTGTTTCCAGCAGGAAGAAAAGAACGGCCAAAAAGAAAGAAGCAGCAGCTCCTTTCTCTGCAGCTTCTCTCTCCGGACGTTCAGAGCGAACTGACCCCACACCCAGGTGTAGACAGAAGGAGTAGCCAGGCCCGCCCCACTCCCTTTTTTGTCTTTCTTAAGTACAGCTATTTGTCCCCTAGCAACATGCATATGGGAGAAAATTCCTTTAACAGAAAAAAAAACTAAGACTAAACTAAAACCCCAACATTATCCACCCCGAATTTTTTCCCATACTAACATGTTACATTAAACTTTTTTTCTTAACCATATAAATCTATGCATTACCCAAATTATATACAAATATACATGCTGATAGTGATACAAGTACAGAGCCATGGGTAGTTCACCCTAAAACAAAGTCCCCTTGAGGCAAGCATCGGGTCTCTCCATCCTTTTGCATCACCCACCAGGTGCAACCTGGTCCCTGAGCAAAAACGACCCCACGGATGGGTTTCTCTTTGCTCAAGGCAGACTTTACCCAAACAGTTTTTCCAAGCATACCTCTCATGTGCACCACTGGAACCTTATCCCCATCTGTTGTTTGTAGGGGTTCGGATTGGGCAGGGCCTGCTCGGCTGGTGGAGCCTCGGGTGTTAACTAACCAGGTGGCTCTTGCTAAATGCATCTCCCAGTTTTTGAAAGTCCCCCCACCCAGTGCCTTCAAGGTGGTTTTAAGCAGTCCATTACACCGCTCAACCTTCCCAGCTGCTGGTGCATGGTAGGGAACGTGGTACACCCACTCTATGCCATGATCTCTAGCCCAGGTGTTTATAAGGCTGTTCTTGAAATGAGTCCCACTGTCAGACTCGATTCTCTCAGGGGTGCCATGCCTCCAAAGGACTTGCTTTTCCAGGCCCAGGATGGTGTTCCGGGCAGTAGCATGAGGCACAGGATAGGTCTCCAGCCATCCAGTGGTGGCTTCTACCATTGTGAGCACATAGCGCTTGCCTTGGCGGGTTTGAGGCAGTGTGATGTAATCAATCTGCCAGGCCTCCCCATACTTGTATTTGGACCATCGCCCACCGTACCACAGAGGCTTCACCTGCTTGGCCTGCTTGATCGCAGCGCATGTCTCACAGTCATGGATAACCTGGGAGATACTGTCCATGGTTAGATCCACCCCTCGGTCTCGTGCCCACTTATAGGTGGCATCTCTGCCCTGATGACCTGAGGCATCATGGGCCCATCGAGCTAGGAACAGTTCTCCTTTATGTTGCCAATCTAAGTCTATCTGGGACACCTCTATTTTCGCAGCCTGATCTACCTGTTTGTTGTTACGATGTTCTTCATTAGCCCGGCTCTTGGGGATGTGAGCATCTACATGACGGACCTTCACGGATAGCTTCTCTACCCGAGTGGCAATGTCTTTCCACTCTTCAGCAGCCCAGATTGGTTTTCCTCTGCGCTGCCAGTTTGCCTTATTCCACCTTTCCAGCCAACCCCACAGAGCATTGGCTACCATCCATGAATCAGTGTAGAGGTAGAGCTTTGGCCCCTTCTCTCTCTCAGCTATGTCCAGAGCTAATTGGACAGCTTTGAGCTCAGCAAATTGGCTCGATCCACCTTCTCCTTCAGTAGCCTGTGCAACTTGTCGTGTGGGGCTCCATACAGCGGCTTTCCATTTCCGGCTAGCGCCTACAATTCAGCAGGAACCATCAGTGAAGAGGGCGTATTGTCTTTCACTCTCTGGTAGCTCGTTATATGGTGGGGCTTCTTCAGCACATGTCACCTGCTCCTCTTCTTCTTCAGAAGATAACCCAAAAGTCTCACCTTCTGGCCAGTTCGTAATTATTTCCAAGATCCCAGGGCGACTTGGGTTTCCAATTCGGGCGCGCTGCGTGATGAGGGCAATCCATTTGCTCCAAGTAGCGTCGGTGGCGTGATGCGTGGAGGGAACCTTTCCTTTAAACATCCACCCCAGCACTGGTAGTCGGGGTGCCAGGAGGAGTTGTGCCTCTGTGCCGATTACTTCTGAGGCAGCCTGGACTCCTTCATAGGCTGCCAGGATTTCCTTCTCTGTGGGAGTGTAGTTGGCTTCAGACCCTCTGTAGCTTCGGGTCCAGAATCCCAGTGGTTGGCCACGAGTCTCACCAGAAACCTTCTGCCAGAGGCTCCAGGACAGACCATTGTTCCCGGCTGCAGAGTAGAGCACGTTCTTCACCTCTGGTCCTGTCCTGACTGGGCCAAGGGCTACGGCATGAGCAATTTCCTGTTTGATCTGGGTGAAGGCTTGCTGCTGTTCAGGGCCCCAGTGGAAATCATTCTTCTTGCAGGTAACCAGGTAGAGAGGACTCACGATCTGGCTGTACTCGGGAATGTGCATCCTCCAGAAACCTATAGCGCCTAGGAAAGCTTGTGTTTCCTTCTTGTTGGTCGGTGGAGACATTGCTGTGATCTTATTGATGACCTCAGTGGGAATCTGACGCCGTCCATCTTGCCACTTTACTCCCAGGAACTGGATCTCTCGGGCAGGTCCCTTGACCTTGCTCTTCTTGATGGCAAAACCAGCTTGCAGGAGAATTTGAATTATTCTCTCTCCTTTCTCAAACACTTCGGTCACGGTGTTCCCCCACACAGTGATGTCATCAATGTACTGCAGATGTTCTGGAGCCTCACCCTTTTCTAGTGCAGTCTGGATCAGTCCATGACAGATGGTGGGACTGTGCTTCCACCCCTGGGGCAGTCGGTTCCAGGTGTACTGCACGCCCCTCCAGGTGAAGGCAAACTGAGGCCTGCACTCTGCTGCCAGAGGAATAGAGAAGAATGCATTGGCAATGTCAATAGTGGCGTACCACTTTGCTGCTTTGGACTCCAGCTCGTACTGGAGCTCCAACATGTCCGGCACGGCAGCACTCAGCGGTGGAGTCACTTCATTCAGGGCACTATAGTCCACAGTCAATCTCCATTCCCCGTCAGACTTGCGCACAGGCCAGATGGGGCTGTTGAAGGGTGAGTGGGTCTTGCTGACCACCCCTTGACTCTCCAGCTCGCGGATCATCTTGTCGATGGGGATCACAGCATCTCGATTTGTCCAATACTGCCGGCGGTGCACTGTCGAGGTGGCAATTGGCACTCGTTGCTCTTCCACTTTCAGGAGCCCAACTGCAGAAGGATTCTCAGATAGTCCAGACAGGGTGTTCAATTGCCTAATGCCCTCTGCCTCCACAGCAACAATACCAAATGCCCACCTGAGTCCTTTTGGGTCTTTGTAATAGCCATTCTGGAGGAAGTCTATGCCCAGAATACACGGGGCCTCTGGGCCGGTCACAATCGGATGCTTTTGCCACTCCTTCCCAATCAGGCTCACCTCAGCTTCCAAAAGGGTCAACTGCTGTGATCCCCCGGTCACCCCAGCGATGGATACAGGTTCTGCCCCCACATGTCCTGATGGCATTAAAGTACACTGTGCCCCAGTATCAACCAATGCATCATATTTTTGTGGCTCTGATGTGCTAGGCCATCAGATCCACACTGTCCAGAAAACTCGGTTCTCCCATGCCTCTTCCTGGCTAGAGGCAGGGCCCCTCTAGCCCTGGTTATCATTCTTTCCCTGGGCGTACATGCTCGAGGTACCTTCAAGGGGATCCGACATATCATCCTCCCTTCTGTAATACCTGGCAGCTCGGTCACGGGAGGCTGAGGCTACCTTCACCTTAGCGGAACCCCCTCGGTTAGTGCCTCCCTCCTTGAGTTCACGCACCCGCGCTGCCAGGACAGAGGTGGGTTTCCCATCCCACCTTCTCATGTATTCCCCATGCTCACACAGGAAAAACCACAGCTCAGCTCGTGGGGTGTACCCTCTCTCTCTAGCAGGGGGACGACAGGCTCTGACTTGGGGGCCTGTGACTCGCACTGGTGCCACACTGACCTTCCTCATCTCCTCCCTCATCTCCTCCCTCATTTCCTTCCTCATCTCCTTCATCTCCTCTTTGAGGTCCTGGACCACAGCAGAGACATGAGCTTTCAGCGGGCCATTGATCATGCTGTCATAATGCCTGAGCTTGCTGGCAACAGAGCCCACGGTTTCTCGGGTATTGTCAGCATCAATTGTTGCAATGAAGGTGGTGTATTGCGATGGCCCTAGCCTTGCCAGGTTCCACATCATCTGTCCTGTGCACCTGACCTTATCGGGGTCATTATCATGCTGTCCATCCCTCCCAAAGAGTACCTCTAATATTGCCACCTCTCTTAGCTGTTGGATCCCTTGCTCGAGTGTCTTCCACTGCATTCTATGATGGTACTCCTGCATTCTTTCTTTGTGAATGAACCTTTCTCTCACACTCATTAAGAGCCGCTCCCAGAGGGAAAGGGGCCCTGGCTCCCTCACAAATACCTGGTCCACACCTGGGTCCTGGGTCAATGATCCCAGATACCTTGCCTCACCACTATCCAGTTGCACACTTGTGCCCATAAGGTCCCAAACCCGAAGCAGCCAGGTGGTATAAGGCTCACGCCCCCTTCGCACAATGTCATTTCGCATAGCACGGAGACTGTCGTGCGACAGGGACTCAGTGATGATTTCTGGCTCTGGCTCTCCTGCTGGTTGTGAGGGCTCTGGTTGCCCATCATCATTAACTGGTCGTACTGATTTGGTCTTACACTTCGTTCTTTGCACAGGGGCGACTGCTGCTGGCTGTGGTTGTCCTTGTGGTTCAGCTGAAGCCTGGACGGTTGTAACATCCGTGGGTTCTACTGCTGCACCATCAGACTCACCCTCTTTGGGGCAGGGAGAGGGCTTTTCACTAGCTGAGGAGGTGTATTCCCTTAGCAATTGGCATATCTCCTGGCGCACCTGGCCCATCTCCTGGCACATCTCCTTGCGCACCTGGCCCATCTCCTGGCATATCCCCTGGTGCACCTGACCCATCTCTTGGCACATCTCTTGCATCCCTTTTGCCAGTACCCCCACCCAGTTTGGGTAGTCCATTTCTGAGGTGGGCTGTTGGGCAGTATCAGTCTGTGGGGCGGGGTCTCTAGTGTCTGGGGCTGCGTCAGGCTCTGGGGTAGGATCTCTAGTGTCTGGGGCCGTGCCAGGTTCTGGGGCAGGATAGGGCTCTGGGGTAGGATCTCTTGTGTCTGGGGCCATGTTAGGTTCTGGGGCAGAATCAGGCTCTGGGGTAGGAACTCTACTCTCTGGGGCCATGTCAGGTTCTGGGGCAGGATCTCTAGTCTCTGGGGCTGGTGTCCAGGTAGATATCCAAGCCAATCTCAACTTATCCTTGAGTGCTAAATAGAGTAGGCCTATCAGCAGCAGATGGTTAGTATTCAGAGGGAATTTAAACCCTTCGAAAATTGATGGGGTGGGCCCGAAGAACTGGTTGAGGGGTTGGGGGAAAACTTCCCCTGGTGTCATTTCCTCACAGAAGGTACCATTGTTAACATAGCCCCAAAAACATGTGCTCAGTGTGTGATAGCCGTTTATCCATGTGCCCACATTCCGGAGGAAGCTAAAAACCCATGAATTCCTCACCTTCTCGACCCATAACGCAAGCTGGATAACAGCAATGGTAGCCTTAGTCAGAGGACCCATATTCAAGTAAGGAGCTGCAAAGGGGAAGAATATAGCTACGGCCACATGCCACCCGAACCAGGGTAAACTAGACCACATAGTGCTGCCTAACAAGGTTCCTATATCTGGCACACAAAATAAAGTTATCCAAGAACTGTTATTCCTTTTTTTTTTTTTTTCACCTCTCTCTCTTAATGCCCTCGTGCCCCACATTGGGCGCCAAGATCTATCATCTCGGTTTTGAAAGACAGGTGTCTGCTAAGGAAGGCAGAAGCCCCCCTTGAAGTGGCAGATATAACCCCTTTTCCCTCCAAGTTATTATATTTTGAAATCAAGGGCCTTTAGGCAAAGATGTGGGAAATAGGAATAACAGTTCTTTACTATATATATATATATATATGTATATGTATATAACCAGTCAAACAAACAGCAATAACTATGACAGTAACAGCAAACACAAACCCAGTTCCAGCCTTCTCGGCTGTCGGGCCCTTTCCCCTCGGGTGCAGTTCCGCTCGCAGCCGGCAGGGGCGCTGGCGGCTCCCGGTGAGCAGGGCAGGTGCGATGGTTCCCCCGCGGCTGCAGGGGGCGCTCCGGAGCGAGCTCGGGGAGCACGCGGCACTGGCGGCCTGGGATCCCGGGAAGGGATGGGACAAAGGCTTCACAAACCCCTGGGCAGCCGATCCCGGACTCTCAGGAACAGCAGGCTGGAATGGCAGGATAGAACGGCAGGCTGGAGCGGCAGGGACGAACGCAAATCCCGGGTGGCAGGCGAGATGTATCCAGATGGGAGAACCCCACGGATGCCCAGGCAGGCAGGGCGAGCAGGGCTACAGCGTAGCGAAAACTCGAAGCAGCAGCAGCGGGGCAGGGCAGCCACAGCTCGGCCTCCAGCAGGGCAGGGAAAGTGGCTTTTGGGGTCCCAGCGTTGTTTCCAGCAGGAAGAAAAGAACGGCCAAAAAAAAAGAAGCAGCAGCTCCTTTCTCTGCAGCTTCTCTCTCCGGACGCTCAGAGCGAACTGCCCCCACACCCAGGTGTAGACAGAAGGAGTAGCCAGGCCCGCCCCACTCCCTTTTTTGTCTTTCTTAAGTACAGCTATTTGTCCCCTAGCAACATGCATATGGGAGAAAATTCCTTTAACAGAAAAAAAAACTAAGACTAAACTAAAACCCCAACATAAGTCTAGCACATCATGTGTTGCCCGGGTTTCAGAAGCTGTTTTTTCACCTTAGGATCAGCTCGTTGTCAGTGTGTTTATCTTTTTATGCAGAATGAGTGCTCCCAAAGAAATTGTATCGATTACAAGTTCTTTTTTAGCAGCAGAGGAGCAGCATTTGTCCGAATGAATCATTAACAATAGTCGGAATGCACTCTTCCTGCCTCTTCTGGAAACCTTACTGATTTTGAAGTATCATTAATCTGGGTATATGCCTAGGTAGACGCATTTTTGTTGTCAGTGAGGAGGTGACTCTTTCTTCTTTTCAGTGGTAGTTACTGACAGTAAAGCTCATTCTGCCCTTTGTGTTTTTGTACCTCTCACCATACTCTTACTTCTCTTTGGCAATAACAGATACAGATGCTAGGCTGCGCTATTCAAAACGATTGTTTCAGCTCCAGTTACAATAGTGAGTACCTGCTGGTATTAGATGTTTTCTTATACAAATACTGCTAAGTTACTAGTAGAATTTCTTCTTTATTTGTCATTCTGTTCAGCAGAGGATTGGAAAATTTACTATTGCCTTGAATAGAATTCTTGCTCTTTGTAACAATTTAATAACTTCTTCTTTTCCATTTTAAAAATTAGAATTTTCATGTTTTCTGTGACAAGAATTCTCTTGCATGGTAATTAATAAGATATGTAAGTGAAGTCGATTTAATCTATGTTTTGGTCAGTTTGCCAGTGGATAGCAGCATAAAATTCTTTCACTAAAGCTGATACCTGTTGCAGATACATGATCAATACATGCTGCACACATCAGAAGAATCTTACTGGAACAGAGTAGCCCTTATCCTCCACTTTGAGAAAGGTGTCTTTCTAAGATTTAAGTCTACATTTTTGTTTTCTATGAGCATATGATTCTTTATTATCATATTTGGAATAAGAAAGCTATAAAAGGCAAGCGCAACTAAATTTATTTTAAACCAAATAAATTCTGTCCTTTGGTTTGATTTTTTTTTTTTTTTAACCGATTAATGCATGATATTGATTGAATGGGCCAGGTAAAGCACAGAAAAATAGTTCTAATTTTGAAACAAGAAATAAGCGTATCTCACAGACCTTACAGCTGATACAGTGTCAAATTAATCCTATAATTGTGTATAGGTTACGTAAATAAAATTTAATGGTGTACTGTATAGTATGAGACATGGAACCTAAGGTGCACATAATTCTGTTTATGGAGTTACACAGCTGCTGCTTGTGATTAGCTGCCTAGGGAACCTGTGTTCAACAATCCTTTTTAATGAGTGTTTTTAACAGTTTGGGTTCCGTGGTAAAAGAAGAACCAGATATAGAATGTCAAATATAACTAAAATAAAAATAAATGAGGATTCATAATGTAATTTAGGTATAGATTATGTATGTGTGTGCAAGCACATGTGTATATGCTTTTAAATATTTTTTTGAAAACATACAGTGATTTTGAAAGCTCTTTTACAAACACAGTGTTCAGTGTTTCAAATAATAAATAAAGAAAAAAGTAGTGATTGCTTTCTTACTGCTGCAGTTAGTTTCTTTCCCATAAAGTTACTTATTGCAATAAAAAATAAAATAAAATAATCACTTTCCCCCCCGAATTTTAAATGTAATTCATTGTTTTAATGATGTTTTTCTTCCATCATGACATTATTCAAATTCAAATAACTATAGAAATACAACTTCTTTAAACATTTTGTTGGTCCCTTCTAACTGAAATACTTTATTCTATTCTTTTCTGTTGTCCAGTGCTATGCATCTTTTGGATTTGTTTGTGCAAAAGGAAGAGAATGACTATAGCATTTTTATTAAATATCTCTTTTTATTAAATATCTTTGAAGTAGAGGAAGTAAAATTGTTTTCCTCGTGGGAGTTTTTGATACTTAGGTAATTTGTTTCTTTTGTCCACTTCACTTCTGTTTTTGTGAGCTACTACTTCCAGTGTTTTTGTAAGATTAAAGTAGGTATTTCCATCCTGTGTACGATGTCAGCATGTAGAACAGCCTCTGCTAGAAGTAGTTTTTCAGTAATTGTAACTTCTGGTTTTGTTGAACCTTGTAATTTATTATACTCTATGTCTCAATTACACAACAGAAACTTTTAAATATGGTTCGTTTTCCCCCTTTGTCTTGATAGCTTTTGTTTTCTCTATGATGAACATATCCTCAACAGGGAAGAAGACTTTATTGTTGATCATTCATTTTCAGGGAGGATCCCTTAGAGTGTTCAGAGTATGCAGGTGTGGTTCAGCCATGGTTTATGATGCCATAAACTGTAATGTGGATTTTAACAAGCAGAAAAAACCCGCATGTTTTGCAATGTGATAAACTACAGGAAATTCAGGACAAATAATGGAATAAATGATGTAATTACTAAATAATGGAGATGTCAAATCTGTATAAGGAGTTCGTTAACTGCAATTACAGTTTGGCTTAGCAACAGATATTTGGAAGTATTTGTGTTAATTAAAGGAGGAAACTGTTTGGAGTTGAGAGACATTTTGGTTTTAATCCAAGTCCAGTCATAATCAGTAAAATACATTTGATAGAGACATAAGATGAATGATAATGCTTAGCAGAAATTCTTACAGAATTCTGTTAATCTATTGAGAGTTCACTTGTCCACTCACTGTGTAATGGTCTGGGCTGAGGTACAGTGGCCATAACCTTTAAGTAGACCATTTAGAAATTTATGCTGACTTGTAGTGGTGATCCATATTTTACTTTTTTGAAAATTAATCCTATCACAAGGCATTGCTGTTTCCCAGTTACCCTGGTGAGAAAGTTATAGTTGTCCTCTTCATCCACAATGAGATGTTGACCCTGTCTGGCTGCTGTCTTGTCACCATTTGGAATCTGGGTTATTTTCATGTAGTTGAAGGACTTGTCTCAGTTTCTAAGCTTGTTGTCAGAGTTGAAGCATAAAGCATTAAAAGGGAGAAATGGAGAGAGAGAGAGCAAAAATCTAAATTATTTAATTTTTTCTTTTGCATGTATTGTCCTTGTATGGATCAAGAAGTTCTTAAGACAACCGTAGATACTACACCATATTATTCCTTTTGCAAGCCTTATTTACCCTTATGTTTTAGATAATCGGGTGTAGTGTATATTCCACATACATTCTGTTTACATTCTTAATGCTGTAATTGTAGTTCTCTGGAATAGTATTTCAAAAATAAATGGAGTACTAATTCAAGCCCTGTGGTGTGAAAGTGCAAAATTGCTAAAAATAAAAGTAGTAGAAAACCCACTGTCCTTCCTACAGGAGCTCCATTTCAGGCCCTAGCTGAATCTTATTAGTATTTCTCCAGCCTCTGCTTCTCTTATGATCCTGACTTCCTCATCATCAACTGATGTTACTGTAATTTTTACTCTTGTAAGTACTCAGGAAGCATACTAGCTTTATTTCTACAAAATTTATTCTTGTTTTCTCTTGTGCAAAGCCTGCTTATTGTCCTTTGCATTTCTTCCTGCTATCCCTCATTTTTGTAAATTGTCTATTTTCTCAGTGAAGAGAGGATTTTTTTCTACTTTACTCAGTTGAGATTCCATTTCTTTTCTTATGTATTTAATGTTTCAGAAATACTAGAAGACCAAAAATTCTTATATATCTTAATCGGTCTGTAAAAGTCACTTATTTTCCACAAGGGTTCCATATTAGAGGCACCTGGATATGGCACTTGGGGTGATGATGGTGGTACTCTGTTGACAGTTGGACTGAATGATCTTGAAGGTCTCTTCCAACCCTGAGGTTTCTGTGGTTCTGTGATGTTAGAATGAGCTTTACATCAGGTCTTGGCAATGTAAGTCCTAATCTGAATATATAGGATACCTCCACAAAAGAAAGAAGGCAATGTGTGAGTTTAGGAGAAATAATTTTACCCTACAATTATAGAGGGTAGCAAATCCTATCAGCAGCTCTTTAGCAATCTGCTGATCTACAGTAGCTGGAAAAAAAATACTTACAGGGAAAATATTATGTGTAAAGTTTAACTGGTGATCAAAAAAGTTGAGCTTAAGGCTCTAAAATGCCATGCTTACAATTTTGTGAAGTATTTTCATAACTGACAGCTTAAAAATGCAGGTATATCGCAGTTACAATTTTGTTAAGGTAAACAGAAATTTGCTAGCAAGTGGCTTAGTGGACCTGGATTTATCATGATGTTCTCAAAAACTACCAATGTATGATAAGCACGTTCATTATGTAATATGAAACACATGCATTCTGTATTGCTGGCACGCTGAAAGCTTGGAAACATTTCACAGCTTCAAGGCAGCAAGTATGTAAAGCAGTAAGATAAAATCATTGATAATCAAGTTCTAGGCAGAGGTTACACCACCGTTAATGAAGCAATTCTCATTAAAGCAGTTTTTCTGGATAGGATGTGCCTCACAGAATAGGAATGCCTCTTTCCCAGAGAATGTAAGCAGCGACTAGTAACCCTGAATGTCAGCAAATTGGAGGAAGAGGTTCTGATTAATTCTCTTTGGGGAAAAAAAAATCAGCATTTTCACTACAATCTTAGGTTTGAAACTGTGTGAAAAAAACCCAATAAAATAATAAAATAGATGAAAAACAGGTGTTTTAGTTCAGAGTCCATTCATAAGCAATAAGAAAATAAAGTGTATTGAGAGAGAAAAGAGAATTAAAGGAAGTGAGGTCTATTTGTTTAGCTGGAGAACGTTGATATATTTCCTTGCTCAGTCCTTAAACTGACACTAACCTAAGAAGGATTTTATGATGAGGTATTTTAATGGAAAAATAACCATATTTGCTATACCTATATCCCAGTCACATAGACTCAGAGGCTTGAAGTGACCATGGTTTTCGTGCCCCAGTAAGATACCTGTTTATACTGTTACAGTTTCTGTGCAGAACAGATATATAGTAATTGATTGCTGAGATACAGTGTAATCTACTTAAAGTATTTCTATTTTCTTCTAATATTTTGGCTAGAGTACTGTAACACTGAATGTGAAGATTTGCTTTCAGTCAAGTTGTAAACTTGGGAAATTTTTTTCATATATGTGAACAGTTTTATTTTTATTCTTATACAATTTAATTTTTTTAAATTTACAATTTAAAATCAGGTATAATATGAAATTCTGACTTTTTGAATTGTGGGGTTTTTTTTCCCTAATTCAGGAGCTTGTTTGTTATTTAATCCATTTCATGCTCAGTTTTTAAAGAAAAGAAAATCAAATGGTATGACACAAAACAGTAGTCCTTGCAACAAAATGCCAGCTGTTAAATCATTAGGAACCAGTCTGACTTGACATTATGATCAATACGCTGGATCTCATTTGTGACAGGTGTGGTCCTTTTGTGGCTTGCATAGGAGATTATATTTTTAAATGAAGTAGAAAATTATACATTGTAATTTATAGTTATTGCTAGTAATTACTGTTTATTGCATTGCTGTGACTCAGAAATCTATTTATGATAGGAGTTAAATACAGAAGATGCTGATGCCTGAGAACATGTGTGAGGTGAAGGTCAAACCATATTTTCTAATTTGTTGTTTCTTTTTTAGTTTAGCATTTGACTTTAAACGTTTTATCTGTAGCAGCTCATCAGTTGATGTAATTTGGGATTAATTCTCAGTGTGCTACGCACAGTTGGATACTGAACTATCCATTCATTTTATTTTCCCTACAAAAATAGGGTGCAGTCTATCTTTTAACTGAGGGACAACCTCTGAAATCACAACAGCTTAAACTAGCACTTGTAGCAGACGAAGACCATATATTTGTTGTTGCCTAAACTGTGCTGCTTTGGTGGTCTTGCCAAGCAGCCTTTTCATTGGTCTAAAGCCTAGTTTGTTTGTTACAATTTCCTAGAACCATAGAACGGTTTGGGTTGGAAGGGACCTTAAAGACCATCTAGTTGCAGCCACCTGCAATTGAATTTTTACATCATTCGATGTGGATATGGTGTTACCATCTTTCAAAGCAGTATTCTTTCATTTTAAGTTAGACTGTAAGATGTTTTCATAAAAGAAGTTAAGCTATAAGAGAATCATCAGTCTAGTTCTCTCCTGTTACTTTTTGTGTATTATCTCACTTTGATCCTATTTTGGTCAGTCTAAAAGAGTATTTTTACCTTCTACACCCTTTAAAATTTTACCTGTGCTTTTGCTGTTAAGTTACTTTTTAAATATATCTTAGTTTCTTAATTTCCTTTGAATGTTTTCAGATGAAGTGCTAAATTAAATATTATTATGAATAGATATAGTTTTATATATTTTTGGTATGGTTTTTCTTGGTTGCTTTTTGTTTGCTTTTCTGAAATGGAAAGTTCATGAACTCTCCATTTTTTTTTCAAGAATATGAGCTTTTTTGCACACATACCATTAAATTTTGGAAGCAGATGATGTAATTATAAAGGCAAATGCATGTTTACATCATGGTGGGATTTTTTTTTAACATTGGTAGATCACATGTGTAAATGTTTTCAGTATTTCAGAATAAATCTCAGTGAATATATCTATTTTTATGTATATATGTATCTGTGTCTATGTAAGCATATATAACTTGTGTATACATACATAGTGTTACACATTTTATGTTAAGCTGTCTCTTTATAAATCTGTAGCTTAGTGTTGTGAGAAAATGCTCACCATTATCAATTTGCTGTCGCAAATGAATATTTTATGTCACTCAAAGAATCGCCAGCAAAGGTGCTGGCCCAAGCAGGTTTAATATTTAAGTGAAAGTGTAACAAAGTTCGTTGGCAAGGTTCATTCTACTTACTCGATGATTAAAGCATACACAGGAAAAATTGAACTAGAACCTAAAATCAATCAACCTAAAACTAAAACTAACCAAAAATCATCTACGTGTAAACTGGGAATGGAAAAAGCGCAAGGATAGGAAAGGATTAAGGATAAAAATGAGTAAAGGAGACACTCCTATAGAGTCACAAGATTTTGACTAAACCACTTGGCCCAGACTTGACCAATGGTTTAGGCCTAAAGGTTTTAACAGCACTTAAACCTAACAGCACACTTACTAGATATTTAAACAATCTATCAAAAGATTCTATAGAATTTACTGTAAGCATAACAATAATTCACCTCAGGCCTAACTTACAAATCCAAGTTACTTAACAATCTAAGAGAGCAACATTCATAGTACCTCTGCTTTAGCTTATTCACACTTGTACGCATGCAGACCTGAAGGTGTATGTACAAGGTAATCGCTTGCGAAAAACTTCCCTCAAGGTCAGGGAAATACTCACATTGGATACTTTTGCATCTTCTCAAGAGGTGAAGGGCTGGGCCTTGAGGAGTGGGGGTATCAGCCCAGGATCCATTGTCATTGTTCACTGGTCCTCCGAGTACAGTAAACTTGCTGAAAGGTGCTCCACTCAGAGGAAGATGCGATCGCAGACCACTGCAGGCCAGGAGAGCTGAGAATCATTTATGAGTTTGCAAAAGATCTAAGATCATCAAGTTCTGATGATCACCACCTTGTCTACTAGACCATGGCACTGAGTGCCATGTCCAGTTGTTTCTTGAAGAGCTTCAGGGATAGTGACTCCACTACCTCCCTGGACAGTTCAATCTAATGAATTCCTGTCAAACAATCCGTTCTGAGAAGAAATTCCTTCTGAAGAAAGGGTATGCTTAGGACCACTGTATCTAGGATCACAAAAGAATTGGCTTAAGTTATAATAATCTTCCATCTTGGCCACAATTCAGGTTGGTAACTTCAGTGACAAAAACGTTGTTTGACTTAAGTTGTTATTCAGGCAAGAAAAATAAGTTTCTAAAGTGGTTTGTGTTAGACAGCACAAGTTCCTGGGAGCAGACAGTATTTCTGATAAGCTCAAGAGCTTAGTCCAGGTGCTGTTTGTCAAGGCTGAGGCCTAATGAGCCTGAGATCACAGTGCAGCCCAAGGGGCAGGGAGCAAGGGGAATGCACCATCACACTTATTAAATGTTTTTGCTTCCTGCGTAAGACATCCTTAAAAAGATACATTTAAAGAAATGAAAATGGGAATGACATGCAACTTGCAATTACTTTTCTTGGCCCTGGGAGAAAATCTTTATCTTCAGTTCAGCAGTAGTCACTGTCAAAAGAGGAAAGAACAATAATATTGGAAAGGGAAAATTAATTTTGAACTGGCATAAGAATCTGCTTATTTTCCAACTAGTTGAGGGGTTTTTTTAATAATACTCTATTGATGTTGGGAAAGAAATAATGGCTTCTACTGTCTTTTAAATACTTTGAGCTATTAAGCTGGTACGAGAACGACTTGGTACTGCGTAATTTAACTGTGTATGAGGAGAACAACCTGCTCTAAGAGATTATGTGCTGTCTGTTAATTACTTCTTCCTAAAGTGAGATATATGATTTTTAAATCAAGGGAAAACTTGATGCAGACACAGCCATAAAAAGTGATGATTTTCTAAATTAATAGTGAATAGTATACCTGTAAGACTACTGGGTTAGCCTCTGAGGAACACGAAAAGCAGTAGTAGTATGTCTTAAACACTGAGCAAAATGTATTTCCTGCCCTCCATGCACACCCTCCCCTAATCACTGGAAGTAATATTCCTGTCAGACAAACACAGCCATTCAGTCCAGAATGACTAGATAAATAATTGGATACAGAAATACAAGTCAATACAATGAGTTGCTATTGACTCCCTTTACTCCTTATTCGCATGAACAAAGTAGATGGCGATTTTGTATTCTAGTGGTCAGATCTAAATGGCTTTGAGTGATGTTTTATTTATAGAGCACTTGGTTGCCTATAAGGTGAGTTGAAGTGCAAATTGTGATCAGGATTAAGACTGACGTTTCCATATCTGGTAAAATAGCATCAGTAGTCAGGTTTGGATGCGTGAATAAAGTATAGACTGGTAAGAGGAGTTTTGCTGCTGTACTTCAGACTGTCCCCCATATGTGATGAGTCAGAATTTGTTCTTGGAATCTGAAGAAGTTATGTTTGTAATTCTGGAGTCAAAAACAAATTGGAGAGCATCATGACAACAATCTCAATCCATTAAGTATTTGGTCTTGATTTTGAACAGATGTATCAATGTGTGAGTGGACCATGTTCTAGGCAGCTGCCTCTTAAGACTTAGGAGCATTTTTGGAGTATGATCTATATGATGAACACTGAAAGCTGAAGAGGCGTATGTAAAATCAACAGCGATTTTGGTATATGTGATGCACTTTTTATGTTACACATGAGGTTTACTTTCTATAACCGTAGCTTTTTTCCTAAACTAGTCACTTTCTTTTTGCTTTATTTAATTCTACTTGCGGTAACAACAGAACCAAATATGGAACATGAAACAATTGTATCATTTAACTAATCCTCTCCAGCAATATTAGTACAAGTTATTGATATGTTAATCACATCAATAGTGATCTGTAGATAATGCCAATTGCTCTCCAGACATTAATTGGGCTAAGGCTTTGTGGCAGTTAATATTAGAACTAATTCATGTTAGTTTAAATCCTCAATTGCATTTAATTATAGATTTGTTTGTGAAAAAAACAGCTGCACCTTTTCCTCATCACTGTTAGTCTGCCGATTGAAATATGCAGCAGAAGTTTTCTGCACTGGGCAGAGTTATCAAAAATTTTACACATGTAATCACACAATCTTTGATTATTTGTTGGCCACTGAATTGTCTTCTCCAATCTTTGAGACAGTAGTGAGAAAAACTATGTATCTCTATCTTTGCAGATAGTATTATTTGTATTCATAATTATCACAATAGATAAATAGTTTGTGGGTGAACTACAGATCCATCATCATTACAATTCCAAGATTGTATGATTGGGACAGAAATTTGGCTGCTAGCCATCACAATGACATGGCTTAACTAATGTAATCAGTCTTGAAGCAGATTGAATCAGAATTTTCTTTCCTCAGGGAACAGAAGTCCTAAGGTATGTTCTAGCCAGCTGATATGATAAATTACTAATTTTTTTTGTTCTAACCAGGGATGGCAAATATGCAATTTTGTACCTTTCACAGAAAGAGATCTAAGGAGCAGCTTGTTTATTTTTTCCTTCTTTGTTTTTTTCCATTAATGTATCAGTGAGTGCTAATTCCAGTAAAATGATCCTTATGAAAGGGAAGCCAACTCTTCTGGAAGTGCAGTTTTGTTGAGTTGAACTTTGCTACAAACCTTTGCAAAATTCAGGTCTGCTGAAAACTGAACTGAACCTCTTCTTACTGCTAAATAAAGTAGAAATAATATGAAAAGGACCTGTACTGCAAGAGTACAGTATATGTATTGCATATATGAAATAGACGATGTGGGAGGTATCCTGCCACTTTATATTAAAAAAGGTAAAAGTTAAGCCACTTTCCATTAAAAGCATAGCATTTCTGTCTCAAAAACAGGTTCCATGTAATGGAGATGATGAGTTTAAGAATGAAGTGAATGGGGAGCATAAGGCTGGGAGCCATGCAAGGGACAAGAAACAGCAAGGAAGCTACGGCATGATAGACAGTCACTTGGTTTAAGGCGATGGCAGTACTGACAGAATTTGGAAGAATGTAGCTTGCTAGTCAGAGTGAAAGGAATAGACAACAATAACTGAGGTGTGATGACAGAAAGGAATGTAAGAGACAGATTTGTATTATTGTGGAGATTGAAATAGAACAGCCTAGGCAAAGCAAACTTGAAAATAATGTTTCCTTATGATACTTATTGTGATTAACTTGTGCAAGTAACCAGAGTTTCTTTTTCTTGACTATCATTAAAATTTAATTTTTTCCTCATGTTGAGAATCCTGTATTTCTTATTACATCATATACTTTATCACCGTGTGTCTTGCCTTTAGGCCCACCCAGCATCTTACAGATGAGATGGCTACTGATTGGTTGTAAATATATTTATCCCTCTGCTTAGGAAAGGATGAGTCTCTTTCAGAAGACTGACATAGGAAAAAATACATTGTTGGAAGGTATATTAGCTCACATCTTTCTGGTTCTATCACTATTTTACAGACAGTAAGAAGATCAAGATTGCAAAAAATCTACACAGCAAAATAGAAAAAAACTGTGGATCGGTTGTTTTGGGGTTTTTTTAGTCATTCGTATGGGCTTCTATTTTTCATTAGGAGATCTTTAACATAACTTCTGATCATTGAACACTACATTCTTGTTCTTTCTAAACATTGACTACTGCATAATTAATAACTTCAATATAACCTATTTGGCTTTTAAGTTAGCAGCACTGAAATTACTAGAAGAAATTTTATGGCATGGAGTTCATTGTGTTATTTAATTCTGAAAGTGAGAAAAAGAAACAAAATGTTTAATACTGTTTAAACTTCCTCTTAATAGGTAAATGTAATAGATCTTCTGCCCTATGTTGAAATATATTCACTGTATAAACAATATTTTCTTTTAAAAACAGCTCTAGAAGAGTCTCTAACTCTTCAGCAATGGAATATGCCATTTAAAATTTGTAAAATTTTAGCACCCTTCTCAATGCAAATAGAGAAATGAAGTCTACACAAAGTCTTTGTTTTGTTTTAATCACTTGCTAGCATTGAGTTTGTAATGTTCTCTGAAATGATTAATTTTATCAACCAGAGACAATCACTTGATCTGTCACATTTTACAGACTGTGTCAGACTTTGTGTAGATTATATTTCTCCATTTGCATCTAGAAGGATGATGAAATGTGAAAAGTTCTAAATGGCATACACCTTTGATGAAGAGTTTGAGACTCTGCTAGGACTGTTTTTAAAACAAGACCGGTTTTATAAAGCTTACTCTACTGGGAGAAAGGTGAGTCAAAAATATCATTGTATGTCCATGCTTCCTTGTATGACGTACTGACCACAAAATCAACTTCATTCCTTTGTTGAAAAGGGGCAAGTTATGCCATGCCTTTCTAACTCTGCAATCCAAAAAATATTCTCTTGAAGGAAAAGTATAAACAACAAATATATAGACAAGCAGGTAGTTAAACATGAATTACTACTGTGAAACAGTTAAGATTAGTGCAGATTTCCTGTATGTCTTCAAGTAGGTGCTGTAATGAACAGTAATTATAATAGAAAAATCAAAACTGGAACTGCAGTGATTGAAAACTTTTATGACAGATACATGGAAATGCTGGCAATTTAGGTTGTTTTGGTTTGCTATTTTGTCTGATAATTACCTCAGCACACTTGAAAAGGCATCATTAAGTATTACAAAAAGAAAAAACTGTCATCATCACATTAAAGTTTACATTCTCTAATGCTGAAAGCTACATCCCTTTTTAGGAAATAGAAATTTTTATGTCATTTTAGTGTCTGTGTCTAGTGGTCCCTTTTTAACCTGTGCTTAACTTCCCTTTCAGGAAAAGGAGCCTGAAAGAATACAGAGATTTTGAAACAAGAAGTGTGAAACAAATCCTTCTCCTGCCCAGGCCCCCAGCTGTGCTACATGATGTAAGTTATTTAAACATTTTGTCTCTGTTTTTTTCCTTTGTAAACAATGAAAAGATACTATTTTCTGTATGTTTAATAATGCTTCGTTTTGATTAAATTCTTTAAAAATCATGGTGAAAATTTTAATTTAATTTTAAGATTGAAGTTAATTTAGTAGATATAAAAGATGTTGAAAGACATAAAAGATTTTTTGAAAAAAATTATAAATTGAAGCCTTACTTCATTACTTTTTCAGCTAAAACTGTTAATTAGACTTGTAATACTTTCACAAATTACTCCAGCTGACCTAACCCTAAGGTATGTGAGACTGCTTATTACTACTTTCTTTGCATTGTTACTGTGTGCTTTTATAATGTTTTGAGCATTTAGAAAGTAAATGTTCTTATTGGTTGAAGTTCTATAATCTTGTTGTGTGGCTTAAATAATTTAATTCTTTTGTAGCTGTTAAAATAATATTGCAGTGTTTCAGTCCCAATGGTCTGGAAGGATCTATTCACTAGTGTATCCAGGAAAAGAAGTGATCTCATAGGAAAGAGATCAACAAATTCCGATATATAAGTTATAGAGAATATGGGGAGATATCAGAGAACTTAAAAGAAAAGAAATACTTAATTCTCTGTATGAATCAAAAAAGTCTGACAAATTTAAGTTCAGTATCCGTGTTAACACAGTATTAGCACACAATCTGTCTTGCAAATCTTTCAACTGATTTGTGCTACAGTATGAATAACATACATCCATAGTAACTTAAGGATAGAGGTAATAAAATTTTAGAGGAATTTCTTGGCTACCTAGATTGGTAGAACCCACTCTGCAAAAGTGAAGAAATAAGTAAGTTGTTTAAGAACAAGAAGTGGGAACTTGGAATCCTGAGTAGCCTGTATTTGAAAGAAATGTTCATAGCTCTAATGATTCTCAGTTAACTGACAAGACGTGTTACTTCCATATGTCCTAGAAAAGCCATTCACTGAAGTCCTCACTGTAATTATCACAGTGGGGATACTGCAACACGTGTATCAATCAACGAGGCCTGTGGAAAAGGAATATATATATGGACTGATTCTTGATAGCTGTTTCAGAGATGTTTATTTCTCCAGCTGCATGGCCGGGGCTCTGCCAAGGAACTGCCGCAATCACGGGACCCAAGGGTCCTTGCCCATGCAGGGAACACAAAACATCCAATGGGGAACGAGGCTGACCAGGGGCAGGGAAACCCCGTGCCTTCCCTCAGGGCTCCTCTCCCAGGGCTACATGGCAGGGGGGAGGGCCCCAACATGCAATGAAATATCAGTTGTGATCAATATGTTATTTTATTTGGAACCTGATGTTTAGTGTAGCTTTGGTTGTTTTCCATACATTAGTACAAATATATTTTAACATAATTTCTATCTTCATTCTTACATGACTTGTAGGAACATAAGGACTCAGGGTTCCTCTAGAGTGGGTGTAAACATGAACTACCATGTGAGAATCTTGATTTTAGTCATGAACTAACCTTGAGTGTGCTTGTGTTCTTTTTGATCAGTGTCTTTTCCTATTTCTTATTCCTTCTTCTGTTGCAGAAAGCCCTATATCCTTTTAACTTTGATTTTATCTTACCCAGTATTCCTCCAAAAGGAATGAACTTGAAATCTTTGTTGTTTATTCACTAGTAATTCTTTTAAAAGAATTTTAAGTTTAGATTTGTCACATCAGTCATTATTGCTTTCTAAGCATTTGTAGTTATTTCTTTCTTTGTTTTGCAGCTGAAAAGGTACTTACAAAAATTAAGTAATTAATTAAATTTTAAGGTAGTTGTGAAAATTAGCTTCCTTTCCTAACTATAGTCCTATTCTTTTCTTTTATACAGATGTAAAATACATGATGTCAGCACAACTGTGTTTGCAACTGTCACTTGTTTCAAAGTTGCTAAGAATTAATGCTGGGGGTTTGCTGTAAGTGCTTTGTCTAATAACATCAGCTGTCCTTCTAAATGTGGTTGTATTTCTTATAAAAGTCTAACTCCTAGATGAAACTTCTTCATCATTAAGGTTTAAAATGTCTAATTAATGGTTTGGTTGTGCATTAACATTATTTTTAAAATGTGTAAAATATTTTATAACAGTGATTTCACAGAGCATTGATAATGCAAGATGCTCGTAGTCTTTATAGACTGAACACTCTTTTAAAAAATAATTTAAACAGTCTGTCATTTTCCAAAAGCCCCTTAGTTTCTTTTCAATGTATTTTCAATGTGCACATTTTGCGTGGTTCAGTCACCTGTGTAAATAACAGCTTTCTCAGAACTGAAATGAGCAAATAATTACTAACAATTTTGCATAAGCATTTTTTTATTAAAAATAACTTTTCACAAGTTTACTCAACAACACAAACCATGAGGAGACTAAAGTACAAAGAGTATACAACAAATGCTCTTACTTTGTTTAACTGTGGTTGTGCTACTACACCTACTACATCTTGCTGATCACTGTACTATCTTAGCTTATAAGGAAATTGATGCTGTCTCCCTTATTGCATTCTTTCAATCTGGTTTACTTTATTTATTTATTTATTTAGGATGTAGTCTGTAGGAAAATAAGTCAAATTATGCATTCTACTTTTTTTCTGAAAGTAATAGAATTTATAGTTTTTCCAGCTTCCCAGGGCTAAATTGACCAATGTGGGCCAGTCAGATGAGCTCTTCATCATTGTTTGTTGGGAGTTTAAAAACCAAACTAAGCAAAGCCAAAAAGACCCCCCCAAATCCCACAATAATTTTCTTTACATTTTAAGCCACTGTTCCTGAAGATGGAAGGTCAGTGTCATGGGAAATTGTCTTCATAGTTGTGCTAACCTGATCTTTTTTGTCATCTAAGCTTGTGCACTTGAGGTATTTGAAAAGGAAAATTGAAAACTGATGTATAACCATATTCAATAGGAAAACAATTATATGAGTGGAGTGATGTATTCTTGGTGACCTGTGTTGCTTAGAAACAAACTGCTGTCTTGTCAATTGATTAAATCCTTGTCTTCTAATTGTTTTTTACTGGAAAGTCCATTGCAATGCCTGACTCAGGCTCAGACATTCCTCCATTAACCACGAGGTCAAGCTACTATCTGCTGCTGTCCTTTCTTCAATCTCACTTCATCTCAACTAAAATCACTCAGACACCTCTCAGTGAGCATTTCTAACATAAAGTTACAGTTATTAGTCCTGAATTTACCTGGTGTAAGTTGGGTTAGAACACACATGATCACATAGTTCATTTCTGTTACATTAGCCAGTGCACACAAAAAAGGATTTTAAGTAGTATTTTATTAATATTAAATTAGTTTATATGTGGCCAGGTAAATAATCTGCCAGTAGAAAGTTACCCTGTCAACATTGTTTGAACAAATTAAAGCCAATGAAGTAATTTGATACAAGATCTATTCTATGTGTTGTAGTACTGCATGCTTTTGGTGAAGTACAAGAACTTATCTGGCTGGATTTACAGTGTCACTTGTTTTGGGTTTTTTTTTTCTATTAGTTACTGAAGAATGTTTCTAGAATCACAGCTTCCTTATTCAGCTACAGATCTGATATGTTTCTTTTCTTTTGTTTCACCCTTTATCTTAATTATTGTAAAATCCTTCTTTTGAACTGAAAAACATAGCTGTCTTCTGTATATATTTATGTAAAATATTGCTGCAGTGTGTAGTTTCTCACCATCTCATTTCTATATCTACCTTTAAACTTGTTCCCAAACTTCTCACTTTAGACCCCAAATGCCTCCCTTTCTATGCTAGCCATTACTGTCCACTTTTTAAATTTTCAAGTGGTGTTTTTTTTGCTTTCTCTCATTTTGTATTTCCCACTTGGTAGGAATTTATGTAAACATTCAGTAAATCCCTTACATTCCATGGCTTCTTACTGTGACTTTTGGTCCATGTACTCATTAATTCAAGAACTGAGTTTCAGAAGTGTTCAACCTGCTTAGGGAATGTCCTTGAAGTAAGTAATAGTAACAAGCTCAGTGGAATTAAGAGCATACAAGAAGATCTTCATAGCTTTTATTCTTTTCCTTACAATGACCTATAGAAAATAGCATTAAATAATCTATTTTCAGGTGGGATATACCTTAAACCTGGACATCATATGTGTTTCTGGATACTGTGGTAACTGCTGTTGTGTTGTCAGGGAAACAGCCTTGTGCTGTAGGCAAAACCAATGAGGATTAAGCAAAGCTATAATATAGCTAAGTCCCTGTGACCTTATCAGGATCAAGATCTGTCAGTTCTTCACTTTGCAAGTGTCCCTCAGGAGTGAGAGAGATATGCACAAGTAAAAGCATACCTGCAGTATGCCTGATATAAGTATCAGTCTTGGAGTATTCTAAGAGGTGAAAGCATTTCTCAGTTAGATGGATTAAAAGACTCCGTTTGTGTAAGTAAAATCTTTATAAACTAAATGATAGAAAAGTTTTCATGTGAGCTATGAATGTGGATGAGATAACTGAAATATGATGAACTCTGGAGTCTCATCTTTGTTGAAAATTCACACAAAAATATACCAATATAAAAGTAAATTAAAGTCGCAGTGATAAGAAACAAAGTTGATAGCACTCTGGGATGCAGAGTAGTTGCCAACAGTTTTCAGCACAGTGTTCTTCTTTAGTAGTAAATATTGATGCATGTGTCACTAAGGTAAACTCACACTCCAATATAAATGTATTTAATCCCAGGGTTTTTTTGTATTAAAAGAAGTTAAACATTTCTGCATAAGTGTTAAATTATTTTTGGTGTTTGTTTCTAATGCAAAACAGAATGTTACACATTAGCTGAATTTTCATAAAAAATACGAATGAGTGAAGGAGCAACTACATTTTACATGCTTTGGCAGAGTCTCTGGAGTTTATTGTGCTTTTCTTTCTTGTATTGTTGTGTAACATCAAACATGATTGAATGTCTTTCTTAATTAGCCCTAAGTTTTAATTATTAATCTGCATTTATCAACCATTGTATTTTCTTTTGAAGTATCTCTTGTGTTACATGTCCATTATAAAAAAAAATTAGATTCAGTGTTATTTCATCTGGCAGAAAATGCCATATGAATCTTTTTCATTAGTGATACTGTCCCATGTCTTGTGCTGAGAAGGGAGCATCTGAGGCAAAGTGTGAAATGAGACGTCTGATATGATAATAGCTTGACTTCTAACATTACCTTGTGATATATTTTCTTTCTTAGTGATTTGGTTTTTTCCTTCAGGTTAATCTAAACCTCTGGCCAAAGACAGTGGATTCTGTTGATTTTGATGATTCCTTTCTGCCATCCCAGTCCTTTTTCTCAGTGGTCCTATATTTCATTCTTTTTAATATCTGATTATTTAAAATACCTGGGTGTTTGGCTCAGAATGATTGTCTTTACCATTTCATCGAAGTTACAGAAAATTTCTGTGTATAAGAAAGCAAGTGTATTATCAAAATAATTGTATTATCAAAGCAAGTTCAGACATTTTGCAGCATGTTTAAAGCCATTATAGAAAACTTGAAATTGCCCTGATTTTATTGCCTCATTTCTGAGAGCAGCCACTTTCCTGATAAGGTATTTCTATCAGAACATCAGGGGAATAAATTAAGCAAGAGGACAGTGAAGATTTGGCCACTTCTGTGAGTTCAATATGATGTCAGCCTTCTTAACTATGTAAAATGAGCTGTAGAAAAGTTAGAGATGAGACCATATTCAATACTTCAAATATTTAATGCTTACATATTTAAGAACAGAACAACATCAAAGTTTTTAGAATACATGCAGCAGTTGGCTTAGACTGCAGCTTAAGTTTTGGAAGAAAAATGCACTATGATGAAAAACAGAACATTAATTTACAAAGTTAAAGGATTAGGAAACATGTTGTACCTTTCTCCTTCCTGCTTCCTCTTTTATTATTAATTTTTTACTTTTAGTTTTCAAATTAAATACAGAACTGCATACTTTTCTTAACGTATTATCTACATCTCAGACTTTTTTCCCTTCTTGCATTTTTTTCTTATTTTGTACAAATAAATCTGTCCTTATTTTCTCTTGGTCCACCCTATATTAGAGCTCACTAATATGAATGACCTTGACCAGTAATGACTAAATTAGAAAACAGTAAGTAGAATCCAACTTTTTCTTTTTCTTTTCTTTAAACCAGCTAACTAGTTCAACAGTATTCCAGTAAATTACTGCAAGTTGTCTACTACCCTGCTGGTTTCTGGGATAATCTGCAATCCTGAACAATAGCGATAGCAGCAGCACTCTCCAGTTGTTTTGTTTGTGGACAAAGAGGCAGATCAGCCTTTCCCAGCTCATGGAGTGCATTAGGTGAATCCAGGACATGTCATCCTCCCTGTGCATGTGCTGTGCAACTGATCCATGAGTGCATAACAGGTCTAAGATATTTCTGAAGCTGTCGATTTACAGCAGGCCATCTGTGCATGGCCCAAGGCCACGTGTCCAGGTGTTCCAACTTGTTTAGCAGATATCTGTTCTTCCATGTGAAATGCTGGCAAATAGTTTTCTCATTCTATTTTAAATTACTGGTGTAACTTTGGTCCATCTATTCTAAATACCATGTACCATGGACATTTAATTTTTTGGATCAAATTCAGACATGAATTCAGAACTAGTCATTGGAAAAATGTTATGGTGAGGTCAGCTTAATTCTGTAATATCAATATGGACGAAACCAGAACTAGACTTACAGTACTCTACTCATGTCTGATTTTTCTTCCTCTTTTATCTTATATGGCTACTGACAGTGCTGTAAAATACAAGAACAGTTTACAAAATCAAAATATTCACATTTGTCATATATTGACAACAAAACCCCAGAGAAAAATGAGGTTATGGAAGACCTCAGGTGTTTAGGTTGCTGTTTTCAAAAGACTGAACAGATAACTGTAGTTTTAATTGAAATAAAGAAAAGCATAATGTCCAAGCTCTGATTTAGTCCAAAGATCTTCTCAAATCTAATTCTTGTGAATTATATCTCCAAAGATTACGGAACATTAGTTCCATGATTTTTATGAGATTGTGTGTTTATAGGAATAGACTGCATTCATTATCTGCACTGCATTGTAATATGTTGAATTTGGTGCACTATACATAACCCAAGTATACAAATCTGTAGGTTGGATGGGTTTTTTTCCTATGCTTATTGTTTTCTAATTTACTTTTAGACTTCTGATGTACATGTTTAAGAGTTAAATTTCTCATGAAAGTAACTTAGTAGCCATAAATCACCTTCTGAATAGGTTTGTATGAGTGAAACACTCAGCCTTGGAACACACTTACTCAAGTTATGAAATACAGATGCTATGGTGGGTATATTAATTAAGTAATGTGTGGTTTCTTAAAAGAAGGACATATAGCAATATGCTGTTGTCTATCAGTTTCAAGTGAAAGACTGTCAGCCACAGCAGCTATCTGTGAACAACTGAATGTATTTGTAGTAGCTGTCTTTGTGTCACTGCAATAATAAGTAGCAATAGATAGATAATCCTAACAGAAATGAAAGACACTAACAACTAACCAGGAGTATCTCATGCTTTTGCAAATTCCTTGCCCTATCTTTTTTATATGGAAGATGATGCAAAATGCTTATATCAGCATATTCATATTCGTCTGCATACTTGACTGCATGTTTTATCATTTGCTCCATTAGTATTTATTTTACTTGTGTTTTGTGTACAAAAATAATCAAACAAATAGAAAAATAGGTAGCGGTAGGCTTTAGATCTATGGATATTCTTTACGAACAACTCACTGTGGGTGTGGTTTTGTGTGTGTGTGTGTTTTACACATTGATTTTCTGTTTGCAAACCAGTTTAAACTTAGAGAGAGGATCAACCCAAAACTTCAGTTATAAGGCTGTTATCACTATGTTTGACTTTATATCCTCCTTAAAATCAAACTCTTTGACAGCAGCAGTAGTTAATCATGCTGCCTTGAGGCTTACTGTGATCCAACAAGCAGCATGCAAGCTAGACAGTGCTTAAGGGTGCTCCCTTACGGCTCACTTCATCTTTCAGGAGAAAACAAATGAATTCAAGTAGGGACTAGTAGCTAAATGCCTCCTCCCATGCCTGTCCACATCCTAACTCAGAGAGCAAGGAGGCTGCTGCAGAGGTACAGAACAGTGAAATCATAGCTCTGCACTGAAGGAAAGTGAAGTGTGGCTTTCACAGCTGTCCTCTCTCTGTAAACAGGGAAGGTGTTTCATTTCAGAATCAAAGTAGTTTGGCTTAATTACCTGTGAAAACTGTGTAATACTTGACAGCAATGTGTGGCATGCTACCCTGTAATTTCATTTTCAAACTGTTAAAAAAGGGGAAGTTTGGGGAAGCCTCAATGCTTCTTGGGCTTTTTGATCTCTTGGTAAGTGTTGTACACATTTGCAGATATTTATTAAAACAATATAAAACATGCATGTTTTCCACTATTGCTTTTATTTGAAGCACCAGTGCTTCAGTTTAATGTTTCAGAAGTGATAGAATCAAGTCCAGAAAATAGGAAAATCAAGAAAAATTCAACTGTTTTGCTAACATTCTTTGTTGTCCCCATTTTGAGTCTGCAATTTAGGTAAAACCTGAGTAAATGCTGGTGTAAATATCTCTGAGAGATATTACATTCTTCAGAAGCAATAATATTCAGTCTGCTTCATTCTAAGAAAAACACACAGAGGATCATTTGGCTTAACAGTTCTGTTTTTTAAGGGTATTAACAGGCCCACATCCAAGAAGGTGATTATTTCAGTGCTTGTTGCTTAGGATTTATATTGAGGCACATGGTTGCTAACATAAAACTGTTCTGCTTCCTTAGGAAAAGGTATTTAAGTCCTCTCAGGCATGAAAACACAGAAGTGGCTGCAGTGGATCACAGCTGTTCATTTTTCCTATATTCAGCCTGTGGTTGAAGTTCATAACCCATTCTACAGAGAAAAAGGAAAGAATATTGCATTTACAGAATAATCATCTTAATAAAGAAAATTTCATGTTAGATTCTTGCTGCTTGTGAAGCTTGATTTATATGCAAAGACTGCTCAGTTGAGTAAAATGGAGAAAATGAAGAAATGGTGAAAGTTACTTCTCAGTTTTCTTGAGTAAAGGAGAACAGTATGACAAATAGAAGGAAAAAAAAACGGAGAGGCCCACAAATTGACAGTGACACAAGTAGCTGACTGTCTTCTGAATAGTCAGTATTTGATGGATATTGCCTGACCAAGTACAACAAAGAAATTGGGTAAAATTCAGGACAAAATTTTAGGGAGGGGATATGATTGTCTGTCAAGAACATAGTGAGAACCTTGGATATATCATAAAGAAACTTTTGGGATATTGAGTGATGTTAATTACATGTCCTGATACATAGGTTAGATAACAGTTGTAAGAGTTCTGATATGAGATGTCTGAAAAACTCCATGTTCAGCCTCTGATAGTAAACAAGACTGCTGCCTTTTAGCATTTCTTTCTGCACTTTGGTATTTACAGTTTCTGAGTCATAGAAGCCCAGTATATTTTCATTGCATCATTTGTTGTTTTATAAGCCCACATTGTTATCTCCTTTCTAAGTTACACAGTCCAGGTCTTTTTTCTCTTTTGTATGGGTTGTTTTTGGTTTTTTTTTCCTACATCTTTCCTTGTATTTTTAACATTATATTAAAATTCCTGTCTGAATTCCTTCTGTTATTTCCTGTAGTTTTTTCTTTTTTGATAGAGTATGTTTTAAACTGAAATCAGTAATACTAGTATAGATACGTCTTTGATTTCTGTAGTCCATATGAACACTGATAATACTGTCCAACATTCTATTCTTAGAGCATTTGTATTAAAGAGGGGGATTTTTTTGTTAGTAGGTTTCTTTCTTAGTACATCCATTTGATTTCATCTTCATTATAGGTACAACTACTTGGGTTTTTTTCTTTCAGTGTTCACTGAGTTTGTAGGTACCAAGAAAATTGTATTTGCTAATGTGATTTTCAAAGTGGAAATGAAATCTATGCATGTTCTCTTGGTTATAGAGCAGAGCTCAGATACAAACCACAGTCAACTTGCATGTCTTATACGCTGGTGCTTGTGGAGATTGGACTAGAGTTTCCTGCTGTTATCTCAGTAGTCATTTGAGATAATAGAACTTCTAAGAGTTGAGGTTACAAACAGCCTGTTTGACAGAGCAATATGGTGTTTGGATGACCAGAATCACAGTTAGGCAAGCAGATACTTTTCATCCAGTTGTCCCTTTTATCAGGTGTCTGATATGTTCTTAAGTGTTCAGGATCATGGGTTTCAAGCCTATTGAATTCCTTAGCCTATGATATTAGGTGTAGTTTATAGGTCCCACACTGTTTAGCAGGGCACATTCATTTTGCACAGGGTAAATGTCACCCTGGAACTTCATCCAAGAATTTTCAGCTTATGTATCTTTTAAATCTTCTAAAAATATAATATACAAGCTTCAGTAGAACCCAGCAGAAAAAACCTAATTACTTGCATATTTTACATGGTACTAGACAAAAGTGATACTTACCCTACTTCTACAAGTCAAACATATGCTTTTTCCTTTAAAACTCCTTTCAAATATCTGACTTCAGTTTTGGATAAGGCAGAAACTTAGACTAGTTATAACAGGTATTGGGTCTGCAGGAACAACAGGTATTAGATACATAAGTTCCTGTTTTACTGACCATGTAAACCACACATAAACCTTTAATATAATCTGGCATGTGTACATGACTGCTGCATTACATTTTCTTAACAAGGTTCTGTTTAAATTTCCCATTTATTCACTGGCATTTTGACAACTCCAGAAACAGGTCTGGCAGGATTTTTTAAAATAAATATTCTAATCTGTTTTACAATGCTACAATTTTATTTTTTTCGTAGTAGTATTCAACTTGGCTTTCCCATACAGCTGCGTTAATGTCTTTGATTACTTCATTTCAGGTAAAAATTCCCTCTAAATTTTCTTTTCCTTGGCATGTCTGCAGTAGATATCTCCTATACACTATCTTCATGAAAGGAATTGTGTAGGACTCTAATGGCCTGTGAATATTTGCCAGTACATGATAAAAAATGTAAACAGAACTGTGTTTCAAGTTCTGCAATTCTTGGATTGAGTAGCTCAGTTGGAAGGGACCTACAATGATCATCTGGTCCACCTTATTATCACAGAATCATAGAATAGTTTGGTTTGGAAGGGACCTTAAATATCACCTAGTTCCAACCCCCTTGTCATGGGCAGGGACACTTTTCACTAGACCAGATTTCTCAAAGTCTCTTCCAGTCTGGCCTTGAACAGCTTCAGGAACAGGGTGTCCACAGCTTCCCTGGGCAACCTGTTCCAATGCCTCATGACACTCCCAGTAAAGAATTTCACCCTAATGTGTAATACAAACTTACACTCTGTCGGTTTAATGACACTGCCACGTCCTGTCACTATATGCCCATGTAAAAAGTCCTTCTCCATCTTTCCACATATTATGTATCGGAAGCCTGCTCTAAGGTCTCCCCAGACCCTACTCCTCTCCAAGCTGAATATACCCAACTCTCTCAGCTTGGCTCCAACAGGTCTGTGTCCTTATGTTGGCGGCCCCAGAGCTGGATGCACCACTCCAGGTGGAGTCTCACAAGACCAGAGTAGAGGAAGAGAACCACTTCCATTGATCTTCTGGTCACATCATTCTTTGGATGCAGCCCAGGACACAACGGAGTTTCTGGGCTTGCAAGCACATGTCACTAGGTCATGTTGAACTCCTCATCCACTTATAACCCCGAGCCCTTATCCCTAGGTCTGCTCTCAATCCTTTCTCATCCCAGCCTGTACTTGTGCTTGGGATCACCATGACCCAGGTGCAGGACCTTGCACTTGACCTTGTTGAACTTCACAAGGTTCACACAGACCTACCTCTCAAGACTGTCATGTACATGTCCAGTCCCTCTGGATGCCATCCCTTCCCTCCAGTGTGGTGATCACACCACACAGCTCAGTGTCATCAGTGAGGGTGCCCTCAATCCCCCTGTCCATGTCACCAGCAAAGATGCTGAACAATACTGGTCCCAGCACTGAGCCCTGAGGGACACCACTTGCTGCTGGTGGTGTCCCTTACTTGGACATCAAGCCATTGACTACAACTCATTGAGTTCAACCATCCAGCCCATCAAGGTATTCAAGACTGATTCCTGTTCTTAGGACTCTCCAATGGTTCCTGTGCCCCCATGAAATTTGTTCCTTAGGATTTGGGGATTTTCCTAAGCATAAACCATCTACTGATCATACTGATTTGCTTACCCTTTATAATTGCAGTCTTTACTGATAATTTTAAGTTTTCATAGAGTCTAATATAACCAACTTGTATGCAGTATTATTTAAATACACGATGAATTTTACTTTTTCTGAAGAAATCGAGTTGGTAAGCCCTCAGGTTTGTGGTCTTCTTTTTTAACAACTCTCTGGGTCTTGAGAGGATATGATTAAAACTTTCATTCATTTTTTTCTAACTTGGAGTATTGTTAGGAGATAGTGTAAATTTATAAGTCTGAATTTTCATCTGCTTAAAATCATCATAAGTCACTTTGAAACAATACAGCCAATTACCCTGTTGGGTTTTAAAAAAGAAAAATAAAACCTTACAAAAAGTATGTCTATTTTTGAAAGATATTTAAATATAGAATAGTTGGCTTTCTCAGGTATGAAAAACCTGTATTTAGTAGAATCATAACTTTTTGAAAATATATTATTAGTTATTTATTATTGTGGCTTCTTGATGGCTTCTTTAAAGAATAATTCTGTATTCTTTGTCCAAGTATATTTATCATAGTTTTTCCATTCTTTTCCACGATTAAAAAATACTTGTATTTTCTTTTATTCTTTATCTTTCTTATCTCTCTTCAATTCCTTGTGTTCCATTCTGTGGATTACTTCACATGTATAAGTTACTTGTTAAACTGTCCCTCTCAGAAATCTAGGGAAGGGTGATACAAGTCAAATGTTGTTATTGATGCCAAAAAAAAATACAATGCTATTGAATTGAGTCTGATAGTTAAGCTAGGGGCACAGTGTTGGAGACACAGACTTATGGACTCATTTTTGTTGGAAATAACCTTTAAGTTCAAAGAGTCCATTAAGTCAGCCTGAACCAACAGCAAAAGCAGTAGCTGTGAGAGAATGAGAAAACATCAGGATAACATTGATTCAGTGTTTCTTTTGTGTATGATTTGTTATTTTTCTAAGATACTGCAGAAATTGATTTAATAAATTGTCTGCTTAGTTGGCATTTAATATTCACTTATCTTGCGTTGCCGTGGCTGTTCTGTTCTGCAGCTTTTCCCACGGTGAACCAAACTAATTTACAAAGTTGTCAGGCTGCAAATGAGTAGGAAAGAGAACTAGTGCTTATCTTACGTTCAGGGCTAAAGGAGGTGAACCTAGGCGTGTACACTAGCAATGTGCTTTGGAAAATGCTGTAAATAAGATGGGTTGCATATCAACACTAATAATTTAGTGACTTTGGAGTCATGTCCCTTCAACACTACTGAGTCCTTTTCATTTAGTTTTGACAATTTGCAATAGTTCATTTTATTATTCTGTTCCAGATCTTGTACTGTTATGTGCATTTGAAACAGATTTTCCAATATATCCTCTGTAAGGAAAGCTCTTTCTGGTTTGGTTTTTTTTCTGACAGCCTCTCATGGTGCCACTGAAAACTCTTCATGACACTTACAAGTCAATACTTTTTAACAAGGTCACTCATTTAATTTTTTTCTTGAAAGTAAACCCTGGATTGGTGGATATATGAATTTTTTTTTGTGTGTTGGACATGAAGTAAAGAATATGATGGATACAGTTGCAGATTAGTTCCTTAATAATATAAATTTGGACATAAATGATGTCCTGTCCTTTGCTGAGAACTAACTGAAGGCCTTTTTCGCCTCTTGTGGGTTTACTGACTGGATTCACGGAAATAATCCATTATAATATTGTAAACTTTTACCTCAGCAATGCACCCCTGTGTAATTTACCTGGTTTATGTTATTGTTTGCTTCTTGCTCCTAGGTTTCTTGGTCTCTCATAGTATGTCACAGGCACTGTCATCATCCTAGTCCCCCTGTCAGTATTACAGTCTTAAAAATCCTGTGCTTTCCTACTTAGGTGAGAAATCCCAATCCACACTGATCCTATTTTCCTTATTAATCCTGAGAACTCATTTATCTGATTTGATTCAGGTATTTTAGTGTTTAATACTACTCCTCTGTTGCAGTGAACAGTTTTTCCGATGTTTTGTGTACTGAGCACAATAAGCTTTTAATTTATTATTTTCTTTCACCATGTTTTTATGTGTTTACAATGTTATTAAAGCAATTTAAACCCAGCCATTTTGGTTCCCCCATTTTATTTCTTGTACTGTGCTTTGTATGTGTTTTCATACCTTTGGTAGTACTTTTTGAGTTACCATACCAGATTTAAGTGCATTATTCTTAATCAACCAAATCCTCACATATCTGCAAAACAATACAAGTAAGTAATTTCTTAACTTCTTTACTTGCCCTTCATTTCCACCAGTACAATATAAACTTTATAACATTACTGTCTTAAAATTGAGTATGCCTAAAAAAATTTTACTTGATCACTATGAGATTAGGAAAAAAAGGAAATACAGAAGTTAAAGAGAAGCAATCAAATCTGAATTCCAGAGTCTAGGTGGAGAACCACATAGGTATGAATATGAAATGTTTATGGACTAATATATGTTTTATGGGAGGAGGCTGAAATTATCATCATGCATAGTAGTAGGGACAAATTATTTTTGAGATCCGCTAAGAAATGCACTTATGCAATAGATCATACATGATTCTACACTTTTCCTGATATCTTGAGTCACTGTTCTACACTTTCAAGAGACTGAGAAGATTATGAAATAATAGGATTTCCAGTATTAAATAATAGAAGGTCTGTACAAAAAGTTAGAGGAAATTGCAGGATTTTTTTGGTTTGTTTCTTAAATATTAATTTCCTACTTTAAACCTTCTCTAATTTTCTAGGTATTGTAGAAGCCATTTTAATTGAGACTGTGAGATTATTTGCATTAAATGCTACAGTGGTTTTCATTCTCAGTCTTCTTTTGCATGCTTGACAGTACTTCAGATTTGAAGTAATGATGAACTGCACAGTTACTGTTTTGTTGTTTCAAACTCAGAATATCTTGGAAAGACAACTTAGATTTTAGCCTGGTTCTGGATGCATGAAACTCTCCTTTTCCATCACATTGAAGCATGAAGTTTATTTTTATGTTGCACTCTTTGGCTATAGTCTCCTGGAAATTATTTTGATTTGCTTTTTTTATTCAGTGCAATGGAAAGGGCATTCAGAGAAGGAGTTTTGGTTGTATTTTTGGTCTGTTTAATAGCAGGAGAAAACATCAAAACAAGACATTTGATCATGACAGAAATAGAAAAAAAAATCAAATTAGAAGAATTTTCAGTATAAATAGATGTATAATTGCAATGCCATAGCCCTTGAATTTCTGTAATTACACATACTCAAAAAAACCTCTATGTCATTGCCATAATGAAAAAGCCATCATTTCTCTTCAAAAGCACTTCAGAAAGCAAAATTCAGACAGTCTGCCAGCATATTCAATTTGTCCATCTCTCACAAAAATTGTACGCTATCTTCAGTAAGGAAATTGGTCTTCTGTCAAAAGCAAAGTAGTTACAAGAATTTCTCAGAAAAAAAAGCGTTGCTCTCATCACTTCTTGGAATTAAAATTGTTACTATTTCTCTTCCCCTTGCTCCCTCATCTGTTTAATTTCATGAGTATATAGGTCCCTGACCTTGGCCTGATTGACAAGGGAAGTTAAAACTGCAAGCACTTACTACTCCTTTCCACACATCAGTGAAATGATGTTAGGAATATTAAATGGATGAACACAGCTTAACTAATATTTAAATTATGGAAGGTATAATGTATGCCATTTCATAGTAAACAGTTTACTTTATAATATGATTTTTTTTTCAGTCAGTAAAAATCTGAAATACTATGATTAGAAGAAAAATGGATTAATTGTTTTTATGTATGATAAACATGTCAGTATATTGTGTACTTCCTGCTAGAATTTACTTTATTTGTTTACAGTTATACAATTAGCAAATATTAGTAAACATGAACCTACAGACTGGTTATGCCCTCCATGATCCCTGAACTGCTCCTTTCAAACACAATTTTACTCTCTCTCATCTTTTCCCAGCCTCCAGATAATAACAACAAGGCTGCTGTTTGATCAGTAGTTGTGTACATTCCATATGTCAGGTTATGAATTTTATTAGAGAAGTAAAATTGAACAGAATGTGGAAGTTGCCAAAAATTATTAATAAAAATTGTCAGCAAAGCTAAGATTGCTTTCAAATTGGACATGAAGTGTTCTGTAGATACACTCACAGTTTTGGTTTTTTTAGAGACCTCAATATTCATACTAAGATCCCAGAATCCACGATAAAATGTGTTGTAAGAAGGAGACTAAAGGAGAGTTAAATTATCAGGCCGTATTGCCTAGCAGTGATTTCTTTAATTCTCATTTGAACTTCTCTTTCTAGCTTCTGTGTTCTTTGAAGACTCTCACTCATAAACCATAAAAAGTGTGTTGATATTACAGCTTGTATTTCTTCCCTACTACAATATATAATTTTTCATCCTTTCTCAGTCCTTCATTACTATTTTATTCAAAGAATGTATAACCCAGCATCTCATTCAGAGTTCAGTTCCAAGGCTTAAGTTCATCAAGATGAACAAGATTCTCACATTATTTTTATGCTGGTCATGGGAGAAGATTGAAAAGAGATGAAGGGATGAAAAGAAGGCTGGATATCCCACTGGACACAAGTGAAGTCTTCATAGTCCATTGGACCTGATGATATGCGTCCCAGAGCTCTGAAGGTATTGACTGATGAAGTTCCTAAGCTGCTCTCCATGATATTTGAAAGCTTATGGCAGTCAGTTGATGTTCTAGGCAACTGGAAAAAGGGAAATGTACCCATTTTTAAAAAGAGAAGAAAGAACAGCCCTGGAAACTACTCACCTGTCAGCCTCACCTCTGTGCCTGGGAAGATCAGGGAACAGATTCTCCTAGAAACTGTGCTGAGGCACTTGGAGCTCTATTCGGGACAACCTGCACAGCTCCACCAAGGGAAGTCCTGCGTAACCAAACTGTTGATTTTCCATGATGGAGTGACCACATCACTGGATGAGGAGTGGGTTATAGATTTCATTTATCTGGCCTTCTGTAAAGCCTTTGATATGATCCCCCACACATCCTTCTTTTGAAATTGGAGAGACATGGGTTTGATGAGTGGACTGTTTTGTAGGTAAGGAATGGGTTTGACGGTCATATCCAGTGGTCAACTGATGGACATCAGTGACAAGTGTGGTCCCTCAGGGGTCCATACTGGGACAAGGGTAATTTAATAACTTCATTAATGACATAGACAAAGGGATCCAGTGAACCCTCAGCAAGTTTGCAGGTGACACCAAGCTGAGAGATGTGTTTGACACACTTGAAGGACAGGATGCCATCCAGAGGGACCTGAACAAGCTGGAAGAGTGGGCTTATGGGAATCTCATGAGGTTTAACTAGACCAAGTTCTGGTGCTACATCTGAATTGGCGCAACCCCTGCAATCAACCCAGTTTGTGGATGAACA
This sequence comes from Coloeus monedula, assembly GCF_965178545.1. NCBI lineage: Eukaryota > Metazoa > Chordata > Aves > Passeriformes > Corvidae > Coloeus > Coloeus monedula. The sequence continues at coordinate 73,702,840 of NC_138822.1, forward strand.
GACCCAAGAGCAGCCCTGCCTAGAAAGACTTGGAGGTGCTAGTAGGTGAGAGGCTGGACATGCCTCAGGCATGCCACTCACAGCCCAGAGAGCCAAACGTGTCCTGGGCTGCATCCAGAGCCCCGTGGGCAGCAGGGGAGGGAGGGGATTCTGCCCCTCTGCTCCACTCTGCTGAGACCCACCTGGAGCACTGCATCCAGCTCTGGGGTCCCAGCACAGGAAGGACAGGGACCTGCTGGGGTGAGTCCAGAGGAGGCACATCAATTTGTTCAGAGGGCTGGAGCACCTCTGCTATGAGGAAAGACTGCGAGAATTGGGATTGTTCAGCATGAAGAACAAAAGGCTTCAGGGCTACCTAATTGTGGCCTTCCAGTACCTGAGGGGAGCCTACAAGAAAGATGGAGAGCAGCTATTTACAAAAGCATATGTCTTAGTTTAAGACAATTTAAAGGGGAACAGTCTAAAATGAGTTGCCCACCCCAACAGGTTTAGCCAATCCCTTTCCACCAATAAGGAGAAAATGAATACAGGCAGATGTAAGTGAAAAAATTCATTTGCCAACAAATGAAACTGCAACAGGCAAAAAATAACAGTAAATAATCACTAGATACAAAATTTCTAAAACATACTCCCCGAGAACAAAGAGAAACCCAAAATGCCAGAAATGCCTTTTTCGGGGCTGGTGTCTGCCACAGGCAACTGGGTGAGGGGAGACAAAGGGAAAAGATGGCAGCAAACTCTCTCCCCAAGATGGCGGCAAACCCTCCCCCAAGATGGCGGCCTTTGCACAGCCCGGGAGACAAAGGGAAATTATGGTGGCAAACCCTGACAAGAAGGTAGGAGATATGGAGCAGTTCTAGTGGCAGATGGAGACCTGCTGGTTTGTGTGGGGTTAGCTCTGCTGCCCACCGCCTCTTCCTGCCACACCAGGACTCCACCAGTGTTGGTGATGCTGCTGTCTGCCAAGCCACTGTGTGGGGTTAAAACTGGCCTGTTGGCACTGACCTGGCCCCAGGGACCAGCTCAAGCTCCATGCTGCTGATAGGGTTTGCGAAGTTCACTTCAAAACAGTTTTTGCTTGAGAAAGCCCAGAAAAAAACCCAACCACCTGAAGCAACCCTCTCCAAAGCAGAGCCTCCACCTTCTGCAAATGCTTCCATGAAAGAGAGGGCTCCCTGCTTCCAGGCTCCAACTTAAAAAGGGATCTGAGCAACACCACTCTTCCCTTCCCCCCACCTCAGTATCCTGTTCTGGCTGCGACGCTGGATCATAAGGAGACAGTAAGGATTTTCTGGGGCACAGACAGTTATGGAATACAAAAACGTTTTGGGTTACCCATGACAACATGGAGTGGCAGGACAAGGGGGCGTGGCTTCAAATTGATAGAGAATAGGTTTGGATTAGATTTTGGGAATATATTCTTTACTATGAGACTGGTACCTGAACAGGTAGCTCAGAGAAATTGTGGATGCACCATCACTGGAAGTGTTCATGTCCAGGCTGGATGGGACTTTAAACAACCTGGTCTAGATGAAGGTGTCCCTGCCCAAGGCAGGATGCTTGGAACTATGGGATTGTTAAGGTCCCTTCCAACCTAAGACATTCTATAGTTCTGTGGTTCTATTCCCACATGTCCTCTCACTGGATATCAGGGACAAGAGCACAGCATCTCCCTCTGCACTTCACCTCCAGAGGAAGCTGTACAGAGCAATGTGTTTCTCTCAACTAAACAAAGCTTGGCATCATTCAAGCTCAAATCTCTGAGTTCTTTTTAATGGACCTAGTTCTGATTTTCAGTTTGAACATGTTTAGAGGTTTTTCTGTGTAGATTAACACAGAAAAACACAGTTTGAAGCAGTGGTCTCAAAATGATCATATTTTAATATGTTTATTACTATTTCTGATTCTTCACTGCTTGATATTTAGCTTTAGCATTTGAAAACTGTAGTACTATATTAGAATGACTTGCAACTACAGCAGATTTCAGAGCCTTCTGAACCAAAATCCAAGATGATAACAGATAAGAGAGCTCATGTGCATGTTGCAGAGCAGCTGAGAGCTCAGAACTTCCAAGAAGAGCAAAGAGCCCAAGAAACTTAAAAGTGACTACTTATTTTTATAGACTTCTGAAGAAGTATTTCCTGAAGGTTATGTGCTTAATGAGTTAGTTAAAGCCAGTGTGAAGGCTTCTTGATTCTGTGCTACACACTCACATTTATCTAAAAACAAAGAAAAGTGGTGTGCATGGAAATAAAGCCAATGTACTCTTATGAGCCCTTAAAAACGTATTTAAGCATCACTTGATGTTGAGAGTATTTGCATATTGTCAAGCATGGAAAATATTTATAGATTTGAAGACAAAGTGCACGTTTCACACCTTGTATGGGTTTGAGATGTCCTTGTAAAAGAGGTTTGTGTCATTCTTCTTTTGTGAAGAAAAGATGAAGCGCTGTACAAGAGCAGGAAAATGACAGAAGGGCACCTATAGTGGGTATGGCCTCAGAACATCTTGTACTTGTGTGTAGCTATTCTGATGAGGTAAAAAAGGAGGAAGGAATTTCTTTAGACATGGAAACACTCATCTAAAGCTGAGTTCATAGTTTATATAGAGGAAATGGCCTGGTATTCAGGGGGTGTTGAACCACATTGACAAAGTAGTTGACTAATTTGATGTGTATTTTATACGGCTAATGAAGGAAGAGAATCTTGCTGTGGTTATTTAGCTGTTCTATTGCCACTGCATTAACAAGAATGGCAAAAAAATGTCCCTTCATGTATCTAGAAAAGAAAATGCAATCAATATGCAAAATACCCCAAAATTTTAAAGAATATTTCTTAATATCTTATATGATATATATTTTATATGGTTTTGACTTTATGTATAAAAAACATTTTTCTATGCCACGCCACCTTTACCTGCATGTACTTGTAGTGCCGTTTAAATGAGTGTAATTTGTATGCTTGTTTCTTCTGATGATCTGAGACTCACTATTCAGCAGTACTGTTACCTCCTGGTATTCCCAGTTTCTGTGCTGTATTCAGACCTGAAGTATGTGAAACATACTGGAACTAGAATTCAATGAAAGCCCTTAAAGGCACTGAGCAAAAACTCTTTTTCTTTAAGGATGTTCTTCTATTGCAGCACATTATTTGTTAATGCAGACAAAGCATATAAAGATATACCATTTTCTGATAATTATAATTAAAAGATACATGTTCATCCTCAAATATTGAAAATCTTCTAGGATATTGATAAGCTGTCAAAATATTTACAGTTTATGTGATACTCTAAATGAATTTTACAACATCTACTTCCTGATATAAAAATTGTGATTTATGGGTACAGTGGCTGAAAATAATTTAGGTCAAGTTTTAACTATGGACAAAAGGAAGAGAATTTTTTTTTCCTTTCACGCCTTTTAGTGATCCTCTTAAAAAAAAAAGAGAAGAAAAAATAAAAGAAAGAAGGAAAAGTAATTTGCTGAAGACTATAGCCTGATAATCTCTTCTACTTTCTTCCTGGAAGATTGTTTTCCTTCTTGCTTAATTACATTTGCTTCATATATATATATATGTAGTGTATTACTTCAGACTTATTAAATAGTTTATTAGGGTCATGTGTTATCTTTTGTTTCAACATACATATTTGAACACAAGATGTTGAATATTCAGCACTGCTTATGAAAAAGGAGACAAAATTAAATAATAACCAAGATTCAAACAGCAATTATAGGGGTTACAAAGCCACCATCAAGACCCATATAAAAGCTAGTGAATCCAAAAAATTCTTACACAAGAGAAGCAAAGGCAATTTTCATCTATAATCTTTTAATGTTAATTTTATCAACTCAAAAACCATGATTTTAGCGAGCATTTACTCCTACAAATGCTGCAGTTGTACCATCCAAAAGCTGCCATTAAAATGATATAGTAGACTCAAGCAGCAAAGATTGGGCTGACGATTTATATGATTATGATTCTGCATTTGTTTTTTAATAGGAATTGCTTTGATGTAAGAAGAAGTTCTTACTGAATAAATACCATAGGCAGGTCTAATTTGATTGCTGAAACTATTTTAGCTTCTAGTCTACCAAGTACAATATGTGAAATAAAAACATTTATGTTGCATTCTGATTTGTGCATGGTGAAGTTTTGCACCATAAGGTTTGAACTGTTCTGTTACACACTATGAAACTTTCTGCTCTACCATTTTTTACAAATGGGCAACAGTGACAGATGCATTGAAATGTAGACTATACTAACATAGTTGCTTGATTAATTATATGGGGTATATAAAGCAGATCATAGTCCAGAATATCTTGTTTCAAGTCTTTGCAGGGTGAGGATTATACACTGTGCTAGAGCCCTATGCAAAATCAGAATTATCCTGCAGAATGAACTGCTGCAAAATTGTAGGATATTCTGTCTGGTGGAAGTAGGTGTAGCTAGGAAGAGGGAAGAGGGAAAGGAAGTGAAAAGTGTAAGAAATCATCTTGCCTTTATTCTTGGTTGGCTGATGCTTACAATATTTTCAGTGTAAGCATTTCTGTTGTACTAACCTGACATGAAAGTAATTCCCTAGTACTTGCTCTGTTGAACCTTCTTTACATTGCTTTGTGAAGAGAAAACATAAAATTTTGTGTTACTTCTTCAGAATGTATACAGGGAGATAGAACAGTTTGAGAAGTCTCAAGTGGTAGGAAGTACCTCTGCAGTACATGGCCAGGTGACTGACAGGTAACATTTGAATATAAAATTGTTAAGAAAAGACAGGGGGATCTAGATCTAGAGATCTAGATCAGCCCTGCCCAGAAGGACTTGGGGATGCTAGTAGGTGAGAGGCTGGACATGCCCCGGCCATGGCACTCACAGCCCAGAGAGCCAAACGTGTCCTGGGCTGCATCCAGAGCCCCGTGGGCAGCAGGGGAGGGAGGGGATTGTGCCCCTCTGCTCCGCTCTGCTGAGACCCACCTGGAGCACTGCATCCAGCTCTGGGGTCCCAGCACAGGAAGGACAGGGACCTGCTGGGGTGAGTCCAGAGGAGGCACATCAATTTGTTCAGAGGGCTGGAGCACCTCTGCTATGAGGAAAGACTGCGAGAATTGGGATTGTTCAGCATGAAGAACAAAAGGCTTCAGGGCTACCTAATTGTGGCCTTCCAGTACCTGAGGGGAGCCTACAAGAAAGATGGAGAGCAGCTATTTACAAGAGTGTGTATTGACAGGACAAGGGGGAATGGCTTCAAACTGATAGAGAGTAGGTTTAGACTAAATATTAGAAAGAAGTTCTTTACTGTGGGAGTGGTAACTGGATTGAGTTGCCCAGAGAAGTTTGGATACCCCATCCCTGGAAGTCTTTCAGGCCAGGCTGGATGGAGCTCTGACCAACCTGGTCTAGTGAAAGATGTCCCTGGCCATTGCAGTGGCATTGGTGATCTTTAAGGTCCCTTGCAACTCAGGCCATTCTATGATTTTTTCTCCATAGATATGCCTGTACAGGGTGTTGGCAGTTGTCTGTCATGAGTGAAAAAAGTTACTATCTCTTTTTCCTTTTTTTTTTTTTTCTGACTTTTTGTTGTTTGACTCTCAAGGCCATCCCACCTATTGCTGTGATTGCAGTTCTTCAAAGTGTGGGCACTTAAAACAGCTGATTTCTTCATAGGCTCTTTCTTCATAGTCAGTAAGAAGTAGGCACTTGTCACAGAAATCCTTTATTTAAAACAGGTAAAGACATTCTTTAAGAGCCAGTTTCTCTTCATTGACTATATAGAGACCCCATAGAACTCAGCTACAAGCTCAGCTATAGGCATCTGGTAAAGTGAGGTGAAATTTGTCATTTTGAAAGTGTCATCTGATGGGGAATACACAATCAACTCAAAGTTCAGCTCAGTTGGACCCGTTAAGAAGAGAACATTACTTCCTTGTCCCAAAATGGCCATGTTACAGTGACTTTTCTAGCGTGCAGTTTACTTGGCAGAGTTGAATGTTTTGCTGTTACCTAGTTCCCAATAGTACTTTCAGGATTGCTTCTTCAAATTACAGAGTTCTCTAAATCTCCAGGTTTTCTTTTCTTAAATTTATTAAACAAAAATCCTTTGCCTTCATGTGTTTTTCCCTGCAGATATTAATAGATCCTGGAACTTCAATACAGGCTATGAGTTAATTAATAAAGAGTGTATTTTTTAAAATACACTAATAAGACACAGCGTGAAATGGATGTAGACACATTAACAACTTTCACAACAACAATAACAACTTTCCAGGGCAGGAATGGGAAATCCCCTAACTTGTTTCTATTTTCCGAGCTCACTAAAATATCAGAAAACTATCTCGGGAAATGTCTTGGTTTGAAAGACAGGTGTCTGCTAAGGAAGGCAGAAGCCTCCCTTGGAATGGCAGATGTAACCCCTTTCCCTCTGAGTTATTATAATTTTGAAATCAAGGGCTTTTAGGCAAAGATGTGGGAAAATAGGAATAACAGTTCTTTACTGTTATATATCTATACGTGTATAACCAGTCAAACAAACAGCAATAACCATGGCAGTAACAGCAAACAATCCCAAACCCAGTGCCAGCCTTCTCGGCTGTCGGGCCCTTTCCCCTCGGGTGCAGTTCCGCTCGCAGCCGGCAGGGGCGCTGGCGGCTCCCGGTGAGCAGGGCAGGTGCGATGGTTCCCCCGCGGCCGCAGGGGGCGCTCCGGAGCGAGCTCGGGGAGCACGCGGCACTGGCGGCCTGGGATCCCGGGAAGGGATGGGACAAAGGCTTCACAAACCCCTGGGCAGCCGATCCCGGTGTCCGGCCGGACCCTCGGGAACAGCAGGCTGGAACGGCAGGGACGAGCACAAATCCCGGGTGGCAGATGAGATGTACCCACACGGGGAACCCCCCCGGAGGTTTGGGCAGGCAGGGCGAGCACGGCTACAACGCAGCGAAGGCTCGAAGCAGCGGCGGGGCAGGGCAGCCACGGCCCGGCTCCAAGCGGGACAGGGAAGGAGGGCTTTGGGATCCCGGGGCTTCTCCAGCACAAGGAAAAGCGGCCGAAGAGAAAAAGCCTCCCTCTCTGTCTGAATGCTGAGACTGAACTGCCCACACACCCAGCTGAAACAAAAAGGCTAGCGAACTCTTTTGTTTTTCTGAAGTGCCCAGCCATTTGCTTCCCTAGCAACATGTATGGGGGAAATTCCTTTAACAGAAGAAAAACTAAGAGAGCTCCTAAAACTCCAACACAGTGACTACATGTAATGAAATACCTGTACAAAATCATCTTGAGGTTTTAAAGAGAATATATCTGTCTTTCATTTCTGGTACTGTCTTGGGGCCCTATTGATGGTCACAGATGTTGCACAAAACCAGTGTGTTTTCACAGTAATGAAGTTTTTGACTACCAGAGGCTTTGGTTGGGGAAAAAAAAAAAAAGTGTTGGTCATGTTGCTGTAGTCTTTTGCACTATAATTTCTGTATTCCATAGTGGTCTTGCTCTATGACTCAAACAGGAAATTTGGCTGCAATGATACTAGAAAGTTAGACATGTTTGCAATTGATTCCACTTCTTATCTATCCAGAAACTTCATGCATGATTCTTAAGTCGTGGAAAACATATTTCTTCTAGCTAGCTGTGAGAGAAATAGAATGAATAGGTTATTCAGAAAAGAAAAAAGAAAAGGAAAAAAAAGGTAAATAGCAGGAAAGAAAAAGAAGCAAGCTTGGAAATTCATCAGTGCACTGTCTGGGGCATAGAGGGTATACTTATTCTCATAAGCAAAGTTATTCTCAGAGAAGTAAGCTAAACACAGGGAAAGTGAAGTCAATAGGAAGGGACCTGAAGGTTAAGAATAACTCAGGAGTTCAACATTTATTTTCATTAAGTGATTTCATGATTGATTGGAATTAAAATCAGAGCTGCTGTGTATGTTGATGAGAAGATGATTACATGTAAATGTTCTTGAGATATTGTCGATGCTAATGGTTAATTATGTCTGAGAAGGGTTGAGTTCTAGTAGCTGTCTTTAAGTATCGAGATCATAACTCAATTTCTGTTTCAAAAGAGCTTTCCATCTAATTCTAAGAATCAAGTGAGAATCAAAATTATTATTTGTGTGTGTATATATATATATATGTATATGTATATGTATATGTATATGTAAAAGTAAGGATTAATGTAAATTGGTGTTTCTGGCTCATTCCTTCCAAGGCAAATGGATTATTTTTGAAGGAGGTAGCATTTTAACCATCCGAAATTACTTTATACACCCTTTTAATTAAGGGGGTTGTGATCAATGAAAGGTAGAATGTCTCAAGTCTTTCAATGCTTAGAGCTTACTTTGGTTCACTCAACTTTGAATGCACACATGGATGTTGAATCTATTGTCTAGACTATAACTCTGGGGCGTGGATAATTGAGTAGCCAGAGATCAAATGACAATCAGCAACATAATGGACAATTATTTACTGGCTGCATATATAACTATGCAAAACTCACCAGTGATGTATAATCCCTGTTAACAAGTTCTTGCCTCTGTTCCCTAAATGTCCTATGAGTCTGGACAACTTAGAAATCATGTAGCTTAGAAGTACACTTAGCTTTTCTTTTTTCTGTGTGTTCCCAGGTTTGCTGTTCTGATCACTTTCTGTAATTTTCCCAGTTCTTTGTCACTTAATTCAGCAGTTGTTCTACTTCTTTGAGGTGTTATGCTATTTTGTTTATCTCCTCCAGTTTTACTTAAGAAGTCATAAGTCTCAGTGGCAGCTGCTCATTTTCTTGTTAGATTGTGGATTTGCTTTGGTTACTTATACTAACTGCCAGCTACTTGACCGGCAAGAAGCCAAGTGGCAAAATCAGCTTTTGCTTGGGAGTGAATTATCTGTGATTGTCTGTCAGTGACAGTTATTCACTAAGGTAAAAACTGTCACCTAACTTCCTCCAATTTTTGTATTCAAATACAACTTTTTTTCTTGGTTTTGTTACTCTTCCTTTTGACTGTGCTGTGCATTTCATGTGCATGGCTATTCTTATTTTGGCTATATTAAGATACAATTGGACACCGAAATAAAAAAATAAAAGCAGACAACAAATGAAGAAATTACAATGAAGAGCCAAAATCAAACCTTCCCTTTCTATTTCTTTGTTTGGCATTTGGTTTGAATGTATCTCAAGGTCTTGGGTTTGTAATGTTTCTACATGCTTTTCTATTTCAACAAGCTAAAACTGTTAAGATTTCTAATACAGAATTTGGGTTAGACTCTGCATTAGTAATTTTAAAGGCATTTTTCTATTTCACATTGCCCAGCTGAAGTAAAAAGTTACTTTAACAAAATTGTTAGTGTCAGTGTCAGACAACCCCTTATATACTCTAGGAGTTTGACTCGAGGGAGGTTTTTTTAATCCAAACAAAGACGACATTATTGGAAGTTTTGACTTCACTGAGAAAGAGTTTAACCTTTTAAGTAATCTGATTGAAACCAAAGCTCCCTGATGCTTATCTTAATTAGTTAATACGTGTTAAATGACACGTTGTCTGGTGTATGTCAGCTAATATGTCAGGTTGGGATTCTTTAAATATCACCAGCTCACCTAATGTCATAGGACAAAGATTTTCTTTCAGTTCCCTGTCTTCGATTGTCTTGTCTCACGATACCATGATTTCCAAGTGACATTTGAGACTGCATGCAATTTTATCTTTAATGTTAAGCTGAAAGAAAAGATCTTCTTAATTCCTCAATAAATCATAAAGAGCCAAAATAAAACCTAATCCCAAATCTTTTTCTCTTTAAAAAAAATCATTAAATTCATCTCTCAGAGATATAGCAGTGCAGGTAAAGAAGCCCAGATCCAGTTATATCCACACTGCACCTGGTAATAGACTGACCAACACTTTTACATATATTATACATTTGTCGTTTGCCACAGCCTTTCCTATTCCTAACAGGATGCATACTTAATAAGTAGGTTTTCCAGTGATTTTCTGCTTAAAGAAATTAGTCAGATTTTCCGTACATAAATACAAGTATTGATTCTTTCCTAGAACATTGTTTTGGTACTTGAAACAATTTTAAATGAAGATGAGTGTGCTCAGCTCCTTTTAATATTTTGTTCACTTCAATGTTGAAATGGTTTATGCTTGTAATGTATGTTTGTGGTTGCATGACCAAAATTAGATAGGATTCATTACGGTCTTGTTTTTCTTTTTCCAGTGGACAGTGTAGTATGTTTGTCAGACCCAAAGAATTTTTGGGGAAAAATAAGAATATTTTAGTAATAGAGTAGGCTGCTAGTAAGTGGTATCATAAGTACTGACACAGTTTTTCTGATGATGATATGCATTCATACTGTGTTCACTGAGTGTGTCTTGAGCAGTGCACAGCTCATTCTGTAACTGGATTATTAGTTCAATTTTATTAGAGTACTTTATACTCTGAAGGTATTCACTTAATCCCATTCCTTTAGCATGCAGAGAAATGGCAAATAGCAGTAATAGCCATTAGGGTCAAGTAATAGTCCCTTGCTCTCCCCCCCCCCCCCCCCCCCCCCCCATTTCTGCAGCTATAGAATTAAAAAGACTTTGCTTGAGTATACAGGAGGAAGAAACGAAAGCCAAACACTGACACTTAAAATTCAGTTTTCTGTCCTGCACTCGTAACTGTTGAGACCTATTTTACCAAATAACCATTTGGACACACAGGAAAGTTACATTAATGGAATCATAGAATAATTACGGTTGGAAAAGACCTCCAAGATCATCAAGTCAGACTTTTGACCAAATACCACCATGCCCACAGAACCATATCAGGAAGTGCCACATGTACTCATTTTATGAATGCCTCCAAAAATGGTTACTCCACCACTTCACTGAGCAGCCTAGTCCGGCGCTTAACCACTCCTTTGGCACAATTTGAGATCATTTCCTTTTGTTCTGTCACTTGTTGCCTGGGAGAAGAGACTGACCCCCACCTAGTTACACTCTCCTTTGAGGTTGTTGCAGAGAGTGGTAAGGTCTCCCTTGAGCCTTCTTTTCTCCAGGCTGAACACCCCCAGCTCCCTGAGGCACAATAATAATAATTTCATGATATAATGTTTATAATAATATAATTATGATTACATAATAATATTTATAATAATATGAACTCATAGCATTTCTATTACAGACCCATCATCAGCTCCATTGGCCTTCTCTGGACATGCCCCAGCTCCTGCAGTGAGGGGCCCAGAACCGGACACAGAATTTGAGCTGTGGCCTCACCAGTGCTGAAGACAAGGTGATCCCTGCCCTTGTCCTGCTGGGCACACTATTTCTGATATAACTCAGGACATATATATTTTACATACAATATTGGTAGACTACTTCCTATGCATATTAAAAAGTTTCAGCTTTTCTGGCAAGCAGTCATTATGGCTGCATTTTTTTTAATAAAATAAATGTGCCCAGGAATATTGTCATGGAGGCCAGCTGGCATAAAATACCAGGTTCATACTTTTAATTTCTCTTGCCCTCAAAAACATTGTAGTTACATGCAGACAACCTACTGGGAGTATTACATATTACAGATATTACAGATTTGTATTCAGATCTGCAGTTCTTTGGGAGATTGGTAGATGGTTTGGACCAAATCTGTATCCGGAACCATTCAAAAAATTTAACAGTATAGACAATCAGGTTCCAATGCCTGGGAAAGTTTCTGGATTTAAAGACAAGTATGTAGTCATTACATGTAGCACAAAGTAGTTTCAGACTATAAAAATTCAAAGTGACCTTGTTAGTATATGAGTAATATCTGTGGGCACTTTCTGGATGCTGTTGCTGTCTCTATTGAATTCTCCAATAATTTGACATTCTGAGGAAATAATAATTTCATAGATTCCATTTGCTACCTTCAACGTGAATCAAATTGACTTTTACTGACGCATTTAGAAAAAAGAAATACAGCACCTGATTTTCTTTGTGTATGCTTTTTACATTTCAATGGGTGTGAATGAATTTACATACCCATGATGCTGTCATATATATTAGCAAATGTATTGTGAAATGTTTTGATTTCATCATCATCTCAGTAGTTGAGCACCATGTTACAATTTCTGCTGATCTTGACTGAGAAACAAAGTTTTACCTCTCAGTTTGGCAGTACTTATTTTAAAAGGTTTGCACATTAAAAAAGTGAATGTTAAGCAGTCTTCTAACAAGTACCAGACAGGATTTAGTGAAGGATAGATACCTGTCAGCTTACAGGGAATATTCCTGTTGAATGCTTTAACCCTTGGACAATCCTTTTTTCCAGATCTGTAATGAAAATTACCTACTTTAAAAATAGTAACTTCTTGAGTCCACGAGCTGCAGAATTCCATCATTGGATCAACAACCACTTCAAAACCATGAAAGTGTAACATATAAATGGATTTTATGAATTTTTTATTCATGAAGAGGCAGTGGCAGACAAGAACGTAAACAATTATAATGATGAGAGTCTAGTGAACACAGTTAAGCTAGAAAGGTAAAGAAAAACAAACTTCTGGTGAGCAGCTAGTAGAATAATCTACTATCACTGGTGATACTGAACCATTTTGAGTTCTCAGATATCTTTTGATGATAGGAATGCAGCAAAATAAAACCACCAAATTCCAAATTAGCAGACTTCAGCTCTTAAAATTATTATCTAATATTTCACAGGAGGGGTGCCTAAGAAAAAATTAAAGTATGTATCACCTTTAATAAGGTACACTATTACAGTAACTACACACTCCTCTGATGTAAGAGATATACAGTGTATAAATCAACAGCCCAGACAAAGCAGAAGTTCTTGTGTGATCTCAAATATAAGAAGTAAGCACAAAGAAAGCAGAAGCTAGGTCAAATGGCAAATATTGAGTAGAAAAGAATTGTAAAAATCTCAAACCAATCCAGAATATTTGGAGCAATCGAAATAGAAGAAACCACTGATTAATTAGACAGGAGTTAGTGGCAGTGGATAGACAGTCACTGTGTGTATATTGGTATATAAAATGAACCAGTGACAATTCTGTAGCCCCAAGAACGTGTGGTACCACACATTCAATATCCATATAATTAAATTCTCTCTCTTTTCTCCGAAACAGTATGGCCTTGTCCCAGTCTGTTTGTAAGGAACAGTAAGTGGTTCATGCTTCTTCCCAAACACTCCTGTGCACCCCCTGGAAGAGTGCTGTTTTGAACAGGCTAAAAGTGGACCAGGAGTGTGCTAACTGTTAAGTAGTATGGACAGATGAATGCTTGAGCCTGAGCTTGTGCCATGACTGTATTTTGTTTACCACAGTAAATATTGCTGGCAAGTCCTGTTCACATTTTAGTTTCAAGTGTATTTGTTTTCCTTAGGGACATCCTTACATGCTTTGCTGTCCTATCCCCAAAGGACCATTTTAATACAGCACATTTATCAGCATGGGTTTAGTCCCTGTTTAAACCCTTTGAACAGGAATAAATCTTCCCCCACTTAACAACATTGAATCTTGGTTTTCTTATAAATCAAGCTTTCCCAAGCTCAAGACACTACATGAGAACTGACTAAAGTGGGACAATTTTGAAAATATAGAATGTGTCTCTAGTACAATAAGAGCAGTAAGAGAAACAACAACAGAATTTTTGTTCTCTAGCAAGTGAAAAGGCCAAAGATGCGAATTATCTTTAATGAAAGAAGTCAATTTCTATGAGTTGCTGGATGCTGTTAATACCAAGCTGAAGAGCTAATGGTACTTTTAAATTCTGAAGGAGAGAAGTAAAACAACATAATCAACTACTTGACTATAAACATTACAAAGGGCAACAAGGAGATGAGTAACATGACTGCATTGTCATAAACAAATTATGTCATCCCAGCTTTATTTCTTTCTCTAAGAGGACAGCAGGCCTTTGAGATAGAGACCATTAACTATTAAATACCTTTATTTAATAAAGCCTGTAGGGAATAGGTTGTATCCTTTTATGCTGTATGGCATGCCATTTTCATAGACTACCAGGGAAATTCGATCAGGATTAATTTATATTAGAGTAAACCCAAAACTAGTAGGAAAATCAGACCAGAGGTAGTTATCAATAGTTCAGCATCAAAAGTTTGTAACAACTGGAGTTCTATATGCATCTGTCCTCTATCCAGTACTATTCAGGATTTTTATTAACATCCTTAAACATTGACTTGAAATTAAAGAAATTAAAGAAAACTGGTGTGGTGGAGCTGCAAAGGTAGATAATACAGAATATATTTCAAAAATTGAAATTATGCTAGTTAAAAAAAGAGATGACATAAGAAGAAAGGGTGGAGACTTACAAATTTATGTAGGAAAAAATAGCCACACAATAATAAGATGAGATACAACTAAATACCAATTCTGCAAAAGTAAAAGTGTCTCTAGACTACAGCAGCTCACAAGATGAGAGTGTTAAGCCTGTTGAATGCAGTTTGGTGTTTATCCCTTCAAGTATCTGGATATGAAATTCATTTGCACATTGAAACCCTACATCGTTTGCAAAAGAAAGACTTTGTGTTTTGCCATATGTTTCAGTTATTCTTTGCAGATAAGCATATTTTATCAGAGTTAGACATATGGCTACTTCCTGGTTTACTAGAGAAAAACTACCTCTATTTGTGAGAAGGACAAGTATCATGTCACATATTAGGACAAGTATAGTTCTTGAGATGGGTGTTTTTCCTTCAGCATTTACTCTTCAGCAGTGCTAATGTCTAAATTGAAGTACTTAATCCATTTTTTGGAGTGTTTCGCTTGAAGAACAGATAGAATAATTTTGGAGAAACTGTGAGAAAGCAACAAGCTTTGCCAGAAATTCAGAGATATCTATGACAAGGGAAAAACTTGAAACGTTTGATCTTGAGAAGATAAGAGAGGAGGATGAGAGTGGAGGCACACGGTAACAATTGTCGCATATTTTAAAACTGTTGCATAAAGGAGCAGGTTGATCTGTTCCCTACCTCTGGTGCATAGAATAATAGGTCCAATTCACAGAACAGGCTATTTCTTTTATGCCAAAGTATTTAAAACCATCTGGATTTTGCTGCATTACACAGTTAAACCCTCTGGGTTTACCACAATGGAGACTTCCTGTGATTCCTACCTTCCTTGTGCTATAGCATTTAGATAATTTCTCTTTAGCACCTGTGCCATGGTGTCTTAATTTGAATTTATCTTCCTTTCATCTGCTATTGCCACCTCTGTCTCACAGCTTTCAGTGAGTTTCAGGGCAAAAGAATCTTCTATCATGAGCTGCTGGAAGTGCTCAATAAGATGGATTTTGAATAAACAGAATTTTTTAGTTCTTGTATGCTGAGGCAGCCTTCCTTTCTGTCTCTTCAGAAAGTGTATTTATGTCTGTTGGTGCACTCCAAACTAATGTGCTCCTGCTTCACTGCTCTTTGTGCGTAAAATTCTTGTTTCCTAAGAGTGTTTCTTCAACTTACCATTCAAATGATTTCCTCCAAAAGTGACTAACTGATGGTTGCATTGTTTCCATGCCAGACTCCATGGTTTCTTCATGATCTGGTTTGAACCATCAGGCCCCTGCAGCAGCCAACTCTCAGATCTCTATGGTCTCTCTGGTATCCAGCCCAGACTTCGGAAGAGTCCAGTACCTGATTCCCCAGATTTTTATCATAAAACAAAACTTCAGAAAAATTCCCATCAACTATATGAAATGTCTTGACTTGAAGCAGAAAATTAGGGAAATTTGAATTGAAGTAAAATGCAGCAAGAAGTGCTGTTGTCCGCAGAAGTGCAGAGAGTTACACTTGCAATATTCTGAACATTTTGGTTACCTTAGACTATAAAAGAATACAAGTATCATGTGCCTTTATTTTTCATGTTTTCTAGTATCTCTTTGAATTTCAGTACTCTGGAGCTTTGGTTTATTTCAAATTTTAATTTTCTCTGTGTTTACTCAGTATTCAGTTGTTTCAGTTAGAATTCTGTGCAGGGCATGATTGATTTTTTTTGTTCAACAATGACTGTATTGCTGTGCAAAAGTTGCAAACTACTAAATACTGATTGAAGCAAAAAGGTAGATATTGCATTACTTTTACTAAACTTGTGAATTGCAAGATTTGCTTTTAAGCAGACAATGATTATGCAAGGAAACAAAGATTCACAGAAGTAAATACATGCAAGGATCACTTATTAAAATAGAGCCCAAATATCAGGAATTTGCTGTAGGCATTGGTAGTACCACCAGTGTGCAAGTACCACCATCATTTGTTGAAATTCATCCCCTTGTGACGCTCAAACACACAGTTGCACAAAAACAAGCTGAGCTTCACAGACTTCACACAATGTGCTGGGAAAGTCCAGCAAGGCAGAATTACAGCCCAGTACTACCAGCATTTGAATGAGAGTTCCCACCAATTTTTGTCCGTGCAGAAAGCTGAAGGATGAGACAGGCTATTAGTTTGTTTTCACATTCAGACAGAAGTACTCTTTAATAACTGCAGCTTAAGAAATTTGGCAGTCTCCTAAAGGAACAAGATGAAGGCACCCACGCAAATTACTCTTGAGCAAAAGAAAGAGAGGCAGTTCAATGAAATACCAAATTGGCTAAATTGTAAATTCTTCAATGAAATGAAGAACCTGACAAGTGACCTGAGAGTCACATAAAAGACAGAAAATAGGTGAAAGGCTAAATAGAAAATTAAGAGCATATGCATATACCTCCAACATAACAAGGTGCAGAATGATATACAGATAGCTTTTATTTTCTCTGACCCATTTTCTGAGAAGACAATTATCTACCAAAGTATTTCTATTAATGTAAATCCTCCTTGTAAAAGTTGGTGGTTTTTTCTTGAAAATTGCATTAGAAGTACAAAATAATTCTCAGCAAGTACATTTCAAATAAAGTAAAAATGTGAGCCTGACATCCTGAGAGGGAAAATTAATCAAAGGGTGGGGTTTAAAAGTATTTTTTGGTTAGTATGTTCTGATGTGTTTCACAGATGTTTTTCTTGTAATAAAAATTAATTATTATTGAACAAGTGTTCTACATGGACACCTCTAAATCATTCTAAACTATTTACTGAAAACCAGTATATTAAATAGTCACTTTCGACAATATGCAGAAAATGAGAAAACCATGAGGAGAATTTATGGGATTATGCCTTAGAACTGAACAGTGATTTAAAAGAACCTGAGAATATCAGCTTTGCACTGTGCCTAATTGTGTAAAATTGAAAACTTTATTACACAGATTGGCTTTTTGCTTTAAGAAGCAAGATAAAAACTCAGCATTCTCAAAAAGCTTGGTAGATGCTAATTTCCTTCCACAAGGTAACTTGTCCTTAGATCATCCATTTCAGAAGCATTTCCTGGCTCTTGTACATATGGGTAAGAGGAGAAGGCAGCCGATTTCGTACATCAATAACTTCAATACTTTCACTTAATCATCCCCTGCTAATGAAGTGGAGTGCATATGTCAAATGCTGTGCATCAAATTGTAAAGGGTGCTGAGAACAGAATGCATTGCAGTCTTTCAAAACTACTGTAAGACTATGAACATAAAGCTGTGGTTTTTAACAAAGGAACAAACCTATCACAAAACCGCCTTTGTGTCTTTGCCTCCGATTAGTGATCAGTGCATATCAGCAAATTAATAATAACAGAGTTTCGCTAAGAAGCCAGTATTTTAATTTTCCTTAACTAAAGTACCTTCTGCAGCAGATAAGCTCTTTACAAGGGATCTCACTTGGTTTTTTAAGAAAGCTTCTGATCTCACAATAATAAAAGATGATGTAGAGCTGGAAAAAACAACATCATCTACTATAAACAGGTACAGAGGAGTGGAATTTGAGATGCCAAAATGTATTTGAAAGTGAGTGTTTCCCTGCGTAATTACAATTTGTTTTCCTCTGCCATTTTGACGTACACAGAATGAAAATCTCTTCTCTTGTTTGTGCAACAGGCTTACTGAAATGGAGATCAGGCTATTAGACTGTTAGCTTTACTATGCTGAAGGGAGTAGCTACAAAAAAGGTTTTAAGAAGCATGAGTTGTTCTCAAGACAAGAATCATTACTAAAAAATAATCGTATTTTGTAACAATAAACTACAATTGTAGAAATCTGAAGTTTGTGCATAATGATAAAACACTGCTTTAAATTTTTACCATCTGTTAAGCACCTAAATCCTGTCTAAGTCATGTGAGTTGGTCATATACTGCCACTTACTGTGTCTGAGCACCTGGGAATTATTCTTCTAGATCCTCATGCCCATTCGTGGAATGCTGTCAGCTGGACTCTAAACTAGGGCATCAGCTCCTGTAGCTCATCCAAATCCCAGCAAGGAGTGTGGCTGTCTGCTTTTCATCATCCTCATGTGTCAGGGCCTACCTTCTGCGCTGGACATTCTCCCAGCACACAGCTGTGCACACCCAAACATGTTCAGGAGTGTTTGTTCTGCAGAGCCAGACTCTTCTAAAAAGAGAACAACGAGAGCACACTGTGGTCATAAGTTACAACAAGGGAAATTTGGGTTGAAATAAGGAAAATTATTCAACAGTCAGTGATTAAACTCTGAATTGGTTTAGCTAAAGGGGCCATTGAAATCTCTATCTTCAAAATCCTCAAAGGCACTGCTCCCCACTGGATTATGAGGAATAGGAACTTGTCCTGAACATTCTTTTCCTAAGGTCAGAAGTTTGATTTCAGGTTTTATTTATTAGAGAAGCAGTACCTCAAATGGATTCTTAAATTAAGCAGAGCATGTTTGGCCTTAGGGAAATGTAGTAATCATTTAATTTGAAGAAACTGCTTTTTCTGCCTTTACAGTTTATTTTCTGGGCACTACATTTTCTTTAATTTTGTGATGGTAGTTCATTACCCTTTGCTAGGAATATCTCCGTGAGAAACAGCATGAACAGACAAAATTAGCATTATTTTTTCTATTTGTTTCTAATTGAAGATGATTCATAAATAGTCTTATAAGTGTTTGTATTTTTAATGATTATGCCCAGATTTTTTTAAAGTCTTTATAGAGGTTTTTTTCAAATATGTAGTTCTGTTGAAAAGGCCATTTATATTATGCAGAAAGAGCAAGGCATGTACATTCAATAAAAATTCTTATTTTAGTTTAAAGAAAACAAAAATAAATAAATGAAATAAATAAATGAAATAAATAAAAAACAGCTGCTCTCCTTGCAGATAGGCAGACTTACTGGAATATTAAAGCTCAAGTACCAAGAAAACACGCATAAGTTCTGCTTGTCAGAATTCTTAGAGTTTGCATTATACTATTAATTTGCATATGTTTTATTTTCAATTTTGCCTTCCATGGAAGTACTTCTGATTAGTGTGCTGTGTGCTGTGTCTCACAGATGACCTGAGGAAATTATGTGAAGTTTCTGTTTTTTCAGTCCCCAGAATTTCTCTCTTCAGGTGGTATCATTGTGAAGTTCCACGTGTTGATTCCTTCTTTTCAGTCTGTGGCTTGTAAGAAACTGTCACAAACATTTCCATTGCTAGCTTTCTACTGTGTGGCTGCCTTTTTTCTCTTTGCAGAACTTAGTTCTTTGTGTTAGTGTACAGATAAAAAAGCTTCAAGTCAAAGTAGGGATACCCCACTGCTAAAACACTCTTCTGGTTTTGAAAGATGATATAGAACAGCGTCAGTTTGAAGCATGGCTTATTCATTGTAACTATTTGTTTCTTGTTAACAAACTATCACATGCAGAACCGGATTGCATCCTAGAAAGAAAAGTTGTTTTCTCTTGCACTTTTGCCCATGACTCACAGCGCAAAGGAAAAAAAAAAAACAAACCTGAAACACAACAGAGAAAAGGAGAGCTAAGTAAAGATTAATTATTAGTAATTATGTCAGTATTAAACTGATAGTCTAGAATGCTTTTAATGTACTAATGGTCTTTATGTGGTTTCATCCAACTAAAAGATATCATTCTGATTAAAAGGCAAATCAGTGCCCCCAGATGATTCTGAGTAGCAATTAAATTATCTTGATAGAAAATAATTAAGTGGAAAATTGCATAGTCTTGATGGGAGGGAACTATTTCAAAATTTCCTGTTTAGGACCCAGCTGTTTTTTTTCTCTAGTTTCTGAAAGATCAGGTAGTTAATGATGGCAAAGACATCTTCCTTCAGGTTATCTCCATGGAGTAGGCTTAAGAACGTTCATGTTGGAGGAAAAGATGCCTCATACCTCCTGTTGTTGTAATTTCTTGATTTAAACTGTGTTAAATAAATACTATTAGAAAAGCAGTCATGCTGGGTCATATGAAAGGTCCATCACTGTCTCTTCTCCAACTGTGGCCAGTAAGAGTTACTTGAGGGAGTATGGCAAAACTTTGCAGCTTTCTGGTTAATCTAAAGAATACTAAATAAGTGATGAAATACAGTTCATCTAAAACATTTTTCTACACAGTGATTATTCAAATGTTAAGTAAGAGAGCATGTAGTAGGTTGATCCTGGCTGCATGCCAGGTGCCCTCCAAAGCTGCTCTGTCAACTCCCCTCTTCAGCTTGACAAGGAGGAGATAATATGATGAAAAGCTCATGGTTGAGATAAGGACAGGGGCAGATCACTCGGTGATTATTATTGTGGGCAAAACAGACTCAACTTGTGGAAAATTAGTTTATTACCAATCAAATGAGAGAAGAATAAAGGGAAATAAAAGGAAATCTTAAAACGCTTTCCCCCAACAACTCTCATCTATCCAGGCTCCACTTCACTCCTAATTTCTCTTCTTCTTACCCCCAGCAGATCAGGGGCGTGGAGAATGGAGGTTCTGGTGAATTCGTCACACATTGTCTCTTCTGCTCCTTCCTCCTCACAGGAAGGACTCCTCACACTCTTCCCCTGCTCCAGTGTGAGGTCTCTCCCACAAGAGACAGTCCTCCACAAACCTCTCCAATATGAATCCCCTCCATGGGCTGCAGTTCTCCATGCACTGCTCCAGGTGGTTCCCTTCCATGGGGTACAGTCAGAAAGGCTGCTCCAACACAGGTCCCTTGTGGGCTCACAAGTCCTGCCAGCAAACCTGCTCCAGTGTGGGCTCCTCTCTCCATGGGCCACAGGTCCTACCAGGAGCCTGCTCCAGCACAGGCTTCCCATGGGGTCACAGCCTCCTTTGATGGCATCCCCCTGCTCTGGTGTGGGGTCCTTCCCGGGCTGCAGGTGGATCTCTGCTCCCCTGTGGACCTCCAAGGGCTGCAGGGGCACAGCTGCCTCACCATGGGCTGCACCAGGGGCTGCAGGGCAATCTCTGCTCCTGCACCTGGAGCAGCTCCTGTTCCTCCTCCTTCACTGACCTTGTGTCTGTAGAGCTGTTCTTCCCACACTCTCACTCCTCTCTTCAGCCGAGAAATTGCTTGTCAGTAATTTTTCCACCTTCTTAAATACGTTATCCCAGAGGCACTGCCACTGCCACTGTCATGGGTGGGCTCAGCCTTGGCTGGCATCAGATCCATCTTGGATCTGTCTGGGGCTGTCTCTGTTGGACATGGGGAAAGGTCCTGGCAACTCTTCACAGATGCCACCCCTGTAGCCCCCACCAGCAAACCCTTGCTATGAAAAGGCGTACAACAGTATGATTCTTAATGATCTTATAACGTGATTTTGAATAGCAATATATTTTTTGGAAGAGAGTATTAATTCCTCTTTTGTAATAGTATTAATACACTTACTGGAAAAAATTCTTAAGGAAGAGTTTTCTTCTAATATAGGTACATCTCATAACTGAGTAGCCAGTCATTCTACTCTTAATTTGTTTATGCTTATGATTAAACATCACTCAGAGGCACTGCCATCAGTGGCCATCAGTAGAATGGCATGCCATGTACATTAGGCCAGGTTCATATCTGAATGGAGTCAAAAGGAGTATTATCATCATTGTATAATTCTGCCTCCTAGATATTACATACTTTATTGATTTAATATGTCCTCATCTACTACAATTTCTGATTGATTTAAGGAGCAAAAAACTCAACGGAGTTCTAATATTTTTGCATTTGAAGAGGATAAAATGTAAGAATATATGGCAGTACATAAAATATACTTTTACAGCTAATGCTCATAAGGCAATCGTGTAAGTTAGCAACTCGGTATCATTTGTGTTTAGTGTCTTTTAAAAAGCTGTATCTGCCCTACAAAAATGGATGAGACCATTTCCTAGAATATATTAAGAGATGAATCAGTTTGAAATATAAATAACTAGGAGACAAGTCCTCTGAAAGCCTGTTTTTGTAACCACCTCTTTTACTATTTGTCTTTTCGGACAATATGAGATTCTGTGGGACATAACTGTGCTAATTAGACGTAGGTTTTTGTGGAAATGCATTCTGGTTTAGAAATGCAAATAGGCTTTCTGTAACAGTACAAATATCCAGTAAGAAATGGCTTGTTGTATGATAGTGTAACTTCACTTACAGATCAGAGAAAGGAAAACATTTAAACTCTGAAAAGGTTGGCTGGTTTCTCATTTAACTACCAATACAGAGAGACCTTGTTATTGGATAAATACTACTGCTGTGTTCATAGCATAACTGTTTAGCAGTTACATCTCAGATTGTTAACCCAGTATTTGTATATATATATATCTCACATCAACCAAGCTGTTGTGATACAGAAATTGTTTTGGTTATAATTTAAGCAAAAATTTCAGTCAGGATGAACGTTACAGTTATTTCATGAATGTTCTTACAAGAAGAAAATGTATTTCTAGAAAATAAATAGGGTTCATGGTTTTTCTCCTCCTCTGTGTGATTAAATTGGTCAGTGAGAACTTTTGGCACAGACATATAAGAAATAATGAATTCGAATACAAGTAGAGGATGCAGTCTGCATTTCTTCCACTATGTTCCAATTTTGTTTTGATAATAACCATAATTAAACTATGTGCCAGCTGCGAGAGAATGAGACACTCAGTGAAGGCGTCCATGAAAGCTATGGGTTTGTTACAAATCCACAATTAAAGGAAATAGGAACATTTCATTAATTTATTTAAGAAGTAGTCAAGTGATCAAGCATGGTTTAATAAAGTAGAAAGTTGTCACATTGTACAGTAATCCCAGCCTAGATAAGAGTTGTCTGTATTAACATATAAACTCAACTGAATGCACCAGCCTTGTACACAAGAATTTACAGACATTTATAGGGCAAGGGATACAAGGCTGAATTAGCAAATGTTAATTTCGTATACAGTCTATACCAAAAAAAATTTTCTAACTATTTTGTATGTATATTGGAAATCATAAGACAAGGATGATTCCTGAAGAGCAGCTCTCAGTGATGGCAGCTATATTCCTTATAGTTATGTAAATTCCAGAGATGTGCTTAACATTACATTTTATTTCAAACCAAAAGTAAACAGATAGAGATAACTTCTGTAAAACTAGAAGACTTGGTTAATTCATTTGTTCATTAATTCATTCAGGTCTTATAAAATTTTCAGTTTTCTTCAGCACAGTTAGAGGTAGCTTTGAATATCCCTCACCTACTAGGAGACCCATTTTCTCCATTATACGAACACAGATCACAAGTTGCACTGGCTATAGGCTTGAGCAAGTGTGGTAGTAAATGGAATATTTTTCACTAGTTGATGGACAACTTTTACACAAGATGTGTTCTCACTCCTGGCAGAAATCCTGCATGCCACGGTTGCATGGCAGGCTCACCCAGAGAGTGCCAGGTCCTTCAGGACCAAGCAGTCTCCCTTCCTTTGCTTCTGTCAGCCTCCACATTGCCACCCTCAGTCACACACTCTGATTTTGAAGCTTGCCATGGCTGCCTGCCTCCTGGAGCCACGCCTGCTTGCCCGTGTGGTCCATGCAGACGGAGGTCACACTGCCTGAGATCTTTCTGGGGGCATCTGCTGCATGTTAGTGTAAAGATTACCAGCCTGATGGTGATCTTTTACCTGAGGGTAAAAGGACTGGGGATTTCTGCAGCAAATGGCAGTCTCGCACATCCAAAGAAAAGGAGTGCAAGAATAAAGTACCGTAAGTGGAGACTGCTGTGGAGGGCTGGGGAAGGGTTACAGTGTCACAAAGCCCTGGCTGCTACAGTGGTTGTGTTTGTCTGTAAGAGGCACAAAGGATATGTGGAGAAGAGTCATAAACATAATGACTGGAAATGTGGTACATGTTAAGAACAGAATTTGAAAATAAACCACATCAGTGAATTGTGACCATGACCAAAACTACAGGAACAAGGAAGGAGTATATTTCTGATAACACGGAATACATGCAGAGTGTCCTGGACTTGCTGGCCCACGAGCACATATGGATGAGCAAGAACTTTACAGGTGCCAGCCATTGTTAGGCCTTTCTCAGACAGCATTAGCTACAGCTGTGTCGAAAGGATGATCACCACGTTCTAAGGACATCCTTGTCCTGCAGGTCCTTGCTGTACTTCTTGGGTGAACTTTCTGTGTGATGAAAGGGGTGGGACTTTACAGGCACACTGCTCATGTGAGGGGAATTGAGCAGCCATGACACCTGCCATGTGTTCTCTT
This sequence comes from Coloeus monedula, assembly GCF_965178545.1. Lineage (NCBI taxonomy): Eukaryota > Metazoa > Chordata > Aves > Passeriformes > Corvidae > Coloeus > Coloeus monedula. Next base: position 73,727,320 of record NC_138822.1, read on the forward strand.
ATGTAACAAATGTCCTGAAAGTAAATTTTGTCTTTCTCTAAGGACACATCAGATGTTTTCGTGGCTGCTTCTTCAGAGGAGGTCATTGTAGAGAAAACAGACAGTAGCAGAAAAAATACTGTTCTCTCTGTAGTTCCATAGCTTCTTATTTTGTTTCTTAGAGTATTTCTACATTTTAAAATAGAGAGTTGCCCTGTTTTCCTGTTTGATTTCCTCTCATGCCTTTTATTTTTTTTTCTTCTTGAATTAGTGGGAGGGTGAGGAATGGCAGGGGCAAACTGCCACAACTCCTCAACAGTGACTTTCCAAGGAAGGCTGGGCATTTTTGATAGATAAGGGCTGTGGGAGAGATAAAATCAGACTGCAGTCTTCTCTCTGTACTCCTCTGAAGTACATGCCCCTCACTACCTGCATGCTCCTTTTTGCACTTTTCCCAACTGTAAAGTCCTTTCCTTATTGATTCCTTTGACTGGATCTTCCAGCTTTTATCTTCTTTCCTGCCTTTCTCCCAGTCCTACGTGCTTCCTTTTCTGCCTAGATGTCAGAAGTCTGATGGAGCTCCTATGCAGAGTAACTTCAGGTTAGTGCAGTTGTATTGATACGAGTGTTGTTATATTCAAAATAAAGTTAGGCCCTTGCACTTTAATTTACTAAATCTTGCTTTCCATAAATGATCTGTTGGTGTTAAGGACTGTTCTTTAGAATGTAGTAGGTTATTTTAACAGATTCCAAGCCTACAAACTCTTCTCAATGAATCATTCTCTAGAAATGAAATGATTATGCTTCTAGATCAGCCACAGAGGAATCTTTCTCTCTTGATGATAGGACAGATTAAAATCCTGACCTAAACCAGATTTCTGAAGTTGATACACCAGTTATATGAGATGGGATGAGTCAAGCTGATAATCTCCTCAGGGACTGGCTGAGATCTATTCCAGAAGTAGCTGTGCTTTTTTATACCCTACTGAAAATCTGCTTCAATTTTTCATACTTTAGTGGTCAGTATCCTTATAGTTTACTGTCTGGTTTTATGTGTGTTCTGTTTCTACCTGTTGTTTTTGCTCCAGAGTTGTTCGTTAGCCTAACTGCTCTTCACTTGTCCAGTGTTTACTCTCTTTTGTATTTATAGACATAGATTACCTTTATAGGGACACGTAAGTGCCTGTTCCATTTTCTGCTTCAACCTTTACTTTGCCACACTAACCCAGCCAAGTTCTATCAATCATCTTTTAATAGATGGGCTTTAGAGCCTTTACATCATCCTGGTGACCTTTCTTTTCTTCTGTCCTAATTTGAAAGAATCTTTCTTGAATGTGTGAGCTGTCTTCTGTGCATAAGAGATTTTACTACTACCTTAAAATATTCTCCTTAATCCAGTGCTCCTAGGATCAGAGCTGCCTTTTCTTGGCAGTATTCCACCAGAGGCTGAGTGTGCTTGTATTGACTTGCCTGACTGGCTTAAATCTTGCTAGTAGTGTAGCCACAGGCACACAGTGTTCATTAAAAGCTGAAAAAGCTAATTCAAAATCATGGGGAAATATTTAAGAGCTATCTCACGGACCTCTGCCTGCTGCCACAGTTACTAGGGCTGCATTACGTCAGCTGGCTATAAACTGGATAGTGCAGGTATAAATGTCTAAAGTTATCATTTTTACAGATCCCAGTGATAGTTCTTCACTATTACCCCTCATCTTTCACTGCTGATCCATTAATGATTTAGTTTTTGTTCTCTTTTCCCAATCATCCAGACTCTGTGGCTATAAAGCCTGTTTTGATTAGGGCCAAAACTGTACATGCAGACCTTAACAATACATACTTCTCTTACAGAAATTAAGATAGTGATGGTGTGAACAGTGCTGCTTGGTTCACCTTCATTTTGGAAGTTTCCTTCCTAGGCAAATCTTAGCTTTTTCATCCCTTCTTCCATGTTTTGATCTATTTGTGTTTAGCAGAGTCAAGCAGATACAGAAATAAGAGAACTGGGCACAGCCTGCTACAAGGCTGGTTAAATACATATTGGGTTCTACCTTGTGCTCTTTTTCTTATTTTTGAGGTGATAGCATCTGTTCAAGCACACATTCCATATTTATCAGGAGCAATTTTATCCCTTTCAACACAGAGAGTCACTGGTAGAATTTGTTCAGAGATGGCTGAATGCTATGGGCATGTGCTGAATCTTCTCTGCCAGCTATACATTCTGTTCCCCCGCATGCTGTCCCTAGCATTTGTTTGATCTCAGGGTGAACCTGTTCAGAAATTTACAAATAATAAAAAAAAAAAAGAGAATTGTCTTCCAGTACCAGCTGAGCTCCCTAACCTGTCTTAACATGGAGTCAAATGGGTAACACAGCACACATGATGGGAGCAATGCAGGCAGAGGTGCAGTCTGACACTGATCCTCTGAACAGCAGCTGGTACTTAGCACAGCCAAACCACACTGAAGGAGCACACCTGAAGTTTTGTGATTTCTGTGTGGATAGATCACAAGGCACATACTCCTTACCTGAAAGTGTTTTTCAAGAAACACAAATGTTTGACACTGTTCCTATGATTACTGTTTTGAATAGTCTGTGGACTGTCCATTTGGTCACAAGATGTGAGCAATGCTGACCTGGATTGGAGAGACTTGACTCTAGTAACAACTTAGCATCTGCATGCCTGAAATCTCGTTTTGTTGTGAAAAAGAGCCTTCTTGCTCAGTCTATTTCATTAAAAGAATCTTCACTATACATGTATACATTTAATTTTATATTCAGTTCACTGGCTTGAATACAGAGAAGATAAAAATGTGATTCAGTTGAAAACATTAATAAGAATATGTAAAAATGTTTTTACTTAAGTAGAGATAGATGACTAGTGAATAGTTATGTTAGTAAAATTCACAGCCTCATTGCATAATGTGAAACTCTCTTCAAGTCACAGGAAATACCTCTCAAAATTACAAAAAAACCCCCCTTTTTTCTTTCCTTCGGTTTAATCAGCTTTTTGGTGTAAAGCTAGCACCTTTCACTCAATTGTAAATGTTTTTTTCTGGTTTTCTAGAATATAAAACATGGGCTACTGGTACACAAAAACTATTATGGGTGCAGTTTATGTTGAAGGGGTATTAGATTTCCCTTGGAAAAAAAAAAATGGGCAATAACCATTCAAAAGGAGCCACAACAACCTGTAGAGTATGTAGCTGATGCTTCCAATTATTCTTTTTCTGCTGCAGCATTCCTACACTCCAGAGCACACCTCTCACCTTTACAGCCATCACAATCCAAACATTGCTTGCACTGAAGAGAATCACTGTTTTGCCTGAAGCAAGGAACATAAGTGTTGCAAAACTGACTCCTCCTCTAATGGGGTGAGCATGTACAAGTACACAGAGTTGTATTTCTCCCAGAGCTGCCAGGCTGAATATTTTGCAGTCAGAGCTCTAAAGCTTACAGGCTTTTTCTTTGTTTATCTTTCTTTTGGGTCTTTCCCCTTCTTTCTTTCTGGATTTTTTCCTTTTCTAAATATATGAGAAACTCCTTGAAATGCTGGATTTTCAAGTCCTTTTTCAGGAAGCATTCATAAGCTGGCATGGGTCAACATACATTTCATTACCAGGCAAAAGTAAGTACTGCAGTAAAATCTGTTCCTACTGTATGTGTACCTTACTATAAAGGATTTGGTGTTGTATGAAGGACAAGTAGACTGTAGTTCTGTTAGCAGAAATTAAAAACTTACAGAAATAGGTAAAACCAGGTCAGCTTAATATGGTATGCTAAATATCATGTGGCTCACAGTCAGAGAAAGAAAAAAAGCATTTTTACTTGTAAGTCAGTGATCTTTTGAAATACTGAAATAAGCTGTGGACACAGGGATGCCACTCCTTCTATATGTTTTTTTGTAAGTGACAGTTGGCCTGTGTTTATTATTTTGAAGCAGTTTTAATCCACTTGGTAGTACTAATCTCATTATATTACTGTTTTATATCATTTGCGTTCACTAAATATACGTTATTTTTGTTTTTCATTAAGGTAAATATCCTCCTGGAACTCTCATAACTGCCATCATATTTTCCACTGTCTCATGATCCCTAGCTATTATTTTTTTTCAACCTGTGTTACCTTCTCCTGTGTCTGCACATACATTCACTAGTTATCAGATTCTGTTTTGTGTTATTATCTTCAGAATGTGTTGGTAGTGGCATGGATTGGGAGTGAAAGGCTGAAGGGAAATGGATCTCAAAAAGAAGAGAGAGAAAGGCTGGTAAATGATGTAGCAAGGAATAAAGAAAACAATGTGCTTTGATCCAAAAAGCATTTTTTAGCCAATTTTTCATGCATTTTATTGAAACGCTGTACCGTCAACATCTGTAATATTTTCACTGTTCCAGCAGTCACCTGGGAATTCATTAGTACCCTGGGAATGAATACAGTTTCCCTTGCTATGAGTTCCCTCTAGAGAGCGCAGCAGCCTGCGAGACAGTTGTGCGGATTCTGTGTCTGTGTTACCGGCGTAAGACTTCAGCTGCGGAAATGCTGTGCTGCAGCTCTCAGTCTTTCCCTCTTTTGAGAGTTGGCTTGCTTTTGCTGAGCTGCACTACGCGCTCCCACAAGGCAGGCAGATGGATTGCCCAGGCAGCGAGCAAGTTTAGCAACAAGTAATGCTCGAACGCCTGTGTACGAAAAGCAGCCATTTACCATATGCACATTTCGCAGCTCCAGGCGCCCACAGCGAGTCTGCAGCGTGAATGCACGTCAGGCTCCTGTGACAAAGTACAGCCTAGTCAAAGTCCTGCACAAGGACTAACCTAAATCCCTGCTGTGGCTTGGAGCACGCAGATCATGGAGGGAAACAAAATCTGGAGAAATACAGTTATCATAAAGCGAACAAGGAGCAAAAAACTGGTGGGTAATCCTAGCATTTTTGTTGTTGCTGTTAAAATTGACCTGGAAATCTGCCAGACTAAATTTTTATGTCTAAGATGTGGTGCTTTGAAATGGCAGGTTTTCCAGTGGACTAAACTGAGTAGAATAGTTCAGTCTCAGAATTTTCCTCTTTATTTTTCAGAAGGGCTTTAAAGTTTTTAAGCTATTTCCATTGTTCTATCATTTTTTATTGCTCAGCAAAATATGCTCTTTTAATGTGTCAAGTGTTCACAGCTCCAGCTGCAATTACCACCCACAGCAAGTGAAGCTCAGCTATCAGAAACAGGGTGCTTGGGAACAAAGGGAGCTTTTGAAAGCTCTGGCCTTCATTTAGAGATTGAGGAAGTTTGACTTCCACACATTCCTTACGGCAGTGAAGCAAATGGAGTTCGGCCACTTAATTCAGCTATATCACAATTTGAGTTGAAACCTTTGTTCTCCCAGGTGGTTTTCTTCTCCAGAATCAGACACAGGTTAATTGCAGACTCAAAGAACTAGAAATGCTTTGTTCGTACTGCCTCTTTTGTTTGTCTTGTTTGAAACTAATATTCTGGTCTTTCCAGACACTCAAATTTACAAACTCCAAGTTTTATATATGTACCTGCATGTACATATCAATACACTTTTTATTCTTCAGGCAGGATTTTTTAGGGTGTTGTCACAAACTCTTGCTATGTAATACCTTCTTTCGAAGTTCTGCTCCTCCCTGAAAACCTTAGTTTTCTGTGGTTTCAGCACCACTTTTGGTTCCCATTTATTTCTTCAGTACAGCTCCGTTTCAGAGAGGATGTAGGGTTGCTTCACAAGGTAAGATCAAAGGGCAGCTCAATCTATACCTTAAGTTTTTGGTTGTACTCATAAATTGGACTAATCTAATTCTCTAATAACTTCACTTACAAAGACTTCCTGATTGAACTTTTCCTAATTGTTCTACAGTTTGGGGGAGATGCATTGTTTGGTCTCCACTCTTGTTTATCTGTGCTTGCTATCACATTTCTCCTCAGCCTAGCTCTGAATTTAAAATCTCCGATCACATGAGTGTATACTTAGGCTGCATAGACTTAGTTCATTTGAGGCTGATCTTAACCCTTTTGAAGAACCAACCCATGTTATTTTAATATAATTTATTCATTGGTCAGCTGTAGCTGTACCTATTCTGCAATCTTCACTCTCACCGTAAGTTATCACTGTGGATCAATTTAATTAAACATTATGAAGTCAAGGTTGCAGGTTTTTTTACAAGCTAAATAATGAGAGAAGGATGGTTTCTATTGTCTTTCCTATCTTTTATATTGCCTGATCTCACTGAAGAGGTGATGACCTCGTTCTGAGACCTTGCTTTATCTATCACAGATAGATACAGGTTGGTAATGGGTCTATTTAACATGAATTTTAATTGTAAAAACTTACTTGTTAAAAAACTTTCCTATCCAATACATTATATTTACAACCACTTTTTAGGCCTAAAACTTTATAGCTTCCAGTAGAGCCACTGGTAATTCCCGTCCTTGCACTATGTGCCTGCCAAGTGCAGCTGTGGCTCTGCCTGGACCCTTCCTTTACTGCATGTACCCCATACCTAGCAGCAGGATATGACCAAGAAAGCAGAGTTGTTTTCTTTTCCTGCCCCACTCTAAATTAGTGAATTAAAAATAAGGAAAGAATGAACGTTCAAAATAAACATTAAAATATCTTTGCTGCTTAGAATTGCATTTAGGTTGAGTCCTCTTGCCATTGTATATAGGTTAGAGTATCATTATGATCCCTTTAGATTTACAGGGAATTATCTCTGAAAAGATCTCATTCAGCATATTTGTTACATCTGGCATAATTTATTTTCCTTGTCTTGAGAAATTTTCTAATCTCCTGAATTTCAAACCCCTTACAACCTCAGGTAACCCGAGATTTTTGGCACGGCACTTCTCTTTCCAAATTCATTGTTCCCTCAGGGCAAAGTCATTCCATATTAACAGTACTTTTAAATTGTCACATTTCCACTTCTGGTGAATGTGTGATCCATAACATTCCCTGTGAGCAAGTATGGACTGGTTCATAAAAAGAGTCAATAAACTTGGCAGTGATAATTTCTGAAAACTTTCAGACCTCTAACTGGAGCAAGAACAATCAGGACTAATCATGATATAAAAACAAAGGGTTTAGAATTCACAACAGATCATCTGTTTGATGAATAGCACATTTTGGATGCTGCTGTATGGTGTGACCCTTTTTTCTTGGACAAAACAGGAGATGGTCTTTGGAAAAGCAAAGATGACTTGTAGCCAAATCTACATCTGCTCTCAACCTCATCCAAAAATTGGATTGCTGCTGTTGCTGTTTCTTCACCCCTAAACATTTGCTGGTAAATCATGAGAGTTCAAGAAAGCCAATCCAAAAGGAGTAGGCTTTTCGTTTGGAAGATTCCTTTTACTTAATCGTGATACAAAGAGAAAATAAAGAACAAATCGCTTCAGTGATTATAGGGCAAATTCCACCTACCTTAGGAAAGGTAGGTGGATCATGATTTTGTGAATACAGAATAAAAATAGGAAAAAATAGAAGGTATGTACTTTAAGTTAAGAATAAAGATTAGTCTTTAAAACATCAATATATAAATTACTTATTTAGATGGAAGTGTTAACTAAATTACCTTGTTTAACTAAAGTACTAAGTTACCAGGTTCAGTGGTAAAGTCTGGTCGTCTGAAGTTAGGATCCTCATGTGGCCCCTTTGTTTTAAGTAATAATACAAAGTATTTTTGTTTAGACAAGGTAATTGGGTATGATCATCCTATTTTGTCTTAATATAAAGAAGACAAAAAATAGTTTCTTGTCTGTTTGTCACTCAAGGTATGTCTTCTAATCTTCTCTTCCAGAAAAGCCCTACCTCACATGACTTGTATCATCTCTTTATCCTAATCATCATATATCTGCTTAGTCTAAGTAATGCCAAATTACCCCAAACTCCCTGTAATTGTTACTGTTGTATGTTAAAATAGTATTCATACGGAAGTTCACTCTCTAATTATCATTATATACTGTTTCCTAGTTTTTTTATGTCTAGCCTCTCTTCATTCCTAGTTTGAGTGACAGCAATGTAGATTTCTATTGTGATTTAGAAAAATGAGGAGAAGATGAGAAAAGGCTACAGCCAAGGGAGATGTCATTGGTCACAGTTAAAGAACAACTTTGGGGCCAGATGGTGCAGGCTCCATTCCTCCAACTCCCGCTGGAAAACCTGACCCTCAAAAGTCTCGTGACCATTGTCACTAGAAGCCCTTACCCCTGTTCCAGCCATATGACCCACTTAGCCCAAAAATGTATCTGATCCATGAGGTCTCAGAAGTCCCCCCTTTGTCCACAGGAGTCACCATTTTGTCATGGTCATGGGCATATCCCATGTGATCTCTAAACCCCCCGTACTTGCTGAAAACCTTGCCTTTTTCTTTGCCACAGAAGTATGTTAAAGACCCCCACACATACACACACATATAGACATTTTTGTGTGTTTACAAAGACACAAGTGGAAGTGTATGAAGTGTATAAATGTATGTTTTTACATAGTTATACTTCTTCATACTATACAAGGATTTTATTAATAAAGTGTGTGTATAAAATGTTTAGTAAAAGATAGTGAAATTAAGTGAAAATTTAATGGGAGTAGAAAGAAAACAAAATAAAAGGAAAGTACAGTTAAATGGTGTGGGAATATGTCAAAGGGAGTGGGGGGGCCATGGAAAGATCTGAATATGCATTGGGCGAAGGGGTGAGCCTGTGAAGCCGTCCAGGAGGCTGCCACCCGGCCCCAGGTCATCCAAACAGCAGACCAGACCTGTGAATCTGACCAAGAGGCCCTCTTCACCTACCTTCAAACAAACCAGGTCACCTTGTGGGGTTGTCCTGCAGCTTTGTCCTAGTCTAGAAAATATAGTTAATATTACTTACTAGAGTTGAAGGCCAGAAGGAAAAAATAACTTCATGGGAACATGTTTGTAGGGACACCTATATCCCAAAATGTTTTCCTAAAAAGACCATGTACATTGGAGAGAAGATGGTTGGGCTGGGATTATGAAAACAAAAGTTTGTGTAAGGGGAGATGAGGCAACTCTTTTCTACATCTCAGTGTTCCAACAGCTACTTGTAATACCATGACAGGGATTATGCTCTGTATATTCCCTTATCCTTATGTTGATGTGGGGTTCATAGCACTTTCTGAAAACACAGTCCTGGCTGAGTACGCAAAAACACAATTTTTCTGTGAATTGTTTTTGTTCCTGCTTAGAACCACAGTATTTAAAAAAAAATAAACCAGCCAAAAATCCCAGCTTTGAAAGAAATGAAATGGTAACAATGGGAAACTAGTCACCATCACCCCAGCGATCAATTAATAAATAAAGTTACATTGAACGTGACTGAAATGTTGCCTAATGTTTGTTTCTCTGTGTGCATGTAGTAGTGGCATGTTAATAGACCACAGCTTCTGTTAAAAGGCATCTTCTGTGCTCCTGGGGAACTGGGAAGCTTTGGGAGTTTAAGGCCCTTTTCTGCAACAAGCAATACTGTTGATCTGAACATAAAACAGGTGGCCTCATGTCATGTAAATCAAGACTCGGGATATACATAAGGCTGTGAAAAAGTCTTTTGGAAGTAACAGGTATTTGTGGCCTATTGTAAGCCCAATAATGACAGCATTAAGCTCGTTTTAATGGTGGTGAACATATTATCCAAGTGTGCCTGGACTGTGTGTCTGAAAGGCAGAATGGGTTCTCAAGTAGCTGAAGTTTTAAAACCGTTTTTCCTGCCTCAGTAATTACAGACCAAGCAGGGAATGGATGTTCTTAAATCAGCCTTCACACAAGCTGTTAAATTAAAATAATTTTCATGTCTTTGTTACTAGTAATGAAGTAGATGCCTCTGTCACAGATTGCTTTAACAGGGTGCTCCAAACCAAGACATGGAGATGTTTTACAGCACACAGTTACCATTTGCTACATTGATATGTTACTGGAGTTTATAATAAAGAACAACAACCACAGCTTCTTCATTACTGTCAGAGCCGGACCTGTATGTGAAACATTCAGGCTGTGCAAGGAATTGGAAAACCATGTCTGGTAATTGGTGTAAAATTAGACTAAATATACCGCCACTCAGAAAGGAAGACCATTAGGATGTTTAGGACAAAAGAAAGATTTTACAGTGTTTATGAACAGATGTTCACAGGTATTAGTTGAAAATGTGAGAAAGGGTCGGATGTACTGTTTAACAGACTACACCAAGGTATCAAGTCACATTCTATTCCAATGAGCTTTAAAAAGTGAACACTACTGAGGGCAAAATTAAAAAGTTTCTAGCGGTAAAAAGATGAGGGAAGAAACAGCTGTTTGTAAAGGGGTGTTGCTTGCCCTAGAAATTTAACAGCTGGATAAAAGTCTCTCAAGTCCATGATGTTTAGCAGTTGGAGCCAGAGTGGGAGAAAAAGAAGGATGGTAAACCGCAGTTTTTACATCATGCTCCCCAACAAAGCTTGCACCGAAATATCCCCACAAAACACCAGTTTGAACTTTACCAAACAGCTATTCAAAGCCCCTGGAAGCTGTCAGACCAGTGGGAGGTGAGGTTAGCAGAAATACAATACCCAGACAGCTGGAATAATATTAATAGTGCTGCTGGGTAAGATATGGCATTATTCTTTGTGGCAAGCCCATTATTCATCCATATGCACATTGCTGGAATTTATAAGCACTTACTGGCTCCAGCAACAGAACTTTAACTGTTGACCAGCCTTGGACCTGGTCTTCAGTCCTGCAATTAGGAAAACAAAGCTTAAAATGGATGAAAATTCTTGTACTTTTTCTACAGCTGGAAAACTAGCAAGTTTTTTGGAAACAACTTCTGAGGTTGCCAGTGACAGTTTCCTTTTTCATTGATATGCCTGGAAGGTTTTTATCTCCATCTACCTCTACACAAAACATTGTTGAATACCAGCTGGTTTGAGATTTATTAGTCCCATTCTTATGCTGAGTTCTGGAAAGAGGTAATAGCAGTGAGCACATTGCAGCAACACAGTACAAACTGGATTATGTGCTATTGAACCAACCTCATATTGATAGAGAAAGCACTGAAATAAATACAGATGAAAGCAAGCATGTTGTATTTCACAGTGGAAAGGAGGTTGTGAATTTTTTCTGTTGACCTGAAAGGTTCTGGTATTTCAACAAAGCCACCAAAAGTAAAGAATAAGTAGTAAAGGGAGCAATAAAATAATTAAAAGGACCCCTCCTTGTACATTAATTATTAGACATCCCAAGTGGAGTGGAAGCTGTATTCTACAGCCTCTTTTCAAAAGTGATACGATTTTTCTCAAAGAGTGTGGAAGTCCACATTTGGTGCCCAACGTGGGAAAGAGTTTGGGAATTATTAAGCCACATGTTAAAAGCATGTCTAGAAACATGGCCAGAGATGTGATCAGATATGTCTCCAAAGCAGTTGTGGCCACGTTGAACTCTGGCAGAGCAGAAGGTCTCTAGGGTTGTTGAGAGACACGTCACAGCCCCAAAGGGCTGTCCTTTCTCAAATCCTCAAAAGAAAAGGATGGGTAGTGCTCAGTATTCCAGCCACCAGAGGAAGTAAAAGCTGTAACTACTGACTTCAGAGTATGGTTTCATTTGCACCTTAATCTGGGCAGAGGGACCTCTTTAATAATTTTAATAATTGGATCTGAACAGGTAAAAATTAGGAGTTTAACACTACAGAAGAAGAACAGGAGTCAATACTGTCATCCTGCTGTGCAAAAAGTAAATACCATGCCAGGATTTACAAATGGGAGTGTGGTTTGCGTTGTGAAAAATGTTTATCTTATTCCCTTCGATATTTTCAAGGCCTCAGCTACAATACTTTGTATTTCAGCGGCACAGTAGTTCAGAAAAGATAGACGGGGAGTCAGCAGCAGAGTAAGAAGATTTAGAGAGCTGGAGAATGTGGTACATGAGAAAATTCATCAAGACTGCTACATCTAAATAAGAGAAGATGTATTTGAAGTGTTCAAAGTAGTGTCTCAGCTCTGCAGTGAAATGGGAGCAGTCTGGGTTTTTTTGCTTTTAGGCTGCAAAAGAAGTGCTTGGATTAAGTTGTAGCAGGCAAGATATAGAACAGATATTAAGATCATTTTATTAACAAAGGTACTAAATGAGTAGTCTACATTGCCTAAGGAGGTTTCAAAATTCCCCTAGTTGGAAGTTTTTAAGAATAGATTAAGCAAATCTAAGGAATTATATTGCCATTGTTGAACTCTTCTTGGAGCTCTTGGGGTCTAGATGACCTCCTGAAACCTCTTCTAGTCTGAATTACTGGGAAGCTTTTATGCATGAAATTATGAGGTTTCACATTCTCTGGAAACAGAAATATATCTCTGATGTTTGTACAGTGCCCAGCAAAGCAATTAGACCTAGAGAGCCTGGTCATCATAGAAACTGTACAGTAATAATGATGTCTAATTAGCATGCTGTGTTGAAGTGTAACTGTAAAACTGTGATTCCCTGTGCTATCAATGATGTGGTGGCTTTACCTTGACTGGCTGCCAGGTGCCCACCTAAGCCATGCTGTCACTCCCCTCCTCAGCTGGGCAGGGGAGAGAAAATAGTAGAAGGCTCATGGGTCAAGACAAGGACAGGGAGAGAATCAGTCATCAATTACCATCACAAGCACTTTGGATAAATTAATTTATTGCTTAATATCACAAGAGTAGAGAAATAAGAATAATAATGAGAAAACAAATCTAAAAGAAAACATCTCCCTATTCCATTCTACTTCTTAGGCTCAACTCCACTCTTTATTTCTCTGTCTTCCCGCAAGCTATACAGGGGACCTGGGATGGAGGTTGTGGTCAGCTGATCACACATTTTCTCTGCTGCTCCTTCCTCCCCATGCTCTTTGTCTGCTCCAGCAAGGGGTCCCTCCCACGGGAGACAGTCCTCCATGTATTTCTCCAGTGTGAGTACTTCCCATGGATTGTGGCTCTCCACAAACTGCTCCATTTTGGGTCCCCTCCACAGAGTACAGTCCCTCAGGAAGGCTGCACCAGTGTGGGCCCCTTGTGGGGTCACAAGTCCTGCCAGCAAACCTGCTCCTCTCTCCACAGGCCACAGGTCCTGCCAGGAGCCTACTTCAGCCCAGGCTTCCTATGGGGCCACAGCCTCCTTTGATGGCATCCCCTGCTCCGGTGTGGGGTCCTCCAGGGGCTGCAGGGGCAGCTGCCTCACCATTCACCTCCTTCACTGACCTCGGTGCAGAGCTGTTACTCTCACACATTCTCATTCCTCTCTCTTTTTGTTCTGTCTTTATAAATCCATTTTCCCAGAGGTGCTACCGCCGTCACTGATCCTGGCACTCAGCCATGGCCAGGACCGAGTCCATCCTGGATCCATCTGGTATTGGCTCTGTAGGACATGGGGAAAGCTCCTGGCAGTTGCTCACAGAGCACCCCCTGTAGCCACTCTGCTACCAAACCCTTGCCACACAAACCCAGTACAACCATATTTCAGAATTACCTGGCATCATTCAAATTATCTTGGCTGGTTTGAGCTTTATTGGAAAGTCTGGCAGTGACTAGTATAGGTAAAAATCATTTTTTGGAACTAGTACTTTATCTATACTAGGAGTCAACCATGATAACCTTTAGCTTATAATTTTAATATGTTCTTGTCACAGTACTCACAAACGAAATTTAAGTCTAGAATGGTTGTAATCTGTATCATACTTGTGGGGCCTTTAGTGTTTCCTTTCAGAGTGCTGAGAAGGAGGTACTCAGCTGATCTGATTGGTGATAGTGTATCCCATTAAACTCAGGGAGCTCATGATGTCCAATCTGTTGTGAAATGCCTTCATTAAAATGAATTTTTTTAGGCACTCTTTTAGACTCTTAACTAGAAAGAATGTATTAAGTATAGCCTTTAGTGCCACTGCCTCTGCTAATGCCAGTTACTGGAAGCCATAGCCCAGAAGAAATTACAACAAGGCTAGCAAATGCTTTATGCTGAAGAACTTCAAAACAAAAACTTTGCAAACCAGAGCAGTTTAGAGCAGACAGCAGATGGAAGTGGGAAGCTATTTACAGTACACAGTGATGTTACACAACAGTTTTTGGAAGAAAATGTGGAAAAGAATCTTTCATTAACTAAAATTGTAAGGGGAATTGGCTAGATTACACAACACTAAAAACCAGCATATATTAGCCCCTGTGGACAGTTATATTAATGCAGTAATACTAACTTAAATGCTCAAGCTAATTGATTCAGAACTATATGGTTTATATGTGAATGGCACTGGTACTGGCAGAAACATTTTGTGTTTCAGACACAAGAAATCTGAATATTATTTCACAGCAGCAGTGTAACCCAGAGGTGCAGCTGATGGTGTGAAAGAGGTGCTTTTAAAGCAGATGGTGTTTTATGACACTCAGGTCTTTTGAAAGCATCACCTGACCCCATAAAAAGCATGAAGGGGATAGTGCAGCTATTGAATTAGTGTGTTTAATATCTGGTTTGATAAACAAGTTCTGAACTTAGTTACAAGTTATTTTCATTTTTAAAAAAATAATACTAGCCTATTTAAATGAATTTATAATTCTTCTAAGATTGAACTCTTTTATTTTTAGAACAAACTTCCGTGTTTCTTTGTCTAATCCTTGTGGTTCTTAATATAATTTTTAACCAGAAATTTTAGCCAAAGTAGTTGAGAAACTAGGATATTCATTCTCATGGATTTTTAGAGATTCAGTTCCAGGTCCTTGCTTTCTTTCAACTTTAGCCTATATCTTTAATAATATATCCAGTAGAATAAAAGTACTATGATATCATTTTTTTCTAGTTTGAAAGAAATCTGAATAGCTACTCTGGAGTCATTTTACTTTACATCACCAAGCAGTTAACAGGTGTTAATATCTAATATTAATGAAAATGAAATAGTTTCATTTCTTCTGTCAGTAGTTTCATTCTTCATAAATGATACAGTGTTAACTACAGCAAGGATCCTGGCTGTCCAGTATTGCAGATGAATGTTTTTGCTGCTGTACTATGCTCAACATTTTGCTCTCTGGTTCATTTAATGTTTAATAACTCTTCAAGGAGGAATAGTTCGAACAGGCTAAGTTGAGATACAGAAGTTGAGGCTTGTCCATAACTCAGTAGTAACGACATTGGATGGGGTCTGAGAGATGATCAGAGGGTCCCTGGTATTTTTAATCTAATCATGCCTATTCTTGATGCAGGCCATGAGTCGAGTCCTGTAAAGAGAAGTAAAGAAGGAGTGGACATACCTAATTAGCTGACTAATTAGTCTGACTTCATTTCTGCAGTGCATTCTGTGACAAGTAAGGAGTAGCATAAGGAGAAAAATGTATTGAATTTAGGAAGGACAGGTTGTTTTGCTGCTGTATTGTAGAAAATTAACTGTAATTGGTGTAAGAGCCTAATAATAAGAGAAAGGCTCCAAAAAGTGCTTCATCATTATGACCGCTCAACACCTGAAAGGCTTCAAAAATGCTCTGTCATTTTGACTGCTCAAAACCTGAAAAGCTCCAAAATGCCTCATCATTTTGTCTGCTTGTCATAATACGGGCGGTTTGGACCGTGGCTAGCCCACCTTGAGGCCCATAAAAAGGAAGGCGAAACTGGTGCAAGTCGGAGGGAAAAGCCAGGGGCAGAGTCCCTGACCTTTGCCTCTCCCCCGCCACCACCATCGCCTGCTGCGAGACTCTCTGAGGCCTCCTGGAACCGACGCCGCCCTCCTGAGGAGAACCCCCTGAACCTGCACCCCTGGAGCGGAACCACGAGTGAGTTGTGGAACCCCTGCCCTGCTCCTGCGTCCCGTGCTGGGAGCACCGTGAGTGGGCCAAGGCTCGGCTGCAGGACCGGGCACCGCGCCTGCAGCTCGGAGGATGGGCAGCCACATTGCAGCCCAACTGCTCCAGAGATCGGAGACGGCAGAAAAGATGCTTCGAACAGCAGCAAACAAGGGCAAAGACTGTTTTGCTCCCCCCACCCCATCTCGGCAGCACTAAAGGTAGCACAGTGTGGTGGTGACCTATCCTATGATTTTCTTTGTAGTAACCTTGGCTTTTTCTTATTTTTCTGTACTTTTCTCTTTGCCTCTTTTACTATTAAATAAAATATATCAATTTTTTGGCACCAACATTTAATGTCGTTTGGTTTTAATCTCTTTTCTGGGAATATTTAGAACCTTCTAAGTTCTTTCCGATTTATGCACAGAGACTTAGCTTTCTTTGCGTTTCTGTGTTTAAACCGGATTGTAACAATGGGCTCTTTAAATCTCAAGAAGACCTGGATTCCTATGTAAGGTTGTTAGGAGTGAGATATGCTCGTGATGGGGCCCAGAGATGCATTAAAATCGTAGTGTATTATGGAAGTAGGACAAGCATTGTTGTGAACATTTGGGAGGAACACGGATGGAAATACAAAAAGATTTTTTTAAAATTACATTTAAGTGAGTTTAGAAATTGCTGCAAAGAAAGCAGTCCAGAAAACGTGGGAGATAGAAATGGGTATGGCTTGGGGATTTTTATGCCTGATAAAAATTGGGTAGTCTAAGTCTGGAGGATGGAAGCAACAAGGAACCACCAGAAAGGTTTCAGAAGATCGCTAATGCATAGGGAGGAGTGTTTTCATTTTTCTTTTTGTGGACTGAAGGGACAGTACAAAGGTATTGTGTCAGGGCAATACAGAACTGTTGAAGGAAAAACTTTGATGGAGCAACATACCTAGATTATGTTCAAAGAAGCAGGGACAGGACATACCAGAGGACCTCCCATTCGAGTGTTCATATATGATATAGAAGATTAAGTAAGGCATCATCAGAACAAGATGGATTTTCTTATAAAAAGATGGAGACAACTATTCCACCAAAGCCAGGAGCTCTATAGTTGAGGAAAAGAAGACTTGCGTTCAGGTTCTTGATCTGAATCAAGAAACAGAAAGTCTTGAGCCTGTATTTTCTATAATCTATTATGCTATTTGAATATTTGGAAAAATGTTTTCTTAAACAGAACAAACATGTAATGATCCTTGTTTTCCTTCTTCAAAGCTGAATTTATCAAAGGGCAATGAAAGCTCTGCTTCATGCTGCAGCCTTGCCAAAGAATCTCGCTTCTTTACTTCTGTTAACATTGTTCCTCCCATGTCAGAACTCAGGTTTGAGTTCCATTCCACAGTATCCCAAAATACAACTCTGAATTCTCCAGTGCCAAAGTCTTGAAACATGGTCATTTACAGTATACAAATTGACAGATCAGTTTACAACAAAATACACCATTCACTGTCACAGAATCACAGAATCAATTAGGTTGGAAAAGACCTCTGAGATCATAGAGTCTGTAGCAGGGCATCTCATCCCACAACAAGAGCTTATCAGTTGTTTGTTAACCATCAGATAACTCAAACAGGACAAGCTGTCTTGTAGTGAAGTATTTTAGTGCTGTGGGGTTAACAGTGATCTGGCATCTCCCAGCTGCCAATAAACATCTTACTGTCAGAGAGAAATCTGGAAGATAAGGTGGACTTCTGACTGTCAGACACCTCACTTTACAAAAGCTACACCAAAATTTTCACAAAGCAGAAATATTCTACACATTCCCTGGAAATGTGTGGACTTTCTCACCTGAGCAGGGATGCCTGCTTTGCAGTTACTTCTCTGGAGGCTGAGTGAAGAAATCTGTGTACATTATTATTCCTATTATTATTATTATTATTATTATTATTATTATTATTATTATTTTGGTGGTAAGTTACATTTGGCCCCTAATCAGTACTATTTCTTTTTTCTAGCTTTAATATAAGTGCAACCTTGATGTTGTGCACTGTTTTATGTTATGCTGTAATCTACGAATAGTGCTTTCTACTTTTATACTTTGCAGTAAGTGACTCTGATTATTTTATCTATCTATGGTCTGTTTAATAAATAATTAATTTTATAAATAGACCTGATCTACCATCCCTTCAAATCTGCGTACCAGAGTGATTTCTTAAATTTAAGTAGTTGCCAAAAATCTGAGGCTAAGGTGGGGCTTGTCTGAAGCTCCCTCTCGTCCTGTGACAGGGTCCAACCTATGACCCAACATCATTATGTCAACCAGACCTTGGCACCGAGTGCCACATCCGGTCTTTCCTTAAGCACCTGCAGGGACAGTGGCTCCACCATCTTCCTGGGCAGCCCATTCTAATAGCTAATCACAGTGCTGTGAAGAATTTCTTCTTAATATTCAGCTTAAACGTCGTCTGGAACAACTTTAGACTTGTCCTGCCACCAGCTGCCTGGTTGATTATGCTGACCCCCACCTGGATACACCCTCCTTTCAGGGAGCTGTAGAGAGTCATAAGGTCTCCCCTGGGCCTCTTCTTCTCCAAACTGCTACCTCCAGCTCCCACAGCTGGTCCTGATAGGACATGTGCTCCAGACCCTTCCCCAGCTCCATTGCCCTTCTCCGTCACTGCTGAGTGGATCCTGGAAGCTAAGGAATGGTGACGTGATTGCTCTTTCCTGACTCATGTAAAAATTAATTTACAAACTCAGACCAGGACTCTGGAATGCTCCAGAAGGAGGAGGAAAGCAACTTTTTTCCTCCCTTTTCCTGGCCCTGCAGTGCAGGGCCAGCTAAACAGCTGTATTGGTGTTCATCATTGTGTTGTAGAATTAAACCTCTAGCATTTGGAAGAGAGGTCACTGTAACCTACACTCCTTGTGTAAACAGTGTCTGCATTGAGGACTGTGACCCTGTTGCTGGGGAGCTGCTGCTCAGTTCTGACCACTGATAGTGGATAGTGCTTAACACAAACCTGAAATTTTCATTTTCTACGTATGAGGAATCACAACTTTATGTGGACTATGCATCCAAAGACAGTGTAGAGTGTATGGGCTAGATTCTACAAATAGAAGATAATTTTTACTGGATCTGTAGGACTTTGTCCCCCCTGAAATTTTTTCCACCTGGCCTTAAAACTTTCTTTTTCTGACTATGGGAAGACCAGTAGCCACAGCTTAAGAATCAACACCATGTTCCCAATTTTTTTCTTCTCAGACTTTTGTCTTGTTATCCCATTGTGTGGGGATCCTTTCAGCTACTTGATAAAAGTTTCTCTTTATGTCTTTAGCTGATTTGAATACTCACAGCAAAATCTCTCTATGATTCCCTCAAATAACATCTAAGTTTTCCCGTCTCAAGGAGGAGTGTGTGGCTAACTTCTGTGATTCAGATAGCTGAGCCAAAGGTCATCCAGGCTTAGAAGCTCTTCAGTTTTGTGATGGATGCTTTTTACGACTCTTGTCTAGTAAATCCATGAAAGTCTGGTTATGTCATCACAGTTGTACTGGGATTTATAGCATCAGCTGTTTTCATTCAAAGAGGCATGAGGGATTATTGTTGCAGGTAATAACCAATACTCATGAGTACCTGAAAAATGTTTTTACTGTATTTCCACTCTTGTTTTGCTTTTCAGCTCGCTGCTGTCAAGAGACTGCTGCTTACTAAGTTCAACAGGTCACTCACTATGTAGGGACAGCCTTAATGGATATAAACAATCAATTTTCTGTTTGAAGAGACATATTTTAATAGTACTTTGATAGCAGGCAGTACAAAACTAGTTTTTCATTGGCTTTGACATTTTTACCTTTTAGCTACATCCTCATAGCTGAACCAAAACTTCACAGGGATTATCTTTAGCATTTGCCTGAAACAAAGTGGATTTAATTGTTATTGCATAAGAATTCAAACCATCTCCACTTCCACTCTTGTTCTTTGACTGATATTAATCTGATTTGTTCAAGGAGATAAAAAACCAACGAAAATAATTAGCTCTGCAAAAAGAAAAGCAATTCGTTTTAGTTCCTTGAACTGATTCTTTGCGGATTCATGGGAGTACAGGAAATGATGCTAAGAGAAGTAAAAATATCTGGAGTTTATTTGTCAGGACTGCTGAAATTAGTTTAAGAACTGTACTGTATAAACTGACTTTACTGTTCAGCATCACCAAAAAAGACTAGAACAAAATCACCCCCTACTCCAAAATATGAACTTTTTTTTCCCATGGGTTGACATCTGTAATTTATGAGTAGGCTGAACTTTATTCTAGCAATCACTCTCTGTAGAGAGAAATTTCTTTTGAAGGTGGATGTCCATTAGCTGTGTTGACCCCCTTCTGGTTTAGAGTTGGAGTAATTCTGAATGTTGAAAACCTGTGCCCTATTTTGGTTTATACCTCATATCATGCTTTAGGTGTTTTAACTTTGTTCTAATCCAAATAAGGAAAAAGTTAATATTATATTTTTATGAGAATAGCTTCAGAGTGGTATAACTAGAATGATTGCCTCTCCTCTGCTCAAAATGTCTGATCTCTTTCCTAACTAATAATCTCAATCCTGTTGTGCTGCCAGAATAAAATAAGCACCTATATTGTTTAATCGGCCTCTTGAATGTGGATCACTCAGTATCCAATGATGAATGGCAGCTCATTAACTGCCTTATTAACTGCTTCATGGGAAAAATTAAAAGAGATTAAATCAACAAATTAAGGAGTTTGTTGCCATTTATTAATTTCTTTATTTCAGCTGCATAATTTTAATGAGTTAGTTATTTCCTTTTCCTTGCAGTTCACATCCTCCTGCTATAGGCACTGGTGTGGATAAAGCTGAAGTGAGAAACATTTTAGTAAATCAGTGTCATGCTAAGAACAGTTTCATCACGTTTGATACAGAACTGATAGATTAAAATCTCCCTCTGGTCTCCTCAGTTCTGCTGCTTTCCCCCTGGGAAGCCTCCCATGTTTATCTTGGCGGGAGGCTGGCTTTCCATGCGCCCTGAGAGCCAGGCCCAGGTGTCCTGGCTGGCAGGACGGGCTGCAGATGTGGCAGCGCAGTCCTGCTCAGCTGCAGAGCAGCATAAGGGTTAGCTCTCAGCTTTGGTTGAGGGCCCAAACCCTGCATGAGCGTTTCCCAGTGGTTGGGACACGAGCACAATGCAGGGCAGCAGCCACCAGCCTGCCAAGCGCACTGTTCCACGTGGGGCAGATGACGCGTGTGCCCCTCTCCGCCTTTTGTTTCCCCGTTGCCTTGGTCCCCAGCTGTGCTGAAGGGATTTGCCTCAAGAACTTGGTCATATTTTTTCATTAGAGAGGCTCTCTTAATGCAAACATTCTGGGGCATTTTACAAAGCAAATACCTTACCCTGTAACACATAAACTGAAATCAAATGGCATGACTTGCACTGAAGCTCTCTTCTGTGTTGCCTAAAATAGATGGCCAGAGTTAAAAAATACACAGACTGTGTTTCTCTGTGTAAATTTTAAAGTCAGGCAGAGGCTGTATCTTTGTGTAGCTAGTTGGAGAATGTCACAGGCAAGGTACATGGTACAGTAAACCACCATGCCAGCAAAAAATGAAGATTGCAGGTGCAGGAAAAGTGCAGTTTGTTCAAAAGTCCAGTTACAGCTGAACGTAGAGATCCCCTGAAGACATACCAAAATAATACTGATTTACAAGTATGCTTTCTGCTAGAAAACTATTAACTTACATAATCTTCAATTTCTAAAGCTTAAAAATATCCTGAGACTGTTACCACTGACCAGAAGTCAAAAGTAAATTTGGTCAGATGAATGGATATTTAAACAACTGCATTGTTCTTTTAAAAAAGACATATCATGATGACCCTTACAGGCTAGCTCTGAGGTCTGATCTTGTTCTAGTTATAGAGAAAAATAAAATGAAAAATCATTCTAATCTGAAGATTTTTGATTGTTCCTAAAATTTTCCACTGGGCATTTTTATAAGAAATAACTGATTTTCTTCTTAATCTAAGTATATTTACGATTTTTTTAGTAGAAGAAATGGCTTTTCACAAGCTTTCAAGAGGGCCCAGTACTAGTAAAGTTTCGTCTTGTCTGCGTCCTTGAGTGGTTTCAAATATATCTGGATTACATTCTCTAGTCCTCTCAGCTCCCACAAAAATTGGACATGATCTAGCAAGCAGAAGCATTAGATGAAGGTGTAGTTCTTTTGAGTTCAGTGTAAGAACAGAGACAAGCCAGTTATTTTTTTGGCAGAATCAGGTTTTTCTGGATCAGAATAGGCTACAGTATCTAACGCAGAAGACCTGAAATTTAGATTACATTGGTTGTGTCTCAATTTGATTTTGTTAAACCGTAACAAATACAGATTGGAAAAGAATACTAAAGCTCTTCTTAAACTATAGGGTCCACTTTAAATCCCAAAGCACTATCTCTTTGTAACGGTTCTTGAAGTTTTGAGTTACATTAATGATGTTAAGTTCAGAAAAAATATGCAGTAAATCTCCAAAGACTATAGGGTTTCTTAGAGGTGTTCCCAAAAGATCACTGGAGAGAGCAGTACTACTTTTGCCTCTGCCTGGTTAAATCTTCAAGATGAAAGAGAAAACAAAATCACATGGAGTTAACTGGCCAACAATTGTCATGAACATAAATAAAGGTGGGAAGGAGGTAATCCTGTGTGGTAGTTTGGGTCACACCATGGCTTAGAGGTCTTTGTACAGGAGATGAAGCCCCTGGTTACATGCAAACCAGTAGGTAGAAAGTAGTGAGTAATGAAGGTAATCTTTACAGAGAGGAGACTATCACTGACTCAGAACTGCTGAGAAAAGGAGCAGCTTCCAGGATAGCAACACCCTTTCAGTGCTGAGCATGATTTTCCCCGCCAGATGGGTTAACAGGGATGATGATAAGGACTGCATGGTAGGCATCCATAGGGAAAAGAAGGGCACAGGCTGACTACTCACATGGCATATTCTTTGTGCCAATTGACAGGGGGAAAGCCACAACACTGCACTTCAGCCAGGAGATTTGGAATCAAAGAAGGTTTCTGAAATCAGTGGAGACTGCCTCAGAAGAGACCGTGATAAAATCAGTTACTTCTGACTTTTCTGTGGATGAAACAGATTATCTTGAGTTACTCGATTAAGTGCATGAAATGTATTAGCCTCAAATGTGCAAATGGTACTGCATGTTCCGATGTTTTTCCTTTTGTCCTTGAACTTTGTGTCTGGAAATAACTTGGGATTTGCTTACGTAATAAGAACCAGGGTATGTGGAGTTATTGGATAGAGCCCTACTGTGAGTACCCCATTAGAAACTTAAGCTGTGGGCAAACTACTGCTGACATGAAATTCATATTAGCCTAGAGTTACAAAATATTTCTGTATCATGCTATTACCAAAAATTTGTATAATCTTGGAAATTAAATGCAGCATTACCCCAAGAAAATTAATTTCTCATGTTTTAAATTAAACTGTGAGGCAGGTAATTATTTGAGTATTGGAATAAACAACCTAGATGTTAGTAAGTATCCACTAGGTTTTGCGTTTATTGAAAAGAAACACTGAGTTGAAAGGAAAGACTTCAGTGGAAACTCTTGCAAAAACACTTCAGACTTTGTTAATAAGCAGATTTAGGTCAAGTCCACTTAAATTATTTGCAAGTAAATTTTGTTCGATATAATGGAATTCCCTGTGGGTTTGAACAGGATGTGTTATTTTGCTATTTTATTATTTGGTTTTTTTTCTTTCAGGTAAACACAGGACTAAATCTATGTAGGCAATTTCTTTCTAAGTATTTCCCTCAGGTTTATGTAATGAAGTTGAACAAACAAAACCGGAAAGGCCATCTGAAAACTTCGTATTTCTTTAGAAACTACTATCACCAGACAAAAAACTATTTTTTTACAATAACCTGTTCTCAAAAAAGCTGTGTGTGTTGGCTTGGCATTGTCATTTTGATGTAAATGTATATAACTTTGTGGGTTTTGTGAGAATTTTATTCCTTGAACAGAAGAAACAAACCTGAGTATATAACTTGAATCTTTATGTGAAAAATCAGATATTTCAATTTAAAAAAAGCCCCATACATTTGCTTTTAAAATTGAGGAAGATTTTTGAAGGAGCTGAAATGATGAATTGATAAACATCTGGGCTAAAGCCAGCTTTTGTAAGACAATATGAGATCTGTGAACCACAAAACCAAGAGTGTTGTAGACACTGTGACAGAAAGCCAGGCTGCTAATACAAAATATACTGCCTACAGGTCTTAGAACAATGCCCCAAATTGCTAACACACAGCAACACACTGAGTTTGGTTTCAACATTGTTTTTCATTTCATAAAAGCATACAGTTTTAGTAGATGTTTAACTTTTCTCCAGCATTGGTTTGCACAGTTATTAATTACTTGCAGTCTGTATTTTTCAAGGTTTTTGCACAAAATTTCTTTTCACAGATGATTTGGTGAGTTCCAAAGTCATCTACTAATGTTGGGTAATGGGGAATCTCCATCACATAATTGTATGGAAGTGTTATACAAAAACAGAGTATGTAAGGATAAAATCTTTTCTCAGATATTACAAGATGACTCAAGAATGTTGTGTACATAAAATATATATTAAAGGAGATGTTGGAGAAAATTAAGCAGACAGCTTTGTAGTGGCTAGAGAAATTTAGAAGATATGGGGAACTTCAAAACAGCTCTGAGTAGAATGAAGTGTTGAAGCAATGTGAGCTAGACTGATAGCTGTCTATCCAGAAGTGCAGTAAATCTCATTCAACTTCAGTAAAACACCTTTCCTTAATAGATAGAAAACTACAAAATTGAGAAGTGGGATTTAGAAAACATTTGTAGGACTGTCTCTCAGTACATAATAACACTAGCAATGAAAGGAAAGCTCTTGTGTAGGAGAGGGTTAGCTCTGGAATTCCTCAGGATAAGTGCTGGATCTGAATCTTTAATATTTGTTTGAATCAATGACTGAGACTGGACTAATAACAAAAATTACTGTTTCAGCCAGCAGCTCATTAGTTGGAAAAACAGACTAATTACTTTGACACGCACAAGTCTAGGAGTGTTCGCCTGATGTAGCTGAATTATTTCTAGTGGAATTAGAGGAGTGTTAATGATGCTATTCAAAGTTTTAGTGAAAATGTCAAAGTAATTTGTGAAGTTCTGCTCATTCTCATTCGAGGAACATGAATTAAAATTTGATCAGGTGCAAAGAAAGCTTCTATTCTTGGTATTGAAGTAGCTTTTCTTACAAGAAAATATCACAAAAATAATCTTTTTAGCCTAGCAAGAAATACAAGGGAAAAAATCATAGAATGGTTGGTGTGGAAAGGGACCTTTTAAGATCACCAAGTTCCAATCCTCTGTACCGTGGGCAGGAATATCAAAGCCCCATCCATCCAATTGTCTGCCATCTGTAAGGGGGTATTGTATCTCTCCATAACATGTCGTAGAGGGCAGAAAGAATGCCAGGAGAAGGCTGTAACACTAAAGACAGAGAAGAAATGAAAATGTAAAACTCTGATGTGAACTATAAACAAGCAGACGTAAAACAGAGAATAAATTTTAGGGGAAAATAGGAAGATTATTCTTTTCCATTAAAGGAATTAGAGACCAGATCACTTCCCAGTAACAACAGTCAGAGCCAAAGAAATAGCTACTTTAAAAAATTCTTGAATAGCTAATTAAGAAGCTTATGCAATATGATTATTCATAATAGCAGGTGATTTGGGTGACTCGGGTGCTTTTGTCCAGCAACTGCTCCCAGTTGTTGTCTCTGTGAGGGTGGATCTACAGAGAAGCCTGTGGATGACAAATCACAGATATTACAGATCTACCTTAACTCAAAAAAAATTTTTTTGAGGACTGAACCATGATGCCAGTGTCAGCTCTTTGTAATTGTGTGGTTCAGCTATTATTTTGGTTGCCTTAGCACATACTTTCATTGCAGGTCTAGGCAGTGGTCAGAGATGATTCTTGTATGCAGGAGTATTAGATTATCTCACTTTAGAGCCTTTGACGCATCAGGAAAAAATATGAAAGGCTGAACTATAGTTTCGTGAAGTTAAGGTGCTGTCTGTTGTGGGAAGAAGATAGTTTCTGGCAGCTGGGGAGGCTGCGATGCCCTCAAGCACTTCCTGCTGCTACAGTGGCTGGGCAACACCTGCAGGACAGGTCTGGCCAGTGTTCCTGCTGCTTTCTTGACTGCATTTACCAACGTGTGTGCAAGCGAGGGGGGATCCTTGGGAAAAAAAGTGAGGAAAGGAAAAAGGCACAGGGTTATAATCACCTTTCAGATGCCCCTTCTTAGTCAGCATTGGCCATGTTAGGGATAACTGTTCCTGAGTTTCTAAAGCCCTGTTTGGTTGACCTCTTGCTCAGGTCGGTACAGGTTACCACACTGATAAGTGGCACAATTGCCTTGAACTTGCACTTTCCTTTTTATGCACTATTGCTTTTCTTCCATGTGTTAACCCCTGCTAAATGTTTTGGGAGCTTTGTTTAGAGAATGTGCCTGTCTCACTGCCGAAATAAATAGAGGGTTATGAAGAAGAAATGTTATATATACATATACATATATTTTCTGCAACCCAGATCTGTGCAATGGAGATGGGCTTTTCACATTATTCTCTTAGTTTCTTATCCCATTCTTTTAATCAGCTATCCAGCAACATTCCTGACCATGTCCAAAACAGTGGAAATTTGCAGTGTGCACTCAAGGGGGAGTAGTGATTACATAAACACTTCTGGGGTTTACACGCTTCCCACAGAACTCTTGGATCCCTTGAGTAATAATCTTTTTTCCATAAGGAGAACTGTATAAGCATTAATCATCCAGCATAGCAATATCCTATACTTCAGTGGGACAGGCAGCTTGCCTGGCTTCTGCAGAGCGCCATTTGACCTTTTTTTGGCATTGGCAAGTTCAGGAAGGGTTGGCTTGGGTGACTTTCCCCATAGCAGCCCTCACAGTGCTGTGCTGTGTATTGGTAGCTAGAAAGGTGCTGGTAACACATTGGTGTTTAGGCTACCACTGGGCAGCCTCACCCAGCATCAAGGCTATTTCTCCACCATTCCCCCTCCACACTCTGGGCATGGCCAAGAGCTTGGGAGAGGACACAGGCAGGACCCCTGAACCATGCTAACCAAGGAGATATTCTATACAGTGGTTTCTGCTTGGCAATAAAGCTAAGGAAAAGGAGAAGAGGAGGGAACAATAATTGTTAAAGCATTTATCTTCCAGAGAAACCTCCATGTATAGTGAGGACCTGCTTCCTAGAAGTTAGCTGGACATCACCTTCTGATGGGAAGTACAGAATTAATCTGCTTGTTTTCCCTTCCTTCTGTGTGTAGACTTTGCTTTTGCTTTACTAAAATACTAAAGCTAGTGGCTTATTTAAGCGGGCAGCCTGGTGAGAACAAACACAATTATGTATTATATTCAAGAAGCTGAGCTACTTTTTCTGTATTGTTTGCTGTCTCCATTCATAAACCCTCAGAGAAATGTAGCAGAGCACATTTGAATTCAGAGTGATCAGTCATATAATTTGCTGGGTTTGACACTGTGACTGAGTTCAGCTAGCAAATGCTTCTGTAAAAGGGAGGTTCACCCACTCCTCCCTCCACTTCTTTATTCCTACCTACCTGTGAGCTACCACCTTTGCACCATCTTTGGTGTTCACTGTACCTCTTATGAAGCTGATTTAACTTGTTAGCCTGACAGAAGTCCTTTGCCAAGGTAGTTTGTCGGTGTGGATCTCAGCTGGCACACGGAGAAGTGGGAGCACATGTCCAGGAGCAAGGTGTGTGAGGGAAGGGAAACCCCCATTTCATTTGTCCACTCTTCCACATTGTCAAGAATGTAGTTTGTAGTCTCAAGCACAAAATAGGCTGCCCAGAAAGGAACTAGCTGGCAACAAAAGTTTGTCATGGTGTCAGAGATAGGTATGTTCATAATTTGTGTCAGGGCACAGCCCACAGTGCCCAAATAAGCCTAGTGACAGTAGCCAGGTTCAGCCATGATGCCAGACAGCCAGACAATCCACAGAAATGAGGCACACCAGGGATCAAGCTGGGAGCTCAAGTTGAAGGGTCAGGATCCAGATTAATGGGGCACCTGGCGCAGCACAGGCATGGCTGCAGCACAGCCCAGGTGAGCCAGAATGAGGCCTTGGTTTATAGCCACTGCAGAGAGAAATGGGAGAGACCACCCATGGACGCTTCTCAGGAGATTATTCTGGAAGATCTGTTTTCAAAGCTGGGCCCTTAGACCCTTACTGAAGCTGAGCCTGAGCTCAGGCACCCAACAGCCCAGCTAGGGGGGAGAAAAGGAGTGCTTGGAGCTCTGGAAGCTTTCACAGAACACCCATTAGCTCAGAGCTAGAACTGTAGTGAGGAAAAGTTTTGATGGGTCAGGGGACAGAGTCTGCAGTACACTTTATCCTCCAGTACCTACAGTATCTGCATTTTCTCTTCTCCGTAGTGTAGAGAAGTAAACATTACAGTAACTCTAAACAATGTTTGCTTTCATCCAGAAGAGGATGGTGTGTTTGGAGAAAGATAGTCACCTACAGCTGAATTTACCCACAGCATCATTTATGGTAGCTCCTTTCCCACACAGTTGATAGAAAGTTCCCATAGATGGGTTGTTCTGTGTATTCAAGGTGAGCAGTCTTGTTCTTTGCTGTGCATCAGCCAAGAGTGGAACAGCTAGGCCATAGGATCCAGGATCTACCTTTCACATATTCATTTACCAGCTATAAACAAACACCACAGTATTTACATGTGCTCATAAGGGACTGTGGTTCTCTTTCAGATTCATAAAGCCTTTAAAAAACCCCACATGTATGAAAAAAGAGAACATTGTTACGACCCACCCACATAAAGGAGAGTAACCCAGCTTCTTGCTGATAGATCCCTTGGAGCAGATTAGAGTGGTTTATTAGATTGGTTTATAATAAACATGTAGGATTTATTTTAGAACAATTTGCTTGCAATTGAAGGTAGGGATGTACCCTTTTGGTTATTATTACCTATAGTAATATGATAACATAAAAGCATAAAAATACCACTTAAGAAAACATGTATGGAAAAGAAAGAGAAGGAAAGGATAAGAGTAGATGATCTCACCACCTGAAGGCCTCACAACAAGTCTTGGTTGTTGCAATTTCTGTATCTGTTTGTCACAGTCTTGCCAGGGATGATTGCAGACTGGATTTGTTGGGTGGTGGGAGTAATTTCAAGAAAAATCCACAGAACACAAAATCTACTGGGTTTATATCTGCTCAGGTTCAGGTGAGAACACCCAGGTACCTCCTCTGGGGCAGGGAGTTTCACACTTGAGGGATATAATGTTCTGGGTCATGGGACACTTTGGGAGTCTTTGACACCTTCTAAGATGTTACAGTGCCTATGATGTCAGCACAGTTGAGTCCATCATGGCCCATCAGCAGAGATCGATACCTTTATGCTACAGTGTCCTGGTACTTCCCTGGCAGGGGAGTTATCACAGTTGAGTTCCCTTGAGTAAGGACAAAGAGACAGGCCCACTTCACAGGGTTTGCCTCTTTCTGTGTCTCATTCAACACCCAGCTGTAGCCTGAGGTGGGCTGTGCTGCCCTCTCCACCGGGGTGGTTACTTTGCACAGTATCACTTGTGGATACCTTCTTCTCCTCAGCCCTGGGCTGATTGGACAGTAATACACTCCCTTTATCTTATCTCAGGTCCAAATTCCACTTAGTAGGTGTATCTGGGAAAGGGTGGGCTTCAGTGGTCGCAGATAAAGAGCTGCTTTGCAGTTTGCAAATGATTTTAGCAATGTTTTAGCCATTAACCATTTCAGTTTCTCACAAACACAAAGGTTGATAAATTCCTGTTCTATCTTTCACTCAATTAGCACATACATGGTTATTACACAGTTAACCAAGGATGCACAATGTATTATGATATTTAAAGAAATGTGTGGTCTAAAACAAGCTTACATTTAAAATGTTCTGGCCTTTCAAAAGAAAGTACTTGTCATCATAACACCGTGGAATTATTCTCTTAAGTAAATTGAAATGATGTACTTGGTCTTTAGAAATGTCTTTGGGTGATCAGAGCTCTCTGTTGACTTAATTTTACAAAAGATTTTCTTATATTTATTCTGCTTTAATGTATTAAAACTGTATTTGGTCCACATTGAAAAAGAGCAAAGTTTTAAAATCCCAGTATCGTCACTTAGTAAATAATTGTGCCTCTCCATCAACAGTCTTGACCTAGTTTTAGAGAATATCCCTGATGTAATTCTTACTTCATGGTGCCTGCCATCCTGAGTCAGTAAGATTGATTCCAGAACAATGTTCTGTTCCAATATCCTGCAAATCAGCCAAGGCTAGATGGTGATGGGAGAACAAAAAGGTCATACTTGAGTCATTCTTTTCAGACTACATGTATAGGTGATTGATCCTTTTTCACTGCAATCAGAAAACACCTAATTTTTCTGTTACACAGGAATAAAATAAAAATATGTCTATAAAGAAGACATATTTTTAAGGTTTCATAATCTTTTAAAGTTTATAAACTATGTGTCTCTTACTAGATCATATTTAATAAGTAATATGTGAATGTGTGTAATTCCAAAGAATTCTCACTCAGATCCAATGTAAAATTATGTTAGCTGCTAGAGGTCGAGCAGTAAGACAAGATTAGTAGTGGCTGCTTTAAGTCTATCAGACATTTTAAATGAAATTTAAATCATAGATTCACTTTTTTGTAATGCTTCTAAGGATGAAAATATATTATTTCTTCAAATTCACTGTCTCTGTACATGAGATTTGAATATATGGGCAAAGGTAACTTGATAGTCTCGATTTTGTAAGATTCCTGCAAGACTTAAATTTAGAAGACCGCCTGAATGTGGTGAAGATGACTGCCTCCATTTCCATAGGAATACCTCTAATTAGAGGTATACTAATCTCTAAGTGTTTTTATGCAATTTTCTCTCTGTTCCTCTTCCCCCTCAGAGTAAGTAAGAAGTAAGTAAGAATCAAAAGGTTTTGATCATCATCTCTCATTGTCTGACTCAACTCACCCCATTCTACAGTGATGAAATAACTTCTCACTTTGAAGTACAAAGTCTTTGATTTTGCTTTTGTCAGTTAGGATCAAATCATCTTTCATAATCTTTATATAGCCTTTCTAAACCAATTGCAAATACCTGTTGATAGCTGCCTCTAAATTGTTCTTCTCAATTGACAATCAGATTTGACACGACCTTATCATGGTACTCATGACCTTTTTTTGCCTGAGTCAGGAGCAAGTGTTCTAGCCACACCACACAGGCTGCAAAAGGCAAAGGCAGGGACTGGGAGAATGAAGAACCATGTGCTGTAGAAGAAGATGGGGTTCAAGAACATCTAAGGAACCTGAAGGTGCACAAGTCCATGGGGCCTGAGGAGATGTATCTGTGGGTCCTGAGGGAACTGGCAGATGAAGTGTCTAAGCCATTAACCACCAAATTTGAGAAGTTGAGACAGTTCAGTTAAATTCCCACTGACTGGAAAAAAAGATAAGCATAACCCAAAGGGGTCAAAAAAGGGAAACTACAGGCCAGCCAGTCTCACCTCAGTGGCCAGCAAAATCATGGAGCAGATCCTCCTGTAAGTTGTGCTAAAGTGCGTGGAAAGTATGGAGGGGATCGGTAACAGCCAGCAAGGCTTCACTATAGGCAAATCACACCTGATTAATTTGGTGGCCTTCTACAATGAGGTTATAATGTTGGTGGGTAAGGGAAGAGTGACTGGCAAAACATCATCTACCTGGAGTTGTGCAAAGCATTTGACACTGTCCCCCACAGCATTCTTGTCTCTGAACTGGAGAGACATGGATTTGGTAGACGGACCATTTGGTGGATAAGGAACTGGCAGGATCAACAGCTCAGCATCCAAATGGAGACCAGTGACAAGTGGTGTCCTTCAGTGGTCAGTGTTTGGACCAGCAATGTTCAACATCTTTGCTGGTGATGTGGACAGGGGGACTGAGGGCACCCTCAGCAGTTTCGCTGATGACACTGCGCTGGGAGGTGCAGTCACACTCTGGAGGGCAGGGATGCCATCCAGAGGGACCTGGACAGGCTGGAGAGGTGGGACGGTGAGAACCTCATGAAGTTCAACAAGGCCAAGTGCAAGGTCCTGCACCTGCATTGGGGAAATGCCAAGCACAAGTACAGGCTGGGTGGAGAATGAATTTTGGCAGCCCTGCCCAGCAGGACTTGGGGGTGCTGTGGGTGAGAGGCTGGACATGCCCCGGCCATGGCACTCACAGCCCAGAGAGCCAAACGTGTCGTGGGCTGCATCCAGAGCCCCGTGGGCAGCAGGGGAGGGAGGGGATTGTGCCCCTCTGCTCCGCTCTGCTGAGACCCACCTGGAGCACTGCATCCAGCTCTGGGGTCCCAGCACAGGAGGGACAGGGACCTGCTGGAGCCAGTCCAGAGGAGGCCACCAAGATATTTAGGGGGATGGAGAACCACTCTTATGAAGACAAGCTGAAAGAGTTGAGGTTTTTCAGCTGGGAGAAAAGAGAAGGCTCCAGAGACCTGATAGAACATTTCAGTACATAAAGGGCCTATAAGGAAGCTGGAGAAGGACTTTTCACAAGTGTCTGTAGTGACAGGACAAGGAAGAACGGCTTCAAACTGAGAGAGGGTTGCTTTGGATTACATATGAGAAGGACTTCTTTACTGTGAGGACAGTGAAACACTGGCACAGGTTGCCCAGAGAAGTTGTGGATGCCCCATCACTGGCAGTGTTCAAGGCCAGTTTGGATGGGGCTTTGAGTAACCTGGTCTAGTGGAAGGTGTCCCTGCCCATGGCAGAGGGTTGGAACAGGATGATCTATGATCAGCAACCCTTGCCATGTCTGCAGCTGTTCCTCTTTTCTGTGTGTAAGTATGAGTTGTCCCAGTTTTTAATTTCATTGGGTCAGGAAAAGAGGGTGGTATATAGAGGGCTGTTGAACAATGATCTGGGAAGAATGTACTGACTTTATGAAGACTGCATATACTTATGCCTGTGAAGTGCAATTATTACAGATTGGGTTTTGTGAATTTACTGTGTGCATTCATCAAGCTTTAAAGGAACTATGAGAAGAGTAAACCTGAAGACAATCAAGTGTCTTAACATCTTTCAACAAAGCTTTGGAGGATTTTGCTTTCTCTATAACAGTGCACTTCAAAGATTCTGCCAGAGTGACACACTTGTGTAGTTAGGTCTTGGAATTAAATAAGAAAAAGGAGCACTAAAGAAAAAAACCTTTTTTGGATTAAGGAAAGGGCAGGGTGTACTTGTCAGGTGGTGTTCTCATTGGAGCAGTTGCAGGTCCTGAAGTGTTGTCTGAGAGAAGTTGAGGCCTTCACTTGCTCTCAGGGAATGACAGGGCTTAGGGAAAGGGAGTGTGTAAATGGACTTTTTAGGAGGAGGCAATCTAAGAACCATTGCTTTCAGAGCATGCCGATGCTGTCCCAGTGCTTAAGAGGAAAAGCTGAAGCCATGGAAAGCCATGGAAAGACTTAATTCAAGGAAAGAACATTTCCTTGGATTCAGTCTCCTCCTGTACTTGAGCACACTGTTTTGGGGACCCTAATAACATCTGCAGATAGACCACACAATTTTTCAGGTGTTGGAATATTAGTAATGGAGTATTAATTTGGGACTGTGAAAGGTCCTTCTGGGCCTTATTTCATGCGTTCTGAATTAGCTATTCTGTCTTTTTAGAGATGTTTCTGGGTGTTCCTACTGACCCAGAAGTCAATAGGCATCATTTGACTACGAGGTACTCATTAAAGATTTGGAGATATTTTACCACTGGCAAACTCTGACCCTGTAGACTTTCCTGTACCAATCCTGCTCAAGTTCATCCACTCGCTCTGCATTTCTGTGATCATTGCTGTCCTAGCATCACTCCTTTTTCCACAGAGGGACCATTACCAGCTGTGCCAGAAATTTTGTTAAGAAATACATAACTATAGCTGTTCTCTGGAGAAGTCCTGACAACATAGTGTCATAATCTGGTAATTTACAAGCTGATCTGAACAGTTTGTGTTCAGCTTTATTATATACTCCATGAAGCAGTGTGATTCACATATTTCAGGACTTCAGAGTCTTCCTGTAGGCTGTGATGCTAGCTTGTTCCCATGCAAAGGTTTACAGTCAAGAAGTTAATGTTCTGACCTCGATTGTTACTGCATGTGCTCAGCTCTGCTCTGATAGGGAATGACCCCATATTCTGATGGCAGCTTCTTAACAGTTTCCTGATTGCACTGTCAGATCATTTGAGGCCTACCGATATTATCCATAAAATCAGGTTGGCACAAGCCTGAATAAAATACTGGAAAGCAGGTGAATGTTTTGCAGTCTGTGAAAGGACAGCAAAGAGCAATGGCCCTGGCTGTTTGTGTCTCCTGGCCCACATCTAAGCTGTTGCCAAGCCTGAGACTAATTTGGTTACAAAGCCAGGAGTCTATGAGGAAAAGATCATGCTTCAGTTTTGCAGCACCATGACTGTTCTTGCCTTGGCTTTTACCTAGTCTTGAGACTTTAAGTTTACTCTTCACCCCTAGCAAACTTTTTCATCTTCCTCCTCATACCCATATTTTCATAGCTACAGACAGAAAAGAGATAGAGCCAGAAAGCCAGCACAGACTTTACTGCCTTCACATCCCAAAAGCTAGAGGATGGTGTAGGTGTCCAGGTGTCAGCATCAGGGGTGACTTCTGTGAGAAGTGGTGCAGGACTGCCCTGTGCCAAACGCAGCTGGTTCCAGCTGGCTCCACAGCAGCCCCACTGTAGGACACCACTGAGCCCATCAGCCAAGCTGGTGGCACCTCTGTGAAAGCATATTTAAGAGAGGGTAAAACATTGCATGGCAGCATGAGGAGTAATGGAAAAAAACCATGAGAAAACAGCAGTGTGAGCACCAGCATGTGAGAAGAAGGGAGGAGGCGCTTTGGGCATCAGAGCAAGTGTTCTTTTGCATCTTGTGGGAGGGACCGTGTTGGGACAGATACCCACACAGCAGCCAGAGGAGAGACCTGTGCTGGCACAGGTTGGCTTTTCCTGAAGGAACCACACTGGAGCAGGTCTTGAGGGACTGCAGTGCTAGGGCAGAACCTATGCTAGAGCAGGGGAACAGTACAGGGGAAAAACACAGGAAGGAAGGAGTAACAGAGATAAATTAGTGTGTATTGACCACAACCCCTCCTTCCCCAGTTCCCCCTGGTCCAATTTAGTGGTGAGGAGTAAAGGACTCCACGAGTGAAGGAGTGAAGTTGAGGCTGGGAAAAAGAGATATGAGGAAGAAGGTATTATTTTAATTTTGTCTTTGTTTCTTCTCATCATCCAAATCTACTAAATCTGCAATAAATTAAATTAAATTACCCATATTTAATCTTTTTTACCTGAGATGTTAATTGGTGGGTGTTTTCCCTGTCTTTATCTCAATTTACCAGTTTTTTTAATTTTGTCTCCTGTCTTGTTTGAAGAGGGGCTTAAGAGTGGATGTCTGGTTGTTTGGCAACTGACAAAGGTCACCCACCTCTTTTTAAAAAAGGGCTTTTTCATTGGTTTGATTTCAGTCTTTTTATGATAAGCAAGAGGGCTTGCTTGGATTTGACAATAATGCTTAGATAATACTTAGGTAGCCTTCATTTCTGTATGAGCTCAGAAAATTCTCTGCATCAGGTGCAGTCTAATGGGGCACACAGGACATTTGGCCATATCTAAATGAGATTTTGCCTCCAATAGCTTGTTGCAGCAGGGCTTTTTGGTTTTATAGTTTTCTTTATTTTTCCCCTTTTTTTATTGCTGCCCAGACTTTTTCTGTTGGAGTATTTTTTCTGTCAAGACCAAATGAGCAGCTTCCGAAATAGCTGGCAAGTCATTAGAGACCCAAGAATGACATCCGTATTTCCCCTTTTTCAACTGTTACGCTATGTAATCCAGTTCTACTGCCCTGCATCTTGCTCTGCTATTTCTGGCATAAACAACTGGTGCTGCCCAGTCTTCTATAGGACACTGCTGGCCTGCCTTTAAAGCAGCTCGTGACGCACTGACTCAGAGCAAGGACTCCCTTTCCCAGGCAGTGTAATAGTAGTGTTTGAGTGAAGAGTTTATGCTTGCAGCGTGGAATGCCTTAGAAGAAAAGATGGCATGATATGACAGGGTCCCTGGCCATCATCTGAAATAATTCTTTGGAGAAAGCACAGGGCAAAGCTGCCAGTCCTTGTTGTTCTAATCAGCCTCCTCCATTTGGCCAGAGCATCTCTGACAGCCTTGCATGTGTCTGCTTGCTAGCACACGTTTTTCCACCGTGACTCAAAACACATTCAGGAAGCCTTGCAGTGGAGATTTCACTGTGAGAGCATGACTAGGCATGGTGCTAGCACTGATCAGGTGCTCAGGAACCACTGGCTCAGGAGGGTGCCCCATCCCTTGCGGCATCCTTAAAGGTGCCTTGTTTCCTGAGCTGTAATCTATCACACTGTCTTGAATTTTTGTCCTTCATATTGGGTGATAATGAAACAGACTCCCTGCAGCTCTGCGTCTTTTCGTGTTTGGCTGAAGTTTGTCAGACTGATCATTCCAGAGGGAAGGGGATTTCTTTATGTGTGAGGCAAAGGATGGGTGGGAGCCAATAAGCTCAGTAGCATTCATAGGCCTTGCCAGAAGGAGGAAGGAGTGTCCCAGCTGGATGGATTTAGCTGGTAATTGTACCTCACTGTTTTTGAATTGCAAACCTAGAGGAATTGATGTCCTTGGAAGATTTATTTGAAACACAGTAAAAAGATACCAGGAGCTATGTGAATAGAAGTTTTGCCTCTGCTCTCTGGGTAGGTATCTACATTCCTTTTCGTATTCTTCTCCATCACATTGTGGTGATGAATTCATGCACAGTTATAGGCTTGAGGATATTTAACTAGAATTCTTCTTCTCCACTCCTCTCCCCTCCCAGTTGTCCCTGTACTGAGATTTGTTATACTCCCTTTTTATAGTCTTTTTATAGCTTTAGTTTTGCACTTTTGCCCAGTCCATTTATGGCACTGATGTTCATGTAGTAGGTGGCATTTTCAAAACTTCAACCTACCTGCACAGACATCTTAAAAAAAATAAGGCGGATGCTGTAATACAGCTGGATTCATGTTGTCTTTGTCTCCAGCCCCGAAATGATGTATTACAGCATGTTTTCTCTCCATTGTGCAGGAGGATGCTGTGGAAAGTAGAATAAGCATTGGGCACTCAAGAGGCTTCACTGTTTGGTGCTCTCAGGGAGTGTGTTGGACGTGCAGAATCTTGCCGCTCTTCTGAATATGAGTGCCAGAAACCCTCTGGTACTTCAGATGCAGAAAAAGACTGGGCATTCCCCATTGCTTACAGATTTTCTCCTCTTGTTGGCAGTACAAAATGTTCTCTTTTTACATAATTATGAAACTCTCTTGTGTTTATACATGAGCAAAAAATTACACTCTTTTTGACAATGAGCAGCAGGCCTATCCACTCTATAGATTGTTTTACTGGGTTTTTTTCTTCTCCTTTTTTCTTAAATCAAAACCTTATCCACTAAGCTTCCATTTTAGCCTGACAGACTTAGGTCATTAATCTTCCTGCTGTGGTCTGGAAAATATTCCCAGACTCATTCCCAGATGTTTTGTTCACTTTCTTATCCAAAATGTGCACCCTGTTGGTGAATCTAAAATTTTAACCCAATCATGGGTAACTTCTATTCACAGTGACATTACAAAGTGCATGTTTTTGAGATCACTTTCAAACTCAATGCATAAATAACTTCACTAAATAATGAAATTTGCCAATTTGAATTTTCCCAATTTGTCTGCTAAATTTATCCATCACCACCACTAATACCACACAAACACACACTGGTTTCATTTTTATATTCGTTTGTGTCTCTGCGGGGAGGATGAGAGATAATTAGCTGGTCTTGGTGACCAAGACTGCTTTAATGAAGACACATGTATTTGCTGAGGAAGTCCGCTGGAGGAAGACCAAGCCCCCATTTTGAAATCCTCTCAAGCTTTCATTCAGAGTAGCTGTTTTCCTATGTGCAACACAGGGTCTGCAAAAAATATCTGCATACTATGATGTGGGCCACGAACACTCACTCCTTAGAAATCCGAAGTAAAAAGTCTAATGTTTGTCCATGATCTAGAAATGTGTTCTTCTGGCAACTGGACCCTGAGAAGCTCTTGTTAAAAGTGAAGACTCTCTTATTTTCAAATTCTTCACTATTATTTGTGCTGTTATGACTTTGATTTACCTTCCTAGTCCTTCGGAAAAATGGAAAATATTTTAGAATGCTTTAAAATATCCTTGTCTTCTCCATCACAGCACCTCTCTCTGGTTAATGGCTTTCAGAAAACTGTATGTTCTAAGTAATGTGTAAATGATATATGACATGTAATTTCATCTTTTTAGTTGCTATAGCAACATCACACTAAACTATGCATTAGTCAGTAGTCCAGACCAGCAAATGTCTTGTTTCTAATGGATGGCTTACACATTATGAAGACCATTAGAAATGAATGCTGAAACAGATAATTGACTATATAAGCAATTCCAGCAGAAGAATGGGCACATGAGAAAGCGTTACATTGAATAGGTTTAGAACTGAATCTGTGTGCTGAGCTCCACATATAAATCTTACAAACATCTCTCACCTCCTCTTTTTTCATGGAAGTACATATACCAGTTCTATATGCATGCAATGGAAAAACCCCATGCTTCAAAGGCAGGCAAATAAAGCCCAAGACCCAGAAGTTCTTTGTGATGACCTGTGTATCTCTGTCCCATAACTGGAATACTCAGTTACATGATGCCACTGTGTTTGCCTTGGTCTTTCTGTTCCTGTGTACAGTATGATGGCATGATCTGGTCTGCCTCAGGCAGAAGTGAAAGGGGAGCAGTGCAGCAGACAGTCAGTGCTTCAGATCTTTCAGAAGAGTGAAATATTGATGCTGTGGTCACTTGCTGTTTTCCACTAGGAGGAATAGGTTATTGCTTTCTTCATTCCCTTCTCCTAGGATAAATTTTGAGCCATTTTTCTATGTTTGCTAATCTTCTGCACCTTGCTATTTACTCATTGGTCTGATGGTTTACATTACATCAAGGTTTACTTTTGGGATTTATGTATCTCAGATATTGTTCTTTGTAACTTTGATTTCGTTCAGCTCATTGTGGGGATTCATTAACAAGCTGTTGGTAAGTAGTTTACAGACCTTGGATTGGGTCAGTTTGTCCCCCATTTCTTACAATTCCTTCTCATGCCTGACTTTGCTCTGCACCCTCTGTCCTTATTCACGCATCAGACCAGGCTTGTATTCTTCTAGATTGGGTCATTGTGCCATTATTAAACATTTCATCATATCAGAATAACTGCATGTTACTTTGCTATATAAAATTATAGTCATAACATACAAAAAAAGACAAGCAAAAACTGAAATAAATTCAAAATATTAATTCTTCACCTAAACAAGCCCCCTAAAATGTGCAGGTAGACTAAGAAAATTTCAAAGTAAGCTTGAGAAGCCTCCATCTGCAGACTTGCAATGTCAGGACACTCTGCTGCCTGTTGTCACCAATGGCTATAGTGTGTTTACAGAGCCACAGAGCTGCAGTAGAAGACAGCTATACCTTTAGAGAAAAATGGAATTGAATTGGAGGTGCAATTTGATCCTAGACCACAGGTGCTGTGATGTAAAGTATCTGTAAACACAAATAAAGAAATAGGAAGCCTAACATTAAATTAATATGTGCAAACCAAGTACTGACATGAATTGTTCAGTTTGCTTGTCAAGTAAATGCAAGATGGCTATGGCAATTATTCAAAGCATGACCATTCTTGAAAGAAAAGTATTGAAGCTGTTGTTCCCTTGGTAAGCCTTTACACAGATAATTGCTCCATAGTTAACTTTTGTGAGTTACCATTCTTTAGAATGACAAAGAGGTTGAAGATTTGAAAAGAACTTGGTTAGTTTAAAATCTTGCTTGAAATTCTGTTCTAATTAACAAATACTTAA
Source organism: Coloeus monedula (assembly GCF_965178545.1). Taxonomy (NCBI): domain Eukaryota; kingdom Metazoa; phylum Chordata; class Aves; order Passeriformes; family Corvidae; genus Coloeus; species Coloeus monedula. Next base: position 73,767,145 of record NC_138822.1, read on the forward strand.
CAGTTCTGTTTTCAAGGATGATATTGAATGTGTTATTATGTGCGCAGTTTTCACATGGTTTGTTTCATAATTTGTGAGGCATTTTCTTGCATCCCATTCTTCCTCTTCTTTGAAGATGTGCTGCTACTTATTACGCTAGAATCATTTCAATTAATGTTGGCATAAGTGGCAGTGAGATCAGGGGATAGCCTTGATCTTCTGTCAAACTGTAATTTTGTTTTTCTTTATTTGTGCAAGGTTTTCAGGCATTCTGTTTCATTGAAAACTGTTAATTTGAGTTTTGTGGGGTTTTTACATTTTGCCCAATGAAGCAGAAAACTGTGTAGACGTCAGATGTCAGATGCGTATCTTCTGCTAATGCTAAATCCAGTGAGATTTGTCTGTATATACTGAATGTAGACAATGCAGAAAAGAAAAGATTACTGTATCCATGGGGTTGATATAGCAGGTGAAATTATTTAACTTAGATGACTGCTTTCCGTATTCTTATTACTGGCCATGGTTAGAGAGAAGGTAATGGTCAAAGTGCAGTAATTTGCAAAAAGAAGGATGTATATTAATTTTTTTCCTGCAACATAGTAGTATTAAGGGATAGATTAAAAACAAAATTCATTATTGCTGTTTCTTTATGTGATAATTGCAAAGTTTAGTTGACTTAATTTCCTGTGTTTGCCAACCACCCCTGTCGTTTCTCTATCCTTCTTTCAATGGAAAAATCATGGGCTTTCACTCACAGACACTGAAAGATTGAATTAAAACATAAATAAATCAAATCAAGGTTTTGCACTATACCGGGGAAAATGACGGCACCAATGTCTTTTTCTTTTGGAATTCATTTTATTTTATGATTCAAAGCTGGCAATCTTTTCCAGGATTCATGGAAAATTTTAGTACTGAATTTGGTGTTCAGCATTAAGAGTGGATCCTGGCAATGTCATGGAAGGAGTAAATCTGTAATTAATAGAATTTCATTAATAGAGTCAGGTCTAAAGAAACTGAATATATGTGTTCACTGTGTATATTCCTGGTAAAATTTTTCCTATTTCATTTAGAGTTGTCATTTTTTATTGTCAGTAACACTGATTTTAACAGCAATAGCTGCTGCAGACACTTTTGCACATTATATACATAGTCTTACAGGCAACTTGGGCTTCTTGCAGTGTCATTGTTAGAGTGTGTCTGAGCTCCAGTTGGTGCAGCCACTCTTCTGGTGTAAGAGTACTTCAAATCCAATGCTTCTTTTGTCACACAGGGTTGCAATATCTAGCTTAATTGTAAAGAGTGGGTGAGAAGGAGAATCTCTGTTCTTAGTACAGAACCAGGAAGTAAATGTTATTCACTGTTTAAATGTACTATTAATAAACAGCTGTTGCTCTGTCTCTCAAAAAAAAGATATTTATATAAACTTTAAGACACTTTAAAGGTGTGTATTTAAGCCAAACCTTATCAAAATCAAAATTTTTCTCCTTCAAATATCCATCTAAGATCAGATCTATTGATCTTGCATCACACCAGTCTTAATTATAAGTATTTTAGATAAGATCCATATTTTTCCTGGTAGTCTCATTATTAGGTATCACTATAATCAAGCAGAATAGAAGAGGATGACTTTTTAAATAACGACCTGGAATGTCTGGAAAGACTGGCTCTATTTCGCATGCTGAAAACATGGCTAGTTCATATCAGCAGTACAGCTCCTCTTTTCCCAGTTCCAAAATACATTCATTATTTAGGAGTGCTCCTGACCCAAAGTGATTTCTTGTCATGTTCTTGAGGTTTGCAGATCAAACACTGGGACCTGTATCATAAAATCACTGAGGTTAGGAAAGAACTCCAGGATCATCAAGTCCAACCATATGAAAAAGTGTACCAGGAATAGAGCACGTATCTCCCCCTTATATGCCAGTCTCCTTGAGCTCTTGCCTAACAAGCTGGAGACCTCTTCTCTCTGGACAGCATTCACAGCAGGAGCTGCAGGCGGGACTTGATCTGTGCCTGTGCCCACCTGCTGAGCCTCTGTTCCCTGCCTTTGCTGCAGCTCTTCCTCCTACGTGCACAACCTGTAACACAGCGGAATAAAATCAGTACTTGGGATCTGAAGTCGACAAAATTTTTGGGCAAGTGAAAACAAACCTAATTCATATCTCTTCCTTTTCAGGGCTGTATAAGATATGCCTTATCAGGCAACAAAAGCTATTTGTTTCATCACTGTATAAGTAGTTGTTATTTTAATTGGAGCTCAGTTACCTATCTTTCTGTGTATGTTCATAGATAAACATATCTTCATCTAAGATCAGATATCCTGATCTTGCATCACAGCAATCTTAATAATAAGTATTTTATAATAAGTATTTTACGTAAGATCCTTATTTTTCCTGGTAGTCTAATAAGAGTATCAGTATATTTGAGCAGAATAGAAGAGGATGACTTTTTAAATAATTACCTGGAATGTCTAGAATCATGCATATCATATTTATGTATTTATCAATACACACATATTGTGTAAGTCCTACTTCATCCCTTATTTCTAGTCTTGCTTAAATAAAACCATTGTTAACAGGATCCTGGTGTTTCCAAGGATTTTGGGAACGTGAGGTATCCGGTGACTTAAGTACTTTGTCTCTAATGATGCCACCTTTATTTTAAAGTAACCTTTTTTTTCCTCTTAGCAGCTTGCCCATGGCTTGTTCATATTTTCTGTGTGCCAGCTCTCTGTATAGGAAAAAAAAAATGTTTGAAGTTTCACATATCATGGTAATAAAAATGAAATATGTTATAGCAAGTTTGTTCATAGGTATTTTATGTGGTTTCAGGATCACTTGTTTGGCAAACATCTAGATTCAGAAAGAAAGAGTTCCTGCACTAAGACAGTATTTCTCTGCATAATCTTCAGTGATTTTTTGAGGAAAAAATAGATTAAGCTGAATGGATCAATGCATTTGTGACCCAGTCCCATATTTGTTGCATAAAACCTAAAACAGTAATTTGAAAATTTGAAACCCCCAACAATTACCACCTCTAGTACCTGTCATTTTTTCAACAGAACATTTTTCAGTTCTGTGCTTTAGGCAACTGTCTTCTTTTCTCTTGTGGGAAGGGCTGAAGTTTCCATCTACAGCGCAGAATTCTGGGCTGCTGAGATTTACCTTTTCATGTCATTTTTTTAGGCTACAATCAATCTCAGTTCTTAGTGTCATGTATACCTTTTTATCTACATCTACCTTCTACATGTCTTTTCTAACTAACTTTCTTGCTGCTTTTCCCCATAACTTCCTTAATTTGATCTGCTGTTTTGCTTTCAGTATTGTCTGCATGGTCTCTTTTAGCCTATTGGGTGTTGGGATAACCAAGACAAGCTGGTGGTTTCTTGTGGTTCTTACCTGGTTGATGCACATTATCCTGTGATGGAGCAGGGCTGCTTGCTTTCCTGTAAGGCAGCTCAGATTGGCGAGAGCAAGCATGCTACGGCGGGGATTACTGTAACACACATATATCAAACCAGGAGTCCTGTGGAAAGGAAATATATATGGACAGATTCGTGGTAGATGTTTCAGAGATGTTTATTTCTCCAGCCGCATGGCCGGGGCTCAGCTCAGGAACTCCCCCAGTCACAGGACCCGAGAGTCCTTGGCCACCCTGGGGAACACAAACCAACCAACGGGGAATGAGACTGACCAGGGGCTCAGGAAACCCCGTGTCTGTGCCCTCAGGGCCCCTCTCCCGGGGCTACATGGCAGGGGAGGAGACCCCAATATCTCACCTGTTTTATTTTAATAAAAGGAGAATGAAAACGACTGGATAAACATAACAAGAACGGTTTCAAGACAAAACAAGCCACCCTCCTGAGTCTTTAAATGTCCAAACAGATTCTGTGGAACATCTTAGGGCTGACAGAAGGGAGACAGAACTCTCCGGGCATGCTTTGTGGGGAAACTGAGGCAGGAGAGGGTTTAATTTCTTCCCTCCCTCTTTTCATTCCCCCCTTGGCATCAGAGAGGAATTGTAGGGAAAGGGAATTTTATAGGGAAGCCATGGGGTGAAAAACGGATTAGAAATAAACTGGGGATAGGGTAAACTTAGGAAGGGATTTATATTGGGTATAGGGTAAAAGGGGAAAGTAGGTTGTGGGTAGGGAAGTTGCTGGGATGGATATTGTTTATAATTCTGTGCATAACGGCTGCCTTTGATGGGAATACCCCCAGGCCCAGTAAAATTTGCTGCTTGTAAACCCTTCTTTCCTTGCACTATATCAAACTGTACAGCTTCCCCATCTCCTACACTTTGCAGGTAATTTTTACAGTTATTCCTTTTAATAGCAGTTCTATGGATGAATAAATCTTCCCCTGTATCTTCTCGTGTTATAAATCCATAGTTGTTTTTTACATTGTACCATTTCACAGTTCCTGTAACTTTCGTGGCTATAACTCCTCCTATCACGTGCTTGCGTGTTCGTCGTGGCTGCTGGTCCCGCGTGGCCGCCGCCTCGCCGGCTCCAATGTCTCGGCCGGGCCCCCGCGCTGTGGCTGCTCCTCGCCCTCCGAGCGGTGCTGCTCCGTGTCTGGGCTCTGCACGGCCCCGCGCTGCCATCGCCGCTGGCTCCGTGCCCTGTGAGCGGTTCCGCTCTGCCAACTCCACGCTGCTTTGGGTGCGGCCCTGTTCCGGCTCGGCGCTGCGCGGCTTCTTGTGTCGCTGTGGAAATCACCGCTTCTCCCTCCGCAGGGCTCTCCGAGCCGTGTGCTCAGAGCGGGCTGCCACGCTGATCCCCGGTTCCTGGCTGCTCGTGGCCCACGGCACCCGCGGCGCCTGCGGCATCGCTCCCTCACTTGTGGTTGAGCGGCCGGGGACCCTGAGGCAGGGATGGGGTCTGCGATAAGGCACAGGCTCCCAAGGAGGCCGGGTGCATCCAGCACAGGCACCTCCACTGGCACGGCTGCAGTCGTGTGCTCCCGGGATGGCGGCCGTGCGGCCTCGGCCACAGGATTAGTATGATCCTCTGCTTCAGGGGTAATGGGACCATATAAATGCTCCTCAAGAGCTTCACTGATTACAAGGGATGCACGGAAAGCTTCTATCGCTAGTCCATGTTCTGTTTGATCCCTTATCTCATCCCAGATCTCGTCCCAAAAACACCCATGACAAGTACCAGGAGGTTCAATATCAAAAAGTAAGTCTCGAGAAATATAGGAGAAACTTTTGAAAAGCCAGTTAAAAAAATGTTCTAGATCTCCCAGTTCCAATACTTTTTTGTTTTGTTGTTCAAGGATTCCTTTAACTTCTAGATACATTTTTTTCTGTGGCTCAGAGAGCCACATTTCCCACGATTCTTCCATAGTCCAGAGAGAATATCCAAACCAAGATGAGAAGAGAGAGATCTAGAGTGGTTTTTACTCATGAATTTTTTGTCCTTAGGGATCAGTGTCTTGCCGGCAATTCCCCACCATTTGCTACAGCAGGGATTACTGTAACATGCATGTATCAAACCAGGAGTCCCGTGGAAAAGAAATATATATGGACAGATTCTTGGTAGATGTTTCAGAGGTGTTTATTTCTCCAGCCGCATGGCCGGGTCTCTGCTCAGGAACTCCGAAGTCACGGGACCGAGAGTCCTTGGCCACACCGGGGAACACAAAACAACTAATCGGGAATGAGACTGACCAGGGGCTCAGGAAACCCCGTGCCTCCCCTCAGGGCCCCTCTCCCAGGTCTACATGGCAGGGGGAGGAGACCCCAACACAGGCAGACAAATGTTTTGTGGCTGAGCAGGGTTTTGCTGCTTCTGTATACAGTAACAGAGTGAAAGAAAATACTTTTTTTGTTACCTTATGGCTGCAGAATTTATTGCAGATTTGCTTTACAGAGCTGATGTACATATATCTGAGGGCTTCCTTCCTGTGTAAATCATTAACAGAACTGTGTGTGTGGTCAGTATTCAGCTTACGGTTTAAGTAAATAGTGCTTACTTTTATCTAGGGCATGTGGATAGAACAAAGCATAACACTGTTGAAGGTTTGAATTCATCAATGCCTCCTCTCTAGTTGCAAAAATGATGCCTGGAATTTTATCTTTTATGCATACAGTAGTGGTTCAAAATACAAAGACTCCTTTTCCTTACAGAAAAATCCAGCTACTGAAAACAGTTCCTGCATATAATCTGCTTAAACTAAGCTTCTTCTCCGACTTCCCCCTCTTCTCCTGGAGTCAGTGAACTCAGGCCCTTTATTTTCTTGAAGAGCATTTAAACACCTTGTCCTCACCATTGAGGATTATTCAGCCCTGCTGCAGTTACTCACAAATCCCCTCCCTGACCTGTGGCTCTACTCTTTTGTGCTATCCTGTGTCAGGATTATTGTTACTGTTCTTTCCATCAAATACATTTAGGTCAACATAAACTTTGTCTTTCATTTCTTTCCATAGCATAAAAAACATTTAAAGGACAAGTTAATATTTCATCTTGCTGGGACAGGCAGTGAAGGTTTAAATCTATAATCTGAGTTTTGTGATATTCAGGTTTATTTCCTTTGTAGAGGTTTTCGTGAAAGACTCAGTGTCATCATTGTTGGCTTCCAAGAATACTTTCATCAACAGTTATTTCTTCTACAGGTTCTTCCAAACTCCTCCTTATTGGTGATTTTCTGCTTGATCCTTCTCAGCTTGTAAGGCGTTAGCTACAGGAATGCATCTCAACCTGAGGTTTGAAAAATAATGTGTAAAAATGCAAAGTTACACAAATTATTTTTGTCAGCAGCTCATTTAAGAATATTATGCTGTGCAAAAACAGTTTGCATGAGTTCACTCTAATTCTTAAAAATCTAACTGTACATCATCTTAAAAACAGAATGCAAAAGGTGGAAAAAACGCCTGTGAAAGGAAAGATTGTGTTTTTACTTCCTGTATCATTTTTTGAGCAGGAAAAAATACATACAGTATTAAAATAAAAAAATACCTACAGTCATAAAAGCTTTGCTAGTGAAATAACCTTCCAAGTTTCATTTTCAGCTGTACTCAATGTATTTCACTCACTGTGCCATCATAGAACATGGAAATAATGGTAATTTCTGTACAGTTGATGACATGTGAGAGGAGTTGTGAAGCTTTTGTGAAATTTGGCAGGGAAAATTGTAAGCCGTATTGACATATTTTATTTTTGTATTGGAATTACCTCCGTGGAGTTGAAACCAGCTGTTTACTATAAGAGATGTAGGATTTCTCCACTTATTTATATCAGTAGCTCCTTATTTATCTGAATAAGGGGAAGCATCTGAACAATTAGACCAGCTGATGCAATAAGTGGCTTTTCAGAAAATATAGAGTGGGAAAATGCAACCAGAGAATGGAAAGAACAAGTACATAGTTACTGACATTCAAAAATAGGGAAGGTAGATATTTCAAGAGAGGAATCCCAAGAGTTTTATATATTGGTTTATTTATTGTGATGAAGGGGACACTTTAAGAACTTGCTTTCAGGTTTTCATTTCAGTTTTTTATGCACGAAAGATAGGGAGATTAATATTTAAAATCAGTTTAATCACTGAAAGTGCTACTGGAGCTCTGCTGTATTATAGTATTAGAAATTTTCTAAGCCCATTTCCAGAGTTATTGCATATAAACAGCGTGGTTTTATTTAAAATGAAGATGTTAACTTTTCCTATAACCTAGAATACATTCTGAGTCAGAATGGAACTTGTTTAGTTTTTCCCAAGTATTCACAAGGTACTTATATACTCATGTTTTGTGAGGAAAAGGGCATTGCACTCCCCATACAAACACAAAAATCAGCAGAACTTGCAAGGCTTATGCAACACAACCAAAACCAAAAAGAAAAAAAAGAAAAAAAAAGAAGTGGGAAAACATATGAGAATTTCAAAACCTTACTGTATTTTCTGTTACTGAGGGCAAGGTGATGTCTTTTCTTTACACATCAGCCTTAATTGTATGTATCCTTGAAGAAGTAACGTCAGCCTCTTACCACAGTGTAGAGAATCATGGGTGTGCCCCCAGGGCCGTGGGGTGGTATCTCTAGCCTTAGGATCTTAGAGGTTAAGAACAATGAACTGATAATTAGTTATTGATATAAGTGCATTCATTTCAATAGTTGTAAACCTGACCACTTGTTGTCAGTGATGTTATTGAATAGGCAAACGGTCTTTCTCTAACAGGCCAGTTGGCCACGTGGCATCTCCCCTAACAGGAGACAGTGACATTAACAGGAATGCACTAGAGCTGGGAACATGCAGGTCTCATGAAAATGGCAGAGAAAAAATCATTGCTACCTATGCTAAACTTCTTCATCTGGAACAACAGGCAGCTGCATCAGGCCAAGCTCCCTCTAGTCTTGCCGATTTCAGAATTACATTTTCCCCAAGCACAAAATGTTCTTGAACTGTTTCTTCTGCACACAAAGTTTGAATAGGTTTTGGTTTAGCAGTGGGTTGGCTTTTTTTTTTTTTTTTTTTTTTTTTTGGTGCTGTCTGTTCTTGTGCAGTTTATGGAGTGTTTATCCCAAACTGGCTAGGGAAGGCTGATAATATTAAAACAGTCAAAATATATAGTCCTTTCCTGAGCCTATGAAAAAATCCCTGATTTAAAGGCTGTTTCATTATCAGCTATTTGTCCTAAGAGTGTGGGAGCCTACCGGCTGACTCACAGTCTTTGCTGCACCCCTGGTACTGTTTATCCTCCCTACTGACACCACCCAGTTTATTTGCAACAAAGTGGATTTCAAACTGCCTCCATACACAGACGATATGAACAGAGGGAAGTCAAAATGCACAGTGTAACAAGGCTAATAGTTCAGTGTCAATATATGACTTCGTAATTATCTCACACATTACTGCTTTTAGTATTTTGGGGGGGGGGTTAGATCTGTTTGCTGTCCATAGTTGACAGTTCTATGGAAGTTGATGAAATTTCTTTAATAAAACTTATTCCAGAAAAATTAAACAAAGTTATCATTTCAAGTTAAGACTGTTTTGGAGAAACAGCAGTAGCTCATTAGAATTCATTTTCATCATCTATTTCATTTCCTTTTATAGATATATTGATATTCTTATTAGGCTGGTGCTGGCATACCCTTTTTCATGTAGGTCAAGTGCTATCTTCTTTTTTCCTTGATTGTTCTGTGACTGAATGAATTGCACTTTTTGTTTCACACTTTTCATTTGCTTCCAAGATGGAGAAAGAGCAACAAACGTCATAGAATTAATATGTAATTACTGTATCACAAAGACAGCCTAAAAGGCAGATAAGTTCTCCAAGAAAGAAAAGGGTTTGGATTACAATGAGACAGTGACAATAGGATGGTGGAGCTGTAAACAGAAGGGAAAAATACAGGCCTCCATTTTGATGGCAGTCTTCCAGTACCTGCAGGGAAGCCGCTGGGAGGATGAGGGCAGGCTCTTGCTGCAGTGCATGGTAGGAGGACAAAAGACAACAGGCATATGTTGAAACAAGAGAAGTTCTAACTGAGTATCAGGTACTGCTTGTTCACCCTAAAGACAGTCAGGCAGTGGAACATGTTGCCTCAGAGATGTTGTGCAGTACCCATCCTTTGAGATTTTCACTCTGTGAATAGATAAACCCAGAGCAGCATGTTCTGGTCTCGTGGGTAAGTGCCTTCAGCAGAGGATGGATTAGAGATCCTCTAGCATGAATTATTTTTTAGTTCTGTGGTCTTGTGCTGTTCTGCTAAACCTTAATAGGCCCCACGAAATTTAGGTGACACTGCTGTGTCTTTCTACTGCTTTTGTTTTCCATTTTTGGTGCATTTTTTTTTACAATCTGCTTCCATACAGACACATGGTCTTTTTCTGTGTTCAGCATTTCCTGAATCAAGTTATTCCTGTATGCATGTCCCGCACAGTTACCTCTGCTTTTTTAGTCCTTCATTAGCAGTGCTCTCAGTAAGATGTAGCTTGTACTTAACTGATCTTTTCAGTCTTGGCAATAAGATTTGCCTGTCATATCTAACTTAGTGTGATTTAACATATGCAGGAGAATATAGGGATGTCACTCTTCCTAATCTTGCAGGTTTGTTTACTCAAACATTTAAGCTGCAAATGTTCACAGGATTTCATGGAGTTCTAAACAAACATGTATTTGGTTTTCCACATTCCACATTAAACAGCTGTTGTAAGTCTAGAGTTAAGGTCACCTAGTTTTTTTGACTTTCTTATTTGTGTTCAGGCAAACAGTATTGATTGCTCTTCAAGAACATTTTTAGAACATTTCTTTTGAAAGGAAAGTTAAACAAATACATGCTTCTGCATGTCTAATTTGACAAACAGAAATAGTTGGCTAATTTCAGTCTACCAGGATGGCGACACCACAAGTCCTTGTATGCAAACTTTCGATGTTTAGTATGCAGCTTGTGAAACACTGATTAATTGCCAAGTATTTGATTTCTCTCTTAAAAAAGATTGCAAAGGTAAGTAATTTTGTCCTTTTTCCCCTAGCACAGTCTTCTCTTTCTCAGCCTCCCGTCCCTTCTGCATGCTCACATGTACAGACACACATGACAGGAGACAGTTCTCCTTTCACCTTTGTCTTCCACAATTCTACTACTGTGTGTCCTCTCTCTTCTTTCTCTGCAGGAGTCTGTTCTTGATCCTCTTTCATTCTCCTTCCACATCTTATTCTTCATTTCATCTGAACAGATAACTCCATCTGTGTTCCCTGTAGTGATTGCAATGAATCTACATCTCCAAACCTTTCCTTCTGACTTTTCTCCAAACAAAACTACTGGCCTGTCTCTTTGACATTTCTTTGTGAATTTGTCATCAGCAGAGCAAGCTAGAAAAGGCTCAAGGACAGCTCCTAATCAGTCACACAAACCTCTTTTATTTCATGCTCTTCCTTAACTTTTGCAGCAGTCTCAACCACCCTCCCAGTTAAGCAGCAAGTAATGTTTCACATCTGCATTCAGATTCAGGCTATCTTGCATATTCTTTTGTATTACTATTCTAAAGTAATGTGTTTCCTTCCCTCAGATCTCTTAATGTATTTTACATTAAGCTGCCACTTTAAAATAAAGAGAAAATTTGAGCAAGGATCAGGCAAACCTCATTCCTTCCCATACAAGTACCTTAAACATAAATCTGTAGTTAAAAGTCTGTCCTGGTTAAGTTTTTCTGTCACTTTAGCTCTTGCATTTGCAGCCAGAATGGAAACAAAAGGACAAGAGAACAGTTTTAACATATTTTACTATATACCATAAGAAATAAGATATTTGTGACTGATTTTCCTAGAATGAGATGATAATTTAACCTATGCCTTCTGATTTCAGGCAAATAATGAAAAAAGTCCATTCATATCCATGTGAGACAATAATTTGTAGTTCATATGTTTTTTAAAGGCCTATGCCCTCTTTGCTCTGGTGGCAACATATAAAAAGAGAACTGCGTGATCAGAGGGAACAGAAACACTGTTACAGACTTACCAGAAAAATTAAATTAAACTTAAAAATAATGACCGAAGATTTGGAACGTGGAACTGCTATTGGTTTACTAAGGAAGAGAGGCTAACTGATCTCACAATCCATAGGCCCATTCCTTCAAATACTTTATTATAGTGTTGCCCAGTACAAATGTTCTATAAAAGTAGGTAAAATTCCCAAAGCTAATACATATAAATCTTTTTTTCTGAAAATTGTCAAATGAATGGAACAGAGATACTCTAATTACTGTTTCTGCTGATGTGAAAGATTGTGCAGAATTTGTTTAATATGGGGGTCTTTTTGGCAAAATCCTTTAAGACTGTCAGCATATGCATGCTGGCCATTTAAGCCAAGTTGTGTAGAAGGCACCCATTGGCGTAAGTTTATCTCCAGCCCAGCCATAGCCTTTCAGTCTCTTGCCCAGTGAAATATAACAGAGGATATCAGGAAGAAGGAAGCTAGTGTTGAAGTGGAAAGGTGAAATAATTTCTTAGAAAATCAGGCTTTTTTAGTTCCACTGCATGGAAAAACATGTTTTTTCTTCCAGGCTGGTCTCAGCTTTAATCATGTGTTATTGACGCGTTTCAGAGCTTAACTTCTGTTGAGTCAGTATTGCAAAACTGTTACTAAGAAAGCTTTTGTTCTCACAAAATTACAGACTTACTATATTCAAGGGCACAAAGTGTTATCAATGGCCAAGAAATGTTCAGTGCAGCTGAGGGTGTAAGGGATAAGCAATGTCCAAAGCCACTCATCATACCCTGCCACCATCAACAAAGGCCAACACCACTGTGTAGAATGGAATTATTTGAAAACAATTTTGTTTCATACCAGCTGTCTGTGATTCAAACCTCATCTCCTGGCATGAGAAGAGGGATGGTACATTAATCATTACAAAAACCAGAATGAGTATTTTCTTCCTCTATGCTGCCATGGTAGAGCTGGCAGAGAGCCCATTTCCTCAATTCACAATGTCCTTAGTCAGTGTATTGGTTTCCTGTGAGAAGGGTTTCGTAGCAGGGGATGAGAGGGGTGGCTTCTGTGAGAAGCTGCCAGAAGCTTCTCCCACATCTGACAGAGCCAATGCTGGATGGATCCAAGATGGACCCACCAGTGGCCAAGACTGAGCCCACCAGCAACAGTGGCAGCACCTCTGGGATAAAAACTGCTGCACACCCACAGAAGGGAGAGAGGAGTGAGAATGTGTGAGAGGAACAGCTCTGCAGACACAAGGTCAGTGAAGGAGGAGGGGCAGGAGCTCTCCAGGTTCAGGAGCAGAGATTGCCCTGCAGCCCCTGGTGCAGCCCATGGTGAGGCAGCTGTGCCCCTGCAGCCCTTGGAGGTCCACAGGGGAGCAGAGATCCACCTGCAGCCCGGGAAGGACCCCACACTGGAGCAGGGGGATGCCATCAAAGGAGGCTGTGACCCCATGGGAAGCCTGTGCTGGAGCAGGCTCCTGGTAGGACCTGTGGCCCATGGAGAGAGGAGCCCACACTGGAGCAGGTTTGCTGGCAGGACTTGTGAGCCCACAAGGGACTCATGTCGGAGCAGCCTTCCTGAGGGACTGTGGAGGGGACCTGTGCTGGAGCAGTTCATGGAGAACTGCAGCCCATGGCAAAGACTCATGCTGGGTAGGAGAAGTTTGTGGAGGACTGTTTCCCATGGGAGAGACCCCACTCTGAAGGAGGGGAAGAGTCTGAGGAGTCTTTCTCATGTGATGAACTGCCCACAGTCCCCATTCCCCATCTGCCTACTCTGCAGGGGGGGAAAAGTAGAGAAACTGAGAGTGAAGCTGAGCCAGAGTAGAAGGGCTTTGCTGGGGCAAAGTGCTTTAAGATTTGCCTTAATTTCTCATTATCCTACTCTGAATTGATTGTTAATATATTAAACTCATTTCCCTAAGTCAAGTCTATTTTGCCTGTGGCAGTAATTGGTGAGTGATCTCTTCCTGACTTTATCTGGACCCAGGAGTCTTTCCTTGTATTTTCTCTCCCCTGACCAGCCAAGCAGAGGAGTGACAGAGCAGCTTTGGCGGGCACCTGGCATCCAGCCAGGGCTAACCCACCACAGTCAGGTACTCCACACAGACATCATAACCTAGTACTATTTTGATCTTAAAAGTAGGGGACTGTGCTGGGCTTTAGTGTCAAACATAATTGTGTAAGCAAAGCTGCAGGAAAAACCAATCTGCATATTCTGTAGATGCTATAAAGAGCAAAGAATCATGTTCCCCAGCAGTAAGATGTGTGCTGTCAATCTAGGGTTTTTATAAAGTGATTATCATTAAGACATTCTGGGATAGTTTCATTGCAATCAGTGAAAATGACACTCAAATAGAAATGCCAGGCATGTAGTTCTTGTTAGGGGTTACCAACCTGAATGTTAATGGAGGGAGAGAAAAAAATAACAAGAAATGACAAAGCTTTTATTTTCCATGCAGTTAGCCAAACACAAACAGATGATCTTTCTGAAGAATGACAGTTTGTTCCCAGGTTGAGAATTTATATGACTTATTTAATGGTTTGGCTGTAAAGTTAAAAATAAAGTGGTTTGTAAAGGAATTCAGTTATTGGCTGATGCCATTGTTATGAGCAGATTTCCTCTAAAAAAGGAATCAGATTTTGACTAATGGAAAAAGATCATATAAAAGTAAATAGGAGATTCAGGATTAGAACCAGAATTTTTTGAACCTCAGTGCCAGTTCTTATATATATATACAAGTGGAAAATGAGCATTGCAAAGCTCTAAAGCGAAGTTCTTCTCAGAGCTGGCCTCACTCTCTCTCCCTTTCTCACTCAATGGAATTAGCTGTATATTTCAGTTTTATTTTTCTAGTATAGTCCTGAAAGGTTAGACAGCCTCAGGTTAAAGCACCTGGAGTTCTATTTGGGGCTCCCTAGTAGAAAAAAAACCACGGTCATCCTGCAGTAAGCCCAGAAAAGGATGTCTAAGATAATAAAGAGATGGAATTGTTCCACCAGGAAACAGAAGTTTCAGGGGACCTTCATCAATGGGTGAATGGGGAAGGTATATTGATGCCTTATGCAGCTGCAGCAGCACATGTCTGAACTAAGACTCTGGTTTCAAAGGTTTTGAACCCATGAAAGTTCCTACCAATTTCACTTGCAGACTATCTGCAGAATTGCAAATCATTTTAACATGTGCTCTCTGTATTTCTGCACAGGTTTTTAACACAGTTGTTGATACTATCAGTGCAGCAGTGCATCCTACTGGTAGTTTACGTCTCCATTTGATGCATTTACCCCATAATTTGTAGTATTTGCCCTGTCATGGTACCAAAAGAACAAATAATTTCCCGTTCCTTTTAATTTCTAGTAAAGAATTGTTTCTATATATTTAATTCACTGAGTGGCAAAAATGCATGAATTCAGTGACAAAAAACTGATTTCATGTTAAAGTGTATACTAATGAATTTAATTCCATAGCAAAACAGACATTGAGAACCTGCTACTAAGCCTTCTAATTCCTGAGAATTAGAAGAATAAAGGGTCATACTTTGTATAGCAGTGTGGTTGTTACTGTGTACTTGTTGACTTGGAGATTTGCTGCTTGTCTATAGTGTTGTATACACATAATTGTGAAACTCTTCTAGATATACACAGGTTAAAAAAGTGAGGACTCTTGCTCACGTCAGAGGTTTTGAGACCCAGAAAAGGGTCCATACCTTTTCCTTTTCTATGCATACGTCAGTGGTTTCAAGTACCTGTTTCACCTTCCAAAGAATGAATTTTGTTTATGTGATTAAAGAGTTGATCAGTGAGAGTGGGAAACTGAAATAGTGGAGCAGATTTTGAAATGCAGAGTGCATCAACAGCTTGCAGAGCCACTGTTCTTTTTCACCTCTGGAGGAGGAATGTTACAGAAATCTCTGTTAAAAGCACTGTCCCCTTGATTTCTCTTTCATATCAAAGACTAAGTGGTCTGTGAGCAGTGGCTAAATATTGCTGTGTTTATTCAACCTTCGAAAGCTGGGTTCTATTTCTTATCTGGATAGGGCAACATACCATTCTGACTGCACTTACAGCTTCTCAAAGGGCAGCAACATATCCATACATGAGGTTAGTGACTATGTGTTCAGATCTGTATGCCTGTGTCTGACTCTCAATCTGTGTAATTTTGGATGACTGCATCCAGAGGAGTTTACACTGTGGTCCAGAATGGAGAACAGAGGTAGGCTGTAGGCTTCTGAAGCAGTTTAAGAAAACCACAGAGGTGGCTGCTGAACTGAAATTATTCTTATGTGTTTGTTGCTCAGCAGCATTTAACTCTGAAGAAGAATTGATCCATATTATTGAACAGCTAATAATTTTTGTACCAATCAACATACTATATAGAGCATAGCTATGCAAATGTCTAAATGTAGATGGAGCTCTGAAAGTGAAGTAAAAACCAGCTTTAAGAAAGCTGAGTTAAAAAAGCAGAAAAATGGTATTTACAACCCAATGGAATTCCATTACTCAGTCAGTCTACATATTTCTAAAATGTGTGTTTACATGTAAAGATTTCAAAGTGTCTCAATTACCTGTCCATACTGCCTGCAACAGATTTGCCCTCTTAAGGTTCTATTGCTATTTGTGCCTTGAAAGACCATCTTGAGCCAACCCTCAAAACCTGTTCTTCATCCAGACAGCAACTTTGCAAGCTGAGTCCCCTACTCTGTCTCATCTGCATCTGGGACAAAACTCTGGCACAAGGAAAATTTTTCTTCTATGCACTTTGGTGGCTGTTTCTTAGAGCCTTAATATTTTCTGGGAGCTCAAGTCCACAGAAGAGCAACAGAGTCAGTGAAGGATCTAGAGAGTAAGTCTTGTGAGGAGTGTCTGAGGGAGCTGGGGATGTTTATCCTGGAGAAAAAGCTCAGGGGGACCTTACCACTCTCTACAACTCCGTGAAAGAAGAGTTTGGCCAAGTGAAGGTCAGCCTCTTCTCCCAGGCAGCAAGTGACAGGACAAGGTAAAATTGTCTCAAGTTGTGCCGGGGGAGGTCCAGGATGGATATCAGGAAGAATTTCTTCATGGGACGAGTTGTCAAGCATTGGAACAGGCTGTTCAGGGAGGTGGTGGGGTCACTGTCCCTGGAGTTGCTTACGAAATGACTGGACATGGTGCTCAGTGCCATGGTCTGGTTGACAAGGTGGAAATCAGTCACAGGCTGGACTCAAGGATCTCAGAAATCTTTTCTGATCTGTTTTGCTCTATGTGCTGGTGTACATCACCCAAGACAATTGACAGCCTTGTCAGAGGTGTAACCATTTGCAGGATGCACAAATTTCAAGTGGAAGCAGACCTTAAGGGAGATAGAAACCTGAGCTGTTTGGGTCAAGGTTTCTACCATGCTGTCTTGGGATGACTTTATGATGCTGCATCCCCTATTGTCTGCTTTATGCCAGACATGAGTTCTGTGCCTTTAAAGCTAGGTCCAGGAGAGGGGGAGAAGGCAGTGGAATTCTTTCGGCAGCCTATCCCAAACCGAGACACACGCCCAGTTAAAAAAAATAATCTGAATTGAACTTGAAATACTGGTGCCAGGATTTTAACAGTGTCAGATCATATATTCAACATATTCTCAATGTGGCAAATCAAAGATTAAATTAAAAGAAGGATTTAAAACATGATTGTGTTAATCTTCAGAGATTTTGCCCTTTAAGTGATATAAAATATGCTGTCACCTAGGGCATGCAACCATGCAGATCCAGACATATGAACATAAAGGCATCACTGAAAAAGTAACTTGAAAAGATGCAGGTAACAGTAATGGCAAAAGGGTGGATCCAAGTTTCAACAGAAATCACTTTTATATCAACGGAAAAGGTCAGCATTTATGCAAGCAAGGATTTAAAAGCCTTGTTGTTACTACCTAAAGTAATACCCACAGTTACAGCGTTTTTCCTCCTGCCATTTCATAAATGTCAGCATAAGGTTTTTATTCCAGGGATTGTGGAAGAAATATAGTGGATTACACACAAAATGAATATTTTTACCATTTGAAATACTATTGGGTAACTGGGTGCCTACAAAAACCTAACGATTATGTTGGAATATGAAACAAAATGGGTTGATGGTAATTGTAGAGGCTGATAATCAATTTCTAGTGATCTAAATTACCATGTTTAAAATTATATTTTAATTCTTACTAAAGACTCCTAGTTTGCTGCAATGTAACATGAAGTGCATACTACAGAGGGCAAGCATGAATCTGTCTGATGCTTATTCTTTGACCCCTTGTAGATATTAAGTACTTCTAAAATAAACGTCATTGCTATTTCAGATTTATTAACTTCAAATTTAGAAGAGGGGCATAATGGTTCTGTGAGATAGCCTTTGTAGGACTAAAACATGCAGATCTGACATTTCAGATGCTTGGGCATTAAAAAAGCTAATTTTTGTCTACCCGCAGTGATTGAAACTTTTAAATTTTGGTTTCAGTTTCATTTAGGTGAAAATCAGATGGTTTCTCTTCCAATTAGCTCTGAAAGGATCACTCCAATACCCCTGCCCCACCTTCCCCTTTGGCCCCTAAATTGATTGTGGTTTTATAACCTTGAATAAGCACACCATTTCAAAGCCACAGGATGCCAGTGTTGACTCCAGTGTTCCTAGGTTAAGTCATTACACAGTGTAATAAGGCCTATAAAACTTGTACTTACTTTACACACCATAGGTCCAGTCTGAGACTTTGTGCAGATAAGAAATTTCACAGCCACTGAAGCTGTACAATATGCAGTGAATCAAAAACTTCTGTTGAAAAAACGGGTGTAGCCTGGTGCATTGATACATGCTCTAGCCAAAATTTCTTCATTTCATTCTTTTTTTCACCAAATAGCAGAAGGGTACTGAAGAGAAATGATAAAATAGATTTTACTCTGGCGTAGAACATTTTTTTTAATCCTTGAAATATTTTCTTCTCCAAACTGTTAATTAGCTATTTCTTCATTTTTTAACCAATAAATGTGCAAACTCCACAGAGGAGCAGGACAAGCTTCTACATTCATGTTAATCTAGTTGGACACATATTTTGTTGCAGCAGAGGTAAGACAGAAGTATTCTTTTGTCTAAAATGAAGCACTATCCATAGTCTGAAACCTAACATCCCATAGGTAGTTGACCTATTTGTGAAGCTATTTATTTCCTTTGTTGCATAATGAAGCACTTTTTCTTGCAAAATAAATTTTTTCAAATAGATTCTTGACACGTTAATTTATGGTTAGAGACACAAATATTACCATTTGTCAGTAGGAGACACAGTGCTGTCATTGCAGTTCCTAAGGAGCTGAGCAAAAGAGTTAATGAATGAATGGGTTAATGAATGAATTCATTAATATATTTACCTTTAACCTCCAGAGATTGCAGTGTTAGTCTTTATTCTGTAAACAAGTACATAAAAATCTCCCAGTCTGCAACCTCAGGGTCATTTCCTCATACTTCAAAACCAAGGAAAAGCTTAAACCACAATTCACCGTAGCTGAGAATCTCCAAAGCTTAGCAACCTGAGTTGAAGACGAGGAGTAGAGCAGGTTAGTGCTGTTCTTCACTCAGTTTATATATTCATTGTGAAGAAATCATGAGGGAGATTTGTACTCCTGATCAAAGGGGGAATCCAATTCCTTCAGAATGCATATTGCAGCTTTTAGGAACGTCAGCATTCTTCCACTGCTAAAGTTATTTTTCTTTATCTGGAAGACAACAATCTGTGTAGAACTTAACAGGGTTGTGATAGAGCAGTATTGTAGAAAATGTAGAAAATGTAGAAAAGCTCACAGTAGCTTGAACATCTGACTTTCTGTAATAAGACTCCCCTCATGAGGACGCTGTGTGTTTTCTACTGATATTAGAGATAAATGCCACCTATCTAAACTCCTGTAGAGAATAATTTGTTTATAAAATTTGTTGAACACATGTCTACTCAGGAGTTAGGTCCCCGAGGAAATCTATAAAATGCCACCAAGATTAGAGCTAGGCATGATAAAGATACCTCTCTGCATATCCACATATTTCAGTATTAAAGGGGGTATAATACTTTAAGAGTGCCAAAAGATAATTATTTTTTCAGTGCACTGAAGGCTGAAGGTTTACTATTGTTGTGTTCCCATTATTGTCAGAAATTTCACTCGAATAATTGGTTTTAGATTTACCAGGATAACATTGATTCATTCCTTTAGCCAACCAATGTGCCACTTATCTGTACATGGCATCCGTGGTGGCCTTTAGCGTGCAACCACAAAGCTCTTTTATCAATAAGTTTGAAGCTTAGGGAATATACTTGAGAAATATTCATGCTCATAAATAATAGGACATTGAGTGGTTTTTATCAGTTTGATTGGAGTAGTAATTTTTGGTAATTGTGTTCTTTTACAGAATAACTCTGCAGTTACTTGAATAATTCAAGTGTAAGCATACAGTAAGTACTCATAAAAATACAAAGAAACAGTTACTTTTACACCTCATACTGAGGATCTCCTGAAAAAAAGAACACTGAAGCACAAAACGATTGTTTTTCTCTGCTCCCACTGATACTGTTAATTGCTGAGCATATTTGTGATTGAAGAAGAAAATTCGCTCCCCTGCAGCCAGGTTCTTTCTTGTAGAGTCTTTTCACAGTCATAAAGCTTTGAAGAGAGACTCCAGATCCAGACTCAGCCAAAATGGGCTGTCACACTACAAGGGAATAAAGAAACTGCTCTAGAGCTAGGGTCACAACTTTGTTTAACATTGCCTCACTGATGCTTGCAGGTACTAGGATGCAGGAGATGCTTCACCTCCACCCAACCCCACAGCCTGAGTTCCTCAAGAAAAGGCTGTTGGGGGTTGGCATCCAGTGGAAGGAGTTTTGCAACTCACACAGGATCATGCAATACATTCAAAATTACAACTTCATCTGACCTTCTACTGCCCGGTCCCAACAAATTGTTTGTTCTTTCCCATTTCTGTGTCACTCCTCATTGTCTTATTCCCACTAACCTCTCACAGTTTTCTCCATTACTGTGTTCCCTTTACTACATTCAAAGTCTTGTTCCTTTGCTTTCTCTAAAGTTTTCATAATTTCTGTCTCTCTGCAATAAATCTCCTCACCTCTACACTAGCATCTTCCCCCAGAAATGTCAAAATAGCAAAATTTTCCTGCCATTGCATTACTCATTGAAATTCTGTGTATAATTAAAAATTATCAGAAATTTTTCATCATAACATGATTTTATTGGAAAATCGGGGAAAAATGAAAATATTTAATTAGATTTCAGAAAATGTTCTACTGGAAAATTTCAAAACAAAATGCTTTATGTTGATATTTGCTGATACTTGTTCATTTTAGAATTTTGAAAATTTGCATGCATTGGCTTTGGTTGAAAAAGAGCTTGTGACATTCTGAAATGAATTTTCTGAAAGTGATACTTCATAGGCAGTTTCCAATTTATGGGATATTTTGAAAATATTTTACCAATAAAATAATCTTTAGTCTCCAACCAAAAATATGCAAGTTTTTACCTGCTTTTTATATCCCTTTCTCCTACACTGTATTATTAATTTGCTACTTACGTTTTCAGTTCTTAAGAGCAGGAACTCTTCTTTGTGCAGTACCTAAGATGGCAGGATTCTGTCTTTGTTCTCAGGACCATCACAGTAAATATGATTCGAATGATGATTGTTTGCTGTAGAAATACTTGGATGAGAGTCATTGGTCTGGTTACTGCAGAAGATTAAGGTTTGCTCTATCATAAGCCTTTCCAAACAGTGATATGATGAAGCCAGTGCTTGTGGCACTGTTGCAACTTTGGTAGAGAACACATTTTATGTCAGTCACATTAAGTAGGGACACACCACTGTTCATAATATCACTTCCTGATGAAGGAAGTAATGAAAGCAGAATAAAATTTGCTGAAAGGATAGAATTGTATGTTTTGATGTAGTACCAAGTAGTAGAAGATTCTATTTAGCCAACCTTGAATCAAACAGTGTTCCCAGCATGCACACTCTCAAACAGATTTCTGTCCTCTCTAAAGCAGGAATCATTTATTGAGCTCTATCTTTAAACTGCATTTCACCTTATGCTGTGGTTGAGTAACTGCAAACACTATTTCTGCCATGTTCAGGTGCACGTTACTGATGCCCTTTTAATTATGCACATTCAAAAAAAAAAAAAGAACCATTTATGGCCCTCAATTAAACCTGTTGCTCTCTAATGGCATAATGTCTAGCTCCCAAATAACTTCATGGTATTTTTATTGCTCTCGTTAGCTTTACTGAAATGGAACCAAAGAATACCTTGGTAACTGAGTAATATGTCTTCCCACCTCGTCTCTGGGAGATACAGACCATTCTTAATCTTAGCTGGAAAATACTCTGTTTTGTTTCAAATTGTTTACAGAGAGATTTTGTTAGAAATAGTATGATGAAGTTAGTGATTTCATAGTTACCTAATGTATAAGCAGGTTTTTTTGCTCTGGCAGATAAGTTGACCATTGAAGTTCATCCAAATTCTTTCTTCACTGAATAGTGTGGAGTGGATGGCAGAGAGCAGGTGGTTAAACAAAGTAGAGGTCTTTTGGTAAAACATTGCACATCAGTGTGCTAGAGTCAGCTCAATTGGGTACCCCATAGCTGTGAAGCTGCTGTAGGTCTGTATCTTCAGTTTCTGACTGTAGCAAAGCTGAGCAGCTGCTCCCAGTGGGTGGGCACATGGTCACAAAACCCACACAGAGGCCACGCACATCAACAAAACCCTAACATATAGATCTACATATATATGTGTGGATTTGCGCTTAAAGAAATGGATTGCTCTAGTAGCTACTTTTAGATGTTTAGCTGACCCAGTAGCTGGTCCCAGCTGTAGGGGAGATGCGTTCGAACCTGGAGGTTTGCAGTCTCTTCCTTCACTGGCTAATCCAGTGGAAAGTTCAGTGGCATCTGAAAGTATGACTCAGAACAGTCTTCCCAGATGGGAGACAGAAATAGGGTTTAATGAGCGTACAGGTAGACTGCACAGTGATCCAGCACACACTTCAGTCTGACAAGCCATCAGTTTATACTGAATACCTTATTCCCCTTATTTTTCATTGTTGTTTCTCCCCAGTCCACTTTGGACCTTTCCTTTTCTCCCCAAAACCTTTCCTCCTACTGCATCCCTTAATGAGTATTCTACCTCTTTCAGTCAATGAGTCACGGGGGGAAGGGCATTAGTTTGGTGGGCTACACACGAGGACAGTGGTCTGGCTCTGCTTTGGTAGTTAGGTGTAGCTCATTCCCAGCACCCTATTTTCACTGATAAGGCTGCTAGAGTTCCTCCCCCAGCCCTTTCAGTTTTTATCTGATCATATCCTGGCCTATGCAGATGTTGATTAGCCTTTAATTGAGTAGCCTAGCACAGTCTACAAGTAAATTTAAACTGCATCCAAAGCTCATTGCTACAAAATTTTGTTTGAAATAGATAAAGGAAAGCAAGTACAATATTTTACCACTGTCTCTATTGTTCTCAATGTTTAAGTGTATTTACTTAGAGTGTCAGTATCTACAGTAGCTAATACAAAGAGTGACCTTTTTTCCTCTTTATGTTTTGGATATAAGTAGTGATACTTTTGGTAATATATTATTCCTGGATTTTTTTTCAATTTATCAAGTAATCTGACATTCATGAAAGAGAGTCATAAAAAGCTTCCTCACATACATGAATCCTCTGGGTAGAAAATTCAGTTTTATACGTTATGACTATGCTATATATCAAAAATACTTAAAATTACTGCAAGAAGATAATGATTGTGGAGTTCATCTTGGTAGTTGGTAGAGATGAATGTACATCATATTTCAAGTTCTAATGTAAATTCTAGCTTTCAGTCTCTAAAATTTTACTCTTTAGAAATTATTGTTTTCTTTTCTGCAAGAGACTTCTGTAAAAATAAATCCTGAAATTATGGCTAAACATACAAACCACCAGGGAAGAAAATGGAATATTCAGGAGATGTGAGACTGGTAGAGAAAGATAACTACTGTTAGCTAAATCATTGGCTTTGTTTTAGTGGGAAAACAAAGGCAGTAGCAGTGGTATAAAGAAAAGAAAAGAAAAGAAAAGAAAAGAAAAGAAAAGAAAAGAAAAGAAAAGAAAAGAAAAGAAAAGAAAAGAAAAGAAAAGAAAAGAAAAGAAAAGAAAAGAAAAGAAAAGAAAAGAAAAGAAAAGAGAAAAATTGTAGAAAATTATCAGGTTTTAGCTTTTGTTACACTTCTACTATGAGTTTCTTGGTCATTCTTTATTTTTGTTCCCTCTCTGTAAAGTAGGGATAATGGTAGTTTCTTCTCTTGGCTTTTTATTTTTTTGTCAGTTTAGGTAGTGAGAGTTCTTAAGAGAATTTCAGGCTCAGTTCTGTAAAATCAATAGGAATTAAGAGCATAAATACTATGATGGAGATGTAAGGGTCTAAACTGTTTTCAAGAATCTGGGGGTTTGTGATTTTTCTTTTTCAAAATTGACTCAAGTCTTTAGGCTGGGGAACATATCTCCATGGGTGAGGAAATTTGTTCCATTCATCATCACATCTTGACTGCTAATCAAAGGAAGGACTGCCAAGGGTTGTTAGGAGGTGATTCGTGGAAGAGAGAAATTTAGGAAAAATATATTATAAGCCCATATATAGGCTTTTCAGATGAAATCTAAAAGGATTTGCCACTGCTCCCATTTTATGCAACACAGAAATATGAAGCCCTTAGTCACAATAAATTAACTAGATATGTAGGTTCATAGCCAGCAGCAGGTACTAAGCTTCCTCACAAAGTACACCACAAAACTTATGTGCTTAAAGTAGCCAGCTGGAATCAGTCACAAGAAATTCAGATCAGAGACATGCCTGAGCTCCTTATCTTCTCTGGAGCCTGTACATCACCATGAAGGCAGTACTGGGTGCCTGGGGGATTCAGAGACATCCAATTAGGGCTCTTTCAGAGAGGGAAAGCAGAGCTCTGGTCACACTGCACATCTACATCTTTTAATTTGCAGTATAATCACAGCCATCACCGTCAGTCAGAAACACATCTGGCCCTGATGCTCAGGCCATGGCTAGGAACATGTATCCATGTTGGCGTCTGTGATCTCTGTGTGGGAGGGCAGACCTCTGCCATGTCCACACTACACAGTGAATGTTCTGGATGATCTAACAGGCCGTCACATTCTTGCTTTACTGAGTTCTTTATTTGTATTTGGTTTCATATACCTGTAGTTCAGCCTTTCAAATGGTAATGAACTAGGGTGCTTTGAGAACTCCTTAAACTGCCTTCCCCCAGGCCTGAAAGATGAACATTGTTTATCATCATGACTAATGGAAATGTCAAACTTTTTCAGTAGAGATTGGTAAAGTACTTTTGGCTTTTTATTTCTTTAGCCACAGAAGCAGAACTTGTGTTGGACATAATGTCATTGCCAGTGGGTGATACACAGCTGTTCCTGTTCCTGCAAGCCTGAAAACATTGCAGATAGAAAATTTTTCCATCTGTGCAGAACTGAGTAAAGACTTCTCTGTCAGTCTCAAGAAATTTATCCATCAGCATAGCCAAGAAAGAAAGAAAGAAAAGAATGCAAGAACTAAAAGTCAGTTAGGACAAGGACATGTTTCTCTCAACTCTGCTTCACAACACCTCATTTCAGTATTGGTGTTTAGCTTTCATCTTCATCTAGTAGCATTGTCAGCAGTTTTCAAACCTACAATTTCATCATACTGTTAATTCTAGAGCAGCATTATTTTAGAGGAATATCTAACTCTTCTGTGTATTCTAAAACAACAGTCATAAGTTCCATTTCCATCAAGGAGCACTGTAGTCTGGCATGTGATGTGCAGCTGTTGAATACTATCTAACAGCTGTGTTAAAAGGGAGAAATTCAGCTTGAATGTCAGAATTCAATAACTCGGTTGGAATTAAATCAAAACTTTCAAAAGGAGGCATATGATCTTTTAATTAACAGTTACTCAATCCTTGGTTTTGGATGACATTCTGGCAAATCAATGTCCACTGTATCCCTTATAAAAAAGTGCATTCAGCCCTAAAAGTGAGACATTACCTCACAGCATCTTCAATAACGATAATCACCCTTTTATGGAAACATTTTCATGTCATAGATAGGGCAGATGCACTTTAGATACAGTTATGACAAAATGGGCATTACCTTTTTATTAAGCAAGTATTTTCAAAAGAACACGACATCTCTCCAGAAGCCTTTTAAGTTCTATTTGAGTAGCAAATACCTAATAGCAAGCAACCATGGAAACATTTTACACATTCTTATTTTCCCTCTTGTGGTGCTTATCTCCTGCTATGGTTACAGGTGACAGCCACGCTTGCATGGAGTACAAAGCCAATTCTTGAAATCACCATCATGAGACAGTCTGTGTGTCATGTTCGTAGTCGTGCTCTAAAATCTGTTTGGTTCTTTTTTCCAATATAAGTTACCAGAATTGTACACAGAACTTAGTCTGTGGCACTGATAGGTCCATATTCTTTCCCTATGTCCCTCTTGTTCTTTTTCACGCAGACACATTACAGAAGTGGTTCACAATCATCTCATTTTCAAATGCTCCAGAAGAAAAATACTTGGGTTTAAATTCATTAATTTCTTCCTCTTGCTATTGATTTAGTTCTTTAGGTCTTCAGTTTCCAAAATCATCCCATTTTCCTTGAAGAGTGCTCTAATAAAGATCTTTCTTGATGATGCCTCTCATCTGTTGTATTAAAAAATTTCATTTTTTCAGCCACTGTAATCAGTTTCTCTTTCTGTCAATTTTTCACATAGAAAGGTACACACATAAAAGTAAAAACAAAAAATCATGGTATTAGTTCCTTATCTGTATGAGTCTTAGCTTGAAAATAACATGTTATGCAAATGTTCCAACTATTTTTACAAGTAATAAAATATTGTAAATATTATCATATGTACAAGAAATAGTTACTGTTTGTAGTTTCATTATTTCACCTTCACCTGAGAAAAAGGTGCCTTTTTATGACCACAATCATCTGTGTTCCTCATTATATAACCCCAAGTTTTTGGCTAATTTCTGAAGTCAAACACTAAAGTTTGTGCCTGTTGTTTGTTTACAGTAATAAAGATTGTGTGTGTTTACACCAAACTGGAGTTTATATTTAAGTGGTTCTCTCTTCACTGTCTGTATATGCACAAAATGCTCTGAGTGAGTTTAAAACTAACCCAGATGCAATTTTCCAGCCTGTAGCTCAGTCACAGGCCTGAAACGTGCCTGGATATTCAGAAGTGGCGTATGGGAATGTAGCCAGCTGTTGTTCTCTTCCACACTGTCCCCAGTAAA
Source organism: Coloeus monedula (assembly GCF_965178545.1). Lineage (NCBI taxonomy): Eukaryota > Metazoa > Chordata > Aves > Passeriformes > Corvidae > Coloeus > Coloeus monedula. The sequence continues at coordinate 73,793,886 of NC_138822.1, forward strand.
CATGTTTTAGACTTAGCTGCATTAACTGACACTTGGCTTTGTGCTTGAAAAACATTTGTATGATGATGGATTATAGTTTCTTGATAAAGAAAATGACTTGCATACTGAATATTCAGTCATCTCTAAACCACAAAGGACTTTTCCTTACCAAGAACACATTTTGTTCCCATGCTGTGCTACATGGAATGGGTTGCAAGCATACAAGTACCTGTAAATGTGCTAGGGGTAGGAATGGAAAGCTGAGATAAGGAGCTCCCTATTTAGATAGTAAATTGTTCTTCTTTAGTTTCGAAGAGTAAGGTTGGCTACTGAGACTGCAGTTGTCATCTCCAAGCAGGGAGCATACTGGTGGGAGAAGCAGGAGGTTTGCCTTAAGTCATTACGTTGTTTCTTCCGGCTAAGTGAACAAGATTTAGCAGCAACAGGGACTCCAGAGCACCCCGAGTTGTAACCTGAATTCTGAGGACATCTAGTGGTGTCAGCCCACTTCAGGGACTGGGTCTTGGTCACAACTGGTGAGCTCTCGCACATCTGTATTTCAGCTGAAATTTACTACGAAATCAAATGCAGTAAAGACAATTAGTTGAATGAACTGAAAGAGTAGCATTCTTCAGCTCAAATCCTGAATTCAACATTGACCGTCCCAAATACTGAGAAGTTTTGAGATTGGATCAAAAATCATAAACTTCTAAACATGTATTGGACATTTTTTATTTGCCTGTTGTTTTCAGGACTTTCGGGGTTCAAGTATGTTGACCTCCTCTTTGCATCAGTAGGGATAAAACTGTATTTTTGTTACCAAAAGGCTGCTTTCTTAGGTTAATTAATTAATCTAGAAGTTAGAACTCTAAGAACCAGGATCCCAAGGTGCCAAAGAAATATGCAAGACTTGTTAATGCTAAGAAACTGTAATCCTAGTCCTGCTAACCATTCAAAGACCTCTGGGAAGACCTGCTTGCTTCTCTGTGATTCAGGTTTTCAGCTTCCAAAGCGGAACTGTTGGTGTTGCCGCACCTTTTTGAGAGAGAACAAGAATCAATTAACTGCAATTCAAAAAGGACTTTGATCAAGTCAAGTGATACGTATTACATGCTGAGCATTGTTACTGATTGTTGCATGATGGCGTGTTTTTCAGTGAGCCCTTGATCTGATACTTCCTCCTGAAGAGAGACGGGCATCATGAAACAGAGATTCATTTCATCAGTTCAAATTATTTTGCAGCTTGCTCTGACTACAGTACGTCTGACAGGTAAGTACAACACTTCTTGAAACACTTGTTTTTTCCTTAAGACACTTTCTTTAAAAAAATCTGAGGCTTTACCCAATCTATCCTGACCACCACAGGAGCATGTACATATTTAAATTTCTTTCTTCTGAAGTTTGGTATGGCAATTTTGAAAATGCCTGGAGTTCTCTTTTCTTCTTATACTATTAATTTAAGGGTTGTTTGGTGGCAATACTGAAAGGCACTTACTCCACCCCTATACTCACTTTATGCCTGTCACCTTCTTGGGAATTAGCATATGAATAGTTACACTATCTGAGATAATTACGTGAAACTTTAATGTAACAAAGATAAGCTTAGGTTAAAAGGTCACATGCTTTTCATTTTAAAAATGGTCTGTATTCTTGGTATAAGTTAATGACAAGTAGTCTTAACAAGAAATATTCTTAAATGTATTTGGATTAACAGGGAATATTTGAATAATTAATTAATATATTCAGGTTGCTAGTACCCAAAAAACTCCATCCAGACCACTGACTTCCTTCTTTTTTAAATTGTCTGACCTATAATTTTCCCCAGATACGCACAAAGAATGGAATTTTAGTTCTGTTGCAAAGCTGAAGGTGAAATTTGATCTTAAAATTATCTGAAGATGAAAAAATTTCATGTTTATGGGGAAGAAGACTAAAGGTCATATATTTACTTCCCATCTCTGCAGTTTAATTTGGAGATAAAGATACAATTTTGAGTTTAGGTAAAAATTAAATTTTCTTGTTAAAAAGAGAAGCAAAATCATTCTACTAGCTGTTTTAAAAGTTTGAGGTAAAATGTACTTACTTTTCGGAGAATATTGATCCTTTTCCCAGGCAGAGTTATTTGCCCAATTCAGTCCATAGTTTCATGTAATTTTATTGTTTTCAAAAAAGCATTCTGTGGTGGACTTATTATTCAACAATAGCATCCAAAATTAATGACCACCACTAATTTAACTAGCTGGGTTTTTGCACTTCCCTAGGACAAACGTACCCTGGAAAACCTCAGATAATAAGATGTCGTTCTCTAGAAAAGGAAACCTTTTCTTGTTGGTGGAAGCCTGGCTCAGATGGAGGACGTCCTAACAATTACACCCTGTTCTACAGCAAGGACAGGTAACAACTGGTGCATATGTATTCTGTAAGTGATCAAGTGATGGTTATGACAGACCGAGATAATGACAACACTAATTTGTAAAGTTGTTTTTATGAATCCATTTTAACCTCAGATTGACAACAAGGGCTGCATAAGATCCATGGCTTCCCTTGTTGGAAGAAAACGTGGTCACTGTCAGCCCCAAATCTTCAGCCTGTCCCTCCTGAAACTCATCTACTAAAAATCCCACTTGTCTGAAGATGTGCGGGGAAAAAAGGCACGTTTGCCCATCTTTTCAGGAAGCACACAGCTTTCAGCTGAGCAGGGTCTCCTCTGAGCGGTGGAGCATGAGGGCACCGTGGGGCAGCAGGTCTCCCACCATCCCAGCCATGGACCAGGGCAGGAGGGGGGCAGCCCAGCCCTGGGCATCAGTCACCTCCTTGGGGATGGGGACAGGGACATGCTGAGGCCAGGCTGGGGTGGGACATCAGCCCATGGGTTGGGGGTGTCTTGAGGAGCCTGGGGCTGGGAAGGACAGGGCTCTGTGGAGCTGGAGACCAGCTGAACTGGTGACTTGGGAGCCAGGTAGAACATGGAGGGGCTGGGCAGGGGCAGTGAGGGCTGGTGGGGCCCTTGGGGCCATGCCAAGGAGCTTGTCCACTACCATGCACACCAAAATCCCCATCTGGACTGTAGTCATTGTTCCGCCTTTTGGTTTTGTGGTCAATGGTTCCCAAAACAGAGTGAAATCAGACATGGGTATCGCATCTCAAAAGTTAATATTTTGGTAAATACTGTGACAGCCTCATTGTGTTCAGGAATAAAGTGCATATATGTTTGGCAACTTTAATTAACTTGTCCATCTTTGTATAACTGAACTTTCTTCCTAAAAACAAAAGGCCTTTCAACAGGCACAAGTAAGCAGAGAGGCTCAGACACTAAATTTTCTTTTAATAAATCCAGTGAGATTCAGAACAGGCAAGGTAAAGCCTCAGACATCCCTGCTGAAACTAAATATTCCAAATCACTGAGCAGAAAAAGGTGCAGACTTTAATGAAGTTGCCCCACTCAACAGTGATTTGAGAGCTTTGATTTTATGAAAGCCCAGATGTTTCAGTCTTTATCAAAAAATTTAATTAACATTTTAATTCATACCTGTCACTGCCCAGAGCAGTCCTGCTTAGGGAAAGATAGGAGTCCTTATCCATTTCATTAAATCTGCTGAACCCAGGCTCTGCCAAGCACTTTAGACAACGGCCATGACTGTGTTTCTAGGCTCATTGTCTCTTAGGTACAGTCCCCTTCTCCCATCTTTTCTTTGTCAACTGTGACAAAACTGCCTGGAAACTAAGAAACCTTATTATTGACGATGCATAGAGCATAACTGTGGGACTAAAGTGCAATCTTGCACATCAGCTGATGCTTTGGGTTTGTATAGTTCTTCACACCTGGGGTAGGCTGTGAGTACATCACCCAGGCCAGCTTTGAGTACAAAACAATTCCTCTCCTAAAGAAGCCAGAGACCCATATAAAGGCAATAAGTAATCAACTGTGAAATAATTTTTTTTTTTTCGAGATAGTTGTGTTGATGATCGTGTTAAAAAACAGATAAATTGACATCAGGAAGGTCGTGGAACAGATTGCCTTGAGTGCAACCACAAAGCACATACAGGAGGGATCAGGCCCAGCTACATGGCTTTCAGAAATGAAGGTGCTGCCTGATCTCCTTTTATGACCAGGTGACCCAGTCAGGAGAGGCTGTGGATGTAGTCTGCCTGAACTTCAGCAAATCCTTTGATAATGTCTCCCACAGCATTCTCTTGGAAAAGCTGACAGCCCACAGCTTGGACAGGAGCACTCTTTGCTGTGTTAAGAACTGACTGATGACTGGGTGTCCTGGGTTGCAGTGTACTCTTTTACCGTTCTCATGAGCTGTTGAAACCAGATGGGGCAGTGTTTCCTTGCCTCCTCCCTCCGGACTGTCTTTCTGTTAATGGCCCGTCAATGCCTTGCCCCATGACTCAGAGATAATTCCCTCTGGACTATCTTCTGTTAATGAGCCCATCAACACCTGGCCTCATGACTCATCATCCTATTGTGAGATGCTCCATGCAGAAGGAGGAACCAAGCATTCCATCCTGGATATAATCTGAGATTCCAAACACCACAGACACCCTTTCCACTGGATTCCCAGAGGACAGGAGCTACACAGCCACCACTGGACCTTCCAAGGAAGAGCAGACCCTTCTACTGGATCACTGCTTCAACAGAACCACATCCACCACTTCAGGAGGACTGCAGCCACCATCCTATCAGACTGCTACTGCCACCTTGACTAACAGGGTGTCAGGTTGTATCCTGACTCTGTCAGTTTGAACCAGTGTTTTCCGCCTTTTTTTGATTTCCCTATTAAATTGTTATTCTGACTTGGTGCCTCCCACTGGTTTGTTTTCAAACTAGTACACTGGACCTAGGGAGTGGTGGTGAATGGAGTTACATCCAGCTGCAGCTGGTCACTAGTGGTGTCCTCCAGGGATCAGTGTTGGGGTCAGTCCTGTTTAATAACTTTATTGGTGATCTGGATGAGAGAATTTAGAGGACCCTAAGTCAGTTTGCAGATGACACCAAGCTGGGCAGGAGTGTTGATCTGCTGGAGGACAGGAAGGCTCTGCAGAGGGATCTGGACTGGCTGCATTGATGGGCTGAGGCCAGTGGTGTGAGGTTCAACCAGGGCAAGTTCCAGGTCCTGTCGTTGGTTACAAAAACCTCATGCAGCTCCAGCCTGGGGTAGAGTGGCTGGAATGTGGCTCAGCAGAAAGGGACCTGGGGGTGAACATGAGCCAGTGTGTACCCAGGTGGCCAAGAAGGCTAATAGCATCCAGCCTGTATCAGCAATAGCGTGGCCAGCAGGACCAGAGCAGTGATAGTCCCCCTGTACTCAGCACTGGTGAAGCCACACCTTGAGCTCTGCATTCAGTTCTGGGTCCCTGACTACAAGAAGGGCATTGAGGTGCTGGAGTGACTCCAAAGAAGAGCAAGGGAACTGGGGAAGGGTCTGGAGCACAAGTCCTGTGAGGATCAGCTGAGGGAGCTGGGGGTGTTTAACCTGGAGAAAAAGAGGCTCGGGGGGGCAACTTGTCATTCCACAACTTCCTGAAAGGAGGCTGTACTCATATGTGGGTCAGTCTCTTCTCTCAGGGCATAGTGATAGGACAAGAGGAAACACCCTCAAACTGCACCAGAGGAGGTTCAGGTTGGACCTCAGGAAGAATTTCTTCACTGAAAGGGTGGATAAGCACTGGAATGGGCTGCCCAGGGAGGTGGTGGAGTCACCATTCCTGGAGGTGTTCAAGAAATGCCTGGATGTGGCAATTGGTGCCATGGTCTGGCATGGTGGTCAAAGCTTGACTTGACAACCTTAGAGGTCTTTTGCAACCTAAATGGTTCTCTGATCTTTCTGAGAACAAACTAATTCAACAATAAAAGAGCTCTCTGCCATAGGGCCCATCAGTTCAATTTCCAGGGCTATTATGCAAAGAAGATATTTAGCAACTTATTGAAGTAAATTTTTCATTTCCCTTTTACTTGCTTATAAATATTGTTAAAATTTCTTTGTTCTGTCTCTGGAACTTTCTGTTTCTATTCTTTTGTTGCTTTATTCCTATGTATAAAAAAAAGGGGGTGAAAGCATTCATCAAAACAATTGCTGTAAAAATATCAATGAAGTGTTTATGGTAATAGCATTTGACACATACCAAAATGTTTCCAAGGGATTATAGATAGTATCATGTAAGATTATAGATATGATTATGTATATTATATATGTAATTTAAGATTATATATAAACATTTCAGATTTCTCCTGAACCTAGGCCATTTCTAGAATGTTATCTGCTTTGCTTCATTTCCTAAACTTTTAACTTTTACATCATTTTATTTCAGTGAAGAAAAAGTCTATGAATGTCCAGACTACCTAACATCAGGTCCAAATTCCTGCTACTTCGATAAAAACCACACGAATCCCTGGACAACATATATTATCACTGTAATGGCAACAAATGAGATTGGAAGTAACAGCTCAGATCCTCAGCATGTGGATGTAACTTCCATAGGTAAAAAAAAAAGAATGAAATGGAAAACAAACTAGTTGGAGGTATATGCAGTTTTGAATCCCAGAACAGGTAGTGGTGAAAGATTTCTTTCCTTATGATGTGAAACTTGCTACTGAGAAGTGTTTATTTACAGATGATCTAAAATATGCATATTAAATATATGTGAAAACTACATTTTAATTATAAGTAACTACATACTTGATTGTATGAATTTCATGTATGATTATGTATAAATTTTAACTTCAGATGAAAATTTTGCTTCAGTTTCTAGTAGTCGGCAATATTTTAATTAGACTCAATGTAGATTATAAAATTTTCAAATTAGGTCAATCTACATAATATTTCAAATGTAAAAATCATTCTGACTGCTGGCATTGCAGACTTGAAAGGGTAAAAATAACTGCCTGAGCATTATACAGGCTTTTAGTATTTTAGTAGTATTTTATATTCCTGACTCCATTCTACTTTCTGCACGCACATAATATACCCGTTTTAATTATAATGTACCTAGTTGTTCTAGCTATGAAATAGCTGACATTTTAATTTTGCAAGAATGGCCTTATGAAATTATGGTTTGTATTTTCTTAGGCTGACAAATTCAGAGTAAAGTTTAAGATCTGCTGATACTGTTGGAAATCAGTAGCTAGTTAAACTCATTAAGGAGAAAGGAAAAATACAAGGCTTCTTTATTATTCTTTTACAGAAGTGCTGAATTATCTGAAATTGATGTGATGACATACAAAACAACAAAGGAGGTGTCTTTTCTGGGAGAAAATTAAATCATTAACAACATACTTTTCATTCATTTATACAGTTCAGCCAGATGCTCCTGTGAACCTCTCTCTAGAAACAAACACATCTGCTAACATGTCATACCTTTGGGCAAAATGGTCTCCACCCCCATTAGCTGATACCAGCTCTAATTCACATGAATATCACTATGAGCTACGACTAAAGCCTGAGGAAAAGGAAGAGTGGGAGGTAAGGGAAAAATATATTTATTTTATAAATGCACTATTCAGTGAATTCTCATCTCAATTTAATTGGTCCTATAAAAATATTAGTTTGTGTTAGAGTAAAAAAATTAACATAACCAAATCTGATTTAAGAAAGAAAAGTAATGGAGTGGTCTGTAGAGACCGTGAAATTCAACATATATACATAATCATCCTAATATTGTATATGACAAAACCCAGTTATTGTCATCTTCTTCAACATGATCAGTTAGAGGCAACCTGCCCCTCAGAAATTTTGTTGTGTCCTACTCACACACGCCGTTTCCATTGACATTCCCCACCTGTTGCCATATTTCTAGGAGTCAGCTACAGTACTGCCACAGCTGAGTTTTCAGGACAAAAGATCATTCTTAAAGTTATAGTCATGTGTCCTCAATGCTGCCTAGTTTGTTGATGCCTTAATGATGGAGAAAGCTATGCATTTTGAAATAGTTCTGAGGAGAAATTGGGAAGGTCTGAGAAAGGCACCTAAAGCCACAGAGAAGAATTTCACAGGGGGTTTGTATGCAGGCTGGACTACCTATAACGTTCCTTGCATTGTGGATCTGACAGAGTAGTAGGAAGTCTTCAGTTCATATGTTCTTGAGCATCAGAATCAGCAGTGATTTTTTTTCTGCTAAATCACTACTTTTGCTTCTTTGTGATCCATATCGTATCAACACCCAACTTAAATTCCTGACTTTCAGAATTCAGTAACTAATTCATGCCTATTCATTTTTGGTTTGTTTGTTAAATTTGTCCAATTCTTTATTATTTCCCAGTCCATTTTCTTTTCCAGACACTATCTGTAGGAATGCAGACACACTATGAGGTGACCAGCCTGCAGGCTGGGGAAAAGTATGTTGTTCAGGTGCGTTGCATGTTAGACCTTGGAAAATGGAGCGAATGGAGCTTGGAAAGAAGCATTCAGATCCCCAAAGGTTAGTGGATGATTGCTGCTCTGTAAACTGCTTTTAAATTGTAGCAGGTTCAATGCTGTGAAGGTGCCTAAATGCCAGTCCTGAAAACATGGCCTCCCACACAGATACTTTGTGGTGCTCAGTGCTTTTTACCATACTTTCTGTGTACTTGCTTTGTTAGTCTTGTTGTTCTGCTCAGAATCCTCTGCTGAAACTGGCTATGACAAATAAGGTGGGATTCACTAAGAATATCAGATTTTCTGATACAGGCATGCCTAAATAATTTATTGTCCCTGTCCCTTTATTTAAAAATCATGTTGATTTTATCTGTAGCTATAAATATCAGGTAATATTTTTTGTATGAGGGCCTGGACTGAAAGCACGGATGTATCTAACAGAGCGTGGCACTTACAGATACTATCAAATGGAAGTCACTATCTGTGTTTTCTTGGATTTGAGTAGACACACTAAATATGTATGATATCATGTCTTGTTTCCAGACACTTTAGCCAAGTTGTCTCAAATCTCCTTCTTCTGTTACTAGTTGTATTATTCATTATTTGATGTGGAGATTGCTGAAGTACTGAAAAAATAGAAAAGAAAAATTAAATGTCCTATTTTCAGATCTGCCTTAGGCACTTAGGAATTTGGAAAATCAATGTGTCTGCTCTACATAGTAGAAAATACATATTATTGATGTAATATATTTTTGCCACAAATACATAACTGCTAAAGTTTCAATCACTTCAGGGTTTTGACTAGCATCATCCTATTCAAAATTTAAACATTTTTCTCCGCCCAACTCTTAAGAGATGTACTTGAAACTATAAAAACTTTCTCAGGAGCAATCATGCAAGTAGCCTGAGTACTGAACATAATAACACTACAGTGAAATATGAGAGCTGCTGCTTTGTGTATTTGGAGTACTTCAGAAGAAAATTGCTGGCAAGAACACAAACAAATAGACAAACATTTACATTCTTCTTTTTTTTTACCTGAAAGCAAAGCAAATGACAGCATACCTTTCAAACAATCAGAATCATCTCAAAACACACCTTTTGAAGAAAAAAAAATTGTTTGTGTATGTAGTGGTTTAAGCCCAGCTGGCAACAAACCATCACACATCTGCTCACTTATATGTGACCATGGTGGAATGAGGGGAAGAATCAAAGGTAAGATCTAAGGGATAAGAACAGTTTAATAATTGAAACTAAGTAAAATATAATAATAATAGTAGTAGATAATGATGATGATGATGATAATAAAAAGAAAAAAAAATTATGGACAATGCAATTGCTCACCCACTGCTGATCAATGCCAGACCCCGTTTCTGAATCCTGATGGGTGGTGGTTCCAGGCAACTCCCAAATTTGTATCCTGGAAATGATGTTCTATGGTGTGGAGTATCCCTTTGGTCAGGTCACCTGCCCTTGCTATATTCATTCCCAGCCTTTTTTTTCTGCTTTGTACCTCTTCACTGGCAGAGCAGGAGACACAAAAAGGTCCTTAGTTTAGGATAAACATGACTTAGAGACAAAATATCCCTGTATTATGAAAATTACTCTCATACTGTATCCAAACCACAGCACTATACCAGCTACTGGGAAGAAATTAAGCCTATCCCAGCTGAAACCAGGACAGCATAAAAAATAGATTGGATAGTAGAGCATATTTTAAATAATTTTATAGGGCCTGCCATGACAGTATTTCAACATTCGTTATGAGATTTTGGGGCGAAGAAAGCTACAGGCAGAAAGCTAAAACAGTTCTTCAATGCGGCTGCAGCGAGAGAGTTCTGAATCCAGGTGAAAGTAGCAAGTTGTTGCCCTAACCAGTGAACAAGGCCTCCTTTCCTGTGCTACTAGGAAGCAAAACTTCTTCTTTATTCATATTTTCCTGTTCTCTGCTTGACATTGTTTTACGAATTCAAGATGGACCTAATGGATTAAACTTACTAATTAGTTCATTTCTTTATCTCTTACAGAACGGTTACCTCCTGAAAAGCCTACCATAATAAAGTGCCGTTCTCCTGAAAAAGAAACATTTACTTGTTGGTGGAAACCTGCTTCAGATGGAGGGCTCTCTACTAACCACACTTTGCTTTACAGCAAAGAGGGGTAATAAGCTCTGTGTAGTTATTCAGTGTTTTGTTTGAAGGACCTGAAAAATCAATCCTCATTGGTTTCTTATTTAGGGAGACACCATTTTCTGTAGTCCATGCTTTTGTCCAGTGGCATATTCTGCCACCACAATAAAGCAGCAACATATTTAAGATTGAAATCTTAAATCTTGATCTCTTTATAATGGCAGGTGAATTATTGTGAATTCAGTCTTGGAAGTTGCCTTTGCTCAGCAGCTGCACGTTAGTAAGCAATACAAATGCACAGTCCTATAACTCTTCAACCCCGCAGTCTTAGAAATTAAACTTTCCAAAATGACCAGATACTAAAACTTTTATCTTCCAATAAGGCTTATTTTGCACTAGTATTCATAGGCCATGAATGCCTCCTGGTTTATGTAGTAATCTTTCTTTGGAACTCAGATCAAGTGCTAAATATTAATTTTAAAGAAAGAGTCAATATATTTTTTTTAGGTCCTGTGAAACTTTTTTGGTTCTTTTTGGTTCACCTAGTACTGCTCAATCTTGCAATAACCTAACTAGATGCTAAACTCTGTAACTGTCAGCTGAGAGCCCACTTTTAGTGGAAAAAGACAGATACTGCTCCAGCCAGGTATGGCAGAGTAAGAGGTCCACATCTACAGCTGTCTCTTTTGTTACTGTGCATCTAAGAGGAGCATGGAAACAAATACTACATACTCAGCTTTCTCTCCTACCCCTCCTCTGACTTTGGGAAGCTTGAGTACGGATGTGAAGGAGAGGTACAAAGTAGAGGTTTCTTTGATGAACAAGAGGTGAAAGATCAAATACATTCTGAAAGCGTATTAGTGTAATATGCAGAACTCCTGTAAGTGTGGTATGGACACTGGAAATAGATAATTTTTAATAGATGGGTTAGAAGGTTTCAGCAATCACTTCTACTCAGTCTCTGGAACATGTAAGGGCTCTGGGCTATGCAGTGCACAGTGGCTTTCAGAGAAGTAAGGGCTGTGCTATACTAGCCCACAGCTGTATCTACAACAGCCTAAATTCTTCAGGCTTCATGGTGTTTACTTCATGGGGAAAATGTTTAGTATAGTCTCTGGAACTGTCCAATGACTCTTTAGTCTGGAAGCAGTTTTCTAATTTTCTTCACATTTCCAGGTGTGAAAAGTCAGATCCCGGCCTAAATAATGCTGAAGTACTAGGAACCAAAATCAGGTGTTCCAGACTGTGTAACCTAATCACTGGGATTCTTTCATTTCAGAGAAGAAAAAGTTTATGAATGTCCAGATTACAAAACTGCAGGCCCCAATTCATGCTACTTCGATAAAAAGCACACCTCTTTCTGGACCATATACAATATTACTGTGAGGGCAACTAATGAAATGGGAAGTAATGTCTCTGATCCTCATTATGTGGATGTGACTTACATAGGTAAGAGTTAAAAAGTAGTTTTCTGTGGAACCAAATATTTCAGAGTCATGGGTTTTAACACAAGAATTTTAATTCCAGCTCTCCTCCTATATAGTATTATATCCAAGTTAAAAACTTGTACAAATAAGGTATTCTTTCTTGTAATAACAAACCAATATTCATCCCTTTACCATCTTATTTTCAGAAGAAGCCAAAAATGCTAAAAGCTTTAAAATCATGTTCAGATAACCATTTATTGGTTTTCCACATTTCTTGTAGTCAAACCCTAAGAAACATCATCCAGCTAAAATCTTTTTTCCACTGTACAAGCACCTGAAATCAATTTGATCTTTTAATTAATAATACTTATATATGATTACCTAAAAGTAGTTTCCAGACCAAAGAGAAGCTGCATTAGTGCTTTTTATAGCAGTGTACTGATAATCTCTTTATCAGACCTTTTCTACAGAGTGACTGTGGACAAGTAATTAGGGTTTTATCTAAGGGAACGGAACATTATCTGTGATAACAATTTTGTTGTCAAGGATCTGACTGCCAGGAGTCTGGCAACTGGAAAAGGGCTGCTGAAGAAATGGCTTTGTATTATACGTCCATGCCATGACCTGATGAATCTTTGATCAGACAGTGGTAAAATGCATGCATAATATGCAGAAGCTCTGACTGTAGCAGAAACCTGTGTTCCATTTTGGTTTCTTTTTGATATATATAGACAGAGCTTAATTATTGCTGTTTTGGTTTACTTTTAAATATCCTTATGTATGAGTGTAAGGATCATGTTGTGTTTTCTGAATATGAAAGATGGAGGGAGCAATTTTCATTAGCTACATCCATGTTTTCAGTGTTCTTCAATGTTCCTAAGTATTTATGCCAAGCTTTGATAAGATTATAGTAGAACACAACTTTCAAAACACAATATTAAAGATGTTAACTTTGAAATGTAGTTGTGGGGAAATGATTTTGAAAGGGTACAGGTAAGTCACCATTTCAGAATTACATGGCATCCAAAATCACAGAAAATTTTTCAAAAATAGACTTCTAATATTTGATTCAATTTCCTACACCAATAAATGGTAATGTAAGAAAAAATGTAAGAAAAAATATTTTTGATGATAAATGATTAAGGCAAATCTCAACATGAATTTAATATATTTACTACTACTCAGGGTTTTTTAAAAATTCATAGATCCATACTTGTTTTATCTGAAAACTCTTGGTTTCTATATTCTTGCATCAGTTCTAAATTATTAGACACAATGGAGATGGCAACCCTTCCCTCACATAATTTTATATTTCTTCCTAAGATGCAAGGAAAAAATCACTTAGATTCTTATTGACAGTTCTTTTATTTCAACAGTACAGCCAGATCCTCCTGTGAATATAACCCTGGAATTAAAAAAGTCAATAAAGAGAAAACCATATCTGGTCCTGACATGGTCTCCACCCCCGCTAGCTGATGTCAGGTCTGGGTGGCTTACCCTTGAATATGAATTGCGACTGAAGCCTGAAGAAGGAGAGGAATGGGAGGTAAGGATGTTGCAAGTTTTGTTAGATAGAATTTTCTGACCAGCTATATTTGGCCAGCCAAGTCCCATGCCTGAATGTAATGAAGCAGACATACTAAATAGTTCATCATTTTTCAAAAGTGCTTGTGTGACCTATGATTTCCTGCTGAGAACACTGGTATCTCAGATGCTGTTGTACAATAGCAGGTGATAAAGTACTTGTTTTTGATTGTGGTCATTATTTATTAATCATATTGGCATTGTAGTTTAAGTTGTTCATTCTCACTTAGGTTTCTTTTGTGATAATTTGTTCTTAACCCCAAGCACTTCTTGGATAACCGATAGCTCAGTGACATTACATAAAATAATTTAAATTTATATAAATAACCATTAGGTTGTAATTGTAGTGGTCACACAACAGTAATAATTTTCTATAGCCAGGATCTACAACTCGAACAACTGAGAGGCAAATTAAAGACTCCAGCTATTGGTATTTGACTCCATCCCTTTCTTGTCTGCAATACTTCCAAACCACCTTTGTGTTTCCTCCTTCCTTCCTCCTCCCATGGCACTTCACAGCCCTCTGACCATAGCAAGATCTACTTTTTACTACCCTGTGCATTTCCACCACTCCACATTCCCTCCGTCTACCCATGTTTTCTTTCTCCATCTCTGTTTCTTGCCTCCTCCTCTTCCTGAACCATCGCAGTTCCCACCATCACCACAGCTCATCCCCTATTTGCCATATGCTCATTATGTGTTTTTACAGCAGTTTAATTTGCACTATAAACCAGAACCAGATCTCATTCCCACCTGCTAGAAAACTATAAAAATAAAATAAATTACTATTATTCCATGCCTGCTTAACAATTATTAGGAAAAGCTATCCAGACTCATTCTATATTCCCATCTTGATTACCAAAACCTTAGCTGTGACTTTTATTTAATTTCCAGACTATTTTTGTTGGACAGCAAACACAATGTAAAATGTTTAGTTTAAATCCTGGAAAGAGGTACATTGTACAGATTCACTGCAAACCAGACCACCATGGATTGTGGAGTGAGTGGAGCCCAGAAATGTATATTGAGATCCCTACTGGTGAGTGGCCAGGCATCCCTTCAGTAATTGTTATTACATGCAAATTCATGCTGTATTTTCGTTTGTTAGCTGTTTGTGGCACCCATGCAGATCCCTTAGTTTCCCTAGGACAGACAAGAACATCATTGCTAAGGTAACCAAATCCTTATCATCCCCACACCGTACTCAGTTAACTTTCCCCTTCACTACTTTTTGATAGAGCTAAGAAGGTGAATAACTACTTTGCTTATTTAAAGCGTGTTCTTTCTGTCTATTGCCTCATTTGTTCTCTTTACAGTAATTTTTAATTAAAAGAACCCTGGCAGCTGCATTAAAACTGTGACACAGACAACAAAGTGTGACTGCCTTCAGACAATAACAGCTCTTCATTACTCTTTATCTGGAATTAATATGAAATAAGCACTTCAGTATAAAAAGTGTTACATTACAATAAAAATCCTTAAAAATATCTAAGCCTAGATCACTTTACCCAGCATTTAATTAATTGTATGGTATGTATTTAATAATGAAATGGCTACAGTTTTGGTACAACTGGATTTGAACCCAATCTGTATAATTGGCTGCGACAAAATTTTCCTCTTCATGCATTTTTATATGATTTTTCCAACACAGTTTATTTCCTGTGCAGTACCATTAGTAAAAATTATATTCATTATTCGATATTACAGGAATTGTTGAGATCCATCTGTGCTGGGGAAGGTCTCTAGGTTCAATACCAAATTTGGCAATTTAGGCCAATTTTAAAAATAAAAGTAATTTGCAACTCTTTTTTACATGCTGACTGTGCATATTCTAGATGCATGTCCTCAAATAATTCTGTTTGTTTCTTAGATTTTAGAGTAAAAGATATGGTTGTGTGGATCATCGTTGGTGTCCTGTCATCTCTTATATGTTTAATCATGAGCTGGATAATGATTTTGAAAGGGTACAGGTAAGTCACCATTTCACAATTACATGGCATCCAAAATCACAGAAAACTTTTCAAAAATAGACTTCTAATATTTGATTCGATTTCCTACACCATTTGTCTTATCTTATGAACTGTTAGTTATAGGTTTTTGACTTAATTTGCAACTGATAAAGCAGTATTTCTGCTCCTCAGGGAAACCAGGCTAAATTCTCAATTGGTAAAGGTCTGTCTTTATTAGATCTGACTAATCTTGGTTAGTCATGTAATATTCAGCAAACATTACTTGGAGTATCCCTGTTCCTGTAGAAGACATGTCTTTGGGTTTTATCGTAATTTCCTAAAGTAAACAAGGTTATATTCTGAGATTGTCTTTCTGCCAACCTCTGTCAATTTCCCAGATGACTTCTTACAATGCTGACTACTTTCAATCAGATGTGACAGAGAGAAGTGTTGCAAAGATTATTGCTTTTGTAGAAGTTTTGCAAAAAATACTGGCTGATTAGGAGAAAGAGATAGAAACCGTGGTTGGAAAAGCCACATCCTTCACCATGAGTCCTGTTTATCAGTAGTCAGCTGACATTCAAGGGCACACAGTCAGGCCCACTAACCCTCCTGAACTGTGCCCCACTTCACTGTTTCTTGGCCAGTGATGAATTTACAGTGGTATTAGAGAACTGGAGGTTAAGGAACAAATGACAATTAAAAGGACATTAGTAATTCTACTTTTCCAGTTGAATAACTTTTGTACTGCTAGTGGTTTTTATAAGTAGATCTGAGGGGACCTTATGAGCTGTAACTGGATTTGTGAATTACACAGCCTGAGAGGCAGACAGGAGACAGATGTCCAACTGGGATGCATAAGATATGGGAGAAGTGTTTAAAATCTCAGTCACATGCTGAAGAAATGGGAGAAGAGATAGTGAGATATGGTCTGTATTTACACCTGGTGTGTTTGTTCTGGGTTTTTTTTCTTTAGAATGATGGCCTTTATCCTGCCACCAGTACCAGGACCGAAGATAAAAGGCATAGATACACATCTGCTGGAGGTGAGTACCACAGCTAACAACAAAAGAATTCACCATTACTCGCTTTTCCAGCTTATGTACGAGCAAACACAATTACCATGGTAAAGTGTAAAACTGCTTCAATTAATCAACACTGAAAATAAGCAACACTTTCAGGTAAACATGTGAAGGGTATGTGTGAGTAAGAGTTTTACCTCGAACTTGTAGCAGGAGGGTGTTTAAGAACACAATTTGTGACTGCCCTGTTTCCTGGGACACAAGGAAATGCCTCTGTGAACTTCCTCGTAGGTCTTACGAAGGATGCTCTCCACAGTCTCTTGCCATGCTGAAGAGGCAGGGCATGTCTGCACTGTCGTTCTCCCACATTTCCTTCTTGTTAAACTCAGGAGACCCATACCTGCAAAAAGCTCCCTGCTCCTCCCACATTAGAAACATGAATTTTGGGGTTGTGTCTCCCCACCGATGAAACTCAGATTTGGGTCTAGCAATATAAATATCGAAGCATTTGTATATCAAATATAAAGATTGTTCACAATTGTTCTAATCAGATAAACCTTAAGGTTGACAGTGAAAAATCATATCCTCTTCATTATACCTTCAGACAGGAAAATCTGAAGAATTGCTGAGTGCTCTTGGTTGCCATGGTTTCCCTCCAACATCAGACTGCGAGGAACTGCTGATAGAATATCTGGAGGTAGAGGACAGTGAGGATCAGCAACTCATGCCAAATCATGACACTCCCAGTAAAAATACAAAAATTATACTCAAGGAAACAGACAGTGACTCAGGCCGAGGGAGCTGTGATAGCCCTTCTCTCCTCCCTGTGAAGTGCAGGGAATCCCGCGGCCTTCCATCTACTCTTCAAACACAGGTCGTAAGAGCCAAACAAAGGAAAGGAGGAAAGGGGAGCTGGGAAGCTCAGTCTACGGCCTCAGAACAGGAAACACTCCCTTGTAACAGTGAGAGTACAAAGTCATGCACGTGGCTGGCAGCTCAGTTACCCAGCAATCAGCCTGTTATGTTTGCCTACCACAGCACTGTGGAGGCATTCAAGATAACACTGAATACCACAAATGTGAACACTGCACCAGTTTTGGTGGAAAATGAAGAAAATCATCAGTCACTATATCCAATTGCTGAAACTGTCTATGATGATGTAGAAAAGATAAGCGAGATGGAGAATTCCAAAACTGACCAAACCACAGTGCAGGTCAGACAAAACCAACATAATGACAGGTCACCTTTCCTGAATCCTAAACTAATGGACTATGTAGAAGTTCATAAAGTCAGAAAAGATAAGGAACCAACACTATTACTGAAACATAAAGAAAATAGCGGAAAGACCAAAAAATGCACTGTTCCAGGAACCAACAAAGAATATACTAAGGTCTCAACTGTTGTGGACCATCACATTTTGGTATTATTGCCAGATCAGCGCACCCAGAACACACCTGTATCTCAAGAACCTGTAGCAGAAACATCTCAGAACCCTCAGCAAAGTCAAGCTGAGAAAAATACAAGCTACAGCACGACAACTCCAAGTGACTCCAGAAGAGACACCAGTGGTTCAGACTACATGGACCCATCTTCCTTTATGCCCTCCTTTAAATAACATTTTAGTGCAGCACATACTTAGTAGTTACACACAGTAAAACAAAATCACATAACAAACAGTTCTTTAAAAAAGCCTGGTCTGCAAAAACCTAGCCTCCTATGTGCATTGTACAGGTAATAAAATAATCTGTGGGATGAGGGAATAGTCATGGGAGTAAGCCCTGGATCATTAGCACACATTTGTGACACAGTGAAATGAGGAAATGGATCTTGTCCATCATGAAAAATACATTGTAAAATAATTATTCAGCTCTGCAAAACTTCTGTTCATTGATTAAGCCTGAGGAAATACTGCAGATTCAACAAAGATGAAAATTGTTATGGGTCAGTCAGCAAACCATAGTGATTTGAGCAGTTCCTACATTAGATAAATCACTGCACAACAGTATTCTTACCTACAATGCATTTTCTTCTGAATGCATTCTGACACCCAATTAAGTTTTCTTTATCTTTTTTCTCAATCCTTGAGAAAAAAGGAGCTCTTGTATATGACAAATCATGTATAAAAGAGAATATATTCTACAAAAAAAGTAAAGTTTGTTACAGTAAAATAACAAATTCTTCGAAATATATTTTTGCTTTGTTTCAATGTGACAGAAAAATGCATCCCATTCATATCCTAGTCCAGACAAACCAAAATGAAAAAAAAGGATGATATTTGATATACTGCCTTACTGTATATAATATACAATTCTACTTTAATATAAGCCCATATATTTAACAATCTATTTTTTAAGGCTATTTTTCTATTACCAAAAAAAGAGCAAAGTAAAATATTTTTTAATTTCCCAATGTTATTTAGCTATCTAGGAACTTTTCTCTTTCCTTCTGCTGAGACAGTAACAAGTAAAGCTATAATTTCTATACAAAGCATAAAATTAAACTTTATATTAATTAAGAATATGAAGATATTTTAAAACTATATTTCAAATACATTATAGATATATTACTATTTGAATTGTAAATTATTTGTTTCACAGGTTTTTTATTACCTGTAATTATATAATTAAAATAGAATTTAGGTTTTGAGAGCCAAGCATCTTCCCCTTTGAATTTATACTCTGATGCCAATTGCAAATGAAATGGGGTTCTCCTGTATCCTGCACTTTTCTCTGAGCCTGGAAGAGTTTGAAGTCAGATTTTTCATAACAAATTTATGAACACCAGTTTTGGAACCCAGCCTCCAAGGTCTGATTCAGAGCCCCACTGAAAAAGCAGTGGGAATGAGGAGATGAGTCCATGTACTTGGGCTGGCTGTGTGTCCCCGGAAGAGCAGTGGGAACAATAAGGATCCATTACATCCCACGTAACTGAAGACAGAATCAAAATGATACTGTAGCAGCTGCAAAGTAACCGTGGTCCTTCCTTCCTGAAACAAAAGTTTAATTTACTCCAGAAAAGTGTGACTATGTGATGACTGATTAAGAGTGGGCCAAGTATTTAGCCAGCATCACTAGCTTCAGGGGAAACTGGAAACTTAAGGTGAGGGAATGGTCCTGTACCTGTGAAGGAAAGTGTATTTGATAGATGGGCTTGCTTTTGTTAGTCTCCTTCCTGAACAGCTTTACTTTTCTCCATATTTTTATGATTTTATGCACTGAGCCAGCCTTCTTGTGGTATCAGGTACCTGCTGCAGAGCCAGACAAAAGAGAATTTCAGATTTTGAAGGTCCTGGAAGGCCACATTTGGCAAATCATCCTTTACCTTCAAAGCCATGGAACTGCTCAAGCACAGATTAGGAGATCTGCCTAGCCTTTCCACAGGCAGGACTCTAGAATTTAACTGTGTGTCTATAAATATATGCAGTACTGTAGACTGTAACATTAGGGTGGCATCAGGTTTAGAGCCTATGTCCTCTGTACAGGCAACTGCCCACCTTCAGAGGCTGATCAGAGCAGTCTTCTCTGAAGGTGTGGGAAGGTATCTCAGTTTCTTAACTCAGCCACTTATTCAACACATGATGACATGAAGGGGCTACCCCAGATATCAGCTGAACATAAAACTCTGTTAAGTTATATTTACCAGAACAATTTTACCATAGAGACACTGTTTGTAGTATAGCTTACAAATTTCTAGAGATGCTAGAAGTACTGCAAAGAAACTATTGTGCTATGAGGAAACATGTGTGTGTGTGGAAGTGTGTGAGCTGATAACATACTGTGTCTGACAGTGTTTTATTTACCCTTCAGTTTTCTGACAGAATCTGACAGAGCTAATATGATCAGACACATTCTCTTTCTTTACACAGATAGCTCTAGCTGTGTTGTTTCCTACATCTCATTAGATGCATGAGGATATTCTGCTACAGGCCTTCAGGGATGTATCTCGTGGTGCACAGAAGTTGTAGTATCTTATCAAGCCTTCAGCCTAAAGATGCTCCTTATAGAGTAGATTTTTTAGGTTAGAACACAGGTGACTAGCCAGATGTAGCACAGCAACAGGCTGTTCCTATCCTATCTTTTTACCTGAGGTTACTTTTTACCTGAAGCAAGCAGAGACAACATTTAGCAGATTTTAAGTGTATGATTCATCCTGCCTAACTGTAGGCATGTGTGCCTCCAATAATCCACAGAGAAACAGTCAAGGAGTTTCTCTGTTTTGTCATAAATGAGTACTGAAACTGCAAAACAGTTGTAGCTTAAATTACATCGTGTGGTGTTGAGCATCTCCCACCTTTGCTGATGAATGTCTCAATATGCCAAATCATCATGGCTCTCTGTGAAAAGGAAAAGTCAGCCACAGTGGAAAAGGGGTGTTTGCTGGCTGCTTTGAAGTTTTGGGGGATTTGATAGCTAAATGTAATTTGAAAACATTGCCATAAATATATTTAATTCTTGAAGCTGGACAAATACGCCGATAGATTAATTTCCCCTGAGATTTGCTTATATTCTCCAAAACACCTTGTTACTCCCAGTGGCAGAGCTTCTGAAAGCGACCTTAAACATCTGAAAGTACATTAAAAAAGTAAAAAGTCAGGTTCTGTAAAATCAAAATAACCTTCAGCTAACTGTTTGGTCCTCTGAATGTTCAAATGCTTAATTCTTTCTGTTTGCAATAATATTTTTCCTTGCAGGTCTTTAAGCTTTTCATTAGGAAGTACATGAGGTTTTGCATCAGTTCTACACAGTCAATCTGTGCAAAATTATGACACACTGTGGGGAAAAACAGGCTCTTGACACCTCCTTTGATATCCAGAGGGATAAAGTATATAACAGAATTTACCCCAGGAACAGGCATCAGCCCTCTAGCTCTTGTACCATTAGTTGAATTTCTCACTTGGAATAATTATTTCAAGAATGTAAATGATGTTTTCAATGTCAAAGTTATCCATGTGTCATTTATAGTGTGAACTACTTTGTAAAAGCATCAAAGTCCTAAAAGGTAGCATAAAGACTCTTCTACATAATTAATTTTATGAAATTCCTAAAATTGAACATATATACTTTATTTAATTACC
Organism: Coloeus monedula; assembly: GCF_965178545.1. Taxonomy (NCBI): domain Eukaryota; kingdom Metazoa; phylum Chordata; class Aves; order Passeriformes; family Corvidae; genus Coloeus; species Coloeus monedula. The sequence goes on from NC_138822.1 coordinate 73,815,407, forward strand.
TTTCCTTCCAACTCAGACTAATTTTATTAACATTTTTTCTTCAGTATTGGCAAATATGATTCATTATCATAAATTTTTATTAGATTTTTTTAGTAGAGATGTATTTGATGTACAATTTTGGTATTTCTCTGTAATATTTCAGACTTTAAAAGAAATACAAGCTTATGAACAGTCACACATGCTTACAAAGCTCAATATCACATATGATGAGGACTTAAAATCTGGTCTTGATGATACTATGTAACTATAAAGATAATTTAATAAATATTCAGTGAATTAACCTTATATGATATCAGTAAGAGGATATATGTGTTTATGGAACAATCTGTAAAACAAATATGTAATGATGATTTATGTCAAACCAGTGAACTCTGTAGTCTATCTGTCTGTGTGTCTATGTTTAAATGGCTGAAAAATAGACAGCTGCTTTAAATGTCATTCAAGTATTCAAAGTGTAGTGGCAGCAGGTGCTCAAAATGAATAAGCAGATTTTTTTTTTGTGCTCTCTGAAGCATTATATATGTGGGGTTTACATCATGAAGCCTGTAAGTGTATTCCATGATTTCATGGTAACTGTAAATGATCTGAGGGTGTTGTGCAAGGAAACTGAAGTCATGTAGGCCAATTGATAGACATCAGACATCTTCTACAAAGCCATAAGGACAAATAAAGTAAAAAAAGTGTCACGAGATCAGGCATCACATTCTCAAATAATTGCTACCTCAGATATTTTTTTTCTCCCTTTAAAAGGCAGGCAAAAGCATTTTGCTTTATGTGTAAATTTGTAACTTGTTCTATCAAGAATTTAAAAATCTTATTTGTAAATTCAAATTATTTTCCTTAACAAACCGCTTGTCATAGAATCATCACTTGTGATTCAGTGGTAGTATGAGGATGGGATATTTAAGATGTGTAGCAAAATTAGATGTTTTTAATATGGGGAAAAAAAAAACCTAAAGCAAATTCCATTTTGTAAGAAAGTCCTCTGTGCCCAGATTGGCAGTCAAGCATCAGTCCCATTCCTGACCTGAAAAGTTTTTTGCCACTACTTACATTCCCAGGTCACAAGGATTGAATGAGCCAATTTTCCAGAGATGCTCTCATTCTGGATCACAGCTGTGGAACTTAATATTTATCAATACTTGCTCTTTTGAATGACCTGTTTTCAACTGAGTTCCTAGGAAGCAAACCGTTAAATTCTGTCTCTAAATGAGCAACAATGGAAAGCCCGGGTCTCAATTATCTCAAACCCTCACGCTAAAATCAGGCACCAGTTCCTGTGGGTGTGGAAAGATGGACTGAATGACACTAATTTGAACAGCCTTGTGGGCCTACCTTGAAAACCATTTTGAAACAAATCAGGGATTTTCTTCATTTTTCTGATGTATGTCAAGCAGGAAAATAAGGATAAATGGATGCCTAAACACATAAAAATGGGGATATAAAGAGCCTAAGTATCATAGAAGCATAGAATTGTTCAGGTTGAAAAAGACCTGTAAGGTCATAGAGTCCAAAGTCCAGCCAGGTCCACGACTAAGTGACAGGACAAGGGACAAGGTTGCTGCATATGGCAGAACAGAAAAGGAGCACAGTCACTATGGGATGGTACACAGCAGATGATGAGAGAACAAGTGCATTTTGACTACAGCTGAGAAGGAGGAGAAGAACAGAACATGACAGCGAAAGAATCAAATGTAAGAATAGATAGTAAAAAATGAGAACTAGAACAGAGAGGAGTGATAAATGAATTAGTGAGGGGAAAAAAAAGGAAGAGAAGAAAATACTTCTATATCAAAAGTGAGAATATGCATAGCTACCTGATAGAGTCCACAAAAGCAGTAAAGCCTTACAAAATGCTAAAGAGCTGGCAAAATGGTGAAATCAGCTACTCTGGATCAGCTGTTACATAAGAGCAGAAAAAGTCCTATACATGAGAAGTGGTCATTCACTTTCTGCCAGTTATGGGATTTTTCTTCCCTGTATCTGACATTGGTCCCAGGCAAACAACACAAAACTTGAAGAGTCAGGCTCAGCATCTGACCTGCAGTTGCATTTCCTACATTCCTAAGGAAAAAAGGGAGAAATAAAGTGTACCACACTCTCTTTATGAACAACCTTCCATTTTTCAGACAGGTATACAGGTGAGGTTTATTTATCCATTTACATTGTCCCACACATATGCCTACCATTCTTAAGCATTGTTCTGTTTTTATTTAGTATATGTAATGCAATGACCTAGAAGCTCCAAGAGAAAAAACACTTTGGGGATATTACTAAACAGTCTCTTGGTATTTCTGGGCATTGCTTCAGTTTGTACCATTGACAATGTATCTGTTAATATTTTCCTTAGTCAGACAGTCTCTATCTTGGTGATAAATGCTGAAAATTACCAAGTTAGGCTTAAAATGCATCTCTTCAATATGGTACATTTTTAAGAGGCACTATTGTATCTGTTGGAAGTAGTTAAGAAAAATATCTGAATTAGTTGTGTGGTCTCTTACAGTGCTGAAAGCTGATGTTATACTCAAGATGTTGGTGCATAGAGCAGTTAGATACAAAAAAGTCTTTTTTTATACATTCCTCTTTTTGGATGGTTTATTGTCCTTTTCTACTTGGTGATGCTGCTTGTCTCAGATCTTGACATTATTTAACTATTTTTTAAAACAATGCTGCTTTTGGATCTATTTTTGTGAGCTGCTGAGTACCTTCACCTCATTTTGGCATCAATAAAAACTGAAAGATTTCATTTCAGTTCCTGCAATGGTTAGTTTTAGAGACTTATAGCACTGAGTAAATTTTTAGAGGATGCTGGAAATCATTGTACAAGTCACTTGTAGAAAATATCCCTTTGGTAGGATGGAAAACTATACATGTTTAGAAAAAGGCAGATTTTTATACAGGCAGAACTATAATGATGTCATATATTTTTTAATATTCATAATGCTGTAGACTACTCTTAATTCTCATCCCTTTGCCTTTCATTCCAAAAGGGAGAGGAAACTACTGCTCAGCTAAACTCAGAAAGACCTCCTGGGCTGCTTTATTTTTATTTTTCATTTTGGAAAGTAATTTTTTATTCTGACTACAAAAATGGTTCATCACCTGATATAATACAACCATCAGTCTTATATATGCGTTATATTGCTCAGAGATACTCAGCATTATCTCAACTTCTGAAAACTTTTTCTTGTGCTTTGTGTATGTTTTAGTCATTGTGTAAGATATAGCAATACAGAGGGCACTGTTATGAAAAAGTACGGTCCAGAAAAAAACATGTTAGCAGCCATTAACTAATTGTTCAAAATTTTGATGTGCTGTTAAGTAAGGGTAGAAGTCTCTGGAACTCCCTTGCCTTTAATTGTGTCAGCAGTCTCTCAAATAAACAAAAATTGCATCTTCTGAATAATATCCAGAATAAACAGTGTATTTTCCCCAGAGAAAGAGATGACCAAATATTTAGAGCAAACTTATTTCCATTTGCATAAACCATTTCATTGGTAGATTTGCAATATTAGCTAGGCATTTTTTCCACTACAATTTCAGAATTTGTATGCAATGTGGAACATGAGAATTATCGCAGTGTCATTACTGTGGCAACAGAATGACTTTAAGCACAATTATTCTATGAACCAGATCCAAATTTTTTTGTAAATTTCTAAAATACAAGAAATTTAAAGAATTAGATTTCATATGTAGTATGTACATTGTTTGGAGAATACTGGTATAAAAGTAGTTGCTCAGGAATTCTTCATTGTTTCTAAGTATATCTAAAGGAAAGTGCTTTCAAATACATTTTTTAAGTTCTTAATATTGAAAATGCTGGCTTTACTAAAATATTAGTGTTTTCACTCGTAAGATCAATATTATTATGAAGTCTGTAGCTTTCTGATGAATTTTTCGCTCTTTTGTCATTGTAAAATCTCTTTGCAGTGGTGTTTGCATTTCAGTTTAATAAAAGTTCGTGAATAAAAATCCCAAATTGTGTATTTCTTCATGATATGCAGCACTTCTAATATATAATGTATAGAAAGAAAAAGGAAAATCCAGACACACAACACAGTCTGTAGGGCAGAATCCTGCTGTCCTCCATGGGGAAAGCTCCATGATACGTGTGTGTTTAACCAACTTCATGTGCATTGAACAGTTGAACCAGGTAAGACAGATGGCTCGCATCCAGGTCACAACTTTTGTGTTTCTTTATGGCTCATTGTGTTGATGTAACTTATCACTGAAATGCAGGGATTTAAAGTTAGCAAAGGTAAAGTTTGATCAAGAAATTTGAGGGTTTGGGAGAGTCCTACAGTGTGTGAGCACTGTCCTTGTCCATAGAAGGTACAAATCTCTGACCCTATACACCAACACTGGGCAGTTTTCCTGCAAAACTGGGGCAGCCCCTCGGGCTACGTGCAGTCAGCCTTCCTCCTTAGGAGCAGACAGGGTCATCAAAAGCACTGTGAAATACCTCTCGTTGGCAACTGTGTCTAGTTACAGCGTGTGCCAGTTACTGTTCCAGCTGTTGAGCCTTTGTAGTTCTTAAGTACTACAAGGATGTGTCGGTTTTGGCAAGGGCGGAGTTAATTTTCTCCACAGTAGCTGGTATGGGGGTGTGTTTTGGATTTGTGCTTAACACAGTGATGATAATAGAGATGTTTTTGTTGTTGCTGAGCAGAGCTTACACAGAGCCAAGGCCTCGTCTTGGGTCCATGGGAGGCTGGGAGGAGACACAGTTGGGATAGATGACCCCAGCTGACTGAAGGGATATTCCAGACCATGTGGCATCATGTTCAGTATACATAGTACTAAGCAAAGACAGGACATTTGGAATGATGGTGTGTGTCCTCCCAAGTCACCGTTACACATGATGGGCCCTGCTCTCCTGGAGATGGCTGAACTCCCGCCTGCCCATGGGAAGTGGAGAATTAATTCTTTTTGCTTTGCTTTTGTGTGCCACTTTGCTTTTCCTATTAAACTCTCTTTATCTCAACCCTCCCGTTTTCCCACTTTTACCCTTCCCTTCCTCTCCCCAGTCCTGCTCATCGGAGATTGAGTGAGTGGCTGCCTGGGGCTTGGATGCTGGCAGGTAATAGAAGAAGGCAATAGAGCTTCCCACTTCTCCCATCCCTGTAGGAGGTTGTGCTACACCTCTTCACTGAAAAAACAAAACAAAACCAAAAAAAGGAAAGAAATGGCTCATCAATTTCTCTCAGCATGTCTCAGTTTCTCGTCATCCACCCAGACGTATTTAACATAATAGAATTCACAGAATCGTATACTGGGTCAGGTTGGAAGGGCCCACAGAGGGTCATGTGGCCCAATCTCCCTGCTCAAGCAGTGTCATCCCAGAGCACACAGCACAGGATTGCATCCAGACAGTTCTCTAATATCTTCGATGAGGGAGACAGAGGGAAATCTGTTCCACTTCACAGTCACACACATAGTAAAGAAGTTTTTTCTCATATTCAGGTGGAATTCCCTGTGCATCGGTTTCTGCCTGCTGTCTCCTGTCCTATTGCTCAGCACCACTGAGCAGAGACTGCTCCATCCTCTGACCCTTCCCTGCAGACACTGACAGATACCAGTGAGGTCCCCTCTCAGTTATTCCTTCTTGGGGCTGAACAGAACCAATTCTCTCAGACTTTCCTTGTAAGAGAGCTGCTCCAGTCCCTTCATCACCTTTGTAGTTCTCTGCTGGACCCACTCCAGGACCTTCATAATCTCTCTTGTACTGCAGAGACCAGAACTGAGCAGAGACTCCAGGTGAGACCTCACTTGGGCTGAGCAGAGGAGCAGGATCACCTCCCTTGACTGCTGGCATTGCTCTTCCTAATGCATCCCAGGATTCCATTGGCCTGGGGCACTGCTGGCTCATGGCCAGTTTGTTGTCCACCAGGACCCCCAGGTCCTTCTCCACAGAGCTGCTTTCCAGCAGGCTGGCCCCCAGCCTGTGCTGGTACCCAGGGTTGTTCTTCCCCAGGTGCAGGACCCTGCACTTGCCCCTGTAGAATTTCAGACAGTTCTCTGCCCATCTCTCCAGCCTGTTGAGGGCCCTCTGAAGGGCTTCCAGTCAAACCGTGTCAGAAGACTCGGGATGGGACAGCGCAGGGTGACATTAAGGGGACAGCATGCGATGACACCAGGGGCACAGCACAGGATGACACCAGGGGCACAGCACGGGATGAGAGCAGGGGTACAGCACAGGATGACACCAGGGGCACAGCACGGGATGAGAGCAGGGGCACAGCCCGGGATGAGAGCAGGGGTACAGCACGGGATGACACCGGGAACAGCCCGGGATGAGAGCAGGGGCACAGCACGGGATGAGAGCAGGGGCACAGCACGGGATGACACCGGGGACAGCACGGTGTGTCCGGCCGGCTCGCAGCGCACGCGTCGGGGCGGTGCCGCTTCCCGGGACGGGCGGACATGGCGAGGCGGCTGCGGAGGCTCGGCAGCGGTGAGGGAGCGGCGCGGAGGGCGCGGTACGGGGGGTGTGCCGGAGCTGGGCTGGCCGAGGCCCGCAGGGGTCCCTGCACCCACTCCGTGCAGATTTGGGATGGATGGCAGCGCCGTGCCTGTACGCGGAGCAGTGCGGGGTAGAAGCCATTTCGGTGTAGCTGCAAATCCCTTGGAAAGGGTTCCAGGGGCAGAACTTCCCTAACTGATGGGTTTTCAACTAGTTTTTTGAGACTGGAATCTTGTAGATTCTTGATTCATTAGTGCTGTAAGTGGTTGTAAGGGAAGTGACATTGTATGTAATTAATTCCAGGAAACTTTGTTCTTCAGTCAATTGCATTTCACATGTGTTTTAGAAATTGGTTAAAACCCTCGACTTTTAAAAACAAATGTGTAACTCTCAGCAGACAGTGTTGTAGGTACAGAAAGAGAGTGTTTTCAAATAACTCTTAGCAGAATCACGGAGTCACAGAATGTGTCAAGTAGGAGGAGCCCACAGTGGGTCATCCGGTCCAACCTTCCTGCTCAAGCAGGGCCATCCCAGAGCACACGGCACAGAAATGTGTGCACATGGATCTTGAATGTCTCCAGTGAGGGATACTCCACAGCCTCTCTGGGCAATCAGGTATCTCTTTCTGATACCTACTGAATTGCATCTGCAGTTAAATGAAAGGCAGGATGGTGTGCTGTTCCCAGGATTTTGAAGCAACGATGGAAGACAGCAGCTGGAGTTGTCAGGGCCCTAAGCAGAGCTTGTGTCCCTTGAGAAGCCTCCCCCAGAGCTGTACCCCTTGCCCAGGAGCTCTGGTTCATCTCTATCCTGAACCTTCAGTCCCTGCCTCAGCTAAGCCATGAGCCTTGCCCCAGTCCAGCCCTGGCTCTGTCTCCTGGATGGACCTTGGACTTCCACTGTAACCTTGTGTCCAGCCCTGTCTCTGGCCCCGTCCGCTACTGCTCGGGCCTGGGTGCCCTGGGTGGCTCCTGGACCTGACTCAGCTCTGTTTGTGCGGGGCATTCTCAGTGAACCCTGCTTTGCCCACCTCGTTCAGGTCTGTTGGGCCTCTGCCCCACTCCTGGGAGCACTACCTGTGCTGCAGTCACCCTGGGCTCCTGACTGTAGAGCATTCACCCACTGCTTCCAGAGAAGAACTTGTATTAGAAACAGTTTTTATTTTTAAAATAAAAATTCTTCTTCTGTCAAAATAGAAGTCCATGTGACACTGAAAACTTGAGTTTTAATGGATGAGACATAAACGTCTTTTTTTAAAAATTACATATATTCTGCCTGTTACTTATTTCTCCCCAAAGAAAACTTCTCAGACCAAAAAAACAATCCCTCCAAAACTTTCTGTGGCTGTAGGTTGTGTGTTCTCTGAACAAGCTTATTGAACAAATCTTGTAGATGTATACTTTGCTAAGTGATAATTCTCTTACTCTTTTGTAGTTGCCTTTAGGCAGCAGAAATGGAAAAGTTCTGTCTTCACACAAGCAAAAATGCCTCCTTGTGATTTTGTACCTGAAAAATATGAAGTAAGTCATGGATACTACACTGACTTTAAATAAAACTGCATTACTGGGTTTGAGTGATAGGCTCATCTAATAAATAAGATCATAATATTTGCTTCTTTGGGCACAACCCAACTGCTACAACCAGGATATAAATTGTAGATGTACCTGTGTGACAAATCTGTAATTTCTACGTTGTTAATTTGAAAACATTTTAGAAAGAGGTATGTGCAGAACAGCAGCCTTATTTCAAAAAGCTGAATTTCAGAGGTTTGTAGAACAGCCTTCTATGTGCCAGAATTTGTTACCATCTCAGTCCTGCAGGCAGCTGTGTAGTCTGTGTGCTCCACTACAACTCCATGAGTCTGGATCTTTGGAAGGCACAGATGGATACTGACTGTTTTATTCCGCTCAGTCCTATCCGTATGAACGTATGCAGAAGATCCGTGAACAAAATATTGCTCCTTCACTGAGAACGTATTACAAGAAGCCATTGCTGCTGCACCAGGGACACATGCAGTGGTTGTTTGATTATGAAGGACGAAGATACCTTGATCTCTTTGCTGGGATTGTCACTGTCAGTGTTGGACACTGTCACCCGTAAGTGTGTTGCTTTCTGATTTATGGTATAAAATACAGGAAGAGACATCCGTGTTTGTTTTGCTCTTCATTAATCTGCAGCACTGTGGGCCTAAAACCAGAATATAATTCACTGAATTGTCATGTATCACAGTAGGTTCAATTTCTGCTGCATTTTGAGGAATTCATTAATTCGGTCCATCTGGCACACGGTGCAGCATCTGCATTTGCAGAATCAATAGCACAGAGGTATGTGCATGTATGAGTGTGGAATTCAATCCCTTTGTCTCTCCTTTGCTACACACAGGAAGGTAACTATGGCTACCCAGAAGCAGCTGGCTCGCCTGTGGCATACCACCAATATCTACATGTACCCAGCAATCCACGAGTATGCTGAAAAGCTAACTTCTCTTTTTCCAGATCCACTGAAGGTAAATTGCTTCTGACTGGAGCTGGGGCTGGTGAAGAGGGTGTCTGTTCATAAGAAGTATTTATTAAATAATTGAGAGCCATGATATCTCTAGAGAGAAAATCTGTATGGGGAATACAGACTGTCAGTTAAAGAGCATGAGGGCCCTCAGGGCCTTTTCTTTAGACCTAGCTGTAGACAAGCACAATATCCCCAATTCCTATTCTGTTGTTTTCTCCCCTCACTGTGAAGAGGCATTGCCAGCTTAAAAATTACTGAGAGAAATAAGCAGATGTTTACCATTCTTATATATATCCAGCCTTAATTTTCTTGATCTCATGAAAATTCACAGTGAGAAGTGTTCGACAGTATTTTGTGTAGTGCACTTTACTGACATTTAATTAAATAAACCACATAATTGTCATGTTTCATATGCAGCAAAACAGTAAGAAAAATAATTTTTGTTTTCAGGTAAAATAAATTGGTGATAAAATGAATTGGTCTAGCAGAAGAGTACAAATCTGCTGCAATCCTTAAGATGGAATGAGAGTAAAAAAAAAATTAAAATGTGGAATGCTTAGGTTTGACCCAACACTTCAATTTATTTCAATCAGAATTCCATCTTAGGAAAACCTGTGAACTGAAACCCTTTGAGATTTTTCTGTACTCTCCCAGAGCACATCAGTTGAATCTTTTTTCTCATTCATAGTGTAAGGCCAACACTAATTTTACTGTGGTGAGGTCACCCTGTGGCAGTGCTAGGTTATAGCTTATTATGTTATTAAGGGACATGGTCTGATGCTGAAGAAAGTGATGTTTTTGTGCCGTATTGATGCCAAGTGTTCTCCCCCAGGTGGTTTATCTCACCAACAGCGGGTCAGAAGCCAATGATTTAGCTATGTTCATGGCAAGGCTGCACACCCATAACTTTGACATCATCTCTCTCAGGTAATGCCAACAGAGCTTTATAAAACTCCTCTGTGTGTGTGATCACTCTCTACATGCCTAAACCAAGGAAAGACAGAGAACTCTTTCACCCCAGGTCTGCAGAGGAGAATGGTATAAAATTACTTTATTTGACAACCAGGAGCTGAAGTTTTGATACAGTATGCTAGGACTAGTTTGCAATAAAAATGCAACCTGCAATTTTTGCTTGTGTTACCTAGAAAATGGTCTGATATCTATATTCAGAATGTGCTTTCATAGACTTTTGTTCATGCCAGAGCAAGATCGAGTAACTGCTACATTCTTCCTTTGTTTCCCTTCTGCAGTGCCCCTTTGTGAGGGGTGCAAAGGTACCTCTGGAACAGTGGTGCAGTGAACCTCTGCAGGGAACTGCTGTGGCTGGGAGCTGGTTTTTGTTTTGTTTGCTTTGCTTTGTTTTTCTGTCAGAGCCCTGAACCACAGCTCACTGCACAGGTACACAAACAGCGCTTCTGGCTTAATTCCAGGGATCGAGGTGGGCACCAGTGCACCACAGTTCACTTTAATGCACAGCCCAGGGAGCCTCAGATATTAGAATAAAAGGCTGTGTTAATGAAGAGCTGTATTTTTCTGTTACTGTGTTCAACAGAACATTGGGTACCTACCTTGCTTGTGTTTCTCACTAACCAGTTTTGATTTGTGTATAAAACTGACAGCAAACCACCATTTAGTTTAATGATTGACAGCATCTGTTAGAGACAGCAGCTGTTTCCAAGATTCAAAGGACAGAAATGTTTTCTCTGTAGGGATCAGGTGCTACAGCAGATCTTCACAAGGCGCTGTCTGAATTGCTGTTGGTTCCAATCATTGTAGTCATCTCCTTGCAAACATTTCTTCACAATTTTAATATTTGAAATTGCAGTCAGAGTCAAAAGGCAGAGCAAAAAAATGGTAGTGGGAAACTTCTTAGTTTCAGTACAACAATGCACATTTTTCCCAACAATTTGTAGCTCAGAAGCCTGCCTTCTCAGAACTGATATTGCTCCAGACACTTCTTGGAAATGAGTGATGTTGATCTGCTTTGTTTGTTTGAACAGAGGAGGATACCATGGAGGCAGCCCTTACACGTTGGGTTTGACATCTCTGACTCCTTACAAGCATGGTGTTGCCAATGGCTTTGGCTGTACAGCTGTGAGATTTTTGGTTTTAATTTTTTATTAATATTCTGGGTAACTAACAGCTTATTTGAATATTTCAGCAATTGCTATGTTTTCTGCCCTCAAGTGCTTTATGGTCACTAATCAAAACTGCAGTGTAGCTGTTTCTGCTGCCTAAGTTCAACAAGAGCCAGAATCCCCTTCTCTTCTATGTATAGTTCAATTCCTTAGTTAAAATTTTGAGGTGGGACAGCCGTAATGCGAGTGGTCGTGATTTGCAGTTCTTTAGTCATGCTTGATGCTTGCATGGGAGTCTGTGTAAGGAGCAAAATAATGTTCTGAACCCCTTTCTTCAAGTTTGGTTTGGCAGATCTATGCAAAGCTGCTTTCAGATGGTCTAGAGCAGATCATTCACTGTAATGAATAGGAACCCTATTTCAGCAAGACAGGAGACATATCTGTTAAGGAAATCCACTGAGGTTAAATGGCAATATGTCATGTCCTGTCCCTAGAGCAGATGGGAGTAACCTTCTGTCTAGAAGCTGGCATTGGTGACCCAATAATTACAGGTGACAGCTTGGCCCCAGTATTAACCATAGGAAGGCTCATTTACAGCAACTTCCCAGCCTGTCTCAATGAGTGGCCTGAAGTCGTGTAGTATTCCGGCAGCAGCACGGATTAGAAAGCCGCAGCTGTCTCTATTAGATCTGCCTGCCTCCCTCTATTTTGCAGATTTTTTCATACTTCAGAGTACTGAAATGCTACCAGCAACTCTTAAAATGCTGGCATTAACTCTTTCCTAGCCAATATGCTGACTAAGTTAAAGAACAAGAGAAGACAAAAAATCAGTTAAGTGACTATTGCTGGAATAGTCTAAACTTGTCAGTCCCAAAACTGTCTTTGTTGCACCAATTTGTGAGGGGGAAATTTGGTGTTATTCCCAAGTGTTCTTCAGAAAAGTTCCTTGAACTGTATTTGCCTCTTGATTCTAAGAGATGGGTTTTTTTGTTTTGCCATTAGTCATTAGATCAAAAGATCTCTTAGAAAGGTGTCATCAAATCTGTAGCTATTTCTCTTATGTTTGACAGACAATGTTACCAGATGTTTTTCGTGGTCCATGGGGAGGCAGCCATTGTAGAGATTCTCCAGTGCAAACTGTTCGAAAATGCAGCTGTACTGAAGGTTGGTCCATAACAAAAATTTGGCTTTCAGATTACAAAATATTGAGGGCTGTGAAAATAGGTTCTAGTTACCTCCTCAAGACAAGCAGATGTCTGGTTAGGTTTTGCAAGGGCAACCAAAGAAAATATTGCAGAGAATCTCACGATCCCACATCCCGATGGGAAAAATCTGGGACAGATGACACCACATTCTCAGATTTCCTCTTGAAATCTCAGTCTTTGTTTCCAGTATTTGTCATGATCAACTCTGGAAGCTGTGGAACTCACTTCAGCACATCTGGAAGAACAGAAGTGTTGATGGTGTTTTCTGCTGTTTCTGAAGTTTAGGCAGCTTTCCAGCTTTTATATTGGAATAAGGCAAATAGTAAGGACAACCTGCAGCCAGCAATAGGCAGAAGTCTTCCATACACAACACAATGTGAAATCTCCTCTACTGCTCTGCATCTAACAATTCCAATCAGTTTTTCTACTGTTTCAACAAGCACTTTTCAGTATTTTAATTCACATATACACATAACAGAGTGTTCTGGTTTTAGCTTTGCCTTCCATAGTGAATGGGAGCATTGGCCATACTAATTGCTCTGTTCTTTATTTAAGAACAGACTGTTATGCAGCTGTATTATCCAGAATCCTCCTACCTGCACTAACCACAGAGTACATGTTGTTTAAGAGAAGAGACTCTCTCCTTTAATGTTTAGCCTTCTCCTGTTCATTTGAGAGGTGAATATTTACCATGCAGTCACATAACACTTGTTGCTTTGATGTGTAATTTCATGTTTTGAAGCTAGTTTTGTGTCATATTAAGTAAAGTCCCTTCAAACTGTTTCCTCTGTAAACAGGTGCATGTCATGCAAAAGACCAGTACATTGAACAATTCAAAGATACTCTGAATACCTCAGTGCCCAAGACAGTAGCTGGATTTATTGCTGAACCAATTCAAGTAGGTAGTTTGCTGTTTCTCAGTTGTGATAGCACAAATAGTGTGATTACTCAAATCTGATATTCTTTAGCTACAACCTGAACATAGACTTTTGCTGATTTTTACTATGATTTTTTAATGCTTTAAACACGTTAAATGTTTGAAAGATTGGATACACTGCCCTAAAATTTCAGCTTTTATCACTGACTTCAATGGAGCTAGAATTTTTCTCGTGAAATTAAACACAGAATCATGATTAAACATATACATTTTTTCTGCATTTAAATAGTGAGTATGATGGATGCTATACTTTGGTTTCTATTATCTCCTTCCAATTTTCATTACTATTTCTGTAAACTTTTAACTCAACCCCCTTCCCCCTCTTTTAGTCACGTTGTCCACTGTACTTTTAACAGCTGTCTAGCAACCGGTGGCCACAGGATTCTTTCTCCTAATGTTTCACCCTATGTTCACAATTGCTGGATATGTGGTTCTTCAACAGGAAAAATGGAGAATTTATCCCAGGCAAAAAAAATATGCGAGAACTGTGACAACAAGGAAAACTGGAGCGGTTCTCTGGTTTTGCTGTTTTCTAAGCAGTTATGTACTTGCATCTAAAAAGCTGTTCTGGTCCAGCTGCAGGGTAGAATTGAATTTCCAATCCAAATGCAAACTGACAAGGTGAAAAGACGTTGAGGAGGCAATGTTCTAAACAAATAAACCAAAGAAGGAATGTGAATTCTCTGGTCAACTCCACCAGGAAACAGAGTTTCTGGGTTTCACTGTGTGTAGATTTTCAAGGTCCTTGTTTTGGCACTTTATTGTTAATTGACTTGGTCTTACAGTGATCATGGCCTCATAAACATTCATGCCAGCACAACGAAAGGAACAGCAGGCAGCACTGTGGAATGGGAATGAGTGACCTGAGCAGGAGCTTTTTGAAGCAGCTTCATTGCTGGAACCAGAAGCTTAAAATAGCAGTCTTGCTGTTACCTGAGGGCTGCTAAGTTTTTTTCCCCAAGTAGAACTCCTGTTTCCTTGTTTGTTCCTTGAAGACATTGTGTTTCTCTCTTGGCAGGGTGTTAATGGAGCTGTTCAGTACCCAAGAAATTTCTTAAAGGAAGCATATCAGCTGATACGGGAAAGAGGGGGCCTTTGCATTTCAGATGAAGTGAGTCAGATCTTTTTACCTAAGAATTCTAGAGTGGGGTACCTCTGAAAGTTACCATAAAAGAATCCAAGTGAAGCCTGGAAATAATCTAAGTGAAATGCTATGCAATTCATAGCTTAATTTTAACAAGGTGTTAAACTGCATTTTTCCAAGCATAGGAGCCTCCCAGTTTTTACTGCCTTTATTCTCATTTTGGGCAGAGGTAGTATTTGTAGCAAACTTCAATCCTTACCTTCTGGGAGCAGTAAATTTGCACAAATGTGCAACAAATGATACTTGTGGTGGAAATTTGTCAAAATAACCCTTCCTTTTATGAGTATTGTTGACATAAGTAAAATATAGAAGAGTTGATTGCTGTACATCTGCAAATAAGTTTAAGAAATTGAATTTTCTTAGCTAAAACAATATTAAAATAGTATCAAATGCTTCAAATGCCTTTACATTTCCTCTCCACTCTGAAATGGAAGCTGCATCTGATTTGTGGATCTCACCAGGCCTAAGACACGATGACATGTTATCACATGAAAGAAAAACCCAATTACAATAAATAGCATTTTGTGCAGAGCCATTTGAATAAGGATCCTAATACAAGTTGACTTCAGAGGTAGTTGCTCTTTAATGCAAATCAGTAACAATAGAAAGACAAGAAAAGAAACTATATCATAAAGTGTGAGAAAGTGATGGTTATTTCTCTGAATTTTGCCTTTGAAAGGTACAGACAGGATTTGGACGGACAGGTAGCCATTTCTGGGGATTTCAAACACATGGTGTAGTCCCTGACATCGTTACTTTGGCAAAAGGAATTGGTAATGGCTTCCCAATGGCATCTGTTGTTACAACAAAAGGTATAAATGTTCTGTTCCGCTATGATGTAAAGCAGAGTAATTCCAAACTATAATATAAAATAATTATTTACTGAGAAACTGGGTTAAAAAGCTGAGTGTTACTTCTAAACTTTATTTCAATCTATCTTTTGACAGATGAATTGGATCCTCATTACATCATTCGTTTCACCACGTGTTGTGCTATATCAGTACCAAGCTGTATTTAAATAGGGTTAGTTGCATAAGTGAAGCAGGAATGAACTTGTGAGTTAGTAGGACAGCTAAAAGAGCCTGGAAATCCTCACTGAAGTCACTGTTTTACTGATAAACATACTGTGAGTAAATAGGGCAGGATGTTACCCAGCTGCTTGATTCCTACAAATGGCTGGTTCAATCTAGTGAGGAAGATGGGTAGCTGTCAGGCAACAGCATATGTTAGAAGCACACCTTTTAAAAAAAGCTGTGTTTTGGCATCTGCTAGACACTATAGTTTTTGTAAATATTCATATTTTGCACTGCTTTCAGGAAATCTTGCTGCGTTTTCTCCAGTAGAATCAGAGCCGAACCACAGCAAATGTAATTTTTGTTCCAGTAACAAATGTTAAAGCAATTAAGTACAGTTACCAAACAAGGCAGACGAGGCCACCAAGATGATCAGAAGGGTGGAGTACCTCTGCTATGAGGAAAGACTGAGAGAATTGGGATTGTTCAGACTGGAGAAGAAAAGGCTTTGGGGTGACCTATTGTGGCCTTCCAGTGTAAGAAAAATGGAGAAGGACTTCTTACTAGAGCATGGAGTAACAGGACAAGGAGGAATGGCTTTAAACTGAAAGAGATTAGGTTTAGATTAGACATTAGGAAAAAATTCTTCCCTGTGAGGGTGGTAAGACATTGGCACAGGTTGCCCAGAGAAGCTGTGGATGCCCCATCCCTGGAAGTGTCCAAGGCCAGGCTGGATGGGGCTTTGAACAACCTGGTCTTGTGGGAGGTGTGCCTTCTCATGGCAGGAGGGTTGGAACTGGATGATCTTTAAGGTCCATTCCAACCCAAACCATTCTGTGATTCTATGATTCTGTGATTCTATGAAATGATGGAGTAACCAGTGTTGTTCTTTTTCTTTTAGAGATTGCAAATTCCTTGGCTCAAAACCTTCACTTTAATACGTTTGGAGGAAACCCTTTGGCCTGCGTAGTTGGAGCTGCAGTTCTTGATGTAGGGAGAACATAACATAAATTTATCTATACCACAAGTTTTTTGTATCAAAAGATGAAAAATGCATGTATAAATGTCTATGTGGACAATTTTAAAAATAATTAAATAAAGTGCATAAACATATGCATGTATACATGCATGGCCAGTGTGCCCTATGCACAGGAAAGAATCCTGATTAGTTTAATTGCAAAAATTTTCAAACCTCTAGAAAGAGCAGGAGCCCTCTACTTATGATTTCAGAATCATCTTTATCTCCCTTAGGTTATTTACTTTGTTAATAAAATTGTAGGAGAGTACTTTCTCAAAAGAATTAGCTAATTCTTTCATAGCGCTACACAAATCCACAGCTAAAGCAAACCTATTTTCTGGCACACATGCTTAACAAAATTTTTTAACTCAACAGCTTTTGCCTTATGCTTAAAAAAACCTTAATGACCAGACAGTTAAAATACCTAAGGTCAAAATTCCTTTTGGGAAAAAAATCCCTCATGAAAAAGAAAATAGAAAAATTTGCAATATATTTCACTTATTATCCAGTAGAAAATCAGTCCATCCCCAGAAAATCAGTGGGTAGTAGGTCACTATTTAATTGTCTTTAATTGATTACGTACAGACTATTAATTCCTGAAGCTCACTTCATTACAGCAGACAGTGTTTCTATTCATGTTACTTTCCTGAGTGGTTTGGAGGGTTTAAGCTACTAATAAGATGGATGATTGTATAAAGAAGCCATGTTTTGGGGTTTTTCAACTCTAACGTAACTTGGAGCCTGGCTCTGAAATAATTCCAAGGAGATTGTTAGATTCAGGAAGAATAAAATGGAGTTGAAAGAAAAAAAAAAAAAAGTAGAAACAACTTTATCTTCTGTAATTAAGTTTTAAACGTGATTTTTCTAAATGCAGATGTTAAGTCATCTAATGGTTTGTGTGTAGTTGCCAGTATGTGCCTGCAAATAAAAACTATGATTAAGGAGGACAGAGTAAAGAACGAAGAAAAGATTGCTATTAAAAACATTGTTGATAAATATAATTAAAGCACTCTAATTGTTCCTTTCCTAGTACACATAGATAAGCCTTGTCTAATAATATTATTCTCAT
Organism: Coloeus monedula; assembly: GCF_965178545.1. Lineage (NCBI taxonomy): Eukaryota > Metazoa > Chordata > Aves > Passeriformes > Corvidae > Coloeus > Coloeus monedula. The sequence continues at coordinate 73,832,839 of NC_138822.1, forward strand.
GATACTAAGAAAGAATTAAAATATTCTGGTAAGATTTTGAAAATAGTCCTTCTGGTCAGGTATTTTCCAGTTACAAGTACACGTGAGCAGGAATTACTGGATTAAATATAAGTAATAAGTAAAATGTGAAAAGTGCCACAGAAACATCAAAGTATTATGTATGATTGTATTCTGATGTCATTAAGAGGATTTTAAGAGAAGGAGAATGTGACCACTGAAGTAGTGAAAGAACATAGTAAGGAAGTGAGATAAATATAGTGTCAAGTTCAATGGGGATTAACAGCATGTATTGAAAGCTTTTCCTGCAACACTGTCATGGTACTTAATTTTAACCAGGCTATTGAAGAAGACGGTCTACAAAAAAACAGTGAGGATGTGGGAACATACATGCTGCTGGAGTTGGCTAAACTACGGGATAAATTTGAGATTGTTGGAGATGTCCGTGGCAAGGGACTTATGATTGGAGTAGAAATGGTGACAGATAAGGTTAGTGACTTTTTCAATCCTTTCAATTTACAGTGCCATTGAAAGTTTCATCACATTTTATTTCAGTTGAAATAATAGAAGTATTTCCTGCTAAAAAGCAGACAGTGAAGTGGGAAAACATGGTTCTGGCTAAAAAATTAGCCCGAACATTCCATCATTCACCTGTTTCACAAGCTTTGAGTAAACAGTGACACGCACCTTAACTGCACAGACTCATGAGAGCAGGTAAGTTATGCAGCTAACATTTTCAACTAGAGGTGGGATTTGTTGGAGAGACTGATATATACATCTTTGTCACAGAATTAATTTTGAATATCTAAGTGAAGTTTAATATTTCCTTTCCTTAGGACAGTCGACGCCCTCTTCCAGCTGAAGAAATCAATCAGATCTGGGAGGACTGTAAAGACATGGGGGTTCTGATCGGCAGAGGAGGGCTCTACAGTCAGGTACTGAACCTCTGGTTATAATTAAAGCTTATTTTCTATCCTTATTTTCTATCCCCATTTCCCTCAAGTTAAATTAATTCAGTTTAGTAAATAAACTAGAAAATGTATACTCTTAGGAACTATCTCTGTTTAATGTTGCTTATTTTTTTCAAAGAACTATTTGATTCTTTTCAAGTATTCTGAACAAGCTCAAAGCTTGGAGTTTTCCTTCAGAGGGACAACTTCCCCTAGAAAAGCAGGGTACTACAGTCTCTGTAAATTAGAAGAACTCAGCAATACTCAGGACCAAGTCTTTGCACAGTTTAGGTTATCACCTGATACATCAGTACAAAACTAGTAGTTATTTGAGTTTGGGGAGCTGGTAATGTTCTAATTCTATGGTAATTAAAAAAAAAAAGAAAAGATGTTGACAGCAAGTACAGCACAAAAGAGAAAATTGGATGTGAAGGCCATCAGCCCACACCAGCTGAGGATGTACACCAGAACACTGCACCAGCTCCCTACAGCACTCAGGTAATGGCAGAGAATTGCCTCAGGGCTGGCCAGGTCAGTGAAGCCCTCTGACACAGAGGAGGCAGCTTCCATGTGAGATGGATGGAGGGCAGCTAAAATAAATCAGACACTGCGGTGCGTCTGTCACCTCATCGCTTCTTCCCCAAATCACAGACCAGGAGGCAGGTAACAAGCTGCAGCTCAGTGCAGTAAAATCTCATTCTGCCTGATGAGAAGGCCGTTTATCTGTGAGTATTTGCTTCAGCGGGGACTGTGGGTGGGAAAGACCACTATTCCACTCTTGCTGTATTAAGCCCTGTGATGTGATAATAGAAAAAAATCTGAAATTTAAGATTCTTATGGAATACTCTTGTAAACATAGATCAAACATTCAGATTTAAGAGCCCATGTTCTTGACAAGTGTAGCTGTATATACATCCCTTCCTGATCAACATGCTTCCCAGCCATAGCACCCTAACTACACGATAGTATTTAGTGATTCATTCATAATGCATTCCCTTAAAAGCCTTTAAAAAGAAGCTTATAATGAAACAGCAAATCAGCTGACACAATGCAAGAGCCTGCCATTCTCAGCAGATACTACTTTTCCCTGTAGTAGAGCTGCAAGAAAGGAAAATACATCTGTCTGTTCTTTCTTCGTACAAATCCATCTGAGATTTTCCTCTGTCTCTGTCTGCAGTAACAGAGCTGCAGACATGACCTACTCTACTTAGGTCTTTTGTGGTGGCAGTTAGGTTATCAAGAGGGGGTCGTGAGTCAGATGTAATTCAGTGCAGTCAAGTTCAAAATTGCTCCACTTCAGAGTGCATTTATCATAAGCCTCAGTGCCTGCACTGCTGTTCTCCTTTTTTCCACACTTTTTTGGGGCGGAAGGGGAGTGCTGACCCAGATATGCTGCTTTAAACAATATTCTTTCCATATGACTTGAGCATTTATTTTTCTCTTTGTTCTCTCTCCTCAGACATTCAGAATTAAGCCTCCTATGTGCATTACTAAAAGAGATGTCGACTTTGCTGTGGAAGTATTTCATACTGCTTTACAGAGACACATGGAAAGAGCCGCTGCAAAATAGCTTAATTTGTTTCCTTGCATGAGAGGCACACACAACCCCTGATACTTGCAACCCAGACTGGGCACTAATCTACCCTGGAAAATAAAATCATAGTGTGACGATTACATGCTTGTTCAGTATCATAAGAGTGTTCTGACAGATGCAGTGTTCAACAAAGGACATGGTCTAATCTCTTTTGTAAATGTACAGTTCAGTTCTACAGTGGTGATTTGTATTAATTGCACACCTATATTGCCATTATCAAAAAAACCCTGAATGAATAACTGGTTATCAGATGGAGAGGCAGGCATTATGTTCTTCTTTCATCTGGGAAAGTTGTATCAAAATCGGTAATTTTTAGAAAGTGAGAGAAACAGTTGGGGAAGAAGTTTCAGAGTTAAAACTTTACCCTGCCTACAAGGATACACTGTAATTAGAGCACTACTAAAAGTCTGCAGACATTTGAGATGTTTCTAATTACAGTGATTATTTTTATCATGGGGATAAGAAATCCAGTCATCACCCTCTCCAAAATACACTTCTCTTTTCCTCCTGATGCGTCTGGGAGTGCACAGCACACCCACTCATCATTTTGTAAAGGTGCAAACTCTGGAAGATGGAGTAAGATGTTCTTTCTTTCTTACATAATCACTTTTTAATGTGTAAGGTCATTGCTTCCTTCATTTTCCAATAAAAAACCAGATGTTGTGGACAGCAATAACTGTGCATTTATCATTTTACTTTCATTCCAATTTCAATACTTGAAAAATTCGTTGACCCAATAAAGTACGTCAGCTTCGGGGGGAGTATTCTGCAGGTACTTTAGAGGAACTTGGGTAACACAGTATCAGTGCCTCTCCAGATCTTATTCCATGGGTCCTAAACAATATCGTACAGCCTTTGCTGAGCACTGCCTTCTCCAACTCCACTGACAACTCCTGTGAACAATCCAATTCCACTCCAAAATCAGGTGTTTGTTTTTGTTTTTTTTTCTACACAATATCAGGTAGATAATCCCTTTAAACAGAAGTGCAGTGTTTTTACTTAGAAGTCAGAAAAAAATCATTCATTCATGTCAGGCATTTATTTCTCCCTCACTTATTCCAGCAAAGCTGTTCCACTAGACTTTTTTCCCCAACACCTCCTATGGAGGTAGATGTACAAAACAAATAGGAATTGTGAAAACTGATTAAACAGCTTTGTCATCTTACTCCTTCCCTTCTGTCTGCTGCTTAATGTAATTAAGTCGTTTGAGGATGGCAGAAGAAAAGCATCCGTCTTTGCGGTGTTTCATATTTGATAGAGGATCAAAGAATTAACGGATATTCTGAGCTGGAAGGGATCCACAAGGATCACCAAGCCCAGCTCTTAAGTAAATGGCCCATAGAGGGTTTAAACCCATAACCTGGGTGTTATTAGCACCATGTTCTCCCCAGCTGAGCACAGGCCCTGCTACTGGCTACACTCACCCTGAGCTGAGCCCTCTCAAAAGAAAAGCAACAGCACGCATGTCAAAATAATTTATTATTTCCTCTGTGTGGGTACTTCATCCATGCAGGTTTCTACAGGAACACAGGGTGAGTAGCTTTGAGTTACTATTTCCCCACCCATGGTGTGAAAGGTGCTGCAGGGTAAGGGGCTTTAGACAAGGTGGCTCTGTGGAAGCAGCACCTATGCCATGCCACCAAACCATTTTGTGATTAAAGGAAGGTTGTTAAAAACAGAAGAAAGCACAGATTCCTTCACAAGATAGTACTCCTTTTGTGCATCTTCATTTTTTTTCCTAAATTGGTACTTCTTTGTTTAACTCCAGACACAGGCAATGTGCATGTTTCAGTTCTGGGAGAGTGTTATTGTACAATTCTGAAGACTGTCACTGTAGCAAAGTTCTATCTGTTTTTACGTTTCTCTTTTTTGTTTCTGGCATTCACCGCTCCATTTACAGTCGGTGTTGTCGTCGCTCTTGCATGTCCTGTGGCTTTCAGGTGTTCAAACAATTTATTTCGGGACGGAAATGTACAACTGCAGGTTACACAGTGGATGGGAACTTCATTCTACAATGAGAAAAGAACCCCAGAATGCTTCACATTCGTACTGAATGTCATCAGTGCAATACACCAATTTCTTGTACGCAGTTTCTCCTTGACAATGAAGCATGAATAAGCTGTTTGTTTCTATCATCAATATTCCATTATGCATTGACAATTAAACACAGACATTTTTAAAAAATAATCACAAATATAACTTCACGAAATTTCAAAGAGCTTTAAGTAAAAACCAAGAATGGAAGCCTTACAGATCTAATTCAAAGTAAAGAATAGTTTTGATCACACCTGACCATACAGGCAATACTTTGGGCTCTGAGACGTAGTGAATTTAATATGTCTTAGCTGTAGTTACTACAAAGATTCACTCTCCGGCAAGCATCAACATTGGAAAGATGCAAATAGTACTGCCTGTCACCTGCTGGGTGACAACAGCTCTGTCCTCAGTTGTTTAATTTATCTGAACTGCCTTGCATACAGAACTTTACCAACTCTCTTAGAAACTAAGCTTAGTCCTGTGTTTCTCTGTGAGAACAAGAGCTGAAGCTCCAGTTCTATTAAAACCACAGGGGCAGAATTTGTGGACTGCAGGTGCCCAAAAAACCAGCCTTCTTTGTAGTAATATGATCCCCACCTTTTACCCCTCCTATGAAAACAGGCTGAGAGAGGTGAAGAGAAGGCTCCAGGGAATACTCACTGCAGCCTTCCAGTGCCTTAAGGGGGCTTATATAAAGCAGGAAGAGTGACTTTTTACACAGGCAGACAGACAGGACAACAGGCAGTGGTCTTAAATTGGCAGAGGGCAGGTTTAGATTACACATTAGGAAGAAATTCTTTACTGTAAGGGTGATAAGGCATTGGCCCAGAGAAGTTGTAGACACCTCATCCCTGGGAAGTGTCCAAGGCCAGGCTGGATGGGGTTTTGAGCAATATAGTCTACTGGAACTAGATGATATTTAAGGTCCCTTCCAACCTTAACAATTCTATGATTCTATCTTAAATAGCATAAGTAACTTGACATACTGTTGTTGAGCTCTCTGAAGATGCCTTGGCAGACTTTTTTGCTTCCTTGGCTTTTTTCCCTTTAGGCTTAGTGCTGCTAACAGACAAAGAGGAACCAAGATCAGTGCACACGAACATTCAACATCTACAAGCTTCTGATGTTTTTCAGTTATCAGTGTCTCTGCTGCTTTCCCCTGTTCTTTCTTCACACAACAAAATACCAAGTGTTTCCGGAAAAAAAAAAAATTAATTTATACAATCAATTGTTAATCTCAAGATGCTGAATCAGCTCCTGGGAAGTGATATGGCAATCTGCAGTCAAATACCACTTCAAAGAAGTTCCTACACTCTTCGCTTAGTATTGTATTTATTTAAACCTGTTTTGGTGAGCAGCCCCCCCAGAGTCCACATTTGTGAGTAAATCTATCCTTGTTTGACAGTATCAACCACGACACAGAATGATACAGTGACTGCAATCTTGCAATCCAACACACCTTTTTTCTTCACTTTTTGTTTCATTCTCCCGGCTGACATCGTCTCTAATGCCTGTGTCTTCTGACACAGCACATCTTTGGCCATCATTTAATAATTCTTCTGTTGAGCCACTGTCCTTCTCCATGCTGGGCACCTCCTTTTGTTCAACTGTTTCTTCATCAGCACTTTGATCAAAAGAGTCCTCATAACCCTGTACAAACAGAAGAAATCCAAGTTAAATATTTTCAGTTCGTTAGTGACTATGTTTATAGTATTATACTCATTTACCTCAAACATGGGTGGGTTGGGAGGAGAGAAAGCCATGGACCCTCTTAATTTTACTGTGTTTTTTCAGTGAGACTGTAACAGGTAAAACTTTAGTTCTCCTGTTTTGAAAGATGAGGCCACCTGTGGTGAAGGGAAGAAACACCAATAAAACAGCCTCTGAAACTACAGAAGAGGAGAATGAAGGTAGCTTTTAATTACGCACGAGGTTCATCCTGTTCTGACTACCATTTTTATTTCCCAGATAGTGGCTTGGCTTTTAATCTTTGCAAAAGGTTAATTAGTTAGATTACAGTTTTCTTTGCCAGACAACTGCACTAGGGCACTTGAGCCAAAATAACTGAGCTGACTGAAATTAGATAGACACACTGTATTTTCCTTCCATAGCATTACAGATACTGACAGCCTTTTCCATGCGTCAGATTAGACTCAATATACACAGTTTGGCAAAATATCAACTCCCTGTCTGAAGCAGAACAGCAAAGCTTCCAAAAGCAGGTTAACAAGTTTGACCTAACACCCCATTGTTACAACTTTTATCACCTCTAGTGCACAGTCTCAGCTACCTGAAAAAAAATTTGGCTAATCTCAACTTCAGGAAAAGAAAACAAAACCCACAGAGATTCCCTGTACTCAATGCTTGGCAGAGGATGGAGGTTAGGATCTCTCAGCACAAGTTTCCAGCTCGTGCAATGCAAGAGTGGCACCTACTGTCCAGCCTGTTCACCAGGCTCTGCGGAACAGAGCCACGGTGACTATGTTCCACCTCTGCAGTGAGAACAAACCTTCTGGTCTCAGACAGAGGAGGAAAGAGGTCACTGAAGCCTCACGGCCTGCACGGAAACATGAAGGTCAAGCCAATACTTGGACTATACAATTGGACCAGCCAATATGAAGCCAGAAAATTTCAGCTGCTTGAAAGTCTCTTAAGAACAAGAGAATGATGGAGTGGGAAAGGGCAGAAAAGGTGAACAGAAAATAGGTAATTAGAGGGGAAAGCATGGAAGAGGCAAGACCTGGTACAGACAGGTCATTGGAACAAGGCTAGAACTGAGGAGTAAGTACTTGGAAAGGATAAAGTTTGAGGAAGGCAGACAAAAAAATGTGCTGACTATTACACTCCTGCCACTCAAGCCTGAAACAGCTTGCACTTGGTGAATTTCACCTGTTGCTGTCAGCACAGATCTGTCATATCAAGCACAGACTCAGATCCTGGAGTACAGCAGATTACAAAGTAACAATGGTATTAGTGTTCAAGAGAAAGGTGGAATGGATGGGCTCATTCCAACTGCTACAGTGTCAGCAGGAAGCCAATACTGTGGCAGCTTTTTCCACTCCCTCTAAATTAGAAATTAACAAACAATGCATTATATCAACTCCTGCAACTAAAGCCAGAAGTGACCACCAAACTGAGCTGTTAATGCCCCAAGGCCACTACTAGTCTTCCGGATCAATTCCTTGCATTCTCCCTATCTGCCTGTTTCCATCTGTTTTTCTTACACTTAAGACTTCAGCCTTTTTAGAGTCAGCACCACGTATTAGCATCTGCACCAACAGAATGAAGTGAGGTCTGTGATGTTATTATCATAAAATATTATTATAATAAGTCTAATAAAAGTTATTCTGAGGCAAAGAAGAATTACAAATATTTTTGAATAGCCTTCAAATTCCATGGAATTTCAAGTTCTCCTATTTTGCAGGACAAAAAAATAATTTGTCGGGAGATAACAAAACTGGGTTGTGAAGTTCCCAGAGTATCATTATGACTACATACCTTCATTGTTTTCTGTTTCTTCCTTTGTTTCTTTGAGAGTCTGTAAAGATAATTAAAAAATTACTTTTTTTACAGAAAACCCCCCAAAACTAGTAGGATTCTTTAAAAGGTATCAAGCTATACTTTCCCTTATCCTCTTAACATATTAGGTAGTCACAAAAATAAAGTTACTCATGCCTGAAACTAAAACAATAGGTCTCCCAAACTACTCATTGCATTTAGTAAAACATTTATGCTGCTCGGACTGAACCCAAAGATACTAGTGAGATAGTTGGGATTATGCTCTGGCTATTTAAAAAATGAACTTGTGTAACAATTCTGATTTTGAGCACTCTCATTTTCCATTTATGCCAAAAATCAACTGACAGTACCAAATCAATCAGCACTAGCTCTGTGGAAGCCCCTCTGCTTGAAAAATAACAAACCCTTCTTTTCCTTAACATGTAATTTAAGCAGCAGAGAAAACATGAGTCTGTTGTTCTACAGCACTCAAATGCAGTCATAAAAATGCATGTGTTTTACTGGAACTCTGATACTAAGAAGTATTTCAAATTGCACAACACTGAGAGCAATACAGGGGCAAATCATCAGGAGCTCCCTCTGAAGGCCACTAATACTTAGTAAATCAGAAGTCATGATAAAATTAAAACCAATTTGAAGTACTTCTGTTTGGGCATGTCTTTTGTTTCTTCCTCCTCTTTGGTCTCTATTCCATCTGCATCATCCAAAGACACAGGAAATTTCCCTTCTTCCTCTTCCAGTTGCTGTCGTAACAGTGATACCATCTCTCGATGCTTCTTTGATTTTTCATGATTCTTCATGCTGTGAAGAGCAGATTGTTACTGCATGTTGGTCTGAGCAAACATCATTATATTTACACGTAAATTAATAACAGGCCCATTATTCAGCTCTACTAAGTACGGAAATTTCTGCACTGACAATGTCTCTACTGGAAAGACCACACTGACCATTATGTGAAGTTAAAAATTCTTTAAAATGCAGTTTTAAAGGACTTAAAAGCCAACACCTCCACCCCAAATGCCCAACCACAAGCACTTACGCTTTCTCAGTTTTTAACAATTTGTCACAAGCAGGGCAGTACAGACCATCAACAAATTCAGCTTCTTCAGCTTCATCATTCAGTTTGTCTGAAGAGATCAACGGGGATCAGAGAGACAAAGTCAGATGAGTAATTTTTGAACAAGCTGCTCTTTAAGCCCCAGAAAATAGTCACAGCACTGACATTCAATTTCTCTAGTACTACTGACACACAGACAGATCAAGATCACCTCACCAAATCAGACATTAGTATAAATTAACAGCTGCAGCTTGCTCAAAGGAAAACACCAGTGAGGAACAGACTCTAGCCCAGCACCCTCAGAGGGAGGCAGTGAGTTGCATCACAGTCAGAACTGTGAATCTGAGGCTCTAAGTGAGCCACACTCAGACTGCAGTGACTCAGTATACATCACCTCCCCACACACCATACCTTCAATGCCTTTTGTCTCCTGTTCTTCTAATTCATCTTCACCACCTGATCCATCTCCAAATTCCTTTTCATATTGTGCCTCCATCTCTTGCAGTTCTCTCTCCAGATCTGACATAGTTATCCAGCTCTGCTCTTTGTACTGCTCAGCAAGTCTGCAAGCAGAATAATACAGTAACTTCTACACTGTGTCTGTGAGATGGGAACTACAGGAACAGTGTTACTTAAAGGTAACTTCTACTTAAAGATAACTGCTCCTCTTGGGCATTTCAGGAGGAAAGTTCTGAACCTATAATGATGGAGCAAACTAGTGGAATTCTGAGCAATCTGAGTTCATTTATGATGTCAATGGGCACCTCTACGCTGCAAGCAGGGATATTAACACAGGTGGATCCTGGTTGAATTTCAGGCAGAAAGTGCTGCGCAGAATGGTCAGTATCAAGCTGACAGCAGGGAAGTCAGCTCAATCCTGCTCTAAGATCCAAACTCACAAACAACATCGGAAAACGAAATCCACAAGCACATTACTCCTGGATCGTGCGCTATGGGAATGTACCAGCTCAGTTTTCCCAATCTAAGTGTGCCCCAACTTATCAAATAGGGCATTACAGGACAGCTGAATTTTGCTCCAGCTGGCCTCTGGCCTCAGAATTATCAAGCCACCTGTCAGTAAATGCATAATTCTTCTTTATTGTCCAAGGGAGAAAGTATATATGTATATATATAAAAACAGTACATAATATACTCCATATATGTTATTACATAATTTTAATCAATATGCCATTATTTTGCAAGTGCACTCTTACTAAGAATTTAAGCTCCTCCCTCGTATGTGCAGGCAAACAGTTCTTCCAGTTGAAAAAATAAATTGTGGCTATACTCAGGAGACCACCTCTTCCTCTTTGGAGAAAAAAAGCATCAGATACTGCATTTAGTCCAATGAAAGGGTCCTTTCTAAAAGTTAAAAGGAAAGGCAAAGCTAAGCTCATTTTCCCCTCTTTCTTTTTAGCAGGTACAGCTCCAAGCAGATGAAGGTGATCTAAGTCCAGGTTGTTATAGTCCTGTTTGCCCTTATTCTAAAACTTACATTCTTTTTTCTTTAAAGAAACAAAGACAGCTATTAAATTTTACTTCCCCAGCTAAATAAAAGCACACTGGGTTCTGTGTTATTACAGCCATTTACTCACAGCACCCAGATAACCATTCCCCACTTATCTTAGATCTCTACAAGTCAGTACAATGCAGAAAGCTGAGTTTTGAACAGCTCAAGACTTGAGACCAAAATTAATACCTAATATTTTCAAGGATGTTTAAAAGAGTAAGTGGAGCTACTATTAGAATCTACGTCTATACTATATCCTCACGGTTTCTCCAAGTTAAAAAGCAAAGATTTGTTCCACATGTACATACTTGGCTTGTTTGAGCTTCTGTTGCCTCCGAAATTGCTCTGCTTTCCTAGTTTTTTCTGCATTTTGTTCTTCTACAAGTTTTCTGTGAGCCTGTACTCTTTTATCCCTTTTACGAATAAAGGCTACAAGCTGACGGATCAGTTCATTCCTCTCTTTCCTTGCTTTCTCTCTCGTTTTCTTGTTCTCTTTTTCCATAGCTCGTTTCTCCCAGCGGTTTGAGGCTTGTCGTGTATCATACTCTTCTTTCCAAGCGAAGTTTTTCTGAGTACAAAAACTCTGCCAATATGCATAGAAAGGGTGGACTACCTGTAAGAAAAAAACAAAACTAAGCCGCTTGTTTAGGAGGGGACACAAAAATCATACAAATAATTCAGGACTTTTGTAACAGTTTTGTTCTGAACTTCTATACAGGCCACAGTTTTGCCTCAGAGCAATGAAGGTTTAGAGAAACTTCTAACATCATCCTTGAAGTTTGAAAGTGCGTCAATTCAACAAACTTCTCTAAACTATTACAAACTGCAACTTCTAAAAATATCCCCCTGTAGGACTGGATCACGCTGACACTAGTGTCTGTTGGGGTCCCTCCCCCTGCCATGGAGCCCTGGGAGAGGGGCCCTGGGGGGGAGACACGGGGTCTCCCTGCCCCTGGTCAGTCTCATTCCCCATTGGTTGTTTTGTGTTCCCCGGGGTGGCCAAGGACCCTCGGGTCCCGTGACTGCGGGGTTCCTGAGCTGAGCCCCGGCCATGCAGCTGGAGAAATAAACATCTCTGAAACATCTACCACGAATCTGTCCATATATACTTCGTTTCCACGGGACTCCTGGTTTGAAATATGCTTGTTGCAGTAATCCCTGCTGCAACAAGTGTCCTGTTACTTAGCTGTGCTATATTTCTCCTGTCAAACTGAAAAGCACAATCAGAATCAGACATGCTGCCTGCAAGCTGGTACTTGCACAGACTGCCTACGAACCTCCACACTAAACCACATGAGAGGTCAGCCATACATTTGCACAGCATAAAAAGAGCAGCAAAATAAATACATAATGCTATTTCTTCCCTGTATATTGTCTGCTTCCTGAGCAAGACAGAAATGAATAGCCCTTGATGATACAACAGCAAGGAGCCGTGACTTCTACAGTTTAACAAGGGGCTATGTGAAGAAACATTTACTCCTGTTTTGTCAGTAAACTAATGACTGTCAGTTAAAATTATGCCCCCTAGCTTTCGCATTAAAAGAAAAAGTAAGTGATCGTTATTTATTCTCCTCTCTTTTCCTATTCATGAGTAAATGCTGGACTAAGAATATGGCATCATAATCACTTTGGGTTTGTTCTTTATTTCTCTCCAAATAATTATTATCCTTCTGCATTTTGTATATTTAGCCATCATGATATGCCCAAACTCCCTTCTTACACTACTTGCCCCATCAATCTTCCTTTTTACTACTCACTCCTATATTCCCTACTGCTCATATTTTAGGATACCTCACAGAAGTATTTAACCTAATGGTTTGATATGTTTTCTTCTAGTGAGTCGTCTTCTCCTTCTGCCATTTTTTGTTCACAGGAACTACAACTATCAATTTTTATTCAGAGGAACAACACAACACTAACTTCCAGCAGCCTATCTACATGCAAAATTCATGGCTGTGGCTTCTAGCAGGTAAGTCACTACAGTTTTTCTCTGCTATCACAAAAAATAACCAATAAATCAAATAACCAATATTTCCTCCAATAACTTAAGTAAGATGAGACTAACTACCTCAGATTTCTGCTGCAGAAGAGGATACTTCTGTGCAAAAGGATGCACACCTATCAACTGATAACAGGGATCATCCTCCCCTTCATCAGATGTGTAAGTTGAGAGTCTCCCCATTCTCAACAGCTACCTTAACAAGCCGCCCATCTCTGGCATTCCCCAGCAGCCTGTAGAGCAGCCACTGCTTAACTCCCAGGTGGATTTTGTTTTGCCTGCTACTCATACTTGGAGCTGATCACTTTTTCTGCACCTAATTGACCTACAAGTGTTCTCTTCCCATGAAGGCTTGTGAACTCATGGCCTTACGAATATCTTTCCTGGCTACCTGGCACTGATCACGCTGCCTCTCAAGCTTCTTGTGAATTCACAGAGTAGACCAAACCAGAGACTATTCACATCACAGATTTTGAAGCCTTTGTAGAGTTTTTGTAGCTCCCTTCTAAAACTCTTTTCCCATTATATTCCTACTGTGTAGAAAAGTGAGCACTGCAGTGCTGGAATCCTCTGACAGTGTTCTCTCTTCGTCTGAATATAAGACAAGGAAAATTACCGCTCTATAAACAGAGGCTATTTCATATAAAATATCCCTATGAATCCCTAGGGGGGGGGAAAAGTGAGCACTCTGCTTCCAGAACAGCGTGAACAAGGCAGATGTCAAAGCATGTTGGTGCTAGAATTCCAGCCCTTTTTTGCAGTTACTAATTGAGGTAAGCATTAACTAAGCACTATTTTGAGTATATAATCATATTTATCCCATGGCCTCAAAGCAAGCAGTTTTCAAAAGATGCTTCAAGATAACTACATTAAAAGACAGATTTTAGCTGGTTCAGAGATACTATATTTTCCCTGGGAAAGATTTCCACTTATTAATCCATCCTGTAACTTTTCCCTGCCTCCAAACACCAGTTCTGGCACTTCTTAAGAAGTTTGATTTCTAACTTTTGTTTCCAACTCCAGCCAAGTTTTGTACCACTGAAGCTACTAACTTTTAAAGGATGTATCAATTTAAATTTCATAAATAATTAGCCATACAGAGAAGGTGACAGCGAGAAGTACCAGACTAGAAGCAACATTTGAGTGCACTTCATACTGTGCAGTTATTCCCTAGGGAAAGTGTTATTACCTCATTATTTAATTTCGACACAGACATACTGGTAACTTAAAAAAAAAAATCCTAATTCTGATAGTTTATAACAAATAGTTGGCAAACCAGGTGACAAGAATTCAAGTCATACAAGTCCCCATACACTTTCTTTTCTTGCTTCACAGAGGAAAGCATGCAATGTTTTCTGACTCAAATCTGACTACAGGCTAACTGCGGATGACAGTGCTATCATAGTGGAAGCTCACACTGCAGATCAACACCACATCTATTTTCTAAAGGCTGTGCTATGCACTAAGTGCTATGCAGTTTTCCTATAGGAGGCAAGATACTACATGTTATTGGAAAAAAAAATTAGCTCAATACCCCTTTCTGTAATGTAAGTTGTGTTAAACACTGGTAAACTACTCTCATCAGAAAGCAAAGAAAACATCCATTATTTTGCTTTATAGGTCTTGCGCTACACTTAAGTTCCACTGGCATAATTGATGGTTAGCCCTGTGAAGTATCTGTCTGACAACTCACCCTATAGGCCTGGCTAATTCTATAGTCCAACAGGAAATACCAATTTTAATTCAGCTAAATATTATGAATCAGAGCACTTCCTTTACAGTAATGGTCTACAACAGCAGAAGATAACCACAGTTACATGGGTTTGTATGCACCTCAGAGATCAGCAGGAGCCTTTCCTCTGGGACAAAGTAATGGTTTAACTCCATTACCTTCAGCTCCGTTTTACTTGCCCTTACCGTATCATAGTCACTATGGGAATATCCAAACATAGGGAATTCTTCAATATCTTCCTGGGTCATATATTCCAACTCTTCCTTCGCAATCTTCTCAAAAACTTGTCGATAGACTGTAAAGAATCCCTGAAATCAATCAATCAATCAATCAATCAGTCTTTTGCACAGCTCAATAATAGATGTACAAATGCTTGGGTGCAGTCGTGTATTTTAGAGAAACGTTGCTACTCTGCAAGAGCAACTCAAAACCTGGGTAAAGGCTGTGTAAGCACTTGCTGTAGGTACAAGACCCTTCTTAACAAAGTTCCACTATCTCTCCTGCCTTTTATTTTCGCCTCCTTCACACCATCTCTGTCTATCTCACACCTGTAGTCAAATACAAATTTCAAAAAAGTTTCCACATACTGGAGATGGCGATAAGTTTCTAATTACACGGGATCAAGTTTTGTGAAAGTTCCAGATATAAAATTCACTGTTAAATATCCTATCTTTTTCTAAATGAATATGTTACTGAGTCCTAGTACAGTAACACAAAGACAGGTAAGTATTTTCTCTGGCAGAGGTTCTTCTAATCACCTGGAGCTTTTCCATATATGGTGAGTATTTTAAAATCTAACAGGGAATTGTAAATGCCAATAGGGAATTCAATTATACACACCTTCCTCAACGACTGTTGTTACATTGCTTTTCTGTAATTTTAAGTGTTCTAGCTTGATAAAGTATTTCTAAATAAACAGATGGTATCGCAAAGCCGTGGAATGCTTCACTGTAAAGGATAAATAAACAATACACACATATCTGTAGTTGTATGGTATAGCTGGATGTTATGATCAATTAACTGTTGGACAATATGCAGGAATTAAAGCTTCCCTATACATCTAGAGTAAGTTTTGTCTTAGATTAGTATAAGCTGTGCTAACAATTCTACATATAACTTAAACACAAAACAGATGCCAACACTTATAATGGAATTTAAACTGATTCATTAAAGACTAATTGATTCATTACCTTTTCATCATCCCCATATCCAGAGTAACAGCTAACAGTGAAGTAGTGCAGCAGATCCAAGCTATCATCCTGATAGTCTCCATCAACTCCCCCTTTCAGCAGAGCCTCCCTGTGATTATCATACCTGGAAAAAATTCACAGCATCACGGATGTAGAGACACAGAACACTCCTCAGTGCTCATAAATAACACAGTACACCTACCTCATCACTGTATAGCTTAACCCACTGTCTGTAATTTGTTCCTCACATCCAAAGTCTTCAGAGAGAAAAGCATGACAGACTCAGTAAATATTCTCTCTTGAACTTTAATTTACTTAGTATTACTTTATCTGCAATATCTATAGCAGCAATTCCTCAACAGCCACCTACCAAACAATCACATTTGAGCAAGATGCCTCAACAAACTTCCAGAAATGGGTAGGGCATTATTTAAATCACCCAGTACTTGCACACACTCAAAAAAGGCCCAAATCATACACTAGCACATAAAAACTGAGAAACAGTCCTGTATTTTCAAGGAGGGCAAACTCAGTACAGGCAGCTTTGGTCGCATAATTTGGGAGATGTTTCCCCCAGCCCACGTGAAAAACAAGCTTCAGCCCATGTGAAAAACAAGCTACACAGAACATTCAGAGCAGCAATCCCTTAGAGATGCGTGTGTGTGTATTTCACATTAGGACTGAACACCTGTATGCACTGCCCAAGGCCTAAGGCTGACCAGAGCTGCCGTGCAAGGTGCCCCGTGCTCGGGGAGGAGCACCAGGCCAAGCCTGGCTGTTCGCGGGGCGCTCCTCGGGGCCCAGCACGCCACCAGCTCCCGGCACACCACGAGGAAGGTGAGCGTGCGGAGCTGTGCCTCTCCAAAGGGCTGCATGGCTCTCAACTCCTACAAAGCCTAAGCCAAGCAGGCTGCTCCTGCCCACGGATGCCCGCGCTGACTTGCAGCGAGGCCCAGGAGCAGGACAAGCCCCGGCAGAGCCAGGGCTAATACAGCCTCTGCCAGGCCAAGCGCTGCTCACCAGGCCCGTTCCTGTGGGTCGCTGAGCACGTCGTACGCCGCCTGGATCAACTTGAACTGCTCCGCTGCCTCCTCCGCGTTCTCGAGGTTTTTATCTGCAGGACAATTTAACGAAACCGTGTCAGCGGCGGTAAGGCTCGGCGGCAGCAGCCGCCCCGCCGCCCCCGGCACCGAGCCAGGCGACAGCGCGGTGCCCCCGCGCCGCGCGGGGCCGGGGCCGCGGCCGGGCCCGGGCCGTACCCGGGTGCCAGCGCAGCGCCAGCCGGCGGTACGCCCGCTTCAGCTCCTCCTCGGCGGCGTCCCGCCTCACGCCCAGCACCTCGTAGTGGCACTTCATGGCGATGGCGGCGGCGGCAGCCGGCGGGCTGGGGCGGGGCGGGGACACCGGGACACCGGGCACCGCCGCCCCGCGCCGGGAGGAGCGAGGCCGGCAGCGGGAGGAGCGAGGCGGGAGGGGAGGGACCTGCGGGGCGGTGTCACCCGGCTGTCGGCAGCATGCTGGGGACGCTTCTCCCCGGCCCGCGGCCGGGTTTGGGCGCTGCAGTCACGCGGTGTCAGATTAACGGGATGCCTTGTCCTGGAATTCACAGAATCAATGAGGATGGAAAAGATCTCCGAGATCATCGAGTCCAACTTGTGACCCAACACCACCATGTCAACGAGACCATGGCACTGAGTGCCGCGTACAGACTTTTCTTTAACACCTTCAGGGACGGTGACTCCACCTCCCTGGGCAGCCCATTGCAGTGTCTAATCGCCCTTTCTGTGAAGAAATTACTGCTAATGTCCAACCTAGACCTCCCCTGGCACGGCTTAAGGCCATGTGTTCTTGTCCTATTGCCAGTTGCCTCACAGAAAAGGTTGACACCAACCTGGTCACACCTTCCTTTCAGGGAGTTGTAGAGAGCATTAAGATCTCCCCCGAGTTTTCTCTTCTCCAGGGTAAATACTCCTGCTCCTCTTAAAACCTGTGCTCCAGGCTTTTTTGTGCTTCACAGCTTGGTTTCCCTTTTCTGGACTTGCTCCAGCGCCTCAAAGTCCTTCCTGAACTGAGGAGCCCAGACCTGAACACAGGACTCAAGGTGTGACCTCACCAGTGCCAAGCACAAGGGGAAAATCACTTCCTTAGTCCTGCTGGCCACACTGTTTCTGAAACAGATATTTCTGATTCCTGTGGGTGCTGAGGAGCTCAGAGGCACAACCAGCAGCACACATTCCCAAGGTAGCTTTTTTTTAAATATCTGTGCTCTTCAGAGGTCTTAGGGTTGGTCAAAGCCGCTTTCCTTCTCTAGGTCAGGTGTGTATCAGTGGACAGTATGCAAATGGAGCTTCAGATCAGACAGTAAGATCTGGAGGTCCTGATCTCTTTCTGATCCAAAGATGGCAAGTTGAACATGAATCAGCAGTACCCTGGCAGCCAGGAGAGCCAACCCTGTCCTGCGGGGCATCAGGCACAGCACTGACAGCCAGGCAAGGGAAGGGATTGTCCCGCTGTGTTCTGCAGTGGGGCGGCGTCACCTCGAGTGCTGGGGGCACCTCAACATCAGAAGGATATAAAGCTATTGGAGAGTATCAGGAGGAGGGCAGCTTGGATGGAGAGAGGTCTGGAGGGCAAGACTTGGGAGCAGCTGAGGCCGCACAGCTGAGGCCACACAGCTTATTGGAGAAGGCTGAGAGGGGACCTCACTGCAGTGTACACCTTTGTCACAGGACGTCTTGGCTGGAATAGAGTTAATTTTCTTCACAGTAGCAGATACGCAGCCGTGGTTTGGATTTGGATTTAATAACAGAAATGTTTGTTTTTATTATTGCTGAGCAGGGCTCAGAGTTATAGCCATTTTTACTTTTCACCCACCCACCAGGGAGGGGTACACAAGAAACTGCGAGGGGACAGAGCCAGGACAGCCAATCCCAACGGACTGCAGGGCTATCCCACACAACATGGCACCATGCTCAGCATACAAAGCTGGAGAATGAAAGAAGAAAACATTCAGAGTGACACATTTGTCTTCCTGGGTCACTATTACATATGATGGAACCCAGCTTTCCTGGGAGCTGAATACCTGCCTGCCCCTCAGGACATAGTAGATAAATTCCTTGTTTTGCTTTGCTTCTGTGCACAGCTTTTGCTTTACCTATTAAATAGTCTTTATCTCAACTCTCAAGCTTTCACTTTTATCCTTCCAATTCTCTTCCCCACCCCACCAGGGGAGAGTAAACAGACAACTCTCTGGGGGTGAGTTGGCAGCTGAGGTTAAACCACAAGTGTGCCAGGGAAAGTTCCAGTTGGACACCAAGGTTCTTCATGCAGAGGGTGGTCGGTTCCCAGGGAAGTAGTCATGGCACCAAGCCTGTCAAGAGTAAATGAGGGTCTGGATGATGACCTTAGTCATATGGTTTAGTGTTGCACAGTTCGGCAAGGAGTTAAGTTGGACTCGATACTAATGGGGGTCCTTTCCAACTCAACTGCGACTACACATTAGGCTGCATGAATTGAGCACATGCCTGTATTCACCAGTCTTTCTTTCCAATCCTACGGCACACAGACCACTTTTTGCAGAAGTCATACTGGATTTCCCTTGCCCTGCTGGGTGGAGTGATATTTGGAGCTTAAAAGGTCAGCTTCCTCTTGAGCCAGTTGTGTCTTTTCAGCATTAAGACACTGGAAATTGAAACAAAGGAATCAAATAGAAATAGGGCATGAGCAACACTTTGGAACTCAAGAAAGTTTGAGGGAGTGCACAGGGAGACACAACTAGTCAGTAGAAGAACCACGTCATGAGGTCAGGAACTGTGAACTAGGTTAAAGGCATGTAATAAAGAAATAGACCCAGAGAGGTCTGTAACTACTCATTAATAGTCTACTACTACATCAGTAAAGAAATGTTTCTTGGAATCAGACTATAGACATTAGGAAAAATTCTCTCCTGTGAGGTGGTGATGCACTGGAACAGGCTGTCCAGAGCAGCTGTGGATGACCCGTCCCTGGAAGTGTTTAAGGCCAGGTTGAATGGGATGCCACGTTATTTCTCAAAACCCAGAAGACAATAAAAGAATGCAAACTCAATCTTTATAAAGAAATGTGTGTTTTGTTTACTTAAAAATTGAAGTTCAGACATGTTTGTCTGTACAATGTAAATTCAAATATTTACAATATTCGGTCAATATTGTATCAAGTTTCATCCCTTGTAACATCTATGCAGATCCTTCAGTTCTGAATAGCTTTTTTTGCTTCTTCCTCTGAATTTTGCGTAGCTTCTTCTTATCTTTAACAATTGGCTTTGCCTCTGGTTTCACAAGCTGAATTTCCACTGGCTTCTCCTCAGCTGGAGTTTCAAAGACCACTTCGGTAGGATCTTCTTCAACAAGGACCTTAGTCCCTTTTTTCTTAATCTTTTGCACTTCTTTGACTTGCTGCTTTTCTCTAAATTTAGCAGCCACTGACAATCTTACCAGCCGGCGATGCTATAAAAATAAGAATTTAAATTTCATCATGTTTCAAATAAGCAAGATGGAAAAAATCTGGTATTAAAGAAATACATGGTAATTTCTCTGCTTAATGGTCAAGACCCTCAGAGTAGAGCCATCTTTCCAGTGACAATGACTTCTGCATACACCTAATGACTACAAAACTACTCTGTTCACAAACTGTCATCAGTTTAGGGCTACAAAGGGTCATGGGAAAAGGCATACTGTGCTCCTGCACAGACTGACTGCAAGATTGTTTCAAATTAGTTGCTAAATGAAAAAGAAAACAAAGAGCTGCTTACCATATTTGGGGACTGGTAATGAGGATTTTCATACAGAGTTGGTCCTCCAAAGCTACCTTGGAAGATTTTTATGAGGTTCAGGACAAAACGAGGCCCAATTTCTACTAGAGATGCATCTTCTTCTATTATCTGCAATAAAAAGAAAACTTTCTCCATTTCTCATTGATTGAATCAAATTGTAGGCACCTTGCATATATAGTAATACACAACTGAATTTAAGTCTCTGATACAATACCTGATTAGCTAGATTTGTATAAACCCAGTTCTCTACATAAAGCAGTTGTCTGAAATTCAAGCAAGCTTTTGGACTACTTGGTACTTGTAAATTCCTTCTACAGAAAGTAAGCTCTAGATCACTTTGGGTTGAAGCAGCAATTTAGATTAGAAGGCACAGTTTAGGCCTTGTGTAGCATGTCCTGCTACCAAGACATCCCTCAAAGAATCACAGCTCATTGAATGCAAATCGACTGAACCAGATCTCTTCAGAGATATGGGAGAAGGTAAGTCATTTCAGGACACTGAATCTGCAAGCACTAAGGGCTGGCGTATTCTGGTAACAATACTGATGATTCTCCTCATTTTATTTTGATTAATGGATTTGATATGAAATTACTCCACTGAGCTCCTTCTGAAGAGCTAAGAGAGAACACTTACCTGGTAATTGCGAAACCAGATCCTTTCGTCAGTGATGGTGAAGGTGAAGACATGATCGACAAAAGGCTGGCTTTTGGGGTGGTACTGTGGTGTACTAAATATCTGTAATAAAAGGCAGTATTTCTGAATATTAGTAATATAAGAGGTCAAACATAAATGGCTTATTTTAAATTCATTTCAATTTTCTAAGATTCCAAACCTAAGTAACGTTTCATAACCCAAAATTTAAGTGTCACAGTCATGTTAAGAATATGATCCCAATCCTTTGTGACCTTTTCAAAGTTCAGAAGTGTAAAACTGCTACTTGAAAAAAACATTTTCGATTTTTAAGTATGTTGCCAAAATACATTTCCAGTGAAGAAACACCAGGCAGAACTAGAGACTGACCTGAATAAACAATTCTTTAAGGAGGGCATAATGTGGCTCCTGGTCAAATATCTACAAAGAATAAAAACGCAATTTTACATACAAGGCTAAATGCAATAGTCATGCAAAGAGAATAAAAACATACTCAATAAAATAAAATCTGTACTTACTGGATCAAAAGACAAAAGGGGTCTTGAACCCCTTAGGCAATTTCCTGTCATCTTCAATTCAGCCAGTGTGTGAACTACAGTTGATTTAAAAAAAAAAAAAGTTATTACTTACAGAAAACTGTTCAGACAAAATAGCAAGAGTACAAACACAATAATGTCAACCAGCTTACCATTCTGCACCAAGAATTTAGCAGATGGTCCCTGTGGTGTGTTTGAAAGCCTGCAGAGGACAGGTGGCAGGGAAGAGAGAAAAGAATAACATTAACAGCAGCCAGAAGATGTGCTAGATTTCCACACCACACCCCAACCAGTTATTTCTGCACTGAAGTAGTTCCTGTCACTTTTACAGCCATACTGAGTTCCTTTAACATGCTCATAAACACTTGCTTTCTAAATAATTTTGTAAAATGCTTCTGCAAATAGTCTCCAAAAGCTGGTCATGCACTATCCACAGAAGTGCAATATTAGAACAGATTTAACTAAGCAGCACTATTTCATGCATTTTCACTATTACAGTAGGAAACTTCAACTAGAACTGAAGCATCTGCAGCTATAAACAGAAATGTAACAAAACATAACATTTCCTTACCACATGTAGAGATCCTGTTTCTTTTTGGCTTCAAAGAAGATGCACTTATTGCAGTTTTTCATTTCACACACCTACACAAGACACATAAGATTAGCTGTTTACAAACATTCTGAAGACATTTTTGAAAACTTTCCACCTTCATCTCTAATATTTTCTCCTCTCCAAAATGCAAGTTCAAAAGCGAAGATCTTGTCTTATTAAGTGACACCTACTGATCCCCAAATTTCAGCCATTTAAAAAAAAAATCTCACATATTTACTCTAAGGAGTAATAACTTCATTAAAATGACAAACAACCTGATAGGAACAACCTCTCCAGGGTACAAACACAAGAACAGGAGCTGAGACATTAGGTTCTAGGTTCAGAACTACCAACGCCTTTCTACTTATGGGCTGGCTGCCTATCTGTGTCCTGAATTGTTCAAGTATAAGCTGCACTATACCTTTCACCTATACAGAAAAGCACATCATGCTTTATTTCTTCATGATGGTAATCTTTATCTAATTAAAAGTTTCGTTCTGGTTTTATTAAACAAAAGTCAACTTTCTGTTTAAACACAAGTGCTTTCTGAATATCAGTAATTTTTACCTATGAAATTGCACAACTCCCCTAACTAGTGTGACATCCTTTGAACTTGATTGCCCTTTTCCCTTGCACACTGAATTTCCGTAGAAGATAAAATAAAGAAACACTAGATAAATCCTTGATTACCTCATTGATCACAAATAACTGGTCTTTACGGTCCATTTTAGTATCTGGAAGACAAAACCAACATTTACAAGGCTGGAAAACAAGAAATGCTTTTAACAGTCAGTCCTCTTGCTAAAAGTTGACTAGTTTATAAATGAAATTTAATTATCAATTTGTTTCTGTCGTATTATGGAATAAATAAACACAGCACCAAAACTAACTGTGCAGGTTCAGGACTGATGCCTTAGGATTCATTTCCCAGAAAATATTATGATACAACAACAACTGCTGTACTTGTTGGCTCAAAATGGGTTTGTTTGTTTAACATACAAGTTTCATCAAAACTCTTCTGTACCACATTTAAAAAAAAATAAAAGAAGAGGTTGTTAGCACCTCTTGGCTTAAAAGTATTCTTGAAATATAAGTCAGGAATGATGTTTAACCCCCACCTGCTTTAGAGTGAGGCATCAATGTTCTTAAGTCTTGCATTAGGTGTCTTGTTCTGAAATTAATTCCACGAGAGGAGAATATCAGCACTCGCTCTTTGTTTTTCCATTTGCCCTGTTAAAGAGACACAACAATTATGTGGGAAGCTTCTAGCCTTAATACTGTTATAACAGAGGAAAAAAAAAATAGGTTTGGACCGTAAATACAGAAAGATACAGCAAGAACCCTTGTTTTTATCTGCCCACCCAGACAGAACCACTGTCTCAGCAAGGGTGGAGACTTCCCTACAGAATGGAAGCACACTGCCTTTACAGGAGGAACCGTCCTCATCCCGGTCGAGTGTGCTCCCAGGCACAGCCTTTCACTCCCACCGAAGTACTAAAAAGCCACGTGCATCACTTATTCTCCTGCAAAATGGGCTCAGGCACAATTCCAGAGCACAACCCAGCTTTTACTGCCGGTAAGCACATTGCAAAATCTTTGTGTTTACACGCGGTACTTTCCGTTTTTCTTACAAGCATTACCGAAACCTTCTCCGGATGATTCTTAAATGGAACAGGCACAATTTCCATATATCCTCTGTATACAAAAGAATTGCCCAACTCTTTCAAACACTTCTAAGACTGAAGTAACACATCTTATTGGCATCGACCAGAACAGAATTCGCGTATTCTCACGGAAACAACGCACCGCCAGGTATACTTTTACTTGTGCTGGGACTATAAAAGATTACGAATAAACCTCTCTGCCTCGGCTTAGCAGCCGTGTTCCCTCAGACAGCCCGAGCCCCGGCGCGGCGGGGAGGCCGGACCCCGGGCGGAGCGGCGGTACCTGGGACACGGGCGGCGGGATGCTGTATTCCTGCGGCGGGACGCTGCGCTCCCGCGGGCCGCCCTCCGGCACCGCCTCGCCCGCGCTCGCGGCGCTCCTGGCGCGCTTCGCCTTCCCCGCGGCCAGCGCTCCACGCTTTCTCTTGGCCGCCATCCGGCCCCACGCCATCCCGTGCCCGCTGCTCGCGTGCTCCACTTCCCGGGTCACATTTCCTGTGTCACATTTCCTGTGCTCGCGGCTGTGTGATCTCACTTCCTGCGCTCGCTTTCCCTGTGCTCGCGTTCCGGTTCTTGTGCTCCCGCCTGCTGTGTTCGCCGTCCGGCCGCGCTCCCGCTGTCCGGCCATGCCGTTCTCGGCGCCGCCGCCCGCCAGCGGCGAGCGCTACGTGCTGTCCGCCAGCCTGGACAATGCCCGGCACCTATCCAGCCTCCTGCGGGCCGTGCACTTCCAGGACCACGCCACCTGCTTCGCCACGGCCAGCGGGCTGCGCGTGACGGTGGAGGATGCCAAGTGCATCCAGGCCAACGCCTTCATCCAGGTACGGGCACGTCAGCGCGGGGGAGGGCACCGCTGCTAGAGACCTTGCGCAGGCCCCGGTTACCGCCCGTGTCGGAAAGACAAGGAGCCACTGGGCTGGGTCCAGCGGAGGCCACAAAGATTATTGAGGGACTGGAGCATCTCTGTTATGAGGAGAGGCTGCAGGAGCTGGGCCTGTTCAGTCTGGAGAAGAGCAGACTGAGAGGGGATCTCATTAATGCATATAAATACCTCAAGATGGGTGCCAAAAATTTCGTGCCAGACCCCTTTCAGTGGTGTCCAGTGACAGAAAGAGGAGCAATGGCCATAAACTGAAACACAGGAAATTCTACCTCAGCATGAGGAAGAACGTCTTTGCATTGAAGGTGTCAGAGCACTGGAACATCTGCCAGGGCAGATCTCTCTCTGGAGACATTCAGACCCCACCTGGATGCATTCCTGTGTCACCTGCTCCTGGCAGGGGGGTTGGACTGGATGGCCTCCGGAGGTCCCTTCCAGCCCTAACAATTCCGTGATTCTGTGTTGACCTGCAGAGAAAGGAAGACCTTGCTGGACCAAGGCAGGGGTGTGTGAGCTGATGTGGAGGAAGGGCCGTGGTGAGGCTGCCCTTATTTATGGGTGTTCATACTGGAATTCCAAACCCTGCACCCCATACATCTCTGCACACCTGGCAGTGTGGTGGGCTTGTGCCCTTGTTTGATGTGCTGGTGCCTGCCAAACCCACGGTTCCTTCTGGCCATGCTGTGCTTAGTTGCACAAGCAAGCGCTCATAGTATCCATCTTTAAGTGTTTTTATATCTCATCCAAAAGCCAAAAGGTTGGATTTAGGTCACCTGTGAAAAACTACAGATTCACAGACACTTGATTGAAAATGGTTGTGCTATGCTCAAAGCACTCCAGGTTGATGTTTGCCCCTCTGGGCTGCCAGGAAAACATGAAATGGCTTTTCCAAAAGCAGCTCATGCCACCCTGCTTTATTTCTGAGATACCCTGTTCTTGCAGGTGCCAGAAAGCAGTGAGTGCCAGTGACAAACAGGATAGCATGAGCAGTTTACCCCCATCAGGCTAGTCAAAGGAAGCATTCGGCACATATTTCATAGTGGTGAACTCACTGTTCTGTTCTGACATACTTTTAGTATTGGGAATGTTTATTCATGCTCTGAGCAAGTGACACATTGTATAGTTCAATGAATGTTTCCAGCTCCAGAAGTAAGTGGCTTTAGGCTTTAACGTTTGTAGCTTGTGCTTGAACTGTAAAAGACAAGTGTTTAGGATTTCATGTTTATGCCATCCTGCCTTGTTTCAACTGTGACCTGATTGTGTTTTTTTAGTTTTGAGGATGAAGACCCATTTTTCTATAATCAGTGCTGTGCTGCATGTAGAAATCACTTTGTGTTGCATTGATTTCTGAAAGGGAAGCTCTGAAGTGCAAACCATAAAATAATTGCAGAAACTCCCCACTTTTTATCTCTTTACTTTCACTTACAGGCAGAAATTTTTCAGGAATTTTCTGTTCAGGAGGAATCGGTGATGTTCCGGATCAGTTTGTCTGTTCTTCTGGACTGCCTGACCATTTTTGGAACCAGCTCGATGCCAGGTGTGGTTCCCTGAATCCGTGAAAGGCTGTGTGGGTGCTGCAGGATGCACTGTGTACTCAGGCGGAGGGGAGTGATACCATGACAGCTTTTTGGGCAGTTCTACCCTTGCAGCTCTGTGTTGAACTCCTTGTTCCTCTGCAGTTTTGGTTGGGACTCACCAGATCTAAATCAACTGTACTAAAGAGTGCTGTGATTTTGGGAAAAGAGGTTCAGGTGGTGACAACCTGCTACAGGAAGGTGTGGCTGCAGCACAAGCTCGGCCGCGTAAACTTCAGTTTGGGTTGCACAAGTAGCAAGAGTAGTAAGGAAAGATGATGTGAGCCAGAGAAAGACAGAGGACCATGAAGATTTTTCCAATTCCTCTAAACTATATGTAGCGTGTCTTCATTGTCACAGCTGGCATTTCCTGTCTGGTGGGTGAAATTATTTGTTTACACACAGGTCATTTAATTTTGTTGCATAACCATTAGCACTTCAGAGGGTGTATAGAACGCTGCACTTTGAGGGCTTTAGTAGCATATTGGGAGGCTGGACCAAACACGGTGAATCAAATTGACCTGTGCCCCATGTGCCAGAAAAATGAGTTTTCTAAAATGATCAAAAATCCTAGCTATGCTATCTGCAGAACATGTATTTCATTCTCTTTTTCAGGAACATCAACCGCTCTTAGAATGTGTTACCGTGGGTATGGGTATCCCCTGATGCTGTTCTTGGAAGAAGGAGGAGTAGTAACAGTGTGCAAAATCAACACTCAAGAACCGGAGGAGTTGTTAGATTTTGATTTCTGCAGTACAAAGGTTGTTAATAAAATTATCCTGCAGTCGGAGGGACTACGAGAAGCATTTGCTGAACTGGATATGACCAGTGAAGTTCTGCAGATTACCATGTCTCCAGATAAACCCTACTTCAGGTACTAGAAACTGCTTTCAACTAAATGTTCCTGCTTGGCTTCCTTTGGTGAGGACTAGAAGTTTTCAGGGTGGAGAGAGGGGCACTATTTTAGAATACTGGTTCATTTCAGGAAGAATTGTGATGAGTATAGCGAATCACAGTATGTATTCTAATTAACATAGTAATGTGTTTTGTGAAACAGTCATCAAGATATGTACAATGACTAATTTTGATGAGTTTTTACAGAACTCTGATCAGGTATTTTGAGATGGTGCTTTTTGTCTTTCAGGTTATCCACTTTTGGAAATGCTGGAAGTGCACATCTAGACTACCCTAGGGACTCCGATTTGATGGAAGCATTCCACTGTAGCCAGACCCAGACAAACAGGTTAGAAAGTCTGTGACTTATTCCCTCTATGGCAGGTTGTGTGTTCTTGATGGGAAATTTAAAAGCTGTTTTTGCATTACCGTAACATTTATTTTATTAGTTGGGGGGGGCAAAAATACTCCCCATCTAATAAAAGTCTGTGTCTGTAATCAAAAGCTAAGTGCTGACAATGACATAATGTTGTTACCAGGTAAAGACCAAATAAGCGTGTTCCTAATTGGTTTTTATTTATTCTGTGGCTTTATTCATAACTAATGTCTCAGCTCCTCTTTGCACAATGTATTTTTTTCAGATTACTGTTTTTTCTCCTGCAGGTACAAGATTTCTTTGCTTAAACCATCCACAAAGGCACTGGCTTTGTCTTGTAAAGTGTCCATTCGAACAGATGCTCAAGGATTTCTTTCACTGCAGTATATGATTAGGAATGAAGATGGACAGATCTGTTTTGTGGAATACTATTGTTGCCCTGATGAGAACATCACTGAAGCAGAACTGTAGGTGTGTGTGCTGGCGGCTGTAATATATTTTTGGTTATATAAAATACTATATTTTTTTACAAAACTAAATGAAAGCTGTAAAGTTTGATAGAGTTAATACTGTCTTTATTTTTTAACTCTGGAATAAGAAAGCTGAAGACTTTCATTTTTCTTCGACTGCAAACATTTCTTAGCCTTGACTCAAACTGAAGCTGAAAAACAGAAAGGGGAGTTGATGTCCTATAGGCACTGCTTCCTGCACAGATGTTAAAGTACTGTTTGTGTAATACATTGATGCTTTTTACAGTGTTCTCCAAGAATTTCTGGTTTTGTTTTGTTTTTTTGTCTTTGGCTTCTAGTAAGCAATTACACAAGGGAAAATCTGAATACTAGCTGTATATTAGCCAGTTAACTTTCAGTGACTTAAAACCAAATTTCTCTTGAAAGAGGACAACGTTTTCTAACTGATGTCTCAATAGCAGCAGGTGGTTTCTTTCTGGCAAATGCTGACATGTTTTGTCAGTGAAGCCAGTAGGGTCCTCCTCATCTTGATTAATTCTTAATATAATTCCTTGGAGTTTCATCTGACACCAGTTTACCATTTTGTCTGCAAACTGTTGTTGAATTGGTAATTTGATATAGAAGCCTCATTACTCATAACTGTTCTGGCAACATCATTATTTTGGATCAGTAGTTAATTACACATCTGTGAGAATGCTCCAGCTGAAGTGTTTCTGTACGTTCCTGTCCCTGTTCCTACCCTGCTGCTCTCTACTAATGCTGCTAAGAATTGTAAGAGAGAAAAGTTTCATATTTAAAATTATTTGTGAAATTCATTTGCCTTCTCAGTAGCCTTTTTCAGCAACAGGAGTTGCTCCTAAACAGCAGCAGGGGAATATCTGCCTGTGTCCCATGGAGTGGTATATTCATATCTCTGCTGAAAATGGGGCTGACCTCATACTCATTGAAAAGGGAGTGTGGATCCTGGGCAGTTTTCTGCAGTGTCCCACCTTCAGAACAGAAGCTGAGTTGTGTTTAGGTCAAAAGTCCACTTGTCCTTTCACACCAGACAACCTGCTCAGAATAGGAAGTACCTGGGACCAGCCAGGCACTGGACTGGATGCAGAGTCTGCAAATCACACACAGAGACTGAGCTCTCCCTGCTGTGGGATGTGATCGAAGAGTCAGCAATCTTGCAGGTGTTTTCTACGGCCTCAGACTGTGGTCGAGTTTTATTGTTTGTCATATGAGGTCCTGCTTTGTTTTCTGTGGAAAACAGTGTGTTTGTATGTTACCAAGTTGATTGCTCCATTGTTCAACAGAAACCTTTGGGTTTATTTTGAGTTTAAAATGCTTTTGTGGATCATTTTTCACCTCTTGTTTATGTCAGCAAGAGTATACTTTTAAAATGCAAAGTCTTAGCCATTCACTTTTGTTGGTTTTTGTGCAAGTCATTCATTTATTGCAATAAAGTTTATGTTTGATAAAACATGAAAAATATTTGAACTACAAGGCTGAAATAGATACCTAATATTCTAAGATACTCTTATTTATTGGGTTTTTTTTCCAAATGTAAGTATTCAGTATGAATGAACTTCCTTCTAGCTTACTGTCTCAATTTCTTCAATCAAAAAATAAAAGAAGTTGTGGTCTCACTGGGAATTGTTAGTGTTATCCCTGACTACTGAGTGTTAAGGATGATTTACATAATCCCTAGGTGACGGGATAAAAGTGCAGTTGAGCACACCGCTTTCTTGGTGTCATTTATTTTAGAGTACCCAAGTTTCTTGTATTGTGTTCAGGAACTGTGGCTTAACATTTGAATTTTTATATAATTGCCTACAGATGTACTGTGTTACTTCTTGAAGTAGTACTTTTAATGATTTCTTCTGTAGCCTACCAACAGTGGTTATGGAAGTAATACCCTAAGAAGTCAGAACACCACAAAATACCAGAAAGTAACTTGCATTTCATAGTTGTTATGTATTACAGGCACGTATGGTTTGTGCAGGACTTAATGTCTGTACCCCAAATGGGCTGAGTCCCAGCCGAGACTCCCAGAATTGGGGACGTGCTTGTGCTCTTTTGCCTTCATGGATATGGTTGTAGGGGTACAAAAATGTGGGCTACAGACTTGTTGCTGAAAGACAGTGAATTGATTTAGGATCCATCTGTGAAGTATTCTATTATATTTCTGCCTTCCCACACAGTAAAATAAAAAGGGTGAAGAGGAGGATGCCTGAAAAGGCACTGTTTTGACCTAGTAAGCTACTTGAATTCTGCAGATTTCCACTTTTGGATTAAATTTAGCTTCCTGCCACACTGCATGGGATCCAGAACTCGGGTTGCTTTTACTACATTTTGTCTCTTGCTATTTAACAAGACTTTTCCCCTTGCAGAGTGCAGGAAACCTGCAGCAGAAGAAATGTTTAGTTCATGTTATTTCCCTTTAGTAGCATCACATAATAGGCTTGTCGTAACTCAGATTTTGCCCACCTGCTTCCTTTTAAAATGGTGCGTGGGAGTACTCGGAATTCTGGTCATGTAAACTAAACCAGTTCCTGGGGTGGGAGCTGTAACCAGTGCCTCCCACCCTGGTTCAGTGCAGCTGTGGTAGGTGCAGCCTGGCAGCTCTGATGGGCAGCACTGGGGGCTGTGGGCATCCCACATCCAGAGGCCACAAAACCAGCAAGTGATTTTCCCTGCAATTTTGATTTGTGCTTTCCAGAGTAAGAACTGACCTCATGCCTTCAAGAAGGCACTTCTTCAATTCTACCAGAAAACTACTGCCAGTAGGCCTTGAGTCCCCACCAGTCTTTGAAGATTCCAGAAGTCAAAATAATGCCTTTGGCTCCTGGTGCTGACAATCTTTATGCAACAAAACAACAGTGCTGGTGCTAATGTTATCTCCTGCCTCCCAACATGTTGAATTTTTGTGTCCCCTTGGCTTTCTACAAACATTTTGATCTGTAAAGCACAAAATTCTGTGGGGGGAGTTCAGTTCTGTACCTCTGTTTCAAAGTTAGTAATGGGAAAGACCTAGTTGTTTAATTTTTATTTACACATGGATTTATAAGGAAATAGTATTCTTGCATACTCGACTAGATGGGTCTTTAGTGAGGTTAGTGGAGCAGCTGGAAAAGTTGACATAAGCCATATGCTGTTTCCTGTAGGTGTCGGTTTTTAACTTCATTTTATAGCAGCTTGAAGAATCCAGCAAGTGGGTCTTACCAAAATAAATATGTAGAAACGGTGTACAGTAGCACTAAATAATGCTTTTGCTGAACAGTAGCATTAAAGAACACTAACATTAAACTGAACAAATACAGAATTATTTTTAAAATTCTGCTCTTACAGAATAGTCACTTGATGCCTTCCTGTTGAGATAAAAACTCATGTGAATCTCGCTTTGAGGGGGGCTAGGACTGCTTAGGTATAAATGGAAGTGACAACAGGTGGGTTCAGCCTCTTTCTGCCCTGCTACTGCCCTTAGCCGGGTCTGAGGACAACAGGGCGGTTCATTGGCATTGCTACAGCTAATTGCAAGGGCTCTTCCAGGCAGAGAGTGTTGGAGGGAGATGTAATCAGGTGTCCCGCACAGCTCTGATCTCTCTGGAGTAATAGACTCCCACAGAAGTGAGAAGTGGGCTTGAATGTCCTCCAGACTGTGAACGTCAATCTGTGCAAGCACTGGAGGAATGCATCCAAGGAAGTCTAGAAAGAGCTGCACTGTCCAGGAAGAGCTTCCCTTGTGTTACACCGTGTAAAATCTGGGCAAAGAGACAATGGGCATTTCACTCTCACTTTCACCCCCACGAGGTGGGGTAGTGGGTGGGGAGGCTATGTCTGTATGTGGGTTAAAAGTCTTAATGGAAAATTGAGCAGCCTCCTACCCCTTCCAGCTCAGATGGGACTATGGAGTCGACCGAAAAAGAGCAAGTGAGCAGAAAGCTGGAGGTCTTAGATAACAATCTGTCTGAACATATGTTAGGATTTTACCCCGTAAATGCCAGTGGAGTGCAGTAATGGGTTTGCAACTTAAGGGAGGGGTGGAGCGACTCCAACCAATTAGGCGCTTGCAACCCTAATCAACAAGAAAGGGGACTTAATCCATGAAACAGATAGCAGCTAACAAGCCCTAAGTTATGTCCAGGTGTTAGATAAATTCTTGGTAGGATTGCCTTGTTAAGGTTTGTGGCTTGACTTATTTCAATGATCTCATATCTAGGGGGAGGTTAAGAAAGTTTGGGAAGAAGGATGTACTATTGATAGCAGGTAGACACGAAGAATGCAGAACTTTAAGGCCAGAAGGACATTTGGCAGAACTCCCAAGATAAGGAAGAAACCAATAAAGCCAACTCAGCAACTGTGCTGAAACTGACTCCGACTGGGTAAAAAGAATTCCAGCAGAGAATTCATGGCAGACTGACTCATGGCCCACCATGTCAAAAGAAGATGAAGAGTGAGAGTGCGGACTAATTAGCATAAGAACTGAGGGAATCATTAACCGATAGGGTATAGAATACTAATTAACAAGAGAACTATGTACCTTGTAGCCCATGAACATTAATACCTATGTTTGCTAATGTTCAGGGATACATCTGCTGCAGGCAGCTGTGTTTGCGATCTGAATTCGCAATGCAGATTGGGCTCTGAGTGGGAGCCCAGAGAGACAAGAGGCCGTGAACTGCCAACCCTTTGATTAACAAAGGGCACAAAGCCCGGTGATACCAGCCAAGGTGGGTGGATACTGGGAGACACAGCTGGAGCCGGGAATTGCAGACATTTTGGATAATAAAAGAGATGAAGAGATGAAGCCAGGTGAATTGACACGGAGAGGGTGGCAGGAGCTGACCAGGAAAGGAAGAGCTACACTTGCACCTGGCTAGACAGTGAGGGTGTAAAAGTCCCCGGAGTTCCTTTTTGGGGGGTTCCTTCCTCGGAGGCATCAGCACGAGCTGGTTCTGTGTAACTGCGCCTGGAATAAACGGCTTTGTGGAATGAGACATCTGAGACTGCGATGGGAAAGCTGGGGTGGAACCAGCAAGGTAACCTGGTCTGACTGTGAGTGGGGTGAGTGGGGCGTCAGGGAGCCGCCTGCTGTGAAGGGGCTTTGGTCTCAGCCGTGAAAGTCTGGCCATTGGGATTGTGACTGCCAGAGAGGCTCAAGAATGGTCAGACTGGGGAGTTTCCTTAACACTAGAATGTATAAAAAGTTTTGATGGTTAGCGTGCTTGATTTGTGGAATGCCACTGAGCACCCAGGCTTGTGCAACTGGAATAAGTAATCAGTGTCTCTCTTGAGTGTGTAATTAGTGGCTTGTTGCACACCGGGTAACGAACTGATTTTTTCTAACAAGTTGGTCAGAGACTTGCACTCTCGTGATAAACCAAATAGTGGCATGGAACAGGTTCCGGAGGAGCTGGGGTATACCCAGGCTGCGACGGCAAGCAGTCACTCTCCGAAGCTGACCAAGGCTCCCGGAAAAGCTGCCAGAGAGGCACAGGCTGCACAGAGCTGTGCAGAGCTGCACGCCGTCCTCTTCTTCCATACTGCAACCCAGCCTAGGTGATCCAGCACGGCTCTAATTATGCAGATATTTGCAAGGGAACACGGTGCCAGACATCGACCAGCCAAAGCATCTGCGGGGAAACTGCCAGCCTGCCCCTCGCCGATCGTCGGACGGTGACACGATTTCCTTATGTGGCAGCAAGGGCAGGAATTTTAGAGACACTGAAAACCATACAGCCACCCTCAGGCCGTGCAGGGCTTCGGGACAGACCCGCTCCCAGACCCTCCGCACACGGGCAGGGGACAAGGCAGGAGCAGAACAACTAGGGAGCACATGCCGACCCCACCGGTGCCTTCCTCCAGGCGCCCGGCTCTGCAACATCTGTCCAGCTGTGCTCACACCCAGCTGTGGCCCCAGCAACTGCTGAACGCAGCGCTGGTTTTTTGGGAGCTGCACTATGAACACCAAGAATCCAGACAAACTATTTCTAGTAATGGGGCAGCGCAGACCTTTGTGCTTTGAGTTGTCAGTCCCCACAGTTTTCCAGCTGCGAGGGAGTCTCCAAGGGGAAGGAATGACAGGTTTCTTTCTCACGAATGTTTCGAGGTTTTTTTTATTTTTGTCTGGAAAAATGCAGTTTAATCCAGCACCCGCTTTGCTGCCCAGACTCTTCGGGGGATGACTCCTGGTGGGCAGCAGAGTGTTTACAGAGAAGCCAATGCATCCAAACATTTTTGGACAGGGCTTCTGATGTGCAGCAGGTGGGGACTGTTGCTGCCCTACGACAGGGAGTGCAGAAAGAGTGCTGTGGGCCCGAGCCCAGCCATCACTAAGGAGCACTTCGGTTAATCCCAAACGGAGGAGTGACTACAGCGGAGCAACAGCTTCCCTTACAGGCACACTGGTGTTTTGATGCAGGCAATGCCAGTCTCCTGAGGGTCACTGGGTGCAGGCACCAGCTGCAGCATCCCCGCTGGCAGGGTTAACAACAGCACACTGTAAGCACGCCAGGCCCAGCCAGGCAGGCAGGAGCAGACGGCCACCCGCGGAACAGGGGGAGACGGGCTTCAGCCCTGAGCTCCAGCCCTGAGCTCCTTGCAGGAGATGATGTCACTGAGATGTGCCTGTTTCCAATCTCCAGCTGCTGGTAGGAGGCCCCATTACCAACTGTCTGAGCATTTCAGGCTGTTGGAAAATGTACAGAGGGCCAACACTGTGAATCTGGACAGATCAGCATGCAAATAGGCTTTTAAAATAATAGACTGAAAACCCAATGATTGCGTAAATACCCGTGTTAAACTCATCAATTAAGAGTCTGTCAGGGCAGCCAAAGGTTTGTAAATACCTACAAATGCATTGCCATAAAATGCCCCAGGAACTAAGGGTTGTACCAGAGAACAGACCCTCCTGAAGCCACCAGTGGGATGGGGACTGACATCAGCAAGGCTTAAAGCACAAAGGCTAAAAGCAGCACTTTGCTGCTTGTGCAGAGGCAAAAACTGATAATCAGAAGAGCCGTATGTTTCTGACAGTCCAGGCAGGATGCCACCACTGTGTCTGATGTGACATAGGCTGTCATTTCTCCTAGAAGACTTTTTGTGACACAGTACCATAGCCTGGGGAACCTTACTGATGCTTGTAGGTGTTGGGCAAAGCACACAGCTTTCTTGCCAGCAGCAGGCTTGGCTGGTACATCTATTCTGTAGCTGCAAAAATTGTAACTCAGTTACAATTAGTAGACACTTATTGAATCACTGATTTTGGTTCAGCTGCAATTCCACTGTAATTCTAAGACAGGGGCTTTAAGGAAATGACCACTGAGGAGAATTAATTTGTTACTGCCCTGAGCAGAACACAGATATAAAACGAAAATAAAGTATGGTTTTAGTCTGTGCTTAGTGTCTGTTACTTCTGTTCAAAAGGACCATGAAGGATCCAAACAGAGGAGGAGGCAGGGATGAAGAAAAGCATTTGAAACTTTCACTTCTATGAAATGCTCTGCTGAAAATTGGTAAGCATCCACAAGCACTCCCAGTGACCCACATCTCCAGAACCAAGTGGTGTTATGGATGACCATTTCAAGGTACTCAAACTCTTATATTGTGCTTTGACATTAAATTCAGTACTTTTAGTATTTTCTGTGACAGACCAAACCCACAGTTAATAGATGATTTAGGTCACTGAACTGTCTTAAAACTCTTGCACCCATTCTTATTTGAAAAAATTCACTGTGTTACAGCTGTGCCTGCAGAACATATGCTGGGGTACATCACATCTGCTTATGCTGATCCACACCTAATTTCCCCAGAGCTTTTCCACAGTTACCCAACAGGCACGGCTGCTCTCACCCTGGGTCCTGAGATGTCCCACAGCAGCAGACTGAGGCCCTGACCCCACAGACAGCCAAAGCCATCAACCCACCCAGACCAGATTTATGGTCTAAACACAACATACATACAGCAGCAGTTATTTATGTAGCTCTGAAACAGTCACCACTGAAACCGCACGCTACCTACCTCCTTCTCCCAGACAGCTACTCTCAGGCAAAAACAGAACATGAAGTTGGCTCTAACAGCTCCATATAGAGAAGTGGCATCTGCCAAGGGATTTCTTGCCAGTTTCTCCACTGGCCCTTTCTTGGCTGCTTCTCCTGGGGCCCTGCATGTGGTTTGCTGCAGCACAGAGCAGTGTGGTCTTCCCTGGGCTTTTGCTGTCTTATGCTGACATGCAGTACATCACCATGTAGCTGACATGAAGAGAGGTGGAAAGGCAAGCAGCAGGCCATTCTGCCATCCCTGAGCCCCCTGCTATCTCGGTTTTTGAGACAAAGCTTCAGGAGGAAACACTCCAGAATGAGTATTCCCCTTTTCTTCCATCAGTAAGACAAATGGGTCACAAGGAGTGAAAGTGGGAAAAAGAAAACAAACTGTTTATTAACACACAAACAAAACAGGGTAGAACAGGATAAAAAAACCCGCCCCTCGAAACACAACTAATTCCTGGAGAGGGAACAGACACATGGAGTCGGACCAGCCAGGGCCACCCTGCAGGCCCTCCAGGGCCTGCTCCCACAGGCTCCCTGGACCAGCAAGGAGGGAAGGGAGGCAGTGAGGCAAGGGGAAGGAAAGGGGAAAAAGAACAAGAAAAAAACCAACAGAACCTTTTCCCAGCTAGCTGGAACACAAAGGAAACCAAAAAGCAGCACAGCGCTCCCGGTGCACTCCCTCCCAAACCCTGCCAGGACCCTGGAGCCCTTGGGCCGAACCGTTCAACGCCCCCTCAGGTCCTGGCTCCAGCCCCGCTCCCCGGGTCCATCCTAAAGGCACAGCGTCCTTGGGCATTGAGTGGCCAGTTAAGGAATAAAGCGGCTTCATAACATCACCCCAGGACATTCTACCCCTTATTCCATACCGTCTGCTCAATGCCCAAATTAATACATTTCAGCTTTAAGTGCACACGTTTATACGTATATACATAGCTATATACAAACAGTGGCAGCGACATTTGACAAACATATATATAGACATTCCAACATTACAGACAGCTCTCACCCACCATCAAATCTCCTGTGGTACATGTGTCTCTTCATCCTTCTGCATTATCCACCATGTGCAACCTGGCCCCTGAGCAAAGACAACTCCATGGATGGGTTTGTCTTTACTCGATGCAGAAGTAATCCAAACAGATTTTCCCAAGAGTCCCCTGATATGTACTGCTGGGACTTTGTCTCCATCTACTGTATGCAGGGGTTCAGATTGGGCAGGCCCTGCTCAGTTAGTGGAGCCTTGGGTGTTCACCAACCATGTGGCCTTAGCTAAATGCATCTCCCAGTTTTCAAAAGTTCCCCCACCCAGTGCCTTCAAGGTGGATTTGAGCAGGCCATTGCACCGTTCCACTTTCCCAGCCACTGGTGCATGATAAGGGATGTGGTACACCCATTCAATAACATGTTCCCTAGCCCAGGTGTCTATAAGGCTGTTCTTGAAATGAGTCCCATTGTCAGACTTGATTCTCTCAGCGGTACCATGCCTACAAAGGATCTGCTTTTCAAGGCCCAGGATGCTGTTTTGGGCCGTAGCGTGAGGCACAGGGTAGGTCTCCAGCCATCCTGTGGTGGCCTCTACCATTGTGAGCACACAGCGCTTGCCTTGGCGGGTTTGAGGCAGTGTGATGTAATCAATCTGCCAGGCCTCCCTGTTGCAGTGGGGATACTGCAACATGCATGCATCAAACCAGGAGTCCCGTGGAAAGGAAATATATATGGACAGACAGATTCTTGATAGATGTTTCAGAGATGTTTATTTCTCCAGCCGCATGGCCGGGGCTCTGCCCAGGAACTGTTCCAGGCACGGGACCAAGGGTCCTTCTGCCCACGCAGGGAACACAAACCAACCAATGGGAACGAGACTGAGCAGGGGCAGGGAAACCCCGTGCCTGTGCCCTCAGGGCCCCTCTGCCAGGGCTCCATGGCAGGGGAGGAGACCCCAACACCTCCCCATACTTGTATTTGGACCATCGCCCACCATACCACAGGGGCTTCACCCGCTTGGCCTGGTTGACTGCAGCACACGTCTCACAGTCATGGATAACCTGGGAGATACTGTCCACGGTTAGATCCACCCTTCGATGATGGCCTGAGGCATCATGAGCCCATCGAGCTAGGAACAACTCTCCCTTGTGCTGCCAATCCAAATCTATCTTTGACACCTCTATCTTCGCAGCCTGATCTACCTGCTTGTTGTTTCGGTGTTCCTCATCAGCCTGACTCTTGGGAGACATGGACATCTACATGGCGAACTCTCATGGGTAGCTTCTCTACCCAAGTGGCAGTATCTTTCCACTCCTCAGCAGCCCAGATTGGTTTTCCCCTACGCTGCCAATTGGCCTTTTTCCACCTTTCCAGCCACCCCCACAGAGCATTGGCTACCATCCACAAATCGGTGTAAACGTAGAGCTTTGGCCACTTCTCTCTTTCAGCAATGTCCAGAGCCAACTGGATGGCTCTGAGTTCAGCAAGTTGGCTTGATCCACCTTCTCCCTCAGTGGCTTCTGCAGCCTGTCGTGTGGGACTCCATACAGCTGCTTTCCACTTTCATTTCATCCCTACGATGCAACAGGAACCGTCAGTGAAAAGAGCGTAGCGCGTTTCTTCTGCTGGCAGTTGGTTGTATGGTGGAGCTTCCCTCAGCACATGTCACTTGTTCTTGTTCCTCTTTATCAGTGAGACCAAAGCTTTCACCTTCAGGCCAATTCGTGATTATTTCTAAGATCCCAGGGCAATTTGGGTTTCCAATATGGGCGCGTTGTGTTATGAGGGCAATCCACTTGCTCCATGTGGCATCGGTGCCATGGTGGGTAGAGGGAACCTTTCCTTTAAACACCCACCCCAGCACCGGTAGTCGGGGTGCCAGGAGGAGCTGTGCTTCAGTGCCAGTGACCTCTGAGGTGGCTTGGATTCCTTCACAGGATTTCTTTCTCTGTTGGAGTGTAGTTGTCTTTGGACCCCCTGTAGCTTCTGCTCCAGAATCCCAGTGGCAGACCCTGAGTCTCCCCAGGCACCTTCTGCCAAAGGCTCCAGGACAGACCCCTGTTCCTGGCTGCAGAGTAGAGCACATTTTTCATCTCTGGTCCAGTCCTGACTGGGCCAAGGGCTACTGCATGAGCCATTTCCTGTTTGATCTGGGTGAAGGCTTACTGCTGTTCAGGGCCCCAGTAGAAATTGTTCTTCTTATGGGTAACCAGATAGAGAGCGCTCACAATTTGAGTGTATTCAGGAATGTGCATCCTCCAAAAGCCTACGGTGCCTAGCAAAGCTTGTGTTTCTTTTTTGTTGGGTTGCTGGAGACATCGTGGTGATTTTATTGATGACCTCAGTGGGGATCTGACATCGTCTGTCTTGCCACTTCACCCCCAGGAACTGAATCTCTCAGGCAGGTCCCTTGACTTTGTTCTTTTTGATGGCAAAGCCGGCTCCCAGGAGAATCTGGATGATCTTCTCTCCTTTCCCAAATACCTCCAATGCTGTGTTCCCCCACACAGTGATATCATCAACATACTGGAGATGTTCTGGAGCCTCACCCTTTTCCAGTGCATGTGGTGGCCGGTGAACATACATTACAAGGGACAGAGAGTTTTCAGTAAGACAAGTCCCTAGCACCACAAGAACCACTTCATGTAAGGGTGACCAGAAAGGCTTCTCCCAGGATGCTTGCTCTGTTATGCTAATCTATCCCAGTTTGAATTCCCTGGTTGGCTGTCAGCCTCTACCCCTCATCACTCCCCCAGAGCTTCTCCATTGGTCCCCATTCCCTGGTCCTGCCTTTTCCCCGCCCCCAGATAAAACTGTGAGCTTCGGAATCATGTTCGTATTTGCTTCTGCAACCTTCGACAGTGTAGCAACAATAAATGCTCCTGCTGGAACGCACGCAAATGCCCTTCTCAACTCTTTGCTACTGCCTCTAATACTGAACCCATCCGTGCTTCTGTGGGTGCACGTGGGACCCCATAGAGCCGGACAGGGACAGTATTAAGTGCAGTCTGGATTAGTCCATGACAAATGGTGGGACTGTGCTTCCACCCCTGGGGCAGTCGGTTCCAGGTGTACTGCACACCCCTCCAGGTGAAGCCAAACTGAGGCCTGCACTCTGCTGCCAGAGGAATGGAGAAAAATGCATTTGCGATGTCAGTGGTGGCATACCACTTTGCTGCTTTGGACTCCAGCTCGTACTGGAGCTCCAACATGTCTGGCACGGCAGCGCTCAATGGTGGAGTCACTTCATTCAAGCCACGACAGTCCACAGTCAATCTCCATTCCCTTTCTGACTTGCACCCAGGCCAAATGGGGCTGCTGAAGGGTGAGTGGGCCTTGCTGACCACCCCCTGGCTCTCTAGCTCACAAATCATTGTGTGGATGGGAATCACAGCATTTCTATTTGTCTGGTACTGCTGGCGATGCACTGTTGAGGTGGCAATTGGCACTCGCTGCTCTCCTACCTTCAGGAGCCCAATTGCAGAAGGATTTTTGGTCAGCCCAGGCAAAGTGTTCAATTGCTTAATGCCCTCTGCCTCCACAGCAGCTATTCCAAAGGCCCACCTGAGTCCCTTCAGGTCTTTGAAATACCCACTCTGGAGAAAATCTGTGCCCAGAATACTGGCCCCTGGGCCAGTCACAATAGGATGTTTCTTCCACTCTTGTCCAGTTAGGCTCACGTTGGCTTCAAGCAGGGTCAACTGCTGTGATCCCCAGCACTCCAGAAGTAGAAACCAGTTCTGCCCCCACGTGTCTTGATGGAATCCAAGTGCACTGTGCACCCGTGTCAACCAAGGCTTCATATTCCTGTGCTTCTGATGTGCCAAGCCATCGGACCCACACTGTCCAAAAGATGTGATTTTCCCTGGCCTCTACCTGGCTAGAGGCAGGGCCCCTCTGGTCCTGGTTATCATTCGAAACTCGAGCTACTTCCCTTCTGGTGGAACTCCCTCTCTCAGCATTACCATCCTTTAATTCATGCACCCATGCCACCAGGACAGAAGCTGGTTTTCCATCCCACATTCCATGTCTTCTGCACTGTCACACAGGAAGAATCATAGTTAGCTCTTGGGGTGTACCCTCTCTCCCTAGCTGTGGGATGTCTGTTTCTAGTAACAGGGCCTCTGGTCTGCACTGATGAGATTTGGAGAAGGCCCTCTTACAGCTCCAATTCTTGCTTGTGTTGGGCCGTGCACAGTGTCTGCATACACCCGGAGCCTCCTCACCCATCCCTGTCATTCTATGTCATCATTGCCAAAGCAGGGGCGTATTCTGCATGTTGTGCAAGTTTCAGCCACATCACCAGTGTACATTTTACCATGTCAGAGCTCCTAATTGCTTGGTCACTTGAGAATATGATCTCTATCACTGCCAGTTCTCTCAGGCATTGAATCCCTTGTTCCACGGTTTTCCAGGTTTTCCATGGTTTAGCTGCAGCTGGAGATCTTCTCAGCACAGGTGTCTTTCCTTCACACTTCTTAAGAGCTGTGTCCAGAGACTGAGAGCTTCAGGACCCCTTGCCATCCCTTGGTCAAGACTTAAATCACGTGACACAGATCCCAAATGCCTCGCTTCAGTGCCATGCAGAACTGTACCATCGCCTGCAGCATCCCAGATTCGGACCATCCAACTTAATATAGTCTCATCAGGCCGTCGGGTGTAATCCTTCCTCAGGGTACAAAGACTCTCTATGGACAGGGACTCAGTGATGATTTCAGGTTCCAGTTCCTCTGCTGGCTGTGAAGGTCCTGGATGCCCATCATCATCCACTGGGCAAATGGATTTGGCTTTGTGTTTCTTTCTCTGGACAGGGGCAATTGTTATTGGTTTAGGCTCCCCATCTGCTTTAGCTGCAGCCAGAGTGACTGGGGTGTCTGCTGGCTTATTCCCCTGCTCCTCTGGCTGCATCTTCTGCCCTACCTTATCTAGCAGTGTGGGGTAAGCGTTAGCCAGGACCCAGCACATGGCAATGAGCTTTTTCTTTTCATCCATGTTGTTATAGCAGTTTTCCTTCAGATACTTCCCCACCTCAGCTGGATTCTGAGTTTGTTCAGAGGGGAAGTTCCAGGCTACTGGGTCAGAAAACTGCTTCAGGGTCTGGCCTATGTCCTCCCATACCCCACATCACTTAGGATTTTCCACAACTGGGACAGGTGTCTGGGCAACCCCTCTGGAAATCTCAGCCCTTATTTTAGACAAGCTGGAGACCACATAGAGAAACCCTACTAGATAACGTAATAAGAAAATGGTATCTTTGACTTCCAGGGGAAATTGGATGCTTTCAAAAGGTGATGGTGCCAGATCTTAAGGGGAAGAAGGAGATGAAGGGCTGGGAATTATCATCCCCTGCTTTTTCCCCTAACAAACTGGGTGTAATTGCTAGTACATTCCAAAAGGGAACTACCAAGGCCAGAATGAAAAAACAACATGACATACACATTCTCAATGGTTTCCATTACATCAGCCAAACTTCGAGAAACCACTAGCACCAGGCATATCAAAATGGCAGTCCTGATTCTTATTCCTGACTTATAAAAGGTGTAAACCAGGGACCCAACTGCCCATAGCTGTGGACATGTACTGATGGTTAAGTTCCACAGAAAAATTATTAAATCAAACAGCATGGTCTTACTGCTGTAGTTCAACACAAAGTGATTCAAAGCAAAATGTTGGTTTGTTTTTTATTTTTTTTTCCACTTTCACGTGCCCCTTTAATTGGGCGCCAAATTTATGTCTCGGTTTTTGAGACAAAACTTCAGGAGGGAACACTCCAGAATGAGTGTTCCTCCCCTTTTCTTCCATCAGTAAGACAAATGGGTCACAAGGAGTGCAAGTGGGAAAAAGAAAACAAACTGTTTATTAACACACAAACAAAACAGGGTAGAACAGGATAAAAAAAAACCCCCTCAAAATACAACAAATGCCCAGAGAGGGAACAGACACGTGGGCTCAGACCAGCCGGGGCCACCCTGCGGGCCTGCCAGGGCTGCTCCCACAGGCTCCCTGGACCGGTGAGGAGGGAAGGGAGGCAGTGAGGCAAGGGGAAGGAAAGGGGAAAAAGAACAAGAAAAAAACCAACAGAACCTTTTCCCAGCTAGCTGGAACACAAAGGAAACCAAAAAGCAGCACAGCGCTCCCGGTGCACTCCCTCCCAAACCCTGCCAGGACCCTGGAGCCCTTGGGCCGAACCGTTCAACGCCCCCTCGGGTCCTGGCTCCAGCCCCGCTCCCCGGGTCCATCCTAAAGGCACAGCGTCCTCGGGCATTGAGTGGCCAGTTAAGGAATAAAAAAATAAAAAATAAAGTGGCTTTGTAACATCAGCTAAGGACACCTGCTCAGCCAGCATGGGGGAAGATTGGCTCCCTACCTGTGCCTCTACCCACGGGGCTCCAGCAGGACATTTAGTGTGCAACATGCCCAGGAACCTTGACTCATCTCAGAAGATAACAACCCCTGAGCTCAGGTGTTGGCTATCTGCCCCTATGTGCTGCTGCAGCCAAAGGATCTGTCCATCAATAAGAGATGGCACACTGCAAAAAGTTCTTCTCTGATTGCTGCTGAAATCTTCTGGGTTTTCACTCTCCACCTTCTCATGTTGACTCAGGCTGGCAAAAAACAGGTGCTGTGAGAGCCAGATGATAAATAACCAGGGTAACACCTGCTTACAGGAACTTGCCCTTAGTTTACACAGCAAGAGAGGGGACAAAAAAGAAAAAAAAAAGATGATATAGAAAAGGTAATCTTAATGCAGATCTAGGATGTTGTCTCCTCCCAAATTCCAGTTGAAGCCTGCTACCATCCTTTGTCATTATTCCTTACTGTGACAGGGCACAGGGTGGGTGAAAAGAGCCAGTGTGCTCAAGTTCTCTGACCAAATTATCTCTGTTGTGTGTAAATGGCAGTAAGCAAGTTTCACAAGAGCTCATTTCCAGTACTCAAACATTGAGTGGGGAGAGGGAAAGGAATTCACTATAAAAATGCTGCCCATGCTGTCTTGACTGATCATGCAGGAGGCCAGAGACAGGTCTGGAGGTTTCAGAGTAGCAGCTTAGGCAGATGTACCCCACAGGCCCAGATTCTGCATGTCAGTTTGTCCATCTTCAAAGGAAACCTGGTGCTGGCTAGCTTACAGAAATTTGCTACAAGAGGCTAAAGAGCCCTGGGATGTAATCACAAGAGGTGCAATTCCTTCAAGCAAGAAGATACTAGCAAATCAGTTACTGACAAAACAGTTTCTCCAATAAAACTGAGAAGAGAAGAGAAAAGGCAATGGGGCTGACTGTGTAACTGAGTTGAAAAAGCAGACATATCCATATATTCATACACATATACCCTTCCATATGTTCCCACTGTAGTTCTGTGTGTGAAGTGCTAAGTGACAGAGAACCACAATTTTGAACAATTGTGGGACATCACTGATCTGTGCTACAGCTCTAAAATACTTTAAACTTAGCTAGAATAAATCCAGCAGCAAATGGGAAACCTGTATTACCTCTAGAGCAGGATGTCCACGTGAGAAGTGGTGCCAAACTTATCAGTGAGACAGAAGGCATCATCTGCAAAACTCACTGCGTGGGGTTTGGACTGGATTTATTCCATAAAACAGATCAAGATAGTTAATAATGAAGTTGCAACTTCAAGGAGGAAAACCCAGTTCTGGTGGCATCTATGTAAACAGACATTATAGAACACATCTGTACTACGTTAGAACAGTGTAGTGAGATCTCCCTCAATACAAAAAGTAAATGAGGACAAAAATGAAAAAAAAAATTGGAAATAGTTTATTTGCTGCATAAGGAAACTTCTTGTAAATTACATATAAAGAAACTTGTTATGCTGTAGTATATAATTTCCAATATTCCACAAAGATAATTGTAATAAATATACAAACCAAACCAAAGTAGAA
Organism: Coloeus monedula; assembly: GCF_965178545.1. Classification (NCBI taxonomy): domain Eukaryota; kingdom Metazoa; phylum Chordata; class Aves; order Passeriformes; family Corvidae; genus Coloeus; species Coloeus monedula. The sequence goes on from NC_138822.1 coordinate 73,877,797, forward strand.
GACTAAATCCATCAGGCAACCTACAAAATGGTTCATCAAGTTTTATACTTGCAGCATTAGCATGCTTAAAATCTTGTTCTTTGTGAAGTGATGCAGCAAAATTTTTTTCACATTTCTTTGGAGCATTTTCAAAGCTGTCTAACTACAAAATACTGTTCAAAATTAGACGGCATTAGTTAAACCGCTTAAGAAAAGTAACACCAAGGTCTAACTGATGCAAAGGTGTTTTCTTTCTTCTTGTTTTTAAAATCCATTTAGTTTTGCCAGAGTTAGGAATTATCTGATATAAGTGCACTATGAGTCCAGTCAGCCTGAGACACTGCTGACTCTTGTCATATTATGACTCTATATAAACTTCATAGATTATATAGCTCTGAAAGATTTCTCTATTAATAGAGACATATCCCCATAGAATAAAAAGAACACAATACCATATTGAAGCCACAAGCTTGTTAAAATGGTTGTACCCTCAAGTGCAGTGTGTGCTTAAAACATTTTTCCATAGTTTCATTCTATCCCACATCAGGCATTTTTATTTGACTTTAAATGTAGAAGTGCTGATAAAGGCTTTACAGATGCTCCTAGCCTCTAGAAACAACATACAGAACTTTTTGACACCTCCTGCTGTTTTCTACCTATCATTTCTAAATTTTCTTTTCAAACAGCAGGCTCAATTTTACACTTCACTGCTCTGGACCACACTGACAGACAGGTCTATTATTCCATACAAATCTCTTACAAACCAAAAACACTTCACTACGCTTCACTATTACTGAATACTTGGGGGTATAAAAAGAAACTCCCTAAGACACAATTACCTAAAAATATTTGTTAATAAGCTTAATGCAAATATTATGTAGAAAAAATGGTTTAGTTACAAAAAAGTTCATTAGAGGGCCAGTAAAAATATACTGAAGAGAAGATCTTTACAAAAGTGAGGTTAGGAAGTATGAGGCATTGACATTCACTGTAAACATCCTGTGTTCACTAGAATCCCTTGTCTAAAGTATATGTCCTGGTTTTGTTCCTGAGCTTCATGGCCAACACTTGCATAGACAGCTAAACCTATCATAAAGGGCTGTTTATAGAGACAGGTCTGTAACTTCAGTAAACTAATGCTTTTACCTTTTGAAATAGTTTCATTCCACTACCAGGTAGTTAAGGAAACTAGGAAGTATGGTATGTTTTTTGTGTACTCAGTGCATTGGCTGAATTGGCGCAGCTACGTTTTAGTGTATTCATCTTAAATAATATTACACTAGGAAGTGTAGCTGTTTGACTTTCCAGCTTAGCATAAATATCTAGTCCTGCTTGCTGCTGCAAGGCTCACTTCTGCTCTGCCAAAGACTGCATATGGCAAAATATCAGCAATCTGAGTGCTACAGCATCAAACATACTCAGTAACGAGATGCAGCTTATAATCAGTACAGAAGACCTCACAGAGAATTTCACCTTTACCCAGGTAACACCAGTGCTTTCCTCCAGGTTAACCTGCTGCTGTTGGAGGAAGCTGGAAAAGTACTCACAGGGTAAACACGACATGGAGTGGCCTATGTAAAAAGTCTGAAGAACAAACTTGCATTTTGGGTATGAAAAGCAGGCATGTGTTTAGCTACTGCACATGGAAGTGCACATGGAAGTGGTACAGACAGACAAATATATCCCCCTCACAAAGAGCACAATAACACAAAAGCAGCAAATTGCCAATTTAAAATCTTACGTTAAGGCAAATCTAGATAAACAACCATAACAGGATTAATAAAAATAGGGAGTTTTCCTTGGCTTTTTTGTTCACTTTTTTTGTGACTGGCTTTTACACATTGATAAAATTTGTTTAAGCACTTTCTGGACATCTTCATCCATTTGACCCTAGACAAAGGGTGAGAGAAAAAAAGATGATTTAATTCATGCAGCTCTAGTCTTTAAGAATATTGACAAACTATTTTTCATGTACAGTAATTAGACCAATTTCCCAAGTGGAAGCAGTGTTAAATTTGTTCTTGAACTGTCATACCTTGCAGGAGGGATGTCTTAGTTAAAACATGCAAAATTCTTACTCAATCTGCAGATGAAATATCTTCAGTTAAAATACTGAGTGACTGGCAACATGAAACCGTACCTGCACAGCATAGAGAAGGTGCATCCTGTAAACCGAGACAATTTCCTGGTGTTGTTTCTTTGTTTCCTAGAAAACAGTTAAGTAGAAAGGCACAGAGCATTCAGAACTATTGAACTGAGAACTCCCCAACTAGATTCAGACTGGGGAAATAGTACATAGTCTTATGTAATGCACTGAAAACTAGCTCAGACACTGTTGTGTCACCAGGCACTCTAAATTTTCTTGGAAGCATGTCCAGGAAAATGCTGTAGTTCTACCTATCCCAGTAAAAAGAGCTGGTGCGATGACCAGTTTTAAGAAGCGCTGAGCTGCAAAGGTGTGGAACAAGCACATACTCTATTTCCAAGCTTATCAGCAACCAGAATTGAGGAAAGCCAACAATACTCTGACAAATAACTCTCAGCTGCAACTCAGCTCTTCCCTGAAGGCAGTGACCCCTCTGCCAGAGCTGATGCCTTCCCAGGGGAGAGGAGGTGCTTACACAGGTCTTACCCTGTAAGACCCTGACTTAATGAAAGCCTACCTCCTTTTCAATCATCACAGACTGCCACAACTCAGAAGCCATCTTTCCAAAGAAACATGAAGCTGTTATGAAAGCTAACCTAGAAGAAGGAAAGAATGTTTCTGTCCTGTTTTAAATTCTACCTGCTTTCTTAATGTGCTGCACACCTTTGCACTTTACACTACTTCGCTGGTCCTTAATCAGTGGGAGATGAAGGATCCTTTCAGACTTGAAGGACTGGAATAAGAAGGTCTGGGCCTTCACACTGACAGGATGCTCTGCCTGCTATTTCTCTCAGCTGCAAGACAACTTTTCTGGCCCTCTTTCTTTCTGCTGGGAAAGGTAGGAAGCAGACACCACTTAGCATGTCAGTCTGGGAATTCTCCTTTTAGAGGCACTCCAGAGCCCTCAACAAAGGCCTCCAGTGGCCAATTTTTTTCATCCTCAACAGTGAATCAAAGTGCTCCTTTGGGCAGGCAAGCTCTAGGAAATATCAATTATGGCTTAACCCAGCTTGGAAGACTGGAACTTTCATGCACAAACAATACAATTAAAAAAAAAAAAAATCTGTAAGGCATTCAGAATTTCAAAGAATAAACTATTCTCCACATGAACAGATGCATTTGCTTGACTTGAAACCTCATGCTTTCTTCCAAAAAGCTTAAAAACCCAAAACGGCTCCAGCTGATGAATGTTCTTGAAAATCCCCTGCACACCGATCATACTTTTCCACAAACTAAGGTCTGAGCAGCAAGTTTGGTCACTCCATTCTACTAGAAGAAATCTGTTTCTCTATTGGTCTGAGAAAAATATGTGGAAAACCAGCTTTCTTTAGTTACGGTCTTTCTAAAGTGCTATTCATGACTAGCAAATTCCTACATGTTTCAGAGAAACAGAAATTATTGACATTTTGAATGAAAATTCTTTTCCATGTACTCACTGAGAGTACTCTGTTCTAAATAAGGCAGATTGAAGAATAGCACGTGTTTCTTTGGAGAACTGGGACAAATGTTAAGTTTACAAATTATCACACTTACAGTCAGTTGGTTTTGCAACTGCTTCACTTGTTGCTGTAACACCTCCAGCTGCTGGCTTTGTCTTTTGGGGGCACTGGTTGAGTAGGAGAGCTGAGAAAGGCTATTCAATGCTTCTTTTAATTTGCTGATTTCCTTGGACATTTCATTCATCTAGGGAGGCAAAAAAACCAGGTTTTCATTAAAACATGCAATGCATACTGTATTCCTGTGTGTCTTACCTTTGAGTTATTTGTGACTTAAATTTAAGAAGTGGAGAAAACCAAATTGTAAATAAACTCTATGGACAAACAGATGTCACGTAAGCAAGGAGTTACAGTGCTTCTCTCTTTCCCATCCTAGTCCAGTCTATTCAAACTGCACTCCTTGTTCTGAACATCAGAAATATTTAACAAGAAGGACTGCATCTACCGACTTTACAAATTCTGTTGCTGAACCAAACACAGGCCACTATTCCCAGCTACCAAAATGCATAGCTCTCTATAACGAGATTTGTAGTGACAGATATGGTAGCTGCATGGGAAAACCAGTCAAATCATGCTATGGTTGAGATAATGTAGTAATATCACAGCAGTGAATTTTTGCTCCTTCCTGATATTTCATTTTCTTGTCCCCTCTGCAATCTCTTCCTGCTGTAAATCTCACTTCTTTGACTTCAGCTGCCTGAACAGTGTGAACCCAACCTAAACATAATTTAAAAGAGGTAAATTGAAAGATCATGTATCTCCACAGGGAGGGAAACCAACTGCAAAGCCAAACATACTGAAAACTTCTCTGACTTCAATACCTGGATTTTCAGAGGGGCAAATGCACTCAGAAGTTACTTGAATCAACATTGTCTATTAGGTCACTTGTGCACCAGCCAACACACTTCGCACTCTGAACTCACACTACCCCTCCACTGTAGTGAGTCACTGACCTTTTTGTCTTTATCTTCTTCTAGTTTTGATGAGTTTTTCATTTCAATAAGAGCTTCTTGAACTTGATGGTACTTGTGCTGAAGATCAGTCACCTCCCGTTCCTTTGCTTCAAGCAGATTGTGCATACCTTCCTTTGCTTCTTTCAAGTGCAAAATTTCATTTCTCAGTTTCATGGCATCTAAAGATATATTTTCCTTCTCTCGGATTACATCCTTCAGTTTGGATGACAAAGCACTAACTTCACCCTCTAGGGAGGACTGGAGCTTTTCATACGTGGCCTTGGGTACCATTGCTTCATTAATTGCAGCTTTTTCTTCCAGTAACGCCTTTTCCAAGTTTCTTAATTCACTTTCCTTGTTGCTAAGCAGTCGTTTCAGCTCATTTATTTCTTCTTCCATCTCCTTTATAGTATTTCTGAGTGCATTGATTACCTGACGGTGCTCAGTAATTGGCAAAGAGTTTTGTTTCTGAGTGTCTAGCAGTTGCTTGAGTTCTTCTGCTTCATCTAATACTTTTGTGTACTGGGATTTCATTTCTGATAACTCATTTTCTGCTTTGCATTTCAAAGAATTTGTTACTTCCATCAGTTTCTCATGTTCTTCTCTAGGAATGTAGTCTGAAGCTATATCATCTAGAGTTTTTTTCTTCCTGTAGTCTTCAAGCTCTGTCTGTGCTTCTTTGTACAACTGAGACAATTCACTAAGCTGCTTGTTGAGCTCATCTATTCTTCTGTGCATCACATCTTTCCTTTCTCCAGCTTCAGCACTAGATTCCAAATGCATCTGATTTGTCAGCTTGTCCTGTAGCCTTTTAATTTCCTCTTGCCCTTCCTTGTACCTCTCAATCAGCAATGCTTTTTCTTGATTAATGTTTTCAATAACTGAACAATACGAATTCTTCATTTCCTCACACTCTTCCACAGACAATTTGCTTGCCACATTCTGCTCTCTGTCTTCAAACTTTTTCTGTAGCTCTCTCACTTTTTCTTTTTGTCTTTCACTTTCCTCCAATGCTTTCTTCAATTCTTCCTTGAGTGCTTCAACTTCTCCATATGTAACCTTCAACATACTCAGATCAGAACTGGTTTCTTCACTTTCAGAGGAAACAAGACCTGGCTTTTTTTGCCTTTGTACATTCAAAACCTCTTTCACAGCTTCCTCATACCTGTTTTGAGTTTCTTGGAGCTTCAGATTAAGATCAGAACCATTTTCTGAAATGTCTGGGCTATTTAAATGATCTGTTTCTGGGACTCTAGACTGAACCTGAGTTTCCACATGCTTTCTTTTGGCTTCAGAATTCTCTGATTTTCTCTGCACATCCTTTAAGTCTTCCTGGAGGTATTTCATTTTTATTTCTCTGGGGCTTGTCAACTTTTCTTGGATTTGAGTGGCATTTAATGTAGGCTTCAGCTCCTGAACTAAGAACTCATTTTGTCTCTCTGCTGTTTGCTCAAACTGTGTTTGGGTTGAATAAGATTCTACAGTTGAATCCCCTTCTTTAGGTGTTCTTTCCTGTCCAAAAAGAACCAAAGATTGCACAATAAAAACAAGTACATGATTCTACTTTTTTAGAATAGAGTAAGCAAGGAAGTATTGCCACATCCTACAGAGAGAGATGATTAAAGAACCATGGAAGAAAGTTTTAGAAAAATTCAAAGCTCAGCTGCTCCCATTTAGCCATCTACAGTGAGAGAAGGCAGCAAGTGCCAAGCTCCTCTGAAAGTCTGGGCTGGGCTCCATAAGCTAATAATCAAAGCTATGTAAATTAAAATTCTGCTAGCACAACTGTTAGCAACATCTTTTAGAATGCGGTTATCATAATAAACAAAGTTATTAAGTAATTTATGGGAAAAGAGAGAAGATCAAAACACTGACTTAATCCTTTGGGGCAGAGTGTTTCCATGATCTTACCAACAAGCTTGTTAAAAGATCTTCACAGCACAACTCTTTAAAACAGTAAGCATCTCTTTGTTCTGCCTAGCAGATTAAGAGAGCACCAGAACAGCACAAAAATATGCTACCTGTAATTTGTCCTGCAGCTCCTTATTGTGCAATGTCAGAGAGGCAATTTTTGCTTGCATCAACAGAAGTAGATCTTGTTGGTCACCTTCAGAACTCACATCCAATAAACTATCAGCACCTTTGGAGAAAAAAAAAATAGATTCAAAAGTTTTCATAAAGCTGAAATTCTAGGTAGTTAGTTATTCTAACATTTCAAATTAAACAGTTTGTTCCCATTACCATTAAATGCAGTGAGCAAGCAAACTGTTCCTATAAACTCCCCAAGAATGTGTTAAGTTCACGCAATAGAAGTGGGATGTTTTGGTGGGGAGCTGCTTGTGGAATTACAAAATACCACTCTCAATACTTAGTTTGTCTCTTATTCTAAGTGGAAAGGTACAGAGGTTTTCAGCATTTCACGTCACCTAAAAGACCTAATGAAATAAGGATTAATTGCGTACCTGTTGTGCTGTCACTCAGTCTGTCTTTACTGTCCCTGTGCAAGGAGCTGAATTCTTCCTGCTAAGACATCAAAAGAAAACATTTTCACAGAAAGCAGATGTAAACCTGGACAGTTCATCAAAAAGAGATATAGACAGTATAGAAAATATGTTGGAAAAAGGCTGTCCAAGTGGATGTCTTTTATTTCTGAGATCTTGTTTAATTGTAGCATGTGTTCAGTATTTCAAAGTCTGCTACAGCCATTCAAGTTCCATTGCCCAATTCCCATCAAATACTAATGAAATGTAGCCAACTATCTTGTAAGTAGTTTGGAAGATTGCAGACCCTGTGATAAGTATTAGCAATATATTGACATGTATTTTAAAAAATCTTCAGCAACATAAGATAAAGATCAGACAGGACACACTCAACCCTTTCACTGATGTTTTTTGGTAAAAGGGTCTGTTTTTGCACTGCCCAATTCCATGCACTTTGCTGGTATTAGAAACTGATCTCTTGGAGCATTAATACTTTCATAACCATACTCCTAAACACTGACTCATCTATGACTATTTATACGCACATATTTGTTACACATTGAAGCAATCTTTACACTTGTTTTATGAATTGCATTGAAATAGATTTGGATTCATTTTTGCTCCTAAAATTCAGCTAATTAAGTCACAGGAGACTCTGCAGCCATCAAAATAGAATATCAAGCAAAACAGATCCTGTACTTTCCTTCCCTAAGTTCATAAGAATGGAACACTGATACCTTGCACACTTGATCAGCAAAGAAAGCTTGTCCTTTTCCAGTCATGGGAGTTGAAGTTGATGAGTGTGGAGAGGACAAATCATTACCCTGTAAAAAAATTTATATAAATAGGTATGTATACCTACATGCACATACAGCTACCTCTCTAATATATGCCCATGTATATATATATACATATAGATAGATATACACACACATATATATATGGACACAGATGCATTAAACAGTACTTTCACCTGCACTAACATAAGTCACGACTCTAGATTATTTTCAGAGAACAGTCCTAATTATTTAGTGCCCTTCTGAATCAGTATTACATAAGGAGTGTACCTGTTACACAGGTAACATTCTGGTGTAAGATTAAACGTAACTATTAAATAGATTTATATAGTATCAAAATGCAGTTTAAGTATTTTATTTTGATATACATATAGGCTCACAATAATATGTATCCATATATATGTATAACTAAAATATACAGAACTATTTTCTTATTGAATTCAGCAAAAAGGATTCAACTTTAGTTGGAAGAAGCAATTGCACAGTAAAATTGGTACAGTTGTATCTTAGGCCATGCTGTATTTTAAGCAATTTTGCTTAGTTAACCTAACCAACATGTGCTTTCATTGTGTCATCCTAATGTCAGGAAAAGCACTCATGGTAAGACAGGTATATAAAATAACCGTGACAGAGAAAATCCTGCCCACATAATTCTAATAATATTCAAAATGTTTTACATCCCCTAAAAGCATCTCAAAATTGGTCTTTTCTTTACCTGAATAGGACTGATAGGAGGAGGTGGGGCTTTGCGTTTTTTTGGAGTTCCACTTCTTTCTGAACTTAATTTAGAGCCTTGATCATGCTGAAAGTTTCACGAGCCAGAAAAGGTAGGTTTGTTAGTTTGGTTAGTAAAGTCCGAGCAAGTTGTTTTATAAAAATAAATAAATAAATAAATACCCACATTAATATCAACTTTAGCAGCTCATGCAGTGCCTTTTTTCCCCTATGTAAAGGCCACATCTCTACTAACACAAAGATATTAAACATGCCTGGCAGTAAGAATCTGCTCCCTTGTAATCCATGCTTCAGTGAAAACAAACAAGATTTAGTGAAAAAGCAGAAGCTGACAATGGGTTTAGCACCAGTGACCTTAAAACATTCACACACAGCCCAGTCATGCCATTCTTCATAGCTACCACCTTTCCTCTCCACCAGCTTTTGCCTGAGCCCCCTGAAAAACCCCCCTCTTCACTCAGAGAAGGAATGATCCATTGATTTGCACCCTTGTCTACTTCCCAGACACCAGCAGGTCTACAAGGTCTACTTGCACTCCCAAGATATGACACTAACTAAAAAACGTAAGAAACTAATTTAATTGCCTAATTCTGCTGGGATTCTCACAGGAAGGGGTCTCCAGCAACCAGGGATAACCTTCAATTTTGTTTCTTAAAAAGAGAGAATTTTTCTAGATCCTCTTTTCTGCAGTTTAAAGAGACAGGGTGTCCAACAGCCAAGCTCCTGCACTATGCATGAGGAAAGCAGGAACCGTCCCAGCACACATGCACATACACACTTGCCCTCCCTTCCTTCCCTCACTAAGGGTGTTGGCTGCTGTTACACAGAGAAACCAAGTCTAAAAGTAATTTTCCTGAAACACATTTCTTAACTAAGCAACAAAACCCTTTTACACTACATAGTAGTCGCAGCAACCCATCTCACAGTGACATTTACTGGTGCTTCCAGTTACTGTTTTTTCTTATGTTGCAAGTCTAGAGAGGCACAGTATTTTCAAAATCAAAAGGACAAATACCTGCTTTGCTTTTGTTGGAGACTTTGCATCTGTGGAGCAGAAAAGAAGAGAGTAGAAAATAAATAAAGAAAAGTTATTAAAGGAAAAGCTATTTGCCATTCTCAACCCACCTCTCCACTCTACTTCCCATATCATAGATAAAGGGTTTGGTTTTTGAATTCCTGTCTGAACCTGATAAAAATAATTTGCAAATTCCATTTCAATCACGTCCTCTCTGATACTGTCTGGTTTCATTTTCAGAAAAAAATCTGAAGATTCATGACAATTCTTACTCTATTACAGTCTTGCATCATTCTTACACATTAAGCTTTAGAAATCCATTATAATTTGACCATAAAATCCTCTGCCTGCTTCAGTTCCTTCTCCAACACTTCTACTGAGGGGTTCTATGTATAAAAGAGAAGCCATTCCAAATTGTATGCAAAACTTCACAATGCTGATACATCAATTTATTTTTTATTTCTCCAAAACATCTCTTTTTGGCCTGCTCAGGGCTTTATCCCACGCTAAATATTACCATCTATGGCAAAGAGTTTTTGGGAAGTCTCACCCAGATTATCTTGAAAATGGCTTTTGCAACATTTCATGCTACACTTTGAAGGAAATTTGTTCAGTGCTAAACATACATGTAGCCTGTTCAAGAAACGACAAACTGCAGGTCAGCCTCTCTCACATACCCACATCCTGCGATATCTTTGACGACAGAAGATTCTGGATCCCTGTATTCTCGGAGAGCTTGGCGTAATGCAGGGCATTCTGTCCAAAGACATCTACTAAACTGACATCTGCACTTCTCCTAAGGAAAGCTTCCACCATGTTAAGGTTACTGGCTTCACAAGCCATCATCAAAGCAGTTCTGAACAAGAGGAAAAAAACCAAAACACAAACAGCAAGTCTTAAGCAGCTCATTTTTTCAGGAAATAAACAGTGTGACTGTTATTGTATAATGAAGCCCAAGATTCCATCAACATGTGTATTGGTACATAAATGTAACTGCTGCTTCTCCTTACAAACACCTGCCAGCCCCTCCTCTTCTTCCTCATACACTGCAGCTGCAAACACATGTCTGCAAACATTTCTAAAAATGACTTCCTGAGGCTGAGAGAGCCATAGATAGAAATGGCTGCAGGATAGAGTCAGACTAACAAACCTCACTGCTACACTCCAACTGCAGCAGTGGCACAACATGAAAGCCTTTTTTTCATTGCTGCTCTCCTTCACATGCTGTGTTTGAGACAAAAGAGACAAACAGATTTCAATCAAAAAGACAAACAAATCTAAAAGATCTTCAGTGAGTCCAGGAGATGACTTGTGCTACTGTCAGCTTAAAAAAAAAAAAGAAAGAAAGAAGTTTGTGAGAGCACAAACAATTCCCTTTCAAGCACAGGGCAGCTGCACAGAGACAGCTCCTAGATGAAGGACAGCATACAGAAGGAATTTTTTCCTAACAGGTTGTGTCTGCTATTCTTAATTATTTGAAGGGATCGTAAGAGACATACAGAATAATTACAAACACATAGAAAACCTCACCTTTCAAGCATGCTCTAATACTGCCTTCCTTCTTGGGCATAGTTCTCCTTTCTCGGCATGAAAACATGTCTAATAGTTTGACCAAGTTTACTGCCAAACACATTCCTCAGTGCAGATACAAAGCTGAAAAGTTACTACAGTGATAATACTTGCTAAATATTAAGACAATAGTTTCACTAATGAATTAAACATACTCCCTGTAATGGGTGAGTCATTTGGAAAAGTGATGTTGTTGCAGTGCTGTGGTAAAAGGAGTGGTAAGTGATAACTCAGATAACACCTCCAGAGTCACAGGGATGGTTTTAATTTACCAAAATAATTCACTTAGTCTGGACACAATAGGAATCTGGAGATGCCATTGTCAAAGGTTATCCCTCTCTTCTCTCAACAAGGTTTCTCCTGTTTCAGTAAAATCTTAACTACTTCTGTGGACATGAGGAGTAGTCACGCCCCTCACCACAATGAAAGCGAGAAGTAAACCAGCATATTCCATATTACAGTGTTTTGTTGCTTCTACACACAGTACTACCGTTAAAAAAAATACAGAAATGGGAGTTGTATCTATGACAGAAACTCCTTTATCCAATTAAAGCAGAGAGTCTTAACACTGTCTGCTGATTAAACACTAGGAAGGTGAGGGGAAGGCAGAGGTCCCAGAGTGTGCAGCACCTCAAGTTCAAAGCACCAACGAGGCCACTAAAACTGACAGACAACAAAGGGGTTTTCTTCAGACAGCTGGAAACAGCGCACTAATGAACTTTGGACTGATAAAAAACAAGTTAGGCCCCAGTCTTACATTCACAGGTGTTACCAGAGAACAGAATCAGTATTGTATCACACAGAATAATCAAAATTACTATAAAGTGTAAGTGCCAAATCTTCTCAGTATCCTACTTTACCTTCACAGTTTAACCAACTGTTTTATAAAACAGTCCATGATTTTGTAGCATCAAAACAAGTGCATTTTTCACTACAAGGATGTTGCTTTTTGAAAAGTTTTCTGACACATGTGTATCTATTAATGCAAAAAACCTCTAATTGGCACCTTCTAAAACAACAGCATCTCCACTGTAGAGCTTTACCGTACTTTTTTCTTGCTGCTGTGGCTGCATTATGGCAGAAAAAAAAACCCTCCACAGATTTTGCTCACAAGTAGCAGTTTTAAGGATTTAAGTTGGAGCTACTAGCTCATCCCAAGAAGAGAGCAGCATTCAAACTGGAACGCTTAGAAACTGATGCGTGGGTAACTGCTATCAATCAGATGTGCATAGGAATAATTTAAAAATGGGATATACTGCTCTGGTAGCCCAAAGGAAATCTTACAGGCACATTAGTTTTATAGTTACATAATTTCATCTTTTGCTTTAGTCAGAATTCTGTAAGCCTTCTCAGCCATCAGGATACACTGTCCAGTACAGAAAGCATTATTTCACCTAACATCAACTATTTTGGGAAGGATTTGAGAAGAAATCTTCATTTGACAGTCAGCTTTGGTGAAGAATCAACATGTTAACCTGCTGTACCTTCCATTTTTATCCCTGGTGTTGATGTCTGCTCCATGATCCAGAAGGTATTTGCAGACTTCTACATGACCATTTTGTACTGCAAGCAGCAGAGGTATGTTGCCATCCTAGAAATGCACATAAAGAGACTATGAACGATATTCCATTCACTTAGAAAAACACACTGAGATTAAAAGTCAGCTATAAATTTTACCTTTACATAGCAAAAATTTTTCTTGTGCACCATAAATATAGCTGAGTGTGCTATAATTCCTTTCTTGTCTGCTGGGGATGATTCAAAACATAGGAAGGAGGAATGCTTTTTGCTTTTGTACTCCCTTTGCTGTTTGCTTAATGCTAAAACACAATCATTTTGAAACTACAAAATACCTTTCAGTAGCTCTGCAACAAAAATTATAACTTTAACTAAATACTAGGCAAAAATACAACATTTCATAAAGTCAGAGAATAACACAGTTGGAAGACACCTTTAGAGGTATCTGGGGTTTCTCCCACTTTTTTCTCAATCCACAGCTAGGCAAACTTCAAATCACAGTACATTGCTCATTGTCCAGCCACATTTTAAGCATCTCCAAAGGTAAAGACACAGCTCTGGGTACCAGTTCCAGTGTTTGACAACCTTCAAGGTGAGGATATTTTTTACTAGTAGCTAACTGGAATTTCCCAGTTAGGTCCACTACCCAAATTCTGACCATTGCTTATCATTTTGTCATGCACCTCTGAGGCTGGTCTCTCTCTTTGCTATAACCAGCCATTATGTAGCTCAGGACATTTTTATTATACTCCTACAGCCTTTTCTTAAGGCTGAAGAAACCTTTTATGCCTTTAAAATGCATCTGCTGAAATCTTAGATTGGATGTCTGTGACATATTTTTTTTTTTGTTAGAAAGACCAGAGAAGATGGAGATAGACCAAAACTGAAAACAAACAAGTTCAAGTAACTTTATCACTTCCTGCCTGGCCTGCGCTTTATAGATCCCCTCCCTTCATCATTATGTTTTCTATAAGGCAGTTGCATCATTCCCAAAACCAGACCTGGTTGGTTGTAGACATTTCACAGTAGTGAATGTAGTGTCTCTGAGCCTTTGGAATATATCAGGTGTATTTTTTCCCCTCAGGCTTATAATTGTCTGGTTGGGCTTTGTGAGCATTTTGCAGCCCTTGGCCACATACTGGGCCTTTTCCAAAGCCTCCTGGAGACAAGGGAAACACTTTTAATTATGTTTTGAATGTGTAAGAATCGATTGTAGCTACTTGTGCCAATGTCTCAATGATCAGCAAATCCTGCCACTACAGTATCAGCCTGTGAAGTGCTTCCACACCACTGCAAAGGCAAGCTGCAAAAGGAATTTCCTCCAGCAGAGAAATCCAGGAAGGTATACGAGCACAGCATTGCTTTGAACTACTACACCTGAGGAGGAGGGTGGTAACAGCGGGGAATGAGGGTGATAAAAGCTCTGAAGTATCTGCAGTACACGACAGAAGAGGTACATACCAAATCTTTGATGTTAATGGGACATTTGTGTTCACACAGAAGTTGAACTGCCTGAAGACACCCACATGCAGCTAAAAGAAAATAAAGATAAATTAAAAAAACAAGACAAGCACGAAAGTCCATTAAACCCCAATTTCAAAAATTGTGTCCCACTCTTCCACTTGCAATATTGCAGCATTACATTGAGGTACAAAAAACAAAATCTAGGCTGATGAGCCAGAAATATCAAGCACAACAAAACAGTACAAACTTTCATCCAAGAAGTTACCTGCATAATGTAAAGCTGTTTTCCCAGAATTGTCACTGATGTCTGCTGGACATTTACTCTGCACAATTCAGTAAGGAGAAGGAAAAAAGCAATTAGAGAAGTACGAAGAAAATAAAACATATGTTTTATATTGACAGAGTGCTTAACATCTCTACAAAAAGATTTATGTGCTGCTTCAGATAAGAACACTGAAGGAAGGTACAGCTTCTCTCTCTACCAATCTGGTATTTCCTGTCTTCATACCAGCTCAGATTGAAGCCATAGGAAATCCTTATGATCAAGAGAGCTACTCCTAAAAAATGTTATAGTTTCAGAAAAATTTAAGTCAGTAAATAAAAAACAAAATAAACTCTGTCCTTTGCCTCAGAATTGCATTTTTTTTAACATTAGAACAAAAGCTAAAGCAACAATGTTCTAAGGCAATCTGTCCTGCATTATTTCATGGAACTGTAGCATGGTTTGGATTAGAAGAGCCCTTAAATATTATCTTGTTCCAACCCCTTGCCATGGGCACCAGACCAGGTTCCTCAAAGCTCCATCCAAATGGCCTTGAACACTGCCAGGGATGGGGCATCCACAGCTTCTCTGGGCAACCTATGCCAGCGCCTCACCACCCTCACAGCAAAGCATTTCTTCCTAATACCAAATCTAAACCTGCCTTCCTTCACTTTGAAGCCATTTCCCCCTGCCCTATCACTACACACCAGTGTAAAAAGTCCCTCTCTGCCTTTGTTGTGTGGTTCTTTAGATACTGGAATGCAGCTCTAAGGCTTCCTGGGAGCCATCTCTTCTCCAGGCTGAACAACACAGTCTCACCCTTTCCTCATAGGAGAGGTGCTCCACTGCTCTTCACAACCCTACTCTGGACTGGCACCAGCAGGTCCCTGTCCCTCCTGCACTGGGATCCCAGCACTGAATGCAGTGCTCCAGGTGGGTCTCAGCAGAGGGGCACAATCCCCTCCCTCCCCTGCTGCCCACGGGGCTCTGGATGCAGCCCGGGATACATTTGGCTCTCTGGGCTGACCCAGGTGCAGCACCAACACCTGGCCTTGTTAAAGCTTATGAGGTTCCCACAGGCCCACTGTCGAATGCAATAAGGGTTCATTCACATTTTTAAAAATAAGCACCAACAATCCAGTTATATCTTCTTCTATTACAATTAGCAGATGCTACTGATCAATCCAGACTTCAAACCAATAAATAGTAATGAAAAACAATTCAAATCCTTATCAAGGCTTGTTTTGGTACAGATTTTTGTTTTAATTACAACAAAGAGAAAGTAAAATAGAAATTTAGATTCATTTGGTTTGGAAATAACCATCAAGATCATCAAATCCAACTACTAACCCAGCACTGCCAAGTTCACCACTAAAATATGTCCCACATCTACACATCTCTTAAATCCCTCCAGGGATGGTGACTCCACCACTTCCCTGGGCAGCCTCTTTCAATGCTTGACAGCCCTTCTGGCGAAGGAGTTTTCCTAATATCCAACTTAAACCTCCCTGGGCTCAACTTGAGGCCATTTCCTCTTTTCCCACTGTGATATGGTCTACCCTGAGCCTCCTTTTCTCCAGGCTAAACACCACGAGCTCCCTCAGCTGCTCCTCATGGGACAGGTTCTCTAAACCCTTCACAAGTTTCAATGCTTTTCTTTGGACAGGAGAAGACAGGACTCTAAAATTATGTGTTTCTAGAAAACAGACATTATGACTTTTGACTTTTACATGCAGCACTGTCTCCAACATGCCTGTGATTATCTAGGAAAACAGGATCACAAAGATTACTACATTCCGTGTAACAAAAATTTCAGGATTCTGCCTGTGTGAAATTGTTATTCAGCCTCTTTAATTCAACACCAGTTAGACGTTCCTCACACACACACACGTTGGTCCACAGAAGATAATCCTAAGAGCATGAATTACTGGAGACTATTACCAACGGGTTTGCACTTAGGAACATACTTAGAAATCTGCACATGGAAATAAAACAAGAAATAAACATCAACAAAAGCACTCTGTGGTTGCAGCAGGCAGGGGGGAAGGGAGCAGGTATCTTGGCGTTAAACGCTGTTAGTTTTGAGGTGGTGCTGCTGCTGCCTGCGATGCCACCGGTGACGGCCTGATGGCGATGTGGATCCTGGCAATGGGACGGGCCGCGGTGGCTCAGGATAACCCTTCCCGCCTGTGGAGCAGCAGGGGAGACAGCTTGCAAGGAGTAGGGAGGTGGGAGTCAGTGAAACTCGACCCTGTGTTGTCAGAGACACTGACAGAGGTAGGTCATAGTACAGCTGGAGAGCCCTGAGGCAATCAGGGAAAAATAATCTGGAGGTTGGGATACAGGATCCATTCTCTTTCTGCACCATCGTGTTCAAGCAGGGTTGTTATTCATTATTTCATCGGTATTCTCAGTCTGTATTCATTATGTTGTCTGAGACCTATTGATAAGTCCAAACTTAGAAAAATCTGTTCCATTTCTCTGATCACCGCCATGAAAGCTTACCTGTATTTCTGAAATGGAGCTGAGATGGACAATGCCTTTGCTTACTAACACTCATCTTCAACACCATGAGACTCTTCTGTTCATCTTCACTTTTGGTTTTCTTATTTTCTCTCCCCATTCTCTCAACTCCCTTTCTAACCCCTCTCTGTCCTTTACCTCATTTCACAGAAGATTAAATTATTTCCATTTTATTTTTGGATCTAAACTACTTCGGTTTTGTCTCTCTTTGACTTTAAACTTGAAAACATTTCTATGGTGAACAGACAGAAAGCATTCCAGTGGAACATTATAAGAATGCCCCCAGAAGTGAGAAGTCCTTTTCCCCTGTAATTCATAATCCGCCTAATTCCAGGTCATCCAACAATACAGACAAAACATAGGAAGTTAAACTGAAGCTACAACCTGCTTGAAACACAACCAAGCTATGTCAGAGCAGCTGGACATGGAAAACTGTACCTGCAGACCTCTCAGGGAAGATATACTGTTTTCTATCATACATTCACAGTGTCTGAAAGGTTCTTAAACTCTTTATGTCTAAAATCTTGATGAGCCTATCTTGATGTCAAGGAGCTAGAACAACAGTATAGAAGTGTGGTGCAGATTATTAGCAGAATATGTGTCAACATCTAATGGAACCAAATGAAAATTTCAAAAATCAATATTAATTTGATTTTTCTTTTACCTGAAGTAATCTCTTAATGCAATCAGGGTGGCTGTTCTTTGCTGCAAGATGTAAAGCACTGTGCCCTAAACGAATAAAAGCAAAGCAAATTACTTATTCAATCATGCCAAAGCACAGGAATAAACCCTTCTATGACAAAGGCAAAATCTTGAATTATGTGACACATAAAACGTAAGGGCAGAGAAAACAAAAACCTACATCAAGCAGAATGTCTTTACTACAGACGGTTGTTCAGGCAGGTAACAGAATAATCTTAAAGTCTTGGTTCATATAAAGGAGTAACACAAACATTGTGTCAGACTACACCTTGGCAGACGTAAGTCTAAGACTGTACATTATGTCTTGTTTCTTAGAAAACCATTTTCCAATATTACTCAGCCTCCCTCTCACACAGATGTCTGTCGGTGTCTTCCTGATATTTGCTATTTGGCAATGAAAAAGTAACCCAGAATCAAGAGCATAACCCACCAAATCCACCACCTACAAATGTATTAAGTTTGTGTCATCCATGAAGTGCACATAGAAGACTCGAACACAGGTACTTTAGTTTTCACCTCATAGATTCCCTATTCCCTATCAAACACAGGTCTGCATTGGTTTGCATTTCAATTAATTTAGCATCTCTGAGTTCATATTTAGCTATGCAATGCCATGATTTACTGACTATGGATTTATGATGAATCACTGAAGACTCTCCTCCAGTTTCATCTTACAGAGCATCTGAAAAATTGAAGATGACAAGACAGCAAAAGAACAAATTATCCATGCAACTAAGAAAAGAAGGAACCAGGATTTAGTACTTAATAAGGACAAAGACACATGTGACAGGAAACTCTCATTGCAAGTGATGTGACTTTTACAGAGAAGGATTTCACTAATGAGCACTGGGCTAACACTCTCAGGTGGAAGTCGACAGGCAGCCTCTTACTACTCAAGCAACTAATAAATCATCAGGCAAGGTGAAGCAGGAATTCTGAGTAATAGTCTGCATCAGATACACATATTCCCTTATCATTGTGTAAAATATGAATGCTTCTTCCAGTATCAGAGACACTTTTTTATAAAGGCAAACCATTCCGATGTATGACAGAGATTCCCTCAGGCTGCAATAAGTGACCAAAAGCAGAACCCATGAGCCCAGCATTTATATATCATTACTGGAGAGACAGAATGCTGACAGGTCATCCAGGTGGCTCAGCTAGCCAGAGAAAATGCTGGGCACAGATTCCACACATGTGTCAACTGAAATCTACTAAAGAGTTTGCCAGTTTCAAATTCAGCTCCCATCATCCTCCTAGTGGAGAAGTAATTAAGCATAGGACTTTTGAGAACTGAAACATCATACTTAATAGCTCAGCTCTGTTTTGGCCTGTATCAGCTGTTTTCACTATGCCATAATCCTCAGGAAATGTCTTACTGCAACTCCTGTAAAGTTAATGGGATTAATAGCTTGGATAAACATAAAAGCAAAACTGGAGATCTTGATGCAACCTGTAATAATAAGAGCTGGGGGAGGAGAATTATTTTCTTTTTTTTTTTTTTTAACTTAAAAATAACAATTTAAAAGATTGAACAACTACTTTACATTTGGAGTCCACTACAAATGCTGAAATTTGTAGTATTAGGACAAAAGTTTTTAAGGACTTTAGAATCTGAATTCTCTGTGCAGGAAAGCAATTATACCTAAACATGCAACTGTTACAGCTGCTTTTCCTACATGCTGTGTGGGGAAAAGCAAAGTTGTCAAATCAGTATTTTCACTCTGAAAATCAAGAGTATTTAATCAAGAACTACATAAGCAAATTGAGTGTATCATGCTACTTGTATAGGTTCAGAGAGGCATACCTGCACCATCTTGAGCTGTCACATCTGCACCATGCGTCACCATGATCCTGAGACACTCTGCATGCCCTTTCATGGCTGCCAGGTGAAAACTGGAAGAGAACATTTACATGTCACTTTTCTTATTATTAAGATATCTTTTCTCTTGCATTCACAAACTACATACTGGCAAGTTCTTTCCTCCGTGTCCTTAGATCTTTTGGCATCCCTCCACTGCCTCCCAAGAAGATAACAGCTCTGGCAGTGAGAGGGAACATCAAAAAGACTTTGTAGTCATACTTTCATACTGCACCTCAAATAATGTGTTCATTTTGGGACCCTTATTACAAGAAAGATATTGATGTGCTGGAACATGTCCAGAAAAGGGCAATGAGGCTGGCAAAGCATTCAGAAAACCAGTTCTATGAGGAGGGGCTAAGGAAGCTGGGGATGTTTAGTCTGGAGAAAAGGAGGCTCAGGAGGGACCTTATCACCCTCTACAGCTCCCTGAAAGGAGGGTGCAGCCAGGTGGGTGTTGGTCTCTTCTCCCAGGTAACTTGGGACAGGATGAGAGGAAATGGCCTCAAGATGCACCAGGGGAGGTTCAGATTGGACATGAGGAAAAATTTCCTGATTGAAAGGGTTGTCAAACACTGGAAAAGGCTGCCCAGGGAGGTGGTGGAGTTACCATCCCTGCAAGGCTCTTGACCATATTTAAGAGATGTGTATATGCACCACAGGTGGGGGAACACTGTTTAGTGGTGGACTTGGGATGCTGGGTTACTGGTTGGACTCAGTGATCTTAGAGGTTTTTTCCATCCTGAACAGTGCCACAACTCAATGATTTTACACAGGCTGCTGTCCCATTAATCCATATCATATACTTTATGTACATCTGGTCCCACACAATTTCTAAACTTATGTCCCTAGTGATGTAATATATCCCCAAAGAATGCCTGGGCTTGGGGAATTAGTAAAGAAAATAGTCACAATAACTGACTTTGTTCTAGTCATTTTAGTCAGTCAGATTTAGTTATATTTAGTCAGATTTACTTAGATTTTCCCCTTTCAGTGGACAAAATTTAGTTCCTCTAAAACATGATTCTGCAATTCCTTAATTAGATGAAATGAAGTTGTGCTTCTGTACTGTCCTTTATAGAGCTCGTCTTCCTTTTGTGTATGGGCGGGGGAAAACACTTTGCTGTATCACCTGGAGAAATCAAAGCTACTGGATATTCATGAGACTATGCCAGAAATGTATTTTTTCCACTTTTGGTTTTGCTGTTCACCCCAATCACCTCTTGTTTAAACGGTGTGAAACCGCAGACATTACCAACCACACCGTGGTAGGATGCGCTTCCAAGCATCAATTACCTAAGATGTAATTACAGAACAGACCAAAGAAATTGCACTGAATTCGAGCATTTTTACAGCTGAAATTTCATGTTTGACATCCTCAGGCTGGGCACTTCAAGATTCACAGGAGCAGTGCTATGGAGATGCTGCTGACTTAGTTTTGCCCTGAAGCAAAACTGAAGGAAAAGCTTCTGAAAACAGAGAAGTTTATATCCTCCTGATGCATAGTATGCCGATGTTGTCAAGTCTTAAGATATGGGCAGACATCCTGCTACCATGTGGGTCCTACCAACCTCAGCCTGATGCACACAAAGCAGTTTTTCAGTGGGAGTAATGTAAAACACAAATTCAGGACAAAACACTTCTAACTGCTATTTCTTTATGTGTGGAAAGTTAGGACCATCATCAAACACGCACCAAACTGAAAGAGTCAGAATTCCTGGGAGGGATTCTAATATCTTTCAAAGGAAGGTATTAATTTTTAACATCATGCACCCCTGCATAAAAGGGATTTTCCCATGGAATGTAAAAGAAACATCATAAATCATGGAGCCAGGTCAACTACTTTTAGTTGTATTTAGAAATTTATATTTTGAACAACTGCTTCCTTTAAGTGTTAAAGCTAACGTTGAAAGTTCAGCCTGCTAACCAGGGAAACTTGGAACAACAGGCAGGAATGAAATGGGTAATTCAGACACAGAGTCTGTGAACTGCAACACCATGTTTCTCTGAGCCATAGACTTCTTTGTAGCCTTCTTGAAAACTCAGCAGAGAAAGAGACCTACACACGACATCTGGCAAAGAGAGGAGGACTAATCAAAACAGGAGAGCTCCTGGAACAGAGTCCTCTATCAAGGACAGCAACCACCTCACCTCCTACAAGGAGTCCTTCCTTCCACACTGGCTGCTGCTGATTGCAAATGGCAGACAGGCAGCACTTAAGCTTTCAACCCTTCTCTGCAAATATAAAAGTATCCTGTATTCATCCTGTGAATTCTACTGCCATGAACAAATTGAAGAGTTAATGCTTCCAAGAGCACAAGAAGCACTGCTGCTGTCTGTTCTCCAGTCATTCGAAATCAAAACTTCATGTACTTGGTGACCAATGCAAAGTTGTGTAAACATTCTTCTTTGGAAGAAGTGGTTTCTCAGGCTCTGGGAAAATAACTGGGGGAGGGACACAAGAGGAGTCTGACAAATTCCAACACCTCTAATTTAGCCAGCACAACATACCAGCAAATACCAAAACATATTCAGATACATTTGTATAAACACAAAATACAATCAAATTCACTTATGTATTAGGAAGATAGTGAAGCACGCACTTGGCTAACTTACATTTGACAATATTCATAGTAATAATAAATACCTGAATAATAATAACTTGGCTAAATCTGGGGCACTGAGGTTTTATGGACAGACTGTGTAGGATGGTGCCAAATGCAACATGAACACGCAAGTGCTAAAGGAGTTTTATTTAGGTAAAATCTGACTGCAAAAAAGTATCAGAGAAAAGAAAAATTAACTCTTTTCAGGCTATGCTTCTATGAACATATGAATCCCACCAAAAAAAAACAACTCTCATGGCAGTTCTCAACAAGTCATCACACACACAGATGTTTTATTTCACAAAGAGCTGCTTGCTGTGTGTCTCCTCCCTGCATCATTGTACTGCTACCATCTCTCACATAAACCTGTAGTGAGATATTTTTTCTTAACAGTCTCAAAATAACTGGAAGGGAATGGGGGATACAGTTACTTAACTGCTGGTTTAGTAAACAGAAGTCCTGCTCAACAGAGAGAAGAACAGAAAGACTCCAGACTGGGGTGAACCTATTATAGTCATATTTAAATTGAACTATTTACAGAGTATTGGGCAAAACCTCCCCATTAAGGGGCAATTCTGATTTTAAAGTTAATAGCCCCTGGTTTGTTTGTTTGTTTTTTGTTTGATTGGGTTTTTTTAGTTAGAAAAACCCAAACAAACAAAACACCAGACCCAAAACAAAGAAAACCACAGACCCAAACGTTTGAGTAGTAGATACTGAGGACTCCTATGTAGCAAGGGAGGCTCTTGAAACAAAGAAGCTTGTAGACATTCATTTCAGTACAGAAAAATTCTTTACAAGCTACATAATTTCCTAAAACATTTGAAAGAAAAGTTGCAGGTTTCCAAACACTGGAGTTCTCACCATCTGGACGCCTTAAGGAGTGGTCCATTTTACTTGCATCTTCCATGAATAAACTTTCCTTGACATGAAAACAAACAACTTTTCCTCCCATTTCCTGGTTGTGCAATGACTTAGGTAAACAAAAACAAGCATGTAATGATTTGGACCAAGGGCCACACTGAGGGTTGGATTCTCATTCAGCTGAAAATCCCATTACAACATAATTCATTTTCCCTTCACAATAGATAAGCATGTTATTGCCACTTAGAGCCACATCTTGATAGCCCAGCCTGAACTGATTTGAGACAGACTTCTTTTATTGCTGTAAAACATTTCTGTTCTTCCTGAGGGGCAGGATGGTCTTTTATTATTGTATTGAGACCTTTCAGTGAGCAGAGGAGCAGCTACCACTCCCAGTGGTTCAAGACCCACCTCTGCAGCAGATGAAAGATCATTAGGTTGACACTGATTTTTTCCTGTTGGGAACGTACAAGTCTCATAATTACTCAGTCCTTAATGAGAAAAAGTGAAAAATTATGTTTGTTGTGAGGAATGCAAAGCCCAGTTGGTGTAAACAGGCCTTTAGAGTAAGAGTGAACTCATTTCATGAGATTCAGGTTCAGTTGGAGAGCAGCTACATGACTATCACCTCAAAATCTTGTCAGGACCTCAAATTTCTTGACCTGAAATGTTACATAAAAATCCCACATTGATATATGTTTTTTATGACACTTGCTGCCTGAACAGAGGGCACAGCTGTGTATGACATCCCTGAACTAATCTGAAGCAGCAGATTTCTTAGGAATCTAAGAACAGATAGGAGATGTCAACGGTGGAACACTTACAGCTGTCCTAAACAAGCCCATCCCTTATTCAGGGAAAAGGACCTTTTCCACATTTTGGTTACAAAATTAAGCCAGCGAGGGAATGAAGACTTCTTTAACCAGCATCTGACAGACAAAGCGCAAGAGTTCTGATAGAGCCAGTCTTTGTCAAAAGACCAATAATGAGTGTTTTCAGAAATTATTTAAACGTCAGTCTAACTTAAATGAAAAAGGACTTTAATTTTTAGTACTCGGCTCACATAAGACTTTTCTTTACAAATCATTACACCATAAGTAGAAGAACAGAAACAATCCCCATTTAGGGGTTAGACCTGTAAAACTATAGCTGATGGCAATTTCTAAGGTGGTATTAGCAGTAAGACATGGGTCTGCTATATTCAGGTTCTCTGCTTAACCATTTGCAGAGCTACTTCCTGCAAATCCTCTTACTGAATGTTATTTTGACAGCTGGCTTAAAACAACTGGGTGGTCCATATATCTAGGGGAAGTGCCACAAAAGTAAAGCGGAACATGATAAAATCAAAAAAAAATAAATATCAAGTCTTAATTTAAGACAGTAACCTTCTAACAAGGAAATTTTCATTTGTGGAAAGAAAAACAAGGGGGAAAAAAGCAGAAAAATTATACCAAATCAAAGGGTTCAATCTCTGTTTGGCAAGGTCATGCTCCAGAGTTTTTTTCTGGGCAGAATTAGCATTCTCTGTAACACAGATTTTCTCCAGGGCCTGAAAGTAGTTCAACACACTACTTACCAAAATCCAAAGCAAATAAAGGACATGGCTGAATTATGGATGCTAAGTGAATACTGTATTTGCTATTTCCTATTATGACAAACATGGAACCCAGTCAAACTTACATACAAGTATATAATACTATTGTTCTCTGTCATTTTAATCGGAGTGCTCTGAAAATATTTTAAGTGCAAGAATGTTTGAAAAACACTATGAACTCATATACACTCATTGTCAAGGTTTATTTTGAGTAAAAACATCCCTCCCCAAGGCAGATCACTCTTCTTCATTTTCTAATGGATGTCAACCCTTTGTTGACTTTTTAAAAGTCTAACTTGTCTGCCAGCAGTTTGATGATTTATAGTTTCCCCACCGACCAATACCTTCACACAAACAAACAAGAATAGTAAAATAAAGATACAGAGCTGCCTAGAGACCTTGTATTGCTGATTAAAAAAAAAAAAAAAAAAAAATATATATATATATATAAATGGAAGACATTTAAGCTTTGCTACTACCAGATCAAACAGGCAAGCAATTCACCAGCTATCTCAACCACAAAGTGACTTACTGATAACCTGGCTGACTTTCTGAACTGACTAGAGCTTTTATATATTTTAGAAGCAGCTCCTCGCTTACACTGCTATCCCTCAAGGCCTCAACTCCTCCTTCAAAAACAACAGCTAAAATAAACACAGTAGATGATATCTAGCTTTTGATTGCTTTCCACCACAGGCTGAGTGGCAGAAATGCCAGAGTTCCCGAGACCTGACCTGAAGGAGAAATGGCCATGAGTCACTACTAGAGCAGCACCTTCTGTGCATGAAGAAAATACCTGGTGTCACACAGGAGGAAGTCCAATGTGGTTTCCTCTCACGTGTGGCACCATGACCAGTCACTGTAGAAGAATACGGTTTACTGACCTGTGAAAGGCCTGAGATTTTATCAGCATTAAAACAATCTTGGAAGTAAGCCCTTTTTGACACACCCTGAACTTAATAATAGAAAAATTACCACCTTCAGAATAAATGATTGGGAAAGCCCCAGAATGGTCCTGAAACTGGAGGTTTCTGCTTTCCTCTGCAAGCCTTCTCTGCGTCCTGCCTCCTCCTTGCACCAGCACAGGTAGGTAGGTCACTGTGTGGCTGGTGAGCTGGCACAGTGAACAAAATCAGTTGAAAACCAAAGCTGCCTTCCACTGCTTCATCACACAGCACAGATGCAGTCTGTCTGTGAAAAATAAGGAGCAGCACATAGAATTTCACCTTATACCTAAAATTAAACCATGGATGTTTCACCATGAAAGTCAAAAAAATCTTCATCTTTTCCTGACTGCATTATCAAGATACTGTCACTCATTTGAGACAATACATGCCTCAAGGAGAACCAATCATTTAATTATGGAGGACCTCTACAGATGTTTGGCAGATCAGACTGCCTTAAATAAAATCAGACATCTACAGGTAATCACTATCAATACTTACTAGTTCTTTGGGGTTTTTTATTATTTTCTTTAAACAAATAAAAATTACCGCTTCACACTGCACCCATTTTATCTCCTCCCAATAGTAACTGTAAAAAATGTGGCTTTTCAAAAATGGTGGCAGTCCATGTCATTATCCTGTCATTCACATACATGAAGCCGAAAGAGTGCAAAAATTGTCTTAGGAAAAAGAGAGAAAATACATTTTGTTTTCATATCAGAGGTGGCACCAGTACAAGCTGGGAAAATTATGTTTTCAGAGTTTTAAAACATTCAATCAATGAGTTGCTGCAAACAACTTCTAGAGTGCAGTGCAAGATTTTAAGAAGTTGACAGAGGCAGTTATGAAGTTACCAGGAGCTGTGTGAGATTATTTTCCCCTCTCCCCGCTTTAGCACCAGCCACTGCAAAGTGAACTGCTGCACACAGCCTGTGTCCTTCTGTTTTAACATGAGATGGCATCTGCCCTGTCCCAGTACACACAGAATCCTCTGGTAAAAACCCTGCATCCACCTTCTGTGTCAGCCTGCATTCTGGGACAGCTTTCAAAAAACAACAAAACCAAGAAATCCACCACTGAAACCAAAACAAATGCAGTTTTCATGCTTTGCATCATAGCATGAAAAGTCTAGTTCCAATCATACACACCTCAAGCTATAGGACATTAATAAAAGGCAAGCCTCTTTAATGGCTGTTTTCTTATTAGAAAAGAAACAATTGCATCATGCAACACAGGAGCTGGCAAGCTACAGACTCCTGATTTTAGCCTTCAAACTCAGCAAAATATCCACCCAGCTGCTCTTCAGAGAGATTTCTGGGATCCCTAGCAGCTTTATACTTTTCATTCTCAGGTTGTGCTCCAGCAGTTCCATTTTCATAGAGAGTTTTCTTTGGCAAACTCTATTACCACAGTAACACAAACTCCCATTTCAAGTCTGAAATGTATGGACTTCCCTTCCATGTACCATTAATTGTAAACTTAAGTGCTCACAATTTAGATTTATCACATAAAGTTTCTTGCACAGTGTCTATTTAAAATTCCTCAGTAACTAATGTCAGCAAAATGCAACAGAGATTCTGCAAGCAGAAGCTTCAGGGCACTCCTAGGTGTTGACAGAAAGTCTGTAGTTTTGACATACTTCTTTTATTTTTGGAGTTGTAGGGCAGGAAAATTAACAAAGTACAACAAACGATGAATTCTCAAAAAGCTTAAAGAGCCCAGAAATCTGTGCAGTGTGGCCTGAGCCTCCAAAGACAAGTACTGAGGGATAAGGAAGGCAGACAAGTAAGGAAGATTCCTTCTGATAGTTGAAGACCACATCCCACATATAAAGTCCAAACAGGTGCACAGTTACCTTCTCCATGTACCTGCCTTCTGGCACAACATCTTTTTAGGGGTAAAATCCCTGAGGATGTGCCCAGGTCAAGATGACTTTCCTCATGAAGGTGGATAAAACCAGCTAGCCACTTTCAGCCCTTTCAAGACCCAACAGAGTTCAAAGTTAAAATTAAGCCCAAAAATGAGAGCAATGATTACTGTCTCCCCTGACCTTTATCCTCCAACACAACTCACTTGGTACTGCTGTCTGTGGGTCAGCAATTGCAAATAATCACCACAGTATATGGAAAGTCATGAATATTAGAGCAACAAAATCCCAAACTGTGTTGGCATAACAAGAGGCCAGGAAAAGGCTGGAAAGAGTGAGAGCAGTTGAGTAAAGGTTAATCTAAACCCAAATATTTTTGTAGCATGAAAATCCAGCAAGGCTTAAGAACTGCACTTAGTGCTCCAAGAACTGATGAGTATGTATATCCTTATGAACCTGAGGGACATTGACAAAGGATGGCTCAGGGTTATGTGTTGTGCTTCATGTTTCTGTACCTTTTACACTCATAGTACTTCCCATCTCTTCAGATTTGAAGCAACAGTTTGGATTTACTTTTTTTTATTAAGCTGTACAAAGTGAACTTCTCTTACTTCATAGGATAATTACAAAGCAAGTGCAATAATATGTACACATACTAATTAATCTACTTATAACACATTCCTCAAAGACCACTCATTAATATGACCTCTTTATTATTTTTTAAAATAAACTCTTTAGATTATTATGACAATATCATTTTTATTTTGTATTTCATAGTAACTATACTACTTAAGATTCCATATTTCTGAAGAGGAGTAGGGACTGGACCACAGTCTTGTGCAGGAAAATGCAACTTCAGAGCTTTTTCTACCTTTTTCAGTTAGTTTCCAGCTACTTTTCAGCAGTTTCCTAACACAGACTGCACCTGTAAAGAAGGTAGCAGAAAACAGATTGAAACATAAGTCCAATAAATAAGCAGCCACCATCACAGTCTATTGCCTGAGACCTCAGTTCAAAGTTTAAAAAAAAATTAAGTAAATTCAACATTTGCACATTGCTCTGTTTTGGCTGTCTACTCCCCTTCCTAGATTAGAGTACATTTTTAAGCCAGTAACAGCCAGTGGGTATAATTAAAATCTATACATACAGCTCATTTGGTTGCATAAGTCTTTGAAAAACATGTAAAACAACTGCAGCCCATTATGCAGATACAAATCTGAAGAACAACTGCAGCCTTAACCCTGTCCCCTCCAGCCTTACAGAGGCTGATTCTGGCCCAACCCACAAGAGGCATGCTTCCTTCATGGCTCTCCTGCCAGCTCAGATAGGACAAGTGCAGAGAGCAGCCACAGCGTTCCCCACGGGAAAGTGGGGCACTGGGTTTTGCCTCCACTTGAGCCAAACTGCAGCTGTTTCAACCCAGGCATACAAAAACTTCCAACCATCCAGGCCGTGCTCTGATCCAAGCAACTGACAAACTTGTTGAAAGCTGGCCAGGTCTGGCAAAATCTGGGTATTTGGCAACTCTGCAAATGGAGCTGCTTTAACAGCCAATTCCAGCGGCTGCCTGATGCTGCATTACAGGTTTGGCTGATCCTACCCGTGGGCAGGAGGCTCACAGGCTACCCAAACATGAGTATAAGGGCCCTTCAGAAGAGGACTTGCTTCCCTCTGAGATGACAGCCCTACTAAAAGACAATGAAACACAACTCTTCTCAAGAATAGCCATCAGCTGTGTGAAAAAGCAAACACAGAACAGAAGACACAAGCTGTCTCCTACAAGAAATTGCAGACTGATTGTTTTGTCTTTGAACTTTAGATAACATCTGCACAAAGCCCCACGTATGTAAGATGCAAAATCCATTGGGAGGCTTCTCAATGCTCAGAGAACTTTATATGGAATAGGGAGTTTGTTCTTTAAATACATGGAATTTGTTTGATTTACAACGTAGGAAATCACTAAAGAGATAATGTAGAAAGTTTCAGTTTGCCAGAAATTTAGGATCATTGTAACTGAAATCCAACTAAAGATGATTAATTTCTGTCTCTTCAGAAGATGGCCCCTTCTCTTTTTTCTTTCCCTTAATAATAAGAAGGTATAAAAATGCTAAAATGTCTTGTAAAAATTGCTTTAAAAATGTGTATAATAGAGCCTGGATGCTGTTGATTTCAAATCCTGTCAAAATTGTAGGCAAGAACTAAAAACTGGAATATGAAGTTTTCCAACTCTAGCTGAAGGGGTCAAGTGAGGGGTCATGTGCTCAAAACCAACAGAAATGGTCTATGCAGTTTAAGTCAAGAGCCTGGAACAAACCACTGTCACAAATTCCACTGCATGGATCTCATTTAAAAGCCTGCATGATTGTCAATACAGTGGTGTTTGTAGGCAATGTGGATTTTTTCATGTATTGCCAAATTATAAAATCAAAGTTAAGTATTGCTCCTCTGTTGTGGAGATAAAAGCATTCCCTCTCACCCTACATTAACAATCAGCTCATACTGAACATAATAAAATGTTAATTAGCCCAATATAGCATCCTGGCAGTGGACAGATTCATCCAACCATGGCCTGGAGTTTCATTAGCATTTCTGAGCATTTGTCTAAAGTAGAAAGCAATTTTTCAGGAAACTTAATATCAACATCTAAATTAAATTACATCCCTAACAATGCTGCAGGGCAGGGGAAGGGACAAAAAATGAACAATCATGATTTGAACCTAAAAAGAACTTCAGAAAAGATTTAGAGAGACAAAAGCTTTTACACCCAGATCTCCCATGGAAATAAACTTTACAAGAAATTTTGGAATAAGAACCAGATTTTAGCCATCTGTTGGCTAGAGATAGAACAAAGGTTGAGATCCTGGTGGTCTTTCTTACTTTGTCCATATTTGGAAACCTAGACATTATTGCGACCATCTGGACCATCATAAATTAAACACTGTGATAAAAGTAAATTAATTTTTTTTTCCTCAGAGATCAAATCAATGATGTACAGCTCTTCAGCAGCCTGACTCTTGCATTCATGTGCATCTACATGACATACTTTCACAGCCAACTTCTCTACCTGGGCAGTGATGTCTTGCCACAGTTCAGCAGCCCAGATAGGTTTCCATCTGCACAGCCAATCGGTCCTTTTCTGTTGGTCCAGCCACACCCACAGAGTGTTTGCCAACATCCACAAGTCAGTGTAGAGGTAGAGCACTGTCCTTTTCTCTCATTCAGTGATATGTAAAGCCGGCAGGATGACTTTTAGCTCTGCTTCGGTGCCCATCACTTCTGAGGCAGCTCAACCCCTCCATAAACTACCAGAATCTCTTACTCAGTTGGGGTATAACTGGCTTCAAATCCTCTGTATCCCAGACTCCATAACCCAAGAGGTTGTCCTTGAGTCTCCCCAGGTCCCTTCTGCCACAGGCTCCAGGAAGGACCATTCTCCCCGGCTGTAGTGTAGAGCACATTCCTCACATCCTGCCCTGTTCTGACTGGCCCAAGGGCTACTGCATGGGCAATCTCCCACTTGAATTGTTCAGAAACTTCTTGTTGTTCATGACCCCATTTGAAATCGTTCTTCTTCCATGTCACTTGATAGAGAGGGCTGACAATCTGACTGTGCTCTGCAATATGCATTCCCCAAAAACCCACAGTGCCTCAGAAAGCCTGTCTTTTCTTCTACCTGGTTGACAGGGACATAGCAGCTATTTTGTTGGCCACACCCACTGGAATCTGATGACTTTTATCCTCCCCTTTTACTCCTAAAACTGAATTTCCTGGGCAGGTCCCTTGACCTTGCTTTGCTTTATGGTAAAGCCAGCCTTCAGGAGAATCTGGATCATCTTCTCTGCCTTACCAAAAACTTCCCCTGCCGTGTTTCCCCACACAATGATGTCATCAATGTACTGGAGATGTTCTGGAGCCTCACCCTTTTCTAGTGCAGCCTGGATCAGCCCATGGCAGATGGTGGGACTGTGCTTCCACCCCTGGGGCAGTCAGTTCCAGGTGTACTGCACGCCCCTCCAGGTGAAGGCAAACTGAGGCCTGCACTCCGCTGCCAGAGGAATGGAGAAAAACACATTGGCAATGTCAGTGGTGGACAATGACATTTTGCTGCCTTGGCCTCCAGTTCATACTGCAGTTCCAGCATGCTGGGCACAGCAGCACCCAGTGATGGTGTGACTTTGATCAGGCCTTGATTGTCCACTGTCAGTCTCCACTCTCCACTGGACTTATGCCCCGGCTGCACGGTGCTGGCTATTAAAAGGTGATTTGTGGCTTGTTAACAGAGAGGGTCTCATGAGTGAAGTGGAGACTGGTGGCCATCTTGGCCACAGAGACGATAAAGCAATCAAGTTTAGAATCTCTGTTGACAGGAGGAGAAGTGACAGCAAACCTCCAGCCCTGGACGTGAGGAGAGTGGACATCAGGCTGCTCAGGGAATTAGTGAGTAGGGCCGCCTTGGAATATACTTTTGAATGTGCTGGGGTACATCAATGCTGGTCACTTTCTAAGCATCAGCTCCTAAGGGCACAGGAGCAGGGAATTCTAAGAGTTGGAAGTCAAGCAGATGAGGCAGAAGGCCAGCTTGGCTAAGCAATGAGCTTGGAAATAAGGTGAAAAAAGGTTTATGTCCACCTTGTGGTGTGGGTCGTGATACAGGAAGAATACAGAGATGCTGCTGCCACTGCAAGGAGAAAATTCATGCAGCCAAAGCTCAACTGGAGTTGAAGCTGCTCAGAACCGTGCAGGACAACTGAATGGGTTATTTTTAAATACATTAATGGCAAAATGCAGGGCAGAAATAAGACCAGCCTGTTATAGGATGAGGATGGCCACCTCGCAAACAGGGACATGGTCAAGGCAGAAATGTGTAATGTCTGTCTTCAACACTGACAACAGGCTAAAGGGGCCCCAGTGGCCTGAGCTGGAGGACATGGCTGCGAGAAAGATCTACGCTCAGCTGACTATGAACTTGTGCGGGATCTGCTGCTCCAGCTGGATCCCTATAAATCCATAGGGCCTGATGGGATTCATTCAAGAATACCCAAAGAGCTGGCTGATGTCATCACAAGGCCTCTCTCAAAGACTTTTCAACTGTCCTGAGAATCCAGAGAGGTCCCAGCTGACTGGAAGCTGACTAATGTTGTCTGAGTTTTCAAAAAGAGCAAGAAGGAGGACCCTGAAAATTACAGTCTCACTGCAGTGCCCAGTAAAATCACAGAAGAGATTCTTCTGGGAGGTATTGAAAAACACCTGGAGGACAAGGCAGTCATTGATCACAGCTAGTGAGGCTTCATGTGGGGAAAGTCCTGCTTGTGAAACCTAACTTCCATTCATGACAAGGACTTGTGAAACCCACCTAGCTGATCAAGGGAAGCCAAAGTTATTTTTATCTATTTGCATTTCAGCAAAGCTTTTGATACTCTCTCACAGGATCCTTCTAGACAAAATGCCCAGCTCACAGCTGGATAAACACATCATGTGATGGGTGAGCAGCTGGCTTATAGGTGGGGCACAAAGGGTTACAGTGAATGGGGCAACACCAGACTGGGGACCTGTCACCTGTGGGGTTCCACAGGGCTCCATCCTTGGCCCTGTGCTCTCCAATATCTTCATAAATGACTTGGACACCTTAGTGGGACACCTTGGAAGGGATACTAAGTAGGTTTGCAGATGATTGTGAGGAGCTGTTGACTCCCAAAAAAGGCAGAGGCCCTGCAGAGAGACCTCAACAAATCAGAGGGCTCAGCAATCACCAACTGTATGGAGTTTAACAAGAGATTCTGCACCTGGGATGGGGCACCCCTGATTGTGTGTATAGACTGGGGAAGGAGATGCCACAGAAAGGAACCTGGGGCTCTGGGTCGAGTTGAACACGAGTCAGCAGTGCCCTGGCAGCCAGGAGGGCCAACCCTGTCCTGGGGGGCATCAGGCACAGCATCGCCAGCCGGGCAAGGGAGGGGATTGTCCTGCTCTGCTCTGAGCTGGGGCAGCCTCACCTCCAGTGCTGGGGCAGTTTTGGGTGCCACAGTGTAAGAAAGGCATTAAACCATTAGAGAGTAACCAAATGATGGCCAGGAGGATGGTGAAGGGTCTGGAGGAGAAGCTGTGTGAGGGGTGGCTGAGACTGAGGGGAGACCTCATTGCAGCTACAGCTCCCTCACGAGGGGAAGCAAAGGGGCAGGCACTGATCTCTTCTCTGTGGTGACCAGTGATAGAACCTGAGGGAATGGCCTCGTTGTGTCAGAGGAAGTTTAGGTTGGATATCAGGAAAAGATTCCTCACTCAGAGGGTGGTTGGGCACTGAACAGGGTCCCCAGGGCAGTGGTCACAGCACCAGCCTGACAGAATTCCAAATGTTTGGACAATGCTCTCAGGCACATGGTGTGACTCTTGGAGGGTCTGGTGCAGGGACAGGACTTGCACTTTGATGATCCTTGGGGGCCCCACCCAACTCAGATTATTCTATCATTCTATGTGCTCTTCCAATAGCTTCTTTTAAGGTAAATATTATTACATACAAGGAAACATTCTCTCTCAAAGGTAATTAAAACATTATCTACTTTTTGAAAAGTGATGTTCTTCATGCCACTTGTCCCCACCTCCTTATACAGTAAGATCCAAAAGGAAGAAAACAAAAATGAATACTATGTACATAATAAATATCAAGTATTTGCAGTTGGAATATGCTCCAAAATTTATTTTTAGTTCAGCCTCGAAGACATGAACATTTTCTTTCAAATGAAAATATATCTTTTCTATTAACTGCTATTGGCAATAGTTTTGTGAAAGAATCCTTAAAGAGCAAATTTGCAGAGGTTTCTAAAGCTTTTTTTGTACTATTGTCAGAGTAATTTTATTAAACAACAGCTGATTCAATTGCAATTCTAAAACAATGTACAGAGATCTATTTTTTTCACTTAACAGCCAAAAGCATTTAATTCTAGTTTAGTACCTTGCAGAAACATGTAAACATGGCAGTAATGGATTGGCACACTGACAAAATAACTTCAGGACAAGGAAGTGCTATCATTTATACACTGTAAATCCCTTCCAAATTCATTCCCTCACCCTCGTCTCTCCACTTCCCCTCAATAATGGAGTAGCTTCTTAAAATAACAGCCTATTTGAACACTTGATCTTGTGGAAAATGCAGCACATGAATTAATCCAATCCTATCTCTCCTGAAAGGGATCTCTTTGAAAACCCTTTTTTCGTTAGTTTAAGTGAATTTAAATGATCAAATTCCAAGCTGGAAAGCCCCGTTTTGTTGTTTAAGGAAGCTGGACCAAAAGAAAAAAACAACGAACCTATCTGGCAAAGTAAGACTACAACAACAGAGTCAGATTTCCAGATAGGTTCTATTACAACTATGCTTGGCAATAGTCTCTGCGATGCAAGTGGGAGCAACAATGGGACTGTGTCAACTTATGCCAAAGGTGGATTTGCTCCATGGCCTTAAAAGTAATTTATTGTGTATAGAAAGAACTTAAGCAGGGTGATGGTGTGGAAAGTCAAGTGAGTCTTAAAAAACCATAATTTCATTACTCTGACAAGGTATTTTTTAAACACTTTTTTTTAAAGAGATACTGCTGAGGAGTTAAACGTCCTAATGAAAATTTGTAAATATTATCTCTAAGAAATACCTACCTTAATACTAATATCTAAATTAATGAGGTACCCAAATCTTATTAATTTAAGCATCTCTATTTTATTGCACGTAGACAAGTCACAAAGTAAAAGTCCTAAGGGACAGGGACTAAAGAGGACACAAAGAGGAAATTTAGGTGGTAATGTCCAAAACTGAGCCAAAGCTGCAATACATCATAGCAGGACTCAGTGGGATGATATATACAGTACTCAACAGGACAAATAAAGAAAATCCTCAGTTCTGGTCTCTGTTCCTCTCAGTCCAAGCATTTATAATAGGAAGCCATCTGATTATAAAATAAGAACTTAAAAGTGCCTCTCTAAGCATGAAAAATTATCCTCTCCACCTTCTGTTTAAAATAATGCACTACATTATTAAATCTCAAAAATCAGGACCATACTGAAAATTTTGTTTGTAGGGTTGTTAGCAAAAAGAATGAGAAAGAAAAGTCTTAAAAGAAATATGTCACACCTTAAGGGAACAATGATGGAGCTAACAAGCCTGTATTGCAATGTGTAATTGTTTCTCCTTTTTGCTTTCAAGCACATTCCAAGTCTTTGATCACATTATGCAGTCTGTTACATAATTGAATCCATCACGTTCTTCTGGTTAGTCAGCTTCATCCTAACTCTGTAAACAAATGAATCAATGTACACTCGCAGGGATCAATAGACCACTCATCCAAAGAGCTCCCTTCCCACACAGCACTGCAGATAACTTCTTAAAACGTAACCAATGAAACCACATGAGCCTCGCGAGGTTCAACAAGGATGGTCCTGCACCTGGGGCAGGGCAAACCCAAGCACAGACACAGGCTGGGCAGAGAACGGACTGAGAGCAGCCCTGCCAAGATGGACTTGGGGATGCTGTTGGACAAGCGGCTGGACATGAGCTGACAGTGTCAGCTCACCGCCCAGAAATCATATCCTGCTCTGCATCAAAATACTTCTGGGGGCAGCAGGTCAAGGGAGGTGATCCTGCCTCTCTACTTTGCCCTCATGAGACCCCTCCTGGAGCACTGGTCCATCCTGTAAATCCATGTCTCTCCAGGCTGGAGACAAGAGTGTTTTGCAGGACAGTGTCAAGTGCTTTGCACAAGTCCAGGCAGATGATATTGCTGCTCTTCCCTCATGCACCAGTGCTGTAACCCAGCTGTAGGAGGCCATCAAATTTGTCAGGCACTATTTGCCTTTATTGAAGCCATGTTGGCTGTCACCAATCACTGCCTTATTTACCATGTGTAAGGCTCATAGGAGGAGGGTCTGAGGAGACCTTGTAGCACCTTCCAGTACCTAAGTGGGAACCTACAAGAAAGCTGGAGAGAGACCTTTTACAAGGAAATGCAGAGATAGGACAAGGCGAATGGCTTCAAACCAAAATAAGGGTGGGTTTAGATGAGCTAACAGGAAGAAATTCTTTACTGTGAAAGAGGTGAGGCACTGGAAGAGGTTGCCCAGAGAGGCTGTGGAAAAACCATTCCTGAAGTGCTCAGTGCCAGGTTGGATGGTGCTTTGAGCAACTTGATCAAGTGTGGGTGTCCTTGTGCATGGCAGGGGGATTGGAACAAGATGATCTTTAAGGTCTCTTCCAACCCAAGCCATTCTGTGATTCTATGAAATCTGAACACAGGGGTGGACAGCTCTCCCCAAAAGCCCTGTGCAGATCACGATTTCCCAGCACAGGAGTCACTGATGTTACAGGTAGGGTAGCTAACAAACCAGCACCATGCTCTTGCAGCACACCAACAGACCCCAGTGCTGGGCTGCAGAAGGGTCTGTGCTTCTAAGCAGAGCTTCTGAGGCCAGGCAAAACAGCTGTGTCAGGCACCCAGACACACAGCAGGAATGAAGAACTGGCATCCCACTGCAAACATAGGAGAAACAAGTCTATACAGAAATGATGGCTGCACTCCATTTTGTACACACCAAAAAATACTCTGGAGTGATAAAAACACAAAAAAGATACAGCCCATTATTAATAAGCCATGCTAGAGAACATTTCTGAGCCGCCTTTGGTAGCTATGTCTCTCCAAGTTAGTGTCATTGCTTCTACACCTGCCAGTCTCTATCTCTCAAAACATAGACAGAAATAACCTGAGCAGGCCTGCTAAATTTCCCAAAGCACTGGGAACAGAATGAGAGTTGGCATGCTGTATTTCTGCATTACAGCAATGCTGCCTTTCTTTCTTCTCTCTCAAGCTGTCTTTTAAACCATGAAAAAAAAAAAGTTAAAAAGAAAAAAAAGTTAAAAGTAAATGACAGTTAAATGAGCACACAGAACAAGGAGAAGCAGAGATCTTTATAGCACTAACTCACATTTGTTCCAAGCAATTGAAAGTATTTGCAACTGCATTATTAGTAAGAGCATCATTCATATAAATATATGCTTACTGACTTCTTAGTAGCTGCAAATAAAGGATGAAAATGGGAATTTTTTTATTGTATCCACATGAAGTTGAAAAATCATTGCACCAATACCCAGCTACATTCTTAGAGTTCAAAGATACTATAAATTCAGTCTTGGGAGGCTCCCTAGAAAAATTAATAGTATCAATTTATAGGTGAAACTTGCAAAGTAGGTGTTACACTGGATACACTGTACAGAGTGCAGCTTAAGAAGAGCTTAAGAACCCAAGTCTGAAGTTATGTTGATTGTAAAAACATGAAATGCCAAATATAGCCATAATTACAAAGATTCAATGGCCAAAAGAAAAACATATGTATGCAACTTTTAAAAATTAAAAACCGATTAAAGCATGGAGGAGAAAGCCCACTTGACGTAATTGATGACTTGGCCTTCTGCAGTAAGAAATTGCAGGTCATTATGAGTGAATCCATCACTCAGTTTCCTCAGATGCAGAGCAGAAACAGAGCAGATGTAGGAAATTGAACCAGACCAAGAAAGAAGCAGAGCATGACTCAATAAATGTAACCCAGAGGTAATTTATTAGAACTTATAGTTTGGTATAAACTGCCTTGTGCTGCCCTTCCCATGACTAAACTGCCTTGTGCTGCCCTTCCAAGTCTTCTTTTGACCACATCTATTCAGAATTTTATGAAGGTTTTGGTTGTCACAGGATGCCTATTTCTCATTTATCCACTTAATCATCTTCTGTGAAATAAGGAAGAAAGTTTAAGGATAGCAATCTTTTGGCTGTAGTTTTCTTAGTGGAATATTTTATCTTCCACAATTCAGAATGTTTGCAGGAGAACAAGAGGAAGGACAGAAGATGAAAATGCTATATACGAAATACATTGAAAGTGCAAAAGGAATCTCGTTTACACAAAACTTTCACTACCACACTTCAATCAAAACAAGGAACACTGAGCAAATTCTTAGCATATGAAGGGTTTTTAAACTCTGTCACTATAGTTTCAGTTCAGACAAACCCATTAGGATGAAAATCTATCTTAATTTCTGTCTTATTAAAATAATGTCCATGGGAAGAGATAGCCCCAAAGGTGGAGAATTTTTGGACTGTACAATCTTCAGTGTGCCATGAAATTTGAAAATACCCTGTCCTAAAATGGTGGCAACCTACCCAGTAATTTGTTAACCTTCAAGTTAACTCAGTGGGTTTATGCTTTTGAAATGGCATTTTAAATGTAGAATTACAAATCAAGACTTCCAGAATGTGTTGTGCTTCAGAAGAAAAAGAAACCTTCATTTCCAGGGTAGTACCTGGTTTTTAATTCGCAGGAGTGGCATGTGCATCTAGGGCTGGGGTTTTCCACAAGTTAAATCACAAGTTTTGGTTGGACTTACGCAGTTTTGCCCTCACTATCCTGTTTGGTGGCACTGGCTCCCTTTTTACCCAGCAGTGAAGCCACTTTCTCAGGGTCTCCATTCTCCACTGCCTGCAGCAGCCGATCGTCATTCTTATTCCACTCGTTGGTCTGAGTAAAAAGAAAAGAAAGGAGAAATATAATCAGTACCACCTCTGTGTACAGGCTCTCCAGAATGATCCTGTACACATTTATCACCACTGAAAGCTTAAACAAAAGCCCAACCCAAAGAAACGGAACAGAGAAAGCCACATAAAAGTAATCTGCAAGCTGTGCAGCAGAGGTTCCCAAGGATTTAATGGCTTAAGCCAGGGCCTAAGCGATGCCTGAAGATGAACTGTAACTTGGAAACTCTGTAGATGAGTAGTGCAGGAAGAAAATACCATATTTTCTTACTGTATTTTCAAAAATTCTCCTTTATTTTTCTAGTCCTGGTTTCTATTTCAGAGCTGTACCGAGCCCCATCTGACCTTCACAACATGCATCACAGGGATAAGCAATGAGGTGCCTCATCTTATCCAGACCCCACCCTAACAACCCAAGCCAGCCAAAACTTTCCATATTAAAGGCTTTTCCCTGCTCACATTTTATAGAGGGGTAATGGGTTAAGACACTGCCCTTTGCAGACTGTAACTAGCTTTACTGGGGTTTTTATCCCTTTCGTTGGTCTTTAAAACAAACTAACTAACTAACTAACCAACCACTCACATAGTGCTACTGAAAGAAAAGAAAACCACCCTACTTTCTGATCTTTCCAAACTTAATCCACCAAATCTTTTTGATCCCTCTCAGCAGCTGAATCAGGAATAGGACATGACTTCCCAACTCGATGACTCTCCCTCCTCCTCTGAATGCTCAGGACAATGGTCTATTTCCTCTAAAAGACCTCCAAGTTGAGTCTATCAAGATCCTAAGAAAACAGAGGACAGTTAACCTTCTGTAAGCCACATGATCACAGAAAAATGAGCTCTGGAAAAGGAGTCAAAAGTTGCCCACATGCATTCTAATCTGGACCAACAACAGCATTCAGCCTCCAGGAAAAACAATCTGGTGCAGTTAAAAGCTGCATTTGAACCAGTGTTAGCATCCTGCTACACTCAGGAGAGTACAGTCTGTTGCTTTCTCATTGACACCAGTCAGCTCATCTCCAGCATGACTGCCTGTTCATGAGCACCTGATTTGTACACAACTCCTGGAATTACTAAATTCATATTAATACATACCTTGAGAAATACTCATGAAAATGTTATAAAAACCAGTATGTTTTTATTAACAACATGTTAATAAAAAACAATAAAAAACCACTCTCCCCCTGCTTCCTCCTTTGTCCTGATGCTCTATACAAACTTTTTTCCTCCAGATACATAAGAGTTTTCACATTTCTCTGTCTGGGCTTGTGAGGAAAAGTGTATGATATGCACACTGATATGAACTAACTCCACAGGCTGTTCACACCCTGAGAAACCAGAACAGGGGGAAAGTGTTCCAGCTTAAAAAAAAGGCATTTAAAAAAAAATTTAAAAAAATTAGGGAAAGCACAGTATGGGCAGGAGAGTAGACAAGAGCTGAAAGAACACCACCTGGAACCAAGAGTATGAACGGCTGCTGTGTCAAAGGAAGTGGCATGCAGACAGAGCAGTTGCAGTCTGTTATGGCAGTGGAATGACTGGTGGGTCAGTGCACATCCTGCAGGTTTTAGTCTTTATCCTTATAGCGCTGAAATAAACTTCTGTAGACTCTAGAGCACTAATTACATCAGCAAAAAAAAAATTGTTTCTCTAAGCAATATTTCGACTCCATGACAATGAGTGGCCAGCCAAGCAGCAGGTTCCACCCAAAATGAGACTCACTGCCTATTCTGGTTTTGGGGAATTTCATGCTTTAAAGGCAGCCTATTATTAAAAGCAGATGTTTAAAAAAAAAAAAATCTTACTTGTAAATAAAAACCTTTAAAGTTAACACTCTTTATTTGACAGTATATTTTGTCTCCTGTTTTGCAGTTTGACCTGTTTCTGAGCTTTTTTATTATTCAGTCATATGAGATATTTAAATATGGGCTATTTGATGAATCAGCCTTTATCTACACACAGCACACACACACGTCCAACCCAATACTAACCTATGCTTTGAAGAAAAAAACCACAACACCTAACTTAAGATTTTTTTCCTGACCTGAAATCACCAGTTTACTTCTGAAACATGAAACAGAATAAACTACAGGAAAATGTTAAGATTAAGGTCTGCTGTAAATCCTTGGCAGAACAGCTTTCAGAATAACATTCAGCTCTGTAGTACAAAAATGGCCACATCTTCAAGAAGCGGTTTCATGAATATTCCTACAATAGTCAGCTATTAAATTGAAACATTATTGACATATAATTCAATACTCAATGTTCTGATACAAGCAAGTAAGCACACTAGTACTGACTCCCAAATTTAAGAAATATCTGAGATAAAGTGTCAATTTCTCCTTTGAAAAGCTGCTGTGGTAACTATATCCATCTATAGTTACACTATCATTAAAATCCCAGACGAAAGAAGAACTGATATAGTTGGGTCCCAAATTACCCCTCAGGTTTTACAAAGTATGGAATCTGCACTGAGGAGATAGATACTGAAGGGAGGACCCTGGCGTATTCCGGAAGTGATTCTGATGGTGCAGAGTGATGTTCATGCTAACAGTAAAACATTTTGTGACATATGGAATCATTCTTTTGCAAGAACAGATGCTCTAACTCATCTTTACTGTAGTTTTCAACCATATCCTTTCTGGTATCCTAAAATGAACACTCACGCAAACACAATTAAGGAAAGACTTAATGATGCCTCAATTATCTGTACAGCTAAAAAGATTCCATCATACTTCAGAAATAAATAGAACTGAACTTGGACAAGCCATTAAGTGACCCTGAAAACACACTCGATAATATCAGAGGTATCTCAGTGTCAGGGAAAGGCTATCAGTGTACATTTCTTTATTTTTTCACACAGAGCTGGATAATTAATTTCTTTTCCTGCTTAGAGGAAAGTGGTAGAGGCTGGTGGCTAGGCTATATCTGTATTTGGCAGTCATTTTAGATTCCTGTTTTCAGTACTATATCTAACTAGCGTCTCTTCTTTCAAGCATTGTGACTCAGAGATGTTAAAGGAATGAGTAATTCTGAAGATTGTCACATATCTAAATCCATTTATATTAACTCTTGCAATTGCATGTTTAACATCTGTAACACTACTGTACCTGAAACTTTGTTTTACTCCTGGAAAACAAACGGATACATGCAGTTTCTCTTCATCACTGCACAGCAGAGTTATGCTTATTTATAAGCTAAAATATCTGTGTTCTACCTAAGATGTTTAAAAGCCATCACACTCTATTGCTCACATAAAGTTATTCATGTTTTCATTAAAGCAATAAAGATTCCATTCTAAGGCATCAATAATGTGTCGTTGTAGATGAAATATCAGTTTTATGCAAGTTACATAAATCTATTTACAGACCTAATTTTATTTTTGAAATGAAATTATGCATAAATCTGTTCACACAGAAGAAACAAGTATGCAGGCATCAACTGTTGTTCAAGTATTCCTCTGACAGGATCAAACTGGTTTTTTTCTTCCCCATTGCACTCAAAAGACCAGCATTGTACAATGCATTCCAAAAACTAAAGGTACAGCTAATAAAATAAATGGCACACAATAGACTCTCAAAAGCAGCCATTTCAATAGGGAATTGTGGCCTTACTGTCCATGTTCTTCAGAGGAAGAAAAATCTAGAAGGACAGAGAACACATATGACATCCAGGAGGATGCTGTGCCCAGGATTTGGCAAGAAAGTAGGAGGCATTTAAGTCAGGGTGCTTAAAATGCCTCATGCAATCAAATATTGCACAGGCACTGCTGCCCATAGCAGATCAGAAAACACAGACTTCTGAACAGAGGCAGGGGCTGTTGCATTACACACATTTTTGGAAGCTCTTGTAATACCAGCCTGGTTTTGACCCCACAAGTCACACATCATCAAGCATACACCAAGTTCTTGGGAGGTTGGGATGATGCAAAACATGGGTGTACTGCTTGTTACTGTTCAGGGTAAAAGCCACCTTGAACTGACACCCATCATGCAGCACCAGCATTTGTCTATCCTGGAAAACCTGCACATGGGAGATGCTCTCTCCTGCCAGGAGTACAGGATGGCCAGCATAACTGGGGACCTGAACTGCATAAACCAACTGCATCAAGCTTCCTCCACTGCAGTCCCCAAACCATCCCATTCCACCTTTCCAAGCTGTCCAGACACTTCTGCAAGGCCCCTTCTTCAGCTCTATGCCACATCCTGTTTCCTCTATCACAAGATTCCTCACTTCCCTTGCTTTCAGATCTCATCCAAATAGCACGGCACCATCCACGACACATCCCTTGGGAAGTTCCAGCTCTGTTATACCACTCGTTCAGGTAACAAAAAAGGATGTTTTCTTTTATGTCAGAGAGGTCTCCACGTGCAGCATTCA
Organism: Coloeus monedula; assembly: GCF_965178545.1. Classification (NCBI taxonomy): domain Eukaryota; kingdom Metazoa; phylum Chordata; class Aves; order Passeriformes; family Corvidae; genus Coloeus; species Coloeus monedula. The sequence continues at coordinate 73,921,110 of NC_138822.1, forward strand.
GAGCCAACCCATGTAGAGCACTTCAAACTCAAGGTTAGCACAAAATAGTAGTACAGTCTTCAGGGAAATTTTTACTGTAGCACAAGAGCAACAAAACCAACAGCTAAGCAGGTACTTTTCATCACCAATAAAGCTGGGGGCTCTTCTGCTTTGTTTTGTTTGGAGATTTTTTTTTTGCTTGCTTTGCATTAAGACTGCTGCAAATACACAAATTAGTCAACTGAGTATGTAGCATTCAAGTAAAAAACCCAAACCTGAGCATCTCAGCATAGAGATAAACACATATGTGTAATTAATTTGGAAGAATCTAATCCTGGAAAAGACTGCACATGTGAGTTCTCTTCACCTCCACCCCCACCCTACACACACCCCCCACTCCTGTAGGCCACATGCCAAACAGATATCAACAGCCTTCCTTCAAACAATTAACATTTTGCAATAACAATGGTTTGTGAACACATGCAAAACTGATGAAACACACACTTCATCTTCACAGACCACAGCCAGTGCTCCACTCAGTACTACTTCAGGTTTGGGCAAGGGGGAAGAGTTGGTTTGTTGTTTGTTTTGGTTTTTTTAAACGTGTATAGCGCTCAATATAGGTAGCAATAATGAGTATTACATATGCAGAGACAAAGAAAATCTGATCAAAGCTCAAGAAGTGCAAGTTTTTGCATAAAGCAGGTGTTTTTCAGTCATGCCTAAAAATAGTAAATATTTTCCTATTAATGTGCAGGGAACCAGATAGTCTGTCATCCCTCATAAATCCTAAGGTGCAATAGTGACAGCTGAATGGATGGCATGCTAAAATCCAAACATCAGGTGGCATTGAACATCCCTCTCAAGCACGCTTTCTATTCTTGATTTTCAATTTTGAGATGGAAAAATGTGCTGTAGGGCCTCACTCTCTGGTAGCAACTCTCTGGTAACAGTTCAGTGTTTTTCATACTGAAACACTCAGGAACCTGAGAAAGGAGCTGGCAGGAAAGAGGTAGCCACGGTTAGGATGGAAAGCCACTCCTACACAGGGCACTGCATGGTTGGTGCTAATGAAGTGAGGCTGAGAACTTGATTGACGTGATCTACACCACCAGTTTTTGATTAATGATTAAAAAAGGCCCATGCAGAGTGCTCACAGCGTCTTCAGTGATCACCATCAAGATGACCTCTCAAAGCCACGGCTCCATCACAAACTTCGGCAGCAGTCACCGACAGCAATTGCACAGACAGCTGTTGAGTCTCCTGTAAGCTCCCTCTGTGCACAATTTATTTCCAATTTTATCATTGCAAAATACTAATAAAGTACTTATCATACTCGTGGGGCTGAAACGATCCAGCAAAAATCCTTCATATTTGGGATCACACACAATATGTTGACAAGTTGACAGAATTTGAGTCCGAAGAGAAACCTTCATATCAAAGCTTATTTTCCTACATCGTTAAAGCTTGCACTACCTATTTTATACATTGTTTTCTCTGTCACAAAGTGAACAATTTCCTTTCCAGAAGAGAAGCTGAGGAATCAAAACACGTTCAAAAAAGGTACCTATTCTTTCTTTCATCACCACCATATCAGGATATTAAGCCTCAATTGTCTGAGATTACCAGCACATATCATGCAAGAAATAATGTATAACAAGAGGTGATAGTTCTACTTAGCACTTGTACAACATTTTCCATGAGCAAATACCTGAGCAAACATTAACTGGCAACAACTTTGTTTCTTTATCTTTGGCATGCAGCCTACAGGAGATGATTTAAGTGACCTTGCATTGTTGCAAACCTGCTGGAGACAGAGTTATGTTATCTCCGCTGAAATCAGAACTGCAGGGAAGCTGAGTAGCAAACTGAAATTCCTGATAATTTCAAACTCAGCAACTCAGTGTCTGAAAAGGAAAGGAATACTTAAAGACTGGCGTCACAAACAATCGCATGGCAGAGACACTGAACACCACTGCATCACAAGGTCATGCACAAAAGTCCACATGTGCTGGACTTCCCAAGAGAGTTTTAAAAACAAGAACAATCTTATTGTACTGAATGCATTCACTAAACAAAACATCCCTTGAAGTTAAAACAACAGATGACAGGTTTTCTCAAAAGAATGGCTTATCTGAAAACACTTATAACCTAGGAGTCAGTAGTATGTAGGTAAGGAGCCTACACCTTTCCCGGCCTTAACAACTGCAATTTACAGACTGTATTTATCAGCAGCAAGCTTGGGTAGTGGGAGTGGAAATCTTACTTGCAGAAGGGCAGGATGTTGTTGACCTTATCAGCAGCAGCTTATTCCAATCTGCAGCAGCATCTCCCAGGACACTCAGAGCTCAGCAGATGCCAGGAGCTGTTGCCTCCCGGGCTCCTTTCAGTTGCTGCAGCTCCAGCTCCTTGCTGTGACTTCCAAAGCCTGCCCTCAGTGCAGATACAGCACAGTGGCACTTCGAGCTGACCTCTGCTGCACTGCTCTCGACCGAGGCAGTGCCCTGAAAGGCCATGCCAAAAGATGCTGTGCTCATTAACTTCACCACAAGTAAGGTCTAGACCTCTAATTATGTTGTCAAAAAAGCAAGCTGTGACAATGGCTTTCAAAGTAATTCATAGTGATATTATCTAAACGTCACTAATTGCTGCAACAGTGTCTTTTCCAGCTTCACTTGACCATCCATGTTGCCTATTTTATATGACTGATGGCTAATAACATTAATTATATTTACATAAGAAGACAAAACATTTGCAGCTCACAAGATTACATATGCCATTCTTTAAAGGTGGAAACAGGAGCAATGCAAGTAACACCTGCACATCTCACAACCAGAAGCATCAATTCATTGCCCTCCTCCTGCTTCTTGAGCTATGGTGCCTAGTTGGGGTAACTGGCCATGTGAATTGCATGAGGTCTGTTTGGTACTGCAGACTATATTTGTGTCAGACCATGAATTCCATTTGAATTGGAGATAAAAAGAACGACAGGGAAGGCAGGAAGCAGTTGGAGTGAATGAACAAGGAATGGTAACAAAAGACTAACGGCAGATTGTCAGTAAACCTTGATAATTACCCATTCACTGGGTAGCTTCTGTAGATAAAGAAGTGATTATTATCCAAGAAAACCATTTTTTCATGCTGAACCCCAGAATAATGCAACTGAACAGCACGTCACTCAGCAGGGCACTTCTATCAGCCAGTGAGGCTGCCCGGAAACTTTCCCGGCAGAAGGGGGCCACAGGCTGTGAAATGAAAGGGTCTTTCACCAGCAGAGAAGGGGAAAGATGACCTGACTAAAATGGTCATCTGAGACTGCAAGTCTGGGGACTGGCGTGTGGGGGGAGGGAAGATGTAGAAAAAAGTTAGTGTGGTCTTTGCTTAAATGATGACTGGAATTTGCAGCAGGTTTGTGAGCTGTGCTCCAAGAACACTCAAGAGGGAAATGAAAGTGGAAATAAGTTTGCTGTATTGCTGAGAAATCTGTATTTCTTGTGTGTGAGTTTCTTGGGTGTTTTTTGTCTGTTTTGGTGGGGATTTGGTTGGGTTTTTTGAGTGGTTTAATTTGTTTGCTTTTTGTTTGCTTTGTTGTTTGTTTGCTTTTTTCTAAAAAAACCCTGTGGTTAGTTTCACAGTTTCAGTCCGGCTTTGAATGCAGAGTAGCCATAAGGTCAGGAAGGGAACATCCACAGTTAAAGCACAGAAAAGCAGCCTCTTCATAACCCAACTGCAAGACTTCATTTCTGTAAGAGTAGGAAAGCGAAGAGCCTGAGAGCAAAAGTCAGCAAGGGAGGCCAAGAGAACGTGACACAGTTCACCCAGACCAAGGAACACAGCTGGCCCATATCTAGCGAGTTTAGAGGCACATGGTGGAGCTTTGTGTGGATTGGGAGGCGCACAGCTCACACATGCTGCTTGTGTGAAATTCATACTAAAGGCCACGATGGTTTTTTTCATTCAGATACTACTTTTCAGCATTTTTTGAAGAGATAAATCAATCTTTGCATTTGAGGAACAGTGGCATTTCCTGCTAACATTACATCTAGGTGTATCAGGCCTTCTCTTTTAAGCAATTACTGATATTTTCAAGTAACCCATTTCATTCCATTGGGTAAAAAGGAAAAGTGATGAGCAAAAAGCTCACAACATGCAAGGCATTAGAAGAAAACAAGAAAAAGTACATCTAAATCATTAGTAACATACAGCCAGAGAGCACTGGCAGTAAGTCCAGCTACTGTCCATTGTTTATCATCTCACACATCATCAATACAGCAACTGAAGATTTATCTTTATTTGCAGATAGCAAAGGACGTAGCAGTAACCACACCACATGCAAACAATCACTCTCAGTAAGACAGAAGAAAGTAAAGCCAAGAATTAATTGTGTATATTTGTATAAATGGAACAATGTTTATCTTAATACAGGAAAAAACACAAGGGACTTTCTAAAAATAGAGAAGTTAAATCTATCCTGTTTGAAGTGACCATCTCCCATTGTTCTGTCTTTTCTCAAAGTTCTAAAGTTCTGCGCTACAGAGAACTCAGATGACTGTTCTCATATTGAAATTACTCAATAATTGTACTAAAACTAAAATATATCTAACAAATTACTGATTACTGCTGGACACATGGGAGCTCTTCCCTTCAAAAAATGACTTTAAAATGACTACATTTCTCAAATGGTTATCCAAGGATCCTCAGGTTTTCCTTACCCTTAAATATAAAAACATTTATAAACAAGAAACTGATAATCAGCACGAGACATATGAAAAAGACTGCTTCTAACAAAGTTTTAAGACTGAAGAACTTAATCAACAGATTTTAGTTACTTATCAAGGTCAAATAGCAACTCACATAAAGCCTTTCAAGTTTTGGGATTTCCGCTGTCCAGAACTGATGTAAGATGTACTGCTGTAAGCCGTGTTCATAAGGTACAAGCCACCATGGCACTTTGTTCTTGTGTTACAAATGCCTACATGAAATTTCAGCTCACAATGAAAGCTGTTTCCTTTTTTTCCCCTCTACTAGCAAGACACAGTAGATTACTTGACTAAACTTCACCATCTTAATTCTCCACAAGTGCCAGAAAATATTTCGGATGGTTGTTTCTAAAAACACTTCACAATATTTTTTTATACCTATTAGAATGCTACTGTAGGAAGCAATACAATTTACAAATTCATAACAAAATATGTATTAACATTTCAAAACTATTCAGAGTAGAAAAAGAGTCTATGTATAGTTGAATTCGTTATTCTTGTAAAGGACATAACCACTGTTACAGGATTACAGACTTCTATTCTGAAACCCACGACAAAGCCAAACAAAACACATTGCAAGCATAGAGGCAAATCCCTATTCCAAGAAATTATTTTGTTAGGAGTCTTCAAGGACTCAACTCAATCTCCAAAAGTACTTCATGACTACAGAAGAAGGCAAAAAAGTTTCATTATCTGTCTGATCTTCCTGAGGCCACTAACAGATGTTAGTTCTGTGGATTGACCTCTAGATCTAATATTTGTCAGTTTCCAAAATCAAATATTAAAGAAGGAAGGTAAGCTTAGCTGCTTTTGCTTCCATGACTGCAATGGAGGATAAATCCAAGAGTCACAGGGAAAAGCAAGCAATTGTTTTGCATGAAAATAAAATCCACTTCAGCTGCCAGTGAAGAACATGTGGGATTTCACACCACCACATCTTCCCACGTTGTTTATCCTCCACATCACATGCACTGAGAATCAGAAAAGTCTTTTATGCGTCAGACTCTCTGTATGCAGAACATCAACTGCCCACACATGGCAGGCCTGAAGCAAAAGGAGAGAAGGAACAAGCAGGCACTCACCCTGGTTCCTTCCCTTAAGACTCATCCGAAGAAGGAGTTCCATTTCTCTGCAGGCATGAATAATGACATGCACAAATATTCAGTTCAGCAGGCATGGATAGCCTTGCCTTTCATCTGATCAGAGCCACAGCTTGCACACCTTTCTCCAGGCAGCCCCTGGGAACTCAGTTTTGGTTGCCCCAAGCCACTGCTGGGGGCTTAACTTTTACCCTATTTGACCAGTGACTGAGCTACCTGCTGCCAGGCACAACCACCACAGCTCACTATTAATGGACCAGTCTGCACATCAATAACCTGTCTGTTCTCATCTGAATATTCTTATCAATAATGTGTGATTTACTAGAACACTCAGTCCTCTCATTGCAGTGCTTTTGCTAATTTGGATACCCTGCACCTCACCAAATGCACTAGGATTGCTCACACAAGATGACAAGAGATACAAACGAGTATCTGCTTTTTTGTTTTAATTAAAGATTCACTTAGCTCCTACTAATTAGTCCTCGACTGGACTATATTTCATGTCACAATCATCAAGATACTCTTTCATTATCAAGATAAGTGCTGCCACTGGTTTGCCTGTCCTTCCCCTCTAAGGAATACCGTTGCTGCTGTATCGAGACACCCTGCTGCAGGTTGTCTAGCTTATATTCTGATTTCTTCACAAGATGCACACACATTTTCTGTAACAGAGCTCAGCAGCTCAACAACCCAGAGATTTTCAACTTCCCCAGAATAAAGCTACTGCAAATTAAAAATCTATAATAAAAAGATGCACAAAGCACAAAGTCCTGAAGGGCAGTCCAGTGCCCAGAGTATCTCCAGAGAAAGAGCACACAACCTCAGGAAAAGTGAGTGGGCTGGCTGTGCTACCAGCCCCTTTCCCATCATCAAAAACATCCCTCTTACACCTATAACCATTGCATCACAGTTCTTGGAGGGGCTGACATGAGAGAGAAACCCCTAGTAATATCATGCATCTTAAAAAACATTTTCCCCATGATGCTTACAAGCAAGAGTGACCTGACCAATACTCCCAGTCATGCTCCCCATTAGGATCATTTTAAACTCATTTCAAAGACTGAGACTGCACACCAGGGCTATGCTGGGTTCTGTGGAGTGCATCTAACATAACAACTTTGAGTAACTGCTGAATTCAGACATGGTCCCACGAGCAAATGGCCAATCAGTGGTGAGATACTTATCTTTTTTCAAAACATGCTTTTCAGTAATTCATGTGAAAGGTTGGAGGAGCAGAAGAAGGGCGAGGTTTTGTAACAGGTTTTAAGTCTTCATGGAAGAAGAGATAACCCCTGAGAGCTTTATGGGTTGTGACAAAAATGCAAAGAATGTGCATTTGTTGTTTTTTTGGTTTCTTTCAGGAAACCACATCACATATCTTAGGGGTTCCCTCGCATCCCATGAGATAGAAAAACCAGAATAACATACAAGTATCCTATTTTTTCACCCTGTAACAGCATCCTTAACAGATTCAGTTAATAACTACAAAAGATTATATAAATAAGCTGAATTTGAGATTGTTTTCATTGCCAGAGAGAGCAGAAGGTTTCCAAATTTTATGGGTTAAAAAAAGCCAATAAATTTAACAATCTTTTGAAGATGCTAGTATAATCCTTCCAAAACTGAAGAGAACAGATGACTCAACCATATGGCTACGTTCCACCAAAATTCTGTCTTGTAATCATAAAATATGATGTAATGCAGTTTGGTCCCAGGAGAAGGAAAGGCGTTAGACATATGTGACACGCACAAGCGTTCCCTGGATCCATCTGGCTAGCTGTTTTAAAAAGGTATTACACAAATAAGCAGGGTTTTCTAGAAGACTCCAAGATAAATATTCTTAAGCCTTCTCTTGGAAAAGAAATGGGTATTGCTCTTAAAAGCTACATTAAAGCATCAGCCACTATCATTACAAACTAAACAGGTAAAATGAACAAGTTGTTACACCTTTCTGCAGCAATGCAGCTTTTAAAAAGTTTGCCTTTATAAACTTTGAAAGCAACCTGTGGTTTATTACTACTTCACACTTAATAGCATGAAGCTTCTTGGAAAAGAGTTTAAAGGACTATTTGGAAACCAAAAGAAGCTTACCTTTTAAAATATCTGGGAAAGAGAAAAGAATACACAAATTCAGAATGCACATCACTAAGTGGCAAAGGATGTAATTTTCTGCATTACGTAAACACTGAATGGAAAAATGCTGCTGAGAAGAAAATCAGAGTAATCAACTGTAAGAGGTAAAGTACTCTTCAATTCATTAATTAGTAACACATGCGTAACAGAAGCCATCAATATCTCAGTTTCACATAATCCCTTGGAATTAATGGCAACCATTCAGCACGTTGTTATCACTCTGGTCCTCATTGTAGTCAGGGTGCCATTTAAGAAGGTATGCAGAGATTCCTTAATTAAGCATGTAATGTCTAAGAGTTATATTAAAAAAAAACCCTCCACTTTTTATTGTAGGTGGTTTAAACCCACCCACAACTCAAGGCAGGCTCCCAGAAAAATAAATTGATTCTAGCATGAAAACTGAAGAAAAATCACAAGCAGGAACAGTTGTATTTCTCATGGTGACAAAACCAGCAAGGAAAAATTACTGGGAACTGACTGAGGTGTAACTACTCCAAGTCTTTCTAAAAAACACGATGTTAAAATTGCCCCCGTGTTATAATACTTTGCTCTGCAACACAGACTGGAGCCTGTCAGCCTGAGCACACACCGAGTATCCTTTTTCTGTAACAGTGTGTACACTTAACCAGACCAACAAAGAAGTTTAGAAAGAAACTAGGTATCAGCAGAAACCAAGAAGCCAACTGACCACACTAGAGAACCAGGAAAAGTACCCTGGTTTCCTGACTCCCAGTCCAATTCATATGAAATCAAAGTGCTGGGAATCATGAGGTAAGGCATAAAGAAAGAAACAGAACAACTATGGACTGTATTCACCAACGTGCAGTATTGGTCTCTTCCTCTAAAACTGTGTTAGAGCTGCAAAAGTTTCAGAAGGGCAAAGATGACACAACGCTTGTATGGAGATCAAACAGGCTAGGGTACCTCAGCCTAGTTAAACTGAGGGGGACACAAAGATGACAAAAACCAGTGATATGGGGGATGGACAGGGATCAACTATTACAGCACAGAAGAGAGACCATCACGTGAAGGTGGAACCAGGTCACAGTAAAACAACAGATAGACAATACCAGACTTGTGGAAGTCCTTTCCAAGGATCTTGCGGACAATAGGTTTATGTGGGTTCAGGGAGGGACTGATCAAACATTAGGCAGAAAGCTTTGCTACAGGTTTGGAAGAGCTTCCACATGTGCAGGAAACTGAGCTGAAAATACTAAACAAGTAGGAAAGTATTAAGGAGAAGTGTCATACACACTTGCTCAGTGCTGGCTCTACCCTAGATATGCCCCAAAAGGCACTGCTGGAAACAAAAGACTAGGGACCCTCAAACTGACTATTCTGTTTGTAACAGAACAGAAATTTGCTCATCTCCATTGGTTTTTTGTGCCACAGCCTCTATTCCCTCTCCTGGTCTGCAGAACAGCAACCAACAACACATTGGTGTCTGTACAGCCTGATAGGCACGAGGACCAAGTCAGGCTAAAAATACTGTCCTCAACCAGCGGCTAACTACACATGACAACACTGCTTTTCTTCATTAGTGAAAGATGGAAAGTAGAAAGAAAAAAATTCAGAATTGCTACCACTCGTGTGCTTCACTTCACCAACAAGCACAGTCCTAAGCAAGGAGCCCCTGTGCTGAAGCAACCTCTACACAATAGGTCTGTACAGATCTCTTTGCTCTTTCTCAAGTATCTGAAGACAACAAAGAAAAGCGAAGCAGCAATCTTGAATTCAACATATCAGCTCTGTATCACCAGACCAATATTTTTTAAAAGACAGCAGAGCAAAAATGGTTCAAAGCTACCAGATTTGGCGATGCTGCCTTAACCACTGAGGCAGAAAGCTGATTGTATGGTCTTTTCAGGCCCCAGCCACCAATTTCTATAATCTTCTGGCAAGAGATTTTAACTTGAGTCAAGGGATGAAGTCTAAACTGAGGACGGGCTACAGCCACAATTTAATTCACGGTTTGAATAAAAACCTCAGCATGGATTAAAAAGGTCATTCTGACATGGCCTGAGGACACATCTTTGCTATGAAAGGATACAACTTCAGTGGACTACCATAATTTATATTAAAGATATATTATGCTATGTACATCCCATTATTGAATTATTTGTTGAACCTGCTATTTTGAAAGCTAAATATCTTATTCATGTACCTAAATATGGATTTGAAAAGGAAGCTTTCAAGAACCCTCGTGCTAGTAAAAGAATATGTTTTAAAACTTTTGAATTATCAATTACCACATTTCAGTTTTGTTTCATCCTTCTAAAAATCTTCACTGCTCTAAGGAAAAAAAGAAAAATCAAGGACTATTTGGAAAGCTCTGCACAGTATTTCACAATAGCCCTTCAATTATTTCTGAGAAATCAAATTTTAAAGATTTTGGCCTGGTATGTTATTTGAATGGGAAGAGGCTGACAAAGCTAAGAAAGTGAAATCAACCTCCTGTTACTCTTCCAGAAGAGGTTACAGTGAAGACACTGCTATTAGCAAAATCTGGGAGTAATATTACTGTAGTGACTATGGAAATTACAGTAAAGTGTGAACAGACAATTCCTTCATAATCTCACCAGAGAACATTGCTACTGCTTGAGAAAAAAAGGCTCAAAATGCTCTTCAGCATCTCTAAAGAACTCCACAAGGCTGAACGATTATGCACTGGAAAGTGTTTCCTTAGGAATGAGGAAAGTTTTGGCACGCATGCTGCAACGTCACTATAAATTAAACCTCTGTGCTGCAGCTGTCCAAGGCTTTGTACTCAGTCCCTGACACAACACGTTGCCTCAGGCTGCTAGCTGAATGCCTGCCCAGCCACTGAACTGGTTTTATTGTGCTCCCCCTTGTAAAACCGGGCTGCTACGCTCACTACAGCCTGGCCATCCCCAGTACCACTTTCTTTTAGGCAAATGCTTGTGATTGAACAAGATGTGATTGCTCGGTGGTCACCTATGGCCTCCATGGCATATTAAAAAGAACTTTTCTGCAATATAAGCTTTCACGCTGTAAATTAAAAGAAAGAATAAACATCAGGTATAAATGAGGGAAGGAGAATTCCACCATTTCAAATTTAGTTTTGTTTTGGTAGATTGTTTTGGTTTGTTTTGGTGTGGAGTTTTTTGAGTTATTTTGAGGGTCTTGTTTTGTTTTGTTTTTTAATGAAGGCAGCAAACATCCTGGCAAATGAGAAACATTCTGAGAATATTACATTATTTGGAAGTAGAAGTTTTAGATTAATATTGAGCTTCATGGGTAGCTAGCCACTTCCTTAGCTTTGTTTTATTTTAGAATGTGTCATTCTTTTATTTCTATGCCTATGCAAAAAGTTTTCCAAACATTTAATGTCAGACAGGAAAACTGAAGTGGAAAGTGGATGACAGCCAGTCTAACTGAGCTTTATCAACACAGTCCATACATCCTGACACACTATACATGCTCTAAGTTACCTCAAGCACTACAGCCAGTCATGCCACTGCTATTTGAAGAGACATCACAATTTTGCAAACAGAAATGATAAAATTTCAGTGTAAAGTCCAAAATGACATACTATGTTGTTTATGATCCTGATACACTGTTTGCATGGGATCGGAACATGCAATAAAAAAGCCAATAAAAATAATCCTTGCATGTAAGCAGAACTAGAAGTCAGGTGCTGTAGTGCAACACTTTTATTACTTTTAAGCCATCAAAAATGATTAAGAAGTATATTGTTAGCCTGCAAAACTCCAGGCTTCATTATGTACTTCTCTGTCTGTACATGCACCTCCCACCAAACCAAGTTGATTCTGCTTTTCAGCTGGCTGAAAGAGCAATCACTGTGGAGACAAGCACAGAAAAGATTTATTCTCAACCCAAGAAGTTAACCACATTTCAAGACATGGTCTCTTCTGACCTTGGCAGCTTGGGAGTGAATTCTGAACACTTTAAGAGAGGTGGCAGAGCCTGTCTCACATGGATGATTTCTACAGAAAACACTGGAACAAAAACAGAGAGCTAATTACTTGTGCTCAATAAAAACCGACGTTTCTTGCTACTGCACCCAGGCAGCCACTACCAGCACTTATTTTAGATACAGCTACTGAGTTATGTCAGGAAAAGCCTGGTTACCTTGGAGACCACTCCCAGACAGCTCTGGCAGAACTCACAAGATGTATTTTACCAAATTTTTTCTCTCTTTTGTATACAGTTAGTCAATTTCTATGTGCTTGAGCAAAACACAAGGACAGCAAAGAACAGAACCACCAAATTAGTTCATACTTCAACTACTCTCCCAGCATAGCTAGAATTTCAACATGAAATAAAGGAGAAAATAATTGTGTCCAGATCCTGCTATATAGGTGAGTATTATTGCCATGGTGTGACAGAAGGCTTCCGTACACACAGGGGGTTTTCTTTGTTTGTTTGCTTTTGTTAGGGATTGTACAGACAACAAGTAAGTATCATACCAAAATTATTCATTTAAGTAGACTTTCTCCCCACCAAATGTAGAAAATGTACCAATGATTTCATTGGTTTAATACAATCTCTGGAATGGAGAACCGGTGTCTTGGGACACATGATGGAACAAATACTCATGTTGACTTTTAAAACAACAGAAGAGCAGACTCATCTTGAAATTGCCCCTTCTAAACTGAACCTAAAATCATTTGTATCTGGGAAATAAACTGTGGAACCCTACAATAAACACAGTCACAGGGGAACTGGAAGGATCTATAAAACAGGAGTTCAACACATCTACAATGATGCACAGTATTCAAGAATACTTTTGTTCTGTTTTCTGAAGACAGCACAAAAGAGCATTTCTTGCACCAACAGCCGAAAAAAAAGGCAAAGAATCCATTCAGATAGTACAATTGTATCTGATTTGCACGGTTAAGCATTCCAGTTTCCTTAACTGTTTAGGTGGGAGGATGCAGAGTGTTATCCCGGGGACCTTTTCCACAGTCAGCCAGATCGAGCTGTATGCTCTGTACTTACCCGTCTTCCACACCGCTGGGTCAGCTGGACTTCAACAAAGTAAAAAGATTAACTATTTGCAAACTATTCACTTCACAATCAATCTATGAACACAGACACAGGAACGTTTATAACCACTCAATTAAAAAGAAAAAAACGCACACTTACACATATGTATTTTAAAACTGCCACAGGGAATTTGAACCCAATTTTCACCCATTATTAAGGCACACGTACATCTCAGGGATAATCAATAAGCCAGAGTAACAGGGTCAACAAAAGCTACAGGCTGACCACAACAAGGAAAATATCATATGTTTAGAATTCATTGCATTGATTTAACAATTTCCTCCTATTTTAGCATTTCTTCTGAACAGACACATGTATCCATATTTAGGTTTCTACCTTTTCTTACTGCACCTGTGCAGCTCACCTATTCACAAATCAAAGCATATGTGATGCTTGCACTTTTTATTCTTTTTTTAAGAAACACAATGTTTATCACCAAATTGTCAGAAGTGAATTCCTTCATAAATCAGGCTTTAGGAAAACAGACAGCTCCACTGCCTTGCTTTAATTCTGTCCACAGTGTTGTCAGACAGGGTTTCTACATCCTTTCAGCTGAGATATGTTCCCTATTATGTTAGCACTTGTAACACTCTCCTGCTCCACAAGACTGCCTAAGGAGGAACGAGTGATCTGTGCCATCTCCTCTGCCCTACTGACACACAGCATTCATGCAGTGGATTTGCTTTTGCAAAAAACTGACTTGAAGTTTCCCTTCTCTCAGGAAGTCAAGCAGACATTTACAGAACTCTACAAAAGTCAATCCACCACCACAGTTTAAACTCTTTAGCTACTTACCCCCAACTTCTCTCTCAAACCCTCAACCCTTATGTTTTACCAGAAGTAAAATTGATACCTTACTTACCACTGCAGCTACCTCTCATGATGCTCAGTCCCTGAGCTACAAAAATCTTCAACCATGCCACACCAGCAAGAACTTCTCTCCCACTAGGCAAACCGCTCATCTTCTGCTTGGAGCACAGCCAGGCGAGCAGTGACCAGCAGATACATCAGGAGCCTAAATTAACCAGCTCAATAGCGTGCACACAACTTGCAGACAACATGCTTTACAAGGTGTGAAGAATGTAAAATGTTTTCAAAGGAAAACACTGGTTGCAGAAGGTTGCCCTTCCTATAGGCCAAAATACCAAGGCTAAGCAAGACAGTCAGTTATCTTTACATATTATGCATAATTGCAGATCTATTTTTAGACTTGAAAGGTGCATTTTCTCTCCACCATCTAAATATTGTGAAGTTGTACACAAAAATAAGATGGCTTTTTACCCATGGCTTACATTCCAAACCTCAAACAGGCATCAAGTTCTTCTCAAGATAAAAATCGTTTTAAAATTCTTTCTGGTTTTAATTTCTTTTGGTGAGAATGCTCTGAAGAACAGAGGGTTGGGAATGGAACATATTTCTGTTCATATTTTCTGAGTTAGCCTTCCCCCCTCACCCTGAACTTTCACCTCCTTGCAGACGTTCATGCCTGTTGAAAATTAAAATGTCTGCATTGCAGGATGGGCCATTATAATTCAACACACGCTGTTTTGGAGGAGAAAAAGCATGTTTTTGAAATAGCTCTGTTACAGGTCAGGAATGTAAAGCAGAGTTCATATTTCAGATGACAATGGGAACTGGAGCTATTTCTTGCAAACCCAACCCAGCTTACAAGCAATGAAGGAAAAAGAGATATGTGCAATAAGGTCTCTGCCGTGTTCTGCATCAGGCATTTAAGTGTACTAATGAAGAGGCCACTGACTGCTTGTGTTTTACAAAGGGCAGAACTGAAAAGTCCCATTTTTACCACTGAATGCAAGTTTTCAAGACTTGCTTTTCCAACATACTTTCCTGCTGCAGTCTTTGCTCTGCCAGAGATGACTCAATGGGCAATTGGTGGCTCTGTATCCTTCCAGAAAGCATCCCAGGCTCACAAAACAACTGCACCATTGAAACACCACAAGCAGAAACAGTACGGCTCAAATGAGATGGTATCACAACTATGTATTATATTCCTCAAAGCTATGCAGTCTGTGGTTTGATGCATTTTGCTACAAGTCCCAACAACTCCCCACAGAAGAGGGCAAAATCTCACTGTCTCAATAACCTGATCCCACAACTCTTTTAGTTCATCTACTCCAAACAATCCTTTTTTGCACTTAGATTCATGTGTGTGCTTAAGAGAGAAAGATTACGGAAGTCATTACATCTGTGCTCTTTGAAATACCTGCTTCCAAAATTTCTTTTCTACAAGATGCTCGTTTGTGTTACTTAACTGGATATTCTAGGTGACAAGCAAATACCAGTGTAGATGCTCCCTACAGTGGATCATCTTGCCTGCTGGTCTCAGAAGACAGAGGGGAAGCTAAGCAAAGTCAAATGAGACCATGAAGAGTTCTTTCTCAAAGAAAGAGCATCTCCCAAGCTATACCACAGAACCTGTATTGCAGAATTAGTCCACCCCTCACTTGTGTCTTGTCTGAGATGCAAGAATCTGTCAGACAGATTTGCTATCACAGTAATACGTCTTGACTGTTCACTGGGTTACAGCACCTTGTCCAGGTAACAGGCTCATGGGAAGAAATGAGAAAAACAGGGAGAATGCTGTATGTATCTCCTGTACAGAAGATGCAGGTTTTGCATGAAAATTATCTAATGACTGCCAGTTTTTAGGCAAAGTCTCCTGAGACAAGGCATCTCAATAGCTTCCTCCCCTAAAACCTCTGCCACCCTGACAGGTTGGAGGAGGCAGCAACATGGACAGACAGGCACCAGGCAGACAGCATTCCTGTACATTCATCATCAGACATGCTAGAGTCAATAACCTCTGAAGAGTGAAGCTGGAAAATTTATACCATACAAAAAAGCAAAATTACGATAATGAAAAAATATCTTATTCTCTTTCATTTCTTGTCTGAAGCAACAGTGTAAAAGTAGCAAGAAACAGGATGCAAGTTGTACTGTTAAAGTTCTCAAAACAATGTCAGACAGTGACAGAATATGACTGTTCTTTGACAAGAGGTTACACCTATCAGCATAACACACATGATCCTACCAACGCAACATACATGATATCACGTAGGAAAAAAATTGTAATGTTGCAAAGGGCAGAGGTCTACTTATTTGATTAGAAACAGTGCAGGCAGATGTGTGTCAGAGTTCAATCCTAACGTTTCCATCAGGGTTGAAGGTGCCATTGCACAAAGCACTAGAGAAAAAAAATCTACCCTTAATTATTCTCAAATTGCAAGTATAGCCAGATGCTTGATGAAATCAAGACAGTCTTCAAAACAACCATGTTAAGTAGCTTTATTAAACAAGTTCAGTGTAACACTACTCTCATAATTCCAACTATTTTATGGAGTTGAATCAGATCTCCTAACAAGTTTATTTAGCACAGGAAGAAATCACATCCCTATTCTTAAATATTAATTGTCAGCTTCAAAAACAAGTCCCAGCTGGTGGCTTTCTGTTAGCACTACTTTGTGACCAAGAGAAACCTTCAGCCCTTGATAAAGCTGGTTTTAGCAAACTCAGCAATACAGGTTTGAGGGTCCTGTTCCTGTTCCAGAATTGCTTCTCTAGAAATAAAATTTAATTCAGTGCCATTTCCTTTCCCCCAACCCGCCCAGGGGTTTATGCAATCATTCTATACCAGTATACCTAGTCCAAGATTACTGAAAGCTAGAAAGCAGTCTCCAAGATAAATAAGCTCATGCAAGTTTCATGAAAAACTGATTATATTGACAAGAATAATACTGCGTTTCCACCAAAGGCTGCAGCATGAGCTCAGCTGTTGTGTTTGATCTGTCAAATGCCACACAGCTACCTGATTTAGCAATTTGGAACAGCCCCAGCAGACACTGTGTGATGCCAGGCAAGCACTTGGGGGACATTGGAGAGAGTGATGGCAGAGTTGCCTCTGCACAGATGCCAGAGAAAGAGCAGAAGCAGCAGACAGTAAAGGCTAGAGTGGGAAAACCACAGGTACTCTGATAAAGTGGAGGAGTACAAAACAACCATGCTGGCAGGCCACACTTCACTAGCTCTGCTTCTCACAAAGGACCTTGTGCAATCTAAGGAATCTAAGACTGATTCTGCCCAATCACAAGAAACACTGCAAACGCTCTTAAGATGTTTCCTAAATGGGTCACTTTACTTTCTTACAGCTTCTGCAGGGTATGTGGTCACATTTGCAACATAAATTTTTGCTCAGAAAGGAGGTTTAAATTGTGGGATCAAGAAGGAAGGTAAGAAAGATTACAAATAGAACTTTTTAACACCAATGGCAGCAGCTCCGGCCCTCACCTTGCTTACAAAAAAAGTTAATTGATTAACTCCCTTAAAAGCACTTTCTGTATTGAGTCATTGAGGAGGGAGAACTGCATGAACACTACACTGATTTCCACTACTAGAAATAAGATTCTCTCTCTGTCATTCTCATCAGCTGAAATTACATTCTCCCCAGAAACTGCTGTGCATGGCAGCTCTGACAAGCTTTACATACTAAAAGACTGAGACAGTTAAGTATTAAGTAAGAGAACACAAATTAACGTTAACTGCTGATTTTCCCCAGCACTGCTTTCTTGTAACAAAGACTAAGAGCATTGTAATTAACTTTCCTCATGAAATGCTATGTTCTAAAGTTGGGCCTAATTAGATGCAATATAATTCTTGCCAGAAACAGATAATGTGTGTCTTTCATCGACTTGGGTGATTGGAATTTATTAATGTTCGGAATGTCTGCACAGCACAAATTACGCTGTACCCTCGGCTCCACAAACAAGCACGGTGTCTCTTTTAAGGTAGGATCATCTGCATTTGGTACTTTTATAAGCAGGAAATGTGGCTTTCATTTCAGAACGAAACCTCATAAAAGAAGAACCCCTCAAACTGGAAAGGCAAGAAGGGAAGGGAAGATAAAAATAACAGCATTAAGCATAGCAAGATCCTGGCCCAGTACAAGCTCTCTGTGGTACAGACAGACACACAATAAGCTTCTGGGAACAGCAAAGGGATATGGAAAGAGGGAAGAAGGCAGGGCTTAGCAGTGATGCTTTTCATTATAGCAGTAACAACAACTAAGATGTACTGGTAAGCACAGTGCCTCAAGGGCAGTGTGAAAAAGCCACATGAAGAAACGCCAAAAAGATCCTCAAAGCTGTAGGAGGACAATAGAGGCCCAGGCCGATAGTAACTCACTCCCAAGCTGGTGTCTTCTGAAGTTAGTTTAGCTTGAAATACTTTTGAACTCCACCCACTATCAGCTGAAAACAAGAAACAGAACATGGATGATGATGATGATGATTCATGTCAGTGCAAGCTCCTATTTTTCTATTTCAAATAAAACTCAGACTCCATGTCAATAGACATATTCTCTTTTCCTCCAGTTTTTTTGTTTGTTTTGCTTCCAACCAAGAACTTTTCTCCAGGGCTCAGCAGTGGTAGGCAATCTCAAATGTCTTAACCCTTTTCCCACAAAGGGAGACTGAGGTGACCTCCCCACCCCTGCAGGAAGCAAGTAGCATTAAAGATCCAGCAGAGGTCTTGCTGACTTGGCCAGAGTAGTCCTGAAGGAAAAAGAAATATGGTAGGCTGTTTCCTCTGCTGGTGCCTTCCCCTACCAAAAGAGTCCAGGAACAGACAGAAAACTGCCCAGAAATGCAGGCTGAGGGAGGGGTGTGACACCAGAAGTTCTATGATTTTGAGTCTTCCCTTACAACCCCAAGCTACAACAAATCACACATTAGATACGGATTAATTGCATGGAAAAACCCAATTAAGTCTAGAATTACAAGTGTCAGAAAGACTAGAGAAGATCCTCTAATTTCATTATAAAGTCCTGTCCCCATGTTTAGTAAGTTACAGTGTTCAACAACCACGGTTTTGATCTCATGTAGCAGGCACTCAGTCCAGATTGTAGATTCTTAGCATACTCCATGCCTTCTACACAACCATTCAATGTTAATTATTGTTATGGGTGATGGATTTCATAACCACAGCTGCTAGTCCTCTTTAATAATTACTGTTGTGCAAATATTTCTGACTTCTGTAAACACTGTCACAAGAGATCACCTAAGCCTGGTGGTCAGCAAAGCTGCTGAACCCTGGAAAGACAAATCACTGCATCCACAAGCTGCAACTGCATATTCCTAACAGGACAGGAGCTGAAGATCAGTAAGTTTAAACTCCTGGTAGTGTACCAGTGCTACTGGTCAGCTTATCTAGTTTTGTCATACTTTAGAAATCCTGGCTTGATATCCAAGTTTGAAAGAGCCCAGGATAATACCTGATGTGACTATTTAAGGACGTATTAAGATAAGCAGTAGGTTAGTTTTGGAACTTACACTTAACACATATGTGTTTGAAATGACTCATGAAGAGACAAGACCATAAAAAAATCCACATCACACACACTCTGTGAAGGAATTTGGTTCATTTCTGATCTAGCCTTGCATGTTCATTGTGGCAGCACTCTGGCAAACATTGTCAACGTTTGCAAGCTTTGCCCTATTAACCAACCACCAAATGCACCCCTAGAATCAGCCAGCTCAGGTATGAAAAGATCTATGAGCTTTTAGACCAGAAACCAGGTGTTAGGAGAGCCTCCACTACATCTGTTCAAAGCCTCAGAAAGCGGTGACTTACTCTAGAGCAAGTAACCTTCCCCACAGAGGAAGGGACTTACCCATGAATAGCAGGAAGCCCAAGTTCGTGCTGCATATAGATCACTGCATCTCCAGAAAACAGGCTACTTCCCCTGCAGCTCTTTGAAATACCTGCTTCCAAAATTTATTTTCTACAAGATGTTCATTTGTGTTACTTAACTGGATATTCTAGGTGACAAGCAAAACCAGCAAAGAGGTATAAACAGTCTTAAACATTTTAGTTAGTGTGTAATATTGAAACATCTGAATCTGGGTTTGGGGTTTTGGTGGGGTTTTTTGGGGGCTTCTTGGGGGATGGGAGGTTGATAGTTTGTAAGAGCATGGATTTGGTAATATGTAAGTTTTTTTCAATTTTCTATACCTAGACCTGAAGACAAAAAAAAAAAAAAAAAAAAAGGCTGCTTTGAAGAAAACCTATCTAGAAACAGAAGAATTAGAATTCAAGAAATAAAGAAATAAAGTCAATACATGGGGATAGTACTGCATAAATTCACATCCAAATTCCTGAGAACAGTGGTAATAATTGGAAATTGTGATGAATATTCTTCTCACATTAATAGTGTTAATAGCATAGCACACCTACCATTTCTAACAGATCAGAAATGCATACAGCAAGATCTCTGTTTCAGCATGCTTGGTCTGTATACAGTTGTATTTAAAATCCAGACACTTTTCTTCTTTAAATTGCAGGCAAAGGAACTTGGATGTTGTAACTTAAGAACACAGTGAAACCTGCCCCTATACTCAACCCAGAAATGCTCACAGCAGCTGAAGCGTGCAATGTGAAATAAAGCTGGTTAAGAGAAGACAAGGGAATTGGTTAGGGAATAGGGGCTTCTTGGCATTCCTTTAAACCGTTTTCTGTTCACCCTTGTGGAGTGTAACATAACACTAAGAAAATATATCTGACCTCACTCCTTTCAGCTGCATTAAAAAGGTTTTAAAAGCAATTTAAATATCAGATTGCACATTCATAAACAACAGAAAAGAAAGAGGTTATACATATTATTGCCTTCATCTTCCACTAAGACAAGTTGGGGGAGTTTTTCTTGGTTTTGTTATTTTTTATTTTAATTTAATGAGAACTTTTGATTTTCCCTGGGAGACGAGGTCAACAGACTAGGGCACTTCCTGTCTGCAGCAATGTCGTGTGCTTATGCAGACATGAGTCTTCTGACAAACAACTGATTTATTTCAAATGGGGGTCATTACAATCATGGCATATAGCAAGATCACATTCTTTCCTACTTGTTTTGCCTAATCACTATGGATTACTCAAACATACTTGAAAAGAAGATGCATTTCAGCTGTGTGTGAAAACTGACAATTCATCCAAAATCCCACACACACACTGGAAACAGGAGGAGGAGACATGTTCTAGGTCAGACCATGATCATGCACTGACAAAAACTGTGAGTAATCCTACAACTGAACTACTAAAATGTAGAAGATGTGGTCCTATGAAGTTTTTAGCACCTTGTCATGATAAAATCAGGTCTCAAATTCTCAGAAACAATGATTAAAGGAGACTATCATCAGGGCCATTTACAGCTTCTCTATTTAAAGTCACCCCTCTGAATCTTACTAATGGAACCCTCATGCAGTCCTATTACGCACATTTGAGACAAACTCAAGTGCCCTGCAAAGCAGGACAGATCTCCAGCAGTGTGCAACACCAGCTACCCACTGAGTTTAAACTGGGGGAGAATCAAGAGACGGAGGTTTACAACCACAGCCAGCTGACATACCAAAGTCAGAAGAGTCTGGTGAGACTCAAGCTATGTACAGCTCAGAAAGTTGTTCATCTGGGCTTGTCTCTCCTTAAAGAGAATTTACACAGTCCCCATGTTTCCACAGTATTTGAGCACTGCAGAATTACTATTCTATCCACAACAATTACCCCATTTAAACATTTTTCCACACCTCTCCCTTATTTTTAAGGTGTGAAAGTGGGATAATAAGTCCCTGCACAGGACTGCAAAGAATTGCATTAAAAGATGAGGGGTAGAGCCTTTTTTCCAATCTTCTGACCTTTCCTTCCTTTACTGCACTGCACTGGCAGTTCTCATGCTGTTCAACTAGCAGCTTAAATGAATTCCAATGGCAAGATTTACAGCATCCATTCCACACCCCCCCCCCCCAATCAGATGGTACTAAGTTTGTTTACAGCCACCTTCAGTGCATGTACCACGTACAAGACCGTTTTTCTTATGTCAAAGAATGTAATTTTCTAATTGTCTTTGCTGTGTGTACAGAGCGAAAACAATCCTACGTTCATAAAACTGAAGATACTGAGCACCGCTAAGGTAATTTACAGACCAGTGGAGGGTGGGAGGAGGGGACCCAAACATCAGAAAAACTATTGGTGTTTAAAAGACAAACATAAATTTAAGAAAATTAAAATTCTGCCCCAGCCACAGTTATTAAACCTATGGGAGTTATCCAGGAGACGGGAGAGGAAAATGAGTGGAAGAATTGCTACTGCCAAAGAGCAGGAAGAAATTTGTCATTAAATAGTATTTATGTACAATTTCCAGATAGCAGACTTTTTTTTGTTAGCTTATAGGGAGACACAACCCCAACCACCACTGCAGCAAACAGGCAACTTAGCATTTCAAGAGTAAATCATAAAGTGACTTGATCTTCACCTAAACATATCAGGATACTTTGGACTTGGAAGTGGGAGGAAGCAGATTATAAATCTAAATTCCAGGCATGGAAGCTCCCCTGTATGGAGTTCCATGGCATAATAATTACATTCTTATGCTAGCAGAAGAAAAACACTAAAAATGACAAATACATTTCAGCTACAAGTTAATTTACTAAACTCGCCTTCCCAGCTCTGAAGAACACTTCATGCTTCGTGTTCTTCCGTTTTGCATCAGAAATTCTCAGACTGGACTGGGTGCCTTCCCTCCAACTAAGCAAGGCTAAATGAAGTAGATACTGTGTATCTTACAGATTGAAACAGCAGCCATAGCTGCTCAATTGCCAAAAACTATGCAAGGTGAGAATGAGTGAATGAGAAGAGTCTTGACACAAGCTTCTATGGCCAAAGGAGGGGGTCCCATGCTCCCCCAGCTAGCTTAAATTAAAAGAAGAAAATAATAAAGAAACTTTGGTATTTACCACCTCATGTGTAATGACTGAGCAAGCATCCACATTTAAAAATGAGAGAAAACATATCATACATTATCCCAAAATCCTAGGCCATTTAACAGAAATGTGACCATTCTTCAACAGAAGAAACTTACCTGTAGCCATTTTCCCCACACTGCTCATGTTTGTCCCACGCCATTCACTATATCACAGTTTAGAAAGCAATATAAATTAATGTAAATTACATTTTTTCCCTTAAATTACCCTCTAAGGAAATTACTCACAAACCTAAAAAACTAACAGCCTACATGTGACTTCATGCATCTTACCATCATCTGAGTAAACGGAGATAGCTGCAGTGCATCACCACTGGAAACTGTCAAGAACTTTTTGCTGGGACATTAATCTGAGCAAGTGTTCCTCACAAACACGTGGAAACACAACCTTCCTCTCGAGTGCACAACATGCTTAATAACCAGCACAGCAATCCAGCTGAAACGAGACCTGGCTTGCACACAAGGAACCTACACTGCGAATCACAAAACCAAAACACACTGAGCAACTCCAAGTTTACAAGCAAACAACATATGCATTAAGAAGTGGTATTCACTACTGGAAAAAAACTGCTGTCTAGCATGAAGCCTAGGGCAGCTTCTTGCTGTGCAGCACTTCACATGCACAGCCCTATTTGCCACACCAGGGCTGCAGGGATGCACAACTGCTGCTTGCTGCATTTATCACACTTTGATGCAGGATGGGCGACAGTTGTGAGACAAATCCAGGAAAATAGACAGCAACAGGCTGTTTGTACCAAGTGGGACAGGAATACAACAGGGTGGTCAAAAAGAAATCCACAAATATCCCATCCTTAAGTATGCTTTTACTGTGCCAGCAATACACTCCAAGACAGCTTCAACTTGCAGTCCTTCTCAAAAACGTAAGGCATAAGCACGTGGTATGCTGCTCAGTTCCCTTAGCCACAGCTGGAGGAATTAAAGAAAAGTGTCCTGCTTCTTACCCTGATAAGCACATAGAAATAATGTGATTAACACGTGGCCTCTCCCAGCATTCTACTCTCTAAACTGGAGAGGCATGACTTTGATAGACTGATTAGTAGATAACAAATTGGCTGGATGGCCAAATGCAGGAGGTATTCATCAATGTCTCAATGTCCAGATGGAGACCAGTGATGCATGGTGTCCCTCAGAGGCCACTGGGGCCAGTACTGCTAATGTCTTCATCTGTGACACAGCCAGTGCAATCCAGTGCACTCTCAGCAAATTTGCAGATGACACCAAGCTGAGAGGTATGTTTGACCTGATGCCATCCAGAGGGACCTGAACAAGCTCGAGAAGTGGGACTGTGGGAACCTCATGAGGTTCAGAAGGATAAGTGCTGCAGCCGGGTGAGGGCAACCCCCGGTATCAGCACAGGCTGGGCATGAACAGACCCAGAGCAGCCCTGCCCAGAAGGACTTGGGGGTGCTGTGGGTGAGAGGCTGGACATGCCCCAGCCATGGCACTCACAGCCCAGAGAGCCAAACGTGTCCTGGGCTGCATCCAGAGCCCCGTGGGCAGCAGGGGAGGGAGGGGATTCTGCCCCTCTGCTCTGCTCTGCTGAGACCCACCTGGAGCACTGCATCCAGCTCTGGGGTCCCAGCACAGGAGGGACAGGGACCCACTAGAGGTCAAAGGGCTGGACCACCTCCCCTTTGAGGACAAGCTGAGAGAGCTGGGGTTGCTCAGCCTGAAGAAGAGAAGGCTCCAGAATAGTTTATTGTGGCCTTTTCATACTTTAAGGGGGCTAGTACACAACAGTGGAAAGGGACTTTTTCTCCAGACAATAAGACAAAGGGTTACAGTTTGAAACTAAAAGAGGATAGATTGAAACTAGATGTGATGGGCTGCCATTGTCCTGTCAAACAGTATCACATCATATCATAAGCAATCCCAAAGGAAAAAAAAAAGCTGGAGGATTATCATTACATAATGAAAACTCAACCTCCTCTAGACCCCAAAAAGAAGCTACTGTTGGATAACATGCCAATCTGAGCATCTTCAATATCCAAGTGTATTCCTATGCTGCATTGAGGGGAAATCCATCCCTCACTGGAGCCCACCATATGCATCCATGGAGCCAGAATTTTGGTTTTCATTCTTGATTCAATGGTCAGCCAAGCAGACTGAAATCTTTCTTCTGACTTCAAAGGGCCCTGTTTCAGGCTCTGGATAAGCAGACAGGTTAGCCAAGTTTGTGAGACTCCTAAGAAGTTTCCACCACACACAGCAAAGAAGCAAAGATGAAAGGAAAGAGGTAAGCACCCATGAACTGAGCCACACAGGTATGTCAGACACATACACACGCATCGGTAACCACATCATTTGCAAAGTTATTAAAATGCCTTTGCTTTTATCATTGCAATCAAGTCAATGCAAGTGCTCTGGACAGTTAGCTGTGTATTTCATCCGAGACATACACACACAACACATCTGGGGAATGAGAGTCCTCAGACAGCTATACAGGAGTAAATTAGCTGAAGTTTCAGATTATGTTCTGTTAATTATACTATGCCACCTCTTAAAATCCAAATCGTATAAAGTAGCACTAGTGTCACGTGGAATAAGAACACCACTTAAAGAGTCTTCTACCTCAAAATATTTGAAGGTAAATATTAAGTCCACATAACAACCTCAATACAGGAAGAGATAGTACCTGTAGTAACAATAAATGTGAATATAAACTGTGAGTCTAAGAAATTAAGACATCTTGAAGCTGTAGTTAAAACACATTCAATTGTGATGGCTTTTGCTACCACATGTTAACAGTATTTTTAAAAGCTTAAGGCTGCAGCTTTGCCCAGATAATTTAGGTCCTAAAGTAGGAAAAATAGCTCAATAAATAGGTTTTCAAGTGTCAGTACAGCTACACAAGTCCACACTTTCCATTTCCTGGGAAGAATAGCCACTGACACCGATTCTACTCCATGCTTTAGCTTCACAGATATTTAGAACACATATGACATATATTCGTACTCCTCAAGTGTGACAATGTGCAAGGAAGCAAAAAAGGGCAAAAAATCAAAAAAAGCAAAAAATCCCCTAGTGCTGGGGATTTGCCTGGACTACACACAATCAGAACAGCTTCTTGAAGAATAGCACTAGAACACATTGCTGTAATCAGGTAAACAACACACCTCTTTCAGCCTGACTAACTCCCTAGCATTTGTGGTCTGCTTGTACTATTCACAGTCTACCAAAGTATAAGCACAGAATGAAAAGGCTCAAATCTCCCCTAAAATAAAGCATATGGGTGTTATATTCACTAGGTAATATTACAGCAGATATTCACAGCAAATTGTCTTTACTAACAACAAAAAACAAGACAAAAGCCTTCAAACATAAAGACTGGGCCATTCCTTAAAATCCTCTCCTTTACATGAATCTTAACAGACAACTTCAACAGCTGGACATATCAGATCAGGCATGAGCAATGCCAAAAAGGAAGAGGGGATATAGTGTACCACAGTAAGGACACACAGACTGCTCATTTATAATTTTAAAATTTATTCTACTTTACATTTAAATCTTACTAAATATAAACAAACATATAAACTAAATATATAAACAATAAAAATAAAAAAATTACAATTGCTTTTTTCCAACTCTTCCAAACTCAGGCCTTGGAAACTTCTGTGCTCCCTTTAAAGGGACACAAAAGAAATGTTCCTACACAAAAAGATTCCTTTCTTGTTACCCATATATTTAAAAATACTAGTTTTTTCCAGTTTGTATATGCCAATTTACCTTTCTTCTTCCTACTCCCTCCCATTTCATAATCCTGTTTTAGGAAGTAACCATGTGTTTATTCAAAGTAAACTAACTCTCATCCAGGTTTGTCTACTGTAATTCCAAACACCAGAGCACAATTCTCATTTAACCAATTTCCTTTCCTTTCTGTCTCAAATATTTGGAGATGCAGCAGGTTGTTTACAGAATATCTGCAAGTTATTTAGTCTTAAACACTTTTCGTACTTTCCCATCTAGAGACAGATGATCAACAGGCAACCCACAGGAGCCCAGTTGCTTTTCTTCTCACAGAACAGTTACCAAAGTAACTCTGACCCTTCAACTGTCCCTCCTTTCTCATCCCTTTCAGACCTTCTTGCTTCCCTTCTGTTTTCCTATACCCTTATTGGTCAGTCTTCACTTGTCTTCTCCATTACATTTCCTTTTCACTATTAAAAGAGATGCTACATAACTTATGGGCTGATATTGGCCCCCTCACAGGGGGCTCCTGTACACCAGAATTACAGTTCCCCTGGATAAGATAATCTTATAAGTACTCTGAGGACATTCCTATTGTCAATAGTAAAGAAAATACACTACCTGATGGCAAGAGGTTCACACTGGACTGACTGGAAGAGGCAGCAGGTCTTATTCTAATATACACAGAACACATTTAATTTCTTTCCTGGACAAAGAGCAAGCTGAGTAGAGCAGAGTCTTACGCTGTCCAGAACTAGAGGCATGAAGCCAAATAGCAGAACATGGGGCGGAAGGTAAAACCCTTGACTCCTAACAGAGAGAGGGAGAATCAGGAGCCACAGCACCTGTTTCAAGAGGGAGAGAAGGTTTAATTTTCCATTCCCAAGAAAAGGTGGTTGAGGGCAGTCCGTACACGCCAGAGATCAAGCCTTCCAGCACACACTGTATAGTGGAACCAAAGATTACTACTGAAGAACACAATAAACTGAGCAAAAGCTACAGTCGTGATGATGTGTTTGAGGCTGATTCAATCCAACACACAATAAAAGCAAGGCACTGAAATAAAAGCAAGCTTCAGTAGTTTGTTTTCTAAATAATTGTGCACATTTGTCAAACAACAGTCATTTCACTTTTCTGTCAGAGTGACCTTTGTATGTGGGGGTTTCTTTGTCACAATTACCCTGAAAGTATCTATGTACAAAGCAGATACTGCAAATTTCAATCCCATGCTCCTTTTTAGGTTAATTGTAGTTTTCAGTGGACAGAGCAATTTAACGGCTGTTTGCAGGAGATCCTGCTTTATTACTTTTCAAATTGCCCCACCCAAGTTTTGTTCTCTCACACATTCAGCCCAGAGCACACACGAACACAGGTTTCCATTGAATGTATCCCAGCAATCTTTCCATTCCAGACTCCCAAGTAACTTAGCTTTTCATACTTTAAAAACTGCTAAATGGAAACTCACTACTTCGAACATTTGGCATTAAAAAGAAATGCCAAGGCTTAATTAGCATAGAGTCCAGATTAAGACTGAGATTTTACACTACAACATACCTAACTGCCTCATCACTTTGAGATTTATGGAACAAATGATTACAGCAAAGGCCAGAAAGCAGAAATTTTCATTAGAACTTCAAACTTCTCAACCCCCGCATAATAGTACAACAAATGGGCATTTCCAGAAATACCAGAAGTTAGAGCTGGTAATTAGCATTGGGAAATCCCAGCCTGTCTTGGCTCTGATTCTGACAATAGGTACCTTTTCTGCTGAACTGCACAGTCAATTTTCAATTTCAAAAGACACTCTACTATTTTAATTATTTAGTATTGAAGGTATTTGGAAACAAATCGCAATTCTAACCTTCTCGTCCCATTCGACAAGATAGCAATTGTCAAACGTGTTTTTCAGCTGATCTTCAATACCCACAGGAAAGGGTCCTAAAACTTTTCAGTTTTTGCCTATAGACAAGACACTGAAAACAATCCAAACCATCAGAGCCTTCAGACAAGCTGCCTTTTCTAGGGTAACCCAGAACATGGTTAAAAGCCAATCCACCTAAACAAACCACTTAAACACTTATATAATCCTCGTATCAAAGAGCTAGATATTTAAATGTGTGTAGGTGCCTAAAAATGTTGACGAGCATCTTGTCATATATAAGCAGTAGGCAAAACATGTTTAGACAGGATTAATCTTCATACATTTGAAAATCCACTTTGCCACTGTTTAAGATTCTAGGTGCTTTTGAAGTCAGGACACAAACTGACTAGTTACTACAGAAAACACTCCAATCTCAAGTATTAGAGACCTAATAACACATCAGTAGCCATATTTTTAATTGTAATTTTTCAAAATCTGCTTTTCTAAGCAGAAACAATGAAGAACTTCTGTCTTACTGGGTAGAGACATTCATTCTTCACTGTGTGAATAAACTGCGGACTGTCTGTAAACAAATTCAACTCTGAAATGATAGTTCCTGGTAGCAACTTTCTCGAGTGTTACATTTGATAGCCTCTATCAACAATTAAAATGGTCATCCTTTTAGGTGGTCAGCTTTTATGTGTTTAATGGCAGGTTTTGAGTTTGATAATGAGAAGCAAGAGCTGAGGAGAGTGGAGAAAATACAGCTCCTCAGACAGAAGAGACTTGTTGCTTTGTCAAGACATGATTGTGGTTTCTGTTGCCTACACATTCTTTAAGTGTGCACATCCACTGCTTAGCTTCCAGTCTTGGCATTTGCTCCCACCCAGGCACCCTGCTCACAGATTCCCAGTCTACAAGCATCCTCCTGTGACTACACATCATGCTTTGACAATAGTCATTTGTGACAGAGCGATAAATCCCATTCCTTCTCTCCAAATACACGTGTTCACATGGCAACAGTCACCCCCAGGAAGGATTTCACAGTGATTAAGTGTGTCAAGGACAAAGGATTCTCCAGTTAATGGGGCTGGCTTCACACACAGTAAATCAGGTGAGACACAGCAATACAGCAAGAGCATGAAGTGAGGAGTCTCTCTTCCATCTAAGAGTCATACTCTTATCTCTCAGCTGTGGATTGTACAAATTGCTAAATATTTAAATTAGCAGCCTTATTTACTTGTGTGTTCCTGCAACTCCTCTGCTGGCATGCCCACCTTTGTACTTTTGGGCCAATATTCTCAGGGTGTGATCTGACAATGTAGCTAAACCAAGCAACAGCTGGAGGAAGGGACGGCCTGCTGTTCCTCCTACTTCCACCATTCCTCTCAGGGCTGACCCTACAGTAACACAGACCAGGGAGTTATCCAGCTGACACTCACCCCACAGAGTAATTTTACATCATTTCTTGTGCTTGACCTGGCTCACTGCAGGGTCAGATACCCTCAAAATGAGAAGAGTAGATGTGAAAAAAGAGGGAGCAGGGACATCTCTTCCACAAGCATGGTGTCATTCAAGCACCAAAGCAATGCCCTTTAGCAGGGACACCAAGAAATATACTTGAATATCAGTAGTTATACTCATTTTCAGTTCAGCCACTGCAGGAAAGCCTAGAAAGCTTCAGTACATCAGTGAAATTTCCTTCATTGTCTTCATTCCAGCACAGAGTTTCTCCAGCCTTACTGCTGGAGAAGTGTTGTGTAATTCCTATGTCTCACACACACCTTGAAGACTTCCTACTCTTCCCACTCTTTATTTTTTTTATGCTAACAATGAGGTTACAGAGAAGCGCAGTCTTCCTTACCCCAAGACATCTTCAGTTCTAAACTACAATATATTAAAGATTTCCTTTAGAAAGGGATGAGAAAAATACTCAGTCCATCCCTGATTTTACCCTCATCTCCAATCCAAGAGCAGTTACCTCATCTTGTGAATTGAGATACAAATACAACTGACTAATTCCCATTAAAAAGACATCCTTTTTCTCCTCCTCAAAAACTGTAGCTAAGAGCAGCTTCTGGGAACTGAAGAGAAGGATAATTTTCCTTGCTTATCTTGCACAAAATATAGGACAGCTCCTGTTGGTTGCCTTGAATTATGCCCTTAAGGCTTGGCTTCAAAACAGAGGAAACCAGACTGTCATGGATTTAGACTGTTGTGCTCTTAGAGCTGCGTATCTAAATTTTAGGTATCTGAAAAATCCTTTGCGGTCAACCTTGTCTCCAGCCAGTAGACAGCAGTAGTACCAAAACAGCAATTATGTTCAGACTGCCCTTGATTTTGGGGAGAGGCATACACAAGTTATCAGGGCTAGATAAGTAAGGAATAAGTGAATCAGTGCAATTTATGACAGTGGCTGGACTCGCTACAGCAAGGTCTGGTTTCATCACACATGTCACTTAGCCTTTGCTCTAGAGCAGCAGCCCAGGCAAGCAGCATAAAAGTGTGCATGAAGTCATCCTAACACATGGGCACACCTGACTTCCAAGTGTGTTCACGTATTAGCCAACAGACTGCTCTCGTTACTCGAGCAGATGCCTATTAACAGTTTTAGTGATGTGGGTGAACTCAAAATAGCAACTGCTGCTGCTTGTTGCAACAGGAGCAACAATGTCTGGCCATGGAACTCTAGCAGTTCTAAACTGAACAGTTAGATGGGACATGAGAGACTTGTGATACTATTTTTACTTGTTGTGAAGTGCCACAAGACAATGTGCACTGGCTGATTCAGTCTGATGACCAGCAAAACCAAATACTGCTAAGTAGTGAAAAATGTTTCCCTCTGCACCCAAAATTACAATATTTCTGGAATATTCTAGATGTTCTAGAAAGCAAAGGTTGGTTGACATATTTAGCTTGTTTATAGAGGCAGTCTTTTAAGAAATACGTCTTGCTAAACCGAAGGAGTAAAGCATCCACCAGCACTGCTGCAAGGACGCCAATTCAGCAGCTGTACCAAATGCTAACCAAATGCTAACTTGTGGCTCAAAAGTAGTAGTCAGCACATCTGCAGGTTACACCACAAGAGTAACTACCTTCTGCTGCTGCTGTGCCCTACAGGCTGGATAAAGTCACATCATTCTAATGGTGTGCCATGAGACCATCTTTACATCAAAACACCCACTGAGGGCACTGGGTAACTTTATTCCGGAACATCAAAACTTCTTAAGATGCTCCATTTTCAAATCTAAGGATCTTAAGCTCCAGGACACCATCACCAAATCTGGCGATGACAAACAGTACATCACTTCTTTCAAAAGGGCACAAAAATTTAGGATGAAGAATGAAGCACCACATTCTTCACAGATCATGAAGATTTGTTACAAATTCCACACAGTATCTGGAAAGTCAATTAAACACAAACGCACTTATTTCAGACTTCTTACTAGCAACACAAAGACGGAATGCATAGTAGTAGGAATAGAAGGACAAGAACAGGACTGGACTACAGCAGTTCCACTGCTCCAAGGGAAGTATTGCTTACAACACATGTAGAAGTTTGGGTCTCCACTGATACAACTACTACAAGCAAGATGATGTGCAGCCTAATGTCTCTCTAAATGATGTTCTGAAGATTCTCCTGAGAACCTCCATATTTATGTCTTCCTTCCTCACTGCTCCAGCCTCAAATCCACCCCTCCTGTCGTACTAGAACTGATGAACCACAGCTGCCCTAATTGCTCAGCTGGTTCCTGTATTCTTGCTGACAAAGAAACCCTGCCACAGACTGGGGAGACAGTACATTAAGTGCTCAAACACCACACTGATAAGAACAGCACTAGGCTTAGACAGAAATATGATTGGGTAGTAAAGTCCTTACTAGGCTTAATCCTAAACCTGTAACAAAGTTCCAATTTGGACACCAGCACAATCCAACAGAAGTTCTGCAGGCCCCACAGACGTGTGCATGATTCAGCTATGGGGACCAAGGCAGTAAAATACTGTTACTTTGCATAACAGATAATGGCTCTACAAATAGAAACAGCCTACTCCATACTGTACTCAGCTGTTGCCTTTGTGCTTGCAAAAAGGTTTTCTTCTCTGTAATTCATTAACCTGCAAGCTTATCAAGGTGGGAGTGAAGAACTTGTTTCCAGCATGAAAACCAGCAGTCAAACTGAGCAGAAATACTTACGTCACTCTTCCTGAACTTTGCTTTTAAGCTCTTCATGCTGATCACATTCAACCTTCCAAACCTTTGAGGAGCTTTTTACTCTTCTTCAATATCTAAACAAAAAAGAAAGAAAGAAAGATTCCAACTTGATACTATTCAGTTCATTGGCAGGCAGGTCAGAATTGAATTTGCATATCTCTATCACCCTTTGAGGATTTAGCCCTCAAGCTCTAAAAAAGATTAACAGTCACCGAAGGGAAACTTTCTAACTGTTTCTCTAAACTTAAAAGTAAGCCTAAATCTGACCAATGAAGAACAGAACAAACATTTACCAAAAACTCAGTTGTGTATCCTGTTATACTAAATACATCTCCACATAATTAGATCACCAACTTGTTCATACATGAGCAGATTTCCCTGACCACTGCCTATTTTAATATTATCATCAGGACAGCCATTTGTAAAGTGACAAAATCATAATTCAAGCCAAGTATTCATTAAAACTTCACCATCCTATCACCAGGGGTCTGCACTGGGTAGCAGATACCAACACTATCATATGCACAAGTCTAACCACTAACCAAATTCAGAATTGTACTTAAACCATGCAGGACACGTACTAGGACAGCTCAACATAACACAGCAGACAGAATTGCCTGAGCAAGACAGAGGTTATTGCTGGAAGACTTGTTTTGGATTCTTCCCCATAAGGGACTGTACGTGTATTCTTAAGAGCCATAGCTGCTTGTACTTGGCAGGGCACTATCACAGTCATGTTCCCCCTTCCTCCCTTTCACATGAAGGAAAGCAGCAGTTGAACAAACATATAAAACTAATGCAACAGACAAGCTGCAAACTCTCACAGAGGAAAGTGAGTGTCTGGAGAAAAGTTTCCTACAGAAAGCTTCAGTGATACCACAGGTTGCCAATCCAGGGCAAACATAACAGGTAACAGAATACTAAAATAGCATGGCAATGTGCTTTTTCCTAGAGCACAGTAGAAAATCTTAATGAGAGACCAACGTCTGGATTGGCAAATGCACCTAAGTAAAAATGTTCCACATTTCTAGTTCTACAGTATGCTTACTGAGATAGTTAGCTGGTTTCATCTACAAGTTTTAGCCGCTATACAAATTCTTTCTGAAGAAACAGTTTAAAATTAAGGATGTTCAGCTGTATAAACTTCCTCCCTCCACCCTAGAAAAAAAAGTAGAAAAAGTTTTACAAGTCTAGTCAGACAAATAAATAACTGGAATGAGGACTGGAGCATAAATTCAAATAGGTCATGCAGGGTCACTATGTTTCACATCACTCTTCAGAAACAGCAGATTACAGTTTGATAACCTAAGGGCGATTCAGTTGTTTCATAAAAGTACATCTCATTATTATAGGGCAAGTTGCTATGTTCTACATGATCACTCTTCTATGAGTTTTATAAATCCAACTACACAGTATACCGTTAGTAGAATGATTGCTTCCACAAAATACAACCCTAACTACCATTCCGGAGTAGCAAACAGTGTTAAGTAAACATGTTACTTAGTTCAAACCCATATTTATCTGGCACCCATTTAAGACAAACTCAAGTACATTTCTTCAAAAAAAAAAAAAAAACCAAACAAACAAAAAAATCCCATACTCTATATACACACAAACACATTTCCCACAGGCCAAATCCCTCCAGTAGGTAGCAGTAGGTAATCTGGAGTTATTCTGTAGGTTGTTTAAAAATCATTAAATTGAATTAAATTACTCTAAGTCTAATTAAGCAGTCATTTTCAAGCCATGTCAGGTCCCTGACTGCTTCCAGGTATATGAAAAAGGGGTTTCATTCAAAATTCTTGCGTTTAATCACAAGGAAAATGGGCTTGTGGCATTTTGTTTAATTCTTTAGCAAGCAAAAGGAAAAAAGGAAAATAGATTTTGCAGAACCTTGTCACTCCCTGACGTAGGTGAAAATTTCTTAGCTTTTTCCTGGATGCAATGGAATATTTGTAAAATAGTAAAAAAAGTAAATTAAAAAAATTATAACCGAACAATCAAAAAGAAGGAATTATTTCTGATTGCTCTGAGAGAAGCATACCACTTTGTTTCTGCTACACCTACCCAAACTTTGGAGAAAGTGTTTAAATTGCAAAACAGCTGTCATAACCTGCATTGGAAAGGAGCCTGAACCTCAACAAGAGCCCAGTAATCTCCCAAATCATCATCTGGTAACACCAAGAATGATGAGAACGGCAAAGACCAGAAATGCCAAGGTACAGACAAGACAAATACCGTTATCTACCTGCCTTTCTTTACATAGCACACCAGCAAAAAGCCCAAATCAAACCAAACCAAACAAACCCCAAACTTCTAAGAGAAAAAAAAAACAAACAACAATGTAAAGAAAGTTTAAAGATGCGAAACATAACACAATATCCCACAAAATCCAAAACTTAACAGAATTTTGTTTTATAACTTAAATATACATTGACTAAAAGAAGTGAAATGTTTAATTGGACCAGTTAATGAAGTATAAATAAATCCTGTGCACAGGGAATTAAAAACAAGAAGTCTTTCCTCACATACAGATTGCCAAAGAATTGTCTGCTGTAGGCTGTCCTTCCCCCTTCCCACTCCCTCAGCATTTTTGGCTCCTATGGACAAAAGATTTATTATAGCTCCCAAGGAAGACGAAGTGCTCAATTACAAGGCTGTGGGAGAGATGAAAACTCCTTGTAGGTACATACATGCAGCAGCTGCAAAGCTGGACTCTCTTCTCTGAGGAACCTGTAGCAAAGTCTAATTAACAAGTTTTGCAAGCACTCATAGTATGTTACTCTCCCTCTTGAGAGAAAGGAAGAAGTGTTTCTGTCAGAAGACGTGTTTTTCCCACCAGATACTTCACCTCCTGCATAAATGCATTTTATACATTGAATGTGAAACTCAAATCCTCAGCATAATTAAAAAAGCATGCTCAAGCATTCAAAAACAGCATTCCCAAGCTTAGCGTGTTTTTCACATCTGTATTTTTCCCATAAGATATAGTTAAACATAAACATTAAGGTTACAGTTTGTGCATCATAATGCCCATAACCCTTCAACTGTAGAGATAAAAATGCATGAAGTGGTGAGGGCTGCCTTTTCTTGTCACTGTTTAAAGAGGAAGTCCCCTCTCAAAGGGTGTAATTATTGGAACTGATGCAAAAAGAGGTCAGCATCCTGATTCGGCAGAGCTTTATGACAACTGTTCATTTGCCCGACGGGGGATAAAGGAAGCGCCATTAATACTCTCCTGTTTTACAAGATAGGAAGTGACTACTAGAAATTCACTAGAGAGCATCAAGACACTTCAAAACAATATTTCTGCAACGAATCACAGGTATTAACAAGAAGCAATCTTTACTAACAGAGGCATTTCTCCACTTTCAGAACGAATGTGTAATAAATACCGAGCGCTGTCATTTTATAGCTGCAGCAACTTAGCAGCAGATAAGTGCTTAACTCCGGGGATTCTCAACAGCTAATGCTGATCACGTGCTTTTAACCATTAGCTCCAAAATTAAATATCTACTCCTCTATCTCATCTTCCTTTAGTTTAATGTCAAGAAACAGCCTTGAGGAGTACAAGCCACAAAAACCAGCTTTAGGTCAGTGGTAAACCTATCTAGCTAAAACAAGAGACATTGAAGTGGTGGTAATCTTTGGCCTCAATAATTTCATTGCAACTGCGTTTTAATACACAATGCAATCTTTAGGTTTAAATGTAGGAAACAGATTAGGATAATCTTCCCCACTGATTTATAGTGAGATTTGTGCAAACCACAGTAAACAAAAATAATGACTTTTTTTTCCCCTTTCATTCAATTGCATTAAAACCAGAGCAAGGCCTTTCAAACAATGTTACAATTAACTCCTTGAAGGGGCCAAAGATCCAGTGATGCAACAAGGAAAAGCCTTATTTTCCCTAAGTAAAACTGGAAGTTTACAGTAAAACCGTATATTATGCACAGTGTTCATGCTAATGAATCACTCCTCACTGGTAAGTGCTGAATTCAATTAATTTAGGTGTCAAAAATCTTGCACCTCTTTCAGAACACCCTGAGAAGACTCCATCTCACACAGAGCTCTTTCACAGCAAAGCATGACTAATATCAACTTATTTCCCCTTCCCCTCCCAAAAACACTTCAAAAAAACTTCTTTAACCTTGAAAGATTACAGGAAAGATTTACAGACTCTACACAAGATCTGGCAACACACAGAGAGGTGTGGGGGAAATGAAAAACGGGTCTGGAGTGTGGGAGAGTACTACTGCTGCTATACACTTACAACCTCCTTTGTGTGACTACACCTACTCTCATGGGGAAAATAAGGGGCCCCAGAAGCATCTTCCCCCAAAGCACACCATCAGTAATCCTCTGGATGATCACTTTCTAAATCACAAGCCCAGTTCTGACCCAGAAGCACAGCCCAGCAGCAGCCAGCACTGGGAAGCAGCCAGAGGCGTCAACACTAATGCATCCCTTCTGCTGATCACCTTCAGTATCCAACGTCATAAATGCTTCCCATCCCTGAGCTTCCCTGACCTACCCTCCAATACCAAGAATGTGCTCCAGCCCAAGCTTCTCTTCAACACTGCCAGAGTCACAGTACTGCCTGGAGGCATTAGCCATTGCTCAGCCTCTTTGGCTGCCCCCACATAAATGCAGCAAGTCCACTCTGTCCTAAAAAAAAAATCCACCCAACACTCCACCTCCCCTGACTACTTCCTATTTCCATCCAGCTGAGCATATTGTTCCACTTCTCAGGCCAAATCAGAGAAGCATGTATGATGAGACCAAAAGCTACAGGAATATTTCCCCACTCTTTATCAGCACAGCTCAGTTTTTCCATCTTGAGTAACCCACCCTCCTATCATAGGGAAAGTCAAATGAAACAGAATTTTATAAACTCAGTGTTACCTATAAAGACAAATAATTCTTGGCTTGGTTAATCTACTACTACTTACTAATGAAAATGCAGTGAAAAATGCACCGAGAAGCCCAAGCACTACACAAGAGTGGGAGTGATTTATATACAGTTAATCCCACTCTAAACAGAATCAGACATCAGAGATAGCAAGGGCCTTGGGTAACTTAGTGCACTCCCTCTATCTGCTCACAAATCACTGGCAAGGATGTGCTGAACTGTACAAATTTAAGCGTCTGAGCCCAGAAGTTAGAGCGCCAGAGACATTGCAACACTAACAAGTCTAGAGCTATCGCTCCTCTCTGTGATACACTTTGTATCAACTCTTTACTCTTACACTTCCTTTGATATTTGGAACTTGCAAATGTTAAATTTCCTTTCAATGGATTCAGGTGAAGCAGTACCAGCCTCTGAGGATACATACAGCCAATACATATCCAGGCAAGATGGTTGATCTGGGGATACGTGCAGTTTGTTTAAATAGTGTATTCAAATGCAGTTCTAGACAGCCAGAAGAAAGCTAGCATCAACAAGGCCTTACACACAGTGAATTACAGGAGCAGGTTAAGAGAAAAATCAAAATGTGACATCACCCTGATTTGTTTATTTGGCATATTAGACAGGACTTAGAAAGTCCGGGCAAATTTGCCGTTCGCTCCTTACATACAACTTTATTCCAGTCCCACTCCAGTTCTTTTGTCTGGAAGTGTCTATCAACACATACCCAGGCCAATGAGGAGCACAACAACAGACAGGACTTGTTGCATGAACTGGGACATACTGCTGCTCCTTCTCTGCCTTCAATTTCCCTGTCTCTAAACCAAACACACACACACACACACCCCTTGCATGGCCCTCAATTTTGAGACCATCTTCTTTAGTTTGATCATACATAAAACACGTTGCAGTTCCACAGACACTTCAACTAGACAAGATTGGAAATAAATCATCTAGCTACAATTAGCAAGAGAGAAAAATGCCTTAGAGTCCCACTTCTGAAATTTCAGTTCTTAAATGAGAAACCCACACAAATAACAACACCTAGTACCTGTTTATACTTCCTCCCTTCCTAGTATTCTGTTATCAACCATTCAACTTTATGTTCTTCAGAATCATCAAACACAACAAACTGAACAGTTGCAACATTAAATCTATGAAGAGACATATCCATGACTTTATGGATTAATTCTGGAACAGCCTAAGGCAGAGCAGTCATCCACTAGGGCTGGAGTTAGAAAGACAGGAATATCAAAGCAATTTACCTAAGACACTTGAAAAGCCCCACTCTCATAAACACCTTGGAAGGGTATCCTACTGGAAACTCCTTTAATCTAGGAACACCTTCAGGGACTGTACTGATAACACAGCTCCCCTATTCAGCTACCAAGTTCTTGGGAAAATATTTCAAGTGATGAAACCAGAGCATTTTTTTTTAACATTACCCAAAAATTGAGAGTTTCATGTGTTTCCATCCTTCAATAAAAAGCACTAAAAATTCAGATATTTTCTATTCTGGAAGACTACCAGTGCTATAAAGGACATCAGCAAGATCAATATTTCTGTCTTGCTGGATGATGTCTGTAGAATGGTATCTGTGCTGCCATTCAATGAGATCTGGACAGGTGCCAGAGCTGGGCAGAGAGGAACCTCACGAAGTCAACAAAGAAAAGTGTGGGGTCCTGCAGCTCATGACAAATACATCTCATGGACCAGTACAGGTTATGGGTTAGCCTGCTGAAATCCAGTTCTGTCCAGAAGGACCTGGGAGTCCTGGTGGACAAGTTAACCATGAGCAAGCAGTATGTCCTTGTGGTGAGGAAGTCCAATGGTATCCTGGGATGCTTAGGAACAGTGTGGACAGCACGCTGAAGGATGTTATCCTCCCTCTCTGTTCTGTTCTGGTGAGGCCATATCTGGAGTGCTGTGTCCAGTTCCAGAATGCCTAGTTCAAGAAAAGCAAGGAATTTCTGGAGAGGGTCCAGTGAAGGGACACAGATGGCTGGGGAACTGAAGCATCTCTCTCATGAGGATAGGCTAAGAGAGCTCAGTTTGTTTAGCCTGGAGAAGAGACAATTGAGAGAGGGGATCTTAACTATGCTTACAAATACCTTAAGGCTGTGTGTCAGGAGGATGGGGTCAGACACTTTTCAGGGGTACCCAGTGACAGGACAAGGGGCAACAAGCATAAACTGAAACAAGGGAAGTTCTGTCTGAATATGAGGAAGAACTTCTTTACTTTGAGGGCGACAGCACTGGAACAGGCTGCCCAGAGAGGTTGTGGAATCTCCTTTTCCGGAAATATTCAAAACCTTCCTGATCATGATCTTGTGCAACCTGCTCTAGCTGAACCTGCTTTGGCAGAGGGGTTGGACTAGATGATCTCCAGATGTTCCTTCAAACCCCAGCCGTTCTCTGATTCTGAGATCTTAGGGATAGTCAAGTGATTTTTATCTGATTTTATTCAGGTTCTTGAAATTTGTATTCTATAGCAGCAGCACTAGGTGCTCAATAAATATTGCAGAAGAAGATACAGTGTTTAAGATACTTCTCCCATCCTTCACAGGCTTATGAATCTTCATATATCCCTTAGAGTTAACATGTTGGTGTCTCAGGCAACTAGTTGTAAACAAGGTCCTCAGAAAGTACTAGAGTGTCAAAACTCTGGAGAGTTATTTCAGGGTGTTCCAAAGTGCCTTTGGGAAGTCAGACATCTGCAAGAACTAACAGTAACTCCCTGCCTCTCAGAGTTATGAGAAAAAGAAATGGAACATCCTCAGCTACTGAAGTTACAGAGTCACAAGCAGACCAGCATACAAATTCTTTTCCTTTTATAATGACTGAAAAAATCTGGCTTTCTCTCTCCTCTACCCATTCCCCCAACAGATTCACGTGGGAGGGAAAAAAAAAAAAAAAAGACATGTCTTGTTTTACAGTATTTTAAGTACTAGCAATGGCTTCCAAGCAGAAAACCAAAAGAAGACTATGACAGCTTTAGAAAATATACATAAATTACTACAGCATTCATCTAAAATGCAAGTTCTGCGTGCAGAGGAAGGACTTGTCAAGACTTAAAACTTCCCAGGAAAATGCACTAACCACATGGCTCTCCCTCAGATGAGACCATCTCAAGTTCAGCACAGACAATTACCATCACCTCCAGGTGCTACTGGCCATCTTGTTCTGGACCCTAACACAGAGGAAGGATGCTTTCTTTCACTGCTGTGTTCTTCCACTCCAGTAGTCCTTGGCAAGTACCTGGACTGTTAGTTAGCCCAAAGTGCCAGTGGAGAGCTTCAGTTGCTCCCAGAGTTCACCAGACTTGAATGTCTCTGGCGGCTGGATAGAGACAATCTCTGCTCTAACATATTACCAGAATTACACTTATTTGCACTACTTTCTCTGAACCCTAAAAGCCCATGATCAGAAGACTCTAAATGTAAAGAGTAGCCAGGACTGACAACTCTGAAAGCAAAGCCCAAGCTACATCAAATACAGCTATCACCTGCATGCATCCACAGGCACCTAGACAGCAGCTCCAAAAAATGATGGGAAGTGAGCAGGCTTCTCAGACATGCAAGAGGTAGACACACAGCAGGAGCCAGCTGCTCAAATCTATAACCCCAGAAGATGGTATGGATTGACACGCTTCTACCTTGGAAGTTTTAGTACTCTACTATGTCAGCCATTAAGCAAGGCCCTAAAGATTTGAATTTATTTGTTCTGGTTTCCCTTGTTTTTTTTTTTTTTTTTTTCCTCTGTACTTGTTTCAAACATTATCCCTGTGCAAAAAGAACTAGCCCACAATCAGCTCCCCAAAGGAATGTGATTAGGGTATTGTTGCAGCAGGATTTAGAAATTACCAACATCTTACACAAGAACTAGCTTTCATGTTTCTCCAGTCACAGCTTCTCCCTCAAAAAAGGCATGAGGTTCTCATCAGAGAGGGGGAGAAGGAAAACTGAACAGAAGGAACAGAAAGAAAAAAAAAAAAAGGAGATGAGGCAAGTGAGTGATGAAGTGCTTACATCACTTCATGAGATGAGCAGCCTCCCATCTAGTCTCTTCTTCACCTGATGTTATCCATCTCTCTCTTGGTTCAGGGAAGCAGAGAGGAGGAAGCAGCATTTTATTGCTTTGCTAGCACATGCACTCTTGGAAGGGGAGGAGAAGTGCAAAGGGACAATATTTTTAGAGACTGGAAAGATGAGTGTCTGCTACTGAACAGTGACTTATTGGCACTGAGCTTGGCTTCAAATCAAGGGAACCCTGAGCTCATATGGTGTGTTGTTCTACTCAAAATGCTCTCTCACTCTGGTTCATATGGCTGTTATGCAATTCTTCCAATAGTAAATAAAATCTCATTGACAGCTTTCCATGAGTGTCCCAAGAGAAGAGTCAAGCAGGTCATTGACAGATATTTACTAAATTCAGTTACTCCTAGTTAATCGTGGACACCAGCAAACCTTTCTAAAATGACGCATGTGTAATTTTTGGCATCTGATCTATCTTTTCTT
The DNA here is from genome assembly GCF_965178545.1 of Coloeus monedula. Lineage (NCBI taxonomy): Eukaryota > Metazoa > Chordata > Aves > Passeriformes > Corvidae > Coloeus > Coloeus monedula. Next base: position 73,963,141 of record NC_138822.1, read on the forward strand.
TTAATGACACAGCTAATCTACAACCTGCTAGGGTGGAGGAGAAAAGAAAAAGGCAAAAAGAGACTACCGCTTCTACGAAAGTAGCAGTAGACTGGAATTGTTTCATAGTAGTAAGCACATTCATACTCCTTACAGAAGCAAATGGGAGAATTCGTTAGAGATCCTGCAACACTGTTAAAAAAGATCTTAACTACTCTTTTCACAAGGAGAAAGTTAAGAATGTCACAAGTGGCAACAGCAGACTGCAGAAGGCTTATGCTGCCAAATGCTGTGCAAGAGGAAGACAAATCTTTCGCATGCCCTGTGGGAAGTTAAAAGCACAGGGTCCCGATTAAACTCAATGCTACTCTTAAAGCAGACTACTAATTTTTTTTCTTTTTAACAGCAACAGAAGATCTGGATCTTTTAAGCCCGCGCTGCCGTGGGAAGGCGCAGCCCCAGGCCCGCCCGCGGGGTACGGGGATCCGCAGCCGGCAGCGGGGCGGGGGCACCGGCGGGGACCGACAGCGACTCTGCCCTCCACGGGGTCCAACCAAACCCCCCGGACAGCACCGGGACAGCCGGGGCCACCCTCCTGGTCGGAGGGAGGGATCTGAGGGTTCCCTCCCCCGGGAGGATCTAACTCCCACCAGGGCGCCCCGGGACCGGCACTGCCGCCGCCGGGGCTCAGCCGGACCCGCGCTACCAAGGACCCCCGACCCCGGGGCGGCTCGGGCGGCTCCGCTCGGGGCCGAGGGACCCGCGGAGACCCCTCTGCGGGCGGGCAGGGGTGCGGGGCGGTGAGCCGGCGCTGCCATCGCTCACTCCTGCGGGCAGCTGTCACTCCCCGCCATGCATCTTGAGAGGAAAACAAAACAAAACAAAGCAACCAAAACATAAACTATAGAGTAAATGGAAATAAACAGTCAAGCGGCAGCAACTCACAGGCTGGGTCCCCCCGGTGTCCCCCGCTCCCCCACACCAGGCAAACGGGTCTCTCCGGCAGCGCCCGGCGAAGAGAAGGGAGAAGTTCCCTCGTGTTGCGCCCCGCAGAGGTTTCCCCGCTGGGGCTGCGCCGCGGAAGAGCCCGGAGCCCCCCGCGCCGGGCGGCGGAGGCGGGAGCAGGTGGGCGCCGCACACAAAGCCCCATTCACCGCGCCCGCCGCCGCCGAGCGCGCCCGGACCCGCGCCCGGACCCGCGCCCGCCGCCCGAGCCGCGCCGCGCCCTCACCTCATGGAGCGCCCGCGTCCCGCTACGCCGGTGCCGGAGCGCCGGGAGCCGCGCACCGAGCGATCCGCGGCGCTGCCGAAGGGCGGAGCGGCGGCGCCGAGCGCCCCGGGACACTCGGGGGCGGGATGGGGCGGAGGGGCGGGCGTGACACGGCGGCCACGTGATGGCGGGGCTGCGGCCCCCCGCGGGCAGCGGCGGGCGGGGAGGGGGCTCGGCCCCGCCCCGCCCGGGGAGGGGCTGCGGAGGGGAAAGGGAGGGAGGGGGTCTCGGTGGGGGACGCTGGGGGAGACCACCCTGCTGGCTGAGGGCCGGGTGCGTGAGTGTGAAGAGGGAATCACAGAATCTCTGAATAAGCGGAATTGGAAGGGCCCCACAAGGATCATCAAAGTCCGACTTGTGGCTGTGCACAGGACACCCCAAGAATCACACCATGTGCCTGAGAGCATTGTCCGAACGCTTCTTGAACTCTGTCAGGCTTGGAGCTGTGACCACTTACCTGGGGAGCGTCTTCCAGTGCCCAAGCACCCCCTGGGTGAAAGACCTTTTCCCGATATCCAACCTAACCCTCTCCTGACACACCTTCAGGCCATTCCGTCAGACCCTGTCACTGATCACCCCAGAGAAGACATCAGTGTCTGCCCCTCCTCTTCCCGTTGTGAAAAAGTTACAGACTGCGGTGAAGTCTCCCCTCAGTCTCCTCCAGGTTGAAGGTGGGTGCCAATCCACTGCCATCTCTGGATGTCTTCAGATCTCCTTAGGAGAAAGCTGCGCACAGGGGCAGGGGCCAAACATATGTCAAGTTCTTAAAGAAGCACAACTGCTTCAGCACATGACAGAAGTTCTGCATTTTGGTTCTCTCCAAAGCTTCCCTGTGTGTCAAATGCCTCTTTGTCAGACCTATAGGTAGGAAGGATTGTTTGAGAAGAAAGAGAAGTGGCCACTTTTTGTTCAGGATCCAAATTAATGACTGGTGTAGTGTTTGGCTACATAGGAGCTTAGAGATCAGAGAATCACAAGTGGGCTTTATAGAAGTACCAATGTTCTGATTCACTGGATGTGCTTTAGGAGTCTCTTTCCTGTAGGCCAAACCCTTCTTCTCAAAGTTGAACCTCTGGAGCGCCCTTTCTCTTCTCTCAAGCCAATGGCAAACAACCTTGAAATCTCACCAAAAAGATCACCTATGCAAGACCTTGCACATTTTGTCGATGAGTTAACCTGTTAAGTGAGTCTCTGTGTACCATCCCACCACAAGAGTCCTGCCAGAGCTGCTTCTCATCTACCAGCCCCATTGACCACAACTGGGCTCTTCAACTGAGAAGTTCTCCTTTAATCTCTATGATCGCTCTTATCTTCTCTGTTCTCAACAGTATCCACACCTTCTGAAGTGGCAAACAGTACAGGGAGGAAATGAGCACTTCAAAACTTTAGGTCATTATTGTAATAGTGGCAAGTATTGTTATTAAACAAATACACTTGATTATTATCACCAAAAGTATACTTTCCTCTGTAATCTGCAGCGCTTACCTTGGTCAATTTGTTCTGCATGTGTTTTACGTCTGAGAACAGCCATCATTGTGCCAGCAGTGTTTTCTTTTTTTTTTTTTCCCCTGTTAAAAAGACACACCCGAAAATGTTGACCTAATATAGTTAATGATGAGAATTTAATTTGCGCAAAATCAATAAAAACAGGAAAAGCAAACTTTCCCTGTAATGCTAGTTCATCAGCTAGAAAACTTGTTCCATTTATTATTGAGTTATCTTTAATTCCTGCTATTTTTTAAAGCCAAATACATGTGTACAGTATTGCTAGAAAGTCTCCTGCCTACTTATAGCAACACCAACAAACATCTGTGTGGTCACGACCTGAAAATGTTACTTAGTCATTATCTCTTGCATTTGCATAGTTTGACCAAGTATGATTTTTGTTTCTGTTCTCAATGCCAGTATAAAATAAAGATGGAGCTTGGGTATGTTTGCATGGGATGTTCGTATAAAATGACACATGAATAACAGATAGTACCTTCTGTCTAGAGTATCATTAAATGTTCACTTCTTGAGAAGTGGAAAATGCCATACTTCTTGAGAAGTGGAAAATACCACTACCCAGAGAAGTACTGTTCATCATATAACCTGTGGACCAAGGTAAAGGCTTTGGGGTTTGTTGTGGCAGCAAGCTTAAACGCATTAAACCAAACTGATCTGTCTCTCAGAACCTGACTGCCCTCTAGGTTAGTCTCCTTGCATGGAAGACTGTCCTTCTCTCTCTTCTTTCCTGAGCCCCCTTTTTGGTCCCCTTCCAAGGGCCGGGCATTGCCTTTTATTCAAAACACTCCTATGTAATTTTGTGGCTGGAGCCTCTGCAGGCAGGGGACAAAGCTGGGAGCTCAGCTCTGTTCCAGATTTTACCCTGATTTTGCTACAGTACTCTGCCATAGTCATGTTCTTCCACCTGTGCTTCTACTCTGGGGCAAACACAATTCTTTGAGAGTTTCATTAAATGCTCAGCATAAGCTAACAGAAATTGTTAGCTAGGTGGAGAGAACCTAATCTGCAGGGTAAAGTACATCCTACACAAGCAGCTTCTCTCGAAATCTAAATATTAGCATGTTGGCTGTGCGACACTCTTCCCGTGCCCCTCCATTTCTTTTTGCAGGCATGATGTTAGGATGGGAGTGGAAGAGAATATCCTCCTCTGCTCAGTGTCCTGCAAAATGTGAGAGGTTGCACTCAGTTTTGACTGGGAATTGGCTGCCCACAGTGAGGATGTAATGAAACCACCTATGCATTCCTAGCCACTTCTCCAGTGGGGAGAGGCCTGGAAGTGGCTTAAAGATGTCTTTAATCACACCTTATCACTCTGTCTTGATAGCATCTGCTAATTAGCTTACCTTGTCATTGTTAATTTTTTTATGTTGCTTCTGGCTAATTTGTTTTGGTTTTTTTTCCCTGCTTCTGGCTACTGCCTTTAGCAGAACACTGAGCACTGGCTACATCTCCATCTAGAAATTATTTGCAAAGGAAATCACACTCCTGAGATGGCTGACCACTTCTTGCTATCCTTCAAGCAGCTTAAACCTATTCTATAAGCTCTAAGTGCTGCGTTTTCAGCTCCGTTGTTGGACTTGTTCTGGTCTGATTATTTTCAATTGGAATATAGTTTGGTTTACTGATCCTGGCTGTTATTTTTCACTGAAGTACAATTTAAGAAAAGTTTAGTTTAGATTTTGAGACATGATTTTGTTTCCAGACTGTTCTTTGCCTACAGTAAAATATTCATCCTTTGTACCAGATGTCCCCCATAAATGCAAGAATCACTGTGGTAACAAGTGAGAGAGTTAAAAAATGTAATTTTTATCTGTTTCCACCAGAATGCTTTCTTTTTTTACTAGCTTGTTAGCACAGAAAGGAGGTGATTGATGCCTCTTCACAATATGGTATGTTTAGAAAACTTGGTTGGGAATTTTTTGTCTTTACTGTTTCCATGCTCTTTGTATAGCAACAGCAATGAGGCTGACAGGGTCAGCACAGGAAAATACTAAAAATTGAAGAAACTCACAATTAGAGCTGTAAAAACTGGGTTCTTAACTGAGACAGAATACTCAGAGAGAGGAAAGCCTACCTAGGGACTTCTTTTACTTTGAACTGAACTTTCAAAGAGCGAAGGAAAAAATCAGGTAACAGTTGCAGGGAATTATCTAGATTATTTCAACTTTCTCTTTCAAGATGTATTTGCTCTGTCTCCAACAACCATTCTTTTTTGTCATGGTTTTTACACCTGCACTCGCCCTTGCACACTTTTCTGCAAGGAGCCCCAGTTTATAACTTGACCTCTTCACAGTCCCAGGTGACATTTCTTAGAAAGCTCCACTGAAGTTCAGGTTGTTCTGCCTTTGTGATTGTTCCTGCACCACAGGGTCCTGATTTGCCATGGCCTCAAGTGGTGCTGTGAGGCTGGGCTGCCCTTTAAATCTGAATATTCCTCTTCTGCCACAGGAGCAGAAACCAGGAGCCGAGGGAGGAGGCCAGGCTGTCTGTGTCACTGTGGCTAAACCCTTCAGTGGTTTTGCAGCAGAGATCAGGTGAACCCTGGGGAGCCAGCCCTAAACAGCAGCTTTACCTGAGTGGGAATGAATGGATGTTCCAGTTAGGAGGGAACAGAAATGTATTTTACTGTTCTTTCCCTGTGAGAGAAAGGACATTATCTGCCTCTGGTTATACTTTTCATTTTAGTTTGTAGCTACTGGAATATACAAAAGGAATTAATGCAATCTTTCTTAAGTACAAAGAGTAAAAATTGTCTTCTTTTTTCCTTTCTTTTTCTCCCATTATTATGGAAATCTGTGCTTGCATATTAGTGTCTTTGATAAGAAAGTGATTTACGTAGGTTTAACCAGAAGAAAATTATTTTCTTGGCCTCTTCACTAACATTCAGTGTAAAATAAGTTAATTTTGTTTATCTTCCCTGTAGGGACAAACTCAGCTTTGTGTTGCATGGAAGTGGGCTTGATGATCTAATGCAGCTTTCCCATAGAGCCTCAGAATTACTCCATAATATGTTTAATTCTGAAATTATTTTAAAAGCACGAGCCCATGGAAACAGCAAAAGAAAATTACATACTTTTTTACACAAACAGATTGTGCCTGAAATGGCAGAGCATCTATGCTTTTTTAAATTTAAAAAGGAAAAGGTGTTTCATTTCTTCTTATAGAAAAGCTAATGAAGCAGAAAGACAACTTACCAAACAGATATCAAGACCTCTGCAGGGAAAGAACAAAGCTTTGTTAAAAGCCTATCCCAGAACCAACAGGGTGTATTTCAGGTCTCAATACCATGAATACTGTTTATGTGTAGCATCTACTGCTTTGTCCTTGGATCAAGAGTACTTTGCTCTCTCTTGCACAGGGCCATAGCAATTCTGTGCATACAGGCTTGTTCAAGTTTTCTCCATTCTTCTTCTTCAAGAGAGGAAGATTTCTCTCTGCTTGGCCCCACAGATACAGATGGGAATCAAGATCACTTACGAGAAAATCCGCTGCTACCCAACCCCTGCACAACCTAGAGGCTTCCCTGAAGGCTTGAGGGCTGGGATTTTTCAAAAGCTTGGTGGGAACACCTGTGTGAAGCCACCAGACTACCACAGACAGGGAGACCACACCTTATGCAGAGCTGACTTCCACCCCTCCACAAATGTAAAGGGCCCTTTGAAGGCACACCACTGAAAGTCCTGAAAGGCCAGTTGCCCAAGAACGACCAAGAAGATGATTATACTAATCTGAGGATCACTAAAGAGCAAAATTCCTAGTATTTAATTACGCTGTTGAGCACCTTGATTATGTTGTAATAGCACAAAAGTCAAAGCAGTTCCCACAGAAGGAGGAAGCTACGTGCCGTATACACTCCACGAAAGGAGTGCAGGGAGTTGCTTTGTCTTTAGTCTTGCTCTAAGGTTCCTATTCCAGTCAGAATTTGTAAATCAATTTCCTCTTCCCATTCAAACCTGAAAAAAACACATTCCTGCGTATTTTATATGACTATTTGCATTACAGAGAAGCCAAGCACCTTGCAAATGGCATTTCAAACTGCTTATTTTTTGTCTTTGCTCCTCACAGGATTTCTTAATGCACTTGGCATCAGTAAGTTGAAACTCCAGTTCTGTCCCATGCTGTATTCCCACGACAAAATTTCTGCTGCTGATTTTGTTGTGGAGGTACAAAATCCTCTATGCATTCTATCTTTGTTGACACTCTTCCAGGTTTTGGAAAAGAAGTTTCCTTACATTTCCAGAGGAACCAAATCTCACTTTGTCAGTCATCTGTTTTGTTTTTTTTTTAAATTCTTCCTCTGATGCAGAGGGTTTCTGACCATATTAAAACTTCTACAAAAAGAAAAAGAGAAAAGAAAATCCAAGGGTTCTTTACACTGTCTCATGACAATCAAACTTTGGTCTCATTCATATTTGCATGCAAAGGTCCCTGCCTCTGCTGGGGTTAGTGTAAATGAGTGTCAGATATTCCTTTTTACTTCTCAGAGATGGCTACAGCATTTTTCCTGGATCACAAGAAAAAATATCAGAGCATTGGAAAGTGGGATGGGGTCCAAGTTTAAGACTGTGATTTAGTGTAGAGACATTGGAGATTTCTGCACTTTGCACAAGGACAGATGTAAATCTTAGGTAATCCTGCTCCAGCAGAGAGGTTTTTCTTAAGGACTTGTAAAAATGAAGCATCTAATTAGCACCAAATACGTAGCAAACAAGGGAGTGAGAGTCAATCTTTGGTATGCTGTACTAGTCCTTAAAGACTGTGACAAACCAAAACATCACAGAGGAATACAATGGTACTTAGAAGTTTATAAATACGGACCCAAGGGCAGAGTTTCATGAAGTGATGAGGTCTGGCTTTGGTATTATCGAAGTTAAAAAACGTCAAAGCCACATTATCCAGAGTATAAATTCACTCTACTCAATAGAAATCATTCATGCTTTCTTGAAATGATTTCTTTAAAGTGATTTCTTCTGTCTAGTAGGATTTTTCTCATGTGGAATATCATGTGTCTGTACAATGCATCGCTGCAATGAACTCTATTCTCACAGTTTTACACTGTGTGCTTACTCTTTGCTTGAATATTCAGTCTCAGGGACTTCACTGCCTGATGCCAAAAAAGCTTCAGTTCATCTGTTTAGCAGGCTCCTCTGGTCTTGAGGGAAGAAATCATTTGCCTGCCATGGAATGATCCACAGGATCACATCATCCTCTGTGAGGGTTGTGTCAAATAGTCAGTGGTCATCAGCAGGGTGATCCCCCTTCTCCTTCCCAGACACTCACCCATCCTTCGTGACCAGCTGGGGATTCAGGGATCTGTGACTGAGTCTAGGCCAAATTTTACTCTTCTCTCCAAGTCAGGGAAACACAAACCCATCTGCTGCTTTCCAGTTACACCTAACATACCACAAGCCTTTGTTTTCTAGGAACCACTAGGTCCCTTGTGCACATCAGTGTAAACACCATGTGGTAGATGTGATGATCTGATGCCAGGTTAGATGTGCTCACATTTAAGGCAGATCATGTTTGTGCTGAGAGCTGTCTAGCTGTGCCCAAATCCACTAATAATTACTGTGAAACCATGGGCTGTTGTAACTGATGGTATGCAGAGTTCCTAGAAGTTAAAGCTCTTCAACTCCTAATTGGGATCAGCATCATCATCATACTGTTGTCTTTCAATAAACAAAACATACAGATTTCAATTTGCTCCTACCAGTTCTTTATGAGGAGAGAACTGTTTGTTGAGTTTGAACTGCTGCCCAAGAAATGAGAATAAACCTGGGGTTTTTTTTGAGAATGACAACGCATGCAGAGAGATCTGATCTTACAAAAGCCTCTGGTGGTACTGACCTCTAAGGAAATATGGAGCCTGACTCTGGAACCTGTTAGTTTTAACCCTGGGCACCAAAGTCTGTTCTTGCAGATTGTGACAATGAGAGCCCAGCTGACAATCCGGTCAATGCCGTTAGCTTTCAGATTAATAAGAATCATTAAATACAGAAAAGGAACATTTGTTTCTAATCAGTTCCCCTACTTCTGATGCCCTGAAAGTAAGAATATGATTACTGAAAGATATGGATACAGTTTATTAATCAGTTTTTGCAGTTTATTAATCAATTTTTAAGTACATTTAAAAAGAAAAGCCAAGAAACCATAGCCTCAGGTTGAACTTATTACTGGAAGGAATGGAACCGTTTACAATAAAATGTAAAAATAAAGCACAAAAAGTAATTATGAAATAATTGCTTGCTTGGGTACTTGCTTGTCATTTTATTTTACTGTGCAATTTGAAAACACGTATCTTTGCAAATAAACAGTGCATACTTATTAGCAGTAAGGATGTTGTCAATTCCATTCTAAGTGGTTGAGTAACAAAATCATAGCTGCAATTGGATGCTGAAGAGTGGAGACAGATGGATACAGTATATGTTTTTTTCTATGAACATTAGATAGTTGGTGATTGTTGGAAAGAAATAAAAAGCAAGTACTTTAAAATAATTTTACAGCCTTTTCTCAGCATTTTTTTCTGCAATCATATGCAAAACCAAGGGGTTTTTCTTTAGAAAATTCAAAGAAAGGAAGAGTCTTGAGGGCATTTGTGCACATGCTTCTTAAAAAATCTTAAAATGCTTCTTAAACCATCATTTCCTATAATTTTATTTTAAAAGAAGTGTAGGTCATCTTCCCCCCTTTATCAAGTGAGCCTTCCAAACACCACCACTTAATTTACTCTTGGCAGCTCTCCCTGAGGAACCATATTTAAACCAGATTGCTAAATGGTATACTAACGTTATTACTTGCAAATATTTTAAATGGAGATGGTAAAATCTCTGTATTTGGATATATTTGAATTTTCTGTCATTAGTTGGGCCCATACTTGATCTCTGTCCAGAATTTAATTCTTGCTGGGCAAAAGTCTTAGCCTCTGCTATTCTGCCTTTTGGATCAAGTTTCAGAAACATCTCCTTGTCTCATCAAATACCCAAGAAATTTCAATTTGGGTCAAAACATCACAATTTCATTAAATCACTCTTAAATTCAGCCTTGTTATTTATTCCAGAATCCTGCATATCAGTGTTCTAAGTCCAGTTTTTACATGAAGAAGTATGTAGAATGAAATTGGAATCACATTCACCATTATTATATCTGGATGATGCATCATCCAAAGGCTGCAGTATCTGTTTGGAATGAGAGGCAGACTGAAGACTCAGTCTCTGGTACCAACTTCATCCTTCAACACAGTCAGTGCTTTGAGAGATTTGTTTGAAGTACTGTATTTTCTGGAGAAAACAAATAGGTCCCTTTGCCCTGAGAGTCTTTATTAATGTAAATCACGGAATGAGAAATTCCCTTGGGAATGGCAGCCTTGCCTTTGAATTTCATGTTCAATTTTATTTCTGACCGAGCTTTCATGCAGCTTTTGAACTTCCCTTCACCTCTCTTTCTCAGCACCACACCTTCCCAAGACTCTGCTCTCAGCTTCAGGAACCTGTGTCCCACATGCTGTCCTTCAAAATATGTCAAATCAGACCTTTTTTCCATGAATGAGGAATGAATATTACACAATGAATAGCAGGGCTCAGTGAGATACACCTTCCCAGAAGGGACAATTACTGCCTATGCCTGCTTTAGCAAGACATTTGAGTCTAAGGCCCATAGTCACACAACACCAGTTGGGAGTTTTTCCTTCAGACAACACTTGGCCTTGTTTCCTGAGCCAAGTGTCCCTAAAACAGGAGTTTAAAGATATCCAAAGAGCAAATTGCTGATTTAGACCCCTTTACTCTCCTCCTTCCATGCCTCCAAGGAGTTAGAATATGTTTAAGAGGCATTTGGGATGGAGTTTCTTCCGAATCTAATTGATCTCTTCTCTGTGGTGACCAGTGACAGGACCCAAGGGAATGGCCTGGAGTTGTGTCAGGGGAGGTTTAGGCTGGGTATCCGGAAAAGGTCATTCACCCTGGGCACTGGCACAGGCTGCCCAGGGAAGTGGTCACAGCACCAGCCTGACAGAGTGCAAGAAGTGTTTGGACAATGCTCTCAGGCACATGGTGTGACCCTTGGAGATGGTCCTGTGCAGGGCCAGGACTTGGACTCAATGACCCTTGTGGGTCCCTTCCAATTCAGCTGGTTCTGTGATTCTATAATTCATATGCACCAAAGCAGCTCTGCAAGTCAGACCAACACGATGGCAGATTAACTCTGTAATTTGCCACACCAAATCCCAGTGTAAATGTAGACACAGTACAAGCTTCCTGACTTATTCTAAATGTTATTACTTTAACCCAGTTTAGGAACCAGAACCAGGAAATTCCCTTCTTTGTCTTGTACACTATCGCAAATACCTCTCCAAATCCTCTCTCTGCACATGAGAAGGAAGGATTGCATGATACACATGCATGAGAGTTGTATCAAATTAAGCTGAATCCTTGCCATGCCAATAGGCCTTTAGGTTTTAGTTCAGTTCATGATGGAGTGAGATTGCCATTAGTATTTAGCAGAATTTAATCCACAAAGTAGCACATAATTCTGTATACCCCTGGTATCCAAAGAAGCATTTGTCCATCAAGAATGGTTTTCCGCTTCACTAGTCCAGCAGGTTAGTGAAGAATGTGATTTTCCTCATGAAAGGTGTAATTGAACTAAGATAATTTGTTTTAAAAAAGTCTTAATTATGTTGCCTTCATTATTTTTACCTGACCTCTGTAAGAAAAATTATACAATTTATCACTGTTTATGCTTTTTGTTTGTTTGGAATTTTTTTTTGTGGTTTTTGTTTGGTTTGTTTTTGTGTTTTGTGTTTTGGTTTTTTCCCTCCACTTCTTCCTCTCCTGGATAGTTAGAATACAGTCTCTTCCCTTCAGTTTACTGTCCATTTGTGATCAGTCTCAGGGTAAGGAGATTAGCATAGAGTTCTCCTTTGTGGGCTTCTTGCTGCATATGGAATTGCATTTAACATCAACACTTTTATTTTCTGAGGATATTTATTTGTCAAGAACTTCATGAAAAAATTACAAAAATTTTAAAAATCTTAATTTAGTGCCAATTTAATCCAATACAATAGATAATCTTCTCGTTTACAGGCATGATTTGTATTATTTATTACAATTTAAATTCTTTTGAAGTGGATCCAATTACATTTTCACTGCTTTTCTTGCCTTGGTGTAAACAAGAACCTATCCATGTGCTCCATTCTTTCCTTTAGCTAACATTTCATAGGTCTCTAGTTGAGGAGCCAGCTCTGCTTCCATTTACATGGTTACAGCTCCCAGTAACAGTAGAGACAGGGTCCTTAGGTATTATCTCATTATTAAAACTAATTATGGGAGTGTTAAGAAAAGCTGAGTAAGCACTGAATCCTAAATTCCTGGCTATATCCTTCACCAGCATTCCAGCCATACCAGTATAGGTGGCAGACTTGAATGCTTCTTTTCATTGGTTGTGGTTTCTTAATGCTCTTTACTTACCAACTTGGAATCTATGGTCTTCAAAACAAAATAAATTAAATGGAAACCCTAATAATCCGAAATCATGATGTACCATTAACACAGAGCTACTTATCTGATTATGTACTTGTTCTTTGGGTTAGGTTGCATCACCAAAGACCAGCTCAAAACTGGCTAAGCACACAGCTAAGCCAGCCACATCTTTGCACAGAAATGTTATAATACTTTTTAGCAAAAGCAAATTATCCTTATAAATTGTAACGTCAATAAGAATTCTTTTTACTGTATATCCCATCAACTAATAATTGTTACAGTATTCAGTCTGGAATTGCAGAAGAGTCTCATTGTTACTTTCTGGTCCTTGAAATTCTCCCAGGACAGGCATTCATTTATGGAATTAGAATGAAAAAACACAGATGGCCAGAACAGATAGTAATACTAAAAGCAGTTAAGGACCAGTCCTGGAAACATTTACTTAGGTAGCTTCTTCTGAAGAAAATAGTTCTACTAAAATAGAACAGATTATAGATATAAGAATGTGATGCATAAATGACAGAAAAACACCTAAAACCTGTGGTGGTGTGTGTATTATATCTAGTCAAAAGCATTCCAACAAACAGTCATATTCTTCAATCTTTTTATTCCATCTAAATCCACCATTCTAAGGTTTTCCTTTCCCTGCTATAGAAGTGCTCTGAAGATGTGCTTAAGAGAGCAAGTGCTTCTCATCATACCTCCAAGTAGTGGCAGGTTGAGACTCTATAAACAGCTAATCAATAGGAACAATTTATGTTTAATTCAGATTTTCATTGGTAGGAACACATCTTAAGATTTTGTTGCTCTGAGATGAGATGAAATCTGTAACAAAAGACTGTAAGAAGAACATTCAGTGTTTCTGTTGCATATATAGGCTGCATCATTAAACTGGAATTTCAGTGTGTAAGATCCTTTCATAGTCTGTTTCCTCAGGGCTATAAATCAAATGTGCAGGATATCCTTACTAGTGTCAAGACCAGCCATTAAGCATCATTTATGCTGACAGTTCTCTTCACTGATCAGAGAACAATTTGGGTTTCATAGCTATGCATCTAAATAAATTCAAAAACCTCCCAAGCTACATGAGTACATTTTTGAGAGGACCTTGCATCCATCAGGGTTTTTAAAAAATATTTCCATTAGTAATGACAATAACTGATTTTAAAAGTTACGCTAGTTCCTCCTCTCCACCACCCTCCCCCCACACTTTCTGTCTTTCAGTCTCCAGCCCGTTTGTTCTCTGTTTGTCTGAATTTTTTGCTTTACACTTCCCCTTCATCCCTTTGCCCTCTTCCATGATGTGTGTTTTCTTTTCCCCGTGGGGTTTGTTCCCTTCTGTTTGCCTCTGTTTCTCCCACTCTTGTTTTGATACTGGCTCTCTCTCCTCCTCCCCTCTCTCTCCTTCCATCCATTGTTTCTTCCCAGGAGCTGTGGCAGAGAGGGCAGCCTTCACGATGAGATTCAGCTTTTCTAGGCTGCTGATCATGAGCTGATCCTTTTTAAGATTATGTTTTAATTAATACATCTAGAGTTAAACCCAAGTATGAGTACCCAAGCAATGAGAATCTTTATATTTTACAGCAGACAACCAGAAAAAAGGAAGCTTACATCTATCTGACTAATTTTCCAGACCATCACTCCTCAAAATATACTCCCTTCCCAGAGCATACTACCTTCCTGGAACACAGATCTCCTCACTTCCCCCATTAATTACCTTAGAATGCAGAAGGGCACTTGAGCAAGCCCTGAAGGTAAAAGGAACGTGAACAAAATATCAAAGCTGAGGATAAATTCCCATTTTCTGGTAGGCCAAAGTGGGCACAATTTTCATGATGTAACAGAACACAGTTTGCCCCTGGGCTTCCCCACTAGCACGTCAGGTAGCTATAGCTGGCCCTATGTATACTTGGAATTTTACTTATTTATGCATTTGAAACTCCATTGCATTCATATTAAGCCTTATCAACATGGCTCTGCCAGTAAAAGGAGATTGCTGAACATCTGTAAATTACATTAATATCTCAGACTGATGTGATGGGGAATTAGAGGAAAGTGATTGCTGTCCCCTAGCATTCAGCACAATTCCAAAAAGGAATTTCCAAAGAAGGCTGATATCCTCCCAGGACATGAGTGTGAGTTCTTGCAAGTTATTGGACTGGATAAAAGATTAACTGAGACAAATTCAGACAATTCTGAAATACAGGCTATACCTGTGATGAGATTGAATGTTCACAATGGTCACTTGTAACCATAAAAATACATCCATCTCTTTTTTTCCCTGTAAATCTTTATATTTTGTTTGTTTATTTGCAAACAGCTCTAGAAGTTATAGAATTTTTGCAATGATAGGAGAATAAAAATACAGTAGCATTCTTTGCTTGGTTTGCTTCTTACCCTTGAACAGGATTTACGGGGAAAATCACAACTAAGCTTTTTAATAGGAGGAAGAACATGTACGGGGGAATGTCAATCTGATCATTCTGTTGACTTGTCTTCTATTTATAAATTTTGATGTTTCCAAAGAAGATTTTTAATAGAAACCTCATGTTCATACCCAGTTGCTGATAAAAATCATTGCAATTTGGGTGCTGTGATTAACTTAGATCTGTGAGGCACAACTCCTGGTCCTTTCCCATAGGCTGAGATCTGCCTCCATTAGTCCATCTTCTGCCTCTGAGGAGTAACAATCTGGGAGAGACAAATAACTTATGACTGTGATTAGGGCCAAGTGTTCTATAAATATTTTTAAAAACAATAATAAAAATGTGCAAGTAACAACAGATGACACTGCAAAACCTCTCTAATTGCTCTAAAGACATCACTGAAATGTAGTTTCTTTTTCTAAGTCAACAAAAATAAGTTGCTTAGGAATTTAGGTCTAGACTGGGATTTCCTATAGTTTTCATCCTGGGTAGATAAGCAGAATAGGTATGAGACTAGCTAGAGGCTTCATCAGAAAATTCTCCTGCACAGCCTCAAGTAAAAGATCCCTCTGTGGCTGTTACAAGTTTTTGCAGACCGCTAGTAGCCTGGGAGGAGGAGAAGGGGTTGGGAGAGCATGTTTGGAAACTCTTAAGCTAATGATAACCTTGATCTGGATCAGCTATAAAAATACAAAGGTCATATTTCAGCAAAACTTCCATGTTGGAATGGAAAAGTGTTCTGACTTTGAAAAGAAGGGAGGATTTTACCTAGATAGTTTCCAAATAAAATTAGGTATTTTCCAGGTAATTAGATATTTTTCTATACTTTCCAATACTTTCCTGTAATTTCCAACACAGCAAAATTGTGTGCAGCATGGCCTCCCAAGTAACTCTGTCAGCTCAGCTGGGGAAACTGTGAGCTCAAATCCCAGAGAGTGTACACTGGGGATTCTTTATGCTGGCCTTGCCACCAGGAAAAGTAGGAAAAATCTGTAACCCTGCCCTAAAAATTGAGCTCTGTGTGCATTTTTGAGCTGTGGGTATATTTGGTTTATGTACACAGCATGATCAACCTGAACTTTAAATGGAAACTCCCTTAGCCTGGCAGGAGTACAGAGAGATGGTCTGAGCAGCCAGGGATTGGGTTAGGGAAAACAAAGCCCTGACAAGATTAAATCTGGCCAAGGTCATCAAGTGCAACAAGAAAAGCTTCTACAGATACATCAGTGATGAAAAGAAGACTAGGTGAGATGTGAGGCCTCTCCAGAAGAAAACAGACCTGGTTACCCAAGATATGGAAAAGGCTGAGGTACTCAACAACCTTTTTGCCTCAATCTTCACCAGCAAGTGGTCCAGCCACACTGACTGAGTCACAGAAGGCAAAGGCATGGACTGGGAGAATGAAGAACCATCTGCTGTAGGACAAGATGAGGTTCAAGAACATCTACAGAATCTGAAGGAGCACAAGTCCATGGGGCCTGATGAGATGCATCTGTGGGTCCTGAGGGAACTGGCAGATGAAGTGACTAAATCACTGTCCATTATTTTAGAGAAGCTGTGACAGTGTTGTGAAATTCCCACTGACTGGAAAAGTCATTCACACACTATAAAATATACATTTTGTAAAATGGGAAATAAGGGAGAACTAGGGAACTACACATTGGTCAGTCTCACCTTGGTGCTTGGCAAGATCATGGAGCAGATCCTTCTGGAAACTGTGCTAAGTCACATGGAAAATAAGGAAGTGCCAGGATTTCATTAAGGGCAGATCTGGGAAGAAGGACTTGGGGCTGTTGGTCAACAAGAAGTTCAGCATGACACAGCAACTCATGTGCGCTCACAGCCCAGAAAACCAACCTCATCCTGGGCTGTATCCAGAGCCCTGTGGGCAGCAGGGGAGGGAGGGGATTGTGCCCCTCTGCTCCGCTCTGCTGAGACCCACCTGGAGCACTGCATCCAGCTCTGGGGTCCCAGCACAGGAGGGACATAGAGAGAGTCCTGACAAGTGCACAAAGGTGATCAGAGGGCTCGAGCACCTCTCCTTTGAACATCATCTGAGATGGGGCTGTTCAGTCCCTGGGGAGACTCCATAGCACCTTCCAGTACTTGTAAGTAGCCTGCAAGAAATCCAGAGAGGGACTTTTCACAAGTCTTCACAGCCTGGTCTGGTGGAAGGTGTCCTTGCCCATGGCAGTGGGGCTGGAACGAGATGATCTTTAAGGTACCTTCCAAGCAAACCATTCTGAGATTCTATTCTGTGTCCAGAATTGACAAAAGAAAAGTAGAAAATATATTTTAAAGATTAAATAAAATATTTGACATGGGCATCTCTATTGAACATAGTGGCAGAAAAAGGGAAACCATTATGAAACAAAAAGAGAAAAATAAGGGAAGGTCATCCTGGGTTTTGTGGGTGTCAATGCACATCCCTGTCACCAGCTATCAAGCAGTTCTCACAGGCTGGCTTTAGGAGCTCATCTATGAGCGCTTTGTATATCCTCATTGTGCCTATTAGTTTTTTAATTCATTTCTTGATATTTTGGAAAAGCAATTTAGAAAAGCCTCTCTGTCTATTCAATGCAATCACAGTCAGCATAGAGAGAAAGTCCTGATGCATTGAAATAAATCTGCCTGTGATATTCCCCCCCAGCACAGACAGGGTAGTAAATCCTTATCTGGTTCCAGAGAACTGCTGTGAAGGCCTGCTGTTAGAGTCCTTACAAGTTCTGATGTCCTCTTATTTTGAGAAATGTAAAGGGCAATAACACCAGAAGTCTGCATCTCCTACCCCGCCACTGGAGAGGTGGGTGAAAAGGGCGTTCCCAGTCTGCAGTTTCTAGAAAAATCAGGTATCTGTGTGTCTAATTAGAGGAGGGAACTGCTGACCTCCAGCAACAGACCTTGGCCTTTGTCAGTTCCTTTGTCCTTTTCCTACAACCCCTGAAGCTGTGAATCTTGTTATGCCTGCCCAGAGGGTGATCAATAATGTATTGGCCTTACATTGATTCAGTTCAGCCTCGCCACAGAGAGCAGCAGCATCGACAGAGGAGGAGGCTGCTTTGGGAGCAGAATAACTGTTTTCAGCCCATCACCCTCAGCAGGGAAATACACATGTTTTTTGAGTTATGAAAACCTAGACCCTGCTGCTAGTGGGTATTTGAAAGCTGTGTATCCTGATACTTGGGAGGAAAACCAGAAAGAAGCCAGATGGCACATCACAGCTTAAAATTAAGAGTGCTTGACTTGGGAAAATCATACCATTTCTGCATCACCTTTTTTTTCCGGACAGACAGGCACATGCAACCCATAAACAGTGTGCTGGGAAACTCCCAAATTCTTAAGGCAATAGGCAAGTTAGCCTCAAGCAATATCAGATTAATCCATCCCAAATAAAGTAGAAATGAATGGCACAAATCTTGACAGCATTTTCAAAGGGAATTGTAGCTGCCAGCCATCTAATTATGTTTACATGTTTCCCTGCCCAAAATGCAAGTCATGGTACACTGGTGAACAGGAAACTTACACATTCCACAGGGTCCAGACAGCACAAAAACAACCGTGAAAAGTTCACACGACAGGTCAGCTCGTCCTGCATTGCTTCAGCCAGGCATTTGTGAACTGGGAAACCCATGTGAATGCAGCCCTAGCAGGACTGCAGGCAGGCCAGAAAGGGTGCCTGCACGCTGCTTAGGGCTGTGTGGGTGTGCAAGTGAGCTGCTCCTTAAAACCATTATCTGTCTAACATGAACGTGCTCACTATCAAGTAGAATATTGTAGTTAGACAATGCCTGTTCAAGCTGATTTTCAGTTGTCATATCTCTTTTATTAGGCACCCAGTACAATTCTCGGCTCCTCCCATTTCCTTGACACAATAGTACTATAAAATGATAGAAGTCAGTCTAAATTCCTGGTATGATGAATATAAATTCTTTCCAGTAAAAAAAACCCCAAAAACCCAGACTTGTTTTACAGGCATGACCACAAGTCCATTTAGCTTTCAGGTTTGGTTATTCTGAGTAAATTCATCAAATAGGGGTTTTAAATTAGAGAGGAGCCAAAATTAGAAATCTGGATCCTCACCAACACTCTGACCTTGGGCATGTTTCAATTATTGTTGAAGCATTTCAGCTGGGCCACTGTCTATTAAAAAAAGGACCAGATCTAAATGCTTAATCTGGATATGCTGAAAATGCAAGCGATTCAGTTTCAGATTAAGCTACAGAGCTAAATTTTGCAAAGACCTGATACCAATTTGTCATTACGAAATGATGTCTTTGGGTGACTCCTTTTTAGGGTGTTGGATATGAGAGAAAATTAAGATCTGGATTTTTTTGATGTGAGTGCTTGAAATATTTTGAACATTCGATTATTTTAGAAAGGCTTACACCTGAAGTCACTTATCCCATTTAAATAATTCTTCCTCCATAGCACTGTTTAATGGCAGCCAAGACCTACTCAAAGGTATTTGTTTCACAGATAACTAATGGATTTAATAACAGAAGAACAGTGATTTTGTATATATTAACTCATCTGCCACACTTCAAAGTATTTGGAAATGTAATTCAATGTGTACAATTCCATGCTTCTGCTTTACCCCTGTGCCAGCAGTACAATCCTTATAATTCACTCAGAGATATCCACTGAGGTTTCACACTTCAATATGTACTAAGTAAATCCTGTAAATAAGCATGTAGCTTTCCCTGCATTTTGGCACTATAAGTAGATACATCCTGAGCCTCCAGACTGTAATCCAGAGGGCACCCTGAGAAAAACAAGCCATCTATCATTTTGTGCAAAATGTTCCTTTAGCCTGCAAGAGCATCTGGCAAGCAGGCTAAGGTGAAGGTAGCATTCCTCTGCAGATCTTGCTGGTCTAATGGTATCATGACAATGAAGCATGGGCAAAGACAAAATTTTTCTGATTTGTGCCTTCTGAATTGTAACTCTGATGACACGGAAATTATGCTGGTCTAAATGGCAGCAAAACTCAAGCCCAGAGTAA
The DNA here is from genome assembly GCF_965178545.1 of Coloeus monedula. NCBI lineage: Eukaryota > Metazoa > Chordata > Aves > Passeriformes > Corvidae > Coloeus > Coloeus monedula. The sequence continues at coordinate 73,982,800 of NC_138822.1, forward strand.
GGTTCATCCTAAACCAGTTTCAGCACATTTAATATTGATTATGCCATCCATTACATTTCAAATGAAACATCTTGTCCATACAAGTCTGTTAAAATCTTTCAGCAGAGCAGTCTCTACTTGCATCCAGCTGTCCTTAAAATAGCACTAGACCAAGGCTTTTGCTGAAACACACTTGCTGTTTACTGGCCTCTCTCTGCTAAAGGCTGCACTTTTTATATGAACCCAAAACACACGTTTTTCATTTCCTTAGAATAGTAAGAAATCTTTTTACAGAAACTGCTGCCTAAGCAAATTACAAATCTATAATATTTCCATTAAGAGATCTTACTTTTCCCAATGTTGAGTGCTTTTGGTGGTGTGTTACGAAGTCCAGAAACATGGAGTGAAAATTGTTCTTGTGACCACAGAACCGTTTTAGATTTTTCTGGTGAGGCCCATGTCCAGGTCATTTAAACTTAGGTTTGTTTTGTGCTTCCTTTTTCCTTCTGTAAATTATAGGGATTTAAAAGAGAGACAGATTTCTTTATAAAGATTGTTGTCTAAATGAGAACAGAATAACTTTCACAGGACTTATGTTACCTTTTGCCTTACTGGGGAGAAATGGGCTCATCTGCATCGTAGCTGCATCAGCAGGACACAGATATATCAGCCTGGGGATCCTTGGTGGACAGCAGAAGTCAAAGGCATCAGTGGTTTCTGAGGACCTGGTGGGGTAAGAGATAGTGCAAGCAAACAGAGATCTAAAGCCTTATTTGCTGAATTGATTCATGCCCCTTTTGCTCCACACAAAGCTGCTTCTCTTGGGAATAAAATAACTCTGTTAGATCCAACCTAGTGGAGCAAAGTGTCTGAAGCTGAACGCCATCTACACTTAAACCTGTATTACAGACTCAAATATGTGCCCTGAGAGCTGATTTACATATGCATGCAGGAGGCTGTTGGCTTTTTTATATGTGCATCGAAGATCTATGCCAAACTGAACCTCACATTTACTTGCCAGGTTTTTAGCAACTTCAGGTGTAGTTTCACATTACATCACACTGTATTACGTAACCATGTAATCACAAAACAGCTTTTGCAGGTGCTGCAGTTGTGTGCCTGTGTCCTAGCAACTTTGCAGACTGCCTGGTCGTGTGCCCACAGGCTGATAAGAACCAGTTCCTGATGTGTAAGGCCTCTGACAGAATATGTCTGTGTATACAATGTCTTGCTTTTCTTTAGCTTCTTTTCCATGCTGTCTACTTCCCATTTCATTCAGCTTGAAGGAGTCAAGGGAAGGTCCTTGTATTTTATGATGCTAAACAGATGTCACAGTGCAAACACCCAAAATGGGGAGGGTACACAGTGCTTTATTTACATTAGTTATCGGAAAGAAAAAAAAAAAAGCTACTGGTTCTGAGAGTCCCATATGAACTCCCTCTAGATGCAAAGGAATGTAAGGATAAAGACAGAGGAAGAGTTTAGTCAGGAGGAAACAGAATCTGGCTTTGCATTACAAGGCTGGAAAGAAGGTTACAATAAGTAAACAAAATAGAAAATGTCCTTTACTGCTTTGCTGGCCGGTCCCTTCTCTGTAACTCCTCTGGCCTGCTCTCTACTGCAGATGCTGGGATACACGTGCTGGCATCCCCTGCCTCAGCAACCAGGTGACCCAGACCCCTTCTGTCTCCTCAGTTACAGCCCTCTAGCTACACTGGCACTTTCATGTCCATGAGAAAGCAACACAATTTAATCAAACTGTGATATTCAAGTCCTGGTCTTGATTCCCATCTTGCCTGTCCCTCCATTAGAAAGGCCACTGTCTTAAATTTTTCTCGAACTCCTCCTTCTCGCCTCCACTGTGTTCATACCATGCTATGTATTTTCTGCAAAACACTTTTATTTTGTTTAGTGGTTTTGGTTTGCTGCTGGAGATCTCACACCCATAAGGCAGGTCAGGCCACTGGGCACCTCTGCCCCAGCTTGTTGTGAGCTGCAGGACTTCCCTACATCACAGGTGAAGAGGTCACTGCTAAGAACTTGGGTTCAGGCTGGTTGACTTCATAACCCACTTAGCACCGGGTCTGGAAGGGAAAAACAGGAAGCGATTATGTCAGAAGATGTGTGAATAGGCTGGGGGGAAGGCATCCCTGCGCTGAGGTCTGGATGGGATAATAAATAAGGGTGTAATGACAGACTGGGAAATTCAGGTTGTCAGACCTTGATTCAATTTGACATCAATTGTGACAGGAAGGGGAAAGTCTGATCGAGCTGATTAGACTGGGAGGGATTCATCCCAAAGGACTGCAAAAGGTTAGGGCTGATGCTAGTGGGGACAGGCAGGGTGGCTTTGAGCTGACACGGTGGCAAGGCAGGGATTCATCCCAGGGGCACTCAGAGACTGTTTCAGTTGTCAGGAGCTGATGAATTGGGATGTGGTTCAGAGGTGGTGCTGAGCCAGGGGAAGCAAGTAGTTGAGCTGTGTCTCAGTCTGACTCTGCACACATGGCCTGTGAATCCATTCCTTTAACCTTCTCGCTCGCCAGGAGTCAGTAGGCAGCTGGTCAGGCAGACTTCCTATACCTTTTGGTCTCCTGACTTGGTGTGATTGCCTCTTTATCCAGACCACAAGTCAGAAGGAAAGATGGCATTTGGAGGAGAAAAGAGAATGTGGAAATACTGTGTGTGCAGGGAACAGGAACTTTTACTTGAGCATCCACAAAGATTTCAAAACAGTGTCTTCTTTACCAGTGCATCCACTCAAGTGAGTTAGACACAACTGCTCGATGTATTCAGCTGTGGCCTCCAGCAATGGTTCTTGAAAATGCCTGAATCATGGTGTGACAGCAAACAACCTTTCATTTAGTAGGCTGGATGAAAATAACAGTGATGCACAAATCACTCACTTCTGCCTCAGAAACGGGATCTGTAACTTCATTTTAGATTTGTCTCTTCCAGAACTGTTTGACATGTCATCAATCTGGCTTCTGTTCATTCTCTTCACTCAGCAGCCTAACTCTCCTCAAAATGCTGTTCTACCTCAGTTTCACTGCTCCATCCTCTCCTGGTGCTTCTCAGACCTCCCTGATTTTCCACTCCTATTCTGTTCCTGTCTTTGTCCACCCCACCATGTTCAGCTGATCTTCACTTAATTGCACCTTTCTCCCACTTATTCACAGATTAACCCCTCCATTTCAGAGCCAAACTCTGTAGATGTTTTACCCAACAGCTACACCTGCCTAACCAGTTTGTACCCACGCTCTGGTTACCTCACCCTCACGCCTCCCTATTACTCATGTTTATGGTGCCACATGCGATATTACGTGCTGGAGAGGGTCATTACTGTGAGGAGAAGCAGGAAAAGGCAGTGCCCATTTGCAATTCGCTTCAGAGCTCCTCCGGCTGCTGCGTGGGAATACCATGGGGGTGGCGATGGGAGAGGAGCGAGTGCTCGGAACACTTGGAAACCACAGGCTTAACTTGGCTTCATTCAGACAAGCCTCTTGCTCCGGGCATCTGCCTGTGTGGTGCATGGTGAGCAGAACAGCCTCGCCCTGCCTGCGCCCGAGGCTGCCTGGGAGCCGTGTGACTGGGTTTGTGTGGCCCAGAGTCCAAACTAATGAGCTTCCATTAAAGACAGGTTATACTGAACCAGCCTCAAACCTGCCTCGCCTGCGCTTCCTCTGTTCTTCTCACCACTGACAGAGAGAGAACTGAATTCCTCTCTCTCTGGCTTTCTTCCTCGCACAGCACACAGCACCACAGGGGCTCCAAATCAACTGTGTCCAGCACATTTTTCCCGTGATTTTGTGCACATTCCTCAGATGTCAGGCTCATGGTCTTAATGCAGTGTGTGCATGCTGATGCCTAGAGTGGTACTACCTAGCAGATCCTGTCAGCTGCATTGCTTCTTCTTCTATGGAAAATCTTTAGCATGCCATAAGGATGAAAATAATGCTATAATGTGGGAACAGAGTTGGAAATGTCTGAGATGTACCCAACAAATGAAAATTCAATACTGAAGGAGATCCTTCCAGGTGAACTTTTAGCCTCATCTAAGGAATTTAATAGAAAATTCTATCCATATTATAAAATGTTATAGACTGGTTTAAATATTTTGTCTGAAGGCATTAACCTTCTGTGAAATTCACTTGGCCCTTTCCACAATGTTTCTCAGCTGCATGCATTTGATATTCTCATTCTAATGGACAGCATTTTCTAGACTACACTTTTGGTGCAATGGTCTAAGGGCAAAATTAAATAGAAGTCTTAAAAATATCAACTGATTCACATATTGGTGAGAAAAGATTCAGAGCTGAAGACTAAAAGGTTGCTTTGCTCCAAGGTCTGAAATTCTTTGGCATGCCAACAAAGTTGCCAGCTGGCTGTAAAAGAACAAAAATGAGCAGAGCATCTGCAAGATATTTACAGTAAGGGTAGAGGGAGGAGGGGAGCAGCCCTCAGAGTTTATCAGTGGTATGCAGAGGTCAAAACGTTTATCAAACCAATTTGATGTGAAAAACCCTAACGAGAAAGTAGTTCTGAACACTCTAAGCGAGTCCCAGGATGATGAGTTGCATCTTCCTAAGTGCACTTTGGTTCCCCCGGGAACCGGATGGAGGGGAAGAGAAGGGATCAGTGGGAGGAAGGGGGAGGAGGCTGAAGGAAGCCGAGTCCTGTGTGTGAGGGTGTATGACAATGATGTGGCCTGCGCACAGCCAAGGCCTTGACTTGAGCTGTCTGGGATGCCTTATCTGTCATCCCCATTCTGCCTGCCCTGAATGGATTTCATTATCCCTGTCTGGAATGTAGAAGACATTTCTTCCAGACAGTGATACACATATATAAACAAAATGAAAATGCAGAGGAAGCAGATGCTGGTCCCGCTCAGTCTCAGATGGCCCCTGGTAACTCCTGTCCCACATGGGAGGCTGGGGAAGGAGAGGAAAATCCCCTCAGCCATCTTCATTTTCCTGGATTATTCCCTGCTGGAAAAGCCCAGGCTCCTTTCCACCACCCTCTCCCATTGTCCTTCACCACCCAGCAGCTCCCAGTGCTGCTGTTTTACAACATGCCCCAGTGACTGTGGTGCTCTGTCCCTCAGACCCTGTCCAGCCCAACAGGCTGGTTGGGCTTTCCCAGAGTGTGATACTGGTAATTTCTGGCTTCTCTCTTCAGCCTGGAGCTGCTGGAGCCACAGGGGATTTCCAGGAATGGGTTGGTTTCCTAGTTTTTGCTGTCATTACTGGAGAACAAGGGGCTTTCCAACGCACAGACTCTTATTTCTGACACTGACTCAGAAGGAGGGCCACAGGGGGTGGGTGTTTTAGCCTGACTCTACCCCAAGAGGTGAAATGTGAGGTTTAGATCCCCTTAGATGGTTTAGATGAATTCAGGTCTTCAGATTTGAAGGGTATGAAAGTAAGTACGAAGCAAGTTTTGTCTTCCCATTTTTCTCTTTCCAGCTCTCCCCATCAATGAAAGTATGCAGCTCCTGATAGCCACTTCTTCCCCAGTAAGGCATAGCTTGTGTTCTCCTGGAGAGGAAATTTCGAATTTCATCACCAGGAGAGTTCAGTCCACCCCTTTCCCTGTTGTCTGTCTGACCACTCTTCATCCAGCATCTCTGTGATAATCAGTTCAGCCAGAGGTGAAGTGCTTGGGCTGGCAGGGCTGCATGGGAAGGATCAGCATGAGAAACAGCGATGTTTTCGCAGTTACTGGGCAACACGAGGAAGTGTACTTACTGTGGAGCTCCTCGGAGCCCTGTTCAGCCCACCATCAGGGGCGAACTGAGCTGTGAGGCAGCAGCACTCTGCAGCAGCCATCTCCCACCCGCAACCATTCCTCGGGGATTAGTCACTGACTTCCCAGAAAACGAGATCCAGTCCTGAGGGTCTAAAACTTTTCTCTCTGGTTTGTCCGCGGTGCTGGGGGTGACTCCTCAGAAGCAAATGCAAGCACAGGACTGGTTTAAGCAAGAGCCTTTGGCTTCTTTCCTCCACACCCCGCCTGAGGACATTTCTTAGCCACTGGTGGGGGCTGTTCAGAGGGAGATGAGTGAAAGCACAGTCTAGACATTAGCCGTGAGCAATGGCAACTGGTTTCAGGTATGTGACTACCTGGGAGTAGTGGCACCGCCTTGTTCCTCAGGCTGTGCCTACGCTGCTTGCAGCTGCAGTGTACATTGGAACTGTTTTCTGGCTGCTCTCAGTGAAGCTATTTAATCCTAAGAGGCTAAAACCACAGCAGTGCTAGACTGTGTACAATCTGGTATTCTCCTCACCCTGGCCCTCTTTCCCTTTACAAGCTGCCCTACCTTGAGCTCTGACCTGGTCCCCTGCCTTCGGCTGTTTGAAAACCTATTTATAAAAACCTGTAGTAAAGTGCTTGAGTTAAGCTGGTCGAAATTAGTACCTGACCTCCTGTAAAAATTACATGAGCTTATTCACAGCATCCCGCTGGTAATTTCAGTGTTGTAAAACTAAAACCAAGTAGAAGTTGTGGGTGGATGTTTTAATTAAAAATCTACCAGCTGCTCACTGAGTGCCAAGCCTGGGTAAGTGACTGACGGAGAAGAGAAAAACAAGATCCTTTGCTGCTCCTCAAGCACCCCACACTAAGTTTTCTTGGCATTTACAAGTCACTCTACTGCCCACCTCATCCCCTGAGATAATCTGTTTTGAGACAGGAGTGATTATGGAAAGTTTTGGAGAAGACACGACTTGTCTGTGCAAAGCATTGTGAAGCCTTGAGGACTGGTATGCAGGATGTTTGCAGCCCCTTTTCTCCACTTCTGGTGGAGGATTTGATGGGGAATTTAGTCTAAGAAGACAGTGACAAATGACCAGTCTGTGGAGAAGGGATTAGGAAGAAGGGGAAAGGAGAGAAAAGAGAAGATAATACCAAAGGAATGTTGTTTTTGGAAGAACATTTTTAAAAGGAAGCAGATCATGTAACAGTCATGGGCAATACCACTTGCATCTTTCATAAAAGCAGGGGAAACCAGCACTGTGATTCACCTCAAAGCATGATACCACCAGTCTTTGGACAAAGAGGCTGTGAGGGTCAGGGCCAGCTGTGAGGGTCAGGGCCAGCCGTGCATTTGTGTCTCTTGGGCAGCCACAAGCCTTCTGCTCCCCCTGTGATATGATTTACCTAGGAAATGACAACATATCCCTGTGACTATCACTCCACAGCACAGCTTACTACATAGGACGGCTTTTTTCCTATATCTCTCTTGAAAGCAGGACATAAACCCACTTTGAGGCTCCATACTATGCAGGCAGCCCTGCTCTGCTCCAGCTCTTCACAGGGAAGAGGAGCGAGGGCTGCCAGCCCATGGAGCACAGTGGCCAGGCATGACTCCAGCTCTGAGGGAGCGGCCGCGCAATGAGGCAATGCAGAAAACAGCTGTGTCAGGCCATAATGCCACAGCAGGGTGCACAAAGCTGGTATCAGCATCACTTTGATATTGCTGTACTTCATTGCATTTGGAATCACAATTACTGCCCCATTATATGTTCTTCCTGCAGCTGGGACTCCTTCCCATGCTCATAACCTATTTAAGTGCCCCCGTTTCAATTTGAGAGAAACCAAACCACCTCCAAAAGCACTGAGCCCTTCAGCGCCTTCATCCCATGTCTATTTTCAAACCTATCATCGTACTGCCATGAACTTTGCATGTCCTTTGAAAGGAGTGTCAGCTCCCATCTGCAGCAGGCACAGAGGAGCCATGCAAACCTTTCCGCTTCCTCCAAGGTCAGTGCCTCTGCTCCATAACATGGTTCCTTGGGGCACAGTGATGATTCAAAATACAAATTCCATCTGGAAGGGATCTGAGAGCTCATTGTCTGGCAGAAGTAATTTCCTTTAGGTAAAATGCGATTGTTTTTTTTTTTTTTACACTTGGCATGTTTGACTGTTTGCAAAAAACTCTGCATGGAAGTGTTAGCACAGAGAGTTTTTCTGCTGCTGTGCCTCTGGACTCTCAGTAGGAGACATTCAAGGAGGCTGTTCAGATGGGGACATCTCAGAAGAAAGCACAGTCTTCTCTGAGCAGCTCAATGGGGTCTGACTCTGCCAGGCTTCTCCGTGCCTCCATGCAGAAAAGCAAAGTCTGTGCCACTTGTCCTTATGGTGTGAGAAAAACACTGACAAATGTAAATAGGAAGGCACACCCAGAAATGCTGGAAAGGGAGTTCCAAGAGGTAGTAACTCACTCATTTCATTATTCTGCTGTTTCTTTGACAAGTCCTATGTTTCTGTTCCATGAGGTTTTTCAGAGACCTATTTTCTTGACAAGCCACATAGTCCAGGGACAGGAAGGTACATACAGAACAACCTGGTGTGGACAAGCCCATCTCCCTCAGATGTGGGCTCCAGGGGGACATTGCATCCCAGTGCAGCTGCAAGAGAAGCAGGAGCTGTAAGACCACTGCCAAACCATCAAGCAGCCTGCGGCAGCCTCACCACACTGGTCTCCCCCCACACCACAAAGGGTGGCCTGAATCTCTCCCAGATGTCCACATACCACAGCCTGCTTTTCCTTCCAGGCAACCACAGAAGATTTATTTGTCTAAAGAAAGGGGAAGCAAGGATTTTAACTCCTCACGACTGCAACTGTCCAGTGGATTGCTCCCTTATGTAGTTATCTACCAGGTGTTCTGAGCCTACAAGTCAGGTAGCCCTGGGATCCTGGGATGCTGTTATTTAACTCTTCCTTAACTTGGGAGTGATGGAGACCTCCCTCATCACAGGAGGTGATGTAAACATACTATAAATTGCTACAAGTGTTCCAGAAGTGGTCGGGCCCAGGCAGCTGTTTGAAATTTTGGCTAAATGGTCTCCCCAGTTTCAATACAGCTGTGGTGAAGTATATTTGCTTTGCTTTGTGTTCTAGACACTGCCAAGCAGCAACTCACCCTTGTTTCTTGAGGTCTTAGTCTATACCCACATAGTGTCCCTTGCAGCATGAGTCACAGGCCTGTTGTTTATGCTGGGGTGTTTCAATTTCCACCACAAGTTCCAAAGACACTGCCACTGTCCACAGACCTTATTCTTCTGCAACTCTGCCCCCTTGGCAGACGTCATGTGGAAAATGCAGTCAAAGCCAATACTGACACTGCAAGAAATGTGCTTGGCAGTGCAAAGGCATCACTCTGCTCTCTGCTAGGAGCTCTGCTCTCCCTCTCCATCCCACTGCCCCAGTTTTTTCTGGGCTCTGATATTTCACCCTCATAATCAACCTGCTCAATACTTTATCCAGCAAAACTGACTTCACTTGGTTTTAGCAGCTTTGCCCTAACCAATGCCACAGGCCATTATTTATTATTCTGTAAAACATGCTGAAACTTTGAGAAGCTTTGAGAAGAGTAGGCTATATTCCTACTCTTTTGTGGCAAACCTTACGCCTCTTCTCTGTCAGGAGGAAAGAGATTTCTTAACATGTAGACAGAGGAGAAGAGACTGCAGATTTTACACAAAATGCCTGCAGAAAAAGGCCTGGGTTTAGGCATCTTGTCGTTTTCTAGCACTTCAGCTGGTTCCTTGTTCAGTGTCTGCAGAAAGTATCCCATGGTGTGTTTGTTTAACTGCAAGAGCAAGTGGTGCTGGGGGACCACAAATGCATTTTACTAATAATAAACACTTCCCATTCTGTTAAGTCACTATGGAGCACACATAACTTAGACTGGATTTTCTTCGTGTCCTGCTGCCTAGAGCCCTATTTATCCTCCTCTGGAATTTCTGCTATTGTGCTGAGAGCTGAGACCTCTATTTGGGCTACATTTCTCTAAATACACAAGAACACTCGATACCATTTTATCAGAAGTGAAAGATGGAAAAACTTCCCTCTCTCAGAAAAATCATTGGGCCAGGAAACCTACAGACCTCTGTGATTACAGAGTGGGATGCCACACATTTAATTTTAGCCATCTAAAAGTCATGGCATCTCACCTAAGATATTTGTCTGGTCTCTCTATAATCAGTGAAAGGAGATAAGCCTGTCTGGTCATGACTCATTCCATCTATTTTAGGGTGAGGTGAATCACCCCTTTGCAGCTGCCTTGCTCTATCTGTTGACTACAGAAGGAATAAAAAGAAATCCCTTAGACCAGAGATACTTAATCTGAAGTAGCTAGAGTTACAGCTGGAATCACCCACTCTTGGTAATACTGAGAAGCACAGTCAAGGAACCCTTTCTTCTGCCTGGATGTTGTCGTGTGTGGGGAAAGGATTGAATGATACCAAAAATAAAATTACACATCTTCATCTCACGTTTCTATGAAGGACCCTACTGTTCCTTTTAGCCTGTTACATTTTCATCTCTGTACCTTCCTTGGATGCTAGGGAAGCTTTTCAGCAGTTAAATAAGTTGTCTGACTGCAGCAGTTCCAGTTGTCCCAGCCCACGTCCTGCATGCTCCCAGAGCAGCGGAGAGATCTCCACAAGTCACACCGGGGACAGGTAGAAGAGCTAAAGGCCATTTCCTCAGGAACTTGCAGTTCTGGATTGCTGGCTGACTGCAGAGGCAGGAAGAGCATAATGTATGATATAATGTATAGAGTATCTATAAATGCAAGTAAGCATCCCAGCACCTTTCCTATGACTTTGACCTAGGGCTCCCTCCGCTCTGTATTCCCTTTTGAGCATGATAGCTCACTTTGATCTCGCTCTCCACAGCTGCACACCAGTATATGCACAAGTTAAATGCTAGCCCAAGTGAGATGTGAATCTGGCCCAGCTCCTCACTCTGTTTCTGCTGCTGCCTTGCTCAGTAAGAACAGCCACAGGGTGAGACACCTTCCCTGGCCCAGGTGGCCCAGCTTTTGCTCTGGCTGGCTGGCTGCAGCCCCAGACAAGAAGGCCTGTGAAGGGGCATTGGATATATGCTGGGGGATCAGCAGATCCTCCATGGGCATGTGCCCTGGGCTGGCCCTGTGGGAATGTCATGTGAAGCTGAAGTGGGGTGCACCAAAAGGAAAAAATTCAAGAAAAACAGTTTGGAGGGAGGGAAAGGCAAATGGTTGGTTTTTTAACACCATGTAACATCAGTTCATAATTGTTGTCTTTATGTCTTAGTAGGCGCTTGTGTGGTCTTTATTACTCTTGTGCTTCTGTCACTGTCTAAAATTCTTTAAGCAGTGTGTAAATTACAATTAAAAAGTATCCATGCTAGCTCGTCCCAGGGGCTGATGTTGTTACTCAAAAGGACCTGGTTCCAGGCCAAGGTCTTTTCCTCAGGATGCCAATGTGCTACGTGGCAAGAGCTTCTGTTTCAGAATTTTCCATCCGGGCTTTTGAATGCTAGGCAATTGCCAAGCCGCCTGCCAGGCTGGTTAAGAGTTTGCTCAGGGTAGCAGACCAGAGCCTGTTAGCTAACATTTTCCTACAGTTACATAAGGAGGGTGTAGAATACCACTTAGGGAGGAAAATTTAAGCTTGTCTCTAAAAGGCAAAGTGAATTTCCCCCATCTCCCCTAGTGTATCTGACCAGCTCACTGTCACTCAATAGCTGTTTCCATCATCTGTGCTAGTGCTGGTGCAGAAACCTCCTGTAAGAGCACATTCCCTGGCCAAGAATATTTGCTTGTTGTGTACTTCTTTATCAGTCCTGGCTGATTTGTGGTCTCTTGGTTTGCAGCTTCTTCTTTGGCTTCCTTTTCAGTATGTCCAAGCTGGCAGCATCTTCTGCACTGGTTCTGCACTGTGTTCGGTTCCTCCTCAGGACCTTCCCCAGGCTGCAGCTGCACAGTCCCATCTCGGCCAGGCAATGCAAATCCAGCCACTTGTTCTAACATTGCCTTTTAAAGAGCAATGATGTGAACTCTGGGATACCTGGGCAAATTCCAGCTGGAAAATCTTACTTAGAAGAACTTCCTTTAGTAGTGATTGCAGGAAATGTTGTTCTTCCCTCTCTGTCTAACCAAAACTGGGTGCGATCTCTCTGTTGTCATCCCATCCTTGGCTGAATTTCAATAGGAGGGTGTGAACAGGGTAGAAAGGGCATCACGACAGATTTATTTTTAAAAAGTGTCCTTAAATAATTAATATGAGGATCAATCTAGGGGAAAACTGTTATGAGCAATGCACATGTAGGTGTTCAGTGTCAAGTCCCAAAATCTGCTTTCATGAGTCACCTTAGAGTATCCCAGTGCCTTGATACAAAGAAAAATCTATCTGCAAAAGAGTTGTCATGGAAACATAAAAATAGCTCTGGAAGGGATGTTGAAGGGCCAGCTAGTCTCTTCCCCTCCTACAAGATAAGATCAAATATAATTTAACCATTTCCGACAGATGTTCTCTAACCTATTCTTAGAAACCCCCTCAGCTTCCCAAGGCAACCTGCTCCATTAGTTCAATTTTTTCTGAAAAGGTTTCTAGACAACTAATCATTCTTCTTGGGATCCTTATTCCTTTTGGGTCTACAATATTTCTGAAGAACATTTGCCCCAAACAGACTCAGGTTCATCAGGTGAAGCTTTAGTAGTGGCAATTTGAGGCAAATTATTACTTTCTGCATCTTATTTATTACACATCAATGTGGGTGCTTACATTTTTGCATCAGTGTGGCACTGCTGACACAGGGCAGAACCATGACTGCCAGAGCTCCCAGAGAACATGCGCCTTCTCCAACAGAGAGTGAATGAAGTGTGAATACATTGCTTAGCTCTAATAGCATATTACCAAGGGGTTCTTCCCTTCCCACAGCTCTGGAAACCTTTCATAGTGGACTAATTTGGTGGTAGGAGTGATGGTGAAATTTAGGTTTGGACTGAAATGTTTTTAGCCAGGACAAACACCACATCCTTACATATGGGTTCAGAGTTCCCTGCCTGAAGCCCCAGATGTGTGTGGAGCAACAGGTCTGCAGTGGCTGTTCCCATGCACTCAGAGGTGACACCTTCCCTCTGGGAAATCAGTGTTTGCGTCCTGTGTTTGCCTGTGAGCAGGGCTATTGGCAAGGTTCATGTGCGAGATTATTGATTAGGTTGTGCTGGGAAAGTTGAACCACCCAGAGTCCAGAGACTGTTTTTTTTCCTCTTGGAATGTGTCTGCTGGGGGTGGTGTGTCTTCTGTCTTAACCAGTTTTTTTCATCTTGGTATTATTTGAAACACAGTTATTTGATAAAATTAGTTGGATTGGTTTGTTAAAACTGTTTTACCACTGAAAAAATATGTGTTTTCACTGCATGTGGTTTTTAGGGGCGAAAAATTGTGTTTTTTAAAAGTTCTCTTTACTTCATATCACTGAAATGATCTCATTTGGACATTGCATTCAACATTTCAGGGAAATGGTGCAATCTTGTTTCTTTGTACCTCTAAAATTTTCTGTACTCAGGCTTCTCAGGTGATCTGCATCTCCTGTGATATGATTCCTGCAATATAACTGTCTCTCTTTATCATGATGGATGATGGTGATATTTACAGTTTGATAAGCTTCTATTTAGGACACAACTGAAGTCCAACTTCTGTTTTTTAAGGGAAGTATTTCAAGGTTCAGCCTCTTTGACAGTGAAAAGCTATCTTTTTTCTCCAGGGAAAATTAAATTATAATGTTCTACTGAAAATGACGTTCATGCCCTGAGCACCTCTGGATCTGACTGTGGACTTGAGAGGTATCCAGTTGCAGCAGGGCAGGTGGGATACCCTGCTGTGATGACACCTGTCCTTTATCGAGGAAACCCTCTTAAACGTGTTGCTTGAAAATATCTCCTGGCACCCACATCTCCTCACCCAGGAGGCACAGTCCCTTCACAGCAGCACCACCCTGCTCCCCTTCCCCTCTGCAGCTGCATTCTCCCTGCAGGTGCCTGCTGGGCTCACAGTAGTGCTGTCATTAATTGGCAGTACTGCCCATCAAGTTCAAAGGGCTGCAGCGATTTCATGTGGCAGAGGGGCAAGAGGAAAGCTTGCTGCCAGCTTTTGTTAGCCATAAGTGAAACATTAAAGCTCCTTGGCTATTGCATAGCAGTGCTGGCCATGAAAGGAATGAAACTCTGCAAGGTCATGTTGTTTTAGTGCTTGGACAGGCATTTGACGTCTGGTGACGGGTGGATGAGTACTGATAAGGTGGAAACCTAGATATTGTTTAAGAAAAAATGTGCCTGGCCAGGAAGAAGAAACCTATAACAAGGGCAGCTTGCAGTGACCCCATTCTCACCATGCCAAAGGGTACAAGAGTGCCATCACAAGCAGTCCCTAGGGAATTTGCTGCTCACCTTAGGGCAGGAGAGGACTGCATGCAGGGGGACTGTGCATCCAGGACACATCTGCCTGTGCCAGCTACAAAGGCCAGAGAATAGGCTCTCCTCCCTCTGCTGTTTGATCATGGCTTTGTGTCTCACACTCTCAAGGACACCAGCAAGGCCAGCGGGTAAGGTGAACCAGGGACAGTTTTTGCTAGGCTGAGAATGTGGGTGGTAACTGAACACGAGTTTTTCTGTGCCTTTTTGCTCCCAGGACACCACCATTTCCTCCCTGAAGAAAATGAGGATCATATGAAAGTGTGGGACTCAGAAGATGTAGCAGCCAGCCTCTGAGCTACGATGGGCCACACAGCCACTGCTGGTGTCTGAGGGACACATGCCATATCCTCCCCTGCAGCATCTCATCAGATCTGCTCCAGAAAAGGACTGGCTCATCTATGACCAGGGACTGTTGTGTGGGCAGATGGATGTGTGTCCATCATATCCAGGCTGAGTCACAGGACTGGACATCAAATCAGCAACAACAGGCAATTGCAGGAAGACACTCACATCTGTGACCACATGGTTGCACATCTGGGGGACTGAGGAGCGCAGCACAAATGGGTCCTGTGGAAATATGGTGGAAGAGCTGGACAGGTGATCTCTGAGTGGCCAAAGGAGGTTACTCTTGCTGCTTATGTCAGCATCTGCTTCCCTGTGTCTCCCCTGAGGCTCTGTCCTGGCCTGTCTTAGCACAAGTTCTCCTGTGCAGGCACTTTTCCATGATACTCTGTCTAGTTTCTGCTGTGGAAAAATACAGCAGCGAAAATGGTTTCCCCTTTTCAAAACAAATGACAATAGTGAGGATAAATGTGATTTCTCTTCCATTCATAGTAAGGACTAACTTTTGCATAATAAAGTTATGGATATCCAAATGAAACAGGGACAATATAGTATGCTCTAGATCAGAGGCAAGATTTCTTAACTAAGCAATATGACTCAATTCTTTGAATACCTATGTCTCTACACAATATAAAAGAAAAATTGTTATCACCTTCCTTCCTGCAGCTGGTACAGCCAAGTCTTTTGAGACTGTCTGCCTGAAGTTGTGTCCCCAAGCATGCTGTTCAGCCATCTGGATAAGCTGTCTGATTTTCAGACATTCTGAGCCTTTTACAATTCCCATGTGATTCTGCAAACAGAAAATCTTGGCCTCTGAGCTATGCTGTTAAATTAAGCAGCACCAGGTCTGGCTGTGATTATTAGAGCTAGAGAAACCTCTGTTTGTGTTCCATTGCATGCCAGGTAGAGCTGGCTGGTCTCCCGAGCAGACCTATGTTAGGTTCCCTTTTCAAGCAAATTTGCACCGCTGTAGTCAAAACAACCCCCAAAAAAGTGGCCCCACATGTACAAATACTGTGATAGGACTCTTGTAATTCCAGTATCAATGCAAAGCGGCTCTGAAACTGGTGTAGGTACAAGCAGTGGAAGTGGTGAAACAAGCAGTGGTGGAAAAGTCTGCTAGGATATGGAAATCTGAGGAATTTGACATGCTCTGAGAAGTGGAACTGAATTTGCTTATGTTTCAACTCATGAGATGGAAGAAGAAGTCCTGTTTCAACACATGTTTCTAGTTTGTATACTGAATTGCTTTCACTTTGATGTTCTTGAATATTCAAACATTTTTCAATTCTGTGTTACAACACAAAATACAAACGCTCCCATTTTGTCAAAATGAAATCATCATCGGCTTGAGACAAGGTTTTTCTTCACAAAATAAATTCAGAAGGTTTGTTCCAGCTTCAATGGAATCAGAAAAATCTTTATGTCTTTCATGGAACAGAATTTTCTTCCTCCAGACACATGTCAGCAGCTGCTGCAGCTGGTGTGTCTGCCTGGATCAAAGGGATCAGGAAGGGGTGGTGAGACGGTGTAGCATTCATCCAGCATGTGATAGCAAGCGTGAGGGTTAGTGCCTGGAATCATGATGTCATCATATAAAGTGTAGAAAATCATCAGAGTCAAGGGAGACCTTTGTGTCTGTTTCCTGGTTTGGAGAATATTTATTTTGCAAACTGGCTGTGGAAATATTTAAGCACAGGTCACAGACAGTAAAATCTTTACGTTTCAATGGGAGCTTTGAATTGATCAGGAATAAAGGGTTTAAAAGTTAGACTGATATTTCTGCAGATCAGCTCTACTTGCATATAGACATTGGAATATTTGAATCACTAGATGTGACACTTGGCAACCATGATGGCTTTTAGAATGATACTGTTCTTATTGCGCTCTGTTTTTTTCAAGGAACATTATGCTGTCAAGGTTAATTCAAAGTAGTGCAGGATTTGCTACCTCCCAGGTTGCTTAGCTCAAACATGGCCAGTGAGTTCATGTGACTTTGAACTCATGCTGCTCTCCTCCCTCAGCTTTAGCTCTTTAATGGTGTCATTTTGTTGATTCATTTCCTGCAAGTGCAGAGATAAGCTCTCCTTTTCCTTGCAGCTCAAATCCTTGGCGAGCACAACATAGCCTGTATGATTCAGCTGCCTGAATACCAGAGCCCCCTGAATTTGGAAACGAAGCATTCCATGCCCACCAAGTTCCAGATAATCAATGGGAAAAGCGGTTAAGAAATTACAAGTTGCAGTCCTGTGGCTTGAAAGAGAACCGAAATTGGTCCTGGACCTTAGCATGCCATATACGTTTATTTTACTGTTACATTTTATGCCAGTTCGGAAGTGCTTGAGACATTTAGCCATGCCTGCAGCTGGGGAGCGAACCTCCAAACATAGGGAGGGGATAGAGAGAAGGGCAGGCGGTCAGGTCAGCTCTCCCATTCTTGACGTAAGCCCATGAGGTGAGTCATAGCCCTCACCCCCTGAAGTCATTAAAGCCTAGCGTGTCTCTGCTGCTCCGGCTCTCACTGCCAGTGTGGGTGTCAGCTGCCAGCCCTGCAAACTGCGTGTTCTTCCTGCAGCGGGTGTAGGGAGCCACCGGGGGAACCACGGGCACTGATGTTCGGGAAGCAAGAGAAAAAGCTTTGCTTCAGGACACTCATCTCGATTGGGTTTGTGTAGGTACCTGCCCAGTGCTTTGCAAAATGTCTTTCGTTAGAAAAATAACATTTTAAAACAAAATGCAGTAATTTTTGACAGCAAAACTCTAGGGGTAATACTGGGAGTGTGTTCTCTGGAAGGTGAAGGGAATGTTATCACTGCCTAGCACTATCTCGTGGGAGGGTGTGGCTGATCTAGGCAAGTACAAGTCCCTTGAAGTGGTATGGTTGTAGAACAAGAGGCACAGACACTACCTGGAGCATTAGAATGAACGAAAAACTGTTTCATCACGTGGATAAACAAATCTTGAAGAAGGCATCAGAGATGCAGGAAATGTCCACACTCTGAGATTTTCAATATTCAGCCAAAAAAAGCGTCTGAGCAACCTGATCTCACCTACTTGGAACAGGGTGTTGAACTGCACAAACTCCATTTGGGTGTCTATCCCAAAATTATTCTTTTTAATGATTCTATGAGTGTGATCAGCCGACACGTGGCTTGAGAAACCACATGTGTTCCTCAAGAAAAAAAAAAAAATTAAAAAAAGAAATTCCTAACAAGAAAAGTACCAGCAGTCCTTCCGTCCTTGCTTGCCCCTCTGCTCCTAGATGTGTGTTGCCTTCTTCACTGTGTTTATTCTGGTGCTCATTGAGCCTTCCATGGGGCTGCCCTGGCTCCCAGCCCCAGAGTGCTGTCAGGAGGTGGTGCAGGCTCGGGGCAAGTCGGGTCTGTCAGACCGAGGATGGTCACAATGTTTGAAGCAGCTGGGATGTGGCAGAGAAGCACCCTTTTCTGTGTTTTCACGGTGCTTTCCAAGGGAGCTGCGCAGGGAGCTGCTCCATCCCAGACCCGTCACTGCCATCCAGCGGCCTCTGCTGGAAGCGCCGTGTGCTGTGTCCTTCCCTGCCTGTCCACCTGTGTGTGTCCCTGCTGTGGTCTGTCCTGCCGGCCTTTGCAGACGGAGGGGCAGCTGCCAGGCCACTGCCCAGAGGAGCCCAGGGGCACTTGTGCCAGGGCGGGTGACCAAGGTGTCTTTTCATCGTGTTACCAAAGACACTGTGTTTATCCCCTGCCACATGAGGCTGCTGAGATAAAGCAGGTTTGGGTTTTTTTCCTTCAAAGAGAGTAATCCAGGGCCTTTTCTGAGCATGGTGTGTGGTTTAACCCCAGCCACCAACTTGGCCCACACAGCCTCCCCCGACCAGTGGGACGGGGGAGAGAGCTGTAAAAGTGAGAAAACTCCTGGGCAGAGGTAATGACAGTTCAACAGGCAAAGCAAAAGCAGTGCAGAGAAGCAAAGCAGAACAAGGAATTCCTCCACCACTCTCCCTGGGCAGGCAGGTGTTTGGCCATCCCCAGGAGAGCTGGGTGCCATCACACAAAATGGTGACTTGGGAAGACAAACACAGCCACTCCCAATATCCCCTGCTTCCTTCTTCTCCCTCTGCTTTATATATTGAGCATTGTGCCATGTGGTGTGGAATGTCCTGTTGGTCATCTGGGGTCAGCTGTCCCGGCTGTGTCCTTTCCCAATTCCTTGTGCACCCCCAGCTCCCTCTCTGGTAGGGTGGTGGGGAGAAACAGGAAAGGCCTTGACACTGTGTGAGCACTGCTCAGCAATAACAAAATCATTTCTGTGTTATCAGCACAGTTTCCAACACAGCTCCAACCCACAGCATCATACCTGCTACTGTGAAGAAAATTAACCCTACCCCAGCCAAAGCCAGCACACAGGACCAATGGATACGTCGAGAAGACTGGTTACACCCTCACAGGGCATAAGACAACTTTGTGAGCTCCTGCTTTCCCACTTTGCAAGCTGCTGGTGTGGATGGTTTTCTCCAGACACACAGAGACATATCTGGCAGCAGCAGGCTGGTGTGAGCTCTAACAGGGCCTCTGCTAGACTGGGCTGCCAGAGAGGCTGCACCTTTTCCACAGGACTGGTGCTCAGAGTAATGAATAATTCAGACCCTGAACCAGAGCTCTGTCCTGCAGACAGGGATGGGAACCACGGGTCATCAGGGAGGGACTAGGGCTTCCCGGGCGCTGAAGGAGGCAAAAGCCTGTCTGAACATGGACTCAGGGGCTGCCTCCCTGCTCCCAGGCATCACTAGAGGGAGACGGAGCACTGTCTCGTGGCAGTGCCCAGAGGAAGCTCCTTAAGCACCATTTTCCATACCTCGTCTTTCTGTTTGAGATTATTAGCGGGAAATACGACATGGCGGAGTCTGCTGGAGCACACCGGGATCACTGGGCATCCGGCACCTTCTGCTGGGACCCTGCTGGGCTGCCCTTGCCTTGCACCGAGCCTGCACCAGCACAAGCACGCCCAGTCTGTAAAGGAGTGACTGTCTTAGGGTCTGTAACAAACGCGTCAGAGTACATGAGGAAGACTCGGCTGTGAAGGGCTCGGGAGGCTGAAGAGAAAAGCAGAAAGGGGTGCCACCAAGTAGAAGTGACAATGGGGGGGGGGGGGGGGCACAAAGAGCTGAGCATGGCTGAATTGAAGGAAAAAAACAGGGTTTGAAGACAAAAATCTGTTCTTGCTGAACGATATTCATACAGATACAGCCAGCAGCGACCACTTTCCCCATACACAACAGATATCCTGGTTAAAGCAGTGGGTGGGTGGGAGCTGAGGGGAGCCAGAGGGAGGACAGCAGGTGGTGGAAGCCACTCCTGCCTGGTCACATCAGATCAGAAGGGACCATCAGGCAGAATTGGGGCTTACCTCACAGAACTTTGTCTGAAGGTAAAGTTTCTAGAAGCTGTCTCATCTTCCAAGCATCAGAGAAAGACACCCGTATAAGGCAACTCACCATCTCTTGGGGCTGATGTCTGAGATGGATGGTGTGCTTCATTCTCTCAATTTACTGTCTGTATTGGCTACAGAAAGAGCCCACACACCTCACCGAGAAGAGCTGCCTTGTTGCTGGCTTGTGCTGGACAGACTGAGCAAAGCTTCTAATTGGATCTGCTGTGTATCTTTGCCCCCTCCACACCAACCTGTTTCTCCTCCTTCATGCATAAACAAGCACATTTGCAGCAGGGCACCTGCCAGGTACACCAAAGACTGGGCAGTGCGCTACTTGCACAGCTTTTGTAGTTTCTGATTTGAATTCAGCTGGGTGTTTGTTCTAGTAACAAGCAGTATGTTTCTCTCCTAGTGTTTTCTCCACATGAGTTTATTTAATCGCTGTATTCAGATGCACGCTCAATTTACATTTTGAAAGCATTTTGGTTATTTTCAGTCCTCTTACCACCCCCAAGTCCTTTGAAATCTTTGAAAACAACATTGCCAGCAGAATGGTTTGCCTGGTTCCAGTGCTGGACTCATCAACGCTACTCCCAGGATCAAGATTTCTCCCTGATCACGTGCTTTTCCCTTGGGTGCAAATTCAGTCTTATCACATCATGCTGGGAGCTTTTGCTGAGCTCTTGAACCACTATGACTGTTGTGTTGTTGTACTGCTGAGGTTCCCTGGAGAGACTTCACAGCATATGTCTGACATTTTTGTCTACAGCTTTGTAAATTTACTTTGGTTGTGTTAGGAATACATTTTTACATAACACTTCTAAGAGAAATAGTAGTATTGGAAGTTTTGCCCCAGATTTTTTTCTATTTCATTTCCAATGAAATAAGGACTTTTGAGAAAGTTTAATTTTGTGTCTTCTCTATTTCACTTCCTATGTCTCTTTTATTTCTGCATTGCATTTGCCTGTCCTCCTGCCTTTCTGAGAACAGGTCTGCAGATACAGATGAACCTGCTATCTCAAACATTTGTTTCCTAGTCTTTGTCATGTGGATTTTATTCCCAATTCAAAATTTAAGCAAGTAGGAGTGCTTGAATTTTGAAATATGTATGCCACATTACATGAGAAGATTATTAGCAAACAGCATGCAATCCAGCTATCATGGTGTTCTCAGCAGTTATTTTTCTCTGGCACATGATATTTTTAAATTTATGCAATGTAATTATGATGTAATTCTATCTTATCTATGAAATTGCTACAAATTCTATTTGAGATGTTCTGGTGTTTCCTTCAAACTTTGTACTGGAGTTAATAAGAACATACCAGTCCCAGGACTGGAAGCAGGAGATGCCTGGGAAGGGGTGGACTTTGTCACTCTATTTTATCAATAGACAAATCAATTTTCCTTCTTCTATTTGGTTTATCCACTTGTCAAATAATGACAGCTGCTGTGCCATACTGCCATAACTCATAAAATTATTTGAGACCTGTGAACAGGAGGTGCATTTATAAGCAGGGATTTATGATTAGAAAGGAACAATTTGCAATATATAAGCTGTGAATGTGCATAAAAAGGCAAGGCAAAATGCATGCAATTGTCCTCACGATGCCACCACAGCCCTGGGTAAAAAAAAAACCCCGAAGTGCCTTTCTGCAAAGAAGCAGCAGTGGATTAAGAGGAGGGAGTGCTGGTGTCTGGCAAACAGCTGGCTCTGCTCCAAGGACCACACCAGCCCAGGATGCTCCAGCCTGGCTGGCAGCATGATGGAGTCACCTCCCTTCAGCTGCCAGGATG
Organism: Coloeus monedula; assembly: GCF_965178545.1. NCBI lineage: Eukaryota > Metazoa > Chordata > Aves > Passeriformes > Corvidae > Coloeus > Coloeus monedula. The sequence goes on from NC_138822.1 coordinate 74,004,576, forward strand.
TCTGGCCTGGCCAGAGAAGCCCCTGTGCTCTCCTCCAAGTCTGTCACTTCTGCCCCTGTGGGTCCACCAAATTTTTCGCAACCTGCCCCTTCAGCAGAGCTTGTCTGCTGGCCCTGCCTGGCTGTGCCAACTCTCAGTGAGACCTGCGTGCAAACCAATCTTCTCATCACTGGAAATTATTGCTCAGGGACCTGAAAAACCACCCCGCAGCTTTCTCACAGACCATCCAAAAGGTTGAGGTACTACAAGTCTCTCTTTTCCAGCTCCATGCAGCTAAACCTGGCTAAACAGAGCCCCTGGTACTTTCAAGCTGAGTGAGAGTGATGCATCAGTGCCACAGCCTCCCAGAGCCCTCTCCCAAGTAGCTGGTGTTGCTCTGTGTGCTGTCTCCAATTTCAAGCAAATGATCAACTACGGAATTAATAGAGTAGGTCACTAGGCAATGAGGGGAAGGGAAAGAAAAATAAAAAAAGGAGAAAAAAAAAAGGAAAGTGAAAGAGAAGGAATGAGAGTAGAAGGAGGAGGAGGAGGAGGAGGAGAAGGAGGAGAAGAAGGAGAAGGAGAAGGAGGAGAAGAAGGAGAAGAAAGGAGGAGAAGGAGGAGAAGGAGGAGAAGAAGAAGAAGGAGAAGAAGAAGAAGAAGAAGGAGAAGGAGAAGAAGAAGAAGGAGAAGGAGAAGAAGAAGAAGAAGAAGAAGAAGAAGAAGAAGAAGAAGAAGAAGAAGAAGAAGAAGAAGAAGAAGAAGAAGGAAATAAAAACAAAAAGAAAAAATTACATAGGAATAAAAAAACCCAAAAGGAAATGTCCCAGCCCTCAGGATCAATACAGTGAAGATAAGTTTATGTCTGTCACAGTGTCATTGCATCGCCTGGAGGTGACCTCTGCTCAGCCCGAACATCAAAATGGAGGAACCTTGACTGCAGGAGGGACCTTGACTACTTTCCATACCTTCTCTTTGGCAACATCTGGCTGAGCAACTTCAAGTACTTGCCAGAGGATGTGGAGCATCAGTGAAGATGAGAACACGAGAGAGCTGCAGCTGGTTTTCCTCAGGTCATCCCAAGCCCAAGGTGAGGCTCCTCTCCAGAAATCTTCTCTGAAACAGGACCCATCCCCCACTGGGCAATGGCCAGGCTCCTTAGCTCCATGTGAGCCTCCCTGTTGCACTCTGAGCAATGAGTCATCCACATGGCTCCTTCTGATTCCCAGCTGCACAGCTGGTGCTCCCCAAAAGCCCTGGGATGTCTGTTCCACCCCTGCTGACACCACAGTTCATCCCATCTTTCGGGATGAACACCAGCCCTCTGGTCTGCCTGACCCTTTCTCTGCTGTGTGTGCTGTCTCCCTCACTCCTTTGCCCCACCACACAGTTCCAGATGCTTTCAGAGACCACAGCAGCTTCTGCTTGTTTCTCCCAGAAGAAATCCAAGCCATGCCCCTGTGTGGCAGCTCTCATGGCCTGCCCACCCAACACTGACACCTCCTGTTATTCACCCATGGGTTAAAAATGCAGGAGACAAGACACCTGCATGAAGCAAGACTAAATTGTGCCTATGAAAGTGAAATCTTCTGGAAGCAGTTAACTTGCATGGAGGACATCATGTGCTCCATACTTGCATGGATTTGCTTCTATTATTTCCAATACACATGCAAATATCCACTCTTGTCTCCACATCTCCTAATTAGGGAGGCTTTAGGATTCACAGTCATTGCATTTAGTAGATGTCTGTGAATAAACTTTAAAATATCAAGATTCCAGGGCACAAAAGCTCTTTCATAGCCTTCATTCAGAATTGGGCTTCTGCTGCATTCTTGCCATTTAAAAAAGACCCTGATCTTGAACACTGCATCTTGTGATGCACAAATTGGCTACAGGAAAAGGTTTCTAAACCAACATAACTCATTATTGATAATACATAGTTGTATTTTATCTACAGATCTCTGATCTAGGAAGTCATTATTTTTCAGAGCCTTTGCCATAGCAAGGGAGAAACACTGAACAGCATTGTTCAACATTATTGTGTAAGAACAGCACGTTTTTTGACAATATCTTCTTAACCCAAGTCTGTTCCAAGTACAACTGGAACATGCAGGAGTGCTTTTAAACACTAGCTACAAATTCCCTGTTGGAACCCGCTTCAAAGCAGTGAAACCTCCCCTTTCCTCATATGCAATTCTCATCTCATCTGAAATGCACGTATTTATACAGAGCCTTGCATGACTCCAAGGAATCTGTTGAAATTTATCAAGTGTGTGTCCCAAATTCAGAAATTACCTGTATACTTCCCTAGACAGTGGGTTTCTCTGCTACATGAACCCTTTTGACACAGTTCCTCCCCCAGTTCCCCCCACCAGTTCCCTCCTCCAACCTCTCCTCCTGTTTCCCTGTTTATGCTCCTGCACACCGGCATTTCTGGCTGTGTGTCTCCATATTCCCACATGACCTTTTGGGAACAGCAGGTCACAATGTTGTGTGACCTTGTTGTGTGAGTGTGTGGTGCTGGAGGAGCATATCTTCAATTCACAAAGAAAAGCCTGTTTATTTTTCAAGGTCTTTATGGCTCAGTGTAAGTGTTGCTGAGGACCGTCAAATTCCTGTTGTAATTACAAAGTGCCTCCTTTATTTTAAGCAAGAAAAACCTTGTCTTACATCACAGTTGTTTTCATAACAGATCTAGTATCCTTGTATAAATTATATTTCATTTTATACTACACTAATTACTTAACTGATACTTAACTCATACAGGACCATGTAAAGTGCGGACTAAACCAGTCCCCTAACCCAAAAGTTCACTCTTCCCATGTGAACCTACTCCCAGCATTCCTCTTCTTCTCCAGAAACCTTTCAAAATACACAGCCATGTGAAGTAGTTTTTCTGGTTTTATTTATGCTGCAGAAGTGAATCCCTGCATGGTAGGACTCTGGCTGGGCACTGCTGTCACTCTCAGCCAAAGCCATGGCATCAGCAACATGGAGCATCCGTGTGGTTTTCCCAGACTGGGCACTGAGGAGGGTGAGGAAAGATCTCTCTCCTTCAACACAAGCAGATACAGCAGCAGGGCCCTCTCCATGCATTCCAGAGATGCAGAAACACGCAGGAGAAACCCTTGCAATAGTAACAATAAATGACAATGTTCACAGTTGTGCAAGATCACTGCCCCTCTGTGCTCCTGCCTTCAGGTGGGTGCACCTCTGGCAATGTCAGTCTGTGGCAGATAAATCCCAGGGCTACCAGGGCAGCCCTATAAAGAAGGCACAGCTATTCTTGCTTACATTGGGGTCCTGTTTTCCAGCTTCTCTTCAAAGCTGCAAGAGGCTGTGTTCTCCAAACAGAAGGTCAGAGATGAGCCTGGAAGTAACAACTTCATCTAAAGTGTTTGTCCATACAGACAGAGAGAAGAGATTGATGCTGTTCTCAGCCAGCCTAATTAACAGGAATCCCACTGCCTGCCTGTATTTTAAGATAGGGTAGCACCAAAGTCTTCTATGCACCACTTTGGTTTTTAACTCTAGCACTGAGGTGTTTAAGACTTTCACATGGCTGTTCCATGGACTTGTAGCTCCTTCCAAGCTTGTCTGTATTGCAGAGAGAGCTCTGAACTCAGAGTTGCTGTTTGACAGCTGGTGGAAATGGGTGTTGCAGGGTTCTGATGGTCAGCTTGAACTAGAAGGAGAGATGTAGCCACAGTGGTTCCTGGCAGTGTGCAGACTGCTGCAGGAAGAGAGATGGACTTTCCACCAGTCAGTCTTCAGACTATTCAAACCTCTCAAGACTATTTCATAAAATGCCTTTGACACCAATTTTCTGCCGTGACTGCATGTGAAATCTGCAGGGAAGTGCCTCTGTATCATCACAGGGACATGCAAGGGGAAGGACAGTGCCAAGAATGAATCTTCCCCTCAGGGGTGTGGATGAAAGACTGTTGTAGCCTAAAATGGATGCAAAGCCAAAGCACCAAAAATATAGCTGATATGAGCTTGCTGTCAGCTCCTCTTCCAGACACATTTTGTCCTCAGTTCCTTCCTACACTACTTCAGGGACTGCAGTGCCTTCAGGCTGAGTATTTATTTGTTTGAATGAAGGCCTTAGACTTTGGTATCAGACTGTAGGTTTCATCACACCAGGACACTAAGCATACATGTAAGAAACAAATATCAAGGTTTGGACAATACAAAAAACTGCTTGGACATGAAACTCCAAATTTTTTTTTTTTTTTTTTTTTTTACTCTAAGAATATGCTTTGGTGGCTTTGTAGAATCATTTTTATATTCATTTTCAGGACATAGAGAATATAATAGCCCTGGGTAAAGTACAAATTTAAGTACTGAAAAGCACTTGGATGTGCACAGACTGGCATGACAGGTGTCTGTCCACCAGCAGCCATCCTAGCTATTTTCAGAGATAGAGGTGCTTCAGAGAAGGTGCCTGAGCTTGAGATTTCAGTATGTGGGCAGGACAGTTGAAGCTGTTCCTCTTGCTGGCCAGAGGAACAATGTTGGCTCAGGATAACCTGCAGCTGTGGTTGGTCTCTGTGGACTCCTTGAGGCCAGGTTATGGTTTTCCTTGCTGGCAGCTGTACTGATGTGGAGGTGAATAGTGCTGGGTGACTGGAGAGTGAGGGGTGCTGGCTCATACGATAAAGACTTGGAAACATGCAGACAGTGCTGGTAAGTGTCCTGGAAGCTACAAGCAATCAAACAACTCTCTGTTGACCTTTCTTTCTTTGCCTTGAGGGTAATTTTGAGAAACAGATTTCTTCTGTGGGATCTAATCAATATTTTCCACAGGGCTGGGGAAAGTGGAAAGTAAATTGTGGAGGGAGGCTGGCATGAGCACCACCATCCAAACTTCAAACAGTGCCCAAGAAAGAAACCAAAGAGGCAAGATTGGAAGCTTCTCTCAGACTACTCTTTCTCTCACACCTCCCCCTGGGCTCAGATGATCATGAGTCCGTGGGGGTTGGTCCCTGAGGTGTGCTGTGCTTGCCAGAATGCCCTGGCTGTGTTGAAGCAGAGTAAAGTTGTTGAAGTCAACATTCAGGTTTCTGTGTTAAGACTGAAGCAAGGAACAAGTCCACACTTAATTAAAATAATATGTTTATTTGGGGTTATGCAAGTGTCTTGTGGTAACCAAGGCACAAAGCTGAAAGGTGCCTGTGTAACAAGGGTGTTGCACTCACATTTTAAGAAGCTTATACCTCCTGTACACACAATACTCCCTGGGCATCCTCACCAGTGCATGCTCTCAGAATTGCTCTCCCCAACAGTGATGTGACCTCTGATTTATTCTGTGGGTAAAATCCAGCCTTGGTGGCCTTTCTGATGAGAAATTTTTCTGATTTTAACACTACCCTCTTGTGTCTAGAACTCCAACATTAAGCTTCCTGCACTCTTTCCCTGCCTGGTGCCTTTTTCTGTGTGTCAGTTTCACTTGAACTTGCTCTGTGGGAGATGTTTCCTGCCATGAGAGAGCATCTTCAGCTGTAACCTCCCATGCTGTGGAGCTGAGACCCCACCACTGGAGGCTGGAGTATTTGTTTTTTAACATTTTTATCTTCCTCTGAGGTATTCCCTTTATTTTATCATAACATAAAAACTGGAGTAGACAAAACTCAAGCACTGATGTATATATTTACTTTCCACGGTTTCCCAAATCTCACAAAGGACACACCAGTGTTCCTACATAAAGCAATTTTCCCTGGAGGGCAATGATATCCTTATTTTGCATTTAATATTTCTTTCTCCAGCAGCAGTTGCTTCCCTGATCTAGATGGGAGTGCATAAGGAGGGTGTTAATCAGCTGTGTCTGTGCCCTGTGTGGCTACAAAATTCAACCACCTCCAACATCTTGTGCTAGTCTGTGCTCATCAGGTGGCAGGGACATCCTGAATGGGTATTGCCAGTTCCAGACAGCCCTTGCACATTCTGTCTACACAGGAAGGAATCCTCAAACAATTTTGATGAGTATTTTTCCCTCAAAGTCTGTAATGTAATTGAAGTTGCAAACTTTTGTGAAACAGCTTTGATTTTGGATCAAAATCTCAACATGAGAAGTGCAAATAAGTAACCTAGTGTAGTTCTGAAAAACAGATAACAAAGAAAGTTTAATTTGTGAACTTCAGCTTACCCTGTTTCTGCCTTTTTAAATCTTCAATTATCACTCTTTTTTAATATTGTCCCAGTTTTACAGCAGGATGACAAAAGGAACCATTCCAAAAAAGCAGGAAGAAAATCACCTTTTTTTCTTTCTTATTTCTCTTCACATTTTAAAACTTCAAGTGAAAACTGAGACTTGATGTGAAACAAATGTCAGTGTTATTCTTATATTTTATGTAAAGAAACCAAACATTTGAGTGTGGGGAAAGAGGAGGGGATTGGAAGAAGTCACATTTTCCATCAGGCACCCTAAGGTATCTCAACCATAACACCGATATCCAATTTTCCAAACACAACTTCAAAGTAAAGGAGAACAGCAGCTGCCAGTCTCCTCTGACTCTTTCAGCGCCCTCCTTCAATTGCTCAGAACAGTGTAATTTGTATTCCTCACCTCATATACAAAATTCATACAAAGGAAACTATTGGCACTCATCCTGGACAAAGCAATAGGCAAGGAGTGCAGTGGGGTGGAGGTGTGCAGCTCCTGGTAGTTCTGCTCTGCTCTGGGATGGATCCTGGTGGTCCTGTGGCCACACATGCCACCAAGCACTGTGCCCTGAAGAACACAGGACTGATGCAGGACTTCTGCCCTGAGTGTCCTGCTGAGGGCTACTGCTCTGCCCTGCAGACATGTGGATTGCAATAACATAGGTTATTCCACTGCCTGCAAGAAGTACATTCCTTGCTGTGACAGTAACAATCAGACCTGAATATTATAACTGCCAAATGTTTTTCTGAATAACAGACTGTAAGGCACTCTTTACAGCAGACTAGTTGAAATAAAACATCCCCTCTCCCAAGCCTGGATCTGTGAGCACGCAGAGTTTGTCCAGCTTGCCTTGTCTCCAGCCATTTGCACTGTTTGGCCTCCCCAGAGGAAACTCTCACTAAAGGAGAGCAGCAAAACCTTGATAAACAGCAGCATTCCTCTCCCAAGCCATGGACAAGGATCTCCACCTATGAGAATGCACTACAGGATGATGAACAGCAGAAGCGTAACAGCCCAGGAGATCCCTGTTCGCATTCCATGGTTTGCCCACGTCTGCTCCATAGCCCAGACACTCTTTCATAGATTGGCTCATACTGCTCTGAGGAAAACAGAGAGGAATTTTCCACCATTGCTATCAGGGGTTAGCCACAGCAATGCAAGAGCTTGGCTGTCAGACAGCTTCCAGCTGGAAACAGGCTTTCAGCATGGTGTCATCTAACCCTTCTGGGAGCAAGTGTCAGGAAAGCAGTCCAGAGAAATGCAGCTCCTCAACCAACCTCATAATGATGGGTGGTGCTACTTGGATCAGATGCATCCTGAGGAATATACTTGTCCTGATATTTAGGCATGAGAATAAGCCTTGAATGTATTTTCCATTCTCAGTGGTTACAACTTTTTGAGGCTCATTCCTACACTGCAAGACTGCTGGAGAAATTTGAAATCAGCAGTGCTTTTACCAGGTTTAAAAAAAACCCTTATAGATTGGCATTGTTTCTGTTAAATGAAAAAGCAGTTGTGATTCAGCTTTATGTGTCCAATGGATCAGGTTAAATTATTTTGGTCTAAGCCCACCTTGAAAATAAACATTTTCCTCCTCATTTAATTTCTCTGGCATATGGTTCAATTCTCCTTATCTTCATCTGGGCAGGAAAAAAGCTCCTGTGATTGACAGCACAGAGAGCAACAGATGGTGCTGTTTTTTTCAAGCAAGACTGAGAGAAATACAGCTATTCAATAGCATTGCTCTATCTCTTTAGTCACTTTTTTTTGTGATGAGCAGTGTCATTACCTTTTAAGTCAACTATTCAGATACACACTGACTTTAAATTTAAAAAAATGAAACAAAATAACCCATATTTCTAGTTTTGTATTCTTTACTGATACCTCTCACAAGTTTAAAAGCAGATTGTTTCTCACACAAGCATCTGTAAGTGTGCTGTAGTACCCAGCAAGAGATTCACGGTGCAGAAGTCCCTAGTGATTTCTCAAGGATGATGGTACTACTCTTTACACTGTACCATGTAATGCATGTGGGAGACGAAAAAAGCACGAGTTTCACAAGTGCAAAATAAGTTAGTTGCTTAAGTATATATCCAGAGTAATTATACCCACTATTTTGAAATGGATTGGCATAAGAGGGTAATTTAGATAAAAAGTGTTCAGCAAGTGTCTGCCTTGGATTTCTCAAAGAATGGATTTTCTACACACAGTATTTTCTGTGCAGTCAAAATACAGCAGGGCTAGCAAGCAAAGCCCCAGTAATCCTGATGCACAAGAAATGTTCTGTGTAAAGGAGAATTTCAAGTTATTAATCTATGGTTTTGGTCATCTAAACTAGTGGTCTCTCTGTGTTTTCTGATCTTGCTCTTTCCCCCTCAGAAGCATAGCCGACCCACATGGCTGCTCAGACATATCCTCTTCTTGTGGGCCAGAGGAAGTTTCTGAATGACCTTCACAAGCCTTCACAAGCAGCTCTGAGATACAGCTTAGTATTGAATTCCCAAATTCTCCCTGGTCATTGGGGCCAGCAGCAGCTGCTTGAGCCCCTTCAGCATCCTACCTGCTGAGCACAGAGTGCAGCTCCTGAAGTAGCCCCAGAACAGAAAAGCAACGTAAACTCTTGGCTGAGTGAAGGAAGATGAAAACACGGGTTTAAGGACTTCCATCAGGTGGGACCAGAACTGGAAGTTTGGTGTTATGCTGGAGAAAACCTGGTGTATAACTCACCCATGCCCACCCCTGTGACCATCACAGAGCCAGCACAGGGAGAGCAGCTGCCAGCAGCGCTTGGCAGCAGCAGCTCCAGCTGGCCCAGGCTCCCTGGCAACATCCTCCCGCAGACCCCACTGCCGTGTCTCATGCCAGGTTCAGTTCCAGTTTTTCCTCAATTAAAAGGGATGCGTGGCACCGGGCAGGATCTGTCTCCTTCGTCACCAGGCTGCAGGCACGCAATGCACTCCGGGCACGGAGGCAAGTGGGGCTGCCTCCTCTCTCTGCTGACGAAGCTTGTATCAAATAATGAGTATTTTAGATAGATGGGTCTGGCCTCAGCTGAAATCTGCATTTCCCCTTTTTCACCCTCCTTGCCTTTCCTCCAGTGTCTCAGTGCACTGCAGGGATCCACACTGGGCAGTGCTGGAAGCTACTGTGACAGCTCCTGCTGCTCTGCTCACTGTTCATGGAGCATCCTACTTGCTTTGATAGTAAGGTCAGACCACTAGAAATTCTGGTCATTTGGGGTTTCCCCTCCTGAAAAGCAAATATTTCCCCTCCCCAGAAGCAAATATTTCCTCTTTGCAGTGCCCATCATAGCAGGATCCCATGTCAAATGGCAAATTTCTTCAAGGCATGAACCTCAGTTTGGATGCAAAAATTAATTTACACCAGGACCTCAGACTGAGCCAAGCAGAAGAGTGTGTTTTAAAAGAAATTTGCATATATGGTGGGCAGTCCCTGGTTGATAGTGCTTTCACTGAGGACTCAGCTCAGGCTTGCTGCTAGGAAGGAGATAGATAAGGTCCCTTTTCCCTGTGGCTGCTGTGCTGAAGGAGGCTGGCACAGTTGTGTTTGACAGAAGCTGTGAGCCTAGCAAAGTGTTTGTGGCCAACTATAATTTAAACTTTAGCAGATCAGATCAGATTCTCCCAGCTCCAGCTACATCCACTGCTGTGGGATGGTAAATCTGTGTTTCTGACTTGCACAGGCACTCCTCTCCTGCTGGGTGTCAGTCTTTGATGCTCCTCTTTGCTCTGCCTGGGTAACCTCCTGGCATCATTCTGATGAAGGGAATTGACTTCTCCTGGTTTTCAGGAAAACATGTGCTTGCCTGTTTCCTAGGTACTCTGTGCCACATGATATGTTTCAGGAGGCAGGGGGAAATGGGACTGAGAATCCCATCAGCTGCAGCACATGGTAACGATATCACTTTTAGAAATTAATTGAAAGGATTGAGTTTCATCTTTCAGAGGCACCCTGAGAAGCGCAGTTTTTCTCTGAAAAAACCCCCAAAACCTTAAAAGTGGGAACTGTGGCTGACCTCCTGCATCAAATTTGACAGTAGACAAGTGAAACTGAGTCTCAGAGGAGTTAAAACTGCTGCCCTGGGGAAAGGGGTAAAATTTGCCCCAGCCCCAAATTGCCCAGCCCCTCCTCAGCCAGTGGGGAAGGAGGTGGGGATGACCTTGGCCAGTTCCCTAGTGGGGTTGTGGTCTACCAGCTTCCCGCAGGTTGGCAGGCAGGCAAGCTCTGCTGGCTTTGCTGCTGCAACAGCAGATATATGTCCCAAGCCTGCAGTGGGGCACAGAGTTTCTGTCCCTCACTCACCCTCGTGATGCTGCTGCACCCTGTCAGATGCCTATGGCTGGCCATGGGGTGCAGCAAAACAAAGGAGCTGATGGCAATGATAGCATTGCTTTTCCTACACCCCATCCTCATAACTCAGCTGAGGTGGAGGTGGAGGCTGGGCTTGCTGCCTCATGCATCGGGAGTGTCTCTGCTCAGAGATTTGCTAACAATCCTGTGGCTGAGCCTTTCATAAAAATACTCAGGTTTCTTTCCCACCAGAAACTGAATTTGACTTTACTGAAGAAGTTAATAGAAATTACAGACATAGAGTGAAACTTGCTGAGCCAAAAGTGTCCCATTGCAGAGGAACTCTTGGCCATAATTCAATGTCCCATCACTTTTTCTTACAAAATAATGAGCTACATTAAAATCAGATAATTCATTTAATGTCTGCTTTAACAGCTTCTGTGTCCTGAGGTTTCCGGGGCTTTTCTAGAAATGTGCTAGAGAAATCAGCTCTCTTTATTTCTCTCCAAAGCCTGTGTTGCATGAATGAATCTGAGCCATATATAAAAAAAATTATACCTCCTATGAACACATCCAGACTTCCACTCTTAGAGTCATAGAATGGATTGGATTGGATTGGAAGTGGCCTATAAAGGTCACCTGCTCCAATCCCCTGAAATTTAATCTGATATGGAATGTTTTAAGGGATGGAATATCTACCACCCCTTTGGGGAGCCTGTCCTAGTGTTTCACCACCACCACTTTTGTCTTTATATCTAATTTAAGTCAAATCTCCTTTATTTTAAGGACTCTTATCCTATCACAGCAGACCCTGCTAAAAAGTCTGTCTTTGTCTTTTTTATAAGCCTCCTTTATGTATTGAAAGGTCACAAGAAGGTTCCAGGAGACTGCTCTTCTCTGAGCTGAACAATCTCATCTTTGTCAGCCTGTCTTTACAAGAGAGACGCACCAGCCCTCTAACCATTTTCATTCTCACCAGACAAGAGACCTCCACCTTGTTATCTTTAAATTGCCAAATATGCCAAGATTATTGACTTCTTAAAAAAAAAAATAAATTAAAGCCATTTTTCTCTTAAATAGAAACAGTAATAGGTTAACAAAAAATTAAATTAGTTAATGCATCTTAGCAGCAATCAATTTGGAACACAAGACCGATCTCTGTCAGCTTTTACCTGGCAAGGGCTGTAGAAAGAAATATTTTCTTTCCAAAAAGCATTATTAAAAAATAAAAGCAACATATCTTCCCATAGCATATTCCTAAGAAAGCAAATTGACATAGTCATGCTGTGGGTGGCCATAACACAACCATTACATTGGGAAGGTGGTTTTGAAACTGAATCTTCCGGTAGGAGAAAATAGTAAAGGCACCAGGTCAGAGTCCAACCATTTCTTAAATTAATGTAATACTTTTTACTTATAATTTGGAGTAAAACCTCAGAATGTGTGCTCAAACCTGCACCTTTGCAGGGGTCATTTTCACCTGGAACTGGTGATGAGGCAGCTGTGACAGCACCTCACTGTCCAGTCTCTGTGTTTGTGGGTGTGTGGCTTACACCGTACTGGAGAGGATTAATTGCTCATACAGGGTCCTCAGCCTCTCATGTGACTTTTAGTTGTATGTTACAGAGAGAGAAGCTTTTTGGCTGCCCTATTTGTTGACAAAACGCCAGCACGGGAAGAGCAAAGCAAAGATTCCTGCTGACCTCAGCAACAGGTTACAGAGCCAATTCTGGGGTGGGGTGGCATGATCCACTGTGGGGTATGCCCAGCCCCTGCCCTGGAGGGATCTCTGCTGAGATAAGACATTTCGCAGTCGCCCAGCAGGACTCCCTGGAAAGGCAACCACTTCTGTGGTCACGGCGAGAAAAGACAGACCCACAATCCTTTAGGAGACCCTATGCAGATCCTTCATAACCCATTGGCCTGTACCCATCCCAGATCCTCTGTAATCCATTGGTCCTTCACTGATCCCCTGTACCCCTATAAAAGCAAGCCCTCTGGGCCCCTGTGGCTCAGAGAGGGTTCTCGTGCCTGGCTTCCCCCTTCGCCGGAGGGGACAAACAATAAAACTACCTCTGTGCGGAACCAGCCACACGAGCCTTCTCGTCTCTCTCTCTGGTCTGGTTTGGCCTAGAGGCAGCCCTGCAGAGCTGAGCTGGAATCACGAGCTGATATCACTAAAGAGCTGACAGTCTCTGCAAGGGCCCCTCTGCCAGCAGCTGAGGGAAGACACCGGGCCTTGGGAAGGCGATTCCTTTCGGGACCATCTCCCCGGGCCGGTCATCTCTTCCTGAGTCAGAGCCACTGACCCCTCACCACCAGCTGTAATAATCCACCATGTGGATCATGCCACTGCAGGCTTGAGAAACATCTAACCCTGATCAAAAGCAACAGACAGACAAAGAGGGATGGAAGCAAAGCGTAAGAAATTATCCAATTCAAGAAAGTTCATACTTTCCCCACCTGTGAAAGCTCAGTGAGAGCAAGAACCAGAACTGCTCTGTGAAGGATTTATCCACAATCCTATAACCCCATGGCTGTCACTGATGGAAACACCACTGTCTGAGGCTGGGCCGCCACCAAAAAGGCTATTCTAACCACTTTGGGTTATCCAGAGCAATTGTCTCACCATGAAAGTGAAATGACTCCCAGTGCTGCTAGTAGAAAGAATTTGGGGAAATCCTTCAGCACTTGAAGGCCTAAAGGGCAAAAACCTTAGGCACCATTGCTTTCACCCTTAATTGTTACACTGTCTGCAGTCTTTTTGGTTTACAGAACATTTTATTCATCTTGCGAGGTTGTGCTCATGGAAATCGATTCACATGACGCATCTTCCCCCAAGGGCAGCACACCATGGGCTGGACACACTGCCTCGCTGTGCCAGGAGGAGAAGGGGCTCCTCCAGGACTGAAGGACACTCTTCTCATCCCCTGACTGGTGCTGAAATGGTGTCACTTCTCTCAGAGGCACCCTCGGCTCTGCGCAGCACCTATTCCTACCACCCCTCTGTCCTGAAGAGGCTGTACTGAGGGATTTGGCAGGTTAAAATATCACTCCCTTGATACACAGCCATACATAGGTTGCTCAGGTCCCTAATTGCAGCAAGGATGCGGCAGACTGCTCTTGTGTCTTTGATAAAGGGAAAACTCCAAATAACACAGACACTTGAAACAGCAGGAGAAGTAGCTGTGCCTATGGCACTGCTTGAGAACTGTCTGGCCAAACCATTTAGGTCTAGCTTGCTTTTACTTCCACTTCACTCACTCCAAATCAGTCCAAGGGCTGTCAAAACAGGATGAACATTTGATAACAAATGTGGCAGACAAAATCTGGACAAACTCCGGAAAGTCTTGCAAGAGTTGTCCCCTCACCTAGAGTCACTGCAGACTTTCTCAAGACCAAAGGCTGGATGTGGTTGGTAACAGGTCTAGATAAGGTCTGTAAGTGTCTGGACCACTGTAGGAACATCTATCCTTTTCTATGGACGCATAAGGAATTCCTAAAGTGTATAAAGCCATTATACAAAAATATAATATAAAACCCCCTACCATGGTGATATAATACCCTTTTCAAACTTTTCTTCTCCCTGTGAAAATTTAGAACCCAAATTAGGAAGACAAGCTTAGCCTTTCCCTGTACGAAACTCATTCTTCTCTGTTATAAATGGTGTTAGTTGGCTGGGTTTTAAGGCAGCAAGGGCTGCCAGCCTTCTAAGAGAGGTTTGCTTGTCTTCAGTCCATATGGCTCTTTCCCAGTTCTTATTAGAGCATAAATTTTTAAAAATATTTTTAGTTCAAACAGGCAAGCAATGAATGAAAGTGAATATGCCAGATGTCCCTCTCCGTTCTGTCCAGTCTATCCATTTTCTCCCTCTTCTAGGGTAAGCAGATGGTTGTGGACAGGGTATTTATCAGAAACCTTTTACAAGGAGAATAAACAAAGTAAAAAGCTGGGCCTGCAGCACATTGCAGCTGCTGGCTTTATACACCAGGTTGGCTTGGCTTGTTCTGATAAATCCAACCTTTTCCCCTCTTTCTAAGGCTGGCTTCTTAGCTCCCTTCCAGCTGGCCCATTTGGGGTATGTATTGTTGGTAGATAGTCATGGACACCCCTCCTCCTACCACAGTCTTACTTTATCCCTTTCATGACGCAGGCATGGTGACACAGGTTTTTATCATTTTGACTGCCTGGACACAGTGTATTCACAAACAAGGGCTTGGACCTTTCTGCTATGATCTCAGCAGAGCTCACCAGAAGGTTGAAATCTAAACCCAGAGTGCTTCCACTTTCCTGACAGCCCCACCCTTGACCGATGGTGTCCCATGTCCCAATACATGAACAAAACAAAGACTTGAATAATCAGATACATAATCACAACAGTCAAGAACTATCCCAGTAACAAAATCTTACCATGTTAATGGATCATAGTTCTGCCATAGTTCCTTTTCATCCTGGGCCCAGGTAGGGGAGGGAGAACTGGGAGAGTTTGACCATTAATATAAACACTGTTTTTCACTCTTTCCTGAAGACATATTGTCTTTTATAGATCTTTGGAATCTGAGAAACTCTGTTAAATATGGAGCCTTAGAAATTATTTGTGTGACACTGGGTCACGTAAACTCTAGAATTCTGCTTACAGTCCCCAGACAAATATTTTACAGTTTATTCTTAAGCTCTCCTGAATATGAGAGCACGCTGAGAACATTTTGTCTTTGTGCCTTTCATCGTGCAAGGCAGAAGAAATCTATGGGCCTGAAACTGCTTCACAGCTTCCCACTCAAAACCAGCACACCTCACCTGAACTAACCACACCTCTTGCATGTGTAGGGTTTGAGCTGGGTATGCAGTCAGAACGGGGGTTCTCACAAGACATTCTTTACTGCTTGTTGGGTGGTTAAAATAACGAGTAGTTGTTTCCCTGGTATTTTAGCTGTGTGCAGTTTTGGTCCTTGCCAAGGCATAGGAACTGCATAGAAGAGCATATTTCAAGTAATAAATTCAAACATTTTGAAACTTGAGGGGAAAAAAAGGTGAATTAAGATGAAGCCAAAGATTAGGGTTAGATATTGTTTAATCCAAACCAGGATATCCATCCCTGACAAAAATGTTGACTATGGCTATTCTCTTGGCACCGTGTCTGTTCTTTCCCCATCCTGCTTTCTTGGAAGTCACTGTGCTCTGGCTCTTCAATTAGAAACGGATAACTGATGCATTGCACACTGGAAAAAGCTTATCACACTGCATTATTTGTTCCATCACTGGAGCCCCATCACCACTGTGAAATCTATTTCTTCAAGTTTGAAAGGGACTTGGATAAACTGCCTGGCCATCCCGTCTGGGAATGACGGCTGTCTGATCCAGGCAGTTTGTCACGGACCCGTGAAAATGGCACTGATGGAGTGAATGTGTCTCTGGTGCATATTTTGGAGCAAGGGTTTGTGCAGATGAGCTGGCAGAGGCTGAACTGTGTTTTGGAGGATCATCTGGACTGCAGCTCTGCTGTAGCTGGGAGCTCAGGCCTGAATTTCTGCCCATTTAGGGGATCCCTCAGTTTAGGTGTATGGAGGGGGTGAGAAAAATGCTTTTAGGCTGTAAAAATGGAGGGATGAGATAGCAGTGGTAGTCCTGGGCTGCTGGAGCATATCACCTCAGGGTACTTCCTTGGGCAAGGCAAGAAGTGGTGGAGAGTGGATGGAGAGACAGGACCTCAGCTCCAGCTCTCATATTATATGGGAAAGAAAATGTCAGTGTAAAGCAGGGCAAGAGGATTTCTGGACTGATGGCAAAGTCAGAGTTAGGGAGGATCCAGACATCACATGAACTGGGTGAGGGCAGATGACATGTAATGGAGCTGGATTTGCCCTATTCTCATTCTCCACAGCTAGTGATAGCTTCCTATAACCAGTTTGGGAAACACCTATAAAACACACTTCTCTGCTACATTCCCCAGGGAACTGGTGTAGCCCCAAACTAGACACAGCTTGGACACCACTAGCTGAACTGCACGAATCACTCACTGCACCGCCACTGTCTGCAGAGCCCAGTGGCTGTGGGTTACAGGACAACAAAATGTTTAACCGTGGAGCAGGTGATGCATGGGCAGTGACTGCAAGCCCTTTTTGGGTGACAAACACCTGGAAAGCCCCATGAATCTGCCTTCTTCTTGGTGGCCCACTCTGGAGGCTCTCTTGGGGGATGCTGGTGGGTTTTGCCTGAATTCCTGTTACTGACCAAAACATCCACAGAAAAAGGAGCAGATCCCAGAAGCTTTCAATGAAAATACTTCATTTATTCCTGTGGGTTTGCAGTGGTCAGCACAGAGGTGAGAAAAGGCTTCAAAGGTGTCAGGTTGAGGTCTGAGGGCTCTGCCCAAGGCTGCTGTAGCAGTGAGCCAAAGGTGCAGTGCTGGGTGTTCTTCATTGGCACCAGAGAGAGGAGGTTTTATCCCTGTGCTGCTGCAGGTGTGGTGGAAGTTCCAGGCAGACCAAGAGGGTGGGCAGCCCTACAAGGGCAGGAGGGGACAGTACCCAGGCAGTAATGAGCCTAGAGAGCTATAGTGGGCCGGGAATTTGGAGCTGGTCAGTGTGTCATGGTGCAGGGTGACCCTCATCCCTTCAGCTGTGGCCTGACTCTCTTACTGTCTCAGTGGAGACTTGCTTGTGAAACTGCAGGGGCAGATTATCCCTCTGTCTGGTATGGAGGAATTATCACTGCAAACAGGATTATTTTTGTAAGTGAGGGTGCCATAAATGTTTAATTACAGATACAAGACTGTCTGGGCCACAGAATATTTTTTAAAAAAAATTTTTTATAATACTTCTGTTTTGCTGACTCTTGAAACACTAGCCTTCAATTTTACATACTGACCTCACCAATAACCCACTTTCCCAATGTCAATATGAATAACGTGGTTCTAAGAGTCAGTCCCTTTTCTCGTGGAGCAGTTTTTGCCTGCAGACAAGGTGGGAAGCAGCTTTCACTCAACAGTTTTTGCATTTTAGCTGATATCTCATTACCTGACATTAACAGACCCATGTGCTTCACTTCATCTTAGGCTGTTATTAGCAGATAGAGGCACATCCTGCTGCCAGAGACCAACAGGACAAATGTAGTGGCACCGTGTGTGAGTTCAGCTGGCAAAGGCTGGAAGGGTGATGCTAGGTGTGCAAATGCATAGCAAACAGGTAGGGAAGGGGTCAGATTTTATTTTCTCTGTCAGCACACCTGCAACACACACCAGCCTTGCACCTAAAAGCAAAACCAAACCTTCTAGGCCAGTCCTTTTCTCATCTCCAGATCAGGAAGATATCTTCTTCTCAGCATGAAGCACTTTCAGTGTTTTATTCTAGCAGAAAGTTAATTCAAAGTAATCTGCTATTTTGATGTCCTATTATTTTAGGTTCAGTTCACATGTTTGAATGAGTGTATCTGACCATTTGGAGATCAAGAATGGAGACTGAGAATCAATTCCTCCATTGTTTTTTTACTGAGTCCAGAATTTCTGCCTTTAGACAATGGTATTATGGGACAGCTACTCCTTGCTGAAGGCACAGAGCAGAATAATGGGCAGCAGAGATATCTGCAGATGGGATTCTGTTCAAAAGATTGGAAATAAAAGAGCAAAGTCTAAATTCTGCTATTAATTGGGACCAAAAAATGTGTGTAGCATCAAACCACAAGAGCGATGATGGGTAGGGACCAGGTGGACTCTATTAGTGAGCAAGGAAGAGAAGGAATCTTTCTTCTTCCTAATAGCTGCCAAGAAACATGCTTGTTTCAGCTTTTGCATGAAACAATAAATGGTAGCTTTGAAGCCCAAAGCTCTTTGGTTTTACTCCTTCTCCTTTTGGGACATGGGTGCTGTGGATGTTCATTACTGTACTAGTTTGAAAACAAACCAGTGGGAGGCACCAAGTCAGAATAACAATTTAATGGGGAAGTTAAAGAAAAGGAAAGAAAAAAAACTAAAAGAAAACACTGGTTCAAACTGACAGAGTCAAGATACAACCTGAGTCCCTGTTAGTCAGGGTGGTGGTAGCAGTCTGCTAGAATGGTGGCTGCAGTCCTCCTGAAGCATTGATCCTGTAGAAAAAGGGTCTGCTCTTCCTCAGAAGGTCTAGTGGTGGC
Organism: Coloeus monedula; assembly: GCF_965178545.1. NCBI lineage: Eukaryota > Metazoa > Chordata > Aves > Passeriformes > Corvidae > Coloeus > Coloeus monedula. The sequence continues at coordinate 74,023,159 of NC_138822.1, forward strand.
TATGTAGCTCCTGTCCTCTGGAAATCCAGAGGGAAGGTTGTCCCTGGTGTTCAGTCTCAGCTTATATCCACGCTGGAATGCTTGGTTCCTCCCTCTGGGTGGAGCATCTCACAATGGGGTAATGAGTCATGAGGCCAAGTGTTGATTAGGCTCATTAACAGAAGATAGTCCGGAGGGAGTTATCTATGAGTCATGCGGCAGGACAATGATGGGCCATTAACAGCAAGATAGTCTGGGGGGAGGAGACAAGGAAACACTGCCCTGCCTGATTTCAACAGCTCATGAGGATGGTAATGGAATACACTGCAACCCAGGACAATTACTCACATTGGAAACTTTTGCCACAGGAAGATCTCGAAACAGATTTTGGAAAGCTATGAAAGCCCCAATGTCAGCCAAAAACCTCAATGCTGTCCCAGGACTTGCTGAATCAAATTATTAAGTGCCAAAATAAATTAAAGTTTGTCTCTTTGTCATTCCCAATTTTACATGATCCAGGGCTTTCAAACTCCTTCCTAACAAGAAGGTCCTCTCTTCTTGAAAAAGAAACCCCACTTTGGTGACAGCAGCTTCCAGAATCTGCAACTGTGTTTTCTGAAGTCTTGCTTCACTCTCCAGTAAATTCCCTTCCACCTCTGTTTGCCTGGTGAAATAACCAGAATATTTGCATTTTTTTAAAAATCAGGATTTTCAGTAGTCATAAAGCATAGGCTAATGAGCCTCTTCTGCAAGACTATTTAGTTAATTAATATTTATACACTGCAGCAAGGCTCAAGATCTAATCTATTAAGTGTTATTTAATAATTCCGAATATCTGCCTTGGGAATCTGAGATTGAAATTCACTGCAATTGAATTAAGCTTCAATTAAAGGTTCCTGCCATTAAATCTTTAACATAGGGGCAATAAACACAACAAAAGCATGAAGCAAGGAGATGCAGCGCTGCCTGGCAAGCCTGTGGGCTGAAATAACCAAGAGCCACCTCTGTTCTTGGGAGTGGAGAGTGAGTGTCACTGAGACAAGTGGATCATGCTTATCCTTGGGGCCAAGCACTGAGCCCACAGGAGATGAGGTTTCCACTCCTATATTTGGCTGGTGAAGAATGAGAAAAAGGGAAGACCAGCCCTCAGCTGCCTCTAGTAGCCTGGAGCACTGCCGCAGACCCCTTGTGTCTGTGAGGGCTGGCATTGCCCTTGGGGTAAGTGGTGCAGTCCCACACTCCTCTCTTTGGGCTGTTGAGTAGGAAATTACCATGGCAAGTGGCTGGGTACAGGCCAACACTGACACTCTTTGTGCTTGTGCCACCAGCAGACAACCCCCAGCTGCAAAGGGCTCACCCCTCTCACTCATCTCCAGCCAGTGTCTCTTCCGTGACATGACTTGTCCTGCTGTCTCCCACAGAAAGAACCAGAATATGAAACAGAGAATCCTTCCTCACCATCCTTCAAGCGCTTTCTCACCATCACTCAGCAAACATCAATTGCACACCCCTTCCAGCACCCACAAGAGTCTGTATAAACAACCTGCAGAGATATCTCTGTTGGGTTAATCTTCCATTCTGACAGAAGAACCACAGCCCCTTTCCAATTCTCTGCTGCTTGAGCCTTATTCTCCCCATTTGAGGTCTAACATGGGGTTTCCTGAGACTTCACAAGGATTAAGGTTAATTTCTGGAGATGCTCCATACCTCATCTCCATCATCTCCAGAGGCTGCTGCCACCTGCAGCTGCAGTCACTGGCACTGGGGCCTTTTAGCAGATGCAGGTCATTAATCTGTCCAGCAGTGCCTGTGAAGCTTTGCTTTGCTGCCGTGGCATGCTGGTGTACTTAAGGCTTCCTACATTACTGAATAACTTAGCACCTCATTTCACTGGTGGGTCTTGGCTTTCCTGTTGGTCACACCCTGGTTTGTCCCCAGGATGTCTTTTGGAATACACTATTTCCCACCTCAAAATTAAACCTGGGTGACATTTCCACATCATTAGCTTCTAAGACTACTTTCTGGAGGGATGAAACATTCACCAGCATCCCAACAGGATCCTGGTATCCCCATTTCCCTCACACCCCATCCCTGAGCATGCAACTGCAGCCTCCTGATTTAAAAACATCCACTCTAGCACCCTGCACATTGACCCTCACATTTATCAAGCAACTGAAGAGGAAGGAAAAATATAAAAAACAGAAAAGAAAAAAAGAGGGATAGTTTAGGGCCACAGAACACCTCAGGAGCCCCAGTCAAAAGCTGAGCAGGGTGGTCAACCTTGAACAACTTGAGTATGAGTCAGTCCATCACATAGTGCGGCTGGGGATCATTCCTGGGACTGATAGCTTCAGTAACGTTGTTGCAGCCATGTACCAGTGAAGAGTTCTCACAGATCAAGGAGCTGCTCGCTTTTGGGAAGGTTGGGTGTGCATGTGGATGCATATACAGAACTCCATTCTGCAGTTATGGCTTTCTAGAGAATACTAGTGGGTGGTTCAAAAAGTAAAAGAAGGATATTTGTTAAGGTGGCTCAGCTCACTCAGGAGCCAAGAAGTTTAATTGTATCCTCCCCCTTGGTTGTACTCCACTGGTTGCTTCCCTTTTCCCTGCCTTGTTCCCCCCCCCCCCCCCCCCTTAAAAAGCCATGCATGGCTTCCCTTGGGGCCCTTTCTGGTCCTTGGACCCTCCGGCAATAAACCTGTGTTGGAACCCACACCAGAGGCCCCTCTCTGTTCCTTTACCTCCGGGCTGACGCGAGCCCAGACACCGGCTGCCTGTCGTGCCTCCTCTGAGGAGGAAGCAGCACGTGCGTCTACCTTGCACCCTGCTTTGCCACCGAAGGCGTTCCCTGAGGACATTGTGGAAGTGACGCTGTGTTCCCTCTGACCAGGGGCGTGCCAGAGCTCAACCTTTTGAGCCAGCCTGCATCAGTTTGGTGCCCGAACAGGGACCCACACACGTGAGTCCCTGCGATCTCCTCACTGTCGGGGCACAGCGAGAATAAACGGCTTCGGAGCTGCCAACATCTCTCATCACAGCACGCTCTGTTTTAGAGAGCGGTGCTCTGAGAGGATGCTGCCACCTCCAGCTTGGAGAGCAGCCTTACCCAGAGGGCTCCACCCATGCTTTTTGGTTCCTTGGATCAGACGTCTGTAGCTCTATGAGGGTGAGCATTCGGTGAGTATTTCTGTGATTCCCGGTCCCTGGGAGTTTTGTTTAGTTTTCCCTTTCGTAGGTGGTGGGTGGAAGAGAGTGCCGAGAGAGGGATGGATTCTAGACTCTCTCAGCCTCAAAGAGAGGTTTATGTCCAAGTTGGGGAATCCCTGAAAGGTTGTGGGTTTAAGTTTTCTAAAGGATTTTTAAAGAAGTTTGTTAGATGGCTCTTCTTTTATTTTCCACAGATGTCCCCTGTTAATTTAAAATCTGCCACATTTTGGCAATTTGTGGGGGACAAAATATTAATATAAAGCCAACGTGGAGACATCTCTGGAGAGAGGTTTCTCTGTGTGGTTTGGGCTTTAAGAGACATTCACAAAGCCAATAGGAAAATAAAAGAAAAGCCCAGAGTTCTCCCCAGTTCTCCCCAAGTCCCTCTTTCCTCTCCTTGTGTTCCTCGTCCCACTACCCCTTCACTGAGAAGACCGGGAGGTGTAAAATGCTTGGAGGCACAGGGCTGCCACCATCTTCCTGACCCTCCTCGATCTTCTCAGCTGCCCCGTCGATATAGCCCTGGCCAAGATGTTTTGGCTTCTACCCAAACCCACTCTCCTATGCCCTCTTCCCTGGTTGTTAACCCTAAAAGTGGTTCCCAGTTCTATTGCCCTCGAAATGGTGACAAGAATTCTCCTGCATCCACCATTTTGTCCTCTTTCCCTGTTGTTCCTGCCTTTCCCCAAAATGGAGGGGACCGCATGACATAGCCCACCTTTTTCCCTTCTTCCTCCCATAACCCCTTTCTCCTCCCTCCTCCTAACCCTTTCTTGTCTCCAACCCACATGACATGACAGCTGTGAGCTCCTCCCTTGCGTTGGGTACCGCTCCCTGTGTTGGAAGTCCCCAGCCTCCCCGTGGCCACTCCTCTTTGTCCTCAGCCCCTGCCCACTGGGAGGGGCCTTCCGGTTCCCATGCTCCGCCTTCCAGTTCCCATGCCAAGGAAACTGGAACTGACGCCATATTGAAACTGAGACCGGACACCTCCCCCAGTCCCTTCGCTGCACCGGTTACTTACAACCGAGCTGGCGGCAACCCCACATAGAAACCCTTTGACCCTTCTGGGCTCAAAGAACTTTGCAAAGCCCAGAAAGAGTTTGGGAGGGAGAGTCCATATTTTAGGAATCTCCTGCGGGCTATCCTCACTAATACGGTGATGGTCCCAGCAGACCTCCAAAGTATTTTTTCACGCTTGCTTTCTCCAGCCGAATTTGAAATGTGGGATGACGGATGGAGAAAGCAACTAAAGGAGATCCTCCCAAATGTATTACAAGATCTGAACAATGTGGGGGTTTCCATGGATTACCTCACCGGTGAGAGGTTGCTTGCCAAGCCACAGGACTAAGCCCAAAACACCCGAGAGCCAGTCCTGAATGCTGTAAAGCATAGGGAGGAGCATGCTTTCTTAATGATGCCCCCTAAACTGGCGCCTCAACTAAATTACACAGAAATTTGGCAACTCCCAAATGAACCTTTTATTGATTTTGTTGATAAATAAAAACTAGTGGTGGAGAAGCAAGTGGAAGATCATAGAATTAGAGAAAATATAATTACCCAAATAGCCAAGGCTAATGCAAATGAAACATGCAAGAGGGTAATTATGACTCTCCCACTTGATCCTCCACCAACCCTAAAACAGATGATTCGGCATTGCACAACCTTAGTTCCCATTGGCCAACCAAATTTAAAAACAAGGGGGAATGTGGTGGGAGCTGCGGGTGCCACTGAAGCAACGGCACCTCAGGACAGTAGGACAACAAACAAAACCTGGATTTGCCACAGATGTGGCAAACCAGGACATATGGCCCGAAACTGCAGAGCTCCAGACCCTATTAATCAAGGTTCCCGAGCTGTTCCCCCAGGGCAAATAACATTGCGTACTCCTTTGGAGGTACATCCAGGAAACTGAGGACACAGTTCGGATCTGCGGCATGAAGACACAAATAAGGAAGCTGCAACCTGAAGGACTGTCACTACCACCACTGCAACCACGATGGACTCCATCACACCTCACCAGGTCCTCGTGAATTGCGAAGGACGTAAAGACTGCTGCTTGTTCATCATGGGGGACACCACACCAGAGATCTTTATTACACCAGAGATCGTCCAAGTAGGATTCCAAGGACTCTTCACAATAAATGCTCAATGTGTTAACCCATCTTTCTTTCTTGCAGCTGGCCAGGTTGTCGCTCAGGCCATCCTCATGCCTAGGAGTTCACCAAAGAACTACAATCCATCCGTCTTCTGGGCTGAGGCGGTAGGGAGGGACAAGCCGATGCTTAGTTTCAAGATATCATGCCAGGGCTCAGACATTAGCCTGGCAGGAATGATGGACATGGGGGCAGATGTGACAGTCATCTCCTCCAACAATTGGCTGTCACACTGGGAGCTGCAGCCAGTGGAAGGTATTGTTACAGGTGTGGGAGGATCTGTGGCTGCCCAGAGAAGCAGGACGCTTGTCCAGATTGAGGGTCCAGGGGGGCGGATTGCAACAGTCCGCCCATTTGTAATCGACTCTGGGTTCACATTGTGGGGCAGGGATCTCATGTCCCAGTGGGGAGCCTGGGTTGAAATCCCATCTCAACCCCAGGATTTTTAGTAGGGGCCACTGCGGAGCGCCCCACCCAGAAATTAAATTGGCTAATGAACAAAAGGGTCTGGGTGGATCAGTGGCCTTTGAAGGGACATCAATTGAAGGCACTCAACGCACTCGTGGAGGAGCAGCTGAGGAAGGGAAACATCAAGCCTTCCAACAGCGCTTGGAATTCCCTGGTGTTTGTAATCCGAAAGCCAGGGACAGACAAGTGGAGACTCCTTCAAAACCTGTGGAGAATCAATGAAGTCATTGAGGACATGGGACCCCTGCAGCCTGGAATGCCATCACCCTCCATGCTCCCTAGGCAGTGGAAGTTAGCAGTCATAGACATCAAGGACTGCTTCTTCCAGATCCCCCTGCATCCGGACGATGCACCCCGGTTTGCCTTCTCGGTGCCTTCCATTAACCAAGAAGCTCCCCTGCAGCATTACTGGCGAGTTCTGCTGCAAGGCATGAAAAACTCACCCACCACCTGCCAGTGGAATGTCGCTCACATTCTGTCCCCTGTCTGGAAATGGGCGGCCAGAGCCGTGATCCTACACTACATGGATGATGTTCTGGTGTGTGTTCCCACGCAGCAATACCTGGACTGGACTCTGAGCGAGGTAATCGGGGCCTTAGAGGCCAATGGGTTTGAGATCCAAGCCGAAAAGGTCCAGAAAACCTCACCTTTCAAATACTTAGGAGTCAAAATTGAGGAGCAGACAGTGACGCCCCAACAACTGAAGATCAGTGATAACCCCAAGACTCTGCAGGAACTCCACCAACTCTGCGGGTCAATCAGTTGGGTGAGGCTGCTCCTGGGGCTAACGACCGAAGACCTTACCCCTCTGTTCAACTTGCTCCGTGGAAACGGTGATCTCAAATCCCCAAGGCAGTTGACAGAGGAGGCGAGGAACTCCATCATAAAGGTCCAAGACATGTTGTCATCTCGCCAAGCCCATTGCTGCGCCCCAGGTCTGCCCTTTCAATTTATTGTGTCAGGGGAAATGCCATACCTCCATGGGCTGATTTTCCAGTGGGACCAGGTGCAGAGGGATTCTCTTCTGATCATTGAGTGGGTTTTCCTCTCGCACCAGCCGTCCAAAAGCATTACAACGCCACAGGAGCTCATGGCTCAGTTGGTGATAAAGGCTAGGTCCCACCTCCGTACTCTTGCAGGGTGTGACTTCACATGCGTTTACCGACCATTAACCACCAATGCACTGGACCATCTCCTTCAAAACAACAAACATCTCCAATTTGCTTTTGATAGTTATTCAGGACAAATATCGGCACACAACCCAAAAAACAAACTGTTCAATTTGGCCTTCAAATTGATACCAAAAGAAATTAAGAGTCGTGAACCACTCAATGCCCTGATGATCTTTACAGATGGCTCTGGAGCATCCTACAAGTCTGTCATCACTTGGAGGGATCCTTGCACTCAGAAGTGGGAGTCTGACGTGCAGGTGGTCGAAGGATCACCACAGGTTGCAGAGCTTGCTGCAGTGGTCAGAGCATTTGAGCGGTTCAATGAACCATTTAATTTGATAACAGACTCAGCATATGTTGCGGGAGTAGTGTCCAGAGCAGAGAGAGCATCGCTCAAGGAGGTGGCAAATCCAAAAATCCATAACTTACTTTCGAAGCTGATCCAAATTGTCTCCCACTGAAAGCAACCTTTCTATGTGATGCATGTGAGGTCACACACTGATCTGCCCGGTTTCATTGCAGAGGGGAATTGAAGAGCTGATGCACTAGCTATGCCTCTAGAATTGGCAAATTTACCGAATAGATTCCAACAAGCCCAGCTGAGCCATGCTACATTCCACCAAAATGCTCCAGCTCTCATCTGGATGTTCCACCTTATCAGAGACCAGGGAAAGACTATTGTGGCAACCCTAACTGCCAGAAACATCAGCTACCATCATTAGGCCAAGGGGTTAACCCTCAAGGCCTCAGCAGTTTTGAGGTATGGCAAATGGACATTACCCATTTCCCCACATTCGGTTGCCAAAAATACATACACGTGTCAGTAGACACTTTTTCTGGTATGACCTTCGCCTCAGCCCACCGTGGGGAAAGAGCAAAGGACGTCGTCAACTATGTGACTCAAGCCTTTGCTGTGTTGGGGACACCAAAAAAGATAAAAACAGACAATGACCCAGCATATACTTCTGCAGAACTTAAAAAATTTTTTGATGAATGGGGTGTGGAACATGTCACTGGCTTCCCCCATTCTCCTGTGGGCCAATCGATTGTCGAGCACAAGCACCAGACTTTGAAAAGACTACTTGAATAGCAGAAAGGAGGCAATGAGACCAATGCCCCCGTCTTAAGACTCTTCAAAGCGCTCTTCACCCTAAATTTCCTAAACTGCTCCTGCAAGGAACCGAATCCCCCCATCATAAGGCACTTTACAAATTCTACCAAGGCCAAACCGACTGAAAGACCTGAGGTCTTGATAAAGGATCCAGTTACGTTGCAAGTCCGTGGCCCATACCCCTTAATCACCTGGGGTAGAGGTTATGGATGTGTGTCCACCCCAGAAGGACCTAAGCGGATCCCTGGAAAGTGGATCAAGCCATTTTTAATAAAGACAATGAAACCTAAAAAACCAGAAAATGCAGTGGCAACAGCCTGGAAAAGAAGGAGAAACAAGACCTCCTAAACAAAAGAGGAATTCTTCTCCCAGGCTGCAGAGATGAACATTCCCCTTCCCATCTTCCCTAACGTGTTTCCCTACCTTAAGTGATCCTTTGTTTTTATTTGAAAGAGGGGGAATCCAAGGGAACCATGACTGTTTTGTTCAAGTTTATCATATTCATATAATGTTCTGATCTTCCTTAGTTTAAAGCTTCTACAGGATGATCTCCCACCTGCTATTGTTCTACCTGCTACAGCTCCTTTTATACCATCAAGGAGAAGTATGGATAATCCCCCAACTGAGAAAAAATATGTGGGTCACCCTAGCTGGAGCGCTGAAACAAGACCAACGCTGTCTGTCTATGGCGGCTGCAAACGACCCCCTTTCTACCTGTTTAGTAGGGATTCCATATATATCATACTCAAAGCCCAAAAGGGGACCAACCGTAGCCAATCACTTGCAACGATGGGATGCGGGGACCAAAACATTGCCTGATGCTGAGAAGGAACCCCAGGAGCTTGAGCTTTTAGGGTCCACTCCAGCTCCCCTCTGCCTTCATTTTTATTATAAGGCAGAAGAGGAAGGGAAAAAATATACCATCATCAACCCGCACCATAGGCAATTCACCTCACCCGAATGGTGCAATGTCACAGAATTTACCCTCTCGGCATCCACAAACCATCCCAAAAAACTCCCAAAGGGGAAATTCTTTATTTGCGGGGATAGGGCATGGGCAGGTCTCCCTTCTCGGCTTCGCAGAGGTCCGTGTACATTAGGCCAGCTGACGCTGTTTACCCCCAACGTGACCCAAATTATTAATTGGAGCAACAGAACCCAATTGGCTCGGGAAAAGAGGGGTCTCAAAAATTTGGACAAAAATTGCGATTCAGAAATTTTCCATTCGTCCCACCTAAAAAGATCCGCCGTCTCCCTCTTTTTGCCATGGGTAGCAGTGGCGAAGACTCTAGGGGAATTGGGCACCCTAGAGTGTTGGGTGGCTAAACAAACCAATCTTACATCAGCTGTGCTAAGTGGCCTCCTCGAAGACGAGGAAATAACTAGAAAGGCTACCCTACAAAACAGAGCTGCCATAGACGTTTTGCTCCTAGCGCACGGCCATGGGTGCCAAGAATTTGAAGGAATGCGCTGTTTCAATTTATCCTCAAAAAGCGAGAGCATACATTCCACCATCCAAAAGATGCAGAAAATGGTCTCTGAAATCAAAGTAGACACAGAAGACTGGATGGATAATATTTTTAAGAACTGGGGATTATCAAGGTGGATTTCATCCATTTTAAAGACTGTTTTATGGATTTTCGTTATCATTCTTTTTATTCTTTTGTTTTTTGGGTGTTTTAAAAAATGTTTACTTTCTGCAATTGAAAGAACTTTCTCAGCACCGAAATCCTCATCTAAATACAATAAAAAAGGGGGAGATGTTGGGGTGGCTCAGCTCACTCAGGAGCCAAGATTGTTACGTGCCACTCAAGTCAGGGCCATCCATTAGGTGGATTTCCCTGCCCATGACAGAGGGTCAGAGGGCGGATTGTGGGATGGCTCAGAGGTCTAAGCTGCATCCCCCTGGGTGGTTCTCAGACCCAAGTTACCTCCCCCTGGTCTAGAAAGTTCTCCTTTTCTCAGTTGTTCATTGGTTTCCTGTTGTGACTCCCGCCTCCCTGTTTTCCCCATTGGTGCAAGTTTAATTGTATCCTCCCCCTTGGTTGTACTCCACTGGTTGCTTCCCTTTTCCCTGCCTTGTTCCCCCCCCCCCCCCCCCTTAAAAAGCCATGCATGGCTTCCCTTGGGGCCCTTTCTGGTCCTTGGACCCTCCGGCAATAAACCTGTGTTGGAACCCACACCAGAGGCCCCTCTCTGTTCCTTTACCTCCGGGCTGACGCGAGCCCAGACACCGGCTGCCTGTCGTGCCTCCTCTGAGGAGGAAGCAGCACGTGCGTCTACCTTGCACCCTGCTTTGCCACCGAAGGCGTTCCCTGAGGACGTTGTGGAAGTGACGCTGTGTTCCCTCTGACCGAGGGCATGCCAGAGCTCAACCTTTTGAGCCACCCTGTGTCAGATATTATTATTATATACATATAATTTGATTATTTTAGTCTGAAAGAAGCCCCTGGTAAATTTATATTTACTTGGCAGTGAAAACACAAGACTTGGTTTGGCAATTACATTTAGGAAAACATTAGGAACTCAAGAGAGAAAATACTACTTGGCCAAGTATGTTGAAATACTGAGAAATGGGGCTCTGAGAATCTGAATTCAACCCAGTTTTTTAAAGCTACTTACCCGGTCTCCTTCCACTGGTGGCCAACTGACAGAAATTCAATATTTTTCTTCTAGTGAATGAAAAGCATAGTCAGAAACAGCCACTGGGTCAGGATCATATGCAAAAGCTCCTCTTGTGCTTTTGTTTCCTAATTGCTTTTGGAAGGATTTTTCGGACTGGGCTGACGCAGTTCTGTGTGTGAATTTCCTGGCAAATAAGAAAGGTGACTGTGTCCAAAAAACATTTAAGAGTGTGAATTCACAGCCTTTCCATGTCTAATCAAGGAGCGTAAACCATTAGCCACATGTTCCCCATTTCCATCACATTTTTTCACACTTAAACAAAAACATGCCAAAGGAGAGGTGCTACATTTTTTAATGCCCCCAAATAGGAACCACAGGAGTCCATTAAATGCTGTGGTCATTTCCAGCATACAAATCAATTTTCCTTGTGGTAGTGAAGTGGTGAATAATGCCTGGTTTGTTTAAAGGAGCATGACTGATTTTGGATGAAGGATCCTGTCACTTTGGCATTTTTACTTTTATTTATTGCATGCAACTGTATAAAACCTGGTACTGGTCTCTGTGCCAGGCTTACTAGTGGAAAAGCTGAAGGGACCACATAACTTCTGGTGCAGCAAAGAGGTTCTACTTCTGCAAGGCATTTGCTGGACTCCTGAAAAATTATTTTGAATAACATGGCAGAGAAGGATTTCATCAATTGGCATCTACTGGCTTTATTTTTTCTTCCATTTTGCCTGTGTCAAGATGAATACATGGAGGTGAGCAGAAGATCTTATAAACCCGTGGCCAAAATATTGCAAAGTCACCACCAGACTGGTCACAAAGGTTCCAGAAGCAGGGAAATATTGAAACAGCGGAATCAACTAATAGAGTGGACTGTTGTTAATAGCACATCTACAGACCATAAAGTCCTGAGACCAGAGGTAGATGATGTAGAACTGACTACCTCAGATAGAGTCCAGGTACTCTGAATTAATCTTCTAAAGATATCTTTAAAGCTAATGAGATATTTTATTCTTGTGCTAACATTATTAGTGGCATATTTATGAAATAATTTTATTAAAGCTGTGTATTGGTCTGTATCCTGCTGGGTTGCTTTATAGGATCTTTTAATGAGCTGGTAGAACCAGCAGTGGTTGGGGACACTGATTTCAATATAGGCAGCAGCACTTTTTTCTGTTGAAAGTGGGAACGCGTGAAATTCTGAAATACAGTGTCTTAATTATCTCAAGGTATTAATTATTGAATGTACCAAAGTTTTAGATATTGCTAACTCATTTGGATGTGAGAGAAAATTACAGAATTTCTAGAGGTATTTGGAGAAGTTCAATTAGCAGAGAATAATTTTACTTGAAAATGATGTCTTTAAAGTATATCTCTTGAGCTTGAGACAAACATAATGAAATTCTGAATGTTCAAAAATTTTATTCTAAGGAGTAGCTTGAAAAAAAATATACTAGTGTAATGAGTAGATTTAATAATATAAATCAACTGAGAGTTTAAGAAGAAAAAAGGCTCACAATGAAACTCTAAATCATCTGCAGTATCTGCATTTTAAATTGGGAATCTTTTTATGCCTTTCATGGCACTTTACAGTCATTAGTTTATAAAACCAGGAAAATGGCATAATAGATAATACACAAAACATTGCAGTCCAAATTTGAAAGAAAAAAATTTGAAGGGCAGAATATGAAGTTTTTTCTAGCACTAGGCAAAACAAAATTCCACTCAAATGAAGAGGTTTTTCTGATCGATGTGTTTTAGTAACAGCAGGAACATGAGTGCTTTGTTCATACAGCTGATACAAATGTTTCAGTCCTGTATAGTTCACCTTTTATCATCTGGGGTTTTTAAATTTTTTCAGATCAAAATTTGATATTTTGAATTGCCAGAATCAAGGACATGCACATAAGTGTCGAATAATAAGCTGTGTCATGATAAGCAGAGAAAAGATTTGATTTTAATCTTATTCTGATCTTGAAGAACTGAAACACATCCAAGTATGGGAATAGGTTTAATACACCACTGTATTCCCTGTATTAAAACTTTACAGTGCTTTGCATTTTGTATTTCTCGGACAGGAGTTAAATGTTCCTCCAGTGCACTCAGCAAAACAGATATTTAACTGTAGGCATGTTAAACTGTGTTAGCAGAATATAAACTGTGTAAAACATAAGGTATACAGTCCAAAGAGCCCGCTAGTGTGTGCAGACCTCTTTACTACAGAGAGAATTCTGCAGCTGCGTACTGCAAACCAGGGACAAAAGATTCCCTTTTAACCCTATACAATTTCAGATAATGCAGGATTTAATGTAAAACTACAACTGTTTAGGGCTCAAACTCTCCCTCACAGAAAGTGTCACTATGTTTGGGCTGCATGTGTCTCTCATCAGAGAGTTTAAGGCAACTTGTCTGGAACTGCCTGCTGAGGGAACTGGTTGTGACATTAAAAATGAGCCCAGCGAGTCTGAGTACAGCTGATGGCAGTCATTTACCTGCCAGCCCATCTCCAAGAAGCAATCTTTTCTGGGGAAATGATGTGATTTTTGGCTTACTAAAATGAAATGGAGCATTAGCAGATGCATGACAGGGATAATCAATCACAGAGTGGCTTACACAATACGTATTTTCCACTTCCAGACTCCAGGAATTTTTAGGCATAGGAAGAACAAAGGTGGCACTGACATGTTTTAATTCATGTCAAATCTCTCTCTTCCCCTTGAGCTATATGGAAACTGTTCAATTCCTATGTTCCTACTTTCTTGATTGTTTTAGGTAGAATAACTTTATCCAGCTAAAGAGAGGCTAAAGAGAAGCATTTCACTCTCTTGCTGAAGCGTTTTAAAGTGTTTAAAGAGTCCATTCCCTGTTGTGGGACAGAGATGATAGCATTTGTCTTTGTTATTGTCTTTGCTGCACTGGGTGCAAGGCCAGTTTCCACACTTCTTCCAACTCATGTAAAATATAATGTATATTTCTCAAGAACAAGAACTCCTAGTGACTAGGGACAGCTATGACAGACCATTTTTCCCTTTCAGGTTGCTCTTTGAAAGTCTTTAAATATTGCTACCCAAGCAGTGCTTTATCCTGCATTTTGGCAACTTTTGTTTGTTTCTTTGCTTAGAGAAAGGGCATGGAGGGCCTTAGTGCCCACAGAGACTGACTATTTCACATTCAGAACAGAAGCCAAGAATGGTGGAGGTACATCACCTGTCTTCTGCATTGTCTTAGACAATAAAACAGAAACTCATAAAATTAATTGGGAAGTCAGAAAGGGCTGGGTCTCCAATTATGACTCGTTCACAGCTTTAAATTAAGGGAATTTTATAGACCATCTGTTGCCTAGATGATTCTCCTATATACTAAATCATGGGAAATTCAGCAAACAGCCTCAGAAATACTTCCAGCTTTCTATCAGTATTAGGATATCAATGTGTCAGATGCATTTCACAAGCTCCTAAATCACATTCATGTTCCGGCAGCAAAGCCAAAGATTCGCTGACACAATTTATGCACAAATGGCTGCAAAGGATGCCTTTGGCAAGTAGACTGCAACTAATCTCTATGTCACGTTTGAGTGTAATTTTAATAAAGGAACACATTTTTCCTTTAAATGTACTCTTCATGAAGTTCTCTGCTTTTAAATATTAAAAAGAAAATCCTAAATATTCATCATCCTTGGCAGCTGACCATGAACAATTTCTTTTCTCCTAGTGAAAAAATCAGTAAAGATAGTAAGTTAATTATTTAAGACCTGCATAAGTAGCTATTTTGAAGTCAGTGGAACTGTTGCATACAACCAGACTGGCAGGACTTGACTTACTTCACACCTAAGAACCTCATTAGCTTTTTTAGAGGTAATAGCACTTGGTTATGACCAACACTTGTATCTATTTTATGATAAAATAGCTGGTTCTCTAATACAGTTCAGGATTTCAATGCATTGTGTGAAAAAGGCAAATCACATTTGCACAGAGAGTCTCACATGCAGTCCACTTCGTTGGATTCATGTATTTCCTCAGTTACAATCCACCATTCTACGTCTTTGGATATTTTTAGGCTGATATGACTTACTTGCTCTTGACAGGTGTGTATTTAGTTTACTTTCCCATTTAACGTGAATATGAAGCACTATCTAAAAAAAGCTGGAGATTTTAATCTCAATGCAACAATCAATGTTATTATTTTAGGGGGTGCAAAATGCTTGCACAATTCCAGTCCTCTTGTACTTGGCTCCCTTTCAAGGACTGAAAATGAGCTGAAAGCAGGGCTGCTTCTTCTCTCATACTAGGAAAATTATAAAAAATGTATTGGGTGATTGTCAGTTATGTCCTTCCTAACAACTAGAAGAGACAAAACAGCCAGAAAAATACAAACAGGTTCTCCAGGAAGAGATAGTTCAAGAGGCAGAACTTACTTTTCTCATTAAGTATAGACCTTGTCTAGAATTAAGCTAAAAAGAATAGCCTTGACAAAACCCCATAAATATGAAGCCCTTCTGCCCATTGGCAAGTCTTAACTTTTGCATAACTCTTTGAATATGAAGGATATTTGTTTAGCAGTCAAGTTGGCCTTTATTCCCATGGTAACTCCACCATCACTGGTTCCAGCTGGACAGGGTGTGCGTCTCATTGGAAGAGTTGAAGCATTGTGGTGGTGACATGAAATGAATTTTCTGTATCTGTAAGTTCCTAAGCCTCCTGAAATGAATGAATTCTGGGGGTGTGCTTGGTATTGTCCAAAACATAGGCAGAAAGTTTCAGATGACATCACTGATGACATTGAGGGCAGCAATACAGCACATCTATGTGTTCATTTGACAGCTCCCATCCTGCCAGAGGCTCATTTTCTGCCACTAAACCAGTAAGTCTGCATGAGGCAAGTAATTTGACAATGATAAGGATGAGGGAAAAGAAGGGGAAGGAAGATGAATAGTAGAATGAAGTAGTAGTAGTTGGACTGGTGTAATTATCCCTCTCCAGATTTTAGGAACTGCAGGTTTGCATCTCAAGATATTAGGAAAGAATTGTAGGGGAAAAGAAACAAGAGGTACAAATGAGGAAGTAGAGGAATAAAACAAAACACTGGACCTTGGCCTCAGCGGACCTACTGGAAGATCTATGATAACTAAGTCATGAAATCCAGTCAAAATTGAATGAGTCTCCATTAGTACAAATACAATAATATGGAAAAGAAAACCACTTAAACAAAACCATTATTAAACTGATTACTACAGTAGCTGAACTGTACATAATAAACTCATTATTTTATTAATGCTGCTATATTAGTCAGCATATAGTTACACATTCACCACTAAAAATGATCAAAAGCCCCTAACAACTTTGTCTTGTGGTAAGTTCAAAGTTTTGTCTTTTGTCTTGGCACTTCTTTAGGTTCTCCCAAGTTTAGTAGCCTGTAAATACACAGGTCTGGGATCATGAAGAGGAATATGATGCACAGACTTTTTTAATATCTTCTTTGGGTGGTCCAACACAGTTTTATTTATGTTTAGTGGAGGATAGTTCGTTGCTGAAAGTCAAATCAAGTCTCTTGTGTCCTACCACTTGTTGTATATAGGCATGTTTGTCATCAAAGGTCAGTTCAAATGTGGGATCAGGATGTGAATCTAATTGAAATAGTAATCTAAATTTCATTATTTGGTATTAATTTATTTTCAAAGTCCTCATTATTTAACACGACAAGTTGTTTTTTTAGTATTTGTATAGCTCTTTGAATGCTTTGAGAGCTATTCCTTTAAATCTTCCAAAAATAACATCTTCAGGGACAACCCAGCTATGTGAGAATTTCATGCCAGATAAGAACTGTTTTGAAAACTTACCAAGTATATAAACAGAAACATATAATGAAGACCCTGTAACCGACATGCATAAGATTGATGTCCTCCATGAATGAGCTACTTAAAGCTTATTTTTGTGCACTTAGCCCCCCCAGCCTGGACCACAGAATCCAGACTGCAGTTCCTGCTGCCGAGGTGACTTTGGAGTTCGACTCTACCAAGGGCCCCCAGGACCTCCCGGGCCCCCTGGGATGCCAGGTAAAGATGAAGTTAAATTCACTTCTTCTTCAGTCTAATTTCAGGCCATAAATTACAGGTTATTCTATGAAATACCAGAGAATGGTCCAAACATCAGTATTTGGGGACAGATTCAGGAACAAGTTTTTCTATAATTTCAGAGAAGACAGATATTTTCAGTTATATTTTAAGGTATTTTCCATTGAAAACCTATTTGTTATTAAATTCAGCTTTCACAATTCATACCAAAAGTAATCTTATTACCCCCCTAGGGAAAATTGGTCCCTCTTAAAGCAGCATGCAGTTCCCATGAAATTTGGAAGAACTTGTTCCCTGGAGCTGATTATTGTGATCACCTTTGTGTATCTGGCTGTGTTACTGTGCACTGTATTCAAGGGCTTTTCTTCATCTAGCATACTGATAGCCAATATTTTACAGAAACACAGATGCTTCTGTTCTCTCGTGTAAATTCCTTCACTTCCTTCTTTCATCTTGTCTTTGATAATAAAAAATAATTTTCTTTTTTTTTTTTAACATTAAAAATGTGCACAGAAGAACAGCTTACACAAGAAAACTGTATACTCTGATCTGATAATTTATATGGAAATAGAAGAGCCTAGAGAAGGGAAAATGTTGGTTGCATGCTGGTGTAATTTTGTTACAGCAGCTATCTTCAGGGATTTGGAAATTACCATTCCTAAAGCAGAGGTACAACATAAATGAATAGGTCACTGAAAGACAGACTTGTCTCCTTTTCAAAAGCTTACATTTTCTGTTATCACAATAAAAATGCAATTCAGTGATCCATTAGTTATTAATAAAGTGTTGGCTTCCTAGAAATGGGATACAATTTTATACTAGACCCACATTTTCAAGGCTGCAGTAGATATTCCAGCACGTGGCCTAGTCCCAGCTTTCCCTTCCCTCATATGTCTGAGTCCCACTTTCTGTCACGGCAGGATACCACAAACATACATCTGGCAGCAACCTTCTGCACCCTGGGATTTCTGTCTCCTTCATTTGCTAGATTTCATGTTGTTGTGCCTGTAAGGGGAATAACAGCAGTTGTTTTCCCCCTTGATTGAATCAAATGTTGCTTGGAGACCTCTGTTTTGAACCGGTAGAGCAGCTCTGGCTTCACATAAAGAATGATTCTTATTAAGAGCTGCAGATTCCTCTATCTAAACAAAAATGTGTATAATTTCTTTCACCATTTGTCCTCCTCGTTTGAAGTGCGTTTTTTTTCTTAATTGAAAAACTCTGAAGGATCACTTCATCATCAGATTTGATCTCAAACAACACTATTCTTCTTACAAATTTGTAACCAGAGAGAATAATCAAAGAACAAGCAGAGTGTCAAAGCACCTAATTTCAATTCAGGTAGAATTAGAACAATGATGACATTTATTAATCCCCTGAGCCGAAAGATCAGGCTTTTGCTGCAGGAGGCACAATAATTGTTCAGTGATTCTAGCCAAATTTAAAATCCTGTCAGCTGCATAGACATTTGCTCAGTAATTTAGTCAGTAAACACCAGGAAGTAAGTAATACTGCAGATGCATGTTTTATAATGAGTCTTTTTACTCATTTACTCATACTAAGCCATCTCAGAAAAGTTTGATTATAAAAATTTTGTCTCTCTTTAAATCTAGCACTATGCAATCAAACAACCCCTTTAAGCTAACCAGCACCCTGAGAATGCACACTGTCCTGTTTTTAGCACAGATTTTAGCGACTTTTAACGATACAGCCATTCACGATTTGTGTGGATGTGTTCTAAAGATAGAAAAATCTTACTCAAAATTATGTTATTCTCTCATGATTGATTTAAATTACCAGGAAATTAGTTTTTATACTAAAGGAAAAGCAAAAGTGCTTCTGCAGGCTACCTGGTATGTGTCAATAGAAAGTGACTTTTGCTTTCCTTGAGCCTTGTATCTGCTGAGGTCTTCTTGCACATCTCCCCTACAAAGCAATTACTTGAGACATCACCAGTTTATACAGCAACACCAAAACAACATGAGGGTAAACTCCTAAAATCAGTGTCCTTCTGGAAACTTGTTCACCAAAACCTTCACCTTCAGCTTGACCACACAGCAGTTTCTTATCCATCACAGCACAACCTGGGGTTTATGGCACCGAAGACTACATGTGTTGCAAACTGTGGAAGAGGACCCTGTCACACTTATCTGTTAAAATGTGTTAAATTCTTTAAATAAAACAGAAAGCTTTGTTTCCCTTCAGGAAATCATGGAAACAATGGAAATAATGGAGCAACTGGCCAGGAAGGAGCCAAAGGTGAGAAAGGAGACAAAGGAGATATGGGACCAAGAGGAGAGCGTGGACATCATGGGCCCAAAGGCGAGAAAGGTTACCCTGGGATTCCCCCAGAGCTACAGGTACAACATCTCTGGCTCATATTGGCTGCTGCAAATCTCAGATTATGGTTTTCTTCACTGTAAACCAGCACCTTATTACTGTAAGATACTTAAGAAGAAAATCCTCCTGTAAATTAATACTGTAAAAGGCATATACAGCCCTTGTCCTGACTGAAAAATGTGCTTTACCAGATCTTTCTGAAAAATAAAAGCTTTATTCAGAATCCAGCTGAGAAATAGGCAGGAAGAAGCATATATGCTTTCCTTTGAGGGCAAAATGCCAGTGTCTGGGTTATTAAAGGAGAATAGCAGGGACTATCATTTTCCTACCAAGACGTATAACATAAATAATTGCACTTCCCACAGCATATGAAAACAGTAAAGGAGTCATGTTTCTCAGGGCAGCCAGGCTGAAGCACATATATCCAGCTTCTCAAAGTATGGGCTCAAAATTTCTGAGTGCAGATAAGAGTCCTTTAGTTTTGAAAAATACCCCTCAGTAGTTATCTGTATATTTATATGTCTAGATAATTTAAATAGGTTTGGGGCCATGTAGATTCTGCCTATGAATGAAAAACTCAAAAGCCAGATGAGCATTAAAACCTGGGTTCAAGCCTGAGCTGTGAAGCTCAACTGTCGTGTTGGCACAATCTCACAGCTTTTGCATTAGAGCTTCTTCAAATCCCAGGAATCCGGCAGATGGCAGAGAGCTTGTGTATGCATATATATATATATATATATATATATATATATATATATATATACACACACACACATACACACAGATACATATATTCATATATATGCACATATATAATATATGCATGTAGAAATATATACAATTACACTCACGGTATAGGTGAATATCTTATAAATATACATTTAATTACATTCAACAGATGTCATTTTGCAATTTGGAAATGAACTACCACTATTTTTTTTCTTACAAAAACATAATGGTAGTAATGTAATTAAAACCAAGGAATGAGAGGATGAATAATAAAAGGTCATATTGTAATACCTTTTTCCAAGTAAAATTCCGTCATTTCTTTAAACAGACATGTTTAAAAATGCTTACAGTATAACATATTATTTCTTAACACCACACTTAAGAATTTTAAAGTCAGTGGGGGTATAGAAGAAAACACTTTTGAATACAATACTGTTTTAAGTACAGGATTATTTTGAAAAACTTCATGTATCCATGTTGACCTGCTACTTCATAACAAAACCTAGAGAGAAAAGACATACTTTTCTGCTCTTCTGATCAGCCTACGAAAAGGAGCTCAGGGTCAAAGAGTCTGTGAAACGGAATCTAGACAAAAGCAATAAATTTCATCAATCTGCAACTGCAGCTGCTTTCCTGTAACACATGATGAACTTTGATGTGATCCTGGCTGAGAAGCAAGACATTAACAATTTGCCGTCATAGAAAATGCATCCATGCAGGGGTAAGGAAAATCAGCCCAAGCTTTCAGCTCACATCTGGAGCTCCTTAAATTTCTGAACAGATGGCTAATGATTTCCTTTGTTGGATCCAGACTTGCATTTGACTGTCTGTTTTGGTTTTGTTCTGGTTTGGATGTGAAATCAAAAGGAGTTTGGGCTGTTTTTTTATTTTTTAAATACCAGCATAGCAGGAATCTCACAAAAAAATGTCATTTTTGTGATGGGCAGTAACAGCTGCAGTTGAACACTTGTCATTTAAGGAGTTGAGATGGAAATAAAAAGCCAATTCTCTATGTGACCTTCTGACAACAAGGTGCAGCAATTCTGATGCTACCTCATTTACTGACATAATGAGGGAGCAATGACAGACTTACAGAAAAGGTCAGTCCTTTCCCTGACTAGGCCAGCTGTCAGTGTCATTTCCTGGTATCTTGCTGAGGGTAGTTTAAGTTGTCCAGTGTGGGATATTTTGCACTGCTTCCCATGAAACATTTCTATGGCAAGAAGTGAAACATGAAGTTGAAGCAGTTTTCATTTTCTTATTTTCCCCTCTTGGTCTCCACCACCCTCTATTTTCAAGACTGAAGGTAACTGATAAGAGAGAAAAAGCATTGAATATTGAGTCCCAGCTGCTGCACTTCCAGAGGGCCTCTATTAAAAGTGCTTTATATATCTCTAGTTAGCAAGAAACACTAATCTGCATGGATGTTACTGAGCATTATTTATTTTCACACATTCAGTTAAAAGCAATATCCAGTATAAATGCATTGGGGAATACATAAAAACTATATAAAACCCTTTTGTCAGAAACACCATCCATTTCAATACCATGTTGCTGTTGCATCATTCTAGCAAAACTTAAAAGTAAATAAAATCTGAAATAAAGGTTCTAAACAGCAAACACTTGACCATACGCTAACTTTACAGTCATGAATAGTCCAATTGAATATGAGAACCCTAGTCTTCTTCCAGTTTCATTCAATGGAAGTTTTGTTAACTGGAGTTTATTGACCTTGGAGCAAGCCCTAGAAGAACATCTGTCAGGAAAATAAACAGACTGCAAATACAGGAAGAAATCTGTACCTGATTGCTCTACACACGTGCTTTTCATGAACAACTGCCTGAATAAGAACTGGATTTTTGCAGGTCGCATTCATGGCTTCGATGGCTACTCACTTCAGCAACCAGAATAGTGGGATCATCTTCAGTAGCGTTGAAACCAACGTCGGGAATTTTTTTGATGTCATGACTGGCAGATTTGGTGCTCCAGTGAATGGTGAGCATTTGCAAAACAAAATAATGCAATTCTTGGAGCTATAGGGAAAAATGTGGTCAGTAAGGATGAGACACTATTTAACTGCCTTTACACTCACTCTGCATAGCTCTTGTTACCTACTTTCCAGAAAAGTGAATTGAAAAAACCAAGCAAGCCAAGAGAGGTCTTGCCAGCCATAAGACTAGTGTTGACACAAAGGCAGGAGAAAGAGGCATGGCCAGGGCTGGGGAGGGAGCAGGACTGTCTGCTTTGCTGTGACTCCTAGCCATTCAGCCACTGCGATGACAGAACCACAGCCTTCATGTTGTAGCAGCAGCAGCAGCAGCTTCCCAGTTGCCTCCTCCACTTCTTGCCTCCTGTCAATCTCTTCATTCCCATCTTCCCCCAAAGCAGTTCAGCTGTGAGCTGACCTGCAACAGCTGTGTGGTGGAAGTGAAGCATTACAGTTCATGGCTTATTTTTCAGCTGCATCAATCTCTCCTCTTATGCAGCTGTGGTGCAGGAAGAACAACCCCTGCTATATGCAGAATTAAAATTAATCAGATTTTAGAACACTATAAGCAGAAGCAAAATATCTGCTGACAACTGGAAGGCAGTTTTGTCCGCAGCTGTTATGTTTTCTAAGCAAGAAGCACAAATCTGCAGCATGATTACTTCTCTCTATGAAACAAACAAGTTGTATTTTATAACTTTTTCAGGGGTGTATTTCTTCACCTTCAATATGATGAAACATGAAGATGTGGAGGAAGTGTACGTGTACTTGATGCATAATGGTAATACAGTGTTCAGCTTATATAGGTAAGTAAAGGGCCAGGCCATTTTAATGCAAAAAACATTGCTATGCTTGTGATAGCTTGCTCATATTTCAAGAAACATACAATTGTTCATTTTTTTGAAGAAACTCTCTAGGGTAAAATAATGAACAAGAAAAACTATTTTATTTTGCCATCCTCAGCTTGCATATTAGGACCACACACACCACAGATCCCGGACTTAAAATTCAGCCTTGATCACAATTTCCTCAAAGTCCGGGGAAAGGAGTTAGCACTGCAAGTCACAGTTGGAGTTCAGTGGTATCATGTTGTCATTCTGCTAAAATGTATCTTCATCCTCATTTGGTTTGCCAGAGAAAGGAAATAATGAAGTGTTCAGTGACTAGTTACAGTATTGTTAACATGAGGGCAGAGAATTTACTTTAAAGTTGGAAAGTGTTTAAACTGCAGTAGTAAGGATGAGTAAGAAGCAAAGGTCTTCCATTTACTGGCTTTTTTATCATTAGCACACCACCAGAGGCTGCTTCATCCCCAACAGATCTTTTCTGCAAAAGAAGTGCTTCATTTCTCTTCCCCCTGAAGCATTGATTTTAGAAAAGGCAAGAAGTGGAAGAAAGGGGACCAACACTCAGGCAAAGCCAGGAGGTTAGCCCTCATCAAATGTACCCATGTTCCAATGAAAGGCTCAGGGTGGAGCAAGCTGCCTGTCTCTGCTCATTGCCTATGCTGGCAGCACAGGGGCTCAACTCATGTCAGCCTCCTGGCCTGGAGGCTTTTAAAATTGGCTGGGATGAATTCAAGTGAAAAAAAGCATCACAGGAAATCTGTAGTGTTGTGATCAATGGGCAGAGTTTCATTTTAAATGAAAAAATTGCTCCTGTGTCCTGGAAAAAAATAAGTTACAATTCCATAACTTCAGAAAGGAATGAAATAAGGCACTTAGGTGAGGTACAAAATTTGACTAGGAGATCAAATGCAGAAAGTTGTCAAAATTTCCTTATAAAGCTGAAAAAATGTTGGCAAGCCTTTCAAGAAAATTTTTCTCAGGATAACAATGTACTTCTTGGATTTTTTTTTAAAGTTGTTTGCTTGATCATTGTTGACAAACAAAAATTTGACTTGTTAAAATATTCATCCTTAGCTATGAATCCAAAGGGAAAGCAGATACTTCAGGAAATAGTGCAGTCCTAAAACTCGCCAAGGGAGATGAAGTTTGGCTGCGAATGGGAAATGGAGCCCTCCATGGGGACCATCAACGCTTTTCCACCTTTGCTGGGTTTCTTCTTTTTGAAACCAAGTAAAAAAAAAAAAAAAAAAAAAAAGGAAACAACCCAATGGATGTTTATCTGAAGAAAAAATCTTTTTTAGAACTGGTATTTTTCACTGGACTGTGAAGTAACATTACAACATTGGAGGATGAAGAAGCTTTGTTTTGATGCAATGTGTTGCTACTTGTGTGTCAGAGATCAGCTAAATACATTGGGCAGCTGACACAGATTTACAGATGACACAAAGATGTCATCTGGGTTGCACCTATTGAATCATTAAATGTTGCTATTCCTCTCTTCCCCAAAAGTGAATGAAAAAAAAGGAAAAGGAGTTTAAAGAATTTAAAGAGCAGTTTACATAAAGTCAATTTCATCTCTAAATATACTCTAATTAAGTACATGTCAGGAACTGAACAATTGATTCAAAATTTCCTAATAACTTATTCAGTTCTTGTTACATGTTCATTTAAGTTTGCATCATGGAAACAGGCCTGAATGTATTATAAGCAGGCTCAGGTGAGACCAGACCTAAAGGAAGAAGTTTGTATTGGATTGGAATGAACTCAAATAGAAGAAAAAAATGTGAAAATACAGATGTCAAGGATTCAGGTTTATTGCATTCCCATCTCAAACCTCTGAAGATGTATCTGGTGTCATTTTTCACAGATTTTTAGCATATATTTATGCTTACTCTCTCTCTCTTAGAAGAAGAGTGTTAGTAGTTCTTGCCTTAGTAGCAGCTTGAAGCTAAGGTAATTTAGTTTGCAGTGTGAAGGGGATCAGGCAGGGGAACTGTAATGTTTCCTCCTAGCCTTAGAATTTTTAAAACCTGATGTAACTAAATGCAGGGTGTCAAAGCAGAGGCACATATGCTAGAGAAATCAGGATATGCCAACAGCACAGAGATACACAAACTTTGTGGTGTTTGGAGCTCCTTCAGAAGGATGTACCTTATAATATTGCATATTTACTTAACAGTGAAGTTGTTGAAACAGTTTTCCTAGCAGCCTTCCAAGAATCAGTATTTCAGGAAAAGACATTGAAAAGCAGCAGCAGCTAAGCCAGTTCAGTATTTAACTGGTGAAAGCAAATGCTGGCTGGCTCAGAAGCTCTGGTCCCAATACACTGGGCCACTCTTCAGCATTCATTTTTGTCACTGGCTTTTCAAAATTTGGGTACCTGATATTCTGTCTTGCTATTTTCCTTTGAATAAGCATCAAAGTCAATACTGAAGTTTGAATGTATCTTATTCTGGCTCTCCACACGTAAGTTAATGAAATATAAATTCTTTTTTAACAGACATTACATTTTAATCAGACATTACCTGCCATTAATGTACAAGAAGGTGGGGTTAGGAAAACATTCATTTGAAATTCTTTTATACTGGATGCAGGTATCAGTAGCACAACAATAGAGCAAATGAATCAAAATTTGCCCTACAAATTTTTATGTCCTTGTACACGTTCCTAGTGTATGTAACCACATCTTATGAAGAAAAATGCATGTTGATACTTGATGATTATGACTTGTGATTTTTTAGTTTTATGCATCAACCACTGAAAATATTAGCTTTAATGAACTGTTGTTGGATGAGTTTTTATCATTTCTTTATGAACTTAGGTCAGGTTTGCGCCATGCAGGTTTTTAAAACCTGAGATCATGTTATTTTGTTAAGCTTACTTTGTAAAACATACATTTATCCAATAAAGATTAATGGTTACAAAACCATACTGGTTTGTTCATATCCATATTTACCAAGGACATTACCGTTTTGAGATAATGGAGGGATGTTATTTTTAATATGCTTTTCCTAAGCATTCATTTTGCTACTGAATGGGAGAAAGCCAGTATTAAGGGTTAAAATATATTTATTTTACACATGCATACACATATATACACACATATATACATAAATTTAAATCTGTAAGGTTTCCTTTGGGGACTTACTTTTCCTTTGTGACATGGCCGTTTTAAGCCACTTTGGTCAGAATAACGCACTTAGAAACTGTAAGACATACACTAATTTTAAGCTCCTTATTATCTTATGATCTACTGCAATGGTCATAATATAAACAAAAGTCATGTTTTGTGTTGTTTTCACGAGTTCTGTGCAACTTGGCCTGCTAAGAGGGAAAAGTGACTAAGAATTACCACAAAAGCTTCTGACAAACAAAGAGCAGCCTGGTCTCAGTTTCAAGGTTAAAGCTAAACAGTTTTTTACATAAAGGTTAAAACTTCCTGGGTTCTGAATGAAATCTCTGCAGTCTTTTCTCTGCAAAATTATTGCATGCAATCTCTGCTGATTGAGTGTCATAATACTTTACAAATAAATAGTTAACTTACATACTAATTTCTTTCAAAGGAAGAAGGAAGATCCTTCAAAATACAGCAGCTGATGTGAATATGTGTGTGTATGTGTTCTTGTTCTTAAAAATTAACAAGCTTTATATTCAGTAAGTCATGTGGAAGATACGATTTTTTTCCTCAGAAATGTTCATG
The DNA here is from genome assembly GCF_965178545.1 of Coloeus monedula. Classification (NCBI taxonomy): domain Eukaryota; kingdom Metazoa; phylum Chordata; class Aves; order Passeriformes; family Corvidae; genus Coloeus; species Coloeus monedula. The sequence continues at coordinate 74,049,554 of NC_138822.1, forward strand.
AAGATTAGTCATCTTTCCATTGCTGCTGATAATTGAAAGCCTCTGGCTTAGCAGATGCTCAAGACAAAATGTCTTCTGTCACAGACTTTCATCCTCTGTTATAAAATACATGCTGTTTTATAATTTGTGTTACGATGGAGAAACCTTCTGGAAACTGCAAAGCTGTAATTTGGAGTATACTTAATGGCTTCTTGTCTTTGCTAAAATGAGCCTGTATCTCTCCCATTCCCTGAGCTCCTAGATTTAACCAAAACTTGGCAAGACCTGCAAGCCCCTGCCTGCCATAAGAGCTGTGGTTTGGTAGGTGATACTCTGCCTCTGTGGTAGGCACTGGCATCCTGGCAAGAGAAAATGCTTCTTTACACAGAGCCAAGTTGAGCTCTGCTCTCTGTGAAACACCACTCCCAATCCTGGTCCTCCCTTCCCCCAGAGTTCCAGGGACTGCTGTCCTTGCCTGGGACATCCTTGCAGGGCAGCAGCTCTCATCTCCAGCCACGTCATGAGCATTAATTGCTGCATTTTGCAAAACAGGGCTGTGTGCAACTTGAGAGGTGCTGGGTGCATCCCCTTGCCGGGGGTAAAACACAACGTCTGTGCAAGAAAAACATGAACTAGAATGAAACCAAACTGTGGGAAAATGTTATAGGTCTGGGTCCCAGTTTCTCTAGTGGTGTTTAAAGAAAGGAGAAAGAAGTTTAATTAGAAATCTGTGAGAAATAAAGAAGTATATGGTTTTACTTTCAGAAATTAGTCCATGGCCTGATTGACTTGATTCTGAAGAAGTAGTTTAGACTGACAACAGTTTGCAGTCTCAGCCTCACTGAAAAGCCTGTGAGCCAATGGGAAATCATTAAATAAAGCAGTATTTTTCTAAAGAGAAAGCAAGGAACAAACTTCCCATTCAGATCTTTCACCTTCCTCCCTCTTTCACTGAATTTCCTACATTACAACCTGCTGTCTTCTGAAGCAGTTTTTAATAAAAGTGGCTTTGAATTAAAACATTTTTTGCCTCCTTCTTAGTTCAGATTACTAAAATGATTCGAGCTCAGAATAAAAGAAAAAAAAAATCACACAAGGACAAAACATGCAGGGAGCCATTGAGTGGTCTGTGAAAATAGCCAAGTTCTTAATTTTGGTGAGTAAGTAGCAAAGTTTCTCTATTGTGCAGTTAGTTCTGCTTCAACAACCAAAGAAAATACAACCTGGGTGATCAGTTCTGATCTAAAAATCTGAGGCAACAAAAGGTTGTCATGCTCAGTGTCGGGGTCCCTCCCCCTTGCCATGTAGCCCTGGGAGAGGGGCCCTGGGGGGGGAGACACGGGATTTCCCTGCCCCTGGTCAGCCTCGTTCCCCATTGGTTGTTTTGCGTTCCCCTGCATGGGGAAGGACCCTCAGGTCCCATGATTGAACAGTTCCTCGGCAGAGCCCTGGCCACGTGGCTGGAGAAATAAACATCTCTCTGAAATGTTGCTGCCTGTTCTGAGCTTCCCCTCCCCCTCCCAAAGACATGTGCTCCTGCCCATGTGCTCCGAGCTCCTTTGTTCCAAGCGCGGGCAAAACCAAATGTAACTCAGACTCCTTAGCAGTGTCTGATTGGCCAGTCACCCCGGGTCCGCCCCCAGTCCGCCCCTTTCCCCTTCTCCGAAAAAAAGATCGTCGAGGGGAGGCTCCGCCCTCTCTCTTAGCTCAGCGACTTTCCTGTGAACATCTCTGGTTGTCTCTCTCATTTGAAAGCTTCTAACTGCAGGGAATTGAGCGAGCAGGGAGCTATATTTCTCCCTCTTTGCTTCTGCTGATGGTATTTGCTTTGCAGCTGATACAGGTACCGATTTTAGAGCTACTAAAGTGCTAGATTGCCCTTGCTACCTCTCAAGGCTGCTCGAGGCTTTCTAAGGCATTGAAATACAAGCGCTAGCCGGTATAAAGCTGAAAAGATACCTTCCACACTGAAACATCTATCAAGAATCAGTCCATATATATTTCTTTTCCACGGCCCTCCTTGTTTGATACATCGTTTTATAGAATCTCCACTGTAGCAAATGGTGGATAATGCAGGCAGAGCGATCCCCCCCTAAGCGACTGATGTGTGAGTAAAGAAACTTTGGATTCCTCTTCTTGTCTTTGTTTTGCTGTTCCATCTCTAAACTATGGAGGAACCGTGGAAAGACTCTTGGCTCTCAGAGCCTCATATGGACATTTATCTTAAACTTGAAAAGATTTTTGAACAACAATTTGTAAATTTTAGCTTAATTCAAGCTCAAAAGGAACTGAAACACTTCCTGGCATGGTTGTTTAAGAACTTTTTCTATGTTTCTTGGGATTTAATTCTTACCAAAGACTTTTGGAACACCGTTTGGACACAGTTAATTTTTGAGTCAAAATATATGCCGATGGAAGAATATTTTCATGAATATTATTTAATTACCAAGACTGTTGAGCAATGTCAGCTGTGTCCTGGCGAAGGGAAGCCTGGCTCAGGGACCGTGTGACCCAGGCCACGTGGACCGAGCCCTCTCTGAGCAGCAGTGAGGCAATTCCCGTACGCGGGCAGAGCGATGTGAGCCGCAGTGTCGGCAGTGGAGCGAGGCGTGGCAGGAGCGGCGGGACTCAGCGGTGCCCGCCCGGCCCCGCGCAGCGCCTGGTGGAGCGAGCCCCGGGAACACCTGACCGAGAGGAGCGGCGTGCGGGCGGCGGCAGCAGCAGAGTGGAGCCACGCCCGGCCGAAACGTGCGCTGGAGCAGGGTGCGGGGAGGTCATCGCTTGGGGGCCTGGCCAAGACGTGGCTGCAGGGCCTGGCAGCGGCAGCGAAGCTGCGACCAGAGGAGGTGACGCACGGAGAACTGACTGGCCCAGCTCGGCCCAGCCCGCGCAGCCCCGAACGCGACCCCAGGAAGAGCGCACAGGCACGAGCAGCTCCAGCAGCCCTGGCAGCACTAGCAGCCCTGGCAATTCCAACACAGGAGCAAGCGAAAGAGAAGGCAAAAATGCAGCGAGACAGAAAACAGCAGCCACTTGGAAAAAGGAAAAAATCATCGTAGCTAAGGTTTTAGGAACAGTAAAATGGTATCATGTTAAACAAAATAATGGTTTTATAATGAGATGTGACCACCAGCAAGACATATTCATTCACAGAACTGCTATTAAAAAGAATAACCCTGAAAAATACATCCCAAGCTTGGGAGATGGAGAGGTGGTGGAATTCAAAATTGTACAAGGTAGAAAAGGATTCCAAGCAGCACAGATCACTGGGCCTGATGGTGTTCCTGTAAAAGGCAGTATATATGCTAAAAATCGTAGTCATGTTAGACAATATCTCCATTATAAGCCCCCTCTACAGTCTCCCTTTCCTAATCCCACCTTTCCTTTTTACCCTATATCCTATTACCCCCAGTGTATTCCCAATCCATTTTTCCACCCATGGTTTCCCTCACAAAACCATGCCTTTGCCAATTGTTTCCCCAAAAATCCCTCTCTGATGCCGAGGGAGGGATGAAAATGGGGAGGGAAGAAATTAAACCCTCTCCTGCCTCAGTTTCCCTACAAAGCATGCTCAGAGAGTTCTGTCTCCCTTCTGTCAGCCTTAAGATGTTCCACAGAATCTGTTTGGACATTCAAAGACTCAGGAGGGTGGCTTGTTCTGTTTTGAAACTGTTCTTGTTGTTTTCAATGTTAAGTTTTAAATCTCTTTTTGTTAAAAATAAACGGGTAAAATGTCGGGGTCTCCTCCCCCTGCCATGTAGCCCTGGGAGAGGGGCCCTGGGGGGGAGACATGGGGTATCCCTGCCCCTGGTCAGCCTCATTCCCCATTGGTTGTTTTGTGTTCCCCTGCATGGGCAAGGACCCTCGGGTCCCGTGATTGCCTCAGTTCCTCAGCAGATGCTGGCCATGTGGCTGGAGAAATAAACATCTCTGAAACATCTATCAAGAATCGGTCCTTATATATTTCTTTTCCACGGGCCTCCTTGTTTGATACATCCGTGTTATAGAATCCCCACTGTAACAGCTCAGATACCAACAAAGAAAGTCACAAACTCTAGAAACTATCCTCATAAATTAAAAGAACTTGATAGAAGGTGCATTTCCTAGTATGATCAGATTCCCTCTTACACCAAGGGTCAAACCACACAGTTTTAGAAGGAGTTAGGCCATCTGCAGCCCCCAGTTAATTTCCAGTCTTCTGCCAGTGGACTGATGAAGTCAGTGCATGGAGGTTGAAATGAAGACTTAAGGATGACAGTGGAAGAGGCTCAATTTTGTGCATCTGCATTTGGAACAGGGCAGGCCATCCTCCATGAACACATTCACAGAATAATAAAACCCGTGTGGGACAAGATTTTATTGAACAAAGAGACTCCTTGTATTAACTGGTGAAAAATTGCACAAATGGGGGGCTATTCTCCGGCTTTTCTGGAAACAATCCATCAGACATAAAAAGAAAAATTCTACAAAAATCAGTGTTTTAAAAGAATCACATTGCTACAACACCAAGAGTGGAAACACCCATGTTCAAATTATCTTTGACATATCAGCTTCTGTTTCCTGTGAATGTGTTCCTCCCATCATCTAGTCACATGCTACTTCTTGGCCCTGTCCAGCAGCAAGTGTAAGATGCTTGCTGAATAAGGACTTGCCCATATATCATGGCAATATGACACCAAGAAATGAATATATAGAACATCTTCATTCAAAAACTCCATCCAAATGTACAGTTAAACAAAGCGCCTTTACTGTAGAAAATAGTGCACATTATTATGTGAGAAAGATCAGCAGAATTAAATTAACAGCACCAACCTTCCTTTTAGAATAGTTTCTAAGAGCTTTGTTTTTCAATCCTGGTAATTTTTTGACAGAAAAACACTCCAGGCTCTTACAGCATAGTAAAGATGATGAAAGTCAAGGAAGTCTGCAAAGACTTGAATTTCAGGCAGGGAAATTGGAATTCAGAATTTGTGCCATGCTGCCATGTGTAAAGTCCTGGTCTGCAGCTGGAAGTGCTGGATGGAATTTAATTTGCCTCCTGTGCATGTTTTGAACTAGAAAATAGTAGAAGCATGGTTGTTTTGAGAAAAATCTTTCAAATATTGCATCACTTCAGGTCAATACCTTCTTTCCTCCAAGATTACCTGCTCCTCAGGATGCTTGCTTTGTCAAATTATTAAAGGCTCACAAAATAAGTAACATATATTAGGTATGCCATAAGGCAGACAATAAATGGCTCATGGGCAAGATGATGGAAACAATCCATAAATATAAAAATTTCTCAATCCATCGCCCAAGCAATGCAGGAGAAATTTTCTCTGGTGAATGTGGGAGACAGTGCTATCTGGCAGGAATGGCTCACTGGAGGTAAGTTAGGGCAGGATGGCCAAACAGGAGTACATGTGGTGCTCAGCACAGACCTCAAGCTCAGTATTCAGGCAAACAAAATTTGGGAATAACCCTGGCCTAGAGTTTCCAATCTCCACAAGAGTGGTTAATAATAAACTCACAGGAAAATATTTATTTTCTTCTGATTACCAAAAATAAAGATTAGCTATATAAAGCTTCTTGCCATTCTCTTAATCTAAATCATGAAAGCACAGTAATACTAAAAGCTGTGACTCAAAGGAATGGAGAATATTTTGCTTCAGGTACAAGGGTTAAAGTCCAAAGTACAGAAATCACCATCACAAGCATCAGTAATTTGTTCTCCTACTTACCAGAGTATCAGAGGGCAAATTTCTGACATTGTTAAAGTTAAAGACAAAGCCTGTTCAGAACAGGTGGGACAGATCACCACCTCAATGACTGACTGGACTAAAAAGAACTTGCAAACTGTACCTTTTCTAGAGTATGTCAATTTTAGTGGACAGGGCAGCTTTTGCAATTACTTTTTGTGGATGGGACAGAGCTTTTATTTCTACATCTGTAATTCATAACCTCAGACAGACAGAGTCATATTCTCAAGCAGCATGAATTCGCAGCTTCCTAAGAAGGGTATAATGATCTCAGGATAGATTTTTTGCTGCTGTGTGGTGGGATGTACATTTAGGAGAGCAAGCAGCAAATCCACACTCACACAGAGAACATAGAAAGGCAAAGAGATGTTCCAAGCTGATGAATCTATTGAAATTGCAGAGATTAAGGTGCTGCTTTTGGCAAGAACATTGCAGAGGGCACAGTGTCTGTCACAATAGCACAAGATACAACATCAGAAATGCGGAGTATCCCCTACAGCATCTTCGTGGCTATCAAGAAGTGTTGTGAATGGAGTGCAGCTTCTATTCAGGCAAGGCACAAATGCAAGCTTTGGGATAAGGCAACCATGCTTGAAAGCTTTGACAAGCTTGGGACATAGAACTACCATCATAAATTCCATGAGAATCTTTAAAGTTCTCAATTTCAGTTTAATGCAGGTATCTTTCAATTTACTAGAGAAGTTTCACCTGCTACTTACAATTTTAGGCAATTTTAGTTATCAAGATTTGAAATATTATAACAGACAAGAGTAATTTTTGCTTTTTCATTTAACAAAACCAATATAAACTGTAGAGATACCAGTATTTCTTTAACCATGCATTAAGATGGACTAAATTGTAAACAACATACGTGTGAAAGAGGAGAATCAAAAGTTTGTGTACAGCTGTAACTTCACTTTGCTGCCTTAGTATTTTTCCAAAGGACTGAAATGTAAGGGTAATTGTAACCAACAAATCTGAGACCAACTGTAAAAGTCTGGCATGCAGTCTGTATTGCAAAAGTGCCTGCAACTCTGCAAGAAATGTTGATATAAATCACAGTAAATACTCACTGACGTAACTCAATAAAGCACACAAAAGCACTCTGACACAGTGTGGATTCAATCCTAAAACAACTCCTTTCTTGTACCCATTAGCTCTGCAATGATGAATTCATACAGCCTCCTGTTTGCTGCTGCTTATTAATGAAAAACATGAAATGGCATCACATAGATGAACATCACACTGTTTTTACTGCAAGCCTATGCTAGGGAATGTCTCCCTGTTTTTAACATATATTTTCTGCTGGCCAACTTGCTGCTTCAGGAGAGTTTGCTGAACTGAAATCATTAGCCTTCATTTCATTAGATTAGAATATCTGTTTCTCTCCCATGCCTGTTTATTCCTTGGTTTGGCAAAATCCAATTTTTCAAATTGGAATTAATGCTCATAAAATGCTGCCCTCACCTCCCTGAAACTGAAATAACTTAATAGGGTTCTGACTGAAACGTTTCTGCCACAGATTACCCACTGTAACTCTGGATGACGACAGAACAGCAAGTGCAAAGGACTGCTCAGTTAAACCATAGCAAAGTCCAGACATTAACCAGTGTGTGATTATGGTGTTATTTATATGGGATAAAGTAAGGAGCATCAGGTGAAATCAAAGGTGACACAACAGAAATTGTCTGTTCATATTCAACACACACTCCAAGACCTGAAGGTGTGAGGGGACAAATGAAACTGAAAATTAGTTAGAGAAGCTTAGCGTCACAGTAACATCACAATGTCTGTGAAAACAAACCCTTATATGGAATAGTGTCTCTAAGGGAGATGGATAACAAACTAAACTAGCCAGCTTCATTTGAATGAAAATGCAAATACTTTTCTCCTGGCCATTTCTTGTGGGTGGCTCCATAGCAGTGGATATAAGTGCCTGCATTACAGGACCTGGTGTTTGCACAGAAGATGAAGAGTATTCCAGTGACAGACCTGTTATTGTAGAATGAGAAAAAATTCTGCATTCATATTTACAGCCTTTACACATTTTTGTAGTCCAACCAATTTAAAGACATATATAAAACGAGCATTGAATTAAGGACTTCTTTGCTCTGTCTGCTTCCTGGTAACCTGAAATACGGGGAGCAGGGCCTAAGTTTGAAAAGCTGTGTCAATACAATGCCAAAGGTTTCATTACCCTTTCTGGATTTATGTGTGTTCCTGTAAGCGGCTTGTCCTGGGTTGCAGTGTACTCTTTTACCGTTCTCATGAGCTGTTGAAACCAGATGGGGCAGTGTTTCCTTGCCTCCTCTCTCCGGACTATCTTTCTGTTAATGGCCCGTCAATGCCTTGCCCCATGACTCAGAGATAATTCCCTCTGGACTATCTTCTGTTAATGAGCCCATCAACACCTGGCCTCATGACTCATCATCCCATTGTGAGATGCTCCATGCAGAAGGAGGAACCAAGCATTCCATCCTGGATATAATCTGAGATTCCAAACACCACAGACAACCTTTCCACTGGATTCCCAGAGGACAGGAGCTACACAGCCACCACTGGACCTTCCAAGGAAGAGCAGACCCTTTTACAGGATCACTGCTTCAACAGAACCACATCCACCGCTTCAGGAGGACTGCAGCCACCATCTTATCGGACTGCTACTGCCACCGTGACTAACAGGGTGTCAGGTTGTATCCTGACTCTGTCAGTTTGAACCAGTGTTTTCTGCCTTTTTTTTTGATTTCCCTATTGAATTGTTATTCTGACTTGGTGCCTCCCACTGGTTGGTTTTCAAACTAGTACACAGCTGATGCCTCAAGAAAAACAGGGCCAGACAGCCCTCTTTAAATAACATCTGGTGGAAAAAAGCCCCCAAGTTTTAATCAGGTGTCCTGCTAATCTCCCTTTGTGTGACCTGAGGGTCTTGGGTGTGAGTGTTTTGGCCCATCCAGGTGCCCGGGGCATGGCACAAGAACTTAACAATGGGCACAGGGACCTGTGGCCCGGCCAGGGGACCTTACACTCAGAGACAGGGCTGGAGCCGACGACCTCCAGACTCAGACCTCAAAGGTTGGACTCGATGATGTTGGAGGTCTTTTCCATCCTGAGTGGTTCCGTGATTCTGTGACTTTCCTGCCCTTAGGCTGTAAGGGTGTAAAAGCCCATGGTTTCCTTTGTTCGGCGTCCCTACACGGAGGCAGCAGCTCGAGCTGGGATTTTTTTTCTTTAGTTATTGCATCACGATTAAATTATTTTAAGGTTCTGGTCCTCTGAGCCTCTTCCATGGGAGACGTGGCGTGACTATGAGTGTGAGGGGCTGTGCAACTGCCAAGGATGGCTCCTGGATGGTCGGACAGGGAAGTTTCCCAAGAGTAGCTGCGTGCCGACCCCAGCAGCAGCAGCAGAACGCCTATTCCGCCTCACTGCGACCCGGGGCGGAGGGTAGTGGAGCCAGCCCCGGGCTATCACGGACTCCTTGTGAAGAAACACCGGGAGAGGCAAGGCCTGTGCCCCCGGCGAGGGGCGGTAGGAGCCCGCCGCCGGGGCCGCGCGAGGGCGGGCGGGGCGGCCCCCGGGCCGCCTCCGGGATCGATTTGTCGGCTCTCTCCAGCGGCCGCGGCGGCGACGGCACTAGCGATGGCGCTGAGCCGAGTGCGGGTGCTGGAGCTCGCCGGGCTGGCGCCCGCGCCACTCTGCGGGATGATCCTCGCCGACTTCGGGGCGCAGGTGGTGCGAGTCGACCGCCTGTCCCAGTCTGCCGCGGCCCCCGACGTGCAGGCCCGCGGGAAGCGCTCCTTGGCGCTCGACCTGAAGCGGCCGCAGGGCACCGCGGCGTTGAAGCGGCTGTGCAGCGGGGCGGACGTGCTCATTGAGCCCTTCCGCCACGGTGAGGGGCCGTGGCCGCCGGGGGACCGCGCCGGGGCGGCGCTGCGGCCGCGGCAGCGGCAGCCCGGCCTGGGCCGTGTGGGGCGGGCGAGAGGGTGAAGCTGTGGGGCCGCAGGGTGCGCTGCTGAGGGGCTCCCGCCAGTCTATGGCCTCTGGGAGACTGAGTGGGAAGCGGACAGGGAACAGCTTTGGAGGTCTATTTCCTGTGACTGGGTGACGCGTGCTTGTGACGGATTTGTGCAGTGCAGCGCAGCAGCCATGTGAAACTGCAGGGAAGGGCCGCGGCCAGAGCTCAGATAGGGCCGTGCCCCCGGCCGGGCTCTGGACGAGCAGGAGCCGTGGATGAGCAGGAGGGTGTCCGAGCGCAGGGGTCACACCGAGCTTGGGGCACCAATCCTGCGTGATGTCAGGCCTGCTGATAAAGTCCAGCTCACATTTGTAAGGTTGCCATGCAGGTCGGAGTCTGAGCTTACAATTCCTCTGAAGACAACAGATCTGACGTTGTGGTTATACATTTACAAAACACCTATCCCAGGGAGATGAATATAAGGGCAAGTGCTAAATAGAGTAGTATGATTCCCTTATACTGGGCCACTCTGATCCAGGATCAAAACCAGGTTGTGAACTACAGTCTTCATCTTCAAACATCGTATTTAATTTTAGGAAGTTGTTTTCCACAAACTAATAATTTCCTGCTAGTCTTAAATCTATTTCATGAAAACCTTTCTTGTGTTTTTGCAAGTACTTTAAACATTAGGTTAAAAGTAAGGCAGATTCTTCAAATATTCAGTTACAGAATTTTTCCATTTTTTAAAACTGTCTTTTAAAGAGAATTCATAGCTCATTTTTTACTTACAGTATGCATATTTACTAATTTACCACGTTTAGGGGTGCTTAACATCTGATTTTCAGTAGCAAAATTGACGCTGCTTTAACAGCCATAGACTTTCTCAGGTTGACCATGCTCACTTTGTTTATAAGCCATACACAGGCACTCACCTGATGGTTATGTCAGTATCCCCCAGTGTTTCTTGAGGATGCTGTTCTATTAGGAAAAATGCCATCGAGGTCAGGTTGGACAGGGCTCTGGGCACAAATCTAGTTGAAGATGTCTCTGCTCAAAGCAGGGGGTTGGACTAGGTGACCTTTACAGGTTCCTTCCAGCCCAAACCTCTATGATTCTGTGATCATGCTTTATTGAAGAGCTAGCTGAAGTGTTTTGGGGATATTAAAGGCAGTTTAGAAATAGGAGACTTTATCAGCTAGACATCATGTGTTATGGACAGATTGTGTGTCACAAGTAATGCCTTTCGTTTGGAAAACAGGAGTTTATTATTATTATTACTGTGTTTCTTACCTTAAAATTGTTTGTTTTATTCCCCAGAAGCTAAGCAAACAAAATGAAGAAGTTAAATTCCACTTCTTCTTTGTAGCTAATCTCCTGTTTTCTAGAGGATTATTTTCCTTATGAAGTTTTGTTTACTTTAGTTTTATGGGCACTTGCCTTTTTTTTTTCCCCCCAGCTGGAAATGCAGGCAATTTTGGAAGTAGATATTGGGTGTTAAGCGCCTGTAAGTGAACTAGGCAAATCTGTGACCTATCATGAGGCTGGTGGAAAACAGTGAGAAGGTGAGGGTCCTAGTGGCAGAACAGTTTTTTTTAAGGCATATGTACCATTGACTTTACAACAATGACTTTGTGACACCACAGGGGCTATTTGTCACCCTGTTCCCACTTGTGCATTTGAAAACCATGCACTTTGCCAAATTTCACTGCTTTCTCCTTGGCAGTAATCACTTGCCACTGCCCAGTAATTCATGTAATAGAAGTGGATCTTAATGGAATTGAAGGTGTAGTAACATGGATTAGTTTTCTGAAACAAGCTGGAGTAATAGATTCTGAGTGGAACAGGCATTGAAATTATGTTTTCCTTTCCATTTCAAAATGTGTTGCCCTGCAGTGCCGTTACAGATCATAGGTCAAAGTCTGACCAAGCTACACTGAACCAATGAGAAAGTAACATTTATTTGCAATTCAAATTTCTTCTCTTCAAATCACTGTTTTAGGACAGCAGAATTAAAATTTTAACCTTGTTTTCTGTGAGTCCATGCTGATTCAACTTGTATTTCACTGATTTTTAAAAGTTACTTATTCTCTGCATTAAAAAAGAACACATTTATTTGTGTGTGGTTCCTGCAGCTCATCTATGGAATAGTGGCATGGTCCATTCCCATCAGTGAGTTAAAAGTCACAGGAACACGAGGTACTGAGAAATGCTGAGGAAATTATATTGCAGTGAAATACGGAAGAAATGTCAAATGATTTTAATAGGGAAAATGTAAGAGACTGCTCTTTCTCTTTTCTTCTTGTTTTACAAGCCTTTGGTGGCTTTCTCTCTCAACCAGTGGTGCATGGTTTTCTTTCAGTCTTTTGGTGAAGTAAAACAGGAAAAAAAGCTGAAAAACAAAACCCTAGAGCCTAATTTGCACTTGTTTTATATTTAAATTTTTGCAGTATGTTGGTGGTTCATAATGTTCATGTTGTAATATGGATGCTGAAGTAGAATGTTCTACTTCATGAAGTGCAGTTGTGTTCTGCGGTTGTATAATTGAATCATTATGTTCTGAGTATTATTAAAATTAAATGTGAATTAGAATTCCTTGCTTTGTCTTTTTAAGGTGTCATGGAAAAACTTGGGCTTGGCCCAGAGGTCCTCCTACAGGAGAATCCCAGACTCATCTATGCTAGACTTACTGGGTTTGGCCAGACAGGAAAATATGCCAAGTCTGCAGGTCATGACATCAATTACTTGGCTTTATCAGGTATGCTGTAAAATTTCCTGTTAAATAAAGTTTCTTTCCTCCCTTTAATCAAGACTCAAGAACTTGTTGAAAGCAGATAGCTCAAAATTTATCTGAGGTGCAGTCTGATGAATCAGCTGGTATGAAATGTCTCTGTTGGTGAAATGGGGCTTTCCTTTCACTGTGCTTTTCCCAGATGTTTTCAGTCAGCTCTGGCACTTGCTTAGCCCCTCTGTAAACTTCCTCACAAGTCAAAAACTGGTTAGAAGAAATGAGGGTGTTTTCTGCCAGGTTATTGAGGTGAAACAGTTCATTAAGAGATCCAACCAGTCAGCACAAGAAAGGAGGAAAGATTTACTGGACAGGCTGTTTGTTTTGCCAGCAGCAGCGAGCTGTTACGGGCTGGATCAGCATGTCTTCCCAGGCTGTACATTGTTTTCCTTCCTTTGTGCTACTCTCTCTGAATAAAGTATGAGAATATTTATCTGAAGAGAGGATTCAACATTTTCTTCAGGGCCCCTCTCCTACAAAATGTGTATACTTTATAATCCTGAAAGGGCTGCAGATTATTTTGCATGCTTGAGAGCAGATATTTTGAGCAAAGAAAAACTAGGTAGCATAAGACAATTGAGCTCTTGTGCTTTTCTGCTTGTAAATATGTCTTCACTGATACCAACTGGAAGAAGTAGGCTTCAAATAGAGTGGAAATGCTATAGTTCATTAAGGTGTTGTGGACATTATGCTGCTTTTAAGTGGTATGGTTTTACAAGTATGCAGTAGCAAACAGTAACAAAATTACCCAACTCTGGTGATGCTCATCCATGCATGGCCCTACCTCCTGCTCTTCACACTGCTTCTGTCTCTCATGCTTCTCTGAGCCTGTGAAGGAGGAGAGAAAGTGACCCAAAAGTTCTTGGCTTCCCACTGGATAAAGCAGTTATTTTAGACCCAGGAAAGGGCTGGAGCAGAGGCAGTGCAAACCTGGTGATCTGGTATCACCTACTATGTGGAGTCATAGTGGTGTGAAATTTAATTTCTTTAGGGGTGGGTTCAGTCTTCCCTCATGTGAAATTGTTAGAGAATAGAAAAAATTAAAGACAAAATGCCTTGTTTGAAACACTTCTGACTTCTTGACATGTCAAGAGGATTCCAAAATATTAGGGTATTTTTATTTGTTATTAGTGGAGGAAGTCAGTATAGAAACAGCATGGTTCATCCCTGCCTTAGTTTGTAGTACTTTCTGGTTTACAGATAGCGTGATTTTTTTTCTCTGGAGCTGATTTAGTCAGTAGTATTTTGGTTAGATATCTTCTTAAAATAATTTTGCTTGTGATTTCACAGACCAAGATTTTCTGCTTATTAGAAGGAAATAGAGCAAGGTGTTTGAGAGGTGTCATTCCTCAAAAATGAGATACCATATTCTGAGTATTTTCCTAATGAGCTTTGGCTTCCTTTAACTAAAAAATGGCTTGTGTTAGGAACTCTTGAGAAGTTAGTATATTAACCTTCTGGTGCCTGTGACAACTTCTGGACTATTAAAAGGAAGGTTTCACATAGCAATAGGGGTTTTACTCTTGCACTACAGGATTTGGAATTCTCTTATGCTGTGCAGTCCATTGCTTGCATGTAGGAAGAACATTAGCTGACTAAACAGTGCATCAGAACCATGCAATTCTCAGGAAATTCTGCCCATGTATTCTGCAAGTCTCAGGCCACACACATAGAGGGATGATCGCACTGCAGTTTCTTGCTTGCCCAAACAGAATCGTTGTGAGGCAACTATAAAGAGTAAGGTCACAGTAAAGAGGTTGTTCAGGATGGCAGGGAAATGCTAACAAGTTCAAAGCTCTGACTGAGGTAAATTAGCTTAGCCTTTGCTCTAATTCCTTTCATTTCTGCATAATTGCTGGCATAAACATAGGTTCCCTGTGTTTACATTGCATGCAATCAGAGATAACCTTTCTGTGCTAGTTACCTGTTCTTTTTATATGCAACCTTTTTTTCCCCAAACATAGTTGGAGAGGGAGGGTAGGACTGAAGCAGAGTTGTCAGTGTGAGATCCTTTGTTATGATTATTATTTCATTGGTTATGTGCACCTGTACCTCTGCATTTTTACTTTAAAATATTCAAAGAAGAACAATTTACCAAAGTTGCTTTGAGACACGTTCGTAATGTCTCTTATGGGCAAGATTCAGTGCATGTAGAAAGTACTGATATAGAATTATTGCTCACAAGGTTGGGTCTTTTTATAAAATTTGATCCGTCTGTAGCCAAAATATCAGCGTTTATCTGTGAGACTTTTGTTAATCTTTTTACATCTTCGTGTAATGTGTTTCATATCACTTAATGTGATTTCGTATATTTTTATTCTTTTAAAGAGTAACTATTAGCTAAGACATAGCCAAGCAGAGATAGAAAACATTAGAAGATTGCTTTATCCCTTATTTATTTGCATAGATTGAAAAGAATGAAACTTTAATTGTAGAAATGAATGCTTATAATTAATTTTATGCTTATCCTTGCTTTGTTTTCTCTTCTGTCAGGTGTGCTGTCAAAGCTGGGTAGAAAGAATGAAAATCCTTACGCACCCGTAAACCTTCTGGCTGATTTTGCTGGTGGAGGTGTCATGTGTGCAATGGGCATTGTTATAGCCCTCTTTGAACGTGCCAGATCTGGCAAAGGGCAGGTCATTGATGCAAGTATGGTAAGTTTGGTCTCGAGGAACATGGGGTTTCTTAGGTTTGCTTGGGTTTTCTCCTACCGTAAATCTGTTAATGGGAGGACATTGGAGCTATTCATAAGGTTTAAAATTGAGATTTGGGAAAGTGATCTCATAAAATGGCCATTCCTTCACATGCAAGCAGTTTTCATTAATCACTGCTGCCATAACATCCTTATGACATGGAACACATACTGCAACCTCCCCCCTCTCCCTGCTTTTGCCCATCTGCCTTCTTCACAGAGTATTACCGCAGGCCTGGGCCCTATGTCCCGCAGCCATAGGGAGGAGGAGGAGAGAAGATCCAGCAGGCAGGAATTGTGCAGCAAGATTGATTTATTTAATTGTTTTACAAATTCTTTTATAGACTTCTTTCTTCATAGTCTGATTGGACAAAGGATCAGCCACCCCTTGGGGTGATTGGCCAAAATCCTAAAACATCCATTGTCAAAATATTTTTCTACTATACCATAAGCAAGACTTTTCAAGGTTGCAGGTGGCTTGGTTGTTTACATAATGGTACCTCTTCTGTGAGAGAGAAAAGTCTCTCACAGACTTAGAAAATAGCAAGAAAATCCTTGCTAGCAGCATTTTTGTATTTACAACAGAGTATTAGCTATATATGTTTGAGGAATAAGTGTGGTGTGTGGAGATAGGGCGTATAATAAACAATTGGTGTACTGCATAACAGCAAAAATGACAACACTGTTAAAATAAAAACTTGCATTAGCTTTATTCAAGACACATCTTCTTACAAATTTGTGACAGGGCATATCTTGCTAGAAGCACTGTTTCCTGGGATAGTTACACTGCCATGGATCATTGCCAAGAAGTCAATTTCCTTTTCAAAAAAAACCCCAATTCACTTTGTGAATGTGCTGTAAAATAAATTAAAGGCTAAATTATCTTAATAATGAATACTATGGATTTCTTTTCCATAGGAGGCTACCCACTTACACACAGCAATACTTATTTACATTTATCCTTGAAACTTATGTTACCTGCAAGTGTTGTTTCTCTCTTGTTCTCCTGTTTTTAAAGAGTATTGCAGTTAAAATTTGACTTCCCTTTGAGGCATTGTACAGTGAAGGCTAAGGTTCTGCTATAAATATAAACTGAAAAAAAATTACATTAATTGAAACGAATCCCTTTGTTGAAGTGGTCTTGAAGAGACTAGAATAGCAAGAGATGTTGGATTTCTTGACTTCAGTAAGTTTTTGACAAATTCACATCATGTTCTCAGAAGCAGTCCATGGCATTATGGTCTAGATGAAAATTTTATGGGAACAGTGCAAAACAGGACTAGTTTTTAGTAGTTGATTGTCAAAATGAAAAACTTAACAAGTGCAGTTCTATAGGTGTTATTTGGGTTTTTTTCTGTGTTTTCTCCAGCAAGCTGAATGATGGATGAGCAATTGTGTTTAGTAAATTCACAGATGATACACATATGTGAAGGACTGCAAGTGTGTTGGACTTGGATTAGAATTGAAAATGACCTTTTCAGATTGGAGCAGTGACCTGAAAAAAATTGGCTGCAATTCATGGACATTGCTGCTCTGTAGTCCTCTATGGGCAGAAGCAATTTGCTGCACAAATGCAGTGAGAGAACAGTTGGCGAAAGTACAATCCTGGGGGTTTGTAGTAGTCACAAGCTGAACATGAGTCAACAATATCATGCTGTTACAAAACACATACATACTGTATTAGGATGTATTAACAGGAAATAGAGTCATCAAAGTTTCTGAAGCAATTATTCTAACCTATTCAATGTTTATGAAGTCTCACGAAAACAATGTTTCTGATGCTGACCATCATATTTCAAAGATGAAAATGAAAATAACGAACATTTTCATTATTATGAAAATAATTTGAGGAAGTCCATGTAGCACAACAAAAATTATGACTCTAAAAGCATGACCTAAAAGAAGAATTTAAGGAGACTGTGTATTTGTGAAAGGAAAACCATCGGGAATTGTGGCAAGTCTTCAAATATTGAAAAAGATTCTTCTTGTAGTTTATAGTATTACCAAATTTTCCTTATCATACTTCAGAGAATTAAAAGAATTTGTTAGAAGAAAATCAGTTAAGTCTGCTAATGTTCTAATGAAATTTGTAGCTCATTTGGAGTGGAATGTGTTGTGGGGTTTTCTAAACCCTTAAAAATTGTCTCTTCTAATTATTTCTTGTCTCATCATGATTGTGGGATTTACAGTTCCCTGCTGATGTGCCTGGTGACCTGTGAAGTGGATGGAATATTGTCCAGTATCACAGGATGTGCTTTACCTGGCATTTGGTCATATTCCTTATTTGTTGAATAAACTTTCAGTGACATGGTTGATGAAGATCCTTCGTGCATCAGCAGCAGCAAAGACAATTAAATTGACTGAGTGGATGAGCCTGTTTTTACACCTAAGTTTTTTTTGTGAAAGAACGTATTTTTAAAATCACAACACTGCAGCATTTCAGCTCTTTTATTTTAACTTTTTTTTTTTTTTTTTAATAAACCCATTACTTAAGCTGTTGTACAATTTAAGTGGTCTGAATACATTAATGACTTGGACACATGGTAGAATTTTCTACATTAGAAATTGCACTGTGCAAGAAGTAGACACTGGGTCCTGCATTTCATCTGTCTGTCTCAGAAGAATTAAGTGACTGGCCTGAATTGATTCCTGCTGGTCACTGTCTCTTCTCATTGACTCTGCAGGGATCATGGCTATCCTACAGGAGGCCAGGTAGTTGCCATGTGGAGTGGACACTGCAATGTGACACAGAAGGCACAGTTGTGCCTCTGCATTCTTGCACCACACTGGTACAGAGGCATGTGAGTAAGGGCCACAGTTTGGGTTCACTACATCAGCCACAGAACCTTCTGCTGACAGTAGGCATCTGACTGAGTATAAGTCACTCTTTGTGAAAAGATAGCCACAGGAAAGGATGCTGGTAATGATCACTTGCATAATAGTCTCATGGCAGGAACATTTAGCAGTCCAACAGAAGACTGAGGTTCTAGGTTTTTCTCAGCCTGGAGGTATTAAAAACCAAAACTCCCACATCCTAGAAGCCTTCATCAGTCACGAGGATAAAGATTAGGTTGGTGTAGATTCATTCTCACTTCTGTTTGAACTCTTTTCAGTCTACAGAAGAACAGAAAGTCTGGGGTGCAGACGGGTCACCCAGTGGCATGGTTCCTCTGGATTCTTGTGCCTGCTTCAGAGACTGCAGATGTTTTTAACATGAGGGAGACATTAACTGAAACACACAACTGTTACTATAATAATTCTGCAATTAGACTTAAGTGGAGTCTCCCCATGTTGTTCTTCTTATGTTGTAAAAGAGGGTGACCGCATTAGTGAGTATGTGGTGCTATTTTTACATGCCTTTGGAGGTCCGGTGTAGATGTTAAGACACTTCATTTACTTGTCTCTGAATTGCAGTGGGCCTCAGGCAGAACCTAGCTGTCCAGTTGCCCAGACAGGGATATTTCTCAAGTCTCTATACCAATCAAGAACAGATGTACTGTTTTATTTTAAGTGTTTCCAGGGTAAGTAGCACATAGGTATTGTACAGGTGCTAAGAGTTTTATCAGCCCTGAAATCTGATTTTCAATTAGGGCTTATTCTGATACTTTCCCTGTCTTTTATTATCCTTACTTTCAGTGCTTTTTGTGTAATATTATTTGTTCTTAATATGAGCAATGCAAGATCAGATCATTAGTAAAACAAACTTTATTTTAATATCCTTGCAATAATTTTGCCGATACATAGATGAAGGTATACAGTATTTTCTCACATGAAAGTACTTTAATTGACTTGAACTTGTGACAGTGAGGACAGAGGTATTCCAGTCCTTGAAGCAGTACTAGGAAAGAGCCTAAGTAACACACATTAAATTAAGAAGCCTTCTTGACTGCATACTTCAGCAATTTGCATGTTTTAAATTCTTGCTTAGAAAGGTATAAACTAATAGATCTTCCTACATGAATATTTAGTAGCCTTTTGTTTTGGTATGGTATCTGTGCTTGTCTGTATAGACAATATTAGGTTAGTTTCACACAGCTGAAAATGCATGAATCAAGTGATACGCAGAATAATACAGCTCAGATTTTAATCTGTTCTACTGGAATGTTTGTGGCCGTACACTGTTAACTGGATTATCTTCACTTACAGTACTTTCAATACAGTTGAAAAAAAATTAATTGTGCTGATGAGCAAAACTAGGATGTGATTTTGCTTGAAAGACTGGTGCAACCTTGATAGTTATTGAAAGCCTGAACAAATTTTCATCTGGTTGTACTCCACATAGACAAAATTTTGAGGAGCAAGTTGAAATGGGATTAATCATGTTTTCTAGTGCGGTATTCATTAGACCTTGACTATGTAGAGGTTGCTTTGTGTATATAGCTGCCAGTGATCACAGTGGGAGAATAGTTTTTGTTTTAACCTAGTTTTGGAGATTTGATTTGATTTCCTTCAATTTTTCTTCTAAAAATAGCAGTCTTCCTGTAATCAGTATACTTACAGAAGATAAAAATTTGGTATTTATAGGACTGGTACAGGCATCTTATTTTCCGGAGGTTTGGAAGACATTGAGCTGTCAGATGCTTTATGTTGTATAGAGCCAAGGAGCTTGTCCCATCCCTTGAAATTACTCACTCATTGTGAATGTCTAATGACTCTAAACTTGCTAAATGAGGGAACTATGTGCTTTGAAAGTACATTGTCCATGCGAAGCTGCCTTGCTACATTTATGCTCTTTCTTAGTCTCTAATTCTAGATGATTTCACAAGTGCAGTATAAACAGTAATGGAAAATTTAAGAAATGAAACTGCTTACCAGAGATTCTGTCATTAAATATCTTAGCAAAGGGCAGAACTGGTAGTAGTTTTTGTTGGGTTTTTTATACAGAATTTAGGTAACATGCCAACTAATTTACTGATGCTTTTATGTTTTTTTTTTTTCTCTAAATCTTCAAGGTAGAAGGAGTAGCATACCTAAGTTCTTTTCTGTGGAAATCACAAAATTTGGGATTGTGGAGCCAACCTCGAGGTGAAAACCTGCTAGATAGCGGTGCACCTTTTTATGAAACCTATAGGACCTCTGATGGAAAATTCATGGCTGTTGGTGCCCTTGAGCCTCAATTCTATAACCAGTTAATAAAAGGTGAGTAGGTTGGAGCAGTTTTTTCATAACAGCAAAGCATGATTGAGTGCATTCTTTAATAGTTGATTTTGATTCATGATACGTGGTTATGTGATTTCTTTGTAAAAGCCAAACACTTCCTGAAGCTAGTTGGATGGTTGAGTAGCTGTTTAATTGACTTTCTTTTTCTAGCAATTAATTAATTTCCTATTCACCCTCAGCAACTACACTTAAATTGCAAGTTTTCTTTTGGAGAAATGGTAGTACTGTACTACTGTAATGGTAGTCTTTGATGTGACTGGAGCACTGAACAACTTTTCTGGAAATCACTTTTTTCAAATGATTGTGAATCTACTTTAAAAATGAGACCTAATTCTTTGATATTGCAAATAGAATTTCAGGCAATTTTGGTTATTTGTACTATTATTAGAAAAAACAAACCTATTTAAATTGTTTCTGGAAGGAATGATGACTGGAAGTAATTAATAGTATTTCTTGATAGAAAAAAAATTTGTGGAAGCAAATTCTGCTTTAGTAATTAATTTCCGCCACACAATTTCAGAGCGTTTTTGGTGTTTGGCTCTGGATATAATATTTATTTGACTAAGACTCTTTAAATCTTACTATAAATCACGATTTATCTCTTCGAGAAATTAGAATGGGTTATGCAAAATATTTAACTGTATGAAATAAATCCAGAAATTTTCAGGTGCATCTTTACCTCTGAACTGGTTGTGTGCTTCAAGCTTTTTATAAGATGGGCTCTTAACTTCTTATTGGTTATTTAATTTAAATTTTTTTTCTATTGTGCTTCTTCAGTAGTTCTCCATGTTTTCCATACAGAATTTATGAAAACATAAAAAATTCATTAAATAATTTTGTATTTATTCTTTTCTTCATTGTACAGAATATGAAGGCTATAAGAAGTTCTCAATTTAATTTTAGTTTTGCTTAATGAGTTGAAGGAATGTCAACAAAGGATTCCTAAAGTGGATATACCCAGTGTTACGTGAACCACTTTTGTCCATGGGTGACTCCCATGGGGCCAGTCTTTGCTCAGTGAGTGTGTCAGGGGAGTCGTTCCTTATTCTTGCCCAGTCTCTTTCCCACTGATTATTCCTTGAGTTGTGGCATTTTTTTAATTGTATCCTTGCTACAATTTGCACTGGTTTTGGCTGGGATAGAGCTGAATTTCTTCACATTAGTTTGCATGGGGCTGTGATTTGGATTTGTGCTGGAAGCAGTGCTGGTAACACAGGGATGTTTCAGTTATTGGTGAGCAGCGCTTGCACAGCACTGAGGACTTTCCTTCTCCTCACCCCACTCCACCAGCGAGAAGGCTGGAGGTGCACAAGAAATGGGAGGGGATCACAGCCAGGGCAACTGGCTCAGCTGACTACAGGGACGTTCTGTACCACAGGACACTGTGCTCAGCAGTAAAACTGGAGGGGAAATTGGTGGGTGGTCACTGTTCAGGGACACGCTAGGCATAGGGCAGTTGACTGTGAGCAATTGTTTTCATCTGCATCTCATGTTTTTCTTGTGTTACGGGGTTGTAAGGTGGGGCATGCCTTTGGTGAGCAGGATCCCAAAGAGAGAGCTTGTTCTTTATGCTTTGGCTTTGTTTTCTTGCAGCCTGTGGTGCTCCCCAAGATCTTGCCCAGCTGTAGCTGTGAATGGCTGCTTCTCTTGTAGCTTAACAAAGGCCATGTAATTGTGAGGAATATCTAAATTGATACATGCTGCTACATTGAATACATGAGGAAGGCTCTTGGACTCAGGGACATATCCAGCATTATGTTGGACAGACCAGATGTCAAGTTTGGAAATGCCATGTTCTTGGCTGAAGAAGATGGTACTTTTTGTCTCTAATTGTCCTAAGAATAACTTGTTTTTGAACTGTGGTTGTAAGCAACTTGATCTTGAAAAAGATCAGTCCACATTGATTATTTGCAGTTCTTTGAAATATTTTTTTTGTCCGATCCCCTGAGATTTTCTTGCTTGTGTGGGAGCTGGAAAACAAAAGTAAATATAAAACTCTATCAAAGTAAAATGCAAGCCCTTGCTCTGGGAGTTAGGCAATTTGGAATTCCTAAAATAAGTTCAGGGAGAATGCTTATATTAAATACAAAGCAAATGAGAAAAAAATAAAGCTGCGTACTCAAATACCCGTATGTTTGGCTTAAGTGACCAAACACTGGCCTGCAGTATTTTATTCTTTGGAGACTCAGTTGAATCACACTTAAGCTACAGGACTGGGATAGATTCGATACTTGTTCAAAAACCCCCCAAAATTCTGCAATGGTGTCTGGCTCTGTTTGTGACTCTTTTTCTCAGTGAACTTTCTCTGGACAGTCCTGCCTTGTATTGATCATTGTTATGGGGCAAGACTTGGGCTTTCTTCTCTCAGCCAGGTTATCTACAGAGAAGCCTCTGATGTGTGAAACCAGTGGCCAGGTGATAAAACATAGTCACTGATGGTCTCTGTCTTCTTTAGATAACTCTTTACTGAGGAAGATGCTAAAATTCTGCTTTTCTTTTAGTTGTTTCTGAGAAATTTAGAGCATAAAGTTAGAGCAGCAACTGTGAATTCTTCTGCTTATGCTGTGGCACCCAAATCGGACAACTTTATTTTCGTGTTTGAAAGTATTCCTTGTGCTTACAATGCAGAGAAGTTGCTTGATTTTAACAGCTGAAGTTTCAAACATAGTTATTACAGCAATGAAGAACTGGTGTGTATCCACTTCTAAGTAGAGAATAACTGCAATCATTGTTGCATATGTTTCAGTCTGTTTCTGCCATATTTAAAAAATCCAGCAAACATACTTCAGTCTTTGAGGAAATTTTGCCTTTTGCCTTTAATTGTATCACCACCTTTTCTTGTGTACACTCGGTGCATTTTCTTTGTTTGTTTTGTAAAAGTGTAGTGTTTAAAGTAAATGACCAAACTCAAAATTTTCTCCCAGTATTGAATTTAAGGTAACTGGTCTTCTGTCATTGTGTTTAAGGTGCATATCGTGATCTGTTCAGATTTTCACATAGGAAATATTTATTCCTTTCAGTACTGGGGTTTCAATCTTTCTGAAGCAATAGTGCACAAAATTAGAACAGCAGAACCTTCTTGTGACTTAGGGATTATTTCCTTTCTGGGATACCTATTGCAGAAATTAAGTTCAGAATTTAAGCCTTTAAATATTGTAGGGAAGAAAAAGGTGCCTTTGAGAACTGTACTGCTCTTTCACAAACCTGAGGAGCTTTGACTTAGGCTGAGTTGTCTGTTCCAGGCATTGACTCCAGCTTTGATGTGGGTTTAAAATGGTATATTCCAGTTGCAATTTCCATAATTTCATTTCATTCCTTTTGTCTATATATCTGGTCAGTTCTGCTGGTGAAGAATTTGGTGCTGTTCCAGATAAAATATATTCAAAAACCACTTGATGGCTCTCTGTCTGTATTCAGAGGGTAGATTACTTTTGCCGCTACTGTAGAATGAGAGCACAAGGATTCGGGTGTTGCAGATGCCAGCTGGAGATTTAAAGACTGCAGAATTGAGAAAGCAGTGTGATTTCTGAACCATCTGTCCCTGCTCACAGAATTCTGCTTAGCCAAAGCAGAACTGATTTCCTTTTCATTTTGGTTCACTTCAGTGTTTCCCTGCAGAGTTCCTGCAGGAACCCAGTGCTGGACCCAGCTGCAATTAATGACATGGTGAGGAAGGTTCTTAAGGAGTCTGCGGAGGGAAACTAAATTTAAGAAAATAGAGCATATTAGTTTGAGAAGATTGTTGGCTTTGTAGATTGTGCTCTGCAGGGAAAATTAAGTTTATGCTTGCCAGAAAATCATTAATTAAATAAATAAAGGCTTTGTGAGAAACTGAAGCTATGTAAAATAGATGCAGTAGAGAAGTATTTTGGGTTCACTGTTGATTGCTTGCTATTAACAAGCAAGCTGTAGTCCTTTTGCAGGTATTAATTTTATTACTACAAAAATCAGACAATAAATAGCTAAAATGTCTTATGAAAAATCTGTTGTAAGAAACATTTGCTACTAATGTTAAGCCTTAATCTTTTGACAGAAAGAGACAGAATGTTTTTCAACTGACCTGTGAATTGCTTCTGCAGGTTTGTTTTGTTTTTTAGCAGTAGGTGCTTAGTATGGCTGCAGCCAGGCTACAGGGGGCATGAAAAACATAGTAAATACTGTGGAAGAGATGAGAGTAAAGGTTTGATTCTGAGTTATGTGGTGTAAAGTCAGTTACACAGGGTGAACTTAGTGTCCACTTACATTGATGTGGAAAACACTGACAGTCACTAAAGTCCTGAACTTCAAAGTGTAGCCTGCTGAATGTGCAGCTCTGGCAGATGTGCTGGCTCCTGAGAGATGAGGAGTACTGCTTCAGTACTCCTATACTGTATGACTTCAGTTTACAAAGAGAAGGAAAAAATTAGGAAGCAATTAAAAAACATCATTATAAAGGATTTCCACAGGGCTTTCCATTTTGTGATTGTGAAGTATTGTGTACTGTATTAAAAATCTGCTGGTAAACTGAATGCAATATCACATTGTTATTGAGACATGTAACATGGAGAAACAGTTTTCTCATTATGTTTTAGACTCAGTTATACATAATGTGATGTTTTATTTTAATTTACTTATTATGATAAGGCTTAAATATTGTACAAGTACTGTAGAGGGCCAGGCTCTTGCTGCGTCAAAACATTTGCAATTATGGTAATTAAGCATGTCAACTTGGAGTACAGCTATAGATGCATTTGCAATGAGGTCTGGTAGTACTGTGGGCCTGATCAACCATTTGCTGAACTGTCACTTGCTAAAAAATTATTTAGTTGCAGGAACGTTGAGCAGAGAAAACACTTTAGATAGTTAGTTTAATGAAAATTCACTACTCTCTTGGAATATTCTGAAATTCAATTCCCTCTCACAGTGAGAACAAGTTTTATTTAGTCAGAAAAAGCACAATGGCATTCACCTTACAGCTGTTGTTTGGGCCACAATTAAGGTTTCCCATACTAGCTGATTTTATTCAGTCATGTTATTACAACATAATTTCAAAACTACTCTGCTATGACCATACATGTTTGAAAAGAAAATTAGCAAGTTCAACCAAGAAAATCCTGAACAAAACTCTGCTTTTAAAATAGTATGACTGAAAAAATATAAAAAACTGTTTCAATTTCTGACATACCAAAGCAGCTTCACTGATTTATCTAATGAATTTTGCTGGTTTCTTTCTCTTGAAATAGGTACCTGATTTTACTAGAGTTTCTCTAAGAAGTTCTGTAGCAATAGAGATTTCAGTTTGCTGCATCAATAAATGATACATTTGGGGATATATGTCAATAAAGCTGTAGTATTTGAAGGACATTTAAAGCTATATCATTATAGGGAGACAATTTTTCGTTGTTCAAAAATAATTTCAAAGCTGTACTAGAGTAGGTTGACTGGGCTTTTCCATACAAAAAAATCCTAGATGAAACTTTGAACAAAAAACTTGGAACTAAGTTGTGATTGCTTTATAAGATATTCTGTGCAAAAGATACTTTGGTTATGATTACGTTGAATGAAGTCTGTCCTCCTGTGGTATCCCAGACGATTCTGTGCCATGTAATAGTTTCCTTGTTGAGTCAGTCACTCCTGCTCTGATACTGCTCATCTGCACCACAAATGGTGAGCACAAGCTGGAAAATGAGGAGCTGTAGTGCTTAAATGTTCATGCTATTTAAAGTTGAAGTCTTCAGTGGTAAGCAGAAAATGATCATGTAATATTAAATTCCAGGTTCTGCATATTGTTCTAGTTTGCCAGAGTGTGTGCAGTGGGGCTCAGCCAACTTCCCATCTGCCACGATCATCAAAAATAACTGTAATGGGATAATGGTAGAGCTCTGCTCATGTTGGACTGGCTGCTAGAAACCAAGCCATAGTTTTTCATAAGAAAACAAGTACTGTGTAACGAAGTTTCACTTGACAAGATTTCATACAATGAGTCAGAAGCTCAGGTAGTGTGTTTTTACTTAGCTGTACATATTGTGGAAGTTAAATTTGTCTCAGCTCATAGTTCATAAGTAAACTGTACTGCACTGTTTGTGGTATTCTAGTGGAATACTTTGAAAATCAATAATAAAATTAATTTTGAAAGTATTTCTAGCTTTTATTTAATCATGATGTTCAAGCAGTATGAGTTATCTTCAGCTGATCTCTCTTTTAGGATGACATGAATGGTTATGGACACCAGAGTGTAAATTCAGTGATTTAAAGTGCACATGGCTTGGTAAAACTGTAAGGACTGATGTTTACCTTAGAGTATCATTTATCCTAGCATCCACAGGCATTTCTAATAAGATGTGAAAATACTTATTTAGTCTTTGACTGTGATGAATTTCTCCTGAAAGTGAACAACTGCAAGGCTGTGTTTTTGAGTCTGGAGATTGGCAATTTCTGTGTGTTTTCCTTTGAAGTACCAAAGTACAATTTCAAAGCATGTATTCATTTCCAAAACTACTGTTTAAGAATCTTGTGATCAACAGTGAAATTCTTAAATACTGTGTTATACTGGGGGAATCTCTGGGCTCCAAAAAATGCATATTGTGCAGATTATGAACGGAAGAAAGGACTTAAGGAGCAGAAGAATAGGCATTATGTCCCTTTCTTCTCCCTGTATGTTTCAGCAGCAATATGTCTACCCCGCTCAGTGATAACGAAGTCGTAAAAAGACAAGATAGGTGTTTCCTGCCTGTGTACAGCTAAAGACAAGAGGAGGTCTGTGTGAATTCTGCCTGCAGACAGTCCTTTATTATTCAAGGTGGTTAACAGTTAGTCTAATTAACAATCTAATACCAGATAACCAAAAATACAACAAAGAATGCTGAAAAATCAGTTTTGCAGAGCTCTACATTTTCTCTGCCTTTCACAGGTTTTCTAAGAAGCTCCCTTTTTTTGTTACTTGTGAAGTATTATGATGATAGCTGTTCCCTAGTCTTCCTGATTTCTCAAAGTCTTTCTTAACCCTGCTTTTTCTGAATTTCTTCTCCTTCAATGTATCACTTCTGATTCCTATTTGGTATCATATACTCTGCTTATACCCCTGTACTATCTCCATTTTGAAGGTGTTGTTCAATTGCCTTTTCTCTTTCTTGTTTTTTACGTCCTTTTTGAGAATCTCTACAAGAAGTCATAGAAATTCTTGCATCTCCTTGAAGTAGGAGAATGAGAGCAGAGACTGCAGAGAGCAAAATCCATGAGAACAGAAACAGATACAGGAAACAGGCAGTGCAGCAGAGATGTAAGCTCCCCAGTAGGAAGGGATGTGGTGCTTAGTTCAGGGATAGACCTAGGACTTGCCTAGCACAGGAAATTTTCTTTACAAGCCCTGTGTGCCCATGCTTTGCTCTCGTGTCTCAGAAGAGATGTGCTTATTGCATATCTGGGTGTCCTTGCGACTAAGATGGAAAGCAGAGTTATTGAGCAGTTAGGGAGTGAAAGGGCTGTGGGAATTGCAGTCTGGTAGGTGTGCTGGAGCAGTGGGAGCAGGAGATACTGCTGCAGCCTGTTCGGAGAGTGGAGTGAAGAAGCAGGTCAGTCAGCCTCCAGGCACCTGCAGCTGAGCTGCCACATGCGCATTGAGCTGGGCACATCCATCCACACCATCTCATCTGTGGCATAGAAATAACCCCATCATGTTGAACTTCAAACAGTATAGCCTGCTGAATGTGCAGCTCTGGCAGATGTGCTGGCTCCTGAGAGATGAGTGTATTGCTGTAGTCCAGGACGCATTCAGCAGATTTCTGTGTTGCTACTGCCGGTAGAGAATATGATACCTATTATAGAAGCTGTTCTCAGGACATTGCTACATCTAGGCAGCTGCTGCTTCTGTGAAGTGTTTATACAAATGAGTGTTTATTATATGTACTTACTTAAAAGGCTGTAGCTGATGCAGTTTAGTCTAATTGCAAGTATCAGAGCATTTTATTCCTCTGCTCCCTGCCTTGCACAGATACCCAAGTAAAGTTCAAAGTGACTTTAGTATTGCCTTCAAAGTAGTATCTTCTTGAGGAATATACTTAGTTGTGGGAAGCACTTAGTAATTTATCTAAGCCACACTATAGTTAAACTTTGCTTTTCTCCTTTCAGGTCTTGGGCTAAATTTAGATGAACTCCCCGCTCAGATGAGTTTCTCCAACTGGCCTGAAATGAAGAAAAAATTTGCATCCATATTTGCACAGAAGACACAGGCTGAGTGGTGCAGCATATTTGATAGCACTGATGCCTGTGTGACCCCTGTTTTATCCTTCGATGATGTTGCCTCACATATGCATAACAAAGAAAGAAGTTCTTTTATCAAAAATGATGAGGGAGAGATAAGTCCTAGACCTGCTCCTCTTCTATCAAGGACTCCTGCTGTTCCATCATGTAAAAGAGATCCTTTTATAGGAGAACACACAGAGGAGATACTTCTAGAATATGGGTTTACCAAGCAAGAGATTGCTAAACTTTATTCTGATAAAGCAATAGAATTCAAGAAGCCAAAAGCTAATTTATAATCTCTTGACTATGCATATCAGATAAATTTCAGGCTGATACAGTAAACTTTTATGCTTTAAAATTGAATTATCTGACAAATAAATGTTTGCATAATATTGCTTTTAAATAATATCTATTTTTTAAATTATTGACAAATTTAATTTGAAGACAGTGGGACTTACGTACTTGTGTACCTGGATGATCTGCTGGCTAGAATGATACTGTAATTGTGTTCTGAAGATCAAGACAGTTTGCTTGGTAAGCACCTGTAAGTTCTCAGAATGTTTGTTTAAATATTGTATCCTGTAGTTTGATTCTTTTAATTCTTGGTTATACCACTGGTTGCTAATACATGTTGTAATTACCTGAAAGCAATTCTTTTAATAAAATATAGTTATATTCTTTCTAAATGAGTGATTGTGTTGTTTATTCATGAATTAGGAGGGTTTTTTTCCTCTATTCTATCATACTCATTAATTTGCTTTATCATGCCAAAACTATGGTCTAACTAATACTATTCTTTTATGTGCTGCTGCAGAGCTATTATCTCAAAGTTAATCTATTTAACAGCCTGGCTACATTTTCTCAATGCAGTCTCCTGATTATATTACATTTAGAATATCAGCTTGGCTAGAAACTAAATTCAGAATTAATTTTTTTTGTTTTTTAAAATACCTGCCAAATAATAAACCTTTCATCTCCTTATGGAAAAATGGTAGGCAACTTTTCTGCACAGGTTTTAAACAATGGTTATTGCATGTCTGTTTTCATTTCCTTCAAACTTAAGCTGTCAATTGAAACCATCTCTTTCAAGGCAAAAGAAAATCTGCTTTTAAAAAGAATTAGTTATATGGCATTAATACAGTATTCTGTAGTCCAGTGTGTGAGGAATTATGACATGAAGGGTTGGGGTTTTTTGATAATTTTGTCTATGTTTTGCTGAAGATTGGTTTGTTGGTTACAAAGGCTTCCAAAGCTGAGGTGTACTTTAGCTCATTTTACATGTGTCATGGCAAAAATGTCAACATTATTACCATAAAAAAACCTTTTACATTCTACTACATAAATACTTGCCTGGAAGCATGAGTTATCTGGTACGTCCTGGCAAGTTGTCTAAACCATCGGCAAAAGCACCTTAAGTTTCCAGCTGATCATCAGTCTAGTGTAAGTTACTGAATATTATACACTGTTACCATAGGATTTGACAATTTTCTTAGTCCCAGATGTATCTGATTGTGTTGGAGAAAAAACAGCGTGGTCAAATGAAATTTCCATTGTACACAAGTTTTGAAACTGAAATTACTGACGTCAGTTTAAAACCTCATGTTGCTTCAGTGTACGTTGGATCAGCTGCCTCACTCAGGTGCCCAATCCTGAAAGCTACAGTTTGAGTAACGTCGCTACAGGTTTTCCTTAAGGCCTTCCCCTGGCAGGTAAGACTGTTTAAAAAACCCATGTCTAAGTGATCCTAATATCCGTTGTTTTCAGAAACCAAGAAAATAATCAATTCTTTTGAGGGCAGATACAAAATAGTACTTATCAGTTGCTGATTGACAGATTTCTGTCAAGATTTATATCTGCCTCTAACGCTCAAGGGCGATGGATAGGTTCACTTACTCAGCCTCATGAAGTGCATTGAAATCCTCCTCCAGATAGATACAGATTTTCCTCCCAGTTCAGTCAGCAGGGAATGGTCACTCTGTCTTATGCTCATGTTTGCTGAATGGAAAGACGAGTAGATTACTGGTATTGCTGATGTCTTACAGCAAGATCTTACAACAAGAGGAACAGCTTTGTGTCAGGCTAATCCTGCGTCTGGACCATGTGATGTATGTTCCTGTTGTATGTGCGCTTCATGCATAAACAGTAATTCCTCAGTTGTGGATAGTTGGGAGCAGTGCAGACGCCTAAAGACTCAGATCTGCGAATGTGAACACACACTTCCCCACCCCCTTCCTGGCATAACTTGTGATCGCAGAGCCATGAAAGTATGTGAGTCCCTCCCCCAGCACAGACCGATCCCACCCGGCATATGATCTGGGTCCCATGTCAGCCGGAGCAGGCAGCACCAGCTCACTGCGGCGCTGCTTGCAGCCGGAGCAATGACCTTAACGAAAGAGAGCTTCCACAAGGCTCTTCCACCCACCTCTGAAGTGGCCAAGGCCAACATGGACAGCACCAGAGAGAAGCAGGAAGCTTCGGGGCAGTCAGTGATGAGGACTGGAGCAGTGGTGCCAAAGAAGCGAGCGGTGGGAAGGCTGGTCATGCACAGCATGGCCATGTTTGGCCGGGAGTTCTGCTATGCCGTGGAGGCCGCCTTTGTCACTCCGGTGCTGCTCAGTGTAGGGCTGCCCAAGAGCCTCTACAGCCTCGTGTGGCTCATCAGCCCTATCCTGGGCTTTGTGCTACAGCCTGTGGTAGGTTCAGCCAGTGATCACTGCACCTGTTGCTGGGGCAGGAGGCGACCTTACATTCTGTGTCTGGGCATCATAATGCTGTTAGGCATGGCTTTGTACCTCAATGGGGACGTGATGATCTCAGGTGAGTGAGGGGTATGTGTTATGCTGACATAGAAAACTCATCCTAGCCTTTTGAATCAGAGAAAAGGGAGGGGTTCCTCTTTTCCTTCTTAAAATGCACTGTTAAAATTTGGTATCATGTGACTCGGGAGCACTGAAAGAGCTGGGGAGCACTGGAATCTTTGTATCCACTCAAATCTAACACTGCATGTTATGTACCCTGTACACAGTGTTCTGTAGTTTGTGCATGTGATTACAGTCTGTTGTATGTTGGTTTGGTTGCCTGATAAGCTCCTGCAGGTAAAGATTTGCTTAGGCCTTAGAAGTTTTTATGAACTAAGATCTACCTTGTTTGCTTAAATTATAGTATTGTTTTTGTGATGTAATACATATCCAAACGGAATCCCTGTACATCCCTATTTTAGATGGATTAGTATTCGAAATACTAACACTTAAATTATTGTAGCACTGACTTGACTCAGAACTGTGTTGTGCAGGTAAAAACAGAGATCCGTAACTGCCTGGAAACTGTTGCAGCTGAAACATGCAAAATCAAATAGGGTGTCATCCCTATTGTTACATTTTAGCTTGGAATGTAACTTGTTAAAGTCTTGATAGAAAGTTGTTGCTGACTAGGCAGATGGGGGAGGTGTGTGTCTTTATGGATTGATTTATTTTCTCTTCCTGAATATTGTTGGTGTTAAATATACTTGATTTCATTGACCCAGAAACAGATGTTGCAGTCAATTTTTGGTTATCTAAAGCAATATAAGGGTGGGACAAATAGAATAAACCAAAAAGTATTGCAAAATGCATGTGTTAGGCTACCAGAGCCTGCCTTGAGGGTGTAATGGAGTAGACTAAGGATAGTGATGCACTTGGTCATGGAGCTTGGAGCATTCTGAGCATGTGCTGACTCAAGGCAGTAAGTCAACCTAGCCCAGATCAGCACTTCACAGACTCAGCTCTCCTGCTTCTCTGATGAGATTCTGGTGTCACTATTGCATAACCAGTCATTGTTTAGATTTTGAGATATAAGGAAAGACAAAATTTGGTCTTGCAGAACATGGCACTATTGCTGTCAGAATGAGGGTGTTTTTCTTTTTGTAGCTTTCATCAATGAGAAAGACAAGCAGCGGACCTGGGCAATAGTCGTTACCATGCTGGGAGTAGTACTTTTTGATTTTGCAGCTGATTTTATTGATGGTCCCATCAAAGCGTATTTATTTGATGTCTGCTCTCATCAGGATAAAGAGAAGGGTCTGCATTACCACGCCCTGTTTACAGGTACTCAGATCCCTTCTTTTCCTCCCTACCTCTCAAAGGAGAGGAAGGTAATTGCATGGATTTTATCCTCACTGTGTTTCTAATCTTGAATGAACTGATCATCTGATCCTGCACTTCAGTCACGAGTCTTTTGTTGCTGGGTTTTCACTGCTCCAGAGAACAGAAACTTGTGATTTCTGCTACAAGAATTCTGCAAAAAGCTGCAGGCGTAAACAATGACAGCAACACAGACATGATTTAAGGAAGAGTAGTTAGTTATTATAAAAGTGAAGTAGTGTTTGTTCAGTTTGTTTTGGTTTTTTTCCAAGTTTTTGGTGAGGCAAAAATTAATGGATGTAACTCGTTTCATTGCTACTGCACATAAAAATAACATTTTTGATTCAGCATGTGACATGGAACAAGAGCTGCATGAACCAATTTACTTTCACTCTTCAGCAATGCACCAGTATGCGCTGTACAGAAACAGGAGTTCTGTGTAAAATTCAGAAAATCACACCTCCCACAGAATAGGCCCAAGTAGTTCAGTGCAACTTCTTGCAAATGAAGTTAACAGCTTCATTTGCCTTTGTACATGTTTGGAATGCTGCCGAGTTACAGAAGGACACAAAACTGTTGGAACAAATCCAAAGGAGGGCCGTGAAGTTGATAAGGGGACTGAAGCACCTCTCCTATGAGACAGGCTGAGAAAGTTGGGGCTGTTCATCCTGAAGAAAAGGTTGTGTGGAGACCTCATAGGAACCTTCCTGTGTCTGAAGGGGGGCCACAGGGAAGCTGGAGAGGGAGTCTTCTTTAGGAAGATGAGGGGAAATTTAGGCTGGATCTTAGGAAGAAATTCTTCCCTGTGACGATTTTTGCCTTTTCTTTTATACCCCTGTTATACCTTTTTACAACTTCTGTATTCTTAGTGCTTTTTGCCTACATTCTTGGACTTGTTTGTTCAGCTAAGAGACTAAACATTTTAGAAGCTTCATAGCTAAGGATCAGTGTGCCCCAGACCCCAAGGTCCTCTCCAGAACACATTCTGTAAACTAAGATAGAACCATCCAGGGGAAGGTTCCTTGGGGAGGGGGGGCTCATTCAAGCCTCTCATTGGGGAATCTTTGATAGATATGCTAATTAGTAACACCTATAATGCTGTACCCGATCTTTTGGGAGGCACCATAGTGTGCATTTCAGTGCATTCGACCTGGACGTGTGCACCTAAGGATCCTTAAAATAAATACCAAGGTAAAATCCCTTTTCGACTTCTGTGTTTGACTCTTGATTTTAAGATCAGGAAAAGGCATCAGTGGTGATGCACAGGATTAGGTTGTTCAGGGAGGTTGTGGATGCCACAACCCTGTCAGTGTTCAAGGCCAGATTGGATAAGGCCTTGAGCAGCCTGGTCTAGTGGAAGGTGTCACTGCCAAATGCAGGATGGTTGGGGCTGGGTGATCTCTAAGGTCTATTCCAACCCCTGATTCTATGAAATCATCTGTACAATGTGAGCCCTGTGTTGGGGAAATGCACAGGGTAGACACCTAAGGCTATGTACCTGTGAAGAGACTCTGGAGCAGCCTCCTGCCATGTCTGAGAGCAGTCTCTGTGAAAGCACTAGACAAAAAGCAGACTACATGAGAAGTCATGCAGTCTTAGTCACAGATTTTTGTGGCTTCTGAGCCCCACCAAGAGCAGAGACACATAGATTCAGTAGCAGTTACTCTGCTCAAGGAGGAAGGTGTAGTAGCTACTGACAACAGGCCAATTTTGGACACAAGAAATACCTGTGTCCAGGAACACAGATTATGAGGGAAGCTTAAAGCCACATGGGAACGAAATCTGTATGATCCATTAGAAAATGACAGATGAAATTTTAAAGCATCACTTGTTTGGACATAGAGAGGAGTGAGTCTCTATGTATATTCAGCACAACTCTGGTTGCCTTATTTTTTGGATGATACTAAAAAGTCTCCAAATTTGAAGATTTGAAGCTGCAGATTTAGCTGTTTCATTTGTGCTCTGAGCTGTGAAAAGGGGTGTGGGACAAATAGCATGAAAAAAGACTGGGGCAGAGTGTATGTCCAGCACCCTGAGCTCTCTACAGCAAGTTCATCAATATTTTAACCCTTCCTGATTGAAAATTCTCCAGTCTGGTGTTGAAATCCTCCCTTGACTGGAGTTCTACAGCCTCCCAAGTCACTCTGCTCCAGCAATTTTCTGGCCTTGTGTAGCGGGTTGAGTTCGTAAACCGGGCAGAAACACCAATTAACTGTAGTGGTTTTGGTTAAAAATATTCATTACTTACTTATTTTCCTTCTGTGAGATAAGAATTAGGAGAAAGCAAAGCAGGCACAAACCTTAAACAGTTGCAGTACAATGAAAGAGTTTTCTTACTAATAGAATTAGAAGTAAAGAGAAATAACAAGAAATTAAAGCAAACCCCCACCCCCCCTTCCAGCACTTCTCTCCTTTTACCCAACTCGCACAAAGGATAACAGAACATGGGATGTTAGTCAGTGTTCGAGTTCTTGGTAAGTCTCTCTCTTATGCTTAAGGAAAAAAGGGTTTTCTTCAGTTGCACGTGGTTCCCAAACTGCCACCAACAGCAGACCTGCCTGGAAACAACCAACCTGCTGTGGTGTAAAAGATCTCTCTCATGAAAAATCTCACAGTTCCTTCACACTGCAAAACATGGGCCATCACATGGGGTTATTCATCTTTTTAAGGATGAGTTCTTTTGGCCTGCACACAAAGGCTTTCTTCGCCACAAGTCTCTAAAAGCCTCTCACTGCTTCTACATAGCCTGGCATCGGCATTCTTCACAATCTTCACAGGCCACACGTGAATTCTTCATCCCCCCATGTTCTTCAAATGGATTAAAGAGACAAACAGTTTGTGGCATTACAGTTTCTTACCACGGCATGCAAGAAGGTTTCTTTTAAGCTGCCCGCCAGAATCGTGGCACCGCCCTCTTTTCTCCCGTCGCCATTTCCATCTCCGTCCCACGGGACTCACTTCTCTTTCTCTCTGACTCTGACGCCGCCATGCTGAAGGGTGTTCTTGTTCGGCCTTTACGGTGGGGAAAGCCTCGCTCCCTCTGTGCTGCTGGCTGCGTGGTGTCTTCTTCAGTTCAGCACGAAGTGTGCTGGCTGCAGACAGGAGGCTCTGCCGGCTCCCGTTGACTCCGCTGGCTCCGCATGGAGAGGAGAGGGACCCACCGGTCCTCAGAAGCCGCGCTGGATGGGTTTAGCTGTGAGCAGTCCATGGCTGGGTTTAGCTGTGAGCACTCCATGGCTGGTTTTAGCTGCCTGTGGCTCTGGGACAGTCCCCCCCAGCGACCCAGGGTCCGTGCCGCGGCGTTGGGAAAGGGGGAAAGGGGCAGTGGCCCCGGCGGGACCTGGAGGCTCGGAGCCCCCCCACCTTCCAGCAGGTGAGCTCCGACAAAAGGCAATTCCCTCCTTTCCGTGCGGTTTAAATATGTAAATTGTGAGAAGCGTAATTCAGTTAGACACAGACAGCAATCTTCCCATTTCTTTTCTACTTTCTATTTTAGATATTATTTATTTTCCCCACTTTAGTTCCTTCTTTTTGTACTTAATATTTCTAAGATTTTACTCTCCAGTTTGCTTTCAGTTTGGGGTTTGAACATGAAACTTGATAGCTTTGCAATTATGAAACCCATAGCAACTTACACAAGTGGAAGAAAGAGTGCACACATCCAACACACAATATTTGGGCTTCATTCCAATATCATGATCCTTTTTTTTACAAAACAGCATGCAAAGACAACCTCAAATGTAAAACATTCTCTCTGCAAACATACACTGAAACAATGTAGTGTAGATTTTCTTTAAAAAGTTGTTAATAGCATAATTGTTTTTTATGAGAACAAGCAAGGATACAGTCCCCTATGAAATGCCATAGGACACGATGAAGAAGGGTCATAATCAGACCCAGGAGGGGGAAACAGTACAGAAAGCCCAGGATGAAATCAAAATCCTGTGTTTTGCTGGTGAAGCAAGTGTAGGTGCTGTTAGTTTTTGTTAGGTGAGGGGTTCTGCTGTACATTGTCATCAGTTCTCCTAAGCAGGGGAGCAGAAATGCTTCCAAGTCCTTGAAAAGCTGCTATCCTGTGGAGCTCCCACACATCCATCCACCAGAGCCACCTGGTTAACAAGGTGTCAGGAGTCTACAAAGGTGCCACCCCTACCAGAGCTCTGTATTGGATGTAACAGAGGGTACTTCCCTGTGCATCTTCG
Source organism: Coloeus monedula (assembly GCF_965178545.1). Lineage (NCBI taxonomy): Eukaryota > Metazoa > Chordata > Aves > Passeriformes > Corvidae > Coloeus > Coloeus monedula. The sequence goes on from NC_138822.1 coordinate 74,086,403, forward strand.
TGTGCACTTACAACAAAGAGAAGAAATTGTAAGAAAACCAAACTGACTGAAAGCTGGGTTTATTGACTTCAAGGCACAAAGTAGCAGTCTCATTTTACCTTTTAGTCTACCTTTTCTGACAGAATTAGTAAATGGGACTACACACTTATATTTGATCCTTTCTGTTTTCTTTTCCAAGTGATGAGGTACTTGGGTTTGTATAACTACAAAACAATGCTTTTGGGTTTATTCCCTTTTTAAAAAATTTCCCATGGAGGCAGTATTTATGTTTGGACTAAGCTAAATAAAACACATTTTACAAATTCTAAACTATAGATGGTCTCAATATAATTTAAGAAGTGTTTGTTCTGTGAAATTAAAAAAAAAAAACACATAAATTTCAGTAGGATTTTACTCAGTTCTACTTGTATTGTTTACCATTTCAAAGAAAATAAAGCTTCAAAGAGTCAAAAAAGGAGATGGACCCTATGTTGCTGTATGTTCAGGCAATTTCTGGAGAGCTCTGCCTACCAGATCTGAGAAGATTTTTCAAGAGATGTTTTAGTAACTGCTCATGTCTGTCATTATCTCAGTATTCCTATTTCTTGTGATAAATATCTGAAGAGTGATTATTCCATCATGTCTAGAGGGGATGTTGAGGGTATTATGTTTGTTCATTTGTTTATTTTATCAATGCCAGCACACTTTTTTTTTTTTCCTTTTTTTCCCCCACCATTGTAGGTTTGGGAGGAGCCCTGGGTTACCTGACAGGTGCTATGGATTGGGGTCAAACTATACTAGGATATACCTTGGCATCAGAATTCCAGGTGATCTTCTTGTTTGCAGCCTTGGTTTTCATAATCTGCCTTACCGTACATCTGTGCAGTATTCCTGAAGTCCCATTCAGACACGAACACGAAGAGACAAAGTTCTTGTTGGAAGTGACTGAGCCCCACCAATACAACTCCATTGAGAAGGAAATCAAGAATGGTTATTTAAAATCAACATGTACCGAAATAAAGGCTGCAGCCAAGCCAGGGAAATGTGCGGTGAGTGCAGAGATGATTTTATAGGACGTATCTGCATCCTTGGAGACCCCTTAATTAGCTAATGCTGATTGTTTGTAATGGAGTCCTTTCACATGCACAGAAAAGAACCTTCCACCAGGATACAGAGACAGGAGAAATCCTGCTTGCTTTTTTTTTCTTTTTATTTTTTTTCTTTAGAAAGTATTGCCAGCAAGAGGCTAATTCTGATGCTTTGATCAATTGGCAGGGATGAGGGAGAACATGGTTTGGTTTTCTGCTCTATGTCAGTCTCTTGATATCCTCCTCATGTGAATTTTGTAAATAGGATCTACTTTATCCTATAGTCTTGACAGAATTATCATAAAATTGTGGACAAAGACTACAGACTATTAATCTTTGATGTACGTCTCTAATTCCCACTGAAGTCCACACAATTTTGTACATAGTACATGTGAAATGTGCATTCCCTCTCTAGTAAACATTTGGGTTTTCTCCTGCTCAACATTTCATTGAGTACTAATGTGTTTAAAATTGTTACTTCTACAGAAGTTATACCTTGCTACCAGAGTTTTAGTTTTATTTTGAGTGATATTGTAGCTGTGTCTTTGGAAAAACTTTGAGGTGCAAGAGAATAGTGAGTACTTTTAAATTCTCACTGTTATTTTGTTTCTGATGCATTTTTATGGGAGATTTCTTCAACCTAAGGCACCTAGGAAAAGGTGAATCTACCAGAAAAATATCTGGGGAGCCCACATCTAGAATGGTCTTGGGAACAGATGATAATTTTTACTGTTTTGTTGATGACTCCTAGTGCTAGAAATGCTCACGGCTATCTCATGGTACCCTAGGTAAGCAAAGTATAACAAAATAGTGGTGACACAGTTGCTTCTCATTTTAATTTCACTTTTGGTCTCTTGGCATTATCCATCCCCGATACACTGATGCAAAGGTTTGATAAATCAGGTAAAACGTTTAAGCATGTGCAAATGGTTATAAGTAAGAAAGCAATACTCTTGTTTAATCTATAAATAAAAGGGATTTATTATCTTTTACTATTTGTAATTTGTTTTATAATAGCACTTGGAGTTTCTAACCTGAAGAAAAGTATTATTACACCAGATGCAAGACATATGAGATGAGCACTGCCTGATGAGAATGCCAGGCAAACACAGAGTGGGGCAGACAGCAAGGCAACAGTTATGGGGAGAATCTGACAGGAATGCTGTGATGCTGTCTCAGCTTCAGTTGGCCACTGCAGGCCAACTTGAGTAGCCAGCATCCTTCACCAGCGCTGTTCACTCTGAGCATCCTCCAAATTGTTAGAGATGCTGAGTGTCATTGGCTGCTTGGACAATGCAGGCTCTAAAAAAAAAAAGAAGGCAAAAGAAGATGAGAGAGTGATGCAGTGGAAGTAGGGGACCAGACTGCAGTTTTGGGTAGCCTCTGCCTTGGCAAGAAGTAATTCCACTGAGTGAATAACGTCTGACACCTGAGGTGAAGCTGTGGCGTCCACTGTGGGCAAGCCTGTGCCGTTGCCCTTCTCTCTGATTAGGCTGGGCAGCCTGTGAGAGTCCCCAGTGCTTTGATCAGTCTCATGTTTCTTTGATGTGCCTGATTGTGTATGAATTCGAGACACTCTCTGCTTTAATGATCTGTCTCCTGTGGCACATGTTTGCTGAGTTCATTCATTACTGTAATCACTTCCTTGAAGAAATGGTTTGGCTTCCTCTTTTTCTGTCTCTTTTTTTTTATTGCGGGCATCATGGCCCTATTTGTTCTAAATTAAGGCCTATGCTCTCACATGCTAATAGCTAACATGATTATTAATGAGATTTGACCTGTTACAGTATGACCAGACACACAAAGCAATTAGCCCTGTGTTCTTTTGCATAGTGCCATATTATTCAGGGTCCACTGCCACAAAACCCAAGTCATATTGACGAAATGCTGCCAGCTTGTTCAGTCGTCTGGCTCACCGTTCTGTGCCTTGAAAAGCCCCGAGCTGCCTAGAGAGACGGCACGGGCAATCCAGCGACTCGGTGGCTCCGAAATGCAGCAAGTGACAGCTGTAAAGCTAATGTCAAAAGCAGAAGCAAAGAGGTAGAAATACAGCCCAAATTCTGTGCCTTTAAATCCTGTTTCCTTATTCCTTCTGTCCCGAGAGAGACAGGAGAAGCTGTTCACAGAAGGGAGACAGGAGCATGAGGGGCGAAGCCGACTTTCTCGGGGGAAGGGAGAGGGGAGAGCAGGAGCGGAGCCGGGTTATCAGCCAATCGGACTCTGTTTCGGGGGAGCCCGTGCTACTTTCAAGTTTTATCCGCGCTTGGAACAAAGGGGATTCAGAGCACATGGTTGAAACAAATCCAGACATGCCTGGCCAGCTCCGGGGCTGGGCTGCACCTCGGGGGCAGGCAGCAACATCGTACTGCTTCTTCTGTACTCTTATGAATCATCTTATGCCCTGAGTTGTAGTGATTTTTTAGCGTTTGTTTGGTGTTGTGAGCTTTTGAAAGATAAGGTGCTTAAACAGAACCAAGCTTCAGCACATTATTTAAATTAGCATGCAGTTTGTGTGCTGATACGTTTTGAATGTGTGCATTAAAACACTTCTAGTTTCCACTTCCACTCTCTGGACTATCTAAATAGAAAGAAAGCATTTCTATCTAGCTGTCAAATTATTGTTTGTAATCACTGCAGTGTCTTTTGTAGTTCCATGACCTTATCTTAAAACTTTGATTGGAAAGGCTATTTTAAAAAAAACTAAAGAAAGTGGAAGAATTGCAAACTAAATTAAGTCAAGTCAAACGATAATAATTATCCTTGAAATAACACTAATCAGTCAATCTGGAATTTTTTTGTTTGTTTTCTTTTTATATTTGTAGAAGAATATAAAACTTACCCTGTTTAAAAAAGACAGTGATGCCAAGAGAAATTCCAAGGGATTTGGACAACATACAGTCCAAGGTGAAAGTCAGCAACTTGAATTTTGGCATTCCTATGAGGATTAAAAACCTGACACAGAAGCAAAGTATTTTCCAACTTCATATGTGGTGATTATTCATAGAGTAGCTTGCAGCATAGCCTAGTTCAAAGGAAAGTAGAATTGTGAAAAGTAAGTACAACACTGAAGGAAGAAAGGAAAAAGTGACATCTTACAGCAAATTGAAGACAAGCTTCACTTCAGTAATTTCCAGTAATTAGCATAACTTTTTCAGTTCTTCCACATTTCATGATGTACTTCTTCCCTTACCATCTCTCCCAGCACTGTTGTCTCCAAACACTATGAGAGAAAACTGGAAGTGTTCCATCATGCACAGTTAAAATACTATCTTTCTTTTTCTTTAAAAGCACAGAACTATGCAGGAGCTTTAATGCAGGAAGAATTACATGTCAAAATACCTGATATCAAGCACACCTACAGTAGTCAAAAAAAAAAAAGTAATACAAATGATCTGATGAATTTGACTGGAAAAGAAACTGAGAGTTTTGGGGCACAGGACTGAGACGAGGAGAGAAATAATGTGGGGCATTGAAGGTGGTGAGAAAATTTGGTTATCCTCATCAGTGAGATTTGTTAACCAGCACCAGTTAAGTTTTGATTGTGAAATGACTTATTACTCCCATGATATGAGGTGTTTAGATGCTGCAGCTCACATTCTCTGTGTGCTACCATGATGAACCACAGCTTCTCCCTGCTTCGTGGAAGGGAGGACAGTGCACAGTGGAAATGTCATCATATGCCTGAAGAGATAGAAGTTTCCCTTGAAAAATAAGTTTCATAGGGAATTCAGCATAGAAAATAGAACAGAATGGGAGTAAGGTCTCAGAAATGCTCAGATATCCACAGCTGATACATTTTAATTTTCAAGGAAGTATTTTGATCATAACTTTTTTCTGTGGCAGCTTTAAATTTTCAATGTAAAGCTGATGGTCTCTATAAAGAAATAACTTTTGGCTCTGATTGTTTCTGTTGTTGGTTTGTTGGGCGTTTTTTATATGTTTTTTTAATTAATTTTCTGACTCTGCTTTGGCAGAAAATTTCCCTTTGGTTCTACATGTAAATAATCACCCTACTGATTATAACTGCAAGAAATGTTACATTCTTGTTGGTATACTCAATCTCTTCTGTAGTTTCTGGGAATTTTATAAACTGAAGGAAATTCAGTACCCAAGCAACCCTTCCTAGCAAAAAAGAGAAGACTGGAAGTTTAGCAATGAAAAGATACTAAGGCCTTCTTCATTTTCTGTCAGCTATTTCAGTATTTCAAAATTTCAGAGCAATAATACTGTATTATTCTTGAATATTTGCTTTTAGGAAAAAAGGCAGATGACCCTTAAATCACTCTTGAAGACACTTTTAAGCATGCCATCCCACTATCGCTGTCTGTGTGTGAGCCACCTTTTTGGATGGATGGCTTTCCTGTCCAACATGCTCTTCTTCACGGATTTCATGGGACAGGTAAAGCATAAAATCCTCTTGCTTCTCCTTCCTGTAGCAACTCCTCCTCCATCAAAAAGAAGTGAAATGGTGTTACTATCCTGGGGAAATTACACTGGTGTCAGAGCCATTTATATCTGGATGGCTCAACAATAGTTTTTTTAAACCAGCTAATTAAGGTCAAGCCCTTGTTCCGAGCCTGTCTGTGTAATCACTGGGGAAAACTTTTAGTGTTTGTAGGGCCATTAGTGTCTAACTGTTCCAAGTGAAGCTCTCAGAGCTGGTCCAAACACATCCATTTTCTGCTTTGGCTTTGGAGCTGCTCTGAGATGGGCAGGTTTTCTAACTGGGGCAATGCTTGGATGCTGATGGCCTTGTCCTGGTGTGTGTGCAGCATACACACAAAGCCCCTTACCTGCTCTGCAGCCTCCCTGGCCTCAGGCCATGCAGCTCTTTGCACACTTGGTAGCAGAAAGCTTTTATCTTCTTGCATTTGTCTGTCCTGAGTCCCTTTTGCCAGGAACTGTTTGCCTTCACAATATCCAGTAGTCCCTTTTCCATGCTATTCCCAGGGACTGTATGTCCTTGACAGTGATTCCTGCCTATATGGACATGCCTCCTTTCTTCCAGAGTACTAGTATGCTCCTGGCACAAACCCACTCACTGCCACTCCCTGTTGTTCTGTGGTTTCCACACAGTGTTCCCATTTCCTTGCCTTTCTTGTCTCTGAAGGCAAGGCAAGCAGGAGGTTTTTTTTCCCTGCAGCGTAGATGAGCAACTGAAAGAAAAAAGTTTTGCTTGTCTAGAAAAAGAACTGAATAAGACAACAACTGTGTGGAAAAATGAGTGTGTTGAGGTGAACAGAGAAAGCGTGAAAAGAGAAAGCAAACAAACAAAAAAATGTAGATAAATAAGGGAAAGAAAGGCTAAGGTGAGAAGGCAGAAGTAGAGAGAGAAAGTTAGTTGGAAGTGAGACACCCAAAGGATAAAAGAGCAAGTGAGTCAATGAACAGTCCAGGAAAAGGCAGAGGGTAATAAATGAGGCAGACCCTGGGATGTGATAGTCCATGAGATGTGAGTGTGAAAACTGGAGAATTACAAATGAGTGGTTAGGACACTGCTTAACAGATTTCTTGGGTGCTCCCTACCAGGCATGGGGCCCTGTTCCTGCAAGAAGGAGACATTCTATCCATGCAGCCATCCTTGCCTTCTGTGACTTTTGTGGTCTCTTTCAGGTTATATACCAAGGTAATCCTTATGCACCTCACAACTCCACACTCTATCTTACCTACAAAACAGGGGTAGAGATGGGATGCTGGGGACTGTGCATCAATGCAATTTCTTCATCAGTCTATTCTTGTAAGTACCCACAAATGAACTACACCACCATGTTTACTATTTGCCATTGTTTAAAAACCATAAAGGGATGCCAAATTACCTGGATTTTTTTCTACATTAAAGCTTTAGGGAATGTTACATTCTCAGCATTGTTAGAAATTCCTATCTTAAAACAAACAGTTCCTGACCACATGATGAGGGGTCACTTTGGGACTAACACATTGTTCTGCACATGAACTGACCCTGAACACTTAAAATTATCCTGAAATTAACTGCCAGACTAAATTCTTAGATGCTCTTTCACCTAGCAGTGCCATAGCTGTAGGCTCTCAAAGGTAGCCTCTCCCCATCTGCACTCCCCATGCAGAAGTTCTTGCCAGAAGCTTGAAGCTTGCTCTCCAAAATTACGTGTAAACATCCTAGCACAGCTCCCCAGAGAGATTTCACCATAACTCTTCCCAAGGATTAAAAAAACTACTTGTGATCTGAAAATTCAAACAAGTAGCATTTTGGGGGTCAATTTGAGCATCTAGAAGAGGCTTGAGGGAAATGTTTTCACCTTTGGAGCTTAACTGCAGGTATTTCTGTGTGGCCTTCCTGTGGAGGAACATCTATTCAGCACAAGTATGTCTGGGTGCAGCTGGAGTGCGAGCTGCAGGTTGAGCTCTGGGTGGTGTGGGCAAGTATTCTTTGGCAAGTTTATACCTACAATAATTTGAGGTAATTTCCAAAATCATTATCTCCATCACTGCATTTTACAAAACACAATCCCTTAAAAGGAACTCCCTGATAAAATGTGACCTGTTTTTTTTAATCCTACCAGTATTTTTGCTTTCTTTTTGCAGATTTGCAGAAAGTCCTTCTGCCATACATAGGATTAAAGGGACTTTATTTCATTGGATACCTACTTTTTGGACTGGGTACTGGACTAATTGGCTTGTTTCCCAACATCTACTCTGCCCTGGTTCTCTGTTCACTCTTTGGAGTCATGTCCAGCACACTGTACACAGTGCCATTCCACCTCATTGCAGAGTACCACAGGGAAGAAGAAGTGAGTGCAATGTCTCAAGAAGCATTAAGTATATCTGTCTGTGTCTGTTCAATCTGTTTTGGGGATAAACTGGATACAAACAGTGAGCAGATTTGAATTTTAATTTTGAGCTATTATGACACATGAACGGGAGGTTTCTGACAGAGAGAGTAACATCCTGGCTCCAAACTCTCCAAACAGGCCTGTGATAAAACAAATAATTATTTATCATCACATCTGAAACTAAGCCAATCACAGTATGTGTTCAGGCAGTAAGCAGGTAACAGGGCTTACCTCTTGTGTTGCCTTCAGCTGCTGCCTTTCTTATATCCTTCCTTCCAGCCATATTAGCAAAGGCTTGACTTCTGAGAGCCTGAGGTGAACAGCAATCCTGTAAAGGCTGTCGGAATTTTCAGTTAACTGCAAAGTGTTACTAAAGCTCTTAGCTAATAAACACATGACATTCTAGTAGAAACAATTTTATATAGTTCAGTATTAAATCATATACCATGTTCTCATTATCTTTCTAAATGTCTGGGGTTGGGTTTTTGTCCTCCATGGCATTAAATCCTGTTTCCAAGGAAAATCTGGAAAAACTTGCACACCTTGTATCATGTTACTGGGCACAGCAGGATCTTCATGTATTGTAAAGTGTTGAGTTTTTTAATGGAAAAGTCTCTTAAGTTAGTGAAATAGTTGGAAACAAAAAGGATTAAGGAGAGTTAGGAAAAATTAGGAAAAGTTCTCAGTATGTCTTGGGATATCTGAAGAAATTAATTAAGGTAATGTTGAACTATTGGAAAACCATATAGAAACATAGTTGAAACCAGCACAGGTCCAGATCAAGTGCTGGAGAACATGTCCTACCGTTCTGTACAACTTTCACCAGCACCCTCTGAATGATGAACACAAGAAAACCCTTTAATTATTCTACTGAATGCTAGGAGGATGTCTCAAAGTAGTTAAATATTTCATATATCTGATTCCCAATTTTTCAGTTCATTTCTTTGCTCCTTCCAACAGAGAATGATCATGATGTTTTATGAACATAAAACAAAGGACAGGGAATGAGCCCAGGTTAGGGTGAGATCTCAGTTTTAGCCTCAGGTCAGCCAACTCAGAGAGGAGGAGTAAATGAAAATTTTAGTCTGTTCCAAGACATAAGTGAAATAAAATATGCTGAAGTGTGCATAAACTTTATACTTACTAGGCCAATATTCATGTGTTACTTGTAAGACAACCAGTTCTTGTTTGGTGTATGGTACTTGGTATGACAGATGTTAAATGATATATAATTCTATGTTAGATTTTATATTAATGGATTGAGGTTTAGCTCCAATTTTCTATAAATAAAATAGGAAGAAAACATCAGAGGAAAAACATCAAGCACAAGGTTGTGTTCATTTACAGATTCATGTATTTGTGGTCAGAACTACTGCCACAAAGGAACACTGGGAACAGCCTGGAAAAATAGATATAATTTGTTTTAACAAGTGTCTAAAATTGGGACTTAGTCATTTCAGAACAAGGAGCAGACATTTTCCCTCACTATACACTCTACCAAAATCATGTGCTGTGTTTTATAATGCTGCCATTTCAGCTCCTGTACTGTGCTGCTGTTCCCTAGCAAATTCAATTTTTTTCTACTGGATTAGGAAGAGACTGTTTGTCTCCAGTACTTGTGAGCTTTGTGTGGCTCAAAGGCAAGGTAATAGGGTTTGTAAAAGCAAAAAGCATCTTAATGGCCAAGAGCATTTGGATACCAGAACACAGCAGTGCAGCTGGCCTACAGTGTGGGAACCTCTTGTTGCTGGAATAAAACCTCCTCCATTTAACAGCCTATGCAGGAAGAAAATAAATATGTAAATTATCACATAATTTCCCAATAAAACAGAATAATTCGTTCCTGGAGGAAGGGACCACCAGAGATCATGTAGACCGTGCTCAAGGCAGATGGAGCAAGCTCCCCCAAGTCATGTCTGGTCTGGTTTGAATAATTCCAAGCATGGAGACTCCACAACCCCTCTGGTTAACCTGTTCCAGTGATCCACCAGCCTCACAGGGTGCTAATGTGCAAGATACTTTCACAGAATAAATGAAGGCTTTTGCTCTGCTATATATATCAAAGCAGATACACAGATAATTAGTAGTTAACAGGTGTCCTCAGCAGTGCAGAAGAACCCTAGTCTGCATGTCTGTTTTCAGGTTGCTTTTATCCCCATCAATTAAAGTATTATATTTGTATTTTTATACTGAAGTCCTTTACATGTTTTGAGCCATAACTTAGAGCACATACTTGCCTGTATGTGTGTGGGGCACATCAGCACTACTGTAAGGCCTTTGGACATGGTTCCTCACAACATCCTTCCCTCTAAATTGAAAAGATGGATTTGATGAGTGGACTGTTGGATAAGAAGGTGGTTGGATGGTCACATCCAGAGGGTAGCAGTCAATGAGTCAGTATTCAAATAGACATCAGTGACAAGCGGTGCCCTCACGGGTCTATATTGGGACCAGTGTGATTTAATCTCTTCATTAATGACATGGATGAAGTGATTGAGTGCACCCTCAGCAAGTTTGCATGTGACACCAAGCTGTGAGGTGTGTTTGACACACCTGAAGGACAGGATGCCCTCCAGAGGGACCTGGACAAGCTTGAGGAGTGGTCCATGGGAACATCATGAGGTTTAACAAGACCAAGTGCTGGTGCTGCACCTGGGTCAGGGCAATCCCCAGTATCAGCACAGGCTGGGCATGAACAGACCCAGAGCAGCCCTGGCCAGAAGGACTTGGGGGTGCTGTGGGTGAGAGGCTGGACATGCCCCGGCCATGGCACTCACAGCCCAGAGAGCCAAACGTGTCCTGGGCTGCATCCAGAGCCCCGTGGGCAGCAGGGGAGGGAGGGGATTGTGTCCCTCTGCTCTGCTCTGCTGAGACCCACCTGGAGCACTGCATCCAGCTCTGGGGTCCCAGCACAGCAGGGACAGGGACCTGCTGGAGCCAGTCCAGAGGAGGCCACCAAGATGATCAGAGGGCTGGAGCATCTCTTCTATGAGGAAAGGCTGAGAGAACTGGGATTGTTCAGCCTGGAGAAGAGAAGGAGTGACCTAATTGTGACCTTCCAGTACCTGAAGGGAGCTTGCAAGGAAGATGGAGAGGGGCTTTTCACAAGGGCACATAGTAATAGGACAAGGGGGAATGGCTTCAAACGTAGAGAGAGTAAATTTAGGTTAGATATTAGGAAAGAATTCTTTACTGTGAGGGGGGTAAAGCATTGGATCAGGTTGTCCAGAGGAGTTTTGGATCCCCATGCCCGGAAGTGTTTAAGGCCAGGCTGGGTGTACACTTAAAAGCCCTGGTCTAATGGAAAGTGTCCCTGCCCACGACAAGGGAATTGGAACTAGATGATTTTTAAGGTTCCTTCCAAAACAAATCATTCTATGATTCTATGATGATTCTTCGATAATATAATAGTATGGCTCTTTCAGCTGCGAGTCAGATCTAAATTATCCATGACAGGATGACCTGTTAAACATCAGTTTGATAGAGCTCAAATTGACAGGAACTTGAAAAAAATGTGTAATACTTCTGGGCAAGTTTCAATTACTTTCTTAAGGGATAGAGGGAAAAAATGCAGATGAGAAAATCTGGACAATTTGGTGAAAGCTTGGAAAACTCATTGTTACCTGTAAAATCTCTGTGATAACCTCTGTAGCCTCTCTGGTACAAGAATGGAATCAGAGAGGTATCAACCTGTCCTGCTGCCCCTGGGGCTGTAACAGTGCACTGGCCAAGAGTTGCATGTTGTTGACACTGTCCCGTTTCACTGGGGTTTGTTCTGTGCTTCTTTGCAGAGCCTGAAGCTGCAGGAAGGGGAGCAAGCAGGGGAGCACGGGAGAGGGAAAGGCATTGACTGTGCTGCTCTCACCTGCATGGTCCAGCTGGCCCAGATCATCCTCGGTGTGGGGCTGGGGCCCTTGGTTGGTGTTGCTGGAAGTGCAGTCACCATGATTTCAGCATCCACAGTGGCACTGATTGGCTGCTGCTTCTTGGCTTTCTGCGTTCGCTACGTGGACTAGGACTGCAAGGAGCAACTGGAAGAAATCTCCCCAGGGGAGCATTTTCTTTCTGGGTCAGTAGGACCGGTGCTGTTTCTGTCCTGACACTGCTGACACATCGTCCTGTCTTACCTCCTTGGATCAGTTGCAATTCCAGAGCTTTATGAAATGGAGACTTGATAAAACTGGTTACCTAATGCCTCAGATATACACACACCCCCAGTGTGTTCACATGCTGTGACATGTGATGGTGTGTGTGCCCACGGTGTTTTGATGCTCTACCCTGGGAGTCATTACAAAACTCCTCATTACCAATTTGTGAACGTTAATAGATGAAGTATGTGATAAATTGAAGTAATATAAAAGGACAGAGTTAGGAATAAAGTTTTTATTTATCTTGTTTTTCAAGTGTGTTAAGCTGGGGGCTGTTCCCTCCAGTAGTCAAAAGCTGCAGGAGATTCAAACAGGTGTCAGAGGTCACTCAGGGTGCAGTTCTGTTGTGATTAGTTGTACTGCTAAATGGGATCAGTTACTTACCTGCTACTGTCAAAAGCAGATTTGGGTGTGAAAAATGACTGAAATATAAAAAAGATTGAAGCCTGTTGTTTAAGAGCATCACTGTAAAGCAATTGTTTTGTACTGGATCCTGCTGCTTCTGTATAAATGAAGTGAAAGTACTGTCTGGGCTTGTCAGGAAAGTCTACCTAAGGCTGCTTTGCACATCCATGCATAGGTACCTAAAAACCTGTCTGTGGGAAACAACTGCCATTTCCTCCTTCTTTGAAAAGCGGCCTCTCAATTTTGATGCTGTAATTGAAAAAATACACTTGGCCAACGTAACAATTTGATGGATAGTTAAACACCACATAAATCTTGACATTGGATATGACAGCATTTACCTTAAAGTAGCATCTCTCTTTTCTCTGTTTTCCTTCATTCTTTGACTGAAAGAGCATTTGCTCTTTACAGAATATTGTAAATAAATTCAGTTCTGCAAAGCACTATTAGGAGTTATTGCACAGTAAATACATAAGCTCAGTTATTTGTATTTAATTGCATATGAAGCTTCATTGTTATTTTATAATTTTGCCAGAGTTTTGAAAAGCCTATGTTTGTGAAAGCAATATACTGTATTTATGCTGTGCTTCCTCTGTCCTGAAAAGTGTCATATCCATCCACTATGTTACATGTTAAGCCACATGAAGCCATCTGCTAATGCAATATTGTTAATGAACATTGAGAGACTATGGACAAGTATGGTGTTTATGGTTGTTTTTGTCCTTAATGTTGCACATGTATAATCAACACTGTTCAAAGAAATGCAGTGTTGAGCTTAATCAGCTCCTTAGCAGCTCTGCAAGATACGAACTGACAACAACACAAATAAATGGTTAGATTTGAGCATCAAGTGCCTCTGCAGAGATGCATCAGCTTCACCCTCTTTTTATGTTTTCAAGAATAGAGTGAGTCACATATTCTCAGGAAAACCAATTTTCCCTTAGGTAAATTCTTATTGATTTTAACAAGCCTGTGGGAGCCTCAGATGCCTTTTCTTAGTGATGACTATGTCTCCACTGTAGGTCCCAAAAGGGGCTCAGCGCGTGGTAAACCTCACTACAGCATCTTCATCCTGCCTTTTGAAGAAACCACATTTTATGGTTTCTTTTGGTTTGTGTTTCTTCCTTTCACATGCATGCAAGAGAAAAAAGAGAAAACCTGGGAAGACAGAGCCCCTGGACTGTGTTTGAAAGAGTTTGCAGGCACTGAGATGGCTGGAGCACAAGGGCCTCAACTGGGACAAACAGGAGGAAGCCAGAAGATGAAGGATTGTTGTCTTCTCAATTAGCTTTATGCCATCATTAACTCACTAACTTCCATTAACTCCATATCTCCTGGGAGGACAATTTTTCAAGGGAAGAGCAAGGCATCTGTGGAGCCATAAAAACAGATAAAGGAGGAGGTGATCTGGTTTTATAGGACTGCACCACATAAGCCTGTGCACCAGGAGCTGAGGTCATAAAGCTTTGATTCCACTGTGAGGCTGAGAAAGAAATTTTGTAATGTTTACCTATGTCTTTGTCAATATTTTTTTTGACACCAATTTTTTTAACACCATTGGAACATTAACATTTAAATGGTCAATGTCGTCTCTGTTCTGTTACACAAAGAGAACACTGGCATTGATTCAGGCCCACAAAGTGACCATAGATCTGTGGCAATGTAAGAAGGGTTCTGAACCTGCAGAGAGGAGAGAGGGGGGTCCATCGTGTATATCAGTGCTTTTATTTACAAGTTTATTCAGAGAAAATTGTTTCAGGAACTCATATTATCATTTCTCATGATCTCATGATCTTTCCCTTTAAAGCCCACTGTGTACTACAGAAGACAGAAACATTAAAGTCATCTTTTCTCTGCAAATCTCCATAAAAACATCCTATATTGTTCCCAGGACTTCAAAACGGTATTTTTATGAGTCTTTGTTAGAAATAGCAAACTGATAAAAAAGTATATACAATGTGGAAAACAGTGTCTAAACAAAAAAAAATTATGATGGTGCTCATTCTGAAGTTGAAAATGTATCTCAAGTGTTACTGAAAATAATATAAAATGTTACTAACTCATAAAAGGGGAGTAAAAAAGTATTTCTTCTAGCAGTAGAAATGTTACTAATATATGTTACTAATATAAAATGTTACTAATACATGAAAGGGGATAAAATATTTATTTCAGCAATGGAAATGCTAAAATGTTAAAAATGTTGAAGGTATTGAAGGATTGTACTGTAATGCTGTTAATTTAAGAAGTTCCGCCTTTTCTGTGCTTTTACATTAGTTGTGGACTTGAGCCATCAATATGATCATTTATTGTACTTAACATCAACTTTTATAGCCATGATATGAGTATAAAGTTATAAGTACCCTGTGCCTGATCTTTCTCGTCTGGTTTTATTTCCATATACATAAAATCAAATAAAAGAAGATCCTCTCTGTATTATGTTTATGCAAATGATACACTTAGATGAACCGCACACAATCCCAGAGTGGGTCAGGCTGGAGGAGCCCACAGTGGGTCATCCAGTCCAACCTCCTTGCTCAGGCAGGGCCATCCCAGAGCACACGGCGCAGGATTGTGTCCAGGCAGTTCTTGAATGTCTCCAGTGACGGAGACTCCACAACCTCTCAGTCACCTCTTCTCGAGGCTGAGCAAGCCCAGCTCCCTCAGCTTTTCCTCATCAGAGAGATGCTCCAGTCCCTTAAGCATCCTTGTATCCCTCCTCTGAACCCTCTCAAAGATGAGATGTCTTGCGACAACCAACCCTCCTCCCTCTCACTCTCACAAAAATAGTCATGGATGAACAAAACAAGGCAGGAGACAAGTCTGTCATCTTATCTTGATGGCACTTCCCTTTTTCTTTCTCTTACGAACATCTGCCACTTATTCCCCTTTAACAAGCAGGCATGTATGTGATGCAAGCGAACCCTTACAGGAAATTCTGGTTCTCTTGTTTAGAGGACTTGAAGTGTTAGTAATGTCACAAGCATTCTGATTTTTTTTTCCAGTGCTCATTCTGTGTTTCATAGTGTTCTCATTAAGTTTCTTTGACTTGCTTGAAAACAAGCAACTCAGGTGACTTGTGGCACATAAACTTTTTTTCCAGAAAGGCTACACAAGTCAGGATGAATCATAAATGTCTTTGCCTTGAGAGAACGCACAGCTTTCACATGGGTGCCTATGAATCACTAGCAGTCCCTGCAGCATGTCAAAAGATGGTGTAAGTGAATGTGACAATCATGACATTTAAAATTTTTGAACTGTAAAGGATTGGGTGGAAGTATCTGCTGCAAAATGTCTTTAAATTATTTTTGGCATGATAGAGCTATAAAAAATGAGCTATAAACCAAAATTTTCCCCTCTAAGTTTCCAGCATTCATTTCTTATTCTCTAGCTGCTCTGTCTTGTTTATTTAAGAGGCATGTATTTGGGGTCACTTGTTCAAGACTAAATTGTGAAAAGTGACTTGCAATTTTTATGGGCCCTGACATGATGCATCCACGAGTGCTGAGGAAGCTAGCAGACACCATAGCCAGGGGACTCATGATCATCTTTGAAAGGTCATGGAGATCAGGAGAGGTGCCTGAGGCCTGGAAGAAAGAAAATATCACCCATTCTTTAAAACAGGCAAGAAGGAGAACCCAGGGAACTGGAGCCAGTGAGTCTCACCTCAATCCTTGGAAGGAGCAGATGCCTCCTCAGCAGTTTCACTGATGACACAAAGCTGGGAGGAGTGGCTGGAGAGATGGGCAGAGAAGAATTGTCTGAAGTTCAGCAAAGGCAAGTGCAGCATCCTGCACCTGGGGAGGAATAACCCCTTGTACAGGCTGGGGGCCAACCTGCTGGAGAGCAGAAGGACAAGGACCTGCGGGTCCTGGTGGACCACAAACTGTCCATGAGCCAGCAGTGCCCTTGTGGCCAAGAAGGCCAACAAAATCCTAGGATGCATTAGGAAGAGCATTGCCAGCAGGTCAAGGGAGGTGATCCTGCCCCTCTGCTCAGCCCTGGTGAGACACATGTGGAGTGCTGTGTCCAGCACAAGAGAGATGTGGAGATCCTGGAGCGGGTCCAGTGGAGGACGGCAAAGGTGATGAAGGAACAGCTGAGGGGGCTGGGCTTCCTTAGCCCGAAGAAGAGGAGGTGACTGAGAGGGGACCTCATCAGTGTCTGTCAGTGTCTGCAGAGAGGGGTCAGAGGATGGAGCAGGCTCTACTCAGAGGTGCCCAGCAATAGGACAGGAGACAATGTGCAGAAACTGATGCACAGGAAGTTCCACCTGAATATGTGAAGAATTTCTTTACTTTGTGGGTGATGGAGCACTGGAACAGTGAGTAAGGGAGCTCAGAGGAAATATAGTCTTCCTTTTGTCTCTTTCCCAGAGATGCTGTGCAGTCTCCCTCACTGGAGTTATTCTAGAACCTTCTGGAACCTACCAGCCTGTGCCTTGTGTTCTAGGATAACTCTGCTTGAGCAGGAAGGCTGGAACAGATGAACACTGTGGTCCCTTTCTGCCTGACCCATTCTGTGCTTCTGTGAATTCTGTCGCCTTCCATGGTGTTCAGTTTCATGCGTTGTTCCTTTAGATATACAAGATGTGTTAAACAGTTTCATCTCCTAAATTTTTTTTTTGGAAATGAACATTTTACCTCCCACGTATTAATATTTTACCTGTGTATTAAGGATAGTGACTTCACATCACGCAGAACCATCAGAGTGGAGGCTGTTCCTATGGGTAAGCACTTGCAGCAGCAGGAAAACAAAATCAGTGCTTTCCAACCTGGACTACGCAGGAAACTGAGATAAACAAACCATGTCGTGTATTTCCAGGGCGAGAGCTGTGTGGTGTGACGTTTTCCGGACCACGGCGTGCTTTTCGCGAGGGTCATTTCCAAAGGCTCTGCCCGCTCCGAGAGGAGCCGGGCCGGGGCCGGCGCCGCTGTCCCTCGGCGGGTGCTCGGCTGTCCCCTGGTGTTCAGTGACAGCACCGCACCCCCGGAGCTGCGCTGCCTTGCACCGCCCCAACCCCAGCCCTGCCCCTCCCTTTGCCATCTCACTCCGGAATTTCCTTACCGCGATGCACTGCTGCAGTCCAGTTCTCTCTTTTTTTTTTGTGCATAGACAACCAAGGAAAGCTGCTTGTTGCCAGCTGCAGCGCGGCTGCCTAATGCATTGCAGACACTGCCCTATGGACATGCGGTGGTAAGAGGCCCCCATGGAGACGTTTAGCATCAAACTCTTGGCAGAATCCGGCCTTTGAAACCTTCAGTGCTGATGCCAACAGTCGATCCTGTAGTGCAGCCGTTCCCCATTTGTTTGGCAGATGAGTTTTTGTTGCATTGGCTCACAGCAGGTAAAGTAAATCAGGAGGTGGGGGGACATAGGTCGCAGCACAGAGAGAGGCAGCATCAGAGTCTTGGATACCTCTGTTTTCCAGGCTCCTCTGCTTGTTAGATGCTGAGGAGGAGATGTTACAAATGGCAGAATTGTGGAGTCTAACAAGTGATAAGAGGGAAAGAAAAAGTTTCTGACAGAGATGCATTTTGCTGGTCTACACTGGGGTTGCACGGCTGGCAGATCACCATGTAACTGCAAATGTATCTCAGATGATTTGGGGGTTTTTTCAACATTCATACCCGATTTAAAAAAAAAAAAAGTTAGCTTGCAATGTAATTTGCAAGTTATTCAGTTTCCAGAGATTTCGAAGGCTGAGGTACTTCTCTCTTTAATACATGCTGAAGTTCACTCAAAGTGAACTCAAAGTGCTGAAAACCACTCAATCCCAATAAGTAGAAAAATTAAATCCCAAACATTGTTAGATTGCCGTAACATTGCAAAACACGGCAATAAAACTGCTTTTGGAACTACGATTCTCTCAGAGAAAAAGCTGGTACCTTATTAAAAGGTGTTCTTTTCTGAACAGGGATTTTGCATTTTGGAATATTTTCCTTGGGATGACTCAAGTGGGCTCAAAATTCAAGATTTCAGTTTACATCTCTGAAAATGTAATCCCAGATCTGAAATTTAAACCAGATTCTTCTTTTCCCTATTTATGATCGCCTGTACAGACTGAGCAGTTATTTACTCCTGCTGCAGGATCGTTACCTTCAGTTCAGGAGCTCATAGTTCACTCTCTGTAACTCTGTATCCATCACTGTATTTGCCTGTGAACAAGCGACTGGAGTTCAGCAGGAAGTGACTTTTGATGGGCAAAAGGAAGACTATATTTCCTCAGAGCCCCCTCCACCACTTCATCAGAGATTAAAAGCAATTAAAACATTTTGAAAGATCATTTAATAGGTGTTTTGAAATACATAGTAGTAGATGATTTGAGGGCATAACATTTTTAGAGGTTCTTCAGAATAAACATCAAGCAAGACAGATATGAATGCTAATTCTACTGTATTGTAAGAAAGACATATCCAGAGCAACCTATTTGCTATCAAAGAATCACACAAAAGCACAGAATAGTTGGGGTTGCCTCTGGAGATGACCCAGTCCAAGTCCCCTGCTTGGCACAGGGTTGCTCAAGCAGTACAATCAGTGTTGAGTCATTCTGAGCATCTCTGAAGTTGGAGACTCCACAGTCTCTCCAGGCAACCTGTTCCAGTGCTTGACCACACCCTTTGAAAGGATTTTTTTTCCTTCTTACATTTAAATGATGGAATTTCATTTTGTGCCTATTGCCTCTTGTCCATTCCCTGAACAACACTGAGAAGAGTCTGATTTAATCTTCTTTAATCCCCACCCACATTAGCTATTTGCATACACTGATGAAGTCCCCAAGCCTTCTCAGGTCCAGGCTGAACACCTCCAGCTCTGTCAGCCTCCCGTCACGTGGCAAATGCTCAAAGCCCTCCATCATATCAGAGCCTCTCTGGTAAATAATGCAGAACCGGGTAACCCGCCCAGGACTGGACACAGCAGAAAATGTGTCTCACCAAGCTCAGCAGAGGGGAAGGATCCCCTCCCCTGACCAGCTGGCAGTGCCCTGCCCAGTGGAGGGCAGGATGCTGCTGGCCTTTGCTGCACAGGCCCATTGCTGTCTTGTGTTCACCTTGTCCCCAGCTCCTTCTCTGCTTTCCGATCGACTGCACACCAGCCTGTGCAGGTGCAGAGAGCATAGGAATTTCCACCTCCCTTTGCCCAGCTGCCTTGGGCTCCTGTCAGCCCATTTCTCCAGCCCACTGAGGACCCTTTGAATGGTGGCACAACCCCCTGGTGTAGAATCCACCTCTCCCAGTGTGAATGTGCTGATCAGGCTTCTTCACAAATACAGAAACCAGTCATTTTCCACAAGATTCCAGTTTTATCCAGCGTGAGGTTGAGCTGAGTGAAAGTGGAAAGGTTCATTGAACAATGATTTTAGAAGTCAGTGTTGAATAGTTAGTTTGATCACTTTACAACTGACCATACTCATTCAGCTGATCTGAAGGAAAATCACAAGTGCTTGGAGAAACAGTATCTCATTGTCCCAAGGAATGGGTGAGTAAGGGAGAGAGCTGATATCTGAGTGAGATATCTTTATTTTGTCATTTCACACACTGAATAGTAACCAGTCCTTTCCAACCTGGTAGTCAATGTTTCCAAAAACTTGTTAACTAAATAAACTGCTTCTGTGTCCAGCTGACCTTTTGGCCCAATTTTCTTGGCCATCCTGTGAGTCTATAACTTACAGTTAAGATTTTGGGAAGGACTCTGATGCTATGCACAGACACAGGCAGAGAAACCTGCTTATGTGTATTATCAGCTACATTTTAGCACAGGAGCAAGTTAACTGGCTACGCATGTCAGTGACTGATACTGAGATTGTATCTAGAGGAGATTCTTTTAACTGCTCTCCTCATGATAACAAGGTATTTTCAGTGACCCCCTTTAAATGGAAAAACAAGAATTTTCATTTGAGAAATGACCCTCACTAAAAAAAGGAGATCCAAGCTCTCAATCTAATGTCCTTGAGCTGCACCACACCCATATCTATTCCTGCTCCAGCTCAGGGATATGAATTAGATCAGAGTTTCTGTGCAGGGACTCAATTGAATAATCAAGTTTTAGAGTAGACAGTCATGAATGGGAATGAAGGGGACTGGATTTTTTTTACTGCTAAAGTGAGTGCCAGAATAACTCACTGAGAAAGCGAAACAGTATTTCCACTGAAGAGGCATTTCAAAGGGAAATTTGGAAATGCAATTGGAGGTTGTTATTACATTAAGACCTTGGTTAGTTATTTAAGGGGCTGAGATATTTAAACGTCCCTAAGCAATCAAAGTCTTTGCCTGATGAAAATATCCGGTCTTTAAAGGTTCTCTCAGTTTGTCACTAGATGTCAGCCTGCACCTTCAGGTCCCTACCCTGCTATGACCATGTGCACCTCTCCACCAGCACCCTATCAGGAATTCGTAACAGGAGGAGAACAAGAATAAAAATCTTGTCAAGAACTCTGTAAGTATTGTTTTGTAGCCTTCAGCAATGTTTATTTTAGTCCACGAAAAGGTGATTGTTACAAATGAAGACACGAACATTTGCAGGAAACAGGAGTGGTTTTGAAGTGTGTTTTACTCTTTACTTATGAACCCCGGGATACTTGGTAGGATTTGTTGTTGTTGAGCTGGAAAAACCCTCTGCTGAGGCCACACACCCTATGCACACAGAGAAACTGCACCTTCTGCCAAGGCCCAGGCTGGTGCCCCTGCCTGTGCAACACAGAGCATGGATTTCTTGCTGTTATCTAGGACTCACGGCACAGGTGAAGCAAAATTTCTCTCTGCGCACATGTTGCTAGAGGTGTGCTCTTTGGCCGTGCTGGATACACACTGACCTGCACAGCCTGGGCTGCTGGTGTGGCCTGAACCAGCATTTGGCCAAGTGTGGATGGGTTGTGCCTCATTCAAACAGCAGATCCATGACCTACACCTGGTGGATCAGTGACTTGAAAGAGAGTTGCCTTCTAATTTCATAGTCCCTACACACTCAAGGTATTTTCATGTTTGGGTGATGGGCCAAATGTGACATTTTTATGTCTCTAGCGATCAGGCACCTGGGGTTTCCTCTGAGAATGGTACATTGCCAGCATTCTGGGCTAACTATGCATTGTTCTGAACACCACCTATTTTACTGTGTTGTTTTCCTGGCACAAAATTATGTCTGCATTGACATCCACAAAAGTACATGGGTTTTGCCATGCTGAGCACCACAGAGGCTGTCTTTCAGGTAGCTTGCTATCTACTGAAATTCACAGTTACACTTTAGACACTTGGACAGCTGTTTATTTAATGCACAAGAACAGTTAAACATCAGATAGGGAATAAATTTCCAACAAGTTAAGCAAGAAATTTTGTTGTTCAAAAGCAAACAGCAAGAAGAGCGTCTGGCTGTGAGATTCCTCCCATGTCCTTAATTTAGATACTTTCTCCTGGCCTATAGAAATGCAATTATATCTCTCTGAACTCTGGACTTAAGAGTTCATGGTGTCCTTTTCTCATACAACAGTGCAGCTTTCTTACCCTGGAACACAGATATTAGGGCTTTCTCACAGAAAAAAAAATGCAGTTTTTTGCAAATCCTTTAGCACATTAAGCTGCTTTACCTGCAGGTCTAGAAAAACCTCAGGCTCCTGAAGAGCATACTGGAACTTTAATTGAGCCAGGACCTGTGAGTGAGTTAATCACTGTTCTTGGGAAGGGGAGACCTAGAACCCAGATCTGGATCCAATTTCTATTCTGTAGTTGAAGTGAAAAAATCTCTTCACAGTTCCTCTTTGGAGATTGCACCCTAACCACTGCCAAGCAGTGTTTGAGGGCTTTCGCTGACCTTATGCTCCAGCAACAGCCAGCAATTCATGCAACAGGGAACTGTTTCAAGCCAGAGAACATGAGCACATTCACAAAGGGGCCCAGAGATTCAACCATTCCCCTGGGATGTGGGAAAGGGGGAGCTGAATCTGTCAAGCCGTGGGGGATAGCTGTGCCCACTAATTTAGCATTTCACAAGGGAAGGGGAAGGAGCATAATCTGCACATACATTGAAGCTGGGACAGAAGCAGCACATCCAGGCACAGATTCAAAGGGATGGGGGGAATGAGTTAAGTTCACAGCCGCTCCTGGCTTAGTGTGGCCTGGCACAGGGTCTTCTGTGTTGGGATGCAAAGTTACCTCCCTCACAGGATACACACTGTGGCCAGTCCCAACAGAGATATCCCCATAAAGCACAGAAATAAGTGCTACAGAATCAAGCAGATTTAGGCATGCTCAGGAACAGATTTCTAGGCACAAAAATTTTACTAGAAAAAACTTTAAGTACCTATAGACTTCACCTGTCAACCAAGCCAGGATTTAGGAGGTTAGAGAGGCAGTTGTACAGTACTTAGATGCTTAAGTTCTTCTGTGGATATGTCTGATTTCTTCGGAGTCTTTGCATCTGTGTAAATACGCCCAGCAGCCACCAGCTCACTTCTGCTTTTCTTCAGACAACTTGTAAATCAGTATCTTCCCCCCTAGCAAGTGCTCAAGGCTGGAGAAGTCTGTTCTGCCTTGAAAAAAAAGAGAACAACTTCTCCTTACAAATAGCAGAATAAGCTGCTTTCAGATCAAACATGAATTTTACAACAGGAGTTATCAATATACAGAGTAAACCTTACAGAGTCTGAAAAGAGTAATTGCCACTATGGCATTGCAGTTTTCTCTGGACAGAAATAGCAAGTTTGCTCCATGTCAATACTTAGAGGTGACAAACAACCCTCTGCATAAATGCCTTTTTAGCAGAGTCAGGCAGATGCTGGATTTAGACTGCATGGAAAGGGGTTGGAAATAGAAAAGAGTTTTGAAAATTATATTTAAATAATCATCTTATATGCAATATTAGGGATTAATGAACTTGCATTCTGAAAACAAAACCAGAACTGTTGCATTTTTCTATCTTTTAAAACAAATATTTTGATAATTAGATTTCAAATTCTTTTCCCCATAATTAAAAAAAAATATTTTAAGAAGTAGATATATAACTTTATCATAAAAACTTTCACAGCTTAAAAATACACTTTTTTCATCCCCCTAGAAGTTTGATTCAGATCAGCCTCAAATTATTTGCTAGTCATTTCTCTAGAACAGAGACTGGGACAGGCCAATCCCTTACATTCTCTAGGCTACATAAGCACTGTGGGCCCTAGGGCTGCTGAGACCAGAGGAACTGAACTTCACGGAAACTCTGGCAAGTGACAGTGAAAACACTCAGCAGAACTAAAGCCTTTGTGTTTGGTTTTAAGTGAACCAGAAGTATCCCAGAGCAAGTGATTTGAAGTGACTAGGATTGTTTCTTTTCCCCCTTGTTTTTTTGTTTGCTTGTTTTAATTTTATTTACAATTGTGCTGATTTCCTGTAGTGAAATATGAACAGTCTGAAGTGCAGCAAAAATTAAGCCTGCAACCTCAGTGCCCTGGGGGAGATGCTGTCTTGCTACACATGGTCTGGGGCTGTGAGGTTTCCTTTCCCCTCAGGGGCCTGGAGAGAGGCTGAGGAACAATGTTAGGGGGCTTACACCCTCCCTCCAAACCCAGGCAAAGCAACACCTCCTTGTGAAGCTGCAAATTCTGTCCTTGGGTTTCTCCTTGACTGTCTAGGTTGCTCTATACCCTGGCAGCGGCTGAGGGGGAGGGGGTAGCTGGAAAAGCAGATCCTGCACTGATGTGGAGGGGAGCACAGTCTTGTCCCCTCTCTTTCCTAAGCCCCTAGAAGAGAAGAAAGGGGCCAAGCCTGAACTTGTCCTGACAGTTCCCCTCAGGGCGGGTTTGAAATAGAAGAGAGGCTCCCTGTGCCTTCAGTGGAACCTGGGGAGCAGTGACCTGTCAGGCCTGCACTGTTTACAGGGTCCTGCAGCAGCGAGAAAGCAGCTCAGCTCCTCTCCCTGGCACAGACAAACACAAAGGGTGCAAGGGCTGCTGGCCTCTTGCTGCTTGCAGCTCCAGCTTGAAGGGACATGTTTGACACCTTCCAGCCCCAGCCCACCCCAACCAGCCCCTCTCCTTCCTGTGGTGCTTTGCACATCCTGCATCCTCCCTGGCTGGAGTCCCATCAGCCTCACCAGTTCTTGTTCCCCAGAAGAGGTACAAGCACTAAAAGGGATTTCATAGAGACACCCCACCACTACCTCCTCCTAGCCCTGCTCTCCAGCTCAGGGTGCATTTTCCAGACAACAATGTCCATCAAGGGTCTCCAAGGGCAGACAAAACCACAAAAGAGCATCTCTCACACAGAAGTCCTCCTTTACTCATCCCTCCTCCCCTTGTCCTGACCAGGCATTCAATATCCCCAGGCCACATCTGGCACTGTCCCACCCCCAGAGCCCCCTGCCATCTCAGCAGTGCTGCTCCATGGAGCTGGCAGGCAGCAGGTCGTAGCGGCTGTTGTACATCACCACCCCCGGAGGGTAATAGGCCACCTCTGCTTGGATGGCTGCAGCACGGGGAGCAGCAGGGACAGGGTGGACAGGCATCATGGCATGCAGGGCCTGCTCCTCCTTCTCAGGCTTGGTGGTGTCAGTGAAAGGGCGCATAGTGGTGAGGGAAGGTGAGGTGATCCTCCAGAGGAGGCTCTTCAGTGCCTTGCGGAACTCCCTGCGCATGAGGCAGTAGAGGATGGGATTGAGGCAGCTGTTGGAATGTGCCAGGCACACGCTGATGGGGAAGAGGTACACTTGGGAGAGAAAGTATTCATTACTGAAGTGCACCACGTTGAGTTTGATGAGTATCCCCCACGTTGTAAGTGCTTGGTTAGGCAGCCAGCACAAGAAGAAGGACAGCACCACGATGGACACTGACCTAGTCACTTTGGAGCGGCGCCTGATGCTGGGGCCACTGCAGGTGCTGCCCACGTGCTTGTCACTGATGAAGCGCACCAGGAGCAAGTAGCAGAGACTAATGATGACCAGCGGTACCACGAAGCCCAGCAGCACCTTCTGGATGTGGTACAGACCAAGCCAGAACTGGGCATTGTTGCCTTGGCCCTCTGGGAACTTGACAAGGCAGAGAACATCATCAAAGACAGTGGCAGTGGTGGAAAAAATGGCATGGGGCAGGGAAGCCAGGACAGCCGACAGCCAGATGAGTGCACAAAGCCACTTGGCAGAGCAGCAGCCACCCAGTGGGTCACCTCGACGCTGATTCTTCAAGGCTGAAGCCACAGAGCGGTATCGAGCCACACTCATGGCAGTGAGAAAGAATACACTGGCATACATATTCATTGCTGTCACATAGGAGACGATCTTACACATTGCCTTGCCGAAGAGCCAGTTGAAGTCCAGCGCGTTCTCCACTGCCCAGAATGGCAAGGTCAGCACAAACTGGAAGTCAGTCACTGCCAGGCTGGTCACAAAGAGGTTGATGGAGGATTTCCTCCAGCCTTGCTTGCTTTTCATCAGGTAGAGCACCAGCAGGTTGCCCACCAGTCCCAGGGCGCACACCACGGAATACACCAGCGAGATGACAATCCTCACCACATCAGAGCTGTCCCCCTGCATCCCGTCAGCTCGCTCCAGGTTGATATTCTTCAAGAGCTGCAGGAAGGACACGTTGCTCCCGTTGTCCATCTGAGCGCCTTCCAGAAAGCCCAGCGGCGTGTCCCAGGACTCCCGGTGCGCTCCTTCCTTTATGCCAGCGGCTGGCGAGCAGGCACCGCGCTCGCAGGGCTCGCCCATCCCATGCTAGGGTGGGAGACAGGTCCGCGGGAGCTTTTTCCCCAGACGCTGACCAGCGGCAGCGGCGGGCGGGCTGCCGGAGCGGCGGCAGGGTCCGGGGACCGCGCGTCGCCGGCTGCGCAGGTGCCACCGCTGGCGCCGCTCGGCTCCGCGCCGCGCTTTTATCCGCGCCGGCGGGGCGGGGCATGCGCGGTGGGCGCGGAGCTCTCCCCGGTGCTGAGCGCGGCCGCCGCGCCCCGCTGCCCCCGCGGCTGCTCCCCGCGCACCGCCCCCGTTCCGCCGCGTCCCGTCCCGTTCCTTCCCGCCGCGTTCCGTCCCATCTTGTCCCGGCCTGGCCCGGTCCGTCCCGCCGCGTCCCGTCCCGATCCATCCCGTCTCGATCCATCCCGTCTCGCCTCGTCCCGTCCCGTCCCGCACACCTGGCGGGGAACCGCGCGTGTGAACCAGCCGGGCGTTCCCGAGGGCTCAGTGCGGCAAGCGCCCAGCCAGAGACGATGCCCTCTCCCCCGGTGTCGTGCCCTCTCCCCCGGTGTCGTGACCCCTCTCCCGATATGATCCCCCCTCTCCCGATGTGATCCTCACTCCCCCGATGTAATCCCCTCTCCTGGATGTGATCCCCTCTCTCCGACGTGCACCCCGCGGATCAGCTCCCACAGAACCTGTCCCCTCCTGCGTGGGGACAAGTTTTGGGGATGTCGCACGCCCGCTGACCCGCAGGGTGAGCCCGAAACCACCTGCGCTTTCGCGCCTGAGAAACCCCGGTACCGAGCCGGACCGCGCTTCGCCGTGCCCTGAAAGACCGCACTCCCCACGAACCCCCACGAGCCACGAACGCCTCTCCTGCTTTTGGGACGTCGGGAGACGGTGTCTCTCCCTAATTTTAAAGCGAACTGCACGGACAAGGGAGCTGTAAAGCCCGGCTATCGGTGCAGCGCGTGGGCGAAGGCAAGAGCAGCAGCAGCCGCTTCCCCGGAGGCAGAGGGATCCCGCCCGCAGGGGGCCCCCCTGTCTTGCGCGGGGCCCAAAAATCGCTTCCCTACCAAGCTGGCAGCAGAAACAGAGAGCAATCGATGGGAATAGGAACCGAGGCTTTCCTTCTTGTATTCTGCTTTTAAATAAATCAAGGTAACTGCGCATTTTGAAAACCAAATAGATTCTGAATATACCTAAGTAAAGCACTGTGAATCAGCCATCTGGGGGAGATTTACAGAACATTTAACAAGTATATTATTTCTCCATTGATTTATCTCACTGAACTTCCTGCAAAGACAGTTGTGTCTGCCATTTGTTATCACCAGTCCACTCATCACTTTGATTTGTATCTGCAGGGACCCTGTAGAACCAGCCAGCACTCATTCACTGCCCCACCAGCATAATTGGGCAGAAAATTGGAAGGGTAAAAGCTGGAAAACTCGAGGGTTGAGATAAAGGCAGTTTATTAGGGAAAGCAAGAGCTGCACATGCAAGCAAAGCAAAACCAGGAGTTAATTCCCCATTTCCCATGGGCAGGCAGGAGTTCAGCCATCTCCAGGAGAGCAGGGCCCATCACGTGTAACAGTGACTTGATAAGACAAATGTCATCATGCCAAACATGCCCCCTTTCCTCTTCTTCCCTCCACTTTATAGACTGAACACGGTATCATACGGTCTGGAACATCCCTTTGGTCAGTTGGGGTCACCTCTCCCAGCTGTGCCTCCTCCCAATCCCCCAAGCACCCCCAGCTTCCCTGCCAGTGTGGCAGTGTGAGAAGCAGAAACAACCTTGGCTCTGTGTAAGCTCTGCTCAGCAGTAACTAAAACATCTCTGTGTTATCATCACTGCTCAGGACAAATCCAAAACATCTCCATACCAGCCACTTTGAAGAAAAATAACTTCACCCCAACCAAATCCAGCATATTTTCACACTTTTTCCAAATTATGGATTTTTTTCCTAGGCTTCCATACCTCTTAATCACCGACTATGGCTGCATTGGGGTGGCATTTTCAATATATGACATTAAGCTGCATCTCTTAGCCTGCTGAATAGCAACAGTTTTTCAAATTCTCTCAACCAGAGGAAATCATCCTTGTGGGGAAATGTAACAACCCCATTAGTCCCATCAGTGTTGCATGGTCAACTGTAAAACAGTACATGCAGAAGAGAAAGCCACTGATACCTAACATCAGCAGCAGAACCACCATATAAACGAGCAATGAGAAAATATTGAGTTTCAAACAGACCTGCAGAGGTTTTGTAAAGAGTGAAGAGGGTGAGGTGCACCCCAGCCCACAGCAGGAATGGCTGCCTTAGCACTAGAGTCAGCACTTACCCAAAACCAAGGTTAGTAAAATATTTGAAATAAGCAAGCTCTTGTTCAATTTTCCCTCTTCTCTTAGTCCTGCTAGTATTTGCCCACAAGGAAAAAATAAGCTGTACTTGAGCCATGCAGAGACTATGACAGGTTCACTTGGTAAATTATTAGTAAGATTGATAGGGCAGAAGTGGATTTTTCTAGATTGAATTCTGACCTATTCTCACCACATTGCTATCTTTACATCCAATTTTAAATACGTCACTGGAAAAATTGCATCAAACATGTCTTGCATAGAATAATTTCTTCTACCATTTTTTCTGCTTGGCACATCTTGATGATACATTGCTGAGACTGAACAGTAATAATGATTCAGAAAGGGTAAGAGGAGGGAAATCATGTCCAATGTTATGTTGCTTTTTCTGTTAGCCACCCAGAAAAAGCAATGGACTGTGAACTCAGGTACCTCCTGGGAACACTGGTAGTGGATTTTGAACTCAGGGCTGCAGGTGTGAAATGATACTCCAAGGTTTTTGCTCATGTTTTGACTCCCAGAAAAACTCCTTTTTAGTCTTGGGTGGTTTTTCTTTTGTCATTCTCCATCTCAGAGAAGTTTCAGAGGCAGGTAAGGGAACTTGTAACACCTAGATAAATAATAAAAGAAATAATGATTTATTAACACACAGTCAGAACAAACACTTCCATCAGCTTTCAAAAAGGATTGCAAAACACATCAGATACAGTAACAAGGGTTATTGTTCTGGAAGATACTGTCTTCTGTTTTTTCTCTATTCATTCCACCCATGAGGCCAAAGACTTGTTGCTAACATGCAACTTCCCGGAGTCTTCTTTTTATCCAAGTGTCAGTGCAATTGGTGTTACTTACTCAAACCTTCTGAAAACTGTAGCAAACTTGACAGGCAGAGGCTTCCATGACATAATTCTAGTGATAACGGTGAAAAAATGGCTGCTTTGTGTATTCTGTTAATCCCGAACAAATCAGGCAGAGGCTTTTTATGTGTATATATAGTACCATGCTAAAATAATCCATGGGGCTGAGATTGCTAGTTTGCCTGCAGGCAGCATCAATCAGTACAGTAAACTTAAAAAAGCACCAGTTCAGACCACCAACAGAAAGTCCCCATTGATTTTGACTATATTGTGTCAGTGTCCTGCAGGTGTTTCTCAAATAGCATTAAAAAAATGTTCCAGATAAATATGCCAAATAAACATTCGCTGAAAATGGTAATTTTCCTACAATTTACTCCAAAAAATTCCTATAATTTTTCACTCCCTTTACAGACCTCATACACAAACAAAAGATTTATTATAATGACAACAGTGACTGAACCAGATGTATGCTCCTTTGAAATGTTTTGGCAAGGGAGATGGTGTTCTGTTTTCAATATGAAAGGCATTTTTGTAGCTTAAAGCAGATTTTAAAAATATTGACTGTATCACTAAATACAGAAACAGGGGACTATTTCTCAGGATATTTTTGTAGTAGTAAGAGGGTTTTTTTTTTTTAAATTTGACACACTGAAGCAAAAAGTAGTAATAGTAAAGCTCTAGAACAAACTTTATTAAAAAGATTTACTAGTATGTGTATACTTTATATTATTTTTTAAATGTTGCATTCTTGCAATTGAATTCTGTTTTACAAATAATTATTTTTATGGCATCTTCTCTCAAACAAAATTCTGGAGAATCAGTAGAAGGAAACTAGAAAACAGGAAAGGGATATTTCATATTAGTTTAGTTTCTCAGTTCTAATTTCTGGAACTGCTATGGTCTCCCTTTGGTTTTTTATGAGCTCAGGGCTACAGTCTCATTCTTTTGACTAAATTCAGACAGTAACTGTTAACAGCACATTTTCAACTGGATTTTACAACTCTTACCTTTTCCATCCTGAGAGTGAACTTGGTGTGACTTGGTGTGTGTCCATCATAGGAAGATTTTCATGGCAATTCCTTTCTTAAGAGTGTAGTAGGAAATGTATACAGGCTTTCATTACAAAGTCTCAGGTAACACAATGGTCACACCATGATTCATGGACCAAGACATATCCTCCAGAAAGTATTATTTGGACATAGAGATAGGTTTTAATTTAAAAAAACCCAAGCAAACAACACCACTTCCCCCCCTACCCCCAAAACAAAAAACTGAAACAACCCAACTTTAATCATGGTCATCATCCTCTCATAATTTGCTTTCTAGACTGAATTCTAGAAATTCTGGTCTGGCAGACCACTGAGAACATATTTTTCTGGCACGAACTTTCATAAAAAGTTAATTCAAAGTGACCTGTTGCACCAGAAACATGCTTTTATTTGGTTAATATGGATAGTATGACCAATGAGCTTTTAAACTCACATAGTTCAAGCACAGAATTATAATTTTGTGAATTAATTTACCAATTATAAATAACAATCCATGTTTGAAGACTCACCAGGAATCTGAGTGTGAGCATACAAAAAAACTTCATGTCAAAGAATCACTGACTACTTTAGAGTTTGCTTCATTCTGTTACTTGAGTCTGCCCACAGACAAACCAGAAGTGGAATGTCAGCAAATATATATATATTTTTTTTGCAAGAGTAACTTATGAAGTCCCAAAAATCTGTAAAGACTATAATGAAATGTAAGTCGAGAGATCCAACGATGTCTCTGGCTCAATTACTAATAGTTAGCTGTGTTAAGAGGCTGCATCCCTGATGAGAAACAGGGAATGAGATTAAAGATTTAAAAAAGAAAAAATTAAAAAATGTACTCACAAACCTCTGTATAAATCTGCTGTAAATCAACAATTGCAATTACCCAGCAAACTCCACGGGGTCCTTGGGATTCAAAGTCATTCTCTTTCAGTTCATATCCCTGCCAATAGTCACAATTTCACAGAATCACAGCATAGTCTAAGCCCACCGCACTAGGTGTGATCCACCTTCTTGCCATTTCTAGTCCAAGCAAACTGTTAAGCTGCCTGGATTATTAACAGTCAGGTCTGAATAGTGTTTCACCTTGGATGTGACAGAAAGGGATGTGTTATCCTCCAGAAGTATCTTCTCTCGCTGCTGACTGGAGGAGCAGAGAAGTGTGTATTATATAATTTTATATCTTTAAATTTTGGGCAGGAGACTCTCATTCCTGGCAAAGCAAAATTTCCTGACTGTCTTCACATGGACTTCATTTTGAAGCAACTCCTCTATGTCAAATAATATAATTTGCGTTTTAGTTCCTTGCTGCTCAGAACCTCTGCTTTTCTGTCTCTCTGTAAACATTTCTACATACATATAAATTGCAATACATGCATTTTTTTTTGGCTGTCCTGGAAGTCTACTTACATTTAAAAGAGTCCGGATATTGTTTCTGGTTTGTTAGTCCAGGCTTGATTGTGTCTCTTGACTGTGACCTTTCAATAAATGTACAGGCTGTTCTGTGTGGAGCTGCACCCACTGAACTGCAATAACTTTGTTGCCAAAAGAACACAGCTGATGTGGTGCTGTATTCTTTTTCTCTTTATGATTGAGGTTGAGTTAGCAAAAAAACCAAAATGCACTGACTTTCAAAAAATACTCCAAAACCTCAGGTTATGCCTCTTTGGAACAGGAAACCACTGGCAAGATGCAGTGCCATAAATTCTGTTCACTTAAAATATCTGGCCTCGGTATGTACTCACAGCAGGAGAGTGCTTTCGACTTGTGCCATGGCTTCACATTTTGACTCTGTGTGCGTGTGTCCTGTTTTCAGCTGGGATAGAAGTAGTTTTCTACTTAGTAGCTGGTACAGTGCTGTGTTTTGGACACTGTGACTGTGTCAGCTACAGCCACACCATCCCTGAAGCAGGAACCCTACTGTCCCCCTGGGTATTTTCTGACACTACACCCAGTGAATCATTTCTTCTCTGTATGTGCATGCTGGCACAAAGCCCAGAGAGTTATAGATGTCTCAGACCACATTCCCACAGCTCTCTTTCTCCACTCTGTACAACTTTTGGATCTACAAATTTTTGTCATTAAAAAAAATTGAAAAAAAGAAAAAAAAAATCAAAGTAAAATGCATTCCCACAAACTCTCTTGAGTTCCTAAAGCTTTTAGCTCTCCTTCACTTCCAGGGCTTGAGAGAATTATAGGCAACAGGAATTAAGTTTTCCTGCTGAGGGAGAAGCCAAGATGGAATCCTGCATGAAATACTAGTTGCCTCTCATCAGATACCTCTACCAGTGAACACCTACCTAAAGAGATGACTGAAAATGGAAGCAAATAGTTAAATGTCTCTCACAGAAGGGCTATTTTTCTGATGGCCTTCAACAATTATGTTAAACCAGTACTCTGTAAACATATGCCCTTGAACTGTCATACCTTCTTTCCAATGCTCCTAGCCTGTTCTCCTCACTTTACAATCTTTTTCCTTTTCATTTCATTTAGTGTAGATTCTCTCTTATTCACTGACTGACTTATTTCAAAATATTAAAGTCAAATTCTGTGGCATTTTATATGCAAAAATTGTCAAGTGTCTTTTAGATGCTAAATATTATAAATGTTATATTAATTTCAGGTCATACTTAGCTTTAAATTAATTTCAGGGAAGTGCTGATAAAGAGCTTATCAGGCTACAATACCCAGTCTCACAAAACAGCCTAGTGCCCACTGTGTGACTAGACTAAGAATCCTAATGGGAAGAGCACCAGGAAACTTGTCACTGTAACAGATGAAATAATACTATTTCATATGCAGAATACCTAGACAGTTATATTGAAATAAATACCTAGCAATTAACAAATCTTCTCTTGGCAAGTGCTGTTGGATATCAAATATTCCATGTCTTTTGCACGGTCTGTGTCCTTCCATTATCTAAAAGAGAGCACATGATGACTCCTAAATCAATTATGACTCTTTTATAAATATGGTCTGCTTCCAGAGTTATCTGTCTGGGGGAAGCCACATTTCTAGCTGGTTTAGAATACATTGGAGCTTTAACTCTTTTTTTTGCATTTTTGTACTCTGGAGTCTGGAGTTCACAGTTCTCACAGCTGAACTGTGACAGCCATTCATCTTGGGAAAACTAAGCAGGGGAATGAGCACAATTAAGCACAGGTTGCCATGAAAGTATAGAATAAGTCCATGGCAGAGTCAACTTTAAGCAGGAGGCTATCAAAGCAGATGAAGAACCCAGCCCAGGTCTCAAGCATGAGATAGCACCAAAGTGGGCACCCATCTGTGGAGTCTTGGCTCAGCAGTAACCATAGCAGAGGCCACCTGAGGAGACTCTTGGCAGAGAGCACGTAGCATGCACTTAAGAATGGAGATGCCAAGGCTATTTAAGAACTTTCCATACAAAGGGAGGACATTCAGAAGTAACCCCAATGTGCCAGCACACTGCTAAAACACAGAATGGTATTGGCACTCTGAGGCGTCTTAGGCATCAAGGAATGCTTAGGTTGGACATCAGGAAGAATTTTTTCACAAGGAAGGATGATTAGATGCCCAGGGAGGTGATGGAGTCAGCATCCCTGGAGATGTTTAAGAAAACACTGGATGTGGCTCTTGGTACCATGGTTTAGCTGACATTTTGATGTTCAGTCACAGGCTGGACTCGGTGATCGCAGAGGTCTTTTCCAACCTAACTGACGCTGTGATTCTGTGAGGCAGCCTGGAAACTGGGCTCTGGCTGCTGACCCCGAGGGGCCATGGGCTACGGGTGCTTCAGGTGGGGCGAAACCCCCGCCATCCTTTCCCACCGCATCAGAAAGTGGTGGAAAACGCGTCAAACTCCCGCGTGCCTCGAACATTTCCCCGGCGGCTGGGGAATCTCTGCCAGGCCGTGTGCGGGGCTGCGAGGCGCCTTGCCTCGGCCCCTCAGAAGAGACCACGGGCGTGAGACCAGCGAGGAGACGCTGCCGTGCGCGGGCGGCCCTCCCCGAGGGCTGCCGGGGAGAACGCCCCGTTTTGGCCGCGGTGGAGGGCAGGAGGGGGGGGCAGGCAGCCCCTGTTGGCGGCCTCTCCTCTCCTCCCTCCCCGCCAGCCCGGCCCGGTTCGTCCCGCCGCGTTAACCCCGGCGGCTCCGAGGCGGGGGATCCCGGGAGCTGCTCCCTCCCCGCAGCCCTCCTCCCTCCGCCGTCAGAAACCAGACACCGGGACGGCCCCGCGCAGCCCTTGAGCGGAGCGGCGCCTGTGTCCGGCGGCGCCGGGAGCCGCCCGGCCATGCCGGGGCCCCGATAGGCGCCCCGCTCGCAGCTCCCCGCCCGCACCATGCCATGTGTCCCGCGGAGCCGGGCGGCACGCATGGTCTCCCTCTGGCTCCTCGTCCTCCACGCCCAAGCGCCCTGCCTGGGCAGGGCCCCGCCGGCCGGCAGCGCCCCGTTCCCCGACGGCGGGCAAGGTCAGTGGCGGCGGGCGGGACGGGAGCGCGGCGGGGCGCGGGTCCCGCCGAGGGTGCGCTTCCAGCCGGAGCGGCCGCGGCTCCGTGGCGCTGCTCGGGCGGGAGGGGCGGCGAGCCGGGCCGTGTCGGCCCCCGGTGCTGCTCGGGCCCCCTCCCAGCGCTGCCCTCGGCGGGGCATCGCGCTCTGGCTGCGCCTTCCTGCGGCTCCTGGGCGGTCATCGAGTTTGGCTGTGTAGATGAAGGTATTAATTGCTAAACCCTGCTTTTTGCTGATCTTTCTCGTTTAGAGGCAGCTCTCTAAATCCCAGAATCGTTTTGTGCTACTAAATTGAAGAAGTTTACTGTCCTGATTATTTACGTATTTCTAAACAAGTGATCGCTTCTGTACCAAAGCAGCAGGCGCTCCAGAAGGATTGGTGTTACCAGGGTTCAACACCCGCTGTGAGTTTCTCACATTCAGTGAGGATGGTAGATTGCAAGTCAGACTTCATGCGCGGGAGGGGTCTCTTTGAGGCTGCCCTCATAGTTGGGTTTTCTCCTTCTCTTGCTGTGGGGAGTGTAACACAGGAATTTTATTTTTTATTTTAGTTTTTGCCTGTTTAAGGAAAACAGGAGAAGTGGCTCCCAAGGGAGTAAAATTATGAGTAGTTGGAAGACTCTGCCTGGTGGTAGAAGACCCAAAAGTGTATGAGAAAATTTTGCTTCCTGATGCAATCAACAGCTGTGGTGCTGGCAGGAGAGCTTGAACACAGAAGAGAAAATCTTCTGTACCCCTCAGAGATCGTGAAAATGAAAAGTGTTTAAATAAGGTGCCCTGAAAAGTGAACTTCTCAATTATCCTGAAGCTGGTTCCTGTTGGATTCATTGAAGGTGGATGCTAGCAGCAATTACATCGCTGTGACTCCACGTGGGACAGAACAGGGATGGTTGTGTTAGCATGTAGTAGCAATTTAATTGTCAGGCATTTGGAAATGAATGTAGAATTAATTTAACTTTCTAGGCATTAAAACAGTATTTTCCAAGAGTTTGCAAATAGCATTAAGTAGTGGGGCAGTTAAAAATGTGGCTAATTTTTTGCAAAGGAAGGTTTCTTGCAGTGTGAAGTGTGGACTGAAGTTTGTATCTGGTACCACTGAAGTATTCTGCTTCCTCCACATCCGTAAGTGTGATAGATGGGACAGTTAGGGATGCCCTTGCTGAGTGATAAGGCCTTCTCTCTTCCATGGGGCTTTGGAGCTTGGTGTGTTTCCTGGGCATGATGCTTCCTCACAAGATGAGCCACACTACTTCCTATCCCAGGGAGTGGTTTGAAAAGAAGCCAGAGGGTCTGAGGGGCAGATGTACACAAACTACAAAGATGGAGATGAAACAATGGTAAATGATGATGTGTCACATTTTAAAG
This sequence comes from Coloeus monedula, assembly GCF_965178545.1. Lineage (NCBI taxonomy): Eukaryota > Metazoa > Chordata > Aves > Passeriformes > Corvidae > Coloeus > Coloeus monedula. Next base: position 74,122,581 of record NC_138822.1, read on the forward strand.
GAATTTTGTCAGAGAACATGTTAGGTATCGAAAGTAAATTGCGGTTTTCCTGTCATGTGTGACAGACCATGTATTTTTTTCTCTTTATCCTAGTTTATTCACTTTGTGTACAGCCCTTCTTAATAAGGCAATTCTCTGCCACGTGTGGCGAATTAGAATCCACAGAGGAGCAGAACAGACAGGAGTGGTTTTGAATATTATCAGATGTTTTCAATGATGCAGAATTAGGAAGGTCTGCAGGGAAGATTTCTCTGACAACTTAAACAATACTTGGGCTCCTCAAACAATTATGAAGGGCCTGAATGTTGCCTGTCCTGTGTGCCCAGAGGGCCTGAGCAGACACTGTGATTGCAGAGCAAAGTCCTGCCGCGAATGTCTGCTGCTCATTGCCCTGCTTCAGTCTTGTTCGCAGCATCAACACAAGCCAACGTGCCGGGCCTGTGGTTCTGGAAAGACAAAACATTCTCTGGAGCTACACAGCCACCTTTCCTGGCCTGTAAATCCTGAGCAGTGCCCACTCGACAGGCAGGACTTCCCTGGAGTGGAGAGTATGCTGGGTGTCCGAGGGGGGTGCTGTGACATGCCACCACCATGGCTTGTCAGTGGCACTGGCATTTATTCCTTCCGTTTATGTTTGCTACTGCAAAGTTTTATGGGAACTTGTGGTGTTTTAATAGGAATTCATGTTACTATAGGAAAATAGAGGCATTCAGTGTTGAAGGATGCAGCCCTTAATTTTGAGCAGTCTGGGTTGCATGTATTTAGTTCTTCTTTCCTAGAAGGGAAGAAAGGAATCATCAAAATTGTACCTCCTGTCTTTGTTTTACACTCTCCTCCAGGCAGAAACTATGCTATCTTAGACTTAGTGTGGAGCTCAGTAAATTTTTCTGTTACAGGTAGGATTGCCTTTGCTAACTTTTACCCAGCAGTCTAGACAAAAATGTACTTATCATGATTGCTTGCAGAAATATTGTTAGCCTCATTCTGTTAGAATTTTGTGTTGTAGCCTTATTCCCTCTGGTCTTTTGGAGGCTTTTTAATAATTAATTTCTTCAGTTATATTACAGTACATTATTATTGCAGCATAATTCCCCTTTCCAGTGACTAAACAAGTATTTAACGAGTGGGTGGAAGGAGTTTGACTTCTCTGCTTTGACAATCCAATGGTTCAGTATTATTTTCCATCTATGTTGATGATCTACTTTTCTTTAACTTCTACACACTAATTGCTGTAGTGATGAAGTAAAAAACTTCCTTGAATAGTTTTAAATCCAAAACCACAAGTCCTTGGTGTTGCATGGAGTTTAGCAGTTAAGCCACAACAAATTAAGTTCAAGACATCAGGCAGAGGAAAATTGCACAGTGACAGCAAGTGAGTAAGTTTTCCTTCAGGCATTTAATTTGATTATTTAATGAGTTGTGCTGAAAACCATAGAAATGGGGGCCTGGTCTTGCAGCATTCTCTGTTAGCCTGTCTTTGCTAGCACAGTATGGGATGTGGGACTTCCCAAAAGTCTTACAATTTAACATCTGCAGATAAGCTGTATTTTTCAGTGTTTCTTATCTCTTCTACCTGCCTTTTTTTTGCTTCACTCTGGAGTGTGAAGAAAGGGGAACCTTGGTTTAGCTTCGGCTGCTGGTTTACCAGGCATCTGGCACCTTTTGTGCTGTTTATAGGCTGTGCCAACTGCAGGCATGAAGATGTGCTCTGAGTTTCCAGTGTCTCAGTCCCCTTATGTGGACAAGGCCAGATGTCTCTCAGAACTTGTGGTTGGCATTAGTGTCCATGTTGTCAAGACCTGCCACTGTGAAGGCCCAAAACCCCACTGCTGTGGCTTGTCCTGCAAAGGCTCCAAGTCACTGTAGGCTGGTGGGAAGGCTTGTGTACAAAGAAATCTGTTGTGTGAGAGAATAAGCTTGCTTCTGAAGTAAAGATGCCACTGAGACAATGCCAGATTTCTGATGTAGTTGTATATGTGCTGGGAAGCAGGGGTTTTGTGTATTTTGTCTTGCTTTCTTTTCTGTTGGAAATGTTTCAGTGCACATGTCTCAGGGGTCCATGGCCTGAGGAAATGCAAGCTGCCATGTCTTAAACTGCAGCTAATGAGGACAAATGAGATGTGTTGCTTCCTGAAGGGGATGAATCCAGACAGCTGTCTGCTTAGGCAGGGTTTCTCCTCTGTGGCTTTGACAGTGGAGGCAGTGGAGGGAGAAGTGCCTCTAAAAGGATTGCCTAACCAGACCTAGTCTGGTACAGGACCCAGTCTAGTAGCTGGAACAGGCTAATTGCTTTGTTAAGCAGCTTAGTTAATGAATGAGGTGTACTCACTTCATGTGTAAGTGGCTGGGACTTTGGGAATGAGGAACAACTCTGGGTAAAGAAGAACTGGATTAATGTATGTCATCATAACTTCTTTTTAATTAAATGTGTTCAGATTGTCATTTCTTGGGTAGAATTCAAGTATGCCAGCAGATCTGGCCCTTAGGGTATGAGTTCATATGGATTGTGTTTTACATGGATTTGTGTTATTTGCATGAGGCTTTTGCATTTCACAGAAATTTTAAAAAATAAAATTGGGTACATGTGATGTTTCTTCTGTATCTTCTTATGTATGCTTCCCCTGTTGTAGCAGGGGACAGCAATGTCAATAATCTCTCTTCCCCTGCTAGATCCTGATGAGTGATAAGATTTCCAATCCTACCCTGCTCGGAACTCCTTATAAAAAAGAGCATGATTACTTCATTCTCTTCAAACCCTTCTTTGAAATTCTAAATCTGCAGCTGCGGCAGCTGCTAAAGCTGATGCAACTGAGGTGCTGTTAGTACAAATAATCAAGTCAGTTGGTGTTCTCTTCACATTTGTGTATTTGCAAGGCTCTGTGGTCAGATTTTTGGATGTGTGAAGATGATCTCCTTGATCAGAGTGCCATGTCCTGGAGACCTAGGACATGGAGGGTTTCCCGCCCTTGTGGGATTGGGAAGGGGGCTGTGTGTGACAGTCAGTCTTTTATATGAATGGTGATGAAATATTTGAAAAGAAGAATGTTTAGCTTCTAAACTGAATGTTACAATGGGAGAATAGGAAGCCCAAATGAGGAATGTATTCCATGGTCATCTGTGCACTGCCTTCCTTTGTGTCAGTAGGATGTTGTGGTGAATTGCACTCTTGAGTTTCCCTTTAACAGGCTAGCACTCACCTTAGTTTTGTTTCCTTTTTTTTTTTCCCTTTCTCTCAGAGCAATTTGTGAAGACAGTGCCAGAATACCACGTGGTTCATCCAGCAAGGGTAGATGCAAGTGGGCATTTTCTTTCTTTTAATCTACACCACCACATCTCAAGCCCAAGGAACAAGAGAGATCTCGGAAAAAGTGAAAATGTGGTATATTACAAAATTAATCATGAGGAGAAGGATCTGTTTTTTAACTTAACTGTCCACATGGGTTTTCTTTCCCATAACTACGTAGTAGAAAGGAGACGTGGCAACCACAGCAGTGCGAAGATTTCAACTCACTCGGGAGTCCCTTGCCACTTCCTTGGCACGGCGTGGCAGCCCGGCTCCGGCAGCGGGACAGCAGCGATCAGCACTTGCAGTGGCCTGGTAAGTGGTGTGACCTTCGCTGGGGTTCTGGGCTATTTCTGGTGTCACTAGAGCTGAGCTGGTGTGAATATGTCTGTGAAGGAACTGGATGAGCCAGTCTGATACCTTACTAACTCGGAAAGAAGGTTTAATTCTATGGATGTTGTTTGGATTTTTGGAAGAATCAGAAACTCAAAAGGTGATGCTGAGGCCCCTTAGCATTTACTTTTTAGATAGGTTTATTTTTTTTTGGTGGTCTGAACTAAAGGTTTCTATCAGTCATACAGCTTGAAGCCATCCAAATATCGAGTCATTGTTAATAGTTGGATTGCCTTTCAAATACATCTGGATGTGAGCTTCTGTTCTGTTTTCCTCTGAAAGGAATGTAATTCAAGTGCACTGAAACTGCTCTGTGAATCAAACCCACGGGTGGTAGGTTGGGAAAACGCAATCATTTCCTTATGAATTGCTTCAGATATAAATGATTGGTTAGATGCAACATTAGTCAGAGCTTTGAATTCAAGCCATTAATTAACCACTGCTAGGCATTTCTCATGTCAAAGAGCACTTCTAAGGCTGGAGCTTGAAGTCAAACATTTCTCAGTATCCTGTGGTTCACACTGAGACAAGGAGATGGAAACCCTTTTTTTCCCCATGCTTTGTTTTTTTTAATCATAGCTTAGGTTTCTGTTTGTGCTAGAGCATGAGGCTGAGCCTGCCTTGTCAGGAGGGGAAGAAGAAACAAGCTACCTGAGTGTGAAGGGGATGTAGGGAGGTGTGTAAAATGGCACATGTGATCTGTGAGAGGCAAAATCCAAAGGGTTTGTGGAGTGTACAGGAAGAGGTGATGATGAAATGCATGCAGCGTGCATGTGCTCTCATGCCTTGATCCTGGAGTGGTGAATGGCGGCGTTGGAAAGCGTGTGAAGCAGGGACTGATGCTTTTTGGCCAACACATCTCAAGTCTGCAGCAGGCTGGTGACTGATGTTTGATTTTTGAGCCTGAACACCAAGATGAATATGTGTAAAGTGTAACCTTCCCCTGCCAACCTGTCAGTATCAAGCACGTTCCTTGCTGTTGAACTGTATGAAGCTTTCAGAAACTATGGAAAGTCGGTCTTCTGGCAGTGTGTGAGAAATGACATGAAGACAGCCCTGGTCTACTTGAATTGGGAAACTTCGGAGTCTTACACAAGTGCTGATAACACTTTTGGCATGTTTCCTGGAGAAACAAACCATTGCTTGAGGCCAGAAGTTTCAGTCCCACAGGCATGAAGATCAGGGATTTTCTAAGTAGCACTTCCAGTGGGGACCAACTTACCAAAATTTCCCTGAAACATGTTTTGATCATACAGGGTCAGTGAGTAAAAGGAGATATGATTATCTCTAATCATAACTATGAGTAGTTCCTTTGGTTGTTTTCTCTTGTGCATTACCATAATGTCTTTGCTATTTTTCATTAGGATGAGAGCTTGAAAAATGAGGTGCTAGATCTTCATTATGTCTTCGGAAGTATTTAGTCTGCAACAAGAACTAAAAAAAACAAAACTCAATTTGCATTTTAGATTCATCTTGGTAGTATCCTTTAAAGTTATCCTTTCATTTGTATTACAAACTTTTTGACTTTCATTTTCACTTGAAGGTTTTGATAAAACACTTGTATCAGAAAAATGCTGTTGTGATTTTGTGTTCCTATCCTGCCACAAAATGAAACTTTGAAAATCTATTATCATAAATTGATTCAGGTTGAATAAATGAGCTTTGCCTCTGGGTAAAAACATGATAGTTTTGATGTGATGATTTTTGAAGTCCAGAAGTTGCTACTCTGAAGAGGTTGCAGTAAGAGTTGGGTCTGTATCTTGATTCCTCTGAATGACACAAGCTGGGGAAAGGTGATTTCTCTTGCTTTTACCCTGAAAATTTTCCAGAAGATCCAGTGTTATTTGAAAACATCTATTGATTAATAAGTTTGCCAGCTATGAGAAATGCAATCTGGTTTTCATAATAAAAACCTAACATTTCTGAAACTTTTCTTGTTTGTGGTGGTCTCCACATTTTTGAGCTCTAGTGTTGATTTATTTCCATCCTGGTGAACGGCAATTTTTTGCTCCTCAGCATCAAGTCTGTTTCTGTCTTTTTTTTTTCTTTCTGAGGTGTGTTTTCTGTTTGTATTGGGTTGACCCTGAGTTGATGGACAGTCTTTAAGACCAATTACGCTTCTCACAATTTACATATTTAAACTGCACAGAAAGGCGGGACTTCCCCTTTTTGTCAGCGCTCGCTTGCTGGGAGGTGGGGGGGGCTCCGGAGCCTCCCGGCCCCGCCGGGCCGGGCCGGGGCCACTGCCCCTTTCCCCCTTTCCCAACGCTGTGGCACGGACCCTGGGTGGCTGGGGGGGACTGTCCCAGAGCCACAGGCAGCTAAAACCAGCCATGGACTGCTCACAGCTAAACCCAGCCATGGACTGCTCACAGCTAAACCCATCCAGCGCGGCTTCTGGGGACCGGCGGGTCCCTCTCCTCTCCATGCGGAGCCGGCGGAGTCAACGGGAGCCGGCAGAGCCTCCTGTCTGCAGCCAGCACACTTCGTGCTGAACTGAAGAAGACACCACGCAGCCAGCAGCACAAAGGGAGCGAGGCTTTCCTCACCGTAAAGCCTGAACAAGAACACCCTTCAGCATGGCGACGTCAGAGTCAGAGAGAAAGAGAAGTGAGTCCCGTGGGACGGAGCTGGAAAAGGCGATGGGAGAAAAGAGGGCGGTGCCGCGATTCTGGCGCGCAGCTTAAAAGAAACCTTCTTGCATGCCGTGGTAAGAAACTGTAATACCACAAACTGTTTGTCTCTTTAATCCATTTGAAGAACATGGGGGGATGGAGTATCTTCGTGTGCCTGTGAAGATTGTGAAGAATGCCTATGCCAGGCTATATAAAAGTAGTAAGAGGCTGTTAGAGACTTGTGGCGAAGAAGAGCCTTTGTGTGCAGGCCAAAAGAACTTATCCTTAAAAAGATGAATAACCCCATGTGATGGCCCATGTTTTGCAGTGTGAAGGAACTGTGAGATTTTTCATGGGAGAGATGTTCTACACACAGCAGATTGTTTGTTTCCGGGCGGATCTGCTGTTGGTGGCAGTTTGGGAACCACGTGCAACTGAAGGAAAAACCCTTTTTTCCCTTAAGCATAAGAGAGAGACTTTTCAAGAACTGGAACACTGACTAACATCCCATGTTCTGTTATCCCTTGTGTGAGCTAGGTAAAAGGAGAGAAGTGCTGGCTGGAGGGGGGGGGGGATTTGCTCTAATTTTGTTTTGTTATTGTCTCTTTACTTTTAATTCTATTAGTAATAAAACTCTTTCATTGTACTGCAACTGTTTAAGGTTTGTGCCTGCTTTGCTTTTCTCCTAATTCTTATCTCACAGAAGGAAAATAAGTAAGTAATGAATATTTTTAACCAAAACCACTACATTTAATTGGTGTTTCTGCCCGGTTACGAACTCAACCCGCTACACTGTTGAAAAGATTTTTTTTCTATTTGTTCCTGTGAAGGAGGGAAGGAGGATGAAGGAGAACTGAGAATAAGTAAACACCATGGAATTAGAGAAACTTACTTTAGATATTAAACCTATGGCATGAGAAGACATTGATAGCTTGTTTACTATAGTAAAACTGTGCTGATATTCTCAAGCCTCATAACCTAAGAGCTGGTGAAAACCAATGTCTTAGCGTTCAAATACTGGGAACAGGAATGTTAGTGATGCTCCTTCCCTGATGCTGTTTTGTCTTGACACTTCAGGTACATCATAAAATGGAAGCCTACTGTGCTTTCATTGCTGAAGCATTTTTTTAATAAGCTCAGTGAAGCACCAATTTACCATGGTAATGAATGACAGGAAACTCTGTGATCCCTAAATTTCTAATTTTTGACTTTCTTAGTCATGAGCTGCTGAAAAATATATAATGCTGGAAAATACTGATTTGATTAAATAAATATGTTTTGTGGAATATCCCTTCGGTTGTAATTTTTAGCGTGGAATGGTTGCATTATTATTTTGTAATTTTGTCCAAGTGAATTGCTTAAGAATATGTCATCTTTTTCACCCCTGTTTTACAAGTGGTGGCCTGAATTGGAGCAAAATAAAATACTAAAAATGCCTGTGGGAGGGGAATCCTAGTTTTAGTCCTCTTGCTGGAATGACTTTTTCTCATGTCAACTCTGTTTGGTTTGTATTTGACAGTTTCTTAATTTCCAGGACAATAGTGGTGTGTAAGAACCAAAGAAAGATGTGTGGTGTAGGTTTGTGTTTATCATAAAAATCACTCACATGCTCCCATAGAAAATATAGAAACGGATTTTCATCTCCCTTGCATTTTCACTTTGAAATGTACTCCTACTTTCCTTGGCATTATACAGGCATTGCTGATGGTTTTTTTATGTTCCCAAAATGGCCTGCAAGGAAAATAACAGAGTGATAGCTGTGAGGTATAAGAATGGGTAGCATGGTCATTGTGTGACATTGTTCTTTTTAAAAAAAAGGTAACTGTGTCTCTATTTTCAGAAGTATACATGGAAAAAAATGATTCTTAAAGGGATTTGGTCAGAGTTAGACAAGAGAATACAGAGGATAGATTTATATCAGAGATCTGGAGGAAAAAAGTTGTAATTTCCAAATCCATTTTTTTCTTACACCTTGTGAAATCTTAGTTTCCCTTTCATGATAAATAGATCATGCCCTTCTTAACAGGTTGAAGAATATGATGCTGTAAGCTCTGTCTCTTCCTCTCTGGGTCAGTTGTTTAGTAAAGTCTTTTGCACTTCTGAGCCTTTTTGAATAATGCATGTGTTGACATGGGAAGAGTGGGACAGACCTTGCTGTTTGTTTTGGGTCACACTTGGAGGAGGGAGCCCCGGAGAGGAAGTCACTACTAGAACATAGGAAACATCAGACTGTGGCACTTGGAAGGGGGGGCAGACATTAAATCACTTAGATACAGGAAAACTTCCAAGATGAAGTAGGGGGAGAAAATGATTCATTTTTGTATCTTTGAGTGAAAATGATGTTTGGATTGGCTGTCTTGGCAGACTGTTTAGGGCACTGTTCTAATCATGCTTTTGAGTTTTCCCGGTGCCTTTCCACAGAAAGCTACAATGAACTTTTCCAGTACTAATGCCTTAATTGTCAGTTTTGTGCTAGTCCTGAGAATCCCTTGTGTTGGAGCAGTGGTGTCAGGTTGTCCCCTTGGTAGGGCTGGGAGGGAGCAGTGAAGTTGAATGAATATGGTAGGTTTATATGCACTGAATCCTACAGAGCTGGGAATTGAGTTTTCCTCCAGTAGTCTACCCTCTTCATTAGGAACAAGGCCCTCTTTTATCCATCAATAACACAGATGTTGTTTATAGTATTTTTAGATGACAGAGCATTGTTAAGGCTTTGTTTCCTTGACACTTGTTTACAGTGCAGAGCTGTCAATCAACATTTGCTTGGGGGGGGAGGGGATACATTTATCTTGAAAGGCAATGCAAGCATTAGCAGGGAAAAGGCAGAGGACTGAAAGGACATTAGTACGGAAATTGAGCATGATCTGTGCATATAAGCTCGTAGCTCCTGGTAAGCTCCTGGACATACAGGGCCTGTGGGCAGATCCTGCTTTGGCTGTCTCCAGCTGGTCAGAAGGTTGCCTCTGTCCTAATGGGCATCACTGTTTTTAGTAAGTGCTGGGTGCCTTTGAAAAGATTTTTGAAAGGTTTCCCCCACCTCCATTCTTCCCTCTGTGCTGAGTCACAGGCAGGGCAGCTCTCTGTGGACCTGTAATTGGTGGCTGTATGTTTGTGTAGCAGGTGGTAGAAGATACTCCAAGTGGGACCTCTGGGCACATCTGTGTCTATCCTGACATGTGTGACAAGCTTGTCACCAAAGTGGAATGGTGACTGAATTCTGCTTGAATGTAACTGTTTATTGCTGGATATCACCATTGTATGAAGCCCCAGAGTGAGCTCTGGTAGTCACACAGTTCCACCCATGTCCTTAATCTGGTCTCCTCAGTGTAGCATAAAATCTACCGGCAGCATTTTATCTTTTGCAGATTTGCATCAGTTTGGGGGAGTTCAGCATGACCTCTGTTCTCCTGCTACATGCCAATAGGCTTTTCTGGTTAGTGTGAGATGCTTTTTTCATATTGACCCACATGGTACTGTCTTATGATCTGTCCCAAGTTGTACAGTTCTGTGCAGGTATCATAACAGTATGCCAGTGATATTGGGCCCTATGACAGTGGTCTAATACTGCTGTTTAGATTTTCCTCTCCTGTGGATACAGGAAACATACTTCAACATGTTGGACTTGGTGTTTTCCTTAGATGAGGTTTAAGAATAAATGAATTTTTAAAACAGTTTTATAATATTTGTTCTAAAATAATGAAATAATAAAATTTCTTGCTAAGCTTATAATACATGTATTTATCTGCTTCTGAATCTCCCAGCATGTGAGCCTGTTTGATTACTGACCATTTGCTTGTTAATCTGTTGTTAAAGGTGGTTACCAGAGTTTAGCAAAACTGAAGCACTACGCAAATCACTCCAAAAGCCCAGAAGAATAACTGTATCTTTTTATTCCCTTGTGGTATACCTGCAGCTAGCAGAATTGTTTCTCTTCAAATGGAAGTGTCTTTTGATTATTAAAAGTGGCAAAATACATGGCAGTGAGAAAGACAGTTAAGGACAGAGTATATGTAACATTTTTCTCACTTGAATTTTTGACCACCGGAAACTGGATTCAGCACTGATCCCTGACCTGTGACTGGACACCCCCAGAACACATGTGGGGACACGTGCTGTTCAGGTGGCTGTTATTTTAAGAGTTGAATTGGAATGTATTCCTGTAGTGCTTCCTCAAATAAATACATGAATTCCATTCTGTGAACAAGGCTTCTGGGAGACAAAAACAAAAGTTCTTCAGGGGTCTCCTGCTTTTTGCTCATCTCTCCTTTCTTCCTCTAGGACAGTCTCTTGCTTCTTTCTTTGTCTTTCCCCTGAGGGACGGTACTGGCTGGGTCCTGCTTCTATTCGGCAGTATGTCGGATGGCTCTACCTGCCAGCTGTGTCTTTTGCTTAGGTGTCAGTGACATCTCCACCACGGCCTCTTTTGGTTTATCTGGCTAGGGATAATCTGATGGAACCAAAAGTGTAGGAGTACGGTGTTCGGAGAGTGGCAGGAATGAAGTCAAGCTGCCAGCCTTTTTCTCGGGGTGGGAATTGCTCCTTGGCTGGCTACAATGGAGCTTCCACATTCTGATTGTTACAATTTGGGTTGTTCTGGCAATCCTAAAGAAGGAAAGACCTGCCAAGTAACTTGGTTGTGTGGCTGCTGTACATCTCTTCTCACATGCAGTAGTATGGAAAATACTGCAAGCAGAAAAACATACACTAAAAGTAAATGCAGTTTTTTCTCTGCATCTGTTCTTTGTAATGCTTGGTTTGCCTTGTTTCTCCACAACAGTAGTAAGTATCTGGATATTCTCCTTGACTGACTAGTGCTGTGGTTGCACTGTGGTTGTGTTGCACAGTTTTGTTTGTCTATTTTGAAGATGATCCAAAGACAAGGTGGTCTGTGGGGCTTTTTTACCCCCATCCCCCAACAGATTCATCCTTCAAACTTTCATTAGTATATGCTGCAGTACTTTAACATCCATCCCTTTTCTTTGTGTTTGAACTTCAACTATCCATCTGCCAGCTCCCTTCCCCCGGTCTTTTGTCTGCAAAAATACTCTAATTGACAGGTCAAATGAATCTCATCAGTGATCTCAATACATGAGAATCTGGCTGTGTCTGTGGCTCCTGCTTTTGGCCTTGCCACCTTTAACCAATGTGAAGTTGTTAAACCAGAAGCTGGGTCTGACTGGAGCTTTTAAAACAACGTGGTTACATTTTACTGGAAGGATCATTGATGGAGTAGGTTAAAAAAAGTATTGGTCTTTATGAGCTGGTTTGGATGGAGTACCCATATTTAGAATGCTCCTTTAAGGGAATGATTTTTTGAGAATATGAAAGAGTGACTCTTTTTATGTAGTTTTAAGGAATCTTAATCTCTTGTTTAAATATGTATCTACATACATATTTGCTAAATATTTAGGAATAGTGTTGGCGTACAGAACTGTCAGTCATATTTCCAGTTTCCATGAGTCTTCGTAATCAATCTGCTATGTCAAGATTTCATTACTTTGGTGTTTTTTTATAAAAAAGTTTATGTTTACTGAGGGAAATCCGTGAGATTGTTACTTCAGGTTCAGGATGCAGAAGTAAAAAATATGCATAACATCTATTTTGCTTTGATTTTTAATAATGTAAAGTTTGTAAAATGGTCTGTTTTTTATTTCTTCTCATATCTTCTAGTATCTTTGAAAGTTTTTGGCTCTTTCTCTGAAAGAGAAGTGGAGGTATCAAAGCCATTAAATTCTTGAGAATTTTGCAGGTAAAGGTGGGAACTTTTGATCAGTGAGATGATGGATGTACATGTTCAGCTTGGCAAGTGGCTCAGCACAGCTGTAAGTTGTTCGTGAGCGAGGTAACATGTCCCTGCTGATGGTGAGGAGTGCTGGGAGTTCAGGAGGGATTGGAGGAAATTGCTTTAACTGGGAAAATGGAATACATGTAATAAGCAAATCTGTAGGGGAGCAAAGCTGTTCATAGAATTTTATTTTTCTTTACTCTATTTTCGTGATGCTGAAAGGAATGGTCTGGCTTGGAGGTAAATAGAATTGTTTGCACTGGTTGCCATATTAGTAACATGCTGTACCTGCTGCCCATCACAGCACATGCTTTGTATGTAATCATTAATAATGAGCAGAGGAGAGGGGAAGCACTGAAACTTTTCTACATACCTGGCCAGTGATGCATGTAATGTGACATCAATAGGGACAAATCTTGCCAATTGCGTGTCTTACTTTCTAGTTCTTCAAAGAAGAGAAAATTACCAAGAAAAGCCTGTTTTGCTTTGGTTCTGAGCAGACAGATGCTAGCTGGATGCTTGGTGGTGAACAGCAGTGGGTGATACAAACAACAGACCCAAATACCTCTGTCTGCTGCTTGCACTTAGAGGATAGATGGGTAGTGGTACTTTTACAGCAGCTGCGTGAGCCTGCCTTCTGATACCAGCTGAAAACCAGCAGCCTGAAGATCAGGCCTTGCCTCTTCAGTTCTCTTTCTGTCTGAGAGGAGCAGCTGCAGTTTCTGCACAGTGTCAGCATCAGAACTTGGTTATATTTACACATGCATCAGACAAAACACACACACAAATCCACATACATACCTGTAGCTCTGTCACTGCAGAACGGTTGCACTGCAGCTAAAGCTCTTGGGCTCAGATCTATTTGGTGTGCTAAGAAGGCTTCTGCCCTGTTGTATGGTGTGGTTATTACCAAGCTGTGGCCAAAAAAATTGTGCTTGGTAGTTTTTTTTCAAGAATCTTGTGCTTAACAATGGACTTACCCAACTCAATTGCAAATTGCAACAGAATGTATGTATTTAGTGATTTAGTCTGGGATATTTAGGTGTTTTATATACACACTGTCTCTGGAAAAGGACAAGCATTAAAAGCAGGTAAGTAGTCATGAAAAGCTGGTGGTCTTGGTTAAACAGTGGCTGTGTTTAAACACATTCATTGTGTGTTCCAGTTCTCATGGCAAACAGCAAAACCCTAATAAAGTGCTTGTTGATACATGGAAAGCCCAAGAGTAAATCTAAATTTGTTCTGCAAGTTACTGTAAATTCCAACCACAACCTTACTCACACACCAACACAGCTTTTTGTTTGAAGGTTTCTTTTGTCAAATTTCACTCTTCCCTCCCACCCCATTTTTAAATGTATATATTTGAAACAAAGACAATTCTAAATGATCAGTCCAGACTTGAATATCTGCTAATTTGTACGCAGTGTTAACTCTATGTATTTCCTTATCTAGAACAGTCATGGACCAAATCTGGTCAAAATCATAAAAATGGAGGCTGTGGATAGGGTGAGTGGCTGTTTTATCCAGCATCCTCTGCCCAGCAATGACTAAGTAAATATCCAGATATGAGTAAGAACATGGCAGTTGGACATCTCCTGTTTGGTCATCCTTGCTTCTGTTTTCAACGCAGGTCAAATTTTTGGAGGAAAACCTATGGATGAATTAGTATGTCACATATATTCTGGGCATCCCTTGACTCAGTATTAGAAATATGTAACTTTACATATGAATTACAACAGTTAAAAATTGATCTAGATGTATCTTCATTTGTTTTTTGCTAGCTTTCTATCAGTTTCATTTGATGCTTCTTGAAGTTGTTGTCTTGGAGGACACAGTGAACAATCAAACACTGAGCATAGTGTTTGAGATGGTTTACTCAGTGACACAGTATATTCCTAATTATTTTTGTGTTTCTTGGTAGCTCCAAACACTTGACAGCTTTGTTGGACAGCTGTTGAGATTAGTTTGTTATATTGTTCCAATTTTTTTCCCCATGGAAACAGCAGCTCTGTTTCTTTCTGCACAGTAGCAGGTAGATCAGAATCCATATGCTGCCTTTGCCCCCTCACTGTGCAATGCTGTATCAAGTTTCATTAATCTATTAATTACATTTTTTTTCTTTCTTGTCCAGCTGTTCAGTCTCAGGAGCTTTCTGACGATTATGGGTTGTCCTTTGTCCTTACTCTATTGAATAGCTTCTTAGAGTTTTCTGTCATCCTTTATAACAGATTGTAAACTAATTTTTAATCCAGATATAAAGACAAGGAAATTGGTTGAAGGAGAAAAGCTGAAGCAGAGAAGCTTCATTATTAATAAAAAAACCACAATAAACATTGAGTTGCTTTTGCAAATTAATTAATATAAAATTGCTGAATTTCTAACTGTGAGGTCTAAACTATCATTTCAATTGAATCTGTAAGATGGGTAAATTTGTAGACAATGAGGTGTCTTGAATGGCAGGGAAGTAAATGGAGAAAATGAGCAAGTGGTGGAGAAGAACTCCAGCAAAGAGATGAGAAAGTAATCTTTAACTCAAGACATCCCAAACTGGAAGGTTTCCAGAACATCTGGAGGTCAGGGGTTGTGTCCTTTTATCTTTGCTCCCTTCTTGCAGCCTTTCCATAAAAACCTGCTCCTGTCTGCTTATGAAAACTACTGAGTTGAAAGTATCTTTATTTTAATCCAGTCTGGCCATTGCTGTGTTCTTACGGCACAGGGTATATAACAGGTTTTCACCAACCCGGAGTATTTTTGCTGTATCTGTTTTTTAATATAGGTGCCTTCTCTTGAAAGTTGTGCATGGAGTGGAAAGCAAAAATTGGTTGTTGTTGCTGCCATGAGGTGTGAGTAATTCTTTTAAAACCAGTTTCTTTCTGGCTTTATTTTCTATATGGAGTCTGGAAGTTCTTTGTTCATCTTTGTGCTCGAAGAGCCTCAGTAGATCTTAATGTTCATTAAACTGTTTTTGCTGTGTCTGTAGACAACACCAAAGTGTTTGACCTTCATTGCCTGCATATTTTACAACAGCTGTTGTCTTTTTCTAAATAACTTATAATCAAAAGGAGAAACTGTATTTTTTCTCTGAATAGGTTTTTACATCATGTCAGTTCGGAGTGGCTGAGTACTTGCTGAGATTTTTTGCTGTATCTTTATATAATGTAGTTAAATCACAGCTGGTGGCAGATGCTTGTCAAAAAACAACAGGTGTGTTATAATCCTTTTTTCGTTGAAATGCACAGCACAAGCTACTGCTGCTTCTTGGAGGTAGAACCCCAGTCACAGCTGTCAGAAAAAAAGGGATAAATTAGACAAGTATAGGTTTCTTCTTACATGGAGAACTGCATGTTTCTTAATTTATTGCTAGCTAAGCTACAGAGACAACATGCCACTTGTTTATCCAATTAAGTGTTCTCTTTCAAATCAGGAAACAGATTTCACTTGGCTTTGGAAAAGAGATCAAAAGTCTGAGAGTAGTAGCAGTTCAGGAGAGAAATGCCAAGGAAGAGTTAGAAAGCTAAGTGACCATTACTGCACCTGTGCAAGCAATCCAAACCTAAGGAGGGAATGAAACTGGAGAGCGTAAATTAGCTGCGACTAACCACAAAGCCCCTGCCTGCAGTAGTAATCACTGTCTGACAGAAAAAGTGGTAAATGTATATTCAAAGAATATAAAATTAAATATTAATATTTTATTAAGATCAAATAGAAGTAATAAACATTAAATTCATTAAATGTCATGCCAGATCATCAGCTACAGTTATTTACCCAAGTGAGGTTTTAGGCTATTGAATTTATTTTGCAGCAGTGCTCTGAATTGCTTTGGTCATTAGAAGGGAGTATTATCTCCAACCCAGTTGTGTTATCTTTCTGGCCATTTTCTCGTAATTAGGATACGTCATCGTCTGGCAAGGCAGCAGAGCAGCTTTTGGCATAATCTTTTCATGTTATGGCTCTGAATGTTGCTTTATATGGTACTATTTCTAGTTAAGTTGATTATCATAAGCTTTCTCAAGAAATGTGTTCTGTAAAGGACTGAATGACAATTAGATATTTTAAAATACAAGCAAGCCAAGTTTGTTTATGTCAAGCTTCTTTATGGAGACTGGAGCTAGCTGAACTGAGCTGCATTTTTTCATCCTTTGACAAATGTTCTGTGTTTCCCCATTACTAAGAACTTCTGTTCTTTGAACTGTAAAGTCCTATGTAACAATTGAATTGAAAGCCATAATTCATCCAGACAGTCCAGTGTGAAGACTCAAGATGCAGAACACAGAGATGAAGTGTTGTACAAAGCCTGTAAGTGGATAAATGTTGTGAGAGTTAGAAGCCCAAATCAGAAAAACACATTAGGCATAATAGCTCAGATTCTCACAGTGAATGGATTTCTGTGAAGTATAGGAATTTGTGAATTGTCCATCTGCCACTGGTATTCTTAGCCCTTACACAGGCTATTTTTGTACAAGTCAAATCAAAGCAGAAAGCCTTCGCTAACCCATTCCCCTCCCCCCAAACCCTTACACTTCAACCAGTGTTCTTAGGGCCTTTCTTTTTAATTTTTTTAACCTGATTACAAGACAAGGTCTCTTTAGGTGTTTAACCTGAGCATGGCAGTAGATTGAGCTGTTTATCTGTATTAGATCTGCAGCAGTGCCACAGGGAACAGAGTAGTATTCTTCACTGTCATTTGTCATTCCAATGCAGAATTAAATCAGGTCACTAATTTGTACTTGCATGGTACATCTCCCATTGGTGAAGTGCCACTGTGACATTGCTAACCGGAGTTGTGTTAGGCATTTGGGAATTGGCCATCATCCTCCCTATGCACCTGGCTACATCCCAGTAACTGGGCTAATGACACATATCTGGCAAGGTGAGTATGTATTTATTTGTGTGTAGCATTTTCTCTTGCATATTTGGGACAAATCAAGGGTGCTGATAGCTCTGTGTTTCAGAGCACTGTGTCACTTGGCATTACACATCGCAGTTCCGTGGTATTATTGGGAGAAAAAAGACTTCTCATGTGGTCCCTTAAGTCTCTGTTCTGGGGCTGCTTTTATTTAAAATTTTTCTTGGTATTCATGGGACAAGAATCAATAATGTGTAATGAACTTCGCTCAGGATCCAGATCTAGAATGTGTTATCAGTACAGGGAAGGATCGGGATGTTGTATCCTTAACCAGGAAATGGTAGGTGTGGTGTTGAAGAGGAGAAAATTCAAGTGTCATAGTATGGAGTCTAGGGTCACAGACTTAGCAAATAATAGAAATTTCTACTTTAAAAGCTCATCTGTTAGAAGTGTGAGGTTAAGACTTGAATATATTTGCTTTATACTTTGTGGAGATTTTTTGTAATTTTTTCCCCCTACCTTGGCGGGGGGTGGGGGGAGAGGGGAAGAAAAAAGATCCCAGTATTTGAGCAGAGATTAGAAAAATATGGGAGAATGTGACTGAAGGTTCACTCAGCATACAACAGGTATTTTTCATCACTCTATTTGAAAAAGACAGGGTAAGAACTTGTGGGAAGTATCACATCTTATTTTACTGTTCTCCAGGTGTTTGCTTTCAGCAGTTTTGAGAAATAGGATGCGGGTAAGAGATGTTGGTCTGAGACAGTCCTTTCCTTCTTATGTGAGGTTTAGTTTTTTAAGGTAGAACTGGCAACAGGATTTGTGGATTTAGGGTTTCCTTTTTTGTCTTGTTTCAAGCTACCTGAATTCTGTTTTGAGTGCTGAGACCACAGTGATTTGTGAGGATTCACAGTCTTTCTTGAAACAAGCAGGCTGATGTTCTTGGAAAGACCTGAAAAACTAAGAAAACATAAATAAAGTTTTAAATTGGAGGATAAAGAGATACGGTAACTGTGGGACGTGATTTAGATGTATTCGGCCCTGTATGAAGGTGAGATTTCAAGAAGTCAAGACATCCGCTTTTAACACTACTCTGAAATCTGATTGATAAACATCTTGTGTCCCTTGCAAGTGGCCTTTGTTCACTTCAACCTTACCTTTCTTTTAAGGATATGAAGAGTAAAATTTGTATAGGTATTTGTATAGGTCTACATAACGTGATTGATATAAATAAATAGAACCAACACCTTTCCCAGATATAGCCCCACAATTACCCAAAGGCTTCTTAACCAAGTGAGATACTGAACATGAGCTAAGTTAACACACTTGTGAGTGATACAGGAAGGGAGGAGAGACAAGCAGTAAAGGAGAAATAGAACTCTAAGACAAAGGGGAAAAAAAAGAAGGACAGGGCGTTGTTCATGCAATTGACTGCAGAGGAAAGATCTTGGCAGGCATAAAGTTCAGTTGTCTGGGAGCTGTTACGCATGGAAGCTGAGGCAGCACAGTGTGTGTACATCCAAGGGAGAGTGAGCACAGCAGTATTCCTGTAGGGCTTGCATCAAGGGGTGTTCTGCAGTGGTGTAACTCAGCTTCGCAGCTGGGGAATCTGGCACATGCTATTTGTGGCAGAAAACGCTGTTCTGGGCAAAAAGCAAAGGGTTTATTTCAAGGGTTTACAAAGGGTTTATTTCAGGGTGTCCCATCTGCCTTCCTAGCTGAAGCATTTCTGTTCCTTAGTATTAAGTGTTTCTGTACTGATCACCACACTACAGCAAGACAAAATGAAGTGGATCCTGAAAACAGGGTTTGCATGAGGACTGTATTCTGAACCAGATCCAATATCATCCTTTCCTCATCAGACTTTTGCCTAACCTCATTCCTTCAAGGGAACTAAGGATGGGTTACTGGGTGGTTTAGCTCAGAAAAGCAGGCGAGAGCATCTCAGTACATTGGTATGAAAAACGTGCAGTGCCCACAACAGCAAGCACTTTGGCATTTGTTGCAGTGAAAGGAAGGAGACAAGCATGAGGTCCAAGCAGGGCTTGGGATGTTTTTCTGACATCTTTCTTTGTCCTGTTCTGAGATGAACCTGGTGCAAATACATTTCATACTTGTCCACTCTAAACAGTGAGCCCTGGGGAGCAGTGATTGTATCATGTCTTCTTGGCCAGTCTTCATTTTAAAAGAATTTCTGAGCAGAGCATTGAGGGTTGCTGCATCATTCAGGCAGGATGCACTAAAGAACACGAGTCCATCACAATTGTTTTTACCAATATGAAACAGGAAAAGAATTTCGTTCAAAATTTTCTTTTTGCTTTGGTCCTACTGTAGTTGCTGGAATATTTTGTATCCATTAGTTGTACCTTAGAATGTATAATGCCTGAAGAAAGTTAACATCTCTGTCTTCACAAAACCTTGTCTTAAGACCCCTTTTGTCCCTTCATGAGTGACACACTGATGCTGTGTTACTTTTTAAGTGCAACTCTTTAGAGTAGTATCAGCTTTTAGCTGTGACTTCTCACTCTGCTCTGTGTGGTGTGGGTCAGGCCTCTTCTCTTCTTCCCTTGCTCTGGCTTTTTTTGCTGCCTTTGACCTCTTCTTGCTGCTACGGCCAACTGCTTGCATGACCTCTCCAGTCCAAAACAAGGAGGGCATTGGATTTGGAGGTAGTCTGGGCATACCTTTCCCCCCAGTGGCATCGTTTTATTCTCTTCAGCAAAGCGCTGTTGTGCCTTTGGGCAGTATCAGAAATATTTGATTGCAGGAGAAGGCTGGTTGAGAGTAGAGGTCTCATACACTGAGGGAGTGTAGGGGTGATGGGGGTACAAGTTAGTCGAAATACAGTCTCTGACTTTTGTAATTAGATAGGCTCCAATTACTGCTTAGCATCTTTTGTTAGTGTCTCCCGGGGCCATATCCTTGCCTGTCAGCAAGAGTGGGGAAACCTGGGAGTGACTGTAGATGTTGCCCAGAGTGCCCTGGAGCTCACTAACCCTTTGTCCAAAAGGCTTAGTAGTACTACAGTTTGCAGGACTATCATGTATCTTTTTTGGTGTTGGTTTCATGAAGGATTCAAATTCATTGCTTTCTGTTGCTGAAGTAAGATAATGTATCTTTACATTGGTTTGTTACATGATCGCAGTGCACCGGAGTTGCAGAGAGAGAAGCCTGGGCATTCTGTACTTGCATGCTAAATTCTGCAATATAAGAGCCAGATTAACTCTTTAGAGAATTATTTTCTGAGGAGTTTGCCAGGGCTGGAAAGGCTTTTGGGGGTCATCTTTCACTTTAAGAAGTTAGTGAGCAAGTATGTGAGGCAGCAAGCTATTTACTTTCTGGCTTGGATTCTTTTCTGCATAGACTTGCACTGGTTTTAGTCAGACAGCAGACATGGTGCTTACTCTGTAGTCTCTGCTTTTTTTAAACCTCTGAAAGGCTAACTTGTGCTCCAGCAACTGAATTAAAAACAGAGAGGTGAACCTGATGTGAACAACAAGAAATTCTAATTACTTGACTCTGCATAGGTGTTGGAAGACATCACAGAAAATACCCCCTTAGAGCTTTCAAATCTGTCTTGTACAGAGGCTGAGGAGGAGACCAGCTCTGGTTTTCTGTTTTACTCTAATGCTGAAGAATGAAATGTGCTGTCTTCTGCAGCAGTGTAAACTTAATGGCTGATTTGTGATACAGCTCTGTGTGTTGCTCTATGTGTTACCAGAGCAAAGGTTACCCAGAAGGGCAGTTCTATTCTGTGGATACAGCAGGAAAAAAGAAAGTAGTCCCAGGTTATAAAATGTGTTGGTTTTTACTCATTAGCTGTGCCAGATTTTTTAAATCTGGGGAGTGGGTAGAACTGCTCCCACTAGAGATGAGGTGTGGGGACAGGACTAGGATTGGAGGAGTGATAGTTGGAGCTGGGCAGCAGTGATTCAGTGTGGTGGGTGCCCATGAGGGACCAGTGGGTGCTACTGGAGACCCTGCTGTGTTTTTTTGGCTACCTCTGTGGGCCGTCTCTGACAGGTTCCTTCCATGAGCTGGCCAGCTGGCTCCTCTGCCCAGCCAGCTGAGTGGCTGCTTGCCCAACCCAGTTGTGATACACAAATTAAAGACAGTATTTAAATGCAGAGGATTTGGTTTTGCACATGAATTTACTGTAAAAGCTCTAATAGAACAGCAGTAGTTTGGCATAGTATCTCATGGGGCTTTTGGAGTTTGAGAAGAGCGGGGATTTTTGTTAAAAGCTAAACATTTTTTGAGCCATAGAAAATGATAAGATTATTTGCGAAAGTTGGTCACAGCTAAGGGCCAAGTTCTGCTCTTGTTGCATAGCCAAGAAAAGGGTAAACACCAGAGTGTGATGTTGAATGTTTTTGTATGCTCAGAGAATTTTAGATCTTTGAGTATGTTAATACAGATTTCCTTGCATATAATGAAGCAAGAATGCAGTGCTTTTAAATAATTCCATTTCTGCAGGATTGTTAGACAACATGACTGTCACACAAGGGTGGGATCTATAATCTGGTTTACTGAAGACTATAATGTCAGCATTTTCAGTGTAGCTCAGGTGACTTGTGTGGTCAAGAACTGTGTGCAGAAGTACTGTCGCTATCTAGGGGCTTTATTGAATACAGTTCAGTACCATTTGAAACTGAAGTTGTTGCTTAGTAGAAGATTTGACATGAACTACTTGTCTCTGTAACTACTAGTGGTAGAAATAAGAGTACAGGCAAGTTTTCAAACCTATCAGAGAAATCTGGAATCATGTCTGATAAACTCTGTAAGGAATGAGAAGAGACAGGCATGAGAGGCAAGGGATGGAAAGGAGCAGACAGTGGGACGTTTGGGAATAGCAACTTCGTCTTTGGGCAGTAGTGAGGGGTGAAGGTTACAGATGAAGGTGGTGCCTGTGACAGCTGAAGTCTGCCTGCTGCAGTTCAGACTGTTCTGTATTGCTGTCTCTCATGAGGTGTAAGCAGCTGTGGAAATTGGATGTCTGACATGAGAATGCAAGACCAGTACACTCCCAATTTCTGTACTTCTGTTATCAGAACAGCTTGCACACATCCACAGTGGTTGGGGTTTTTTTTATTGTTTGTTTGTGTGTTTGCTTGGGGGTTTTGTGGTTTTTTGTTTGGCTGGTTGGTTTTGTTTTTTTTAAATTAATCCATTTTAATTTTAAAGTAGAAAACAATCTCATTTCGTTCAGAAAACTACAGCAGGCTACAGATGATACGTATTGAAATAACAGGCTCATAAGAAAGAGAGGAGGCATTGGGAAGAATCCCCTGGGAATATAGTCAAAGTTAATTTGAAGCAGTTGTATTTTTTTGTGTTGTTCCTGCTTGCAATTGTAATGCTTTCAAGCTTAGTGGGAAAAATAGAAAGTTTGTGTCCTTAGGACAGGACTGACTTGAGCCTGGTTTAAAACTCCTAGGATATTCTTTGCTGACACACATCCCTTCCTTCTACTTTATACTCTGTCCTAAAAACACTTTGTGTGTGTCACTGCAGAAACACACATCAGAGAGTTGTAATTGAAGGGCTGATAATGGGGACAGGTTTAGACAGTTCAGATCATTGATTTTCAGGAGCTGTGTGTGCCTTTGCGAAGAAAGTTAAGTGCTGCATTGGATTTGCCAAAATAGAAAGATTGGAGAGAAGCGTAAAGCAGTGGCAGTCACTGTGCCAGAGAGAAAGATGTATTTTCCCTTGTTTCTGAGAAAACCTAAGTGAGCCTGCTCATGTGAGCAAATCAACACTGACAGGTGAAATAAGAGGGTGGCAGAAGTATATCTTGAGTAAGTTAAGCTCTAGCTGTACAGACAAGAAGACCATGGAGAAAATTATGAAATACTGTGTGGTAGGTGGGTAGCAATGTGCAATTTTGAAGTGTATACTTTGTCTTGTAATTAGGTGTGGCAGCTCTGAAGAAAGAAGTCAAGTCTAGTCTGGTACCTGGTTTCCAGCAAAGCTTTTCTGTGCTGGGAAAAGCCCAGATGTTGGTGAAAATGGAGTAAATGTATTGCTTAGACAAAGCAGAAGTGGCTTTGCCATCAGAAGAGATGTCAAGCAGCACTTGCAACAAGACGTGGCAGTGCCAGGAGAGATTCCCAGGTCTGTTGTGTATCTCCTGGGATTGTGTTAACCCTTTTGACTGCAGACATATGTTAAGGGCAGTTTTCAGTCATCCTAAGGTGACACCAAGACTCTCAGAGTTGCTGCTTTGCAGACTTCACCCTATTTCCAGAAGCTTAATTTCTCTGTTGTGTGGATTTTTGTGGGGACATACAGAAATTTGTGCTGTTTACTGGAGCTCAGATAACAAACGGTTGTGGTGGTTTGTGTCTTATCACTTGACTTCCTGAGAAAGGTGTGTTTCTGCAGTGTTTGTACTGTCTGCAGATGGGACCAGGAGCATTTTCATGTTTTCTTTCAAATCTTTGTAAGAATGTTCAGTGCCAAAGGGACAAAACTGATACCTCCAGAGAGTTTTGGTAGAAATGTACCTGCTTGCTAATGGCTCTTCATTTATAATTGTAACTTCAGCTCTCTCAGTTATCAGGTTTTGAATCAGAGGAATGAGCATAGCTTTGATTTTTTAGAAGAATCATCCTTCATAAAAATGTGCCAAGATACATGCCTTAAAAAACCTAAATGTGTCATAAATATACCATATGTTTTCTGGTCAAACTTGCAATCTAATTAGGAAATGTGATTAGAAAATGTGAAAAATGTAATCTCGTTAGATAGGATCTCTTGGCTTTGGCCATACTTCCTGCTGTTAATTTTTTACCAGCCTGGTTAATATCAGTTGTCCTTCCTTGTTTCCCTTCCTGCCCACCCTGAATCATGTCAAGCTGACATGACTGTGATGTTCTGTGAGCTTCCAATACAAAGTCTGCCAGCACTGAATTTTCTGAGTTCTTGGAAATAGTTCTTGTTTCAAAATTCATTGAACACCACATTAAGTTCCCAGGTGTTCTTGACCTTTCCTTTTACAACTCTTGGATAGAAGTTACCAAAATTTGCTGGCCCTAAAAGTGTCAAGATTTAGGGATCAAGCTTTGCTCTCTAACACTTTCATTAATTATTTTCAAAGTAGGAATAGTATGATTACATTGCAGGACTACATTTTCCCATCTGCAAAACAAGAACACTTAGGTTAAAAATTCTGGTTTATTTTGTTTTGCTTTCTTCTCTGTGTCAACATTTCAGTCATTTTGGTTTAGTATCAGAGGTTATATTTGTAGTTTCACTCCCAACAGGTATTTTGTATTTTTGTTTCACTGCTTGTGTAGTGCCCTCAGTGTTTGAGGGATAGAAAGGGTTAGACAAGTTAGATGTCTACGACAGTTGAGTTTTTTAATTCTGCCTCTCTGCTGATGTGGGCATCTGTTCATTTTGCCTGGGGACACAATCTGGGGAGATTTATAAATACCAGTCCTTGCTTTTGAGCCAGGTAGCATGACTTGTTCCTGATGTAAACGGATGTTGGTAGTTTATTAAGGTGAGATTGCGAAGACAGTGTCAGTTAAAATAACACAGCAGCATGTGGGCAGCTTTTCAGGCAGATAAGTCATTGTGTTTGAACTCCCTTTGGACTTGAAAAAAGCAAAGTTCTAGTGGACAAATGGAGAACCATAGCTTAGATTTACCAGGTTTTGATAGCAATTTGAGCTGCACTGAAAGAAATAGACTCTTTTAAAAATAGTACTTTCACAAGTGTAGTTCAGAGCAAATGAAGTTAGTCAGATTGTGCCATCTGCATAAGTTTGATCCTTTAAAATATCTAATAAAAAAGCTGAAAAAATGAAGACCTGCACATCTGTCTCCCTGAAGGTTTTATTACATCAATTTCTCCCTTCCAAAGATTTTTTTATTTTATTACTGTGTGCTTGTATCATGTTTTAGGATGACTTTTCTTTGCTTTGGCTTTTCACTTTTGGTTTCAAAAACTAGTGTGAGATAAAAATACAAAGTAGAGGAACTATATGAATACCAAACGTTACCAAAAATTTTGTTTTTCATGAAAGCCAGAAACGCTCTAGTAACAGCGTTATGGCTTATGTGTCAAATTCTCCCCTGTTGATGATAGCTTATGTTCATTCTCTTGGGTCTTTTATAAGTTTTGCTTCATTGTGCAGGCTTGTAAATCTCAATTATACTAATGGGTGTCATGCTTTCACATTATAGGAAAGAAATGCCAAATACAGCCCACAGTGGGATGCCCTCATCCAGCAACTAACTCTTACACTATGAAGCCTTTCTCTTAGCTATCAAAAACATTTAACACTGGGGAAAAGAACATTAATACAGCT
The DNA here is from genome assembly GCF_965178545.1 of Coloeus monedula. NCBI lineage: Eukaryota > Metazoa > Chordata > Aves > Passeriformes > Corvidae > Coloeus > Coloeus monedula. Next base: position 74,147,824 of record NC_138822.1, read on the forward strand.
TGTATCTGAGTCTGGGGACAATGATCCGGAAAGCTGTTTGCCGTTTTATCTGTCAGGCTGTTGCATATTGAAATGAGAGGTAAAACAGTTGTCACAGGAGAGGAAGTAAGTGGCATTGCAGGGTTGATGGTCAGTTAATTATTGCTGAAAAATACATAGCAACTTGCTCTTGTTCTTTTTAGAGATAGTATTTGATATGCTATCCTCATTTACTGAAATGTCTTGTAAAATAATTCTTTGCTGTGAATTAGAAGGCCAAACATTTGTGCTCCCCTGTTTCTGAGAAACGGGTTCTCAGAAGGACATGAAACATAGGCTGACACCATGATATGGTGTTTTAATGAGGCCTGATGTCCTGTCTCTGTTTTGAAAGAAATCGAGTCACAGATGTTAACTGTGGTTTCCTGAGGACTGCTGAATTGGACGGGCAACTCTCTGCTTGTTATTATATTGCTGGTTTGGTTGCAGCGTTTTTAAGAGAGGCTGAACAAAACCATGTACATTCAGAGAGATGTATGGACCAGTTTTAGGGGGTTTTGATGCTTTAAACCAGTGCTCTTAGAACTGGATTCATAAGGGTTTATTTCAGACATTTTTATGGGTTTATTTTAGATGCTTATCAGAGGATCTTGAGGTGGGAATATGTTTGCATGGGATGGGGGTCCAGCCTGCTAAAGGTCAGAGTCATCCTTATGAAGGCCTCTAAAAATGTCCTTCAGCAGCTGAGCTCTGAACTGTTATTGGTGCTTCACAGCTTTGAAAAGGCCTTATCTATCACAGGTCGTGTTTATTTTTCATTAATATCTTCCATAGGTATTTCAAGCCCATAAAGTTATGTGGAGGGAATCTATGATGTTACCTCTGACTTAAGCAGGGGTTATATCTGCACATTCAGAAGGGAATGAAGTTACTACAGCCAGGATTTTTGCTTTGGCTAATTGGTCTTACTCCAGGTTTATGCCATACCTAGAGGCTCCTAAAAGTGTGCTCTGAATCCTTACCTACTGACTGATTCAATGAGATATTTTGTCTAGGCAAGGCTCCATAACTTAACGTCATCTCTCGACAAAATGGTGTATTTTTCCCTTTCTCTGTCTGTTTTCCTTTACTTTCTCCATTCCAGCCAAAACAAATTATCCTGTTGAATATTTAACCTCACTGAGTATGCTTGAGACCCTAGCAGAGTTGATGGGATTTTCGACTCTGGGGTGCAATAAACAGATTCACACTGGAGAGATTAATGTCCTGGTTCTTAACATTCCCTGAAAGTCTCTGCTGCAGGTGATGCAGCAGTTAGGATTTCTTAGAATTTAAAAACGTGCAAGCTAGACAGTAGCAATACTTAATATGGTGGAGTAATGATTTCATACTATAAACTTGTAACTCAGAGGGAAAACCATCTGGTTAAAAATATGTGCATTTTATCATTTCAAGTATAGCCCCAGGGTTGTTTTTCCTCATTTTATTTCTGACTGCTTTTGATTTGGTTGAAGAACTGGTTAACGATGTGTGGCAATCATAGTCATCAATATCTAACAACAAAAAAGAGAGCTAATTTTGGAATACTCTTGTCTCTCACTCCCTTCTGTTATCCTGTAAAATGCTAAATGAACCTGTTATTCTTTATCTTAAATTATTAGGAGTAGGCACTGTGGTTTTTTGTTGGATTTTTTTTTTTGGGGTGGGGGAGGGGGGTTGATCTTTCCATCAATGCCTCCTACAAGTGTTTAATATGTACATTGTGGAGATATTCACAGATGCAAGAAAAGGGTATCAAATAAATAGAAATGTGACTTCCTTCTCTGTTTATAAATGCTTTTTTATTTTAAAAACTGCTTTTATGTATGATTTTTTTTTTAAATAGAGAGTGAACTGTCTCTAAGCACGTAATAGAAAACACTTAGTTTCGTAATTGAGGGCCAGTTGTTGCTTGCTATAACAGATGTAAGTCTGCTAGGTTCAAGGATTATTTCTTCTCAGGTAGCTGTAATAAAGGGAACATACTCTGTAATGATATTCCAAGAGTGAAGAGCTGGACCGGGGTGAGAGGCAGTAGGGCTGCTCAGATGGACAAGAGGGCTTAGTGGCCTTCTGTGAAGTGTGAGATAATTGAAGGAGAGTATCAGAGAGACTGTGTAGCAACTCACCTCGTCTGCATTTTGTAATGTGAATATGAAGATGCATGAGCAAGGATTGGACAACCTCAGGTGCCAGGAAGGTCCCGCTCCAGCAAGCTCTTCCTCCTGACAGCGGCCCAGGCCCAACTCTCACATCCTGGACAAAGTGAATTCAACACCAGCTGTTGTGTTTTACCCCATTGCTGGTGCTGTGTTGTGAATAAATATGGGCCCTGTTATATGTCTTAAATTAGAGGCAGTTTATTGAAATCTAAAAATATATTAAATATCCAAGTGTCAGGGTTTATTCTTGTTACCAACAGCTGCTAAGTTACCATCTGATTACTCTGGTTCCTTGAGTCCTATCAGTTAGTTGAACTTTAAAGGCGGTGTGGAACTTTAGTTCTGACTTGAATAAACATTTCTGTTCAAAAACTTAATAAAGTGCAGAGTTTTCCCTCTGTGTTTTTGCCTGCTTTGCAGCTCTGGTGTGTGAAAGTAATAAATGAAATTGAAATGGCTTTTTCAGTGTGGCTCTGGGCTATAAGACTTTTCACACCTGGTGGTATATAGGAATGTCTTTGAAATAATAAGTCATCTTTTTAGAGAAAGTGAGGGATGTGCATGAGTGACACAGATGGTCTTCCTTTATATCATCTTCAAAGAAGCTCTACTTTATTATTTTTCTTGTGGTCAGAGAAGAAGTAAAAATTAATCCAGAGAAACCCTAATCTCCCAAGTATTTTTACAGACTGCATCTCATAGTTGTTGGTTTGGGTTTTTTCCCCAGTCACAGTCCCCTTAGCATATGTGCTGAACTTAGGAAAACTGGTGAATGCTCTTTAGCTTGCATGGAGAGGGTATGTATGAGAAGAGTGGATTTTCCAGCTGAAGCTTGCTTGAAATTCATCACAGGCTTCTTTTTTTCTTTTTTTTTTTAAAGCCTGTCAGCCCTGAGTTTTCAAATACATTCTCCTTGTGGAGTTGCAGGAGTGTAGACTGTCCCAGCAGTAGTCAGTGATTGCATTTCCCTTCCTTTGGTGTGGCAGCTCCAACCTCAGTCACTCCTCCTCTCTCCTGTGTAGGCATCTGAAAAACACATATGTTTGGTGGTGCATAGCCACCCTGTGTTTGATACACTCTTATTCTGCGAGCTTGATACAAGTGACTAATAAAGAATTTTGGGCAGTACTCACTTCCTTTGCAGTGATAATGCCTCATTAGTGACAGGCAGAGGTAAGGAATTTCATTTCAAAGGTGTGTGTAATGCTCAGTGAAATGGATATTAGTAGTTTGGTGGGTTCAAGACATTACTTACTTTTCAAAGTAGTGTTTGCCGAAAAACATACTGTATTCTGACAAAACCAACTACAATATGTATTTTCATTCAGTCCTGCTGAAGGGAAAAGAGGGAGACCAGATATATGAAGATAAGATCCTATCTGAATCCAATTCATTTATTAAGACAGCTGCGTAAAATCCCACAGTCTCACAAAAGGATTTAGTCTGCTCACTTCATGGATCTGTCTTCCCTGACAGCTCCTGCACACACTAGCACCTCACCTGCAGCTTGGCTGCAGACATAGATTCTAGTGAAGGTAGTGCGAAGTTAATTGTAGTAATGGCGATGATTTTGGGAAATAACACTTACCTTTTCTGTTACAACCTACTTGAGAGAATATTGTGCTCAGTAAGGAGGTGAGCCATGTCAAGGCTCAACTCAAGAGGTTTTAATTTCTCCCTGGCACATCCAGAAAATGCAGGACTTACTTTAGTCTTGGATATCTCTACTGTCTGTAACTAAATGCTTGTATCTGTGGTGTATCTGCCTAAATAGGTGACTAAATTGATTCCATCTGAAGTAGTCAAAGCCACAGAGCTGAGAGAAAGGACTTCATTGTATAGCCCTTTCCTGACATGGACCACATGGATCTTAATGTTGTTCGCTTTTTTCATATGCTTTTCAAAGGAAGATCTCCAAGCTTTCAGAATGTAAACATCCCAGAGATAGAGAACTTTATTTTTGAGCCTTCAACTCCAGTTTTTATCTGAACCTCCAACATCAGCAACTCTACAGATGTAATCAATTTGGGAAATGAGACTGTTTTTCTGGTTTTGATTGTAGATTCCTTTGGACTATGTGGTGCCCAACCCTTAAATATGCAGTTGTTGGGGAACCAGAGCAGGGGAATGATCAGGAAGGTTTATCTCTTTCTTTTATCTTCACTCAGTGTAGACAATACAGAGTTCAGTTCCTGTTCTTTTTGGGGGAAGGTACCCATTCTCTCTATGGAAATGAAGAGGGAGGCATAGCCATTTTAAAAAACCCAGCCTGAACCCCTACAAGGAAAACCAAACCAAAATCCACAATAAAAATCCCTGACCAAAAGTAGCTGGTGCTGTGCATGCTGAGGAGGAACCGTGTGAGACAGTACAGTAATAAAACCAAAATGGATGATGTGCAGCTTCTTGTATTTTTTCTTGATGCTTTAATCACCCAGTGTGCTAGACCCAAAGAAGATTTTTGACATTCATAAATGGCAGAGATGGGTCAAAATACTGTTTGAAAACAAACACTGTATGAACACTGAGTTTAGGTCCTGAATGGGTGAATCCAATTTACTACTTCAGGTTTAGCAGTTTCAGAATTACTGTTTTCAAACCCATGTGTGCAACATGCTGTGAAATTACTTACTGAAATGCTAATGAAACTGTGGTGGTGGAGATTTTTTTTTTTTTGGCTCAAAGGGGTACAAATTAATTCATGGGGCTTGAAAAGATAATACAACGTATCTACTTGAATTGAGATATCAGACTCTTACCTTAGATTTCACCCATTTAGACATGTTTTGACAGTGTTTAACATTAGGAAGCTAAACTTCCATGTGCTGCTGATGCAGAAGGGAGACCAAGGGCACCTTAAGTGTCTGGAGTCCCGTAAGTGCAGGGATTGTTTGGTATATCCAGATGATTCCTGTAAGTAAGTTTACGGTGTTGCAGAAATTGTTGTTGGTTCCTTTCAGATATTCTTTGACAGTTTGATGTGAGGAGGATCTGTCCTAATCCCACAGATGGGGATTAATTTCATCTTCACTGCTTCAGTTGGACTATTTAAAGATAATGTTTACTGGCACAAATTGTATTCATGTTCTTTCATTCTTTCTTCAGAGTTCTGTTTTTTCTACATAGATATTAAATTACAATCCCAAATATGTTTGCCATACAACAGGAGAGACCAAAGCTGTGTCATTTCACTGGCAGATGTGGGGTTTCTGTGTGTGTGTGGTAGGTGGTTATAATCATCTCTTGGATGATTGTGTTACTTGCTGAAACTTATCCGTTCCTTTCCCCTGGTTAAGATTGATAAGAAGTCTCCACTGATACAAAATGTAACAATTTCTTCTTTAGAAAGACCATTAGAAATGGGTAATGTCTGTTATTTTCAGTGGCCTTTTTAACTTCATTGTTGCTGTAGGTGCAAGGTGGCAGTTCTGTGCAGGTATTCCTGCTGCTTCCACAGTGTTTAAATGAGTGAACCACATGTGTTTTATCTTTCTGAGCTTGTGCGTTTCTTTGCCAAAGGCAAATTTTCATCGAAGGCAGTTTCTCTAGGCTTTTTCCACAATGATGTGCAGCTGAAAATTTGATTAGGCTGTTTCTGAAGGGTATTACCACAAGTGTTTTTTCCAGTCCTTTAGCTGGGATGCCTTTGCATCTGACTCATCCCAAATGTCAGCAGTTAGAGGGAACTGGTTTGAGTTGAGAATTGCATCTGAGATCTGAAGATGTTCAGATATCCTCTTTCTGTCACTAAGGACACCTTATCCATCAGTGCTGTTTGCTCTTTATAATTTTTCTTTGGTGAGGTTGAGAAGCACTGTCCTTCTCACAGGTGATAAATTTATTTGTCTTGCCTGAGTCTCACAGGCAATTATTAGAGTTACTGGGAGAGAAGAAAGGTTTGTAGGACCAAGGTGTAGATGCTGTGTGTGGTTGGTTGGTACAGTCTGAGCACTGAAAAAAGTGTGTACAAAGCAAAAATGTGGGAAATTATATGAACAATACAACAGTGGGTGAATTTGTTTCTTTTTGATCAGCTTTTGCTTGCTGGAAACTCTTATTTAGGACTTCCCTGGTTCTGATTGTGTTGAAGTAAACTGAGTTGAAGAACTGTAGGTGAATCTGTTGAGAAGAACTGCCTCATTTTCTTTAGGAGAAATTTTATTGAAAGCTGTTAAGTGCCCTAGAAAACTCCCCTCAGGTTCCAGGAACAGGTTGCTGATTGCATTTAAAATAAATTAAGAGAAAAACAGATCCAAAATGGCAACAGAAAAGGATTATTGTATCCAGAAGTTTGTTTGAAATGATGAATGCCTATTTATGTCTGGATGTTTTTTCAAAGTAAAAAGCTCAGTCTCTAGGAAGCAGACTCAGTGTCCTGCATCCTTTTGAGCTTTTAGAAATAAGATTTTGCTGATTTCATGTGTGTGTGAGTAGCAGATACTGGAAAGCTGTATGTATGATCTTTTTTACAGTCCAGTAATTCTATTATTACTGAGAATTAGAGCAGTTGTGTTAAAGCGCTGCTCTTGGTTGGTTGTGTGTGCTTTGTTTTCTTTCTGGTTTTGTTTTTGGTTTTGCTTTTGTTTCTATTAACACTTGCCACTCCATGCCACCTGGCAATTTCCATTCTGCTGTATGCTCTTTATTATTGGTGGAAGATGCTTTGGAGCAGTAGGCATACTGTACTTGTCAAATACATCACTCCTGCAAAAGATGGCAATGTGTGGGAAGAATACACAGCAAATTAAAAAAGAAACAAAACCCAGAAGTTTTTATTGAAGAAATCCACCTTAACAGCATTAAGGTTGATAGGGGCCTGCTCCAGTGCTTTGTTACAAAAAGTGTTGAATCAAGGATGCATGTCATATGAGATCTTTCAAACACTTGGTCATATATGCTTTCTGTATTGGTTTCTTTCAAGTGTTCCTAGTGACACTTAATTGCTGCCAATTCAACAGTTTCTCATTGCTTGCTGTGTTTTGTTTGATGAGAACATGTTTGGCATTTTTATTTTTGTGAACAGACTTAGGTGATTCTTGAGAGGTTTTTTGCGCTCATCAGTGTGACACACAAAAATTCATTGATTTTTCACAACGCTAAATTGACTAACCTGGTGTTGTTGTCCCATTTTATATATATTAACTGAATACAGAGAGATGAAAATCAGATGTGCTCACTGCTTTAAAATATTTATTATAAAGTATCAGAGAGTTCATTTATTCTTTCTCTGACAACATAAAATCACAAGCTTTTGGATGTTCAGTTCCTCCCACCTTCCATTGCAGTTTGGATATAAAAGCAAACAAGCAAAAAACTACTATGTTATCAGGTTCTGATTATGAGGCTGTATGTTAATGATGTGCCCATGAATTGTATGTTGATGTTTAAGGAAATCTTAGTTAAATACTTGCACAGGGCTTGAGAAACTGTTGATTGTATTGGGGGAAAAATTGAGTTACTGCACAAAACTAAAGTGGAATGTGCCCCTGCTTTTTCTGTTCATTTTATAACTTGGCTGATGAGGCAGATTTTATTCAGAAATAGCTTATAAGCACAGTGCAATGGTCCAAAATCTTGAACTCAATGCCATATTAGGTATAGCTGCAATAAACTGCAGCTTCGTTGGAATGATTACACATGGGGACTGGAATTTGGAATGTGAACATGGTTATTAGCACAAAAATGCCATTCTGATGGTTATTTAGCACTTAATTGTTTGAACAAACTACACTTCATATTAATGGAGTTTCTAACACTCTTCTATCTTTCATCACCAGCCTATGAAGTTGTTGCACTGGCAAAGCAAAGCTGACATAATTTGGACTAAAAAAATAATGCTGTTCTAAGGTGAAAACTCTTAATTTTGACTAATAGAATTAGTGGAATTAAGGGGAGGAATTTAAGAAGTATTCTGAAAAGTCTGTTGCATGCAACTGGCAGTGAAGACCTGGTCATAAGCCTGTGTGCAGTTTTACCCATTCTGCTGTTTTAAAACCAGTTGGAATTTCTGAATAGCCCGGAAAAGTCCCATTTGTCTGATCAGCACCTCTGCTCCATGAGCAGCCAGAAATTCAAGGCGAATGAGGGCTGTGTGTGACACTGCATTAATCCCAGTTTAGGTCCTGCTTGCTGAATCCAGGTTGCAATTACTGGGAGGCTGGTACAGAGCCTTAGCAAGGAGTGAGGGAAGAGGGTTTGAAAGGGATAAATAAACATTAGGGTCTGGGTGCTGTTGAAACTGTCTAGGAAAGGACTCTGCAGGACAATAAGGACCTGCAAGGAAGGCTGTGAGGAAATACTGCTCAGCTCCAAAGTATTTTTAAGGGACTGCAGAAGGCAGTACATGAGAGCAGAGTTGTTTTTATCTGCCGTACCACACAGTACTTAACAGCTTTATTGACATTATACTTTTGGGGAAGAATGTGTTTGTCTTTTCCACTCACATGAAACTAAGGACTGCACCCCTCTTCTAATGCAATTATCCTGCATCCAGTTGAGAAGATCGTACTCTTTAAACCTTGCTCCAGCATAGGCTATGCTTGCTCTGGAAAGCACTGGCAGAGTTCTCTGTGACTGAATTCCCCTTCATCCATGCACTCTTTGAAGAAGGTCAGTTTTCATAAAGGTGTTGTATTCTTCTTGGCATTGGAGATAACAGTGTTGGAAAACAAAAGCAAATCTCAGATTTCATGTTTCAGTCTTCCAGCAATCTCAGTTGAATGAAAGGTTCATGCAGAGGCTGGCTGTGCTTTCACAGTCTTTTACATCTCTGATGTTAAGAATACAGATTTAAGAAACGGAATGGTCTGAAGTGGTAGTGTTTCTTGACTTTATCTGCTTTATGGGGTCCTGTACCTTATGCTTTGAGAATTGACGTAGCATATGTAGCACTCTGTGCTCTAAACTGTGCCAAGAGGGCATGTATAATAAGCATCATCTATATTAATTAGTAAAACTAATACAGATTAAATGACATTGTTTCAGGGTTAACATATTTTACTGTTTATGGAGTGTTATTTTACAAACTGCTTTGTTATATTTTTATTTCATTATAGCTACTAATGAGTATGAGCACTATAATTCAGCTGTATTGGAATGGGATGGAAGAATTAAATGCCTTACAGGAGTGCTTTGTGAGGTGTAGGAATAAACACAGTACAGGGAGGTAGTATTCTTTGGGTAGTGTTATTCACAGCAGCAAAAATTTACACAGAGGCATAAGAGCCACACAGAGGGTCAACTGTCTGCTCCAGTATTTTATTCACTGGTATTGCCACTGTAACGTCAATATTATGAAATGGTCATCAATAAATTCATAAAAACCTAGATTAAAAGCAGAAAAGATCAGAAAGCTGTGGGGGAAAAAATTCCACAAAGGCGTTCGATTACATAAATTAGGATATTTAGGTATGTGTTTCTCAATTAATTCTCAATTTTTCAATTTCTCAATTTCTATATTTTGCTTCCAGTTCTTTATTGTTTTAAATGTTTCATTAGTTTGATGAATGAGGAGTTACTGCAAATGATCATCATTTAGAAATTAAACATATTCCAGAATCTCCATCCATTCCTCATGTGGTGATTAGAATATCTATACAGTGGAGAATATCCTCAGTACTGATTGTAGGGCTGCAGTGTTATGTATACCTGCCAAATTTTACGTAAGTTAAATGAAGATGCTGTGCCCCAGGTGTCTGAACTTCACACAGCAATACCGACGTGGCAACACTCAGTTTTTTGCAGCTGAGTAGAGGTGGTGTTCACCAGTGCGGCAGACAGAAGGCTGCAGTGGAACACAAAATACTGTAATGGTATCCCAGGTCACTGTAAATGAGATGTATTGGATGGAATATGATTCTGTCCCCTTCTCAGCTTGTCCAGACATACAGGATCAATGAGGAGGACACTTGTAGGGCACTTCCTTGTGTGCAGTTTAACTCATCCCAGATGAACTTACTAGTTCTTCAGTGATGGTGAAAGAGATTCTGAAGGCACAATATTAAGGGTTTATATCTATGTCTGGTCTGATGAGTGCCACGTCTGGAGTTTATATTGGCCTTGAAAAAGACTAAATTATGGATGGAGCTGAATGGGCCCAATCTGCCCAGTGCTAGGAGGGTAATTATTTTTTTGTGTGTTTCATCTTGTAAGAATGCATTTAACATCTGGGATTCATTTTTACCAGCTTTGCCAGAGACCAGACACTGCAGGGACAGGGAGGGAATCCAATGGGATAAAATCAACAATGAAAAGTCTCTCTAAAAGTAGTCAGTATGTGGCCTCTTTTCTAGTGCAGGACATTGGTTTACCTCATTAAAGTAATTATTTCCATGATAGTTATTCTGTAATCAGCTAGCACATAGCCACAAAATCTGCTGAAGAGGATCTTCTGAATTACTTAAGAGGTGCTGCTGAAGACTCTGCAGTCACCTTGCTGCATAATGTGGGCTGATGGTGGCATGAGTTCCTTTCCTTTCACAACCAGTAATCTCTCTTCCCTTTCAAACTTACGCTTCTGACTTGTGTCTCAGCTTGGGATCACTGACCCTCAGAGTGTAGTCATGGGTCCATTCACCATAGTCCAGTTCCCACTGATGGGAATTCACTCAAGAAGATTTACAGTGAACTCCCTCAATTTACTGTATAGCATAGCTTAGGAAAGAAGCAGAGCATAAACAAGGTCCTTATTGTGCAACAACTGCTTAAGTGTGTTTGGTCAGAATTTGAACTGGTGGCTGGCTGTAGCCAGGGAATATACTTTCTTCTGCAGCTGTAGTGCTGCACATAGTGACTCGTCATGCTGTTCTTGAACTCCCTTTTGTTTCATGTCACTGCTGGAAGCTTAGTAATGTGGCATATGAGCAATTGGTTTATTTTAACTCTGTCATTCATTACTGCATGTGTTGCATCAGAATGCAAGTCAGACCAACTTGCATAAGTCAGAATAAAAGAAGGCGCTTCTAGTGTTGCATTCTGTGTATTGCAGATTAAAACAGAATAGTGTCTTTACCTCAGACAGAGCGCAGGTGCTTCTGATCATGATGGTAACAAAGGATTTATCAGTGAAGAATAGGGATGGGGAAACATGGCTGGTCAATGCCAGGGAATTAGAGAGCTTGAACTGCCCACAGGCAGTCATTGTCTGGGGAGGAAAGCTGTTTCTTTCTAGTTCAAGAAGAAAAAGGTAGTCCGTTTCTTGAACCTTCATGATTTAGCACTCCCCATAGGTGCAAGCAAGTGGGTTTTGGTGCATTGAACTAGCATGAAAGGTTTTGAAACTATTTTTCCTCCTGGCTATTGACTGAATCCATTATTAAAAACAAGAAAAAATCATTTTTAGGGAACTTCTTCTATCAAACTAAATTGTTCTGTCTGGAGTCATCACTGGGTCTTAGTCTGTCTCTTAAATCACGCTCTCAAACTTTGGAAGTTTGAGAACATTCCGCTTGTGAGTCTCAGTAGTTTCTCAAAAGATCAGAAGAAGACCTTTTTTCAAAAGACATTCCTGACAAAAGATCCTGCTGCTCCCAGTGCCATGCAATGGTATGGAAACCATGGGCTTGTCTGTTCACTGCAGCTTGCAATGCCCTCACTGGGTTTTCTTCTGGGAACCAGCAGCAGACCGTCACATGAGCTCAAGGACTTTGTGTAGCAGCCTTTTCTGCTTCCCAGCCCTCTCTGTGGGCTTGACCGTTCACATCCCTTCCAATCTCTGAATTTTCAAAGATGCTTTGGTGTCTGGATGAGGAAAGGGCTGAGTTCTACTTAGGCTGCCAAATCATTTAGCAACAGTGTTAGAAGGAGCAAGGTGAGCATGAAGGAAGGAAGGAAGACTTTAAGGTTATTTCTTGCACCAGCATGGCTTAGATATTGTCTTTTCAGAAAGTTCATTTCTGGCTTATCTCCAGCTTGCCTCACTGTTTAGCACCCCACAGCAATTCAGTCTGGAATCCCACACAGAGCACTGACCCCAGAAGCGTTTGGGAAATACACCAGAGATACAAGGATGCTCAGAATATCTGCTTGAACAGAACAGCAGAGCCTCTGTCATGAAGTCTGTTCCATCAGAGTCCAGATCTCCACCATTAGATACCTGTCATGAGGTGACCTGCCTGATACCTTAAATCACCCTGATGCCTACAACTCTTCTTCTGTGGAGGCTTTCACGACTTCATGACATCAGGCTATCAGCCCTCAGAATCAGTCCTTATCCTTCCAAAATACATGACTGAGATTTAGCTCAGCAGATGATTTTAGGTGGTTCTTGGATGGCAGACTCAGAGAGGTAGAATTCTGCTACAGCAGTCTTCAAAGTGAGTTGAGCAGAAGCACAAACTTTGTTCCTTGATTCCTGCCTATAGCCTGTGAAAACAAAATGTGATGGCAATACCACTGATTGCCCCAAGCTTTTCACTTGGTTAGTCATGTCCAAATGGACAACTGAGACACCCAGTGCAGATGGAAGGGCTGGCAGAAGGATGATTATACCATGAGGAGGCAGTCAAAAGAGTACTCATCTCAACAGTGGAATGAAAATACTGTGGGGTATTTTTTAACAGGATCTTTGAACCTAATAAAGTTTTCTATGTGCTCCTCCATATGTTGTAAAATTATATTCTTTGATGGTGAATTACAAAAAGTTCCATTTATTAAATGGGTGTGGTTTTGAAATTCCAGATGTTGGTAGAAGGATGCTGTGGTCTAAGGGGATAGGTCTGAACTTGGATAGAGATCTAATAGAAATTAATCCAAATGTACTTCTCATGTGCATTTCACTATTTTGCTTGCAGATTCTTTTTTTGTTTGGCCTTTCCTATTAGAAATCAATCCACAGGCTTTCCTATTAGAAGTCCCCTTGGAAGTCCCCTTGGAAGCAGGGGACTGATGAAACCCGTATTCTTTCACTCTTTGCAGAGATGCCTGGTGTTAATTATCCAGGAAAAGATTGTGTTTAATTTGCAGCATAGGGATTGTGAAACTTTTCTGGGAATATGATACTGTGTTTGAAAAGTAGTAAATATTGCAAAATAAGAATTGTGGGAGACAGAGGAGTAGAAACTCCTGCAATTAAAGGAGGCTTTGATTTACAGCCATGGAAGAGACTAGGTCTGGCTTCATTGACAGAGATTTGCAGATCTTAAGCAAAAGGATTACAAGCCTGTGTTCCTATAGTTATTAGTAAAAATGTACACTGGGTGTTCTGGTGGAGGGTTTTAAATATAATAGTGTGATTTTATATAGTTTAAGTTAAGAATGTAGATGGTATAAGAGAGACATCTGTGTGTATGTGACATGAGAAGTTATTGGTCAAGACACAGCTGCATTGCAGTGAGAAGTGCCACAGGTGATAGGTCATTAATCTAAAACAAAGTGTCATTTTAATGCCTATTGGATTAGAAAGTTATAAATTACGATTTAACCCTAAATCTTGTGACTAGTCGCCATTACTCGGAGGTGTTGTAAAATCTCACACCTCGACTGATGCGTTTGTTATTTTAAACAATAAATTCATGTAATTGCATAGTCCCATCCCTTAAAGTTACTTCCTCCGATGAGCAAACATGCGGGAAATTTGACAAAGAATGAAAAAGTTTGCCCCAGACTTTGTTACAGTTTGGGAGGAGATTAATGGATTGGTGTTCTTGGAGGGCCAGAAGTGGCCTGGATCAGTGCATCTGTGGAAGTACAAGCAGACAAACTTTAATGCACAAACAATTGTCTCCATTATAGACTGGCTTTCTGATGTGCTTCTGATTCCTCTGTATATTGTGCATGTTTAACAGATCCTGTCAGACAGTAAAAAAAAAAATCTTAATTGGTGGCCAGTCACAGAGATCCATAGGAGGCATATTTTTATAATGAGCTGTGCCTTGCTACCACACAAAGAGTTTGCTGGGTACCTCAAGAGGTAAAGTGTGGCCCGTAACATCTTCTAGCTTAGGCTGTAACATGGATTTTTTTTTTCTGAGACTCACAGGCAGGTCTGTAAACCCACATATGCATCCCATTGTGGCAAATGAGTGTACATGGTATTGTTTGTTGGATTGTTTTTCAAGCCATATCTCTATAGGGAGCCCAAATGATAAAATAAACTTTTCTCATGTGGGGTATTACTCATTTTTACTGTTGTTTTTATAAAGAGTACTAATTCATGTGGCAGTAGTGCTGTGTGTCTGAGTCACAGGCATTGTGGTAGGTTCTGCATAGATATCACCAAAAATTGCTATGAGACTGTGAGTGTAGAAAAAAAGGCAACAGGATGAGTGCAAGCTGGAAAGGGATGTTTTTCTTCCGAAAATGTTATATTAGGTACAGGTTTTGCTGCTCTAACTTTTCCTCTCAGCAAAAGGAATCAAGTTTTATGTTTGATTCTGACAGTTTGTTGAGCCTTTCAGTTCAGAAACCCAGCTTGTAAATCCTGGCAGTTCTATGAGTGTCCCTAAAAAATACCGATGGTGTGTGTCACCAAGGAGACAGTGTTTGCTACTAGGTATTAGTGTCACTAATATTAGTGTTACAATCTTTTGCTTGTTGGCCTTTAGTCCTACAGATAATTTGGAATTGTGGCTCTCACTCTGTTGTCCAAAAAATCCATGTGGATTCTTTACGTGTGAAGAACTGTTATCAGTGGACCAGCAATATTGGCTGATACACTCTGTGTCTGTTTCTTTTTCATATACAGGCACACATGCCAGCAGGGGTATGATATTTCTAAAAGATCTATGGCAGTAGAGGAAAACAATTTATTTGCAGTTTGAAAAGGGCTAGTGTGTGTGTGTGTATACATATATATTTTTTTTTCTTTTTAACAAGTGTTCCATCTGATGGGCTGAAAATTCAGTTCAACTGATTTACTTGTGTTTATGCATTACCAGTGGAATGAGACAAGGGTCAGAAGGTTTGTTGCAAGTCGAGGATTAATTGTGCTAAGAGTTCTTATCTCAGTTCTAGTGTAGCTGTACTGCACAGTTGCTCAAATCTTCTGCAGTTGTAGGGATCCAACTGAGATGCCTGTTGTATTTCTGGTGTTTCATGTGTGCTTGATTTTAATCTGTGTGTGTGTGTAACTGTATCTTTTGCTTATCCCTCATTTGCTTGCTTTCTCCACTACGCATTGCTGTGGCTCAGAGCTGAACATGGTTTAACTTGCTGGACCTAGAACCTTTCACTTCTGCAGCTGTGTTACAGTCTTCCTGAATTAGCAGGGTTATTGTTTAAGGACATCAAGCAATCAAATCCCAGCCACCTCCTTGCAGCCTCAGAAGATAATGGCTAAGACTTGAACTATGGAAAAAAAACATCAGAAAAAACTCTGAAAACTACAGAGACCAAAGATAAAAGCATCTTATCTTTATATATTTTCTTGAGCTTCTCAGTGAAAGGTATTCAAAGACTGCCAAATTAATGCGGTCACATTATGTGAGGAAGCCAAACACAGGTTTTTGGACAGTTTGGGCACTAACTGCACAGGGAAGTCTAGAGCCAAAGGAGAAGGGATCTGAGCAGTGTCTGGGCAGGCACAGCTGGAGGGTGGCTGTTGTCCTCTCAGCAGCACTGTCCAGACCTGTTGAAACTGCAAAAAGAGATGTGTGAATCTTGATGTTTTGAAGAAAATCAGGCACAATCCAGAGGTCTCCTACCATTTTTGGCTGTGGAAGGGAAGGAGAAAGTGTATCCTGGGCTAGGATTAGGTGGTGTAGCTGTTGGAAAACAGCTAGCAGCCCTGGGGAAAGAAGCCTCCTCAAAGTGATTTTTAACTGCCAGTTGCACTAAACCACCTCTGTGACTCTGGCTGTGCTCTGGCAGAATCTGTCTCAAAAGTCTTCTCATACAAAACTTGGGTTTGGGATCTGTAAGTGCTGCTACGTTTTGAGTACTGAGCATAGAGTATGGTCAAGAATATTTTAAAGTGACAATAGAAGGGATAGGAACAATGCATGTGTTTTCATCTGAGCCTAGAGGGGATTATTCATTGCCTTTGGAATCCACATGTAGTTAGTTGTGTGATGTAGGCTGTCAGGTCCATTCCTGCTGCAAATAAATCAATGGGGTTGAGAGCCAGAGATGTATTTGTTTATTTTCTGGTTTTCATTGTCATAGAGGAAAAATAAAAAAGGTTGACAAAGAAACACATCAACTTGGGAAAATCTTGCCTGAAATGTTTTGGAGAGGAACATACATGCACACACACTCATAAAAAAAGCATTTATTTCCCTTGTGCAAAAACATTGTCAATGATAACATTTCCATTACTGATGCTTCAGTGGAATTTTCATGATCTGGCATCATCCTGTAGAAAAAAAACTCATTTGAGAAAGTGTCTTTCAAAAAGTCACAGTCTCATGTCTCAGTTGAAAAGATTTCTGCAGTAAAATTCTGGTATTTACCTGTGCAGTTCTGGCCAATAGTGAGAGCAGAATGAATTTCTTTTTCTATGTACTGTACTTTAAAGTTCAACTTTGAGAGAGGTTAATTGAAATATTGATGATTCAGTCCAGAATTCCTTTATAAATTTGTTTGTAAACAGTTCTCTGAACAAACAAAAGCTTGTTAAAGGTTTATGAGTCAAATACACCCCTCTTTTGAAGAACTCTCAAGTCCATTGGGGTTCTGTCAGGACTGCTTATGAACTAATATTTAGTATCTTCTATTTCTTTCCATTGTTACCACGTTTTTGAATTTTTAGTATTCCTAGATTAGTAAGAATCATACTTAGTAGTAGCTGAAGATACTTGGTATACTTTGGGTTTAAGTAAACCTTTTCAGTAAAATATTTTATTGTGCAGAACCATGAGCATGTGCTCAGGAACATGTCTCATTTGCAGACAACGTCTCTCTTATCTATACAAAAAGTATTTTCTTATTCTTTTGCAGATTTTCTTACATGTCACTGTATCAATGTCTCGTAAAAAGTATTGGAAGTCCTAAGGGAACAAACAGCTGAATTCTTGGAAAAGCTGAACATCTGTGCCTTTTTTTTAAGTTTAAAGGGATGTTCATGGTTTCTGAATTCCTGGGAGGTACATCATGAGGATTTTAAAACATGCCAGTTTTAGAGACAAAACTTAAACATCCTGTGAGCAAAAAAAGACAACGAAACTTTAACAGAAAGAAAATGAGTCCTTTTATTGTAGCAAAATACTTTTCCTCACTTGCTTGGTTCCAAAGAATGTTTTACTGCAATTTTTTCACCAGATAAATAGCTTAATTTTTCTCTATTTTGGCCTTTTTTTTTTTTGTGCTACAGTATACTGCATTCAAACCTAAAAGTCTGACTGCTGCTTTTATTGCAAAATTCAATGCTTTTATTGCAAAAAGTATTGTGTTTCCAAAACAGCAAAAGCAATCTCTTTGCAGACAATGAATGAGTTTGATGGAAGGTCTAATTCTTGTCAGTTTGAAATAAACCCAGTAATTTTTTCAACAGTCAAAACCTGGTTTTTTACAGAAATAGTTCAAAAAGAAAAAAACCACACATATCAAAACAGTGTGCAATGGAAATCTTAAATTAATAATATTTAGACTAAAACCTAATCCTTTGACACTGTGCCACATGACATACTTGTTTCTACTCTGGAGAGACATGTTTGGCCCAGAAGCCAACTGTTTCCAGGGCTTCACCCAGGGCATTCTAGGCAGCAGGAGAGGGAGGGGATTCTGCCTCTCTGCTCTGCTCTGCTGAGACCCACCTGGAGCACTGCATCCAGCTCTGGGATCCTCAGCATAAGAGGGATGTGAACCTCCTGTCTTGGGTAAAAAAATGTTTTGTTGCTGCCAGCATATTTTGAAACGACCTATCTTTTTCACTAGGGCAAACAGGCAGGAACTCACCAGATTGTCTGTGCCACTTGCTGTTTCCCCATGTTGTCCATTTTCCAGCCTTTTTAGGTCCTTATTACACACAGCCTTGCTCTGGAAAGTGTTGGACTTGTTGATTTCCCTCCAGCTTCAGAAGCACTTTAAAGTATTCATCACCTCAGACACCCTTGAGATTTCACCAGATCACACTCCCAGAAGAAGGGGCCTGGAAATTACCAGAGTTTTTATGCTAGTCTTAGTCTAAGTAGTTTACTGAGTTACTAGTTTTGTACCAAATTTGATTTGGTATATTTTGAGTTTAAGCAAACTTTTTCAGTAAAACATTTTACTGTACAGAACCATGAGCATGTGTTCAGGAACATGTCATTTGCAGACAGCATCTCTCTTGTCTGTACAAAAAGTATTTTCTTGTTCTTTTGCAGGTAAATACTTTCATTGAGTATGTCCTGCCAAGTTTTGAGCAGAAACTTGATTGTTAGTAGATTGAGGAGCATTTGTTTGTCTTGCAGGCTTTTGCTTTCACTGGAGTGGGCTTTTTGCATGACTTGTATTTCGGAGTATAGGTCATCTCTCAGCAGCTCTGAGAGAGAAGTTAATTTTCTGCCTGTGAGCTGAAGTGTCTAGCGTGCATAGGTAAATTTGATGATATATCAGTGTGCGCACTGTGCCTCTCATGTTAGTGGAAATGGGTTTCAGTCAGAATTCAAGCTTCAAGGAGGGATTTACATCACATTCAGAGCTAGCTCAAATGCTTTGTGCTTTTAAACTGGCCTGAATCCTACGCTGACTCAGATCAGCCTCTAGCTTTGGTAAGTGTTGGAGGGAGCTGGGACTTGTACTAGATTCGTAAAAGCATTCATGGGTGCCAGATGCAGTCATGAAAGCACATCATTCTCCCTTCTCAGGCTGACAGAAATAACCAGGAAAGTCAAGTGAGCAGCATGTGCTTTGCCCCAGGCCAGAAGGAGTTCAGCACTTCTGTGATGATTGCCAGTTACCATCATGCTGGTTCCCAAAGTGGCACATGCTGAGCATGGCTGCATGCTAGAGACTGCACTTCGTCCTGCACGTTCTGGATCTCAGTTTGTTTTTATAGTTTCATTTAGTTTCTTCTCCCCTCTCCTTCCACATCCCAGTGCTTACTTCCAGTCCTTTTCTAAACAGAGACTGGTTTGTAGTGCAGAATAACCTTTTTGGTGTAGTGTGTCACTCACTTGCCACAGCTGCCCTCAACCAGGACTGAATTTTCCTGTTTTGTAAGGTATTTGGTTTTGATAAGCTCCCTCCTTCTTCATTCCTCCCCAGGGACAGCGCAGCAAGCTGCAGCTTGAGCGTGGCTCGCAGGCTGTCACAAGACTGTGCAGAGCAAATGGAGCAGCTGCTTGCACACACCACCCTGGAAATAAGGGCAGTGTGTTTCAAGCTGCAGTTGTTGAGCAGAATCCATGACTCCTCATGTATTCATGAAAAGATTCTCCTATGTCACAGTGCTGCTCCTTTGGTACCAGAAATTCACCTTTTGGAAAGGCACTGGAAATACAGGTGGTAAGTAAAGAGGCTGAGGGCATCAGGATGAGCTGCCTTTAAGGTCACCTTGAAATGACACTGATAAGTGATGGCATGACCCTTCCATGGCATGCTGAAATTCATTCTTAAGTCCTGTCTGGGCTGTGCAGCTTCATGGAGAAAAGAGAGGCAGAAGCCTCCTCTCCCAACACACCAATGATGACAAATGCAGACCTAAAATATGCTGTCTGCTCCTGACACCACTTCTTGGTTTTGGGCTGAACAGAGTGAAGAGAGGAGAACAGCATCAGCAGGTGGGTCAGTTTGATGTTGCTCTTCCACACAGACTTCTGTTTCATCAAGCAAAGTAATTTCTATGGAGAGGAAGAGGTTTGGCTGTGACCTTCCCTTGCTCTGCTGTTGAGAGGAGTAAAGTTCCTGACAGACTTTCATCCACTGGAAAATGGGTAATTGTGCTTTCTTCCATCTATCTGCACACGTTGTGGCAGCTGTCATCATTTGTATCTCTGCTTTCTGCCTGTTGACTGGGGTTCCTGTAGGTCACAGTAATACAAACAGTACTGGTCAATAGAAACAAAGCCACTTGTCATTTGATCAAATGTTTGTCTTTAGTTATTCTCTAATAAAGTTTGAACTCTGCAGTATTAACATTGTCATGCTCACTAGCTTGAAATTAGTTTTAGAATATAAGTGAGCAGGAAGCCAAAACAGCCATGGTGCTTTCTGTCTCTGTGATTACAGATCATGTTTGCTTTGTGGATCCTCTTGCCTGTCTTTTCATTCTTAATAGACAGCACTGTTCATGCACAGAACCTCTTAACAATCTGGTGTTAAATCTTTACACTTCAGCATTAGATAGGCTTTAAATCATCAAAGGTAATCAGCTTTGCAAACTATAAAAAGGTACTGGCTTCCAAATCAAAGTTTCAAAACTTCTCATTGGAAGTGTCAGAGGGGATTTCAAATGCTGAGAAGTACAAACTATTTTTACGTAGTTAATTTGCATTTTCATGAAAGGCAGTTCTAATATTAATGAGATACCCCCTCTCCCCCCAGTTTGTACAACATAAGCCCCCTGAATACAGTGCATTCTGAACAGGTTCAATTAGGAAAATATGAGTGAGATATTCCAAGAGTATTTTCTGGGAAGAAAACAGCTGTTGCTCTTTCTTACTCTCCCAAACTGTCCTTGGAGGAATTGGGCAAACTCTTTGTTTTGTCTCAGAACAGTAACACTTGCCTGAGTTGTTTTTCAATTTCAAATGAAGTAAAAACTTGATAGTCTTACCCTCTTGTGATTACAATCAAAGTAAACCTCTTGCTCTTGGAAAAGCAGCAGAGTTTTTTAGTACTTTTTTCCCCACTAGTTGCCATTAAAATTTCCAATATAAAAACAGGGGAAGGAGAAAGGGGAGAGCATAAATATGAGGAATAGTAAAAAACTCATAAAAAAAAAATGTTATTGTTTACCAAAGAGTGTCCTTCAATCTGGATAGCAAAGCTGATTGATTTTCAAATTTATATTAAGCTTGCTGTTATATTCACCCTGAGGTAGAGCTTGAGACCTTACTACTTTTTATAGTCCTTGCTTGATGCAGTGCCAGTGTGACCTAGCCGATTTTTGCAGCAGGAAACTTATCCGGGTATATTTAATTCTCAAGGTAACATCTTCAATTGATGTAACTTATTGTGTGGCTCAGAGCACTGGCTGGGCACCATGCCCCCAGCCTGTCCTGGTGGGGTGTCACCTCACTGCCTGTGGACAGACTGGGCAGCCCAAAGAACTGTGACCTTGTCTTCCTCAAGACCCAGGGGACTCACCGGCAACGGAGCAACAAGGGAATACTGACAAGGAGCTTCAGATCATTGGAATGCTCTGGATTTCAGGCAGTCCTTGGTGGTCTGTCTCATCTGCACTGTGGAAATCACAGTGGTAAATAGAAGAAGGGTTCAAACTGAGTTTGAGTTGAAGAATTATTATTCAGCTGTGCCATGCCATCTACCTGCTGGATGCTCAGCATGTGACAAACACACCTTGTTTCAGCTTACTATAATCAGCACTGAAAGTTCTGTAAAATTTATGAAATACTATCTTTGCTCAGTTTCAAGACCATAAAAATGTCCAGTTACTAGTACTCTAGTGGGCAGTAAAGTTTTACCCTGTTGGAATTTAATGGTGTGTCTGAGATTTAGATACAGCAAAGGAGGACAGTTTTGGCTTGGATCCAGTGGTATATATTTCAAACAATAGAATGTGAGAATGTGAAAGGACCTGGACAACATGAAGTGACTGCTGCTGGGCACAGTTAGAGATGTAGGAGCTTCATGTGCCTCATGAACTACTGGGGATTTCAAAGCAGAAGGCTGCAGAGATACTACCTAATGAGGCTCAAAGAAACTTCATGGCCATGCCATTATAATCATTTGTAGATCTTCTGTAATGAGAAAACAAGATGGGATATTTCTACAATGCAAATATAGCTGCAGCAACAGGGCACTCACAAGTGAATGTAGGAATAAGATGCCCGGACTGTTTATTCTTAAGAAAAATCACAAAATAGAAGAAGTAATAAATGTTTTTAGGATGGACAATGAAGATGATAATTGAGGATACCATGACCTGAATGAAGCGTGAACAAAGATGTCTTTTAAAATTATGTATTCCAAGTCATACATTTTCAAGTGAGCTTGCTGCAGTCTCTACACAAGATTAATTTCCAGAGAATTTCCTCAAGTAGAAATGAGTGTACCTAGGCTGTTTCAGTTTCTGTGTGAGATGGAAAGCTTGCCATGAGTCCATAGATGTGGCTCCTGATTCAGAATTATTTAATGAACTGTATCTGTGGCACAGCAGAAGGGCAAATGAAGGCGTATTTTGGACATGTTTTTATAAAAGCTGGGGTTTTTTAATGCCTTAGCTTCTTAAGACTTAGCTTAGCTAACCTTCATCCAGGAAGAGTGAAAAGAAGAAACATAGTCGAGAGTGGTCACCAGCAAGCTGGGGCTATAACCCAGAGTATTGGTTCTCTGCCAAGTCTCTCAGCTGAGTGACTGTGTATCTTAAGGGGTTGTATAGTAGCTGATAGACCTGGCCCTAGAGACTTGATTTCTCTCTTTGGCTGAGCATATGCCCCCGGCCGGAAAGACCCATCTCTCTGAAGTATCCAGAACTGATGTCTCTCCTTTGGGAACTGGAAGATGTCGGATACTCCCTCGTCTCCAGATACCTTGTTTTCTTCCACAAAAGTCTGTCTTGCTGTAAATGTGGCTATTTTTTTTTCCCGATACTCTGTACCTGAACTTTCTGCCCAGTTTTCTGGAAGCGCCTAAAATATTATAGCAAGTGTGACAAAAGAACTTAAAATCTTACGGAATGGTAGTATTCTGTTCTCTTACTTTGTCTTAAAAATAAGCTGTTTTCATTTCAGACCAAAGGTATGCTGAACTACAAGTCTGTGTTTCAGTATCACAGCACCTTCTTCACTAAGCTGTGCTAAAAGCATGGTTTTATTCTGTAGAAGTGTGTAAGAACTAGAATGCTCTCCTTTTCTGTGGGTGATGTTCATAAAAGTCTTTCATCAAATTACTCAGTACCTAAAAGCCCCAACCTCTTTCTGTCTGAGCAACATCATAACAGGTCTGTTTTTTTCTAGCTCTGTCTGAGGATGTAGTGAAAAGTCTCATCTGGATGCTAGGTTGAATTTGAGAAATTCAAAAAGAAAGATCCCTGGAAAAAAAAAAAGGGACATACAGAAAGGAACTAAGTGTTTACCTAAAATAAATTTAGCGTGTGTAATGTTAACAGATAATTTACTTCACCAGCACAGTTTAGATTATTTGCAGCTGCAGGTCTCTGGTAATTCTTGTTCCATATGTCACATTCTTTTCTTTAATTCTTTTATTCAAACTTAATTTCTCTTACCATGTATTACAGTTATAATAAACACGTGGAGCAAAGTACCTAAAGGTAAAACCAGGATCTTGCCCTCTTATTTTTGTTTTGTGTTGCTTCTAAAAGTCACTGTATTTTCAGATTCTGTCACTGCCCTGTTGTCAAAAATATTGTCTGAAATTTGTTGTCAGAAATATTGTTTGGTTTCGGGGAGTTACACACTGTTCTCACTACAGATGTTATTTTTTTTGGCATTATTGTCAACATACTCAGTTATTGTAATTTTAGACTACAGATTGTAGTTTTTTCCCTCCCTTTTTCTCCTGCAAAACATCCACTAATCCCAGCCCCTTCTGTCTGGGGTAGTATTGCAATTCCAAAACCATAGCCAAGGGTAAAGCTGCTTTTTCCATTCCCACAGGACTCCGTTTCAACTTCCTATGTGAAACTGATAGAAAAAAACATGCCAGAAATTGTATTTTGACAAGCCCCCAAGCTTTTGACTGAAATATATATGTGAAAAATACCTGCTTTCCACTGGAAAATGCAGATTCTACTGAAAACCAAACACTTGATTGAAAACTTTAAGTCAGAAGTTTCCCAGGATCACCATTGTCCTCCTGGCAAGTGATGTGCAATGTAGGAGATGAGATGTGTTCAGGGAGCTGTTTGCATCAAAATGCTGGGGCACATGAATTAAAAATCCCATTAAGTGATACAGCAGCACTCCCAAACACAGTATGCTAAGCATTTGCAGCCACAGTATGTCAGAATCTGAGGGCAAAGAGTGAGATTTGAAAGGGGAGAAAAACAATTAAAAAAAAATTCTGTGGTAGATTTGCAGGTTTTCCCCTGTAGGCTTTGAGGGAAACAAGTACCCCCCAAAACAAACAAACACACCCCGTCCCTATTTTCTGACCATTTTAAATGCTGTATTACATGGTAGCTTTTCATAAGGAAGTTTGAATGAGGAAAACTTCTCTGCAGTTATTTTTTTCCGTGGTGATAACTGAACCCTTTCATAAATGTAAATAGGAATGGCTTTCTTCTGATGAGGCTTTCATAACTACCCTCCTTTGTGTATTCTGAGGCTGTGTGAATGCACTCAAAAGTAGGTGATGCTACAAACGCCGCAGAAGAAGCATCTATTGTATTTACATAGCTTGAAATCTGATGGACTTTAAATGAAAAATTCTTGCTATTATATTGTGAGTCAGAAAAGAACAGCTATGAAGAGCAAAACTGAAGACGT
The DNA here is from genome assembly GCF_965178545.1 of Coloeus monedula. NCBI lineage: Eukaryota > Metazoa > Chordata > Aves > Passeriformes > Corvidae > Coloeus > Coloeus monedula. The sequence continues at coordinate 74,172,494 of NC_138822.1, forward strand.
ATTTAAGCAGCAAAGGGAATTTTGCCAGTCCTCAGTGCTTTGAAGTAAGTTTAATGTGAAGATTTCCCTTTTTTTCTTTGGTCTCAGTTGGTCTCAGCATGTAATTTCTTGGTGGACGCCCTGTACAGGGTGAAAGTGAAAATGCAAAGCAAGAGTTCAGTAGGTGCTGGAAGTCTCTGGAAGCTTTTGGAAGGCCCCTACATGCTGGAAATTGACTTGGACAGTCATATTCATATAATGAAGTTTTGCTTTTTTTCCTGCTCCATACAGCTTGGATAGACAGCTGAATTTTAACATGCAAGCATTGAGGAGGGAGCTTGACGTTACCACTGATAGACTTGCTTCACCTTTTATATGATTGCCTGGCTTTCTTGTTACAGATGCACCTTGACAAAATAATCCAGTGACTATTGCCACTTGCTCTAAAATACCAGGATCTGCAAGTGAAGATGTCTAGTTTCTCCTGGTTCCAACTGGCTGAAAAACCCACAACATAATCAAATAATCCAGTCTTTACAAGTATCCAGGAAAGACTGAACCCTGTGAAATGAAAAGGAGTGGACAAGGATTTTCGAAGGTGCATTGACTCCCTGAGCCACATGGGGAAAGCCATGTCACAGATTTCCTGGTCTGACCACTGTAGAGGCATTCTTGATGTATAGATTCACTCTTGCCTGACAGCTTTATCCAATGTGAACGTGGGATTTACTGCTTCTGTAGTGTGACTCTGGTGCTATGCCTTGGTTTATGATTTAAAAAGAAACACGAACATTTTTTGTATGTTGTTTAAGAATCAGAAGTCTCAATGTATTTTTTCTTAAAAATGAATCAAAACCTATACAGGCAATAGCTGTAATCCCAGATGAACAAACACATGGACTATGAGTCCTGAACCTTTGGTGCTTTATGGGAGTAAACCAGGCTTCAAACCAATGCCAGACTCTGGTTTTAACTTTCATTGGAAAGAAAGTTTATGATCTTCATAAATGTGAAATGACAGTCAACAGTTATTTATTTGTACCAGTTTGCTGTAGGATGTATTGGGCCCGTGGCAATCAGTGGAGTATTTCACTGAGCTGCCTTTTGTCTCCTTGTCCATAGAGCCCATGGTTATTTTATAGTTTTATAAGAATGCTTTTCTTCCATCCATGTGATTTCTTTCATATCCTTGCCCTCACAGTGGCTTTCCCAACAGTCCAGAGCAACTGTAAGGCTTTGGAGTGTTACAGAAGATTTTTTAATTTGTCTGTCATTCTGAGTGTTACTTCATTTCTTCCCTGCTCCAGAACAGGCTAAGAGGGCTGCACTGACCACAGCAAGAAAGTGAAGAAGAACCAAAGTCATAATAAAACAAAGCTGGAATACTCCAGCCTCTTGTCACATCCACAGTGTGATCTGTGTTGTCAGTAGATTCTTGCTTTTAGATTTAATACTGCTCCGTATATCTTGAAGTGGGAGGGCATTACAACGGTTTTGGAATGTTTGCAGTTCCTGCCAAAATGTTGGGACACAATGGACCAAAGCCATGTCTGGTTGGAAGTGTCTCCTGGATCATGGCAGAGGGATGTGTATGATGATCCTATGTAGTCCAGATGGGTATCAAAGGCCCTATATATCAGACAAAGCCAGGAAGCTGATACCAAAGTTACAGCATGTGAAATACTGCAGATTTTTTTAGCTGATGTATGGGACATTCTCAATGGCTTGCTAATTCATGAAAAACTTTTTATTTCTTCCATTGTAGTGTTGGCCTGGGTGCCAGCTAGGGTTTCTAGTCTCAGTCAAGCATGAACCACACGGTCCAGCCCATCTGGTGGGTTGGGTAATTGATTGTGGAACTGCAGCTGGGAACAGAATTTTGATTTGCACTTATGAAACAGTTTCTATTCCAGTCTTGATCTCCGGGGAATGGATGCAAAACACCAGAAGTACAAGATGCAACTCTTCCTCGTGCATCATGTTTGGCAAATAAACTTTTGACCTTTTAGTGGCTTTGCAAGAATATGAGAGTCTTAGCCTCAGTTTCAGATTATTAGGAAGGAGATTTTTTTTCTGTTTCCCTTTGGACTGTTATGTCTGTGAGGTATGAAACAGCCTTGATGTAAGCAGCAAAAAAACTGAAAACCAGTTGTGTTCTTTTTTCTGCAGTGTAATGACTGGCTTATGAGGAAAGCTTGGGGATGGTGGTAGGAAGAGTATATTTATTTTTGTCTTCTAGTAACAGAACAGGAGCGATTAACTCTTTTGTGCTTATTTTCAGACTGGATATTTCCATCTGCCCCATGGGGATTACTTCATTGAGCCTATTAAAAAGCATCCACAGAAGGAGGGAACACCCCATCCCCATGTAATTTATGGTGCAAATAACCTTCACAGTGCTTTAAGGAGAAGACGGGCCATCCCGATGGAAAAGGAACGAACATGTGGACTGAATGGTACTAATTTTGCTGGATTTCTGCCTACTCGCTTTCTGAATCTTTTTAAGCCGTTATTTTTCAGTGGTGTGTGCCTTTCCTTCTGCCAGGCTTTTTAAAATTCTGTAAGAAAAGGTTATGCAAAATGAGAGCATCTCAATTGAAACACCAGAGGAGCCACCCCATCTGGGTTTCTTTCTGTAAAGTTAAATCCTTCTTATGACTACTGGGATATGTTTTTCACACCATTGATCCTTTCTAACCCTCAAATTTTCTCCAACCAGAACTGTTCAGTGAGATTGAAACTTGAATTCTTGAGGAGTTCTGGGATGACAAGATTTGCAGTCAGGATTATTTTTAATAAAATGTTCTCACTTCATGCAAGTTCTGTCCTCAACATAAAATAACTCACCTCTAATCCATGGTTTAAATTTAGGATTTCTAGATTTTCTGTGATTGTTAGCAGGTTATTGAAAGAGTTTTATTTAGTTATTCAGAAAGTGAAGTACAGGACATCAACAGTAACATTTTTTGTAGAAGTATAAGTAAAAACAGCTTAAATATTGGTGCAGTAATACTCAGGATCATGTCTTTTGGGAAAACAAACTAATACACTATGCTGGAAAGAAAGAGTGTATCTAGAGAGTAGTTGGCATCTCACAATTGCAAAATTAGTTTCTTTATTTAGTAAAATAATTTCCTTGATTTATTTTATACCAAAAATGTTCAGATTCTGTATTGATTCTCTGATGTTTGAGGCCTTGAATCTGAGTCTGCACCAAACTTTAGACAGGTATAGTATTGGGTAGGGATGAATCAGTAATTACCTGCATGACCTAAGGCCTGAGTTATGTACAAATACAGCTGCAGAATACACAGGAATGTGTTTCTGTCTTTCACAGGTCAGTGGTTTAAAAGAAGTTGGTTCCTTTCCAGGAATGGGAAATGAAAGGAGGAATGTAGGAATTTCTAATCCCCCATCATGACTGGTGCTGAAGTTTTACTGCTGTGTAATATGAATTGGTAAATTAAAGAAGCAAAGAACAACTTGACCCCTCTGTATTTCTGGTTGTAGACCTGCATTGCACTTCTTGCTTGCTGGCCCAAGGTAGTGCAAAATGGTAACAGGGTAAAAACCTCAGAAAGCTGATGGGGGAAGTTACTCAATCTCCTACGATACTAGGAAGGTGAAGGGGAAGCCGTAAGAATTAATATGAATGCTGTTCCATTTTATTTTTCATCAAGTAAAAGTCTACTTATTAGAAAATAATCCTGGATTTGAAAAACCAGGAGTGTCTAAAGGTGATGTTTATCTTGGTGAGAATTTCAAATAACTCTCTGAATTTTCATTCCTTCTGATGGCTGCTGGGATAAACAAAAGAAATTAGTTTAGATTTGCCTGTGAAAAATGAGGAAGTTGTTCTTGCCTACTGTCTTCCAGGTTTCTTTTATGGATGAAATAACATCTGTATGCAGTCATTTTAAGTGTGGAGAGAAGATAAGAGATCTAGGGAACATGCTGTATATTTGCATTGTGTGGTCTGCTTATTTTCTTTCTACCTCTCACTTTTAGCCTCTTGTGTCTTTCTTCAAAATCATGCAGAATGAGACAGAAAAAGACTGGCTGTACTTGGACACTGGAAAAAAAGAGCATTAACTTCCCTGCAGTTTCATCACTGCTCTAATGGGCTTTTCAATTTGAACTTCCTGTATGATGTTAATCATTCCAACATGACAGAATTATTTCTGGTGGTAGTATTTTCATGATATTGCAGCCAAACAAAGGTAGCGTCTTAGGAACTAACAAAATAATATACTGTAATTTATGTTTCTGTTTTTAACTGAGTCAGCCTTTAGAAGTAATGTCTGCTTTGGAACAAGCAGTAATCTTGGCTGTCATAAAAGTTAAATAATAAGTGTGAAAAAGTGCATGGGGATAAAACCGTTTCCTTCGTTATATTTTTCCCCTCTGTGTGACAGGATCTAACAATCTGATTCCTCAAAAGCCCTTAACTTTTATGTTGGGTGTTATGTGTCCTGGGCTGCATCCAGAGCCCTGTGGGCAGCAGGGGAGGGAGGGGATTCTGCCCCTCTGCTCTGCTCTGCTGAGACCCACCTGGAGCACTGCATCCAGCTCTGGGGTCCCAGCACAGGAGGGACAGGGACCTGCTGGAGCTACTACAGAGGAGGCCACCAAGATGATCAGAGGGATGGAGCATCTTTTCAGCCTGGAGGGAAAAAGGCTTTGGGGTGACCTAATTGTGTCCTTCCAGTACCTGAAGGGAGCCTACAAGAAAGATGGAGAGAGACTTTTTGCAAGGGATTGGAGTGATGGGACAAGAGGAAATTACTTCAAACTGAAAGAAAGTAGATTTAGATTAGATATTAGCAAAAAATTCTTTATCTTGAGGGTGATGAAGCTCTGGAACAAGTTACCTAAAGAAGCTGTGGATGTCCCATCCCTGGAAGTGTTCAAGGCCAGGCTGGATGGAGCTCTCAGCAACCTGGTTCAATGGAAGATGTCCCTGCCCATGGCAGGGGACTGAAACTAGGTAGTACTTCAGGTCCCTTCCAAACCAAGCCATTCTGTGTTTTGTTATCTCATTTCTGAGTAGCCAGCTTTTCAATAGGGATAGAAGAAAGAATTCATTGTCATCTTCTATTTATACTGTGTATTGTCAGAGTAAGTTGCTCTTGTTAGAAGTGAAATACAGAACAAAAAGGGAAAGTGATACAATTCTTGCTTTCTATGCCAAATGTATTCAGTACTCAGGCTTTGGTAAGTACTTCGTGCATAAATAAATTGTAAAGGTAGTAAGTTGACTCTGCCATCTTTTCAGGATTTCACATACTTCATGCTTTTGAGGTTGACGCCAGAAAGCTTGTACAGCCACATGACATCACAGATAGCTTAGAATAATGCCTTTTGGGATCACTTCAAAGCAAAACATTTTCAATTTACAGTTCACATTTAATTGTAAAAACTAATTCTATTTCATAGATTAAACTTCATTTTGTGTTTTTGACCCTAGCATTGTCCCCACTGAGCTGGGGCTTAGCTGATGAAGAGTTGCCCACTGTATGTCTTCTAGGAACTGGTGTTGAGATATTTTAACCTCGTGGACTGAGATTCATCATACAGACTATCTGTGTTTGTTTATTTGAGCTCTGAGTTGTTTGGCTTTTTAAAATTAAGCTAAGGTTTTGAGGTATTTTTGTGACTTATGCTTGGTGTGTGTTCAGGTTTAAGTGTAGTGCTGATTTTTGCTTGAAGAAGTTGAATCACCTGGATGCTTATGAGTCAGTGCACAAAGTTGAGTGGTGATAATAGAAATCTTTCAGTCAGAAACTAACCTATCTGCCAGGCAAGGAATAGAAAGACTAGTTGTATAGACAAAGTCAAAGTAAAGAAATTATTACAGGAGGGAATAGATAGAGGATGCTGATCTCCTGTGCAGTCTTTTTCCAGTTGTTTTTGGTTTTTTTAATGCACTGTCTGTGTCTCTTGGAAGAAGCTTTGTGCAACAGCTTTTACTGTGGCGACTGCATGAATATCCAGGGTCCAACCTGCTTGTTACCTGTCTCGCCTACATGCAGTAATACTTTAGAATCAGTGACTTTCCTGTGCTCTTGCAGTGATTACATTAATTACTTTAAAATTGTTATTATCTTTAACAGATTCAGATACTTGGAGAAAAATCATGGCAGAAAATTACATAAATTAAAACTTAGTTTTGTGCTGTACACTTCCATTCCTGCTCAGGCAACTACCAGCTGACTCAGTCATTAGCTGCATGCTAATCTTGAAAGTAGCATAACAATACTGCACATTGCTACCACCTGTCTTACTGTACCATTTGAAATATGTGTGAGAAGTAGCAGAAAAGATACATGAAAAGTGGCCCTGTGCCTTATAAAGAACCTCCCTAATCCTTTGTGCCCACATGAGAGGAAACAAAGGATATGGGAATTTGTTTCGTTCTTCTAAATAGGTTATCTTAAAAATTTGACAGTGCTCTGAGATAGAATGTCAGAGAAGAGAAATTATCCTCCCTTCTACAGGAGAAGTTCTCCCATTTCTTCTGCTTGTTTTTATGCAGTCTGCCACAAGGCATTGGTTTGTTTGTGAGCTTCAAAATAAGAGAAATTTTGTGACGTTTGTGAGTGAAAATGCTGTGATGTAATAAAGCTCTTCCTGACTAAGTGCTACTAAGAGGGGACTGATACAGACAGATGGACTTCTTTTTCTTGGGCTGGTGAGAAGGACAGGTCACTGTTGTTCAGAGAGAGAGGACAGTTGAGTTTATTCAGATTGCAACCCAGTGATTGCTGCAGTAGGCCGTGATATATAACCAGGGAATGAAAGGTTTGGGGTGTTAAAATAGATCTCTGAGAATATTTAATTGGAGCTTTAGATGTACAGAAGTTGTCATATATTTTACCCTCATTTTGGCATTGAAGGATTTGATAGATCAGAAGTTAGGATTAGTTTGGGTTTGACATGGGCCTTCAACTCCTTGTCTGCAAAGAAATTACAAATCTTAAAACTGATTTTTTTGCATTTGGAGCAATTTTGCTCCAAAATTGGAGCTGTGATGGGATAAGGGTGGCGTGGAAGAAAGGAAACAAGAGGCTGGCTGCTGTGTGAAATGATGAGGAGGGTAGGCGGAGTTAAAGGAGCAGAGCAACGTTGTCTGTGCAAAACTGTATTTTAAGTATTTTGAATGATGGTAGCATAGTTCGTTTAACAGAAGTCTGGAATGCCATTAAGCTGTTTCAGGCAATAACTACCTGTTTTACTTCCTAAGGGTTATGTCTGACTGCAGGACTTTATTAAATCGTGATCTTGCTTTTAGATTATTAACTTGATACTGTCAAAGGCTTCTCTTCAGTTTTTATGTCTGCAAGTACACAGCATGAGCTAGCAGTACTGGCTTTTGACAGAATCTCCTGGGGTGATGTTATGAAGCCGCTTTATTCCTTAACTGGCCACTCAATGCCCAAGGACGCTGTGCCTTTAGGATGGACCCGGGGAGCGGGGCTGGAGCCAGGACCTGAGGGGGCGTTGAACGGTTCGGCCCAAGGGCTCCAGGGTCCTGGCAGGGTTTGGGAGGGAGTGCACCGGGAGCGCTGTGCTGCTTTTTGGTTTCCTTTGTGTTCCAGCTAGCTGGGAAAAGGTTCTGTTGGTTTTTTTCTTGTTCTTTATCCCCTTTCCTTCCCCTTGCCTCACTGCCTCCCTTCCCTCCTCACCGGTCCAGGGAGCCTGCAGGGGCAGCCCTGGCAGGCCCGCGGGGTGGCCCCGGCTGGTCTGAGCCCACGTGTCTGTTCCCTCTCTGGGCATTTGTTATATTTTGAGGGGTTTTTTTTATCCTGTTCTACCCTGTTTTGTTTATGTGTTAATAAACAGTTTGTTTTCTTTTTCCCACTTTGACTCCTTGTGACCCGTTTATCTCATTGACGGAGGAAAAGGGGAGGAACACTCATTCTGGAGTGTCCCCTCCTGAGGTTTTGTCTCAAAAACTGGGACATAAATTTGGTGCCCAATTTAAGGGGCACGTGAAAGTGAAAAAAAAAAAACCCACAACATTTTCGTTTGAAGCATTTTGTATTGAGGTACAGCAGTAAGACCATGCTGTTTGATCTAATAATTTTTCTGTGGAACCTAACCATCAGTACATGTCCACAGCTATGGGCAGTCGAGTCCTTGGCTTACTACCTTTTATAAGTCAGGAATAAGAATCAGGACTGCCATTTTGATATGCCTGATGCTAGTGATTTCTCGAAGTTTGGCTGATGTAATGGAAACCATTGAGAATGTGTATGTCACGTTGCTTTTTCATTCTGGCCTTGGTAGTTCCCTTTTGGAATGTACTAGCAATTACACCCAGTTTGTTAGGGGAAAAAGCAGGGGATGATAATTCCCAGCCCTTCATCTCCTTCTTCCCCTTCAGATCTGGCACCATCACCTTTTGAAAGCATCCAATTTCCCCTGGAAGTCAAAGATACCATTTTCTTATTACGTTATCTAGTAGGGTTTCTCTATGTGGTCTCCAGCTTGTCTAAAATAAGGGCTGAGATTTCCAGAGGGGTTGCCCAGACACCTGTCCCAGTTGTGGAAAATCCTAAGTGGTGTGGGGTATGGGAGGACATAGGCCAGACCCTGAAGCAGTTTTCTGACCCGGTAGCCTGGAACTTCCCCCCTGAACAAATTCAGAATCCAGCTGAGGTGGGGAAGTATCTGAAGGAAAACTGCTATAACAACATGGATGAAAAGAAAAAGCTCATTGCCTTGTGCTGGGTCCTGGCTAACGCTTACCCCACACTGCTAGATAATGTAGGGCAGAAGATGCAGCCAGAGGAGCAGGAGAATAAGCCAGCAGACACCCCAGTCACTCTGGCTGCAGCTAAAGCAGATGGGGAGCCTAAACCAATAACAATTGCCCCTGTCCAGAGAAAGAAACACAAAGCCAAATCCATTTGCCCAGTGGATGATGATGGGCATCCAGGACCTTCACAGCCAGCAGAGGAATTGGAACCTGAAATCATCACTGAGTCCCTGTCCATAGAGAGTCTTTGTACCCTGAGGAAGGATTACACCCGACGGCCTGATGAGACTATATTAAGTTGGATGGTCCGAATCTGGGATGCTGCAGGCGATGGTACAGTTCTGCATGGCACTGAAGCGAGGCATTTGGGATCTGTGTCACGTGATTTAAGTCTTGACCAAGGGATGACAAGGGGTCCTGAAGCTCTCAGTCTCTGGACACAGCTCTTAAGAAGTGTGAAGGAAGGATACCTGTGCCGAGAAGATCTCCAGCTGCAGCTAAACCCCTGGAAAACCATGGAACAAGGGATTCAATGCCTGAGAGAACTGGCAGTGATAGAGATCATATTCTCAGGTGACCAAGCAATTAGGAGCCCTGACATGGTAAAATGTACACTGGTGATGTGGCTGAAACTTGCACAACACACACCACCAGAATACGCCCCTGCTTTGGCAATGATGACATAGAATGACAGGGATGAGACAGTGAGTTCTATGGTGAGGAGGCTCCGGGCGTATGCAGACACTGTGCACGGCCCAACACAAGCAAGAATTGCAGCTGTGGAAAGGAGTCTGTCAGAGACCATACAGAAGATGGAAGATAGGATGGACAAGACTAATCAGAAACTCAGGAAGGAGCTGTAAGAGGGCCTTCTCCAAATCGCATCAGTGCAGACCAGAGGCCCTGTTACTAGAAACAGACATCCCACAGCTAGGGAGAGAGGGTACACCCCAAGAGCTAACGATGGTTCTTCCTGTGTGACAGTGCAGAAGACATGGAATGTGGGATGGAAAACCAGCTTCTGTCCTGGTGGCATGGGTGCATGAATTAAAGGATGGTAATGCTGAGAGAGGGAGTTCCACCAGAAGGGAAGTAGCTCGAGTTTCGAATGATAACCAGGACCAGAGGGGCCCTGCCTCTAGCCAGGTAGAGGCCAGGGAAAATCACATCTTTTGGACAGTGTGGGTCCGATGGCTTGGCACATCAGAAGCAAAGGAATATGAAGCCTTGGTTGACACGGGTGCACAGTGCACTTGGATTCCATCGAGACACGTGGGGGCAGAACTGGTTTCTACTTCTGGAGTGCTGGGGATCACAGCAGTTGACCCTGCTTGAAGCCAACGTGAGCCTAACTGGACAAGAGTGGAAGAAACATCCTATTGTGACTGGCCCAGGGGCCAGTATTCTGGGCATAGACTTTCTCCAGAGTGGGTATTTCAAAGACCTGAAGGGACTCAGGTGGGCCTTTGGAATAGCTGCTGTGGAGGCAGAGGGCATTAAGCAATTGAACACTTTGCCTGGGCTGACCAAAAATCCTTCTGCAATTGGGCTCCTGAAGGTAGGAGAGCAGCGAGTGCCAATTGCCACCTCAACAGTGCACCTCCGGCAGTACCAGACAAATAGAAATGCTGTGATTCCCATCCACACAATGATTTGTGAGCTAGAGAGCCAGGGGGTGGTCAGCAAGGCCCACTCACCCTTCAGCAGCCCCATTTGGCCTGGGTGCAAGTCAGAAAGGGAATGGAGATTGACTGTGGACTATCGTGCCTTGAATGAAGTGACTCCACCATTGAGTGCTGCCGTGCCAGACATGTTGGAGCTCCAGTACGAGCTGGAGTCCAAAGCAGCAAAGTGGTATGCCACCACTGACATCGCAAATGCATTTTTCTCCATTCCTCCATTCCAGTTTGCTTTCTATCACGGTGTCCCACAGTGGTAGGGAGGAGAAGAGAGATCCAACAGGCAGGAATTGTACAGCAAGATTCCTTTTTAAATTATTTTACAACTCTTTTATAGACTTTTTTCTTCATAGTCTGATTGGTCAAAGGATGAGCCATCCCTTGGGGTGATTGACTAAAATCCTAAAACATCCATTGTCAAAATATTTTTCTACTGTACTATAAACAAGGCTTTGCAAGGTCGCAGGTGTTCATAGTTTATAGAACTCTACAAATATCTTCCGTGAGAGAGAAAAGTATCTCATGGGACTGGAAAGAAGCAAGAAGAATTCTTGCTAGCAGCAATATTTGTATCCACAGCTTTCACCTGGAGGGGCGTGCAGTGCACCTGGAACCGACGGCCCCAGGGGTGGAAGCATAGTCCCACCATTTGTCATGGACTAATCCAGACTGCACTGGAAAAGGGTGAGGCTCCAGAACATCTCCAGTACACTGATGATATCACTGTGTGGGGGAACACAGCATCTGAGTATTTGGGAAATGAGAGAAGATCATCCAGATTCTCCTGGAAGCTGGCTTTGCCACCAAAAAGAACAAAGTCAAGGGACCTGCCCGAGAGATCCCATTCCTGGGGGTGAAGTGGCAAGATGGACGGTGTCAGATTCCCACTGAGGTCATCAATAAGGACACAGCAATGTCTCCACCAACCAACAAAAAAGAGACACAAGCTTTGCTAGGCACCATAGGCTTTTGGAGGATGCACATTCCTGAATACACTCAAATTGTGAGTGCTCTCTATCTGGTTACCCATAAGAAGAACAATTTCCACTGGGGCCCTGAACAGCAGTAAGCCTTCACCCAGATCAAACAGGAAATGGCTCATGCAGTAGCCCTTGGCCCAGTCAGGACTGGACCAGAGATGAAAAATGTGCTCTACTCTGCAGCCGGGAACAATGGTCTGTCCTGGAGCCTTTGGCAGAAGGTGCCTGGGGAGACTCAGGGTCTGCCACTGGGATTCTGGAGCAGAAGCCTACAGGGGGTCCAAAGACAACTACACTCCAACAGAGAAAGAAATCCTGTGAAGGAATCCAAGCCACCTCAGAGGTCACTGGCACTGAAGCACAGCTCCTCCTGGCACCCCGACTACCGGTGCTGGGGTGGGTGTTTAAAGGAAAGGTTCCCTTTACCCACCATGGCACCGATGCCACATGGAGCAAGTGGATTGCCCTCATAACACAACGCGCCCATATTGGAAACCCAAATTGCCCTGGGATCTTAGAAATAATCATGAATTGGCCTGAAGGTGAAAGCTTTGGTCTCACTGATAAAGAGGAACAAGAACAAGTGACATGTGCTGAGGAAGCTCCACCATACAACCAACTGCCAGCAGAAGAAACGCGCTACGCTCTTTTCACTGACGGTTCCTGTTGCATCGTAGGGATGAACCGGAACTGGAAAGCAGCCGTATGGAGTCCCACACGACAGGCTGCAGAAGCCACTGAGGGAGAAGGTGGATCAAGCCAACTTGCTGAACTCAGAGCCATCCAGTTGGCTCTGGACATTGCTGAAAGAGAGAAGTGGCCAAAGCTCTACGTTTACACCGATTTGTGGATGGTAGCCAATGCTCTGTGGGGGTGGCTGGAAAGGTGGAAAAAGGCCAATTGGCAGCGTAGGGGAAAACCAATCTGGGCTGCTGAGGAGTGGAAAGATACTGCCACTCGGGTAGAGAAGCTACCCATGAGAGTTTGCCATGTAGATGCCCATGTCTCCCAAGAGTCGGGCTGATGAGGAACACCGAAACAACAAACAGGTAGATCAGGCTGCGAAGATAGAGGTGTCAAAGATAGATTTGGATTGGCAGCACAAGGGAGAGTTGTTCCTAGCTCGATGGGCTCATGATGCCTCAGGCCATCATCGAAGGGTGGATCTAACTGTGGACGGTATCTCCCAGGTTATCCATGACTGTGAGATGTGTGCTGCAGTCAACCAGGCCAAGCGGGTGAAGCCCCTGTGGTATGGTGGGTGATGGTCCAAATACAAGTATGGGGAGGCCTGGCAGATTGATTACATCATGCTGCCTCAAACCCGCCAAGGCAAGTGCTATGTGCTCAGATTGGTAGAGGCTGCTACTGGACGGCTGGAGACCTACCCTGTGCTTTATGCTACTGCCCAGAACACCATCGTGGGCCTGGAAAAGCAGATCCTTTGTAGGCATGGTACCGCTGAGAGAATCAAGTCTGACAATGGGACTCATTTCAAGAATAGCCTTATAGACACCTGGGCTAGGGAACATGTTATTGAATGGGTGTACCACATCCCTTATCATGCACCAGTGGCTGGGAAAGTGGAACGGTGCAATGGCCTGCTCAAATCCACCTTGAAGGCACTGGGTGGGGGAACTTTTGAAAACTGGGAGATGCATTTAGCTAAGACCACATGGTTGGTGAACACCCAAGGCTCCACTAACTGAGCAGGGCCTGCCCAATCTGAACCCCTGCATACAGTAGATGGAGACAAAGTCCCAGCAGTACATATCAGGGGACTCTTGGGAAAATCTGTTTGGATTACTTCTGCATCGAGTAAAGACAAACCCATCCATGGAGTTGTCTTTGCTCAGGGGCCAGGTTGCACATGGTGGATAATGCAGAAGGATGAAGAGACACATGTACCACAGGAGATTTGATGGTGGGTGAGAGCTGTCTGTAATGTTGGAATGTCTATATATATGTTTGTCAAATGTCGCTGCCACTGTTTGTATATAGCTATGTATATACGTATAAACGTGTGCACTTAAAGCTGAAATGTATTAATTTGGGCATTGAGCAGACGGTATGGAATAAGGGGTAGAATCTCCTGGGGTGATGTTATGAAGCCGCTTTATTCCTTAACTGGCCACTCAATGCCCGAGGATGCTGTGCCTTTAGGATGGACCCGGGGAGCGGGGCTGGAGCCAGGACCCGAGGGGGCGTTGAACGGTTCGGCCCAAGGGCTCCAGGGTCCTGGCAGGGTTTGGGAGGGAGTGCACCGGGAGCGCTGTGCTGCTTTTTGGTTTCCTTTGTGTTCCAGCTAGCTGGGAAAAGGTTCTGTTGGCTTTTTTCTTGCTCTTTTTTCCCCTTTCTTTCCCCTTGCCTCACTGCCTCCCTTCCCTCCTTGCTGGTCCAGGGAGCCTGTGGGAGCAGGCCCTGGAGGGCCTGCGGGGTGGCCCTGGCTGGTCCGACTCCATGTGTCTGTTCCCTCTCCAGGAATTAGTTGTGTTTCGAGGGGTGGGTTTTTTTATCCTGTTCTACCCTGTTTTGTTTGTGTGTTAATAAACAGTTTGTTTTCTTTTTCCCCACTTTCACTACTTGTGACCCATTTATCTCATTGACAGAGGAAAAGGGGAGGAACAGTCGTTCCGGAGTGTTTGGCCCTGAAGTTTTGCCTCAAAAACCGAGACACCCTGAAAGCCTTAGTTTAATCACTTGAAAAAAGAAGGGGGAAAAAAGCCCAGGACAATGTTTTAATCTCAAGTAATAACCTGTCTTCTTTTCTTTTTTAGAAGGACATTTTGGCCAATGTAAGCAGCTTTGCTTGAACTCCTGGTACAGGCTCTTTAGCTTCTCTCTCTTTTAAAGAAAGCTGCTGATATTTTTCCATTATTTGTCTATCCTGTGTTTAACTACATCAGTTATAATTCAGCTTAATTTGCTTGGTTTCTCCAGGACACAGAGGCTATTATTCGTAGGATGGTAAGTTTGCACACTGAAATTTAGTAACTGAAGTTAATTCAACCTCAGCTGAGGGAAGAGCACCTTTCTCCCTGCATACCTCTTCCTACAACTGGCTCTTCTAAGCTGTTTATGAGATGCTTGCCTTGAATAAAAGAGCAAATAGGGACATTTGGTCAGAATGACCTCTATTTTAAAGCAGGAGCAGCGAGGCAAACAGCTTGCAGAAGAACACGGAGTATTTCTCATCTCTGAAACAGTTTGCATTGAACTGAAAAAATTGAGTGCCTGCTTGTGCAGACAGCAATATTTAGCATTTCAGAGGTGGGGTACCTGGGAAATAAAGATTTGATAATTGGTTTATCATAGCAGTCAGTGAGACAATTGCTGCTAACTGCTGTCAAAACATTTCACCCTTTCCCAGTCAACCTCATGGAGTGAAACCAAAAGATTCTAACTTTCTTTCAGTTTTCAAGAAAACACTGGAGGTTTTTTTAGTTGCTCTCAGTTCAGGTAGAGGAGAAAGGAATAAAACACCATATTTTCTGCAATTCTTCATCTCCAGTTAAATGAGTGAGGAGTCAAAACTAGAGGTTTACCCAAGTGGATCCTAAATTTGTGCTGAACAAGGACCTGAGATGGCTCAATGCTGGCAGAGTGGTGGCACCTGCTTTCCCAGTCCTTGATTGTTTTCTCATGTTCTTCTCTTCACTGATGAAATTTTACTTTCGGTATTTCACTTGCTTCTATTAACTGAGGCAAGGTGAATTCCCCAAATGCTTGTGTTATGCAGGAGGTGAGGGAGAAAAATGTGGCAGCACAGGATTGTTTTTATAAGGTCATAATTGTCACTTGTTGCCACCAAGAGGCATTAGATACACTACCCCACTAAATGACTGAAAAAATTTTAAAGTTCTGTGACAAGCCATTGTTACAGTGTGGATACTGCAACACGTATCAAATAATGAGGCCAGTGGAAAAGAATATATATATATGGACCGATTCTTGGTAGATGTTTCAGAGAGGTGTTTATTTCTCCAGCCGCATGGCCAGGATCTGCCGAGGAACTGCGGCAATCACGGGACCTGAGGGTCCTTGCCCACACAGGGGAACACAAAACATCCAATGGGGAACGAGGCTGACCAGGGGCAGGGAAACCCCGTGTCTCCCCCCAGGGCCCCTCTCCCAGGACCACATGGTGGCAGGGGGAGAGACCCCAACATTTCACCCATTTATTTTTAACAAGAAGAGATTTAAAACTTAACATTGAAAACAAGTGGATAAGCATAGCAAGAACAGTTTCAAAACAAAACAAGCCACCCTCCTGAGTCTTTAAATGTCCGAACAGATTCTCTGGAACATCTTAAAGCTGACAGAAGGTTTTTCTTTCTTGCTTTGTGGGGAAACCGAAGCAGGAGAGGGTTTCTTCCATTTGTACCTGTTGGAACTCTAAACAACAGTAGTTAATTTCTTCCCTTCCCCTCTTCATACCACCCTCAGCATCGGAGAGGAGTTGCAGGGAAAGGGAATTGTATAGGGAAGCCATGGGATGAAAAACAGATTGGGAATAAACTTAGGGTAAACTTAGGAAAGGGTTCATACTGGTTATAGGGTAAAACGGGAAAGTAGGTTGTGGGTAGAGAAGTTGCTGGGATGGATATTGTTTATAATTTTGTGCATAATGGCTGCCTTTGACTGGAATACCCCCAGGCCCAGTAACATTTGCTGCTTGTAAACCCTTCTTTCCTTGCACTACATCAAAATGTACAACTTCCCCATCTCCTACACTTTGCAGGTAATTTTTAGGGTTATTCTTTTTAATAGCAGTTCTATGAATGAATATGTCTTCTTGGTTGTCACATCTGGTGATGATGTTATAAAATCATAATTTTGTTTAACATTTTACCATTTTACTATTCCTAAAACCTTGGCTACGGTGATTTTTTCCTTTTTTCAAGTGGCTGCTGTTTTCTGTCTCGCTGCGTTTTTGCCTTCTCTTTCACTTTCGTTCACTTCTGTGTTGGAACTGCCAGGGTTGTCAGTGCTGCCGGGGCCGTCGGGGTTGCTCGTGCCTGCGCGCTTTTCCCGGGGTCGCATTTGGGGCCGCGTAGGCTGGGCTGGGCTGCACCGCTCAGCTCCCTGCGCGTCGCCTCCTCTGCTCTCAGCTGCGCTGCCGCTGCCTGGGGCCGCACCCACATCTCAGCCGGGCTCCCAAGCGATGACCTCCCCGCACCCTGCTCCAGCGCACGTTTCGGCCGGGCACGGCTCCGCTCTACTGCTGCTGCCGCCGCCCATGCGCCGCTCCTCTCGGTCAGGTGTTCCCGGGGCTCGCTCCACCAGGCGCTGCGCGGGGCCGGGCGGGCACCACTGGGTCGCGCTGCTCCTGCCACGCCTCGCTCTGCTGCAGACACTGCAGCTCACATCGCTCCGCCCACGCATGGGAATTGCCTCGCTGCTGCTCGCAGAGTTCTTGGTCCACATGGCCTGCATCGCACAGTCCCTGAAGCAGTTTCAACTTCGCAAGGACACAGCTGACATTGTTCAACAGTCTCAGTAATTAAATAATATTCACAAAAATACTCTTCCATCAGCATGTATTTTGACTCAGAAATTAACTGTGTCCAAACGGTCTTCCAAAAGTCTTTGGTAAGAATTAAATCCCGAGAAACATAGAAAAAGTTCTTAAACACCATGCCAGGAAGTGTTTCAGTTCCTTTTGAGCTTGAATTAAGCTAAAATTTACAAATCGTTGTTCAAGAACCTTTTCAAGTTTAAGATAAACGTCCATATGCAGCTCTGAGAGCAAAGAGTCCACGGTTCCTCCATAGTTTAGAGATGGAACAGCAAAACAAAAACAAGAAGAGAAATCCAGAGTTTACTGACAAATCAGTCGCTGTCCTTAGGGATCAGCTCTGCTCGCATTAACCACCATTTGTTACAGTGGAGAAGCTGCAACATGTGTATCAAACAATGAGGCCCATGGAAAAGAAATATATATGGACCGATTCTTGATAGATGTTTCAGAGAGGTGTTTATTTTCCCAGTCGCATGGCTGAGGATCTGCTGAGGAACTGTGGCAATCACGGGACCCGAGGGTCCTTGCCTGCGCAGGGGAACACAAAACAACCAGTGGGGAGTGAGGCTGACCAGGGGCAGGGAAACCCTGTGCCTCCCCCCCAGGGCCCCTCTCCCAGGACCACATGGTGGAAGGGGGAGGGCCCCAACAAGCCATTTTCCAAATAATATGAATCAAAACTATAAGGAGGGTAAAATTTTCTTCAGTGTGATTCAGCAGTCTTTCTGTTTAGTCACTGTGCCATTGGAAAGAAGTAGTGTTTGCTATGCCATGCTTGCTTACTCTACTTGCTTTCCTGTAGTTTTAAGGGTAGTCTGTGATTTCTTCCATGTCTTCATTGAAAGTTTGCTAACTGCTCATCAGACTGAAGGGTCTCAGTCTGCATTCAGGCTGTCTTAGTTCAGCATTTCTAACTGAGCATTGTTTTAGAGGAATATATTGTGGTCTTGCTCTGTACCTACAGCTTTCCTTATCAAACTGTGTGATGCTGTTGCACATCTTGATTCTAGCAGTTAATGAGGTAAACAAATGACTTAGTAATGTAAATGTTAAATTGCTGCAGTAGTGATTTGTAGAGCAATAGTATGCTTTAAAATTAAACTGTTACATATCACATCCATCCCTTTCTCTTTTGTAGAATAACAATAGCCTTGAATAATTGGAAACCATATTTTCACAGGTGAAATAGAAAACCCAGAAAGCTAACCTGCATTTGGTCAAACACTTTTGATGCAGGAGTTTGAAAATTTGCTCAGAATAGTTGATCCATTAACAAAGTAATATTGGCAGAGATGTTCAGCCTTCAGCCTGGTTACGGCCAGATTTCTCAGTCATACTGAACTCTCTGTGAACCTTCTAATAAGAAACTACAATTATGTTATTATTTCAGGGCAGATCGCAGATTACCATTTCTTCTCAGAAATGCTGGACTCGTTCAGTGGAGCTGATGAACTGGCATGGGCTCAGTGTTCAAAATTAGTTTCTCCGGAATTGCATGTCCTCGACGAGCCTCCTGTCATACATGACCCACTTTAAACAGGTGTCTGAGCTCAGTTTTTCTGCATGAAACACTGTGCTGTTGAAGCTTGTCCACTCCTTGCTTGTGGTTGCGTTCTCCACTCTTTGTGTCCCAGCAGCTGCTTGGACTTGGATCCATTTTGTGTACTTGGAGAGACACCTTTGGATCAACTGCTACCCACCACTACGTTGGTTAACTTGTAAGCTCCCTCCTTTTTAGGGAGATGTGGGGCCACATTTGCATTTATCCCACACCACGCAGAATTGCTTGGGCTGCACAGATGTTCTGCACCCCCGAGCTCTTCCTGTACTGTCCTGAAAAAAACTGTATGTAAATAACAGACTGGAGAGACACCGTTCACTGAAAGATCGTATAGATTAGACAATTTCTTTTTCCAAAAAGTGGAATTATCCCAAAGAAATAGGCATCTGTCTACTGAAAAAAAAAAAAAAGAAAAAAAAGAAAAAAAAAAAAAGGTAAAAAGGTGGCCAGACAATTGCTATGCTAAAAGGTACAGCAGGTGTTTTTAGTTGCTGCCCCTAAATACTGCACTTGTTTGAAGATTTTGTGGAATTATTTTCTTACATATCCAGATTTCTCTATGAAAGAGCATAGGAGAGAATATTGATTTTTTTTCCCCATGATCTCATTTAAAGTTGCCATTTTTCATCTCTTGCAAATACTCAACCTAAACCTACTTCAGCAAACAGCATGTAATCAAGTGTCTTAGCTAAAAGAGAAGGTATTCCTGTGCTTTTTAAACAGCAGTGATGAGGTCTTTGTACACATAATTTAGACTGCAGAAAGTCTCTTCTAAGCTGTTCTGATCAGTGTCAAGAAACACTGTCCCAAAAATAATGTTTGTGCAAAATAAAAAGTCCAAAGCTTTTATGTTCTTTATTAATCTTTCTTGTAATAAATGTCATGGTCTAATATTTTGCTCAGCTGCAGAACAGGCTTTGCGTTTATGTGCAGAGAGAGATTTTTGTATTTTAAATACTTCTTAAACGCAGTTAAAACACAGTGTCAGCCTGTCTCCCATTCTGCCAAAGCTGAAATTAGCAGCAAGTTTCTTGCCTGCCCAAACTTTAAAACAAGCTGAATCAGGTTCCTTCCTCTTTGATCTGCACTGTTGTCAGTTGAGCCCCCAGTATGGCTTCCTGTCAGCTCTGTGGAGGTTTGGATTTGAATCAAATTCTTTTTTCAAATAACTGTGGTTTTAACGAGCGACCATTCCTGTCATTTTCTATATTATTTGCCTGACATTATTTGCCTGACATTCTCCAGATAAAATATTCACTGAACCACTCTCTGCTTTATGGCATTTTCTTTTCAGCATCCCAGTTGCATCCATTGCCCATGGTGAGGTGCTTCTGCCAGTCAGGTCTTCCTCAGAGTAAATGGAAGATGATGAGATATTTGAAATTTCGTCTTGTCAGGGAGGTCACAGGAAGGAAGGGCAGTAAAAGAAAGGAGTTTCCTGCAAAGCCTGGACTGGTAACACTGACAGGCAGATGAAAGTTGTCCAAGCAGAGATAAACTTTATGTTGGGGAATGGATTACTAAAAACCTCTTCCTCAGCTGAGTGGTGCAACTTGGTTTTATCCATCATTATCCATTTTTTGGGTATTTTTCTCTCCCTAAGCTATAATTAATCATACTGTTTTATAATGAATGTGAACTGGATGTTTTTTCAGGCAAACCTGCATTTTTCCCTCTTTCTGGCCCAATGCATTTTCATACCTTTATCATCTTAAGGCTTCCTGGAGAGAATAGGAGCCAGGCACTTCTTGAAAATGAAAACTGTAATCGTCATTTGGAAAAAAACAGAGGCTCAATCTGTTGGCAGGGCTTTGTTTGATTCTCTTTCCATGGAAGTAGAAATTTCAAAGTTCAAACGCAGTTCTAAGCAAATACTTTCAAACTCCTTGGCATTTTAGTGTGGGAGCTCCTGTCTGTGAAGGAGTCTGGCATAATTTTCTGTAAGCAGTGAGCACAGGGAGTTCAGTTAATTAAAGCGAGTGTTACAGGTGAACCTCCACTCCATGCATGACAGAAATGGAAATAAATTAATGAACTTGTGACATCCAACAGGTTATAGTGCCTCTGACAATTTTTTAATAGGAAACTGGAATCAAAAGAAAAAGTCACTCTCAAAACTCTGGCTAAAACCAGAAACATCCTTTAGCCCTACAGTGCTATTGAAGAGCTGAGTGTGACACAGGCCACCCAAAGCTGGTGTTATCACAATAGGATTGCTCATGCAAGATTCCTGATGGCAGGAGTTTTTAATCTCTCACCTCAGAGACACTGTTGGTTGCCTCCCCTGAGATGATGTGATTTATGCTGTTCCTCCCCTTGCTCCTTCTAGTGGTTTACAGATGCCTCTGTCAGCTCTCCCCAGTCTGTCCCAGCTCTTCTGCTTCAATGTCTGTTGTCTGTGTACAGGTGCCTCTTCAGTGGCTCAGTCAGGCAAAATGAAATCTTCTGGGCCGAGTTGGAGCAGGAGAACCTCAACAGACACCTCTCAAAATGTCATGCATCTGGAAAATGTTGTTATCAGGACTTGCATCTAAGGATAGAAAATGTTAAAGGCAGTATGTGTCTTAAGACTTTCAAGGCATCATATTAGCATAATTCATTTTGGTGACTGACCAATCCATTTCCTTTCTTGGGGGGGGAAGTTCTCATCTGTAAGAGCTGTGCTGATGTTTGCAGCAGAAGCACAGCAGGGTTGGGGCTGAGCCTTTGAAGGCTGTATTGCTTAGTAACATCATCTGACATACAAGACATTTGGCCTCAGCCAGGGACAAGGAGGCCCCTCAAAAGACTAGGATGTGCTTTTTCTTTCAGCACACTAGTGTGATTGGTGTATTCTAAATACAGTGGAGAAATGGAATGGAAAAAACAACAGCTGGTCCAGGGAAAGGCCAAATAAACTCTGTTGTGTAAGCCCAGAGATAAGAAGGTTATAGCATATGCAGTGTTAATGGTATCATATCCAACTTTGAAAGAATAGCATTTTGTTTCAAGATTAATTCCAGACTGCCTTTCTCTTCTTTTCCTTAGTAATCTAAACCGAAACCAAACTAATTAAAAGTCATTGTTTAACTACCATTTCAGACTATTCTGTTAGTAGCTGTTTCTCTTTCACATCATAGACATTATCCATTAATTTAGTTGGGGTATTTTACACTTCTTAAATTGTGTTTTGAACATTTAAAACTGAGATGTCAGGTTTCAGGAATTATGGGTAAACTCTACTTGCTATTTCTCATGTATAACAAACTTCAGTGCATGGAATGTTTACTTGATGTCCTTGCATGAGAACGTGGCCTCTGTGTCTGCAGCATACCTCAGGCATGAAGGTCTTCAAACAGGTGCAGGAGGGTTGAGAAATGGAGAAAATGAAGCATAGAATTTCACTCACTTGACACCTGCCAGTGCTATCCTCTTCCCCATCTTCCTTTCAAATTTCATCTCGCACAATGGTGCCAAAAAAGACTGAACGACCTACAGTATTTTATGGAAATTTGTATTTATTTTGGGTGTTTCTAAGGATGGCTGATGAGGCAAGGAATAGGATCCAGCCATTCTCTCCAGCCTTCACCCTTATTTATACATAATGACTCATGCTCATCTTGCTCCTCACAGTCTTTTCATAATGAAAATAAACTATGATAGCTTTGAGTGGTGTCTGGAAAAAGTGCTGTTTTCTTCGTCATTTCAGAAGAAGCATGGGAAAAAAAGCAGTTGAAATTTAAGTCCTGTAAATTTAACATTAGAAGTCAAACATAAGGGCTTGTGCAGTCCATTAGAATAGCTAATTAGGTCTGTTACAAAACAAATGACATTACGTATTTGTTTGCTGTGTTAGTTCAGGTAAATAATTTCTGAATATTACTCTCTATTGGCGTCTTCAGACTGATTTGTCATCTTCTAAGTTTTTACATAGTAAAACTCAGTGGTAGCAGGTGAAATGGTTAGAGATGCTTTTCTTGTAGGGTTGGGTCTCGCTACAGAAACTGCTTTGGTAGTGCCCTATTTCGAAGATCCTGAGGTGAGAGCAGGACAGTGACAGTGACAGACTGGAAGGCGTGAAGCAGACGTAGCTGTCAGATAAAATGTGTTTGCCAGACAGTGTTGGATTACCCTTCACATTGGAAGCACAGGTCTGCTTTATTTGCTCTCTAATCACACTCTGTGGTCCAGCATAGTATGTTTTATACCCCCTCACAAGGAAAGGCGTGGAGGTTGCTGTTTCTTCTAGATCTGCAGACCTTTCTGAGCTTGCAGTTACCTACTGGCTTGCTGCTTGGCTTGCAGAAAACAGAGGGTAGAGCTGAGCATCCTGCATGTAGAGGGGGTTGCAATGGGAGTGTGAAAGCTGCTGGGGGTGAAGGCTGCGGGGAGTACAGCTAAGGTGGCTCTGACAATATGGGAGTCTCAGAAAAGGCTATTTTTACTTGATTCTCACCCAGATTTGGCATCATGACCTGAATTCTGTTGTGTTTCAGCCTGCCTGCTGTGCCATGTCCAGTGTGCTGCAAGAAGTTCTTGTTTGTTCTGTATAAACTTAGCTTTAGCTGAATTCATGGGCAGGTACAGTTTACAGAATGAGAGCACTGGAGAAATTCTTAGAATGTCAATAACACATAAAATAGCTAATGTAAGTACCAAATCTCATCTTCACTTCACTAAAAGCCAAGGACACTTGTTTTTCCACAAATTTCAGAGCATCTGGAAGGCACTGACTATTGTCTTGCTTTCTAGCTTTCAAAATCCCTCTCAAGTCCTTTAACTACACACTACCTATTAACTCTGAGAAAATATTTTTGAGAAAACAATTGTGAAAAGGACTGTGTTTATACCCATAAGCTAAATAAAATATTGAAATGCAGCCCTGAAATAGAATCTGGCAGTTGGTACAGGGAACGCAAATGGACCTTCTGTTCAGTTACCTGGATGACAGAAAAAGTTTTGTTTAGAAGTTATGGGGAGTACTGCAAATGATTAATATTTGGTTTTAGAGTACGTTTTTTCCACCTGCTTGTCCCTCAGTGTGCTTTACTAATAAATTGAATGATACATTTTCTTTGGTGTACCATAGGTTCTGGTAAGTTCTGAAAAAAGCAGGAATCTGTCTTCTGTGTTAATAGACTTTAGATAAGGTGTAGAAAAAAGGGGAAAATTTAATCTAGATTATTTTTTTAACATTCTCCTTCCCTTTTGTGTTATAGGTCAGAATTTCAAGGCAGCAAAGAGACAATTTTTAAACTGTTGATTATAAGACCAGGAATTTCTCATTGCCAGTGCTCAGTGAAATAATCCCGTTTATATTTTACTGGATGCTTTGTTAATTTATATAAGAAAATACATCCTCATACATTTTTATGGAAATATTTAAGAACTGAAGTCAGATTATTTCTTAAAGAGTCAATTCTGGAAGTACAGCGAGAAACTTCTATCTGGAACCATTTTTTAAAAAAAATAGTTTTATCTGCTTTATGCTTAGACTTTAAATGATCCATTCCTATCTAGTGTTTTGTAACTGGACTACCGTGTTACAACTGGAGAACTCCCTCAAATCCATGTGTTTTAAACTGAATTCTGGACTTACTTTCACATCTGAGGGAGTTACAGTAGACAAATCTGTCTTCTTGACATCTACCTATTTTTTCTGTGATGGCAGTTCCAAAAAATAAGGGGATAACAGTGGGGGTAGTTTCAACTAGGCTCCCCAGTTCCTTTGCATGTTCAGTAACCTCTCTGTTGACATCTTCAAAGAGATTGTTTGAAATATGTCACAGTCAAAGCAGTACTTTTTGAAGGCTGAAATAGAAACTATTATTTCTTATAAATGTGAGCATATTTGAGTAGCTGAATGATAAAATACCCAGAAAATACTAATCCAATGCCAGAGTGTGTAGCAGAAACCTAACATTTTAAACATACAGAATAGCTGCAAAATCAGGCAGTTTATATGGTGAGCATAAAGAGATCATCTTTAACAGCTTTGCCTGAGAAATTTTATTTAGAAGATGCCTGTGGTATTCTCTACAATATATACTCTGGTTCACCATAGAACTTTTTATATGTAAGGTAAGTGCTGAGCTGTCATTTATTCTCACAGTGTAACACTGTAGATATTAATGTTCACCACTATTCCACACAATGAGATTATGTTTGTGCTAATCAGTGAAATGCTCCAGTATTCTTAGCATGGCTGCCAAGTAGCACACAGCACTCTTCGTGCATACATTACATTTTCTGTCTCTTGCTCAGAGCGGTCGGATCCTGAGTGCTGAGAGAAATGGCTGTGCCCACTCCTGTGCCATGAACATTCACACTGTCATAGCAGGTCTGACAGGCATAACTGTTTGCTTGCTGGTTGTGACTCTTTGAGCTGTTTGGAGATTCCTGGGGGGTGAGCTGAACAGCACTTTCTGAGCCGTCTCTGACCCAGAATGAGTCTGAGCACAATGGAGGCATCAGGGCAGAGAGTGCTGAGATCTGAAAGAGTTGGCCTGAAAATGGTGTGAGGGGTTCAGATGCCTGGGCTCACTCCTGGGAGTCACAGCTGAGCCGGAACCTTGCCGAGTATTCACTGAGGGGAGTTGCTTGGTGTTTTGGGAAGGGAAGAGGTGCAGTTAGGGAAAGAGGTGCAGAAGAATGCTGTAAGATCAGGACAAGGAGCAGAACAGGGGTGGGATGATGTGAAACAGCTTTAGTTCATCAGCTGTGCCTTTCACAGGTAGTTTCAAACCAAACTGCTGAGATTCAGTTTTTGTGAGGGTGAAGCTATGAGCTGGAGCAGAGTCTCAGCCTGCAGGGAGGCTGCATCCTCTTCTGGGACCACTCAGCAGCCTGGGTGATCACAGGAGTGGTAGCATCTCCCAGCTGTGCTGTGCTGCCTGTGTGTGTTTGCCTCTGACTTCCTTCCTATCCCTCCTGGAGAGGAGGCAGGAGCAGCTGGTCCCAGCTGGCTCTGTACTGATCATTTGCAAGCACACAGAGATGCAAGTGGCTGATTTTGCTTCATTAAGTTGAAGAGAAATGATGAGCCAGTGAGGAGTTCCTCTGGTGCAGAGGTTGGGTCTTGGGGACCTAGAGGAGGCCCTTAAGCCCACTTGACATTTGTGATTCTGCATGGGGGAGCATAAGCAGGCAAAACAGAGCTGGGCATTTGTTATGATCTGATTTGTGAGAGATGCCTCTGCCCCAGTTAAGGTGCAAACAAGATCATTTGCTGAAGTTAACAATACGGATTTTAGTTAACAATGAATGCAAGGTAGAGTAATAGAGAGAAGGGAGAGGAGGGGGAGGGATGAGATCAAGCAGGAAGTAGTCACCAGCTATGAATCAAGCACCATCCCGTTGGTCCTTCTTCACTCTCAGCATCTTGGAGTACCACCTTCATACAGCCCAAGTTCCGGAGAGCCACAGGATGGTCACAGATGGTGTTCCCATAACTTGGGGCGATACATGTATGAGCAGGTGCTTCCTTTTGCGCAGTTTTCCAGAGTAGAAATTTTTGTCCGGATGTGTTAACAAGGATGTGCCTACCAGATCCTGCCGTCAGGCATGGAATAGCTCCTTCCTGTTGCACATTCCTCCCTTCTGTGCTTAGCTCAAGTTCACACTGTGGTGGTTTATCTTACAGCAAGTTCCATCTGTGGCCTTGACAGTGTTTGAGACAGGCACCTGTACTCCTTAAGCCCTTAAAACGTACTGGTTTTGTCATGATGAGGATATTACAGGGAGCGTTTTGCAAAGGGTATCTGTGAGGAGGGAGACCTTCCTCGGTTGTTGCAAGGCTGAAAAAGCCAGTATGAGCCCCTTGGTTGTATGGAGCAGCAGTCTGTCCTCTCCAGGGAGGTGCAGTGACATATTGAGGTGTTTGCAGAGGGCTATTCTGTGATTCTATGAGCTAAACAAGAAACCGAGTGGGAACAGAAGCCTCTTGTTTTTCTGCATGGGAAAACACAAATGCTCCGCTTCAGCCCTGCAGCAGTTTATCCCTGGTCAAATTGCAGGAACCCTGGCTGAGGATGGACCAGTGTGGAAGAAAGCACTTTGCAGTCTGGAGGAGCATTATGCTGACATACCTGCCTCCTCTGCTGTACTTTGACTTCTGGTTCTGTTGGGAACAGAAGAAAATGGTTCTTCATATTAGGGTTTGATAGATATTGGTACCATACAGACTTCAGTGTCTGATAAAAGCGGAGCTGCCGATTTCTGAAGTAAAATATTTTCACAAGGAAGTGCAGGAGTTTACTTGGAATCTGTGAATCAAATGTGGTTATTCTCAGGTATTCTTTCATGAGGAAAGGACTGCTAATGTTTACCAGGCTTAGATTCAGTTGGTCTTGTGAACTTTCCTATGTAAGCATGAACACAAAAGATGACCAAGTTGCTTTTGTGCAAGAGGAATTACTCTCCCCAGTCCCTGTGGCACAGCACCCAGCCTGCTGCTGCACGCACAAACTTAATAAAGCCAGGAGAAGGAGGCCCCTTTGATCTGCCTCTAGTCCCTTTAGAGGCTGGTTGTAATCTTCACAGCTTGAAAACCGCATTCTTTCGTCTGAGCCACCTGCAAAGAGCAAGCCTTCCATGTAAAGCATTCACAGTGCTGAAATCCTTGGAATTACAACCCTTAGTAGTCCTTTCCTGTCCTTTGCTTCTTCCGGCATAGTTGGGGTTTTTTTTCCTGGCACCTTTCCTTGCATTGATACTCTGTCCACCATTCCTGAAGTCTTGCCAGCTCTTATAGCTTGGCATTAGGGCAGCCTGCAGTGATTGCCTTTGTGAAAATCACGTAGGTGACTTCAAAGAGCTAATGGGCACTCCAGAGACCTGTGCTGCCAGTTCCTGAGTCCTGCTGGTTCATAGGTCTCTACCTGTCCAAGAAGCTCCATAAAACATGTACCCTTTGAACATTTCAGCACTTTCTTTCACTTCTGGGTTCTGGAGTGCCAGCACAAGCTTACCTGCAGCATGCAAGCTTAGGGAATAGAGTCACAGAATCATTTAGGTTGGAACAGACCTCTAAGATCACTGAGTCCAACTGTTATCCCAAACACTGCCAAGTCCACCAGTAAATCATGTCCCTAAGTGCCACATCTGCATATCTTTTAAATACCTCTAGGGATGCTGACTCCACCGCTGCCCTGGGCAGACTCTTCCAGTGCTTGGCACCCATTTTGGAGAACTTGTCGCTAATATTGAACTTGAGGCCACTGCCTCTCATCCTGTCACCTGTTCCCTGGGAGAAGAGGCCGACCCCCACCTGGCTACACCCTCCTGTCAGGAGTTGTAAAGAGAGATAAGGTGTCCCTTTTCTTCAGGAGAAACACCCCCAACTCCCTCAGCTGCTTCTCACAGGACTTGTGCTTGAGACCCCTCCCCAGCTCCATTGCCTTCTCTGGACATTCTTCAGCACCTCAAGGTCTTTGTTGTAATGAGTAAGACATTGTAGCCTTTTAGCCTTGTTCTTGGTCCTGACTGCAGCAGGTTGGTGACCTCTGATTGCCAGCATGTAATCAGTTTGAGTTTTCTTCATTATTATGTGATTTAAATTTATGGAATATAAATTTTTGGAACAAAAATTTGGAACAGGAATTTCTGGAGTCTGGTTCAAGATCTTCTGGATACTGTTTGGAAAACCAAACTGAAAATCAGATCAACCATGACAATGCAGAGACAACTACTTCAAGATGTCACTCTAGGGTTTTTTGCGTATTTTGTGTGAATGAATTTTCAGAGAGACATAAAAAGAGAAAGATTCTTAATAATGTCCATATATTTTAATTATCTTTTTTTGTCTTAGTGGTACCCCAAAACTGCATTTCTCTGTTATTTTTAGATTAGCAGTTCTTAAATGATTTGGTAAGAGACTTATTACATAAATATAATTTATTGGAAATTTGTAATCTGCAAATTTGTTTCACAGTTTGTATATTCTGTTTTAGAAGTTACTTGTTTTTCATTAAATTTTAATAGAATTGTACTGCAAGTTAAATTGTATTCAGATGGCATTTTACCAAGAGCTAGATTAATGAATAGAAATTTCACCTTATTCTTCTAATCCATTTCATTAATGTTTTCACCAAAATAAGAGGCACCAGACACTAAAGTTGCCAAGTGAATGAGCATAGAAAGTTCAAATTACATTGAGTAATGTACTCCTAGGAAAACATCTGACGCAGTTGTAATTTTTAATTGTCCCTTATTGACTTGGGTTTAATTCCTGGGTAAAAAAATAAGAACATTCAGGCATAAAGACAGTCATTGATGCAAAACATTGGCAACTTCAGGCATATGTCTCCCACGACATTGTTCTCTGTGTACCTTCTGATGCCCAGCACGTCTATCATTGCATCTTTACAGCCTGAGAGGTAATGAGCAGCAGACACTCAGCAGCAGTATCTGATTAAGTGCATCAGTCAAGACAGGTCCGATTTTAGCTTCCCTCTGCTTCAGAGTGGTGTGACTTCACTGTTTGATGTGCCATGTTTTTGACAGCAGGAATGTCAAAGTTAAACAAACCTTGCTGAGTTGTAAGCTTTCTTTCTCTGTGCTTGTTTTTGCTGGGACTTGGGGGTTGTCAGCATGGGCTTGTATGTGATTAAGTACTTGTAATGGTTTCCTGCGTGAACACTTCTTCACACTCAGAAAGCATTTGTGTGACTTAGCTTGGCCTGTTTTAGGAATGCTTGTAAAAAGAGCTGTTTGGTTGTCTGTTCAGTTTTAAATGCACACACTCGCTTTCTTTTTTTACAACAGTTTTCCCATTATAGCATGGGAGCCCTCACTATCACATTGTCATCATCCAGGCATAGTTTTGTTCATAAGCAGATCCTGTGTATACAAAACTACCTTGTTTATTTCAGGAGGGGTAGTTGGAACAGGGGAAAGGAATTGCTTACTGCATTTGTTTCATAAATAATTAGTAAGTTCTCACAGTAGATCAGCTATGAAAGTTGCTCACTTTCATATGAGTGAAAGAGGAGAATATTGCTTGTACAGTGATTGTTTCAACACAGTTTATTGACCTCTTGAAAAACTAACTGTATCTTTTTGTTAATACTTAAACTAAAGGCATGTCTTAGAACAAAGTGAAGGTTTTTGGAAAAATCATAATGTAGCAAGTTATGAACCATGTGGAATTTATTCGTCTAGCATCCCTAGCATCATTCACACCTCCTATCTGGGGTTATAGTATTTTGGTGAACAGTGTAGTGGCAAAAATGACAGAGCTCTTGCACAAAGAGAAGGCAGCTGAGAACAGCAAGTGAAGACACAAATCAATGCTTCCATATTTTGTGTGACAGTCTTCATTTGTAGTGTGCATTCTCCTCTTCTGGGAATTTCCAGACATTTTCACCTTGCATCTGCAAAGTCCTGTGTACCTCCAAAGGTGTAAAAAGCTGGCTATGTGTAGTTAGCACCTGGAGGTCCCCTCATGTTGCACTGTACACTGCACTCTACCAGCACCAGTGGGAAACAAAAGTGGGAAAAAGCCATCTTTGTGGAAATCTCAGATAACACCTTTAACTGAGGTGAGTC
Organism: Coloeus monedula; assembly: GCF_965178545.1. Lineage (NCBI taxonomy): Eukaryota > Metazoa > Chordata > Aves > Passeriformes > Corvidae > Coloeus > Coloeus monedula. The sequence goes on from NC_138822.1 coordinate 74,202,501, forward strand.
ATGTTTGCTCTTTAAGGGAGTTTGGAGTGGTGGAAGGCAAGCAGAAATTAACTGCTTAACAATCAAGCATAATCAAGCTCATTTTGAATGGATGAGTTGTTCAAAGTGAAGAAGAACTTACATGGGTTTTTTTTAATAAGTGAGACCATTGATAGTTAAAGATTAGAAAGCTCTTTCTTACAAAGGACTGGCAAAGAATATTGTCACCTGATGAAAAATGAAATTGATTTGTTAGAGAGTATAGCTTTTCTTTCATATACAGGAACCATGTAGCTTTAAACTGTCCTGAGGAAGTTTGTACAATACTGCTTTTTTCATATATAGTTGAGTCTTACAGATAACTTAAAATATTTCCTTGTAGCTGAAAGTTAAGGGTCTTTTATGTTGCTGTTAGGCAAGTAGGATTTGTAGGGTAGTTTTAGGGGACGTTTTTATTTTTACTAAAAACAATTTGGAATTTGGTCTTAAAACCCAACCATTTTACTGAAGTTTATCAGCCATTTCTATCTAGAAGCTGATGAAATGTTAACATCTCACCATTTCTTCTGTTTATGCAGTCAAATATCGGGATATCACATATCCATGTTGGGACATGTTATGTAACTTGTTGGGATGAATCAGTTTTTCTAATAAAAGCCTCACATCTGCAAAATTATCTCCCACAACAGCTAGAAACTTCCAAGTATTGCTGCTTTAATTTCATGCAGTTTCTTACTTGAATCTCTTACCAACCTTCTTCTTGTTTAGTCTTAGACTGTCCTGGGTACACTCTCAGCACTGCATCCCTTTTCTATTCCTAAGTGTACAGCACTGTACATCCCTGTGTTATACCTCTTCCTCAAAAATCCATGGAAACCCTCGGGGTAGGAGTACCCCCTTTCTCTCTTCTGTTTCTCGTGGAATGTGCTGTGCTCAGCAGTTACGATGAAAGGGAGGCTTTCCTCAGGCAGCACGGTTCCTATTCTCAGCCCATTTCTCACTTCTTGAATAGTCCTAAACTGGTGGGCTCCCAGTCAAGACTTCCCTGCCTGGACAACAAGGTGCCTGGGATTTCTCAGTAAATCTGAAATCACTTGTAACACTTTACTCATTGAAGGTAAAGCAAGGTAAGGTTATTTCACTTCAGAATTAGATGGTTAGAAGAGACAGTCAAAATTTGGAGAGACATAAAAGCAGAAGTAGAACTGTACTTTGTAACTGCCTGTATTTTAGTGTGGCTCCAAGAAGTTATCCCTCTCCGCTTCATCAAACTAAAAAAGCTGCCAGGAGACTTGACACAGTGGGGATCCAGTCCTTAGGTGTCACCTGTCCAGGTGACGTACCATGCACAGGAGGTTGTCCATCACCAGGGAGAGAGTTTTTCTGCAAAATCCTCTGGCTATCTGGCATTAATTTTCACCTCTTCTGAGATTTTCCTACATTACAGAGCCTCATGCTTAAGCAGGACTCCAAACTTTCCCCTGACGGTTGTTCACCACGGCAGTCTCCATGTTTTCAAAAATTTTTGCCTCCAGTGCTATCAGCCGCCCAGACAATTAGCAATACTTTTTGCTAGCTGTAAACAGAAAACCTGACAGCTGGCCTGAGATTTTATTTGGCCATAAACAAAACACTTAACCAGCAGTCTGAACAGAGTTTTTTGTTCAGATAGCTGTGGGGAAGGTTTTTTCTCAGCACAAAACCCTTAAAAATGTAGATAATGAGAACTGGGCTTCATAGAAATAAGTATGCTGAAAACTGCAAATGTACAAGGGAGGTTAAAGAATACAGCTCATAAATAGCCCCTCATTGAGGAGATGATTGCTGTAACTGAACAAAGATTGGGGGAGACAGCTGGAGTGGTGCTGCAGCGTGGGTTAGTGGGGTTAGGGTGAGTGATAGCTCATTGCTGCTGTGTACAGCACACTTGTGCATGGTGGCTCAGTTCTAAATGTGGCTGGTATTATTTCATTTATTAATGTGGCATATTTCAATTGTACACATTATGTGTTATCAGGATCCAGGCATCTTTCAGGCTGACCTCAGAGAACCCATTTCTGAAAACCTGAACCTGTAAACCAAGATACCATCTTTTACACTGAGAGATATACACATCTAGTGGTGCCTCATTTTGTTAGGTACACAAGGTGCTGTGATTATTCTGTCTGTGCTTGGGTCTAAAGGGCAAACAGCTCATTCATGACAAAGGTGTAGCTGGCATGAACACAAAGTTTGGGACCCAGCTGCCATGTCATCCATTCTTCTAGAGCAGAGTGTCTGGGCAGCTGTTCCTCAGCACTGGGTCCTGCTGGACACGGAGGTAATGCTGGATAACTGTCCCCTGCCACAGCCATGGAGGTGATGCTGGAAAGGCTGTAAGCACTTGGAGCTGTCTGTCTGGCCTGTGGATGTGTCCCATCTGGAATTAGGACATCCTCTTCCATGAGTGGGATACCAAGGGACTATTGCAGTATATGTAACAGAAACAAGTGTTCCTGATCCTTTGTAGGATTTGGGAAATCCCAGCACCATAGAAGCCTTTCTCAGGATTATGGGTTGGAAAAAGGCCAGCAGTTGCTGTCAAACTGGCATCTCAGTTGCTTTTCAGGTCTAGCAGTATTTGCATCATTGGTATTTCCTTGGTAGCATGGACAGCTGACATTCAAAGCTAGAGTGAGTGGAGAGGAATTAGCCCCACAGAGCACAGTGCAGGGTTGCTAGCAACCCTGCAGAGCAAAGGCTTCTGTCTGAAAAGCTTTAGATGCACAGATCTCAAAATTACAGTGTAAGCAGTAAGTGTCTGGCGTGTCATTAGGCAGGATGACAGCAGGTGAGGATCCCGTGGCTACCCTGCTGGTATTTAGATGACACCTGCTGGTCAAGTGTCCCCACTTGTCAAGGATATTCTCCATGCACAGAACAAGGCATTTTTGGATGTGCCACAGCACTGGGCTTAGTGTGCCATCCTGATGAGAAAATGAGCTGCCTGTGAAGAAAGGATATCCCATCTTACACTATCTACTGGTATTATTAGAGAGGTTAGAGCCAAACCACAGGAGAGAAACTCCTTGAAAATGGCATCTCCAGTTCAATTTTTTTTAGCTTGGCTCTGTCTCACAACGTAATACCTGGTGTTTGAGTGGGGTAACTTTTTAATGCATGTTTAATCCATCTTGGGAGATTCAGAACTTCACTGGGCAGGGCCCTTAGCAGTCTGGTGTCACTTTGGAGTTGGCCCTGCAGTGGGGCAGGTGGGTGGCAGCCAGAAGAGTCACTCCCAGCTAATATCATCCTGTAAGTGTTACAGCCATACAGTTCAAGCTTGAAAATATGTTCAAGACAGCATTGCTTTTTACTCTTCCAGATACCCACAGCTTTTTCAAACAGCAGCAGCATCGGAGGGAGAGATGGGAACAAAATCATGCAGCTGTCAGGAGGGTTTCTCGGCGCTCTGTCAGCAAGGAGCGATGGGTGGAGACACTTGTGGTTGCAGACAGTAAAATGGTTGAATATCATGGAAGTGACCATGTGGAGTCATATATCCTCACTATAATGAATATGGTATGTACAATATTTTGGGGTTTTTAGATAGACAAACAAAGGAAACCTGAATTTGATTATGCTGCTGATCTTCTAAGACATCTTCAACAATGTTCACGGACAAAAATGTAGTATTATTCATATATATTAATTAAAACTCTGTATTTTAAAGTATTTTTACCTTATATTTTGTATAGGCACAATTTTTCTCTGTGTTTATGTGAGAGAGGTCTCATAGCTATAAATGCTAGCACTAGCTTTCTTTCCACTGAAATTCTCTGACTCCCTTGGAACCTGTTGCTCAGTGGTGATTTCAGATTGTTGGCTATGGCAGAGAAATTCTGCGGGGTTTTAGCATATGAATTCTTTCATGTATTTGTGGGTAAGAAAGGCACACAGGAGACTGCTGGAAATTGTAGTAACTTTGCAAAAGCCAAAATACCACCTTGTTACTGTTTTGGTCACAAATCAAAAGAGCAATATATGACCTATTATAAAGCAAGTTAACTATCCCAGTTGAAGCCAATACAACTGTTTTTCCAGATAAGTATTCTTCCTGGAGTACAAAGTTCACATTGGAATAAAGAAAAGTTGATCTTCAAGTGCTTTCCTGTGTGGCAGGTTCCAAAATATAAGTTGTTCTGGGAAAAGCCATAGCATCTGCTTACAGATATTATTAATACCTGTATCAATATTACGTGTATCATGGCAGATATTGAGCTTGAGAGTGTATTGAGGATGTGTTCTGTGTGGTTATCATGGACATGTGCAATATATGTGGAGTTAATCAGAGTGTGATTCTAGCCGTGGTGACTGATCTGTCCCGTGTTATATGGTATGTTCCCAGCTGTGCCCCAAGCAGTCTGACTTGCTGCTGAGGCAGTGAGCCTGAGTAAACAGGTGCAAAGGTTGTTCGAGCACGTGAGGTTTTGTCCACACACGGAAAAATGCTTGGAATAAAACCCAGTCATTATCAGGTGCAGGAACAAACAAGACTCAACATTTTCTCTGCAGTCTGACCTTAGATATTAGGGTTACTTAAAATGTTTCAATTTGCAGTAGAGTACTTTGAAAAAGATCCATACCCAAATCAGACCTCTATAAACACAATTTCCACTTCATTTTGGTATTTTCTCCTTTAGTGGTTTTCTCCATAACAATTTTGACCCAAAGGCAATCCGTTTTGTTCACTCATATTTCCTGTGATAGATGGCATGGGTCAGATATATAGATAGGTTGTGAATATCTTCTGCTCTGATTCCTTTTCCTCCTGCCTAATTCAATATTGTGATGATGTTTATGACAATTGGGTTACATTTTTGCAGAGATCAGTTCTTGTTCTTTTTTATGTGGAGTCTTTTTTGAATGGAGTCATTATCTTTGCTTTTGTTCTTATCATCCTCTCCTGTACTCTGAAAACACAAGAGTAGCCATCATTCACCTAATTTCTCTTTGCCTAGTACTGACTAAATTTTGCTTTTTTGTGACAGAATCCTGTTCATTTCAAACAGAATGGTTTGATACGCTGGTTTATTTGCACCCTGAGTGGACCTCTCCATTAGTGTTGTATGACTGTAGATGTTGTGTTCCTTTTTGCTAGTGTTTTTTTATGAACTCTGAAATTTTTGAAAGGGAAATGGACATAATATGATCTTGTCTGGGCTTTTGCTCTTTAGCTTAGTAACTTTTGCCAAGTGCTATGTCATCGCTCATTTGGCAGAGCAAGCCTTTGCAGTAATTGTAATATTTATTGCATTTCAGTAAACTTTGAATGATTTGAGAATTTAAAAAGCAAAACAATCACCAGATCCACAATATGCTAGAAGTAAATGTATTTTCTCTCTGAAGTTGTGTTCTGCTGTAGAGGAATCAGTTAATCTCATGTCTCCTGGCTCTGGCACAGGTCACAGGGTTGTTCCATGATCCAAGCATTGGCAATGCAATTCACATTGTGCTTGTCCGGCTCATCCTCTTTGAGGAGGTGGAGGTAAGGTTTTTATATACCTCAAAATATCCCTTAGAAAACTTCTGGGTTCAATGCATTGAGCTGTAATCATATTTGCTTAAAGTAATGTTTTAAATTTACTCTGTTATTGATCTTCAGCATGTCTTCTTTTAGAATAAATGCTGCCCTCGATAGCAAAGTATTTTAGCTGATGACTTCAGGTATTTCTGCATAAAATTACATAGGAAAATGTAATTAAAACAGGGAGGTTAAGAATGGGGGAATAGAATCTGCCTAGTGTCAGAAGAACATGGGATGCCAAGGAAGAGTAGATGAGAAACAGAAATTATGTATTAACACTCAGAATCTAATTACCAAGCATTACCTGGAATGTATTATGAACTGTAGTGCTATGGTATTTGCAGGTCTCTGAAGAAGTAAATCTCTTAATGTGCAGTTCAAATACATGTTTTTCTTTTTAAATCTCTTTTGAAACAAAGAAAAATTAGGACAAAGTTGATGTTAATTGCTATAAACTAGCTATATATTGATAGTTTCCAATGTCTCTGTTTAACAAATATGTTACTATGTGCTTGAATACATGTTGACTGTCATGGTGTTATGGTTATTTTCAAAATGCTGTGCATGATTTAGCTAGCTCTGACCACAGGAATACCTTAAAGGGATTTTTCCCAGTGGCTTAAGATTTATAACCACCAGCCAGATGGTCCCAGTGCTATTGAAGACAGTAAACCAAACCTCAAGGCTATGTCTTCAGAAATATTTATTGGGATAGAGCCTGTCCTTATAGCTGTCAGTGTAAGTACAAGTGGGATAAAAACTCGAGTTTGCATCTAAAGAGAACAATTACGACCTGAGATCCATTATGGCCTCCAATTAACTGTATTTGCTAAATTTCTGTGGCTGTTAGAATAAAAAAAGGTGGATTCCTGATCAGCTGAGGATGGCAATGTTGGAAGTAACCGTTTTAAATATCTTTCAAAATTTGTTTTTAAGTTCCCCAGAAATTAATGTCTGGTAACAGTTAACCCCATACTTAGATGGTTGTTAATAAAAGAGCAAACTGAGGCAAGATAAAGTGAGTGTCCGAGACCAGAAATTAGAAAATTCAATTTTGGATTAATTTATTTTACATACTTTTTATTTCAGAGTTTTCATTAATTTGCATGTAAACTGTATAATAAGAAGCTGAGGAAGAAACATTTATGACTGCATTGTTTCTCTTTGGAATTGAAAAATATTGTGAAATAAATACTCTGTTAGAAGCATAATTGTTCTCTGAATATGACAGTGTTCACGTAACATTTGAGGGACAAATTTGATCACAAAGTCCCCCAATAAGTACTCTTCACCTTCTCTTCAGAGGAAAATTTGATTTCAAGAGAATATAAAATGTTTGAAAGTTTCAGTTCAGTGTTGGATCTTATGAAACTCATTTATCAAAATGTATGTAGAGTTCTGCATTCTGTAATTTTCCCTTTAGCTGCACCAATTACAGAAATGTCAGCATTTTAACTTAATATTCAATGTTAGATAAATAGGAGTCATTGCTCCTAATGATGGCTCTAATTTTAGGCAAAAACCATAATCAATTGCATTTAGATTACCCATTCTCACAGCTGACTTCACTGAGGGGTTATTGCAATGCAGTGTGGTCTTCACAGTAATATATTCCTTCATTTCCCATTAGCAAGGCTTGAAGATAGTGCACCATGCTGATAAGACATTAGCCAGCTTCTGCAAGTGGCAGAAGAGTGTCAATCCCAAGAGTGATGTCAACCCCACGCACCATGATGTGGCTGTTCTTCTTACCAGGTATGACAGCAGTGACTGACTGCTGTTCAGTTGCATTTCTTTGGTGATGATATTTATTTTACAGGTTCATGCCATTATTTAGTTCATCCCGCACAGAGCCCAGTAATGTGGTCAAAATACTTACAACACGATGTGTGCATAGGAGTTAGAGATGCATCTTAGTCACAATATTGAGATCTGTGGGTCCCGAGAGGTGAGCAATTTCTGTAGCTCAGGTCATTTTCCCCACTTGATCCTATCTCATTTTGTCCTCAGTGACTGCTCTATTCTTCTTTGAGACAATATACAAAAACAAAGCATCATGTAGATGAAAAACTCCTGAAGAAAAGTGTGGGTGCAGCTCAGAAAGGAAGAGTATTCTGCAAACATGGTGCCATTCATTTTTAGGCTTTAAAGCATACAATTTTTAAATATCTCCATATTTAAGGAGACACTTTTTTTTTTTTAATGTCTGAGCAAGGAAGGAACACAAAACTTAAAAATGAGGTTGTCTGAGGTTCTTCAGAAATGGCATGAAATGGGACTTCTGCAGGTCTGTAAAAATTGATTCAGTCTGCACACAGGTGGCAGAAAAGATTGGGTCTGTGGTCTGAAAAAAACAGTCCTCAGCTGAAGTCTGTCAGGAAAAAAAAACCCAACCTAAAACACCCCTCAAGCAGCTCAGTAAAGAACAGTCACAGAATTATTTAGGTTGGAAAAGACCTCCAAGATCACCAAGTCCACTCTTTGACCAATCCCCACCTTTATCAACCTTTTTCCAGTCAAAAATCTTAAAATAAGAATGTGAAATAAAGTCTCACAAATGACATGAGATTTACCTCTCCAAATAAAAAGTGCTCCGACAGTTCACTTGAACGAAGCTGAGGTATGGTGACTGTAGTAAACCATGCTTCAAAATGCTGCCAGATGTGGAGATTCTAAAACTTTGACTTACGTGAGTTGACAATAAATGTATGTATCTAGGTACTACAGCCCCATAAATATTGGCTAAATATTATAGCAGTGTAATGATAGTAGTAGAACAAGTGCATGTTGTTGCATACATGTTTGTCAAAGTCTTACCACTACGAATTACTTAAAATGTAGATTAGCACATTAAAAGACGGAAGATTGCCACCCAGTGTCAGTGACACTCCACAGTTGTGTTAAATGGCACACCTCTCTTTTGTGATTCTAGGAAGGACATTTGTGCTGGCATGAACCGTCCCTGTGAAACCTTAGGCTTGTCTCATCTGTCAGGCATGTGTCAGCCTCACAGAAGCTGCAACATCAATGAGGACTCTGGCCTTCCCTTGGCTTTCACTATTGCTCATGAACTGGGACACAGGTACAGTTGTCAGGGAAGGGGGAACCTGTCTGTGTCAAATTTATTATTTGCATGTTAATACTCAAATTGCAAGACAGAAACAATTCAAGAAGTGAGTTAATGTCCCTATTATTGAAATCAAAACTGTTTTCTATTTCAAAGCACAGGAATAAGTAACACATTTTTAAGCCTTTGACCTGTGTTTTACATATACAACTGTTCAGTCTGTGCTAGGATATTACATCAGGATGAAATAATTAAGCCACAAAGAAGCATGACTCAATCATGCTAATTTTAACATACATGTGCTAGATTTCTATGCAATTACTTTAGATGATTTCCAGATCAATCCAAGACATTTACGGAAAATAAACCTGTTTCATTACGTCAAGGCATTTCAATATTGCAGATTAGCTAGAAAACATTTTTAAGTCATATAGTCAAAGTCCATATTTTAATCTTATAATATATTATATTTATTATTTATTCTCCTTTCTGATGAACCAATACAGTCACTTTAGGGCATGTCTTAATAAGTGATATCTTCTGTATAATAGTGCTATTTTGGGTACACTTAGGTCAAGATAACTAAAGTTCCTGGATATTTAGTTTCAGACATGGTTAATTTATTTTTATGATTGGGTATTTTTGCTTGAACTAAATTTCTCAGAATTTTAAATTTTGGGGGATGTTTTTGTTGGTTAGATGGTTTATGAACTTCCCTGAAAAAAATTCGATTTTTGAATCTGTTTCGACACGGCTGTTTTCTTCAGGGTAGAGCATTATCTCATGGAGACTCTGGTTTGACTGTAATGCCTGCACTTTTCAACTGAACTGTGTTGCTTCGCTAAGTCACATGTTCATTGCTCTATCTACAATCACATTAATTTCACTGTGAGCCCAGCCACCAATCAGGATGGAGTCTCTATTTCCTGATAGAACAATGATGACGATGATGATGATGGTAATGACCCTGTCACCCATTAGTTGGCCATTCTTTATTCAACCTCTCCATTGCCAGACAGGAAATAGTATAAATAGATAACACTGAAATCACTACAATCGGATCTGGGTGCTGTGCGTTTACTTACTTGGCCCCCATAGCCTGTTGCTGACAGGGAGCTGTTTTCATTCACACTGATGATCTGAAGAGACTTCTTCCCTGTGGATTGATCTGTGTGTGGCCTTCTCCTGGTCTAGCCTGGCTAGCTGGTAGCTCTGTCTCCTTTGGATGCTGTGAGACTCAGTACAGCTGTACTTGCCCTTGCAGGAGTGGTGCAGGGCCTTTCCTGTAAGGGTTGTCTCTGTTAAGGAACATTGAGTACCGTAGGGTTTGTTGTCATCCTGTTAACCTCAAGACAGGTTAGTGTACACATGCTGAGAAGTTCAGGTATGGAAAAGTTTATAAGAACAGATGAACGAAAAATGAGAATACAGACATGCACCCATGCCTTAGATGAATGCCAAAAATCAGCTCTTCACCACACCATCCCTCTAGATGTTTGCAGCCTTAAGATTCAACAGACCCTGTTTGTGGAAAAAAGCCTATCAGAAACGGGAGATCCTTGCTTTTAAACCTCTGAGTCATTACTGGAGTTGATTCTGACTGAAATTAGCTCTGCTTTTGGAACTTTGGAGTCACGGTATGATTACATTTTTGAGAAATGTAGTTTTAAGTGTTTTGAATGCACTTTATCTGATTTTTGACTGAATCATGACCTGAGTAAGCTCTCACTGCTCTTAGGATTTACACACCTCCAAATGTTAACAATGTAGGTGTCAACATCTTCATAGATCAGTATCTTTGCATGCTGTTATTTCAGATAATCCTCACACTGAGGTGATGAAGAGGCGTGTATATTTACTCAGTTGAATCCCATCCAAACTTTTGTGTTTATGACTTCTGCAAGCTGTTGAATAAAGAAATTTCTCAGCAAGTCAGAGAAACGAGAGAACCTGTTACAGAGATCTGTTTCTAAGGCACAGATTGAGAAAATTAAATAGGATGAAGGAATAGAGGTTGGAGGCAAATTCGCTGAACATTCAATAACTTTGTAAACAGTATCTCTGTTGCAGTCTACCAAAAGAGTTTTACAATGAAACAAGAAGTAGAGGCATGATTATTAGAGAGTGTGAGACAGAATGTAACAAAGCCTGATCTTCTTTAAAGTGGTTTAGTCTGTGAGAGTCTGTTCTTTATTTTGTGCAGGGCAGTATTGCTGTGCATAACAGACATGTTTGAAAGCCTGTGGCAGTGTAGATTTTTCATAGATTTTGGTTCGTATGTTCTATATGTGCATTTCCTTTAGGTAACAGGTAACTACAGCTCTGCCAGGGAGGAAGCAACGCAAGTGTCTTTTTAAGTACAGAGTGGAACTGCAGGTAGATGTTGTGGTACAGCCGATCAGCTGGAGTTATTAGATGTTGTTTTTTGTCTCCAGTTTTGGAATCCAGCACGATGGAAAGGAGAACGACTGCGAGCCTCTTGGAAAGCGCCCATATATTATGTCCCGACAGTTACAGTATGATCCTACTCCACTCACCTGGTCACAGTGCAGCAAGGAGTACATCACACGATTCCTAGAGTGAGTGATCAGGTTGTAGCATTTGCCTAAATTGAGCAGAGCTGTGCTGAAGTTTAAAGTAAATTTTGTATTATTGTAGTGGTAATTGTAGGGGGTTTTAGTGTGCTTGAGTTAATTTTCATGGGGTACATACCGCTGTCCTGTTGCTTACTTATTTGGGAAAAGCTCTGTTATAGTCTTGTTGTCTGGAAGTGAACTCAAGTCTTGTTATATTGGCTCAGGTTTGGTAAACTCTGCAGCTTTTTGCAGTTACCAGGAAGAAAGAAGCTTCCGCCAGGGAGACTGACAGAAATTTACAGACTTAGCCTTTGGCCACATGTGCTTGGCTTCAGTGACTTGTTCAAATCTGTTCCATTGTTTCTAAGAGCAGCAAGGTAGTATAACTTTAACCAGAGGCTATGGTGTTCTCTGAAGCCACCCTGCAAACCATAATGAGCTCATGGTATTTCCCCTTTGACAAGCTGTGTTTTGCCATTTTAAACCATCTCTTTTTAGGCAGAGTAACTACTTTGTTTGCAGTACTTCAGCATAACTTAGCTGGAAGCTGGAGGTATTTCCATGGGCCATAATCAAAATTACCTGTAAGAATTAGATACTAGAGGTCTGTACAGAAGCATCAAAAAACTGTGGTGGTAGGGATTTTTTAATATGGAATTTTTGTCTTTTAGTCGGGGGTGGGGATTCTGTCTGGATGACATCCCCCAAAAAGAAGTTCTAAAGTCTCCAATCATCGCTCCTGGAGTGATTTATGATGTGCACCACCAATGCCAGCTTCAGTATGGTTCCAATGCTACATTCTGTGAAGATGTGGATGTAAGTGCTGAATGTTTTTCTTCATTCTCCTAGTAAGAATTCAAACTTCTTGAGCAGCATGGAAGTGTATTCAGTGCACCTCATTTGCTAACTACAAATGCAGCATGTTTAGAGTCTCATTGCCTAGATGTGCAGTGCAGGCATTGCCTAACACTCTTAATTCTGAATATTCTGGAAGTGAGTCATTGCACTGTTTGCCTTGTATTTCACAAGATCTTTGCTGGATCTTAACCATATCTGTGGTTAAGTGCCTGTTCTTCAGCAGTGGAGTCATTTTGGTTTTAAACTCATAATACTGATTCTTAGGTAAATCATTAATGCAACTTAAATCCCATTTTAAAATATTCTTCCATGAAAGCCACCATGTGGCTTTCAATTGATCAAATTCTGGGAACAAATTTTCAGTTCCAGGAAGAGGTTTCTGAAGAAATTAGGGTTGTGTTCTCTTCCCATACATCCAAATTTTTCACACTGTTGATAATCTAGCTACCAAAAGAATATTCCAGTCCCTGTAAAAAATATTTATTTTGAAAAACCAATATTTTTCCATCAAACATTAGATTCTTATGCAGAAGTGCTTAATTCACAGAGTACCCTGGAATCTGTCTCACAGCATTGCAAAACAGTGTTGTGTGGAGATGCAAGGGAGAAGTGTAGTCACAGCAACCCTCACAGGCTCTTGGAGCCCTGCAGAGTTACAGGTTGTGTTAGTGTAAGTGCAGTGGTATGGTATTCTGCCTGTACCTAGCATGTTCAGAGCTCTTTGGGTCTGTACAGCATTTTTATACACAGAACAGCTTGGAAACAGTGTTTTTAAGTGCTAGCCTAGCTAAGTGATCACTAATTTTTGCTGTGTTTTGGGCAGCAGTGTACAGCAAATACTGGAGACAGCAACCAACCTGCTGGCCCTGTCAAACACAGATGTGTTTTGGCTGTTGGCAGTGCTGGTATGAGCACAGCTGTGGACTGGGCACTGCTGGTGTTGACTATGTATTCCATTCAGATAATTAAGTGTATCTCCATCTACCCTAATATTATGGAAATTATTTCTGATTAATCTTTTCAACCTTAATAGATAACCTGATTACCAGTGTTGAACTACAACTGCTGAATCTGAAGAAGGTGTTGAAAGATTGCTTTCACTACCTGCTGATACTGTTTCCTTAGTTACTGTAATTTGTCTGCTGGTACAGATAGAAAATTAGGATGTAATTTTGCAGTATTGGTTCAATCTGTCTCTTCTTGAGTTTGAACCTAATAGGCCTTTACATTCGCATCTCCTTATTAACCAATTCTACAGCTAGACATATGTCAGAAAATTAATTGGTATCATCTCATTTTGCATTTTACTGAAAGACCTGTATTTTGCTGGTAGCTGCACTGGCAAGAGATGGTATTGTGAACAGTACAGTTCACCTGGAATGTTGAATCATCAGTCTTTTTGTCATTTTGTCTAAGAGGTCTGACTCTTCTTTGCCTTTCCTCTGTTTACTTAACTTTGCTCACTGACAAGCTACTTTTGTTCTGTACATTTTAATGTCTGACTGAATTTGATCCACAGATCCTTTTGGAGAGAAAAATCTGCATTTAGCTGAAGATGCCCTAGGGTTCAGTGATTACACTTAGCAACAGCTGATATTTATAATTCAGACAGTGGTTTCCATGAAGCACTTAGGTAGCAAAGTGTACTGTGAAGTATATAAATATTGTCCCTCAATAAGGTAAAGAAAAGCAAAATATGTATTAGGTGGAGGAATTTTCCAAATCATAGCTAGATCCGTAGCTTCCTATAGAACAGGCTGTAGGAGCTCAGAACCCTCATCTTATTGCCCTTTTCTCCAAAATTTCCACTGGCTTCAGTGAAACTGAGTTTTTTTCGATTTAACTTTCTTCAAGGCACAGATCCTATTCTCATAGCTTGGGTGGAAAGTGTATATCATACTGCTGATGAAAAGAAAACCCACTTGCTTTGCAATGAGTCCATAGCAGAATCATTAATTTCTGCCTGCTACCTCCAAAGGCACAGAGTACATAGTGCATTATCTCATACTGTTGTTGTTTCAGTATTCTTAGAGATGAAAAACAGTTCTGGTACATGGAGATCAATATGGAAAAATCCTTGCAGAGCTAAAGAATTCCCTCTGTGAATTCTTGACTTTGAAATCTGTGGGTGCACCTAATAAAAAAAAAAGTAACTGCCACTGAAAAGCTGTGTTCATTTTCTGTGCCAGGTTCTCTGATATCTGAGGCACACTGCAAGAGTACACTTCATACATTAGAAACATAAAACATATTAGGTACAAGAGTTAAATAAAGGATGACTTTCATAACGAGAGAAAATTCATCAGCCAGGACACTTTGGTAGCTCTGCCTTGAGAACCTGGCAGTGATGGCTTCACAAGGCCTTCATAAAGAAAGCTACTGTTGAATTATAAACAGGGAACTGCAAAACAAAGTATGTTTTGTGTGCATTGCCCAAAAACAGTGAGCTGAGATGCAGTGGGCCAGACATTGTATTCCAGCTGGAGGTTTGGAGTGCTTTGAGATGTTCCATGGCATTAGCTTTTTTTCTGGTGCCCTTGTTGACAAACCAAGGTAAACACACAATGGAGAAAGCAAATAAAAGGGAACTCTCTCAGAGCTTGTGCCCAAGCTTAGCCATTTTACACAGAAGCAGGTCATAAATGAGCAGCTAAACTGTGGATTTCTCACTTGGATGAACATTGCTGCTACCTCTTTGGGGCTGCATTTTTGGGAGTGCACAGTTTATATGTTGGCTTCCAAATCTGGCACGTGGCTTGCTTTGAGGATCCCAGTGGGAGCTGCTGGTGGGATCCTCTTATCAACTCCTTTCTCTGATGATACTTAGAGCCATCCCTACTTCACAGGTTGATACTGCCAGATCTGTTCCTTTTTCCAGTGCTGGACTATGCCATCCAAACAACCTGAGTCAAGACCTGGGCTTTTGCTGTTGATTGTATGTTTTCAGGCAAACTGCAGCGCAAAATTGAACATTGTATTGTTTAGTACTCTTCAAATGAAAATTTTGCAATTTTCTGCTCACCTTACCTACAAACAGTAGTGACCAAAGTTTGTTAAGCCATTTTTCTTGTGTTTCTCTGGGAGCCGAGCAGCCAATTAAGAGAATATTTGAACTCACAAAGTACAGGGAATTCACTTGATAGTATTTACCATTTTTTATTTGTCAGATATCTTTTTGCACAGTAATGATGAGTACCTAAATTGGACCCTTGGTGGTTCCTATCTTGTGAGAAATCCTGATCCCTCTGGAAATACAGCCCTTACAAGGATCTTTAAGTGGCTGTACAAAACTGTGGGAGTCTTTTGAAAACCTTAGCCATAGGAGTTCAGCTCTGCCTCAGATTGCTGCAGTTTCTTTCTTTTCCAGAACCTTTGCCAGACACTTTGGTGCTCGGTGAAAGGCTCCTGCCGCTCCAAACTGGATGCAGCTGCGGATGGCACTCGGTGTGGAGAAAACAAGGTGACTGAGCCACGCTGTTTGCATGCTGTGCTGCCTACCAAAGGGCAGAGAGGAACCATGAGTAGCTCTGCCATTGTTCAGTGTGAGAGGGGGTCATCCTGTGACATTTCCATTTGCATTTCCACTTAAGTGTTCAACCCTCATGAGCTAAAATAACAAATAATTCACAGGAACTTTTTCCCGGCGATAATGGTCTGAAGCTCTTTCTGCTTTCTCTTGTCTCCTCAGTGGTGCTTCTCTGGTGAGTGCATTACAGTAGGGAAGACTCCCGAAGCAATCCATGGCGAATGGGGCGTTTGGTCATCCTGGTCCCATTGCACAAGGACATGTGGGGCAGGAGTTCAAAGCGCAGAGAGGCCGTGTGATAGTCCAGAGTAAGCTGAGTGCAATGTCTTTCCCTACCTTTTGTGAAAGATTTTTGAGGTTCTTAGGACATTGGAAGCTCTCATGTATGAGACTGTTACCAGCAGGTACCACATCAACACATGTCACAGATACTGGCACCTCTGTTCCCAGTTAGGCATACCTATGTGAAATTCAGCTGGATCATCTTTTAAAGTAGTCATCTTGTTCTTTATTCCTTACCGTCCACGGAGCTTATTTCAACATAAAAGAAAAAACCCCCCATACTTAATGTGTAAGTTTTGCAGAAGTTGTATAAATATTGCTTTATTGATACTGCACTGATTAAATAAACGTCCTCAAAAACCAGGTGAGAACAGTTTCTAGCAATCTGATCCTGAGGACTCACCTGTCATGTTTTGTTCTAGTCATCAGCTTGAGACGCATGAGTTGTCAGGTACAGAACATGAAAGGCAGAATTCCCTAGTACATATTTGAGTTCATGAAGACTCTACATGTCATTTTCACAAATCACTAAGAGGGTGCCTAACAGCAGGAATCATCTGTCTTTTCAGAGAGAACTGTCAAGTGCCCTGGAAAGTATGGGATTTCAGAGCAGTCCATTTGATAGGTTAATTTGTTGTGAGCTCAGCCAGGTAGTGCCAGGCACTTCTTTGGGATACAGGAGTTGTCTAGATTTCTGTACTTCATACTGACATGTTTGAGTACTTAAACATGGGAACAATATCTTCACCCTGTCAAGGATTCAGAGTCACCTTGTTATGCCACTGGGACCTGAAATACGTTGTTCTTTTAAAACTACCCACAGACTCATGTCCAAGTGTCAATGTTCCTTTTCTAGACCCCAGTTTGGAGGAGACTACTGCACTGGAGAAAGGAAACGCTATCGCATGTGTAACATCAGCCCCTGTGGCAAAGACTTGCCAACCTTCCGTCAGATGCAGTGCAGTGAGTTTGATACAGTTCCCTACCAGAACGAGTTCTACCACTGGGTTCCTGTTTATAACACAGGTATGAAGCTACAAAATTTTTTAGTATCTTGTATAAAAAGTCAAAGTTATATGCCTATGAGAAACCTCTGTGAGGGCAAGAAGTCACTGAATTAGAAGTTTTCTAATGAGTTAGAGAGGAAAATCCGGTGTTTCTTTGTAAGCTGGTGTGCCTTTTGTGTGTAGAAAAAGGCAGTGCTTCTTCTCTACAGGTAGATATTTTTTCAGAGCTCTGGTGATAATGGCTGTGATCGTAACTAGTTCCTGAAAAGATATTGCACTAAGAAAAGCATGTTGAGGTCCTGTTTGTACTAATTGTTCGGGATAGATCTAAACCATCTTTTCCAATGTCAACCACAGAACAAGTAGTAGAGTAGTGTGGTGTAGAGCTGTGTCTTTGGGCCTGCAGGCATCACCACATCCAGTAAGCAGAGCTGTTCCACTGCACAAATATGGCTTTGCTACTTCCAAGCTCAGATCTGCATGGTAGGTGTGCTTGGCCTTACAGTGAAGAAGTAACATCTCAACAGGCTCAGTATCATGCTGCCCTGTATTGTAGAGGCACAGTCAATGACTCTGCTTTATAACTTGCTTTGGAAGAGCTAGTTAGTAAATACAAGGGTAATCGTTATTACTGTGCAGTTTGATTCCTGGTTTGTGCATAAATGTAAGGTGTAGATTATCCAGTAGAATCACAGAATTGTTAGGGTTGGAAGGGATCTCTGGAGATCATCCAGTCCAACCCCCCTGGCCAAGGCAAGGGCACCTGGAGCATGGGGGGCACAGGAACATGTCCAGGTGCGGTTTGAATGTCTCCAGAGAGAGAGACTCCCTGGGCAGCTGTTCCAGCGCTCTGCCACCCTCTACATAAAAAAGTTCTTCCACCTGTTGAGGTGGGACTTTCTGTGTTTTGGTTTATGGCCATTGCTCCTTGTTCTGTTGCTGGGCACCACTGAAAAAAGTCTGGTACTATCTCCTTGGCACTGACTTTGAGATATTTATATGCATTGATGAGACCCATTCTCAATCTGCTCTTCTCTAGACTAAACAGGCCCAGCCCCCACAGTCTTTTCTCCTAACAGAGATACTCCAGACCCTTAGTCATCTTTGTGGCCATTGATGGACCCTCTCCAGTAGCTCCTTCCTTTTCTTATACTGAGGAACCCAGAACTGAACACAGCACTCCAGGTGTGGCCTCACCAGGGCTGAGGACAGGTAGAAGGATCACCTCCCTCAGCCTGCTGGCCAAACTCTTCCTGATGCACCCCAGGAGTCCATTGGCCCTCCTGGCTGCCAGGGAACACTGCCAGATCTTGGGCAACCTGTCATCCACCAAAACTCCCAGGTCCTTCTCAGCAGAGCTGCTCTGCAGCAGGTCAGACCCCAGCCTGTGCTGGTGCTTGGGGTTATTCCTCCCCAGGTACAGGACCCTACACTTGCCCTTTTTGAACCCCATTGAGTTGCTCCCTGCCCAACTCTCCCCCCTATCAAGGTCCCATTGAATGGCAGCACAGCCTTTAGGTTGATCGGCCACCCCCCATCACGGTTCCATAACATCAGCAAACTTGCTAGCAATGTATTTTTTAATGAAAAAATAAGACAGCTACGGTAGGGAAGATCAGGATTAAACTTTTATTTGCCAACAGTATTTTTCAGCATGTTAATTGCTTTTTCAGTTACTGGCAGTTCTGAATTGGTTTCCTATATTTCAGCTAGTGTTTCCATTTCATCTAACAAATACACCATTGAAGATGAACCTAGAGCAGGCAGACTTCCAGTAAAATTTCTGATGAAACAAAATACGGTTGATAGAGATTTTTTTGGAAGAAATCCCAGTAAAGCCACGACAAATGCTAACAGCCTAACACTTAGGCCAAAACCAAACTCATGAAACATTTTCTGCAGTCATCTGTCATTGAAATGAAGATTCCAGACCTCTGTTACTCAGGGTGTACTACTGCAGGGTACAGTGTTCGTTCTGTTCATGTCCTCTCTGTGACACTGTAACAGAACAGGTAGTTCTGCATGTGCATTTGTTACAGAAGGTCTGTTTTCAAAGGACATTGAGAATCGTGAGTCAAATGCTTCCTGCACACTGGAAGGCAGGGCTGTGCTCTGTCCATGCTGTATTTCAAATAGAACTGTTTGGAACTGTACAGACAAACCACTTCTATTTATAACACTGTGCTGCTGAGCCTGATATATTTCATCTGGGAGATAATTTGCAAAATCCTTCAAATACCAAGGAAATCTTTTTTTTCTGTGGCTTGAAAACTTTTTGACTGTTTTCACCCATTTTCTCAGCAGAATTTCAGCATTGATTTCCATGTCTTCCCCATGACCTTGGAGGCCCTTAACATTTTCACTTTCATCCTTACATTCCACTAACAGCATTTTAAGTGTTTTCTTGCTGCTAAACTCTTAACTTAAACTGCCTTCCTCAGATAGACGGCCTCTCCTGGTAACACTGAAATAAGCAGGGAGTTGGCCAAATCCTGTGCTGATTCTTCATCTGACATCGTTGTATGACTGAGGGTGGGTGGCTCTCACAGGCACACTTATTCCAGTTTTGTCCAGCCATCATTACCTGAAATACATCTGAGTTTTCCTCCCATCTCAGTTTCAAATATTCTTTCACCTTCTATCAGTGGTTAAAGGTGTCCTGGGCAAAATACCTGCAAATAAGGCCATGAAACAGAGCTGTCTTTGAGAGATACAGCAGTTTGAGCCTTCCTTGTATGTGTTTGTCCAAACAAACCAAGACTTTAAACAAAAACAACAGCCTCTTGTAATCCCCCCACAAAAATGAGCCGGTGTTTAAGGGCTCTGGAGACTTACTCACAGTGTCCTCCATATGTACACCAACTTTTGTCAGTGTATTCCCTTTACTTTCTCTCTTAACTTGTGCAACCCAATTTCAAGGGCTTTTCACAGCATTCTGTTACTACGTTGTCTTGCTGCCAAGAAGGCTTTGGCATTTGTAGTGGGTTAATCCTGCCTGGGTACCAGGTGCCCACCAAAGCTGCCCTGTTCCTCCCTTCCTCAGCTGGATAAGGGAGAGAGAGTGTAACAAAAGGCTCGTGGGTCAAGGGCATAAGGGCAAGGAGAGATCACTCACTGATTACCATCATGGGCAAGACAGACTGGACTTGGGGAAATGAGTTTCATTTATTAGAAATTAAATCAGAGTGGAGGAGTCACAGGAGACAGTATTCCTTGGACCTCTCCAACATGCGTCCTTTCCCATGGGCTGCAATTCTTCCTGAACTGCTCCAGTGTGGATCCTTCCCACAGGCTGCAATCCTTCAGGAACAGGCTGCTCCAGCATGGATCCCTGATCCATGGGTCCTGTCAGGAGCCTGCTCCAGCACAGGCTTCCCATGGGGTCACAGCCTCCTTTGATGGCATCCCCCTGCTCCAGTGTGGGGTCCTTCCCAGGCTGCAGGTGGATCTCTGCTCCCCTGTGGACCTCCAAGGGCTGCAGGGGCACAGCTGCCTCACCATGGGCTGCACCAGGGGCTGCAGGGCAATCTCTGCTTCTGCACCTGGAGAGCTCCTGCCCCTCCTCCTTCACTGACCTTGTGTCTGCAGAGCTGTTCCTCTCACACATTCTCACTCCTCTCTTCCAGTTGCAGTTGTGCAGTTTTTTTTTCTTTCTTAAATACATTTTCCCAGAGGTGCTGCCACAATCATTGGTGGTTTGGTCTTCACGAGCAGCAGGTCCTTCTTGGATCCTTCTGGCATTGGCTCTGTCAGTCATGGGGGAGGCTTCTGGCAGCTCCTCACAGAGCTGTAGCCCCCTGCTACCAAAACCAGGCCACGCAAAAACCAGTACAGCTCTTGTTTTAGTATCAGGCATTTTTCATCCTCTCATGCTGCGCTTGGGATGTAAAGGGAAAAGAAAACATAGTGAAGCTTTCCCAAACCCTGAGTGCACATAAAGTCTTTGTGTGGAAGTGTCTAGCTGAGGAGATGAATTCCTGAGCTAGACATTTTATGGTGTTTTAGACATTCTGTGTTCCTTCATCCCACTAAAAAACCCGGTAGATTATCTGGATGGTCACAATTCTCTCCTTTAACTTAAATTTCATCGCTTACATAAAGCAGTTATAGTAAATGTCACAAAACTAAAAAGTCTTTTCTGTTGTGTAAATTGTAACTTCACAAGAGAACAAAGACTTTTGTGAATAGCTTATGATTTAATGCAACAAGCATTTTTAACAAGCAGTTTCACAGAAAAGCAGTAAGTGACATCTTGCTGTTACCTAGCCTACCTATGTTTGAGGTTTCAGTTGAGAATTTTCTTGTTTAAATGACTTTGTGCCTGTTGGGGAACTTGCATAGTCCTGTTATGGAATTGCTCTGGATCTCAGACACCAATGTGCTCAAGCTGGAGCATCAGAGTACCCCAGGGAATCTTAAAATGATGGAGACTTCCAAGTTCAAGGGTGATAAACCATCCAGCAGCCTGAGCAGGATATTTTCTGAGTTTTTCTCATGACCCAGGCCCCTATTTTGACAGTTTGGTCCAACTTCAGTACTCATCCACTTCTCATTCCATCAGACTGACTCCATGTTTATTTATTTCATACCATTTGACAAATTCCATTTGTATGAATCTGATAGCTTCTCAGGGCTTAACTTCCATCTATAAGTCCTACATTAAATAATATCATTACCTTTATTTTCTGTGTCAGTGCCAGGATTATTTAGAGTACTGCCAGATAAGAGGTTGTGTTGTTAAAAATGTTCTAAATTTCATCTTTCTTCCAAAATATTTCTGTGCATCAAATATGTTCTGGCACAGTCACAGGGGCTGAGCAAACAGCATGAAATAATGTTTCTGCTGCCCCTCTTTCAAAATTAAACTTCGTTTTGGAGCTCCAGGCTTGGTTAAACTGATAAGTAGCTTCAACTCAGCTTTTTTTCCTGTTTTGCCTGTTTGCTAATTGTCTTTCCTAATTTTCTCTGTTTGGGATTTCCTCAGCCAATTTTGAGTTCTCACAGAGGGTTTGAAGAGAAGAGGCCCACCTCTTTTCTTCCTTGTGAA
This sequence comes from Coloeus monedula, assembly GCF_965178545.1. NCBI lineage: Eukaryota > Metazoa > Chordata > Aves > Passeriformes > Corvidae > Coloeus > Coloeus monedula. The sequence goes on from NC_138822.1 coordinate 74,224,409, forward strand.
GTTAGGAAAGATACTGAAGCCTTATCTTCTTCTGACAGACACGTTAATCACATCCTTCTTAGTCAGGTTAAGCTGGATCCTTCCTGCATGTGAACTCATGGGAGTCCGCTGTGAGGTAAACAAATTTAAATTGGGAAGGAAATACGTTCCTTTCTACTTATCTTCATGTTGTTCTGTTTACACTTGGTGAATCTGAACTTTTTAATAATATAGACAGGGGAAAAGAATCACATGCTGCCCAAATGTTAGGATTTTTAGTCAGCTTTGCTGGTTTGCTTTCTCAGTCCCATTTTGATTACAGATAAGTCACTGGGCCATTATGGGAGCTCTGTGGCTTTAAATTCCACTACATCTATGTTTCTTCAATATATTAGGGGATTGATCATGTCTCTGGTCAAATCAGTAGCAGGTGTAAGATGTGGACACCATGTAAAAAACCAGATTGTAATTTTTCTAGGCAGCTGAGTGTTGGTGGCACCTCAGCTAAAATCTTATGTCCAGCTAGGAGCAAGACACTGGCAGAAGGATGCAGCCAAACTGAAGGAGGTTTACAGGAGGGCAACATGGAAGTCAAAATGTCACTGAGAGGGACTTTCTAAAAGGGCTAGTAGAGATAGGACACAGGGAATGGCTTTAAACTGACATAGGGCAGGTTTAGATTAGATAAAAGGAAGAAAATCTTCACTGTGAGAGTGGTGAGGCCTGGTTGCCCAGAGAGGCTGTGGCTGCCCCATCCCTGGAAGTGCTCAAGACCAGGTTGGATGGGGCTTTGAGCACTGTGGTCTAATGGAAGATGGCAGGGGGATTGGATAATCCTTAAGATTTCTCCCAATCCAAAACATGATTCTGTGATTTGAAAAACACAGGTTGAGAAAAGCAGGTTTGGCTCTAGAACAGAAGGAAAGGAGTGAGTTAAATGCCAGCTACTGAAGGGAACATTTAAAGGAGTGTTTAGTACATGTACCCCTGAGCTGGTAGAGATATACAGTTATTACTAAGTCCTCACAGATTGGATCTAGTATTTCATGCATATGCTGGATTGCAGGAATTTGTGTATATTTTGCCTTAAAAGTTAAAAAGATGACAGCCTTTTTGTTGAAGCCTCATCATGAATTAGTCAAATTTACTGAAGTAAATGAAACTGAACAAGCTCCTTTAATGAGCTCCTTCTGAGCAACCCGAGTGCTCCTATTCATCTGAGTTAAGTCTTTTTAGATTTTCAGATCTGAAATAAGAAAAAAGGCTGAACTCAATGCCAGTCTTCCACCATTTTAGGAAATGTATTTGTTTTCCTTGGGTGTGAGTTTGCTATCTGTTTTGTGTTTAAAATATTAGACTTCTGGAGGACATTGGTTGATTCTGATACAGTTTATTTACAGTCCTAGAAAAAGAGAGCCAAGATCCCTGAGCTCTAACATAGTAAATAATAATGATAGATGGATAAATAAATAATTTTAGATAGTGAATGCCAAATACAGTGCTAGTATAATTTCCTCAGTGGTGGCCTAACCTTTCTGCAGATGAAAAATCAAATAAACATCAGATAGGATTGAATCTTGGGTGAAGAAATAAAGTACCCTATCATTTCCAGAGGGGCTCCATAGAAAAAATGCAGAAAGAAAAGCAGTAAAATTTTGTAGGTAGGATCTAATTTTAGATCAGTTAACACAATCAGGAAAAACAGGAAAGCTTTCATACATAGAAAGCATTAGCAAGTCTAAAAGTTCATGTGGTTTTTGGGATTTTTTTTAGTTTTGACTTAGCAAGGGAGTTATTTTTCTTTACAAACTGATTCTTAGTTATGTATTTACAGCATCATAGTTATGCCAGAAGTATGTCAGCATTGTCTGCTTCTTCTTGTTCAGTTATTTCTGAAATGAAATTGCTTGTTATGTCAACACACAACTAGGAGGGGGTACAGATATCAAACTTCAGTGCTACGTATTTCATTAGAAACAGTGCAAAAGCTGAAATGGCTTTCTGGAGAATCTGTGTCTATCGGGGCAATTCTGAGCAGGTAACAGAGTACATGGAATTGTAGGATTCTCCTTGTCATAAAGGTATTGTGCTTTGTATATAAAAATGCTGCATTGAGAAAGTAGGCAAGGTGAAGCAAAATTTAGAGCACTAAAGTAATCAATTTAATCACATGGCTAGAAAGAGTTCTGCAGACAGAAGTAAAATCATTTATATCACTTATCATGACAGCTCTTATCAAAACAACTGATGGATATTATGGCTGCCAGCTTCCACAGAGGGACTGAGGGCTGGTGAGGATTAGAAACTTTATGTTCTTGCCTGAAAATCTTTTGTAGCTCCACCTCCATTGATATTCTTGAGCACAACTCACATCACCTTAAATTCCACCAGTTGTATAACCATGGTCCATACATGTCCTCTGGGTCTCATCACTGTTCCACTTTATGAAGGTATTTTTGTTTGAGAAGCCAGAAGCAAAACATTGGTGACAGAGCTAGGATGCCGTTTTACCTCTACTGACAAGAGGGAAAAAAAAGAACTTTGAGGGGAGGAGCTGCAGTCACCTCTGTGCCTTGTGTGTTGTTGTGTACAAACCAGAGTAATGAGAGCAAATTTTCCTTCTTCAAAGGAATAAATCCTTTAGTCAGAAATTAATTAGTTTATTTGCATTACCAGAAGTTTGTATTTCTCTTGTTACCAAAAATTTCTTTAAACACAGTTCTTTCTGTGACACAAACAAATCCAACAAAGGAGGAAGAGAAGATAAATTCATCAACCAGGATGTGGATGGCTTATAGTTACCCTGCATCTCTCTGTGACCAAGGGAGTGGCTTCTGTCAGTGCTGTCAGGCACAGGATAAAACTTTCACTCAGCATCAGCACCTCCACAGCACAAAGGGAGATAGTTTTAAAATTATTCAGTAATGGTGCCTTGAAGTCCCTACTGACTGGTGGGTTTAAGGCCCACTGCTTTTCTCAGCAAAGCTTTTCAGGTTGCTGAGCATGAACAAGTTGTTTAGTGCTGGGTGAGATTGGGGTCTTTGAATAGATCAAAACCTAAAGACAGGTCCTCTGTTGCTGTCCTTCATCAATATGATAGTGGATGATTTTTAATTCAGATATTTCTGGTTCTGCTGGAGAATTTCTAGAGAGTGATAAAAAGGCAGGGATTATATCTGTCTTTGCTTTGACCCTGATTGCAGTTCTCACTCACTTCCATGCACACAGTTTATTTATCAGACTTGTGTCCTTTGTCTCTCTGATGTCTCAGTTTCAAAATTTCCCATTCCCAAAGGCCAGCATCTGTGAGACAGGGAGATACATGTTTGGCTCTTTGTACTCCATAGATGGAATAGACTTAGGCCCTAATCCATCAAAGAAAATCTTGTTTTAGAGGCCACTGGTTGCTCTTGCTCCAGCTTTTCCCTGTTGCTTCTGTGGGACATCTGTCTGAGAATAGCCTGAGTCTGTCAGACTCGCAATATTATCCCTATTTCATAAGCTGTCAAGCAGGAAAAAAAAGAATGTTTGAAATTATTTATTAAGTGCCAACAGGTAGATGAAAATGATTAGCTATACGGAAGAGCTGACTGCTCTCTGAGAGAGGCTGACAGCAGTAATGAAAAGTTTAAATTATCTCTGAAATTACTCGGTCACTAGCTGATGGAAAACTTTCTTGTCAGCATCCTTGGCAGTCCTAGCCCTTCACTAATGACAGCTGGATTTGCTGGTTTCCCATCCCTTTTTCTGTCACAGCTGATGGCCTCCTTACTCCCTCACTCAGCAGTGGATGCTGATGTAGCTGTAACAGAGAGCACGCAGGTGTGAGGGGACCAGCATCCAGCTGCTTCCTACAAATCCACAAATGCTACTTATCATGCCTGTCTCACCCTGGCTCTGCTCAATTCCTCTAATTCTGCCAGTTCTGTCAAATGCTAGGGAAAGTGAGCAAATGGTTCAGTAAAGACCCTGTGCATTGCACTTCAGTGTACTGCTGGAGTATTGTCTGAGTGAGTGTCCTTGTTTTCCTTTCAGCAAACCCCTGTGAGCTCCACTGTCGCCCAATAGATGGCCATTTTTCAGAGAAGATGCTTGATGCAGTCACTGATGGTACTCCTTGCTTTGAAGGAAGGCACAGCCAAGATATCTGTATTAATGGCATGTGTAAGGTATTGGGTATGTTTGCATGTTTCTTTCTCTACAATTTAATTTTAAAAAGTTATGAGAAAGTGCTTAACCTTTTTTTACGTAGTATCAAGGCAAAATACTCCATTTTACCACATTTTTATAGCAAGTTTATAGCAAAAGCTTTCCATAAACATAAGAGTAATTTCCACCCTTTTTAATGAATCTAGTTGTCTGCTGATTACTTTTGATACCTCTTAAGTCCTCTGGATTTTCCCCATTATTTTAAAATATCAGCTCAAGAAAGTCTGTTTCTGATGAGATATTTTCACGAAGGACTGTAGCTTTAGGGTTTTAATTGGTGTCACCACTGTCTGTGGGGTTTTTTATGAAAAGGCAGTTCAACAATACACATGTATCAGTTCTGAGCTGTCTTTTAATAGGATGAGACTTTGCAGCTGAGGGCAGTAAAAATTATGTTATTTTACAACATTGAATTGAATAATCTTGTACAATGAGGTAATGGGCAAACACAGCATATATGGCTCAATGATGTTCTGTGTGTTGAAGAGTAAATATTATGGTTTCTGCATATTCTGTGTGTTGGTAGCAGGTTTCCAGGATGATGTGAGTGTCTTTATGGCATTTGAAGGAGTGTTCTGTAAATGCTGTGACCTCCACAGTCTTAGCATTGCTTTTAGTCAATTTCTTGTAAATAAAATTAATACTTTCCTTGTAGGGTATATATTTACATCTGTGGTTTATTTCTTCGAATTGAGGCTTTGTGTCCTGTACCCCCTTGAAGCCTGATAGCTTTTTTGCTTTTAGCATCTTTGGAAAAAAAACAGGACTTGGTGACTTGTAGAAACTACATTAGCTTATCCAATTCGGGGTTGTATGTCCCAAGCCTTTTAATCATATAAATACAACTAGAAGGGATTTCAAGAAGTTGTCTGTTTCATCCCTTTACAAATTATATTCTTTTTTTGTCATTTTTCATATTCTTCTCTTAAAGACTTCCAGTGATGGAAACTTCACACTTTTAATAGGTGATAGGCACATCCTCTTTTTAAACTTTTTATTTTAGTAGAATGACAGTGCCTCATAGAGCAGTAATAAAAGATGTGTTTTAAGCTTTCCTTGCAAGACTTGCCTTTATGAAAGGGAGTTACCAAGACCCTGCTCAAGTTCCCAGTGAAGAGATCCTGCTTAACTTTGCTGAGAACCAGGATGGACCTTTGAACTATGATGGTGGAAGACCTGATTTGGCTTTGAACAGTTCAAGCCAGAATGAATCATATTTTTAGCATATTGAAAGATGTAGTAGATATTGCACAACGTAGCAGTGCTTTTGACCTCCACTTAGAAGAGACCAATTACTAAGCTCGGAATGGCTGTCCCTGTGAAATGTTCATTTTCTGATTTCCAGCCCAACTGGACTGGGATCACTATGATTAATTTTAGTTTCCATATGCTTACTGTATTGAAATCTTGCCTGTGACAGTTCAGATTTATACCTATTTTAGAGATAGCAAAACTCAATATGAATTGAGAGATCAGAGGGGAAAGGGAAGCTAATCTAATTGCAGTTTGTAGAGCCTGGATATACTTCAGCATTAACAATTCTGTGGACTCAGAGCATTTCTGAGAAATTCCCTTCAAGGTGCTGGTTTTGTCAGTGTTTCACATGGTGGCTGCTGCTTCGCATCTCCTGACAAACAGATTCAGTTGGAGTCAGGATGACGGAATGAACAATATAGCCATGCAAAATGAGACCAAATGATGGATAGGTAACCCTAATAGCTCACAGTATTGAAAGATAGCATGCTTTTAGCTGAAGTAGGTACCCAGAATAACACCTGAGGAGAAGCTTTTTCATATATCATCATCTAACTCATTAGTATTTGAGTCCAGCTAGCTAAACACAATAGGTATATTATAGGTCATGGAGAATAAATCTGGAAATGTGTTTAATATAATTAGTCTGGTCCATTATTCTCATAGTTTGATTGCAACATGTTGCTAATGATATGGAAAAGGCATTCACGAATGTTAATCTATTAAACTGTTCTGGTTTTCAGAACTGTATCTCACAAGAGCACATTTGTCCTGAGTACTAAAATAACACTTCACTTTGGTCTGAAATTGAGAAAAAAATTAAATTAGTAAAATATTAGATCCACTGTCTATATTGCTCACATGTGATTGGTGTGTAGAGTAGCTTTTTTTTATCGAGCGAGTTCAGAGTTTTCCTACTGGGTATGTCAAAACAAGATAGATAGATCCAGTAAAGAACTTCATCTTCTAAATTAATCTGATTTCAGTCCGATTTTGCAGTTGGTCATGAATTTTTTCAGAGCAATCAGAGAAATTGGTCTTACTTTGATGGCTAAATGTGGCTTGAGATGCTTCATTTTAGCTACCTGAGGTGTACTGGATACTTTCCTAGCTGGCCTGACAAAGCCACAATGTGCATCTTCATGTGAGGAGTAAGCACAAGACAGACCGTTGATTCATTTGATCCTTTTAATTTATCCAATATCTTCTACTTTTTTAGAAGTGCTGCCTATGCCTTAGTGCTGAAGGAAGGCTTACAGTGTGGTGTTGTTAGCATGGTATTCCTTTAGAACTGGTCAATTCAAAGACAAGCTAAAATTGTTAACTCATTTGAAGGCCTGGCCTATAAAATAGCTGAGTCCTCTCTCAAAGTTGACCTTACACAGAAGAAGAGTTCTGTCTGGAGATCTGAAAAGACCTATCAGTAACTTAATCTCAAATCATCAAGCTGTACTATGAGTAGTTTGTTTTTTAATTGTATTCCTCAGTGCTCATTTTTCAATTGTCACTTTTCCCCTTTTATTTAGAAAATCTTTAAAGCACATAGCCTGGCTTTCTGAGATTAAATTATACATCACAAATGCATTCTTAATTCTTATTAGGTGAGTCAGCTGTTCCCCCAGTGTTAATGAGTGAAGATACTGCCACCAGAGTGTGTTTAGCACTGATACGTACATAACATACATTTTTGATATGTACAAGCCATCACATCATCTAAAAGTGAAGCCTAATGCAGGGTGTGGTGCTTGAGGCACCAACTCTGGCGTGCCCCAGGTCAGAGACAGCCCAGCTGCGTTACTTCTGTGCATCGCAGAAGCGACTTTGGCATCAGGAAAAGAGCTGCTGGCTGAGCTGGCTAGCTGGCTTCTTTGCAGAAGGAAACACGGCAGGAGCCGACGGTATCGGCTCACATTAGCTCGGAGACAAAGGAAGAGAGAGGCTGTTCTGGTCTGGCTTCTAACAGGTTTATTGTGAGAAGTTTCGCAACCCGAACAAGCTCGGAAGGGATGGAATGCAATGGGACCCCTCTCCCAGGCTTGTCCTCAGTTTTACAGGGAATTTGAAAACCTCGGGGAAAGGGGAAAACAACCAATGAGTTACAAGCCAGGGGGAGGATACAATTTAACAAGAACCACTGGGGGAAACTGAGAGGCGGGAGTTATAACAAAGAACCAGTGAACAACCGAGTAACCGAGAATTTTCCCAAACTGGGGGAGGCGGCTTGTACCCGGGGGGGGGGTGGGGGGGTGGGTGCAGCTTAGGCTTCTGAGCCGCCCCATGACCCACCCTCTGAGTCTGCCTCTTTGGGAAACTTGATCCAGGGGATGGGCTGGGATTGATTGGCATCACGCTGCCCCAGCCCCGCAGGAGGCTGGGTCACGGCAACAGAAGCCTTACATGTACTTTGCGCTTGTGTGCAGATGCTGAGGATGGAGGATCTGGTATCTCTGATGTTTCTAGCAACCTTTTGTCTCCTGTAAAGAATTTTGATAGGCTTAACCGACATTCAGTCATGCAGATCTGTGGCCTGCTCTCTGTGGTAATTCACAGTTGTTAAGCTGAGAGACTAACATTGCACTGGAAAATTACACAGCTGTGTAGTTCTAGGTAGGGAACCATTTTCTTCCCTTGCTGAAAAGCAGATTACACAGCTTGGATTTTTATGTATTTCTGTGTATGGATTTTTAGCTTTACTGCTTCTCACTATGGTTCAGCTTCCTCCTCCCACTGCTACTGCAACAGGACATTGATTCAGACTCATTACAAGATAAATTACAAGATAAATTACTGACATCAGGACACATTTCTCTCCATTCAAGGCAATGTCATGGCCAACAGGAAGTGAACATGATTTCTTTATCTGAAGACTAAGTGGGGGAGACAAATGGGAGGAAGACCTTAAAGTTCTATGTAGCATTCACATAATGGATATTCAGGCAGTACATCCAGGCCATACCCTTCAGTGACAGCAAGAACTTTTTGTATCTGCCCCCCACTGCCAATCCGACAGAAAAGCCTCTCCCTCTGGAAATGGAAAAAGGTCAATATCTCTGGCTGTTTTCCCTTTAGGCACTGAGCAGCAGGAAATAAATTGTTTCTCCTTCCTTTAATGCAGCGAGGCAGTTCAGGTCATTACATCTGCCTCTGCAGTGTGTGCTGTGACCAGAAACAAAGCTGGTCTCAGCTGTGTCAGAAAAAGGCTGTTGGTGAGTGGGGCAATAGCCAAAGGCTGCAGGGAGGGATGCTAACTTGTGTTGCCCATGCTGTTGCACACAGCGATTCCTGTAACACAGCATGGTTCCCTGGCAGAGATTGCACAAGGACGTGTCTGTGTAAAAAAATCAGAGCCTAATTACTGCTGATATTCTTTCCTGTTTTATAACCTGCATTAATCTCCAGATCCTCTTTAACAGCTCTTTGTCAGAAACTCATCATAGAGTCATAGCATGGTTCAGGTTGGAATGGACCTTAAATATCATCTAGTTCTGGACTGCAAGTGCACACTGATGTGTCATGTTGACCTTCTGGGGAGTTTGAGGCATGTTTAGAAAATATGGCAAGAGTGTCCACAAGAATAAAAATAAAAAAGGAAAGCAAGTAGAAAGAGAAATGAAGCATCTTGAAATTATTCCAATGGATGACAAAAATAATATGCTATTCACTGGAGTGATAAAGGAAAATATGGTCTGGAAATTAAAGTTCATGGAAATATATTTAGAGTAAATGAATGCTGTTTATTCTGACACATGAGAATATTACTTTGTGATGGTTTTTAATGGCTTTGTAAGATGAGGCCCTGCTGTTAGATATGAAGGTCATGACAGCACCACCAACAGCCCAGAGCTGGGGAATAAAACAAAGGCTTTATTTACTGTCGCACAGTAAATTGTTTGCCTCATTCTTGGGTATTCCAGAACCCCAAGGATGAATAGAAATACTGCATGTATAGGTAAGGCTGATGTCTGATCAGATACAAACTGTTTCAAATATCAGAAGAACACTGAAATACACTGCTGTTATTGTTGGAAGGGACAAAGGGATTCCCTTCATATCACAGAGATATCATATTTTGATGTCACAGACCTGTTGCTAAAGGAAATGCATGGTCAAGTGGGAGAGATCTGAGATGATTGTGACCGAGCTGATGGAGTACAGCCCATGCAGAAGCATGGACTGGCACCCCAAAGGCAGGGAAGTGATGATACTGCGGTGCTTCCATCTCAGTAAGAGTCAGGGCTGCAGCAGTTCGGAACTAATTAGTTAAACCTTCGGGGGTTTTCACACTACGCGGTACTTGGAAGGGAAATATGCTCAGTGATGTTCATGTCAAAGTATCTGACTGACAGTGTGAACTAGATAAATTAATTCTGTGTGCAGCTTCTCAAACAAGAATGCACAGCAAATAAAGATGGACAGAAACCTTTTCAAAACCATGAGTTTTCTGTAGTCATTAATCATATTGTCTAATAGCAAAGCATGAAGCACAAGGGTTCCTTCTTCAGACTTTCTCCACCTTTCTGTTCATGTTCATAGTATAGAAAATAAACTTAAACTTCCACGACTCTCCAGATTGTCTGATTATTTCTCTGGTCTAATAATAAACCAGATAACTATGACTTCACTGTTTGCAGATGATTAACAGATGTAGTAATAGTACAGTAGATGTACTGCAGAATGCATCACTTTGAGAAAAAAGCAACACTCCAGCCTCTTTAAATTATTAGGAAGTGTTAAACAAACTCCAGTGCATCTGTAGACAACAGGTGAAGAGACAGAGCTGGACTCCTGGCAAAATAAAGAAGCATCCTGTTCATGTAGCAGTGGCATCTGTGTATTCTGAATAGTTGATTAAATCCATCCTTGGTCAAATAGCTGCATACTTGGGGGCAAAAAGTTACTCACCTTCCTAATATATCCTTATCTCTGTAACATTCTGTACTGCTCATAAATTTGGTCCTTGGTGCCAGGATCTGTCTGTGTGCAAGACATTACGAAACTTTTCATTTTTTGAAAGTGGCCTTCACTGAAAGGAGGGGGAAGCTAAGACTGCTGCAGAACCTTTTGACATGGCCATGACTTTTCAGGGCTGATATGAAAGGTGCTAGGTGTGTATTGGCATTAAGTGATGGATGAGTCTTTTTTTTGGATCTTCTTTACAGTGATGCAGTTTGCCACCATCTGTAGCTTGAGGCCTTTCCTTGCTTCTGTTTTTCATGGTTTTTCTAATTGTTCATTAAATCACTGACACTTAGACAAAAAGTGTTTCTTAAGCTGAAAATGATAGAAAAATACTGAAGAATGCAGGAGCCTGTATACCTAGGTTAGTCTAATAGATGGATTTTCCTGTCAGAAGCTTGCAGAAGATTACAGTAGCTGATGTATTGAAGGTAAAATAAGATCAACATCAGAAGAGGTAATACCCAGATTTTCATATATCAAGAGGGTGTCAGAGAAGTTGGCAGGTATAGCACCTGAAAGCTTATTTTGAGAAAAATCAGCTGAGCAAACCTTTACATGCTACCAGACTTCTGGCTATTCATCTACATCACAGACCTCCAGGTGTCTTAGATACTATTAACAGCCACTGAATGTTGGATGTTAGGTTGTGTTCTGCAACCTTGCTTGTTTTTGAGGAGAGGCAGGAAAGAAATCCCAAAACCAAATGAAAATTGTGTTGAAATTTAAAGACATTAGAGCACAGAATTTTTGGGTTGGGCAAGGATGAAGTTTTTTCCTGACTCAGTATGAATAAACTTTTCTCTCTCCCTGTAGCAAGCATGAACTGGAAAATCGGTCTTTACTAGAACTTGATCCACTTGACTCACTTTATCCTGACCCATGCTCCTGTGCTGGCAAGCTGAAGAACCATTGATATAAAACTTCATGCCTGCTGAAGAGTTTTTCTTTGCTAGGGGGGTTTGACTGTAGTAGAGGTTCTGTGTTGTCAGATGGCCACAAAAAGCTGGCAGAGATTTCAGTTCTGTTACTGCATTGTGTTCCTGGGAACCTGTGGATAGCTCTGTGACGTAAGAAAGCAGACACAAATCCTGGATGTTGGGGCCAGTCCCAGATACTGAGGCCATTTGGGTGGCACATTTCCATCTCAGGTGACTGGTCACTACTGAGTTTTTTGTGACATGGTGATGGTTATTGCTTGTTAGTTTGTTTTTCACCTTGGTGTAATACACTGTACAGGAGCTACACTACTCCCCTTCTTAGAAGTGCAAGAATTTGTTGTGGACACCACATTTACTCCAACACTGTTTTTCCTTCTAGGCTGTTGGCTGTGATTATGAGATAAATTCCAACGCAACAGAAGACCAGTGTGGAGTTTGCCTGGGAGACGGCTCTGCTTGTCATACAGTGAAGATGATGTTTAATCAAAGTGAAGGATTTGGTAATACAGGTTCTTCTTTTAAATTCTTCCGTTGATGAAGTCATTTCTCTATGTAAAAATGACTAAAGTGCTTCTCGTTGAAAACTGAGTGATCATCTGCGTGGGAAGTTGTAAACGGGTGTTTCAGTGAATCATGCTTCTTCCAGAAAGAAATGCCTGCTCTGTGCTTTTTAAGTACACCTTGTCTTATAAAAATTGTCAGAGACCCAACAGGTCCTGTGCAAGTTATGCAGTTAACAATAAAATCCAAAATAGCGAATGCATTTACAAAGTGAATGTAATTTGCCATCTTGAAAAATCTGGACCTAATCTGTGTAAAGTAGAAAGCATCAAGAAAGTGCTGGAGTGAGCATCTTGGGGATTCATTTCTAAGCATCATAAAGAGGAGAAGAGTCCCTGCAGGGCTGAAGTGGTCTGAATAAGCGATTGGAGGACTGAGCCTGTCTTCACTGATGGTAGCGAGACATTCAGGCTTTAAGTTGACTTGTGTGGGATGAATGGGAGCTAGAGAGTCTGGAAGCAGGAGTGGGAGACTAAAACTGAGTAAGGAATATGGTGGTGAGCTGGAGCTGAAGAGGCAGCTAGGATGAACAGCTTTCAATGGAAAACCAGGGCAGGAGGGGGAGAGGTGAGAAGATGAGGCACTGGAGAGTATGCTTGGAGTATGGTCTGCAGCTAAAGAAAGAGGCTGATGCAGAGGTGAGAAGTCTCAAGATCAGTAACTGGTACCATTGTAGTGAGGAGGGGGAAACTGCAGTGAGTGCCTTTGGCTGACTTCTGGATTTGTGGGGTTTTTCAAATAAAATAGTTCTGCCTTGCACAAGTATGATTTGTGCTACTAACTTAGGGCTAGTTTGACCAGATTTTCCAAAGTTTGGGGTAAAAGCTTCTTTAATATTTCAGGGTTTTTTCTGTACTTGAGTTTGCTTTCCTTCTCTCTGTGTCCCAAAGGTGAACTGTGAAGATGACTGCAATCCTGCAGCAGTGCAGGTTTCATATATATGTGAGACTTTCAAAGGAAAATCTGGAGCTCCCTCTCTTCCAATACAACAGTAATCCTTCAGCCTCTGATCTTTCGCTTCTGCAAATCTAAAATTCACTCTGCCTTTGACTGTGTGTGAGCTTTCCAAGGCTAAAGATGTGAACTTTATTTTTGAATAACAATTTTACATAAAAAGTCCAGTATTGTAACTTATGGGAGGATAAGTACCTTTTATTTAAATTCATTATGTGCTTTATATTTACTTAGGTTTTCCTTGCCACAAGATTCAGTCAGTCTTACTGACAGATACTGCTGAGGGATACTGAGTGTTAAGTAAAATCATTTCAATGTTTTCTTTAGATTCATTAAAAAATGTATTGATTCTGGAGATTCTCTCCCTTCTATAGACATTGACTCCATTGCAGACAAAAAGAAGGGAAAATGTAAGGAAGGGCAGAGATTGGTGGTCTCTTTGTGACAATGTGTGAATTTCACTGATGTGCACAGGTGTTCAACTGGGAATAGGAAAAAGGCTTTGTTCAGAATATCTGTCTTATTTTTGTGTCTGACAGATGTGTTGTCAGTTGTTTGTCAGATTTTATAGCAGAGTGGCTGCTGAACAGTTTATGTAAACATAAAGACTTCAGACTCAGGATATAAATTCAGCATAGGTAACAAAACTGTATCAAAGCATGCTGCCAGTCACCAGCAAAGAAGATTTGAAACGTTTTTCTTTGTTCAGAACCTCAGTCCAACAAGGCCCTTCTTGGTCAAGTGCTGCAGCACTGTGTATTGTCTGTGCAAGTTGACTCAGTTGTCATGTCTAACTAATGAAATGCTAGGAAATAGTTTTAATATTTCAGCCTTTCACTGCAGGGCAGGGTGATCAGTTTTACCTGAAGAAGATGTCTTTGTAGAAGTCTTAGAAATCTTACTGCCTCATGGTCAGAAGGAAAAGTTTTGAAATCTGTATTATTACTTGCATTTCCCTTAAAATTCTTTGTTTTTTTCATGGATGCAAAATAGGAATAGTGATTCAGGGGCATCCAAGAGAGTCACAGAAATGACAGCATCATCTTTGTAATGGCTGCTCTTGGAGTTTCATGGTGGAAAACAAACCAGAGGTCTCATGGGAACACATTGTCTCAGCTGTTGACACTAATATTACCCCCCTTGTTTTCAAGGGGTTTGTTTGAAAATCATTGAAGTTGCTTCAGCTGAACTTTGGTGGCAGAAAGGTTGCTGAATGAGCAGGGCATGGAAAAGCAAGAAGGTCAAGCCTGGGCAAAGAAGTCATGGTAGTGTCTGGAACCTGGCAGAGAGGAAAGTTGTGCCTCAGGAATGTGTATTTTTAAGAGAGGCTTGCAGATAAAACAGGCTGGAGAGTAGGAAAGTGAACTGTTGTGACAAGGAGATCTGGTTATCATTTGATCTGCAGTGCTGTGCTAATGGCCTGAGTAAAATTACTCTTTTCTCACAGAAGTGGGAAAAGAGAAACAAGTTCTTTAGTCCTTGTAGAGCTGTGCATACAACAAGGGTTTTGTGTTGGGAGCATATAGATTTAATTTTAATTCAAAAGGGAAGGATTGATAGCATCTGAGAGTCGCCAATTCACAGGTGTGCAGAAGCACCCACAATAGGGTTGCTCCAGGATTTAATGAGCCCAGTGTGTAGGTAAGACAGCTGACATTTTGACTATTACTGAATCTGGGATCTCTAGATCCTTATCAAATGAAACCCCATAACCAGGAGCAATTACATAAACACCACTCACTGAATTTTTAAACAAAAATGTATTATGTTGAGGGACAAACTCAAAAGCTTGCTGGTCATTTGCTTTCCTTTCAAAATCAGATAATGTTTATTGGGAATCAGCAAGAGGCTCTGGGAAATCAGGAAGTAATTTAGCTGGTGAGGAGGGCCAGGGAGAAGGCAATGTGATACACAGAACAAATGGTAACATCCCTTACCAGACAGTTGCAATACATTTAAAATAAGGTTTATGAGCAGCAGCAGGTGATTCAGACAAAAATAACTATGCAAAATCTTGAAGGGATATATAGATTTTTGTGTTGCAACAAAAGAAAAATTGTTTTATTGTTCTTATGCTTTGTGTTTTGAATAAATGTTACTCTAATTACATCAGAAAAAAACCCCAACCCAACCCTACTGTAAAAGGACATAAGCATCGCAAAGCCAAGCTGTCAGGATGTGACATAATTAAGATTTTCCATGCTGTGTTAATTTGTCCTGGTTGTAAGTACGCCTTCTAATCAAGACTTTAGTTACATAATCACACACTGTGTTCATAATATGTCTTCTCTGCACTGAATGAATAGAGCATTTGGTAGAATCATTAGACTTGGTTACTTACAATAGACCTAGACCACTGATTTCCTGAATAATAGAAGTCATTCAGTGAGCTTCCATATTTTGTTACTTCATTCACTTAGAAAAAACTGAGATGTTTGAATTTCCACAGTCAGTCTGTGAGACTTGAGAATGGTAACATTCAGAAAACACTCCTTCTTAAACATCGATCACTGGAAATCCATATATGTAATTATATATTATCAGTGTAATTAGGAAAGACCTGAAGCAGACAGATTCTGTTTTGTACTCTAAGCAGCATATGACATTTTAACCAGTATTTATTACACCACAAGAGAGCTGCAAATAAAATTCAGATGTTAAAGACTCTCGGGCACTTATTTAGAACAGCAGGTTGTTGTACAGCACATAAATAGTTCTGGTAGGTGAAGAACATTGATACTGAAGATTGCTTAGCATGCCCAGTGTGGTTTATCTCACTCATGTGAGTGAGTAATCAAAAGTGATAAGCTCATTTCACAAGAAAGGTGAACAGGATGTGAGTCTCAGAATTTAATTCATGACCTCGGTAGTGTGTGATGAGAACTGAGGAACTCATATTCCAGTCCTGAAATAAACCAGCACAAAATGCAGCTCACACTCCCAGTGCACCAGCGTGTAGAAATGTCATCCATCTAATTTCTAGAGCTCAGCTAGGGGCAATAACAAGAAAGCTGAGTTTCTGTTCAAGGATCTATGTGAACTTCCTGTTTTTACAGTCCAGTAGCAACAACAATAGCAGTTTCCTGTAAGGTGAGAAGCACAGAGCCTGATGTCACATATTGCCTGTTATGTGAACAAAATTCTGTAATAGGTGCTCTAGATTAATTCTTAACACACAGACCATACATCTCTTAACAGATGAAGAGCTCTTGAACTTTGTTATCAAAATCAGTAGTTTATGAAAATGTGTTCAATTTATAGTAGTAATTTGAGGCATTTGAATAACATTCATTTATTTTTTTGTAAGGCAAGCAGTCACAGAGAAGTTAAATGCCTTAAGAGAAGGTACATGGAATTCTGTGCATACCTGTACATTGGGTACAGATGAAAACATTCTTTGCAAATCAAAAAAACCTTTCCCACAACAGACTGCTAACTTGCTGGAACTCCCTGGCATTTCTCCAGATTGCAGCATTCCAGAGCCCTTGGGTATGGTTATGGGAATGTTGATTCTCATCTGTGCATTGGATTTCTCCTGGTACAGCTCTGAAAGTCATTCACCTCTGCATCCCTTCTCAATGCCTAAACGCTGGCATTGCCTAAACACTATTCCCCAGCTGACAGTAGAAACCCTGACTTGGAAAGTCACACTATTAGCAAACTGAGATACAAGTTCTGTGATAGCACATTTGTATATATTTTCAAGCATAGCTGATCGATGTTTTAATCATCTTACAAATAAGTAGAATGCAGTGACATTTCTGTTGTTCACCTCCATGAATTTTTCGTGTCTCTTAGGATATGTTGATATTGGGCTAATTCCAAAAGGTGCGAGGGGAATCAAAGTCATGGAAGTTGCAGAATCAGGAAATTTCCTTGCTGTGCGAAGCAAAGACCCAGAAAAGTACTACCTGAATGGAGGCTTCATCATCCAGTGGAATGGCGAATACAAAGTGGCAGGCACAGTATTTCAGTACGACAGAATAGGGGATCTAGAAAATTTGACTGCTCCAGGACCCACCAATGAATCAATATGGATTCAGGTAAACAGGAGATCACAAGAAGAACCTGTTCATTTGGATGGCAGCAGAATGTGCTGGGGTTCTGAAACTGAGGCTGGGAAAATATATAATGTTGGTGTACAAACCACTATTAATGTGCTGTCTTGAAAAAAATAGTTGAGCTGTTTTGGAGAGAATTAAGCACCTTGCCTGAGGGTTGTTCATTCTGCCTAAAAAATACATCCTGTATACTCATATTTTTTAAATGGTACCACTAGGACAGGGATCCTGTCACCTATAGTTGGTCAGTCCTCTGCCCAAACTTTCTTGTCTCTTGTACCAAATTTGACCATCACATGGCTGTGATGTGACCCGGATCCAGATGAAAAATAAGTTGTCACAAAAGGGGAGCTGATGTAAGGCTGTGAACAGTGAGAGCTAGGGAAAGCTGACAGCAGTGACAGCTTGCATGGAGCAAGAATAGCTTATGGTAAGTGAAACTGATCCATATAATGTCTGCAGAGGCTGTTTTCTTTTGTTTCTTTATAGATTCTAACTTAAACATAACCAGCTTCTGTCAGTTTTGAAAAAATAATTAGAAATTGGCCCTTTGGTCTTTGAAAGTATCTCTCATGGCTTGTTTGCCTGTATATCCACCATGCAATTAAAAGAAGTATTAGGGGTGTGATGGGAGACCACTTTCACACTTTGAATGTCTCATGAGAAGACAAAACTAATGAGTGCTCAGTCTTCACTTTTAGTACAATTGAGAAGAAAAGTTAATTGCTGAAGTCTTTTATCCCTTGATGATGTTTACTTTCTTCCTCTGAGGTAAATTTCTTGAGTGCCTCTTCTCGGTTGGAATTTTTCTTCTTAATTCAGAAACACTGAAAAATAGTATCAAAGCAGTGTCTGAATAGCATCTGTAATTTTCTGACTTAATGGTTGTTTTTGTAACAGCTATTTCAGAAGGTAGGAAAATTATAATTTGTAATGGGGATAGGCAATAACTCTTAATCAGCAGCACAGGCATGCTTTGGCTGGACTTTGGATTATCTTTTATAGTCAATAGGATACCAATTATGGTGACCCATTTATTCCCCCCTGCGTTTGCAGAAGTGCATGGTAAACAACTGTGTCTTTGAAAGATTCATGTATGCCACTGTCAACATAGAAGTGGAAATTCTGCAAGTCTGCTACTCTGAACTGGTACCAGACTCCAAAATGGGCAGGTTTAATTCTTCCAGTTTCACACTTTGAAAGCTTTTGGCCAGTAGATTATTAATCTAACAATTAATAAACCCCACTCTTTCCAGCTACTTTTTCAAGAAACTAACCCTGGAATTGAGTATGAATACACTGTACGTAAAGAAGAAAGCAATGAGAATGAGATTGGAGAGCCAGAGTATTTCTGGCAGTATGGAGAGTGGACAGCCTGCAGTGTTACCTGTGGAAGAGGTAATTCCTCACTTCCTTTTTCTCTTACTGTTTGTCTTCATTACAGACATAGTCCTCAAAGAGGTAATGTTCTTTAATCTGCATTTGGTGGGAAATTGGATCACATAGTTTCAAAAATAATGTGAGAAATAACTTTTTTACTTTGAGGGTGACAGGGCACTGGAACAGGTTTCCCAGAGAGGCTGTGGAGTCTCCTTCTCTGCAGACATTCAAAATCTGCCTGGTTATGATCCTGTGCAGCTTGCACCAGATGACCTTGCTTTAGCAGGGGGGTTGGACTAGATGATCTCCAGAGGTCCCTTCCAACTCCAGCCATTCTGTGATTCTGTGAATAATGTATTTTAATTTCAAAATAAAATGGTTTAAAATCGTTTAAGTCAAATAGGTTTCTAAAACATCTGCCCTCAAATTCTCAGCTTCTGTGAACCAAAATAAGAAGGTACGGTGTTCTTTCCTTCATAATTTATTGTCAATACTGTTCATCATAGCCTTACTTTCCAGGATACAAATTTATGACCTACTATTGGTTCCCTATTAAGTCTTTTCAATATATTAACTACAAAAAATATCCTTCATTTCTGTCTTGCCTTGACAAGTAACAACTCTTTTTGTGCATTGCTCAATAATTATTTTATTTAAATTTGTCTTGAGAACTTCCATGTCTTTACCAGTTTGGCAATGGCTTGGCTACCACTGCAGTTATATTGTAGTTCTGTGCCACACATTAAAACAGACAAGCAGAATGATGACAATGAAGTAGGCTTTAACAACAGGTCTAGAAGCTTGCTTCTGGTAACTCACACAAAATGCCAGCTGGAGAACTTCCTCTGAAGTAGCGAACATCAATGAGATAAAGTTAATATTTGTCGTAAACCAACAATAAGAATAAAGAGTCTGAAGGTTTCTTTACAATAGTAATTTTTTTTTTTATCCATCTATTGTGGGAATAATTTTGAAACTGTGAAGAAAAGGTTGTATATGAAGGCAATTCTGAACTTGGGGGAAAGGAACTGTAGCCTTCTGTCTGAATTAGCTCTTGAGTTTCACAGGACAGTAAAAGAGTTCTGGAGATATGACCATAACCTTTTTCTTTGACCATCCATATGAAAACTGTACGGAAGAGTAGAAGATCACTGTTACAACCAGACCAGTAATACGAGAAAGGCCTTTTCTAATGCTAGAGTTTTGTTAGTGGGTTTTGATAATTACTGCATTTTTAACTGCTTTGCAGAAGGAAAGAAAAAGGAAAAACAAGTGTTGTAACAAATCCACTTGTGATTCTAGAAGTAATGGTGATTGCAGGAGTAACAGCTTTTAAACCTCTCCTGTCAAGGAAGACACTAAAATAATACATCTTCAGTGGTTTGGACAAAGGGCATTGTATGACCTAAAGTTTAGAAGATTAAAAGAACTTTTAGAAGTGTCGTGTAAAATATCCCATCCCAATAACATTCGCATCTTATTTGAAAAATATTTTTATATACATAAAATCAACATATTATAGAGAGGTGTGTTCATTCATATATATGTATGCTTCAGTAGATAGATGATGTGATTTCTTTTTCTGGATTTTTTTTGAGAAGAGTCTCTCAGCACAAAACACTGTGTGCCTTCTGGTTAGCAGAAGAACACCCACCATTTTCTTTCAATAGGTGCACAAAACTAGTGTTTTTCTTAATTGTGTGCTGTAAGTTTTAGTTCTGATACCTACCTAGTTGTGAGTTGTGTTTAATGTAAAAATTGTTATCATAAAATAAAGGGAGAGAAGCAGAATGTGTTGGTAGACTGTTTATTATGCTGTTTTGAGGTTCTTTTTACATCAGCTGCAGTATTCCCAGAACTGTTTCTCACTAGGTAAATTGTAGCCCTGTGTACTCTCTTCTGGCTAACAAACTGTGTGACGTGGCTTTGATTTCTAACTGCCACAGGGGTTACTTAAACAGAGAACTGTGGTATGTGAGGTTTTTTCACATTTTATTTACTAACTGACTTCCTCTGTTTGCTGCATTTGTGCTCCTAATAAATGTTTTTTTAGCTTATTGCCTTTGTATAAATAGAAATCATGTGTTTCAGACAAGATGGACTTGGTGACATCAGTTTGAAGGGGAACCAGGAGGTGCATCCCAGTTCATGAAGGGCACAGAAACCTCACCAGTTCTCTGCTGAATTTCTGTTCTTCATGGACAGAAGACAAGAAATTAATAAACCCGTAGCCCTCTTTCCTCTGAGATACATATGTTTAGAAAAGTAACTGGGCAGGTCTAAAGAAGGATGTAAATGTGATACAGTCAGGGTATTGTCTCTTACTCCTTGCCCATTAAAAAAGAGAAATCCTGACACAGAGCTTCAGTGCATCACTTGGAGCAGGGGAACCCAATACTACAGTACACCTGCAGTTCTCTGCAGGTACACATTCAGTTTGGTTGTGCTCTGGGCCATTGGGATGTGGACCAGCATTGCTGTTCAAAGCACCATAAAGGCTGGAAAATACCTGCAAGATCATGGAGTCCAAGCTTTGCCCAAACACCACCTTGTCCACATCCAGTTGTTTCCTGAACACTCCCAGGGATGGTGGCTCCACCACTTCCTGGGCACCCTGTTCCAATGCTTGACAACCCTTTCAGTGAAGTAATTCTCCATGATGTCCAAGTGGCTTCCACAGAACTTCCTTCTGGCTGTGAAGGATGCAATTGATTTTATGTGAATGTTCACTCTGTTTGGATTCAGAACTTATTGCTGTTGGCAGTAACATGCTCATTGTACCAAATCACTGGCGTTTGAAGTGTTCTGAAAAGTTTATAGAAGTCTACTGAAGGAGACTGAAGGTCATATTCTGCTATGAGTGTGCTGCACAACAAATCTTATTGAAGGCAAGCCTACAGATAGATCAGTAAGAAAAGCTGTATTTATTTAACCTAAGGTTAGTAGTAAATAGCTTTCAAGTATTATTGCAATTATCATTTGGTAAACAATAAACCAATAACTTTAGGATAAAAAGGAGGACCAAGAAAGGTGAACTGTTAACTAACTTTGACAGCTGCAGCCAGTGCAAAGAACTGATCCTCACCTAGACTTCTGTTCCCTTGGCAAACCTGGACCTGCCAAAGATCCAGCATAGGTCCTTTCATCACCACTGGTCAAAAACACAACAGTAAATCCAAGGGCACTTCGGCCTTTTGTAGCCACACAGATCAGGACAATGCAAACAAGTGCTTTCTTGAGCCAAGAAGGAAAAGCTGCATTAAGGAATGACAAACTGGGCTACAGGCAGGGCAATGGGCTGATGCAGGAAACCTTCATCAGTTGTAAGAGAAAAAATATTGTTTTAGCTGTGTGGTACAGCTCATTATCTGTGGGAAGTATACCTGGAAAACGTTCCAGTGATGAATAAAATCTTTGCAGACTGAAGCTGTCTCTTCCCAGAATGATCCCAGGGCAGCTCCCTTGACATACTTTCCCCAAGATTCTTGGCCTCAAGGTAGCACCATGCCGTGCCCTGACACATATCCGTCTCCAGCTCCACTGCAGTGGAGAAACAGAAGATCCAAATTTTCTCATGGCTTCCTTAATTTCCTTCAAGTGTTCCCATCTATGGTGGTGTCAAAGATGGCTCTGGCATTTAACAGGGACGAAATACTCCAAAAAATCCATGTTTTCTCTGGCAAACATACCTAATACTGCATGCAGGGAAAAGGAGAACACATTGCAATACCTGATATTTATTTGCAGTGTCGAAAATAGGTAGGTAATTACATTGCAATCCAGTTCATGGCAAACAAGCACCAGAGGGGATAATTTGTAGTAAAAAACCACAAGCCTTTCTCTGCCCTCAGTGCACGACAGGTTGAATCTCTTCTTGCCATATGCTCTATGCAGAAAAGAATTGCTTGCAGCACAGAATGTGTGCACACCAGTGTCCTGCACACTGCTGCACCCTCTAGACAAGAGCTGTGCCCCCAGAGCCTGCTCTCAAGACAGAAAATAGAGCCTGTAAGCTTTTTTAAATCCGTATTAATTTAAATGTGTCACTGAGGTTTTTTTCTAGACCAACTACCTATTATTCCTTCTTTAAATAATCACAGAATGGGTAATGTTGGAATTACAAGTATAAATCCTTCCTACTTGTCTAAAGGCTTTAATCTTGTTTCTCAGAACCAACTTTGAGTGGCATTAAATTTAAGAAAAAGTGTAGCACAGCACAGCGGCAACTAAGGGAGAATATTAGCCAATATAAAAAATTTGTTTCTCCATAGACAGCATCAGTAATTGGCAGTTTTTCAAAGTTCTGCACAAGGATTTAACTCTAAAATTTGTTTGGGGGTTAACTGTTATGTGCCCTCTTAATGCTTCATAACTTTTATAAAGGCTTTGCAAAGTTATCTCCAATTGTTCCTAGAAAAGCAGTGTTGATTCTAGAAAACAAAGGTCACTCCGTTTCCATTCACTCTTGTGGGTCTGAGTTTTATAACGCTGAGAATGTAAAGATTGGCACTTGTATTCTACCCATAACTTGTGAGTGTACAGAATATAATATAAAATAATGTAAATATAATATAAATATAAATATAAATATAAATATAAATATAAATATAAATATAAATATAAATATAAATATAAATATAAATATAAAGTGAACTCCTTTCAGAGTATCTAAGTTCAGAACTCAGACAACTACATGTTCAAATGAGCTCTAAAATCAAGTATGTATCTTTCTCATACACCTTTTATACACTTGCTTATGGTCCTTAATTTCTGTTGTTTTCAGCCCAAACTAAGGGCTCTGCAGCCAAAAGATTTCTAATCTCTCTTTCAAAAGCCTTCCACACCCAGATGACTTTGAGCTGGCACTTTTCTTCGCAAACCAAGTGAGAAATCAGGATCTGCGTGGGTCAGCCTCGCGTCTAAAGAGCTCTGCATTAGGGGTGAAGTGTCACAGAGAAGTAGAAGGAATCTCTGAGCAGATTTAGTGAAATGAAGATTATTCTTTGATCTGGCAATTATCTTTCTTGGTTTCTCCTGTCTTTCCCAGAAATACTTATAGGGTTTTTTTTCACAGATGGTACACATCAGTTGAACTAATTAGCATTGAGGTCAGAGAGAATAAAAATGGTGGAGGAAAACAGCTACCTCTCAAAGTCCTTTAGAAATAATGTTTAGGTTTCAAATATTTCTAAGGTTTCAGAGTATTTAGAATTATTAATCTTAATAGGACTTAAATAGGAAATGACCCACTTAAGTTACATATAACTGTGTAAATACTTGCTAGGGCAGGGTCAGCATGGGGTGACAAGTTTTCTGCTTTAGCAGTGTTTTCTAGTTCAGCTTGCTCAGGCTGATAAAACCAACTGTTTCATTATGTCATAACATATAAACCTACATTTATTTGTGTGTGTTGGTGTATGCATATAGGATTCCTTCCAACTTTGGAGCTGAACTGCTAGAGATTTTGAAGCTACAGTGGGAGTTCACATAACTTTCATAATAAAAGTTGTTTGTTAGAATAAATTAATTCATTGATGTCAGCTGATCGTTTTATGAGAATGTACAGCTTCAAAGCAAAACTTCTGCAAATGTTTATAGTGGTTTTAAAGTGAATTGTGGCAGCTGAAATGACACTAAAAATTTATCAAAGCAAAAGATTTCTTGTTTTTTGTATTTGGAACAGCAACATATCATGATTTTGAAAGAGACAGAAACATTTCTGTGAACTACTTTGTTTACAGCTAGCAGAAAGGTTGCTAAATATTGCAGTTACATTTATACCAGAGCATAAAAGAGAGCACTGCTCCCTGGGAGCTGAGGCAAAAAGCTTTCTCCTGTTTGAAGTCACCTACGAATAAGACATCACCATGTCCAGACTTACCGCAGTCTTGCGGCTGCTTCCACACCATGTACCCTGGAGCTTGAATGCCTCAGTCCCTTAATCTTTCCTTACAGGTGACACTAATTGCTGTTCTAGAAGATCAGCCTTCATGTCTGACTGGAGCAGTCAGTCATCAAATCTTGTGCTGTAGTCAGTAATTGTTTCGTATGTCTCAGTCAGAAGTCTGAAAGTAATCAAAAAGCAAAAGCATTTCCTCACATACCTGATGTTCTAAGGGGGTAAAGAAAGGGATATAGATTTCCGTTGGTTTCTGTGAAATGACCCAAATATGCGTGGAAAACTCCCTTCTGTGTTGTTGAGGCAGTGCAGGGTTAATGACTGGATTTGCTGATCTTACAGGTCTTTTCCAACCTTAACATTTCTATGATTCTCTGAGTCTATATGTCTCAGAGGAATATATTCCTATTTCCCAATTATTTTCTATGGATTTCTGTTCTTATCTTCCACATAGTTTCCCACACTAGTTATTAGGAGGTCTGAGGAAAGGAAAAGCTTGTTTCCTAAATATACTGCAAAATAGCCTAATACTTATCATTGATACCGTGATAACAGTGTTGTTAGACCCTGTGCATCCTAGAAGGATAAAAGTTCTAGAGAGATGCAGTAATCTACCGTGTGTGTATTAATTGTTGCGAATTAATAGCACAGTTAATTTAATGAGAGTTAGTGAATTTTTTTTCAGTCTTTCTAGTCCTTAAGATTTGTTTGAACTATTTTAATGCCTCTGTATCAGTCTCACTACAACCCTTATAACTGTAATATTGCAATACTTTTTTTTTTCATTGGGTTGCAGCAAGAGATCTCTCTCAAATTTTTGCAGAACTATATGGGAAGCAGGCCCCTTGAAACTGACTTTCTTTAGATTCACACTAGGGTAATGTAGTATTTTGGTTCATGTTTCTTTCTGTTAAATGAGGGGGGTTTTGTATAAATGGAAATGTTGGGAAATAACCCACATTGTTTGTATGGATTGTTTCTGTGTGTCTCTTCATCACGGTGCTTTGCCTCTTGTGCTAAGTGTTGTGTATTACTTACTTTGAAAATAGAAGACTTTTTTCACCATCTATTTCAGTCAAAATGTGTACCAAAAATTCTTAAATTTGAGTTCACATTAAGAGTCACAAGGTTATTCTGTGACTCTGGTTTGTGTTCTTCTTAAACAGCCTTCTGAAAGAAAAAAGAAAAGGTCAGCAAAACCAGGATTGCTATGAATAGCCTGATGCTGCTGTGTTTCCTCTTGTCTGTGAGTGACTCAAGAACCTTTCATAGCTATTTAAACCTACTTCAGGGCCTGCAAGAGCCCTTTATGAGGCTAACAATTCCATTAAGAAAAGTGCTTTCTAATATGTCGCTTGAACTCTGATCTGATCCAAAAAAGCTCTGCTTAACCTTTTCAGCTTGACTGAAGGATGCTCATTCCTGAGGATTTCTGCAGTTCATCCCCAGCCTGCAGGGATTACTCTTCCTTTTTTTTTGTGTGTCTTTCTCTGGAAGGAGTGCAGCGGCAGATCGCCCACTGCGTGTGGAAGGGAAGTGGAGCGATCAAAAACTCCTTCTGTGACCCAGCAACACAGCCGAACGGGCGGCAGAAGAAGTGCTACGAGCAGGACTGCCCACCCAGGTAATGGGTTCTGGGGGGGCTCTGGGGGTGTTCACTAGCAGCCTTACTCAAAGGAAGGTGTTTCTCATGCCACATTGGTGTGGCATCCACAGCCTACCATGGTGAGGGCTGCCACGCGCTACAGAGCAAGGTGCAAGAAACCCCCTCTAAACAAATTAGAAGTGAGCCACCCTCAGAGGTTTCTAAGGCAAGTTACTGAGCAGTCTGTGCTGGAAGTGGCAGAGATTGTTTTCTCATGTATGTAGATACTGTTTTTGTTCAGGTTGGGTTCAGGTGTGCCTAAAGACCATATAAGTTCTTACTTAAAAATTGTATTCTTGTCTTAGCTCAAGTGATAATGCATCACTGTGTGTTCCAAAAACAAACTAGCAGAGCCTTTTGATGTTGTTTCTCAGTATTTTTTGATATGCCTTTGTCCTTTTTATGAGAGGTGATGAGTGAAAATGCCTGCTTCTAAAACTAATTTTTATACTTTCTTTATAACGCAGTATTTGGCTTTTTTTAATTATGTTCCTTCTTATTTTTGAGTGAAGTGCAGCTTTCTTCATTCTGTGATCACATGGGAATAATTTTTTCCTTTCTCATAACATTCTCTTAATTTATATTCATCTCTGTTTTTTCTGTGCTACCATTTCAGGGAGTAGGGTAAGGAAAACTAATCACAGCAAACATTCCAAGTTCCTGCAGAACTGTGGGCTTGTACAACAGGCACAGATTTGCTGGAAGAGATCAATACTGGTTTTTTTTTCATGCTTTAGGTACTAGAACATCTTGGTTTTGTCTTCTACTGTCTTTGAAAGTTGTTTGTTGTGCTGTTCACAAAGGTTCACCAGTCTTTCCCTAGTAATTCTAGTTCCATCAGGATCAAATCAAAGCAATGAGTCTGTGGAGTTCATTGTGTTGCATTTGCCAGCGGTGAATTTAGTGAAACTTTGATGTGAAAAGTTCTGCATGGTTGTTGGTTTTATTGGTTGTTTCCAAGTATCTTCACAACAGTAGATGATGGCTCCTTTGGGAGTTACATCTTTGTGCTTGCATCATAGACTACCACAGTTTCATAATTCTTTGTAGATTGTCAGGAAATCAATTGACAGTAGACCCAACTTTTTAATTACTTGACTTGTTAAGAGCTGAGGCTACCCATACACATTGAGGTGTTTTTTATGGCACATATAAACTGTACTATCAATTCAAAAATTCCAAATTAACTCAATTTATGCCATTTGTTCTAAGTGACAACATTATTCAGACCTGCTCTGTAAGCGAGGGAGGGCAATTTTCCCCTTGTTGAGCAGATTGCAGAATGTCATACATGAACGAAACTCTTCTGCAGACCAGGCAGAAAAGCTCTCTTGTGCTGACAGCCTGAGTGATGCTTCTTGAGCTCATTCTGTGCTGCAGGGGCAATCACAAGTCATGCTTCTGAGGACACCAAAGTCATGACAAAGTGCGGTGAAGGAAAACCATATGTATTTAATTCTAGAGTCACGTTGTGTATTTTTCTCTTAGTAACATAAAAGCGACTGTAGTAGCTTGACCAAAGGTCTCCATCCCTATTCTGGCTCTCAGCAGGGTCTACATGCCTAAGGAGGAATAAGGGCAAGGCAAACATAAATCAGATTTCTTTCTGATGCTCTTCCAGCTTCCAGCTGGTTTTAATTCAAGGCATTTCCATTTTATGGCTTGTCTAATCAGTAACCTCCAATGAACCTCACTCATGCAGCCTTCCTCTGCAACCTTGTAAAACTTCCATTACTACAAACTCTGCAGGAAGTTCCACAGCTCTAGTGCCTCAGTGAAGCGCCACCACATTTTAACTATTTTGAACCTGGATCTCACTAACTTCTGTTGGTGGCCCTGAGTTCCTGTGTTGGAAGAGATGGCAGCAAAGAATGAATTGTTAGTCACTCTTCCCAAACCCATCCTTTTGTAAATCTGCTCTCTGTTCCAGGCTGTAGTCCCAGCATGGGATTGAGTTGATGTTCGCTTTCCGTGGCATGTGTGGCACGTCTAATCCAGACAGGTGGTTAATAATCTTCATTTGGAACCCAAGACACGTTAGTGTAGTTTTCTAGTTCTAAAGAAAGTCTGAAAACTGGAGGCAGACATGACTGAACCATATAGCATTTTATGGAATAACTGAGAGTCCACGTGAAGCTGCTGAGGACAAAGTGTTCCGTAGAGAGATGGCTAAATTCTGTGCTAGAGGTGAGGGCAGTGCTGTTAAACAACACTGCAGGAGACCTTTGTTTAGTGCTGCAGCCACAGAACTCAAATCATTGGATGACCTTGCACTTCTCAGCAGTGAACCAGGTGCTTTGTAGTAACATTCTATCCGAAAAAAAAGATGGTTGTTCCCTACTAAATCCCAGTGATGGAAAACGTGCTACCATTAAACATGCCACTGCACCACTAAATAAGAAATAGATAATTTATCAAACAGAAGCTACAGACAAAGAATAAAATGTTTGCGGCTCTCACAAACCAGGTCTTATCTCATTAATCCATTTCAGGAAGTCAGTTGTAAATGGTTTAAATTACAGTCTAAGCCTTAACATTCTTGTTTGTTAGCTGATTGCTTTGTATTTGTTTTATGCTTATTATTACACTTACTATTATACTTTCTCCTAAAACAATTCAGAGGAAAATGAAAAAAATATTAAAAATATCACAATACACATGTGCCATGTTTTGATTCAGAACAAAATAAAAGTGGCTGGACAGCTGAGAGTTACAATGTCCTGCAACCACTCATGTACAACTTGAGTGATATTGCTTAGCTGCAGTGCATTGAGACTGTAGCATAAATGCATGCTTTTTTCCACATTATTCTGTGGAGTATAGTTTCTAGTTACATATTTCTTTGGTAGGCAGGTATTTAGTCCCATAGGTGTCAATGTTAAAATCAATAGATACCACTTGAAAAAGAGTGAGATTTTAACTACTCACAGCATTGTGAATAAAGTTTTGCTTTCCCCTGCAAAGAAAATTGTCCAGAGCCTTTTTAACTCGACTACCCACTTGAACAGTAACCATAAGCAGATTATTTTACAACTACTTATAATCTCCTGCTTTTTATCTGCTGTTATTGTGTTGTCCTGCTTCCAGACTTCCAACAGCATAATAAGAATAGGAAATCTGGTTTCTATTATAATGCACAGAGTGAGAATCAGTGCCCTGTTGATATTTGCTTTGCCTGATTCTATACAAATACGTAATGAAAGCCAACCGTCTCACTGTAGGTGTGACATGGCATGGTGGGAGGGAAGGAACATTAAACCCCATAGGCATGACTAGCAAATTACAGTTCCAAAATCCCATGCTGCTGCTTTTTCAACAGTATTCACACATCATTCACCACACATCATCTCTGTATAGATCATGTCACGGACACGCTGTTGGGGTCTGCCTAATTTGTTACAAGCTTTAGAAACAGTGCGGGAGCAAAAAGATAAGTCTCATTTAAGGTAGCTGAATGCCAGCTGAACGAATGAGATTTTCTTCCTGTCTCTGTCCCAGACTTCTTGCAGAAGAGCTGAGTACTCATACCTTAAGCTGAAAACTACCAGAGGTTATGTTTTCACCAGACAGGCTGCTCTCTGTTTTGACAGTCTGAGGAAAATTAGTGCTCATGCAAATTAATTACCCAAATCATGCATTTTGCTTCTGTGTTTGTTTGTTTGTTTGTTTGCTACCACAATCTTTCAGTGGCATGCCTGCCTGCCTGTGGAGATAAGACAGCCATTTCACTTTGAAGGGATCAGATGATGCAGTAATAGTTAAGAACCACTCAGTTGCTGTAGCAGTAAATGCCAGAAGTAGAATCAGAAACCGGAGGTAGAAATAAGTGTTGGATGGCGACTCACCATCAGGCTTTAGTTTCCACCAGCTTGTCCCAGTCTCTCACCACAGTCTTTAGCTTGTCTGGGAGGTCCAACAGCTTGGTCATTTCAGCTTAGAAGTTGCATATTTAGAGCTCAGATTGCTGTGTCAATTCTGGATGTGTTCTCAGCAGTCACCTGCAGTTTTGGTCATGCCTCTGCAGTGTGAGGAGACAGCAAAAGCTCCAAGATAAGCAGAGTTTGGCAAAGCAGTCACTCAAGTGCGGCTCTCTTCTCTGTGGTCCAGAACCTGCTCTGGGGCATCCTGTACCAGAACAGAGAAGTGGATGTTGGCTGTTTTGCCATCCTTGCTTTGCCTTTGTTACCCTTTGGCCGAGATGCCACAGTTCAGGTCCTTAGCAGAAAACATGGAGAGACAAGAGCACAGGTGACTCCATGTCAGGCTTCTGACTCTTGGATGTTTAGGGCATATGCATGTACCCTAGGATGAAAATAGGAAAACACAACATCAAAAATTCCAGTTACTGATAGGAATAAACTTCCAGTTAGAGCAAGTTTTTT
This sequence comes from Coloeus monedula, assembly GCF_965178545.1. NCBI lineage: Eukaryota > Metazoa > Chordata > Aves > Passeriformes > Corvidae > Coloeus > Coloeus monedula. Next base: position 74,254,630 of record NC_138822.1, read on the forward strand.
TGAAGTTACCTGCACTGAGTGAGGAAGAAGTCTACAGACTGGCTGACTGTAATTTTATTTTGATCATAAAGATGGAATAGGATAAAATCTTAGTTCTGGGATTTTCTAACTGTGGAGCACCTGAGTTTTTGACTACTTCAACAGCTTTTAAAAATTGTTTTGTGTGCAACAGTTAATCACACACCATTACTGCTGCTCAAGGTAGGTTCTGTAGTAAGGTCTGATAATTTATTGCTTGAAGTTTGGTATTTCAACCTGCCAGTTGCTAAACCCTCAGTCAGAGCCATTTGAAAATACCGAAGGGGAAGAGGTGTCAATTTAGCATATCTGTACCTTGAAATATGTAATCTGGTCCCATTAAAATTAATAGAGCAATTCACATATTTATGTTCCATTTGTGCCGAAATGTCAGCAGTTTACAAGATTATAGAAGAGATAAAATTGTAAAGAAGATGTGAGAGATGACAACAATCCTAAAATGGCTTGATTCAGGTTGTGATAATTTTTTTTTTTATTAATTTTTTTTTATTATTCCTCTGTTCTGCTGAGGTGTACTTACTTGTTAGTTTTCCTCTGTTGTTTGCAGAAGCCTGGAAGAACAAGAAACAATCTGAAGGAAGGCCAGGAGGAGAAGAAAAATATTTTGCATGGGTTTTTTTGTTTAATTGGTTCAGAGACCTTGCCATTGGGTTGTGATGGCATGGACTGCATTCTAGAGCAAAGCAGTCAGTGCCACAAAGGGCTTCTGGGGTAACTTAAAATGAAATAGTGTTTGTATAGATAACTAAACAAAAGAAGATAGGATTAGGTACCACAAAGAAGATCAGATGGTTGCATAAATAAACTGTATCATAGCTTGATTGCTCTGAGTCTTGGTTGTTTGGTGGGTTATTTTTTAATTGTTAGGAATAGGTACCAATGCCCTCCATATCAGCAGCAGCTCGTTTGCAATGGAAGTAAAAATGAATTAAGGAACATGGAAACTACAGTGAGAATGGGAGAGGGATTGTCAAAAAGACAAAGAAAGGAGTAAAAATTTATAAATCTGGATGTTGAACTTTGAGGTATTGATCAGATTAGGATTATTTTGTCTCTAAATTCATGGACCTTAAAAGGAAAAAAAACCCAATAGAATGGTGTTGTATGTAAGCCAAAATAAATTCTTTCTGCCTTTTTTTCTAGAAAGGTGTTTTCTAAATATATTCCTGCTTTGTTTTCATTATAAGGCTTTGTTGTGACCTCCTTGAAAACTCATGAACAAGTAAAGTCTAGGAGCTTTTGTGGCTTAGAGTTTAGAGCTGGGCCAGGTTTTGTATGCAGCAGCTTGAAGTTGTATTCTTACTTAGGGCACTCTTAACTGAAGGAAAAAGGCTTTTCTTTGATTCTTTCCCCCTTTTTTTCAACTATAAATTTTTAGGCAAGTGTCACAGTTGATGCCAATACTTCTCAAACTGTAGAAAACCAGAAATTTTTGCTCCTCTTTCTTATAATGGAGGGCAGATATGCAGGTGCACAATCTGCTCATGGTAATCATGAGAAAAAGTAGTTGGATGATGCTGGGGAAAGGCTAAGGTGAACCAAATGTAAAGAGAACAGCTCTTGTTGGTAAGGTGTTTTGCACTAGAAAACACTGCTCTGGAGGAAACAGTTATCCTTAATTTGGTGGAACATTGCATTTCACACTGTGGAAGAATTACTTTAATCATGGCAGAGACACATAAGGGGCTCATTTCTACTTTGTGAAGGAATGAAGAACAGAAAAGTCCAGCCTAGTGCAGATCTGGACACCATGCCCAGAGGCACAGCACTGCAGCACACTGTTCCCACACTGCTCACACAGAGCATAGCTCTGGGTAATCTGGGTTTGGGGTTCTGTGCCTCACTGCTTCCCCTAATGGGAGCTGGCCTTGTGGAGGTAACCCTCATGGAGAGCCAGTTTGAGCACTTGTGCAGTACTGGCTGCATAGACATGGGCAAAGGGATGTTTTCCACCTCCATGCTGTCATTACAGACTCCCCACTGATTCTCATTTGTTAACTCTTCTGCACTGAGGTAGCCGTAAAGAGAAGAGCAGTGAGATAGAGTAAATAGATTACTTGCTTAAGTAGATTTGCTAGAAGTTCCTCAAATTTGGATTTGAAGGACTACCTACTCAGTGGATTCTTACACTTAATTGAAACATAAAGCTCAGTGTCTACTTCTGTCTGGAAACCCTGCCTACTTCTGTCTTCTCTCTTTCACTGACTGGCTGGTACTAGAGCACAGGATGGATGGGAGAGCTTGAGTGACCTGAACTCAATGTGAAGAACATATATCTGGGCCCAGATTTTAAATTACTGGCTCTTTTTCTTGCAGTCTCTGACCTTTTCCTTAATATGCTTATGGTGGGTTGTTTTCTGATGTTTCTCACCCTGCTGGTTTTCAGGTGGTGGGCAGGGGAATGGCAGAAATGTTCAACCACATGTGGCCCAACAGGCCAGAAGAAGAGAACTGTACTTTGCATCCAGACAGTGGGATCTGATGAGCAGGCACTGGATGTCATGGAATGCCAGCACCTGCTTAAACCAAAGACCCATCTGTCATGCAACAGAGATATTTTGTGCCCATCTGACTGGACAGTGAGCAACTGGACTGAGGTAAATTCATGTCAGCTGAAACACTGAACTTTTTGTGAAAATAACCTATTATAGCCAGCAGAGAGGACAAATGACCTGGTGTTTTGCCTTCTTAATTTTTTTTAAATGGTTTTTTTTTGTTTGGTGTGTTCACGCATCCTTTGTGCAGAAGAAAAAAGAGCAGGCCTGCTTTCAAAAGACTTTAGCAAGTATTGCATGTTAACTTGCTGAGCTTTTGGGACTGCAGAATGTAGTGTGCTTAGTGCTAAAGAGTCTGTGTGAGAGCCAGGCTGCTGTGGGCCAGACTGGGGGGAGGTTCTATGTCACGTCTGTCGGTCAACAAAGAAGTGTTTTTACATTATTTTTATTCATATTTCTTGCACTCAGGACTCTGGCTTTTTCCCCATAGCTTTGGGACCCTATGGGAATTGTTCAAATCTGCACCAGGAGAGGTTCAGGCTGGACATTGGGAAGCATTTCTCTACTGGGAGGGTGGTCAAGCACTCGAACAGGCTTCCTGGAGAGGTGTTTGATGCCCTCAGGCTGTCAGTGTGTAAGAGGGCATTTCTACAATGCCCTTAGAAGCATGCTTTGACTTTTCGTCAGCCGTGAAGTGCTCAGGCAGTTGGAGTAGGTGATCATTGACAGTTCTTCCAGCTGAAAATACTGTATCCCTATCTTTTTTGAAAACTCCTCTCTCATCTTTCTCCTAAGTCTTTTTTTTTTCACTTAGACTCACTGCCGTGAGAACAGAGTCACATAGTGAAATAATAAAATCTTGTGACTGTATTGGATTGGTTTATGCTGCTCACACACCATCATTACAGAATGTTGATTGTTTTTTTAATTGATTCACCCCCCCTGTTTTAAACACCTGTGAAAGAATAGAATGAACTTACATGACTAGCAGTGCAATTATATAGGAATGGCACACTGCTGGTGCTCATGTGCCCTTGGATTATATTTACAACTTACTGACAAAAATACATTTTATACCTGGAGGAAGTGGAGGGAGAGAGCATAGGATGGGCTATTTCACCTGCACAAATGACAGGATGGTCAGGAGCTGATGAACTTACCTACTGTGAGGCTACTCTGCTTGCTTCCCTGCTCCTGTTGCTGTGGAGCTGATGTTATTTTACAGCTGTGAACAACAGAGTGCCCCAGCAACACAAGGTCACTGGTGTTTCTACTGCCCCATGACCCAGACTAGCTCTAAAATGAGTTAGATATGCATGGGGCATTAAAGTCCTGGCAAAAGGAGTGTTCATCACTTCATGTTGAGCACCTGGTTAGGCTCCCTTGCATCCTAGGAAGAATTCCTCCAGTAGGTTTTTTGTAACATCTCCATTCCTACTCACCAGTCATCCAGCCTTAGTATCTCAAACCACAGAAGTGTGATTTTACAAAATCCTTAGTGGAGTGACAGCTGCTGAAGGCATGGCTGTGCCTGTGGATCTGAGGGTGAAAAACATCACAGAAAAGCTGGGTCTCCTTCCAGCACCCTTTATACACAGCAGTGCTGTCATTTAAATAGAAGCCAGGTTGGCTAATTACTTTCGGTAATCTTTAGCTGAGGAAAGACATGCTAGTAGCTCTGGTAGTACTAAGACTGAATGAAAAATCGGTTTCATAAAGTCAGCAAGGGCCTGTGAGCTGCATGGATCATCACAGCAGGTTTGTGGCACTGTGAGCAGCACTGAGCCGTCAATGCTCAGGGTTTGATTCCAGGTTTTTAGTCTGTTTTTCATAAATCTGGTGGAAAAGGTACTGGCTAGATGACTTTGTGAGTCAATGAAGAAATAAAATCCTATCATACTACTTTGATATTTTGTCTTTATCATGTAGTCTTTTTTCACTACTATTTCCCTAAGGTGACGTTTACTTTGAAGAATTTGGAAAAAACTCCATGATAGCAGAACATCACTAGAATAAAGGGCTTGTTCTTCAGGAAAAGCTTTGTAATTGATTATTTGTCATGATGCTTCTTTATTATGAACAAGTGCCATCTGATACTTCTGTGCAGCAGAATGAAGAGGGGAGATACATTAATTCTGTTTCATTTGCAGTGCACTGTCACCTGTGGAGGTGGAATAAGGACTCGTAATGTCACTTGTGCCAAAAATAATGATGAGCCATGTGATAGTTCCAAGAGACCAAACTCTAAGGCCCTGTGTGGTCTTCAGCAATGCCCTTCTGCTGGGAGATTTCTGATGCCCCCACAGGCACCCAGAAGAGGCAAGATCATAATCAGAAAAACAACTGCTGATCCTGAAAGGAGTCTTCCTCGCAGAATACCCAGACCAAACCCCAGGTTCCATACAACAACAAGAATACCCAAGCATGAAAGTGTAACTTCCTGTTTGCCTACGTCCTCTGGTTTGGGTAATGTCTCAGGAAAAGAGGGAGCAGCCAACAGGACATTACAGAATAATTTTGCTGGATCAACTGATGTTTACAACTACCCAATTGTTTCTACTGAAAATAGCTCATATCTAAATACTACTTCATGGCCTTTTCATAACAGCTTAAATACTGAAATTATAAGGCATGCTGAGAGCACCTCTAAAAGTGAGCCAGTTTCTACTGCAGAGAGTGAGATGCAAAGAAGTGAGGACACTCCTGTTTCCTCTTTTACCAGTAGTCCAGGAGTAACTTCCAGCTATGATTACTTAACTGAAGAATCTGACAACACTGATGGGCCACTTGGAGTTAGCAAGAAACCAGTTGATCTCTTTTACAGCACAGAACTCAGTCCTGAAATTGGAACCAGAAGCACAACCTTGGACACTGCCTCTCCTGTCATTCAAAATGAGAGTGTGACTTCTCAGTCCCCACCAGCATCTCATCACCAAGACCCTTCTGTGCTCAATCCTGTTAGCAGAGCAGCACAAGGGCTGGCACTTCCAACAGCAGCAAACTATGTCAGTCTGCAAGTTGATGTGCCTGCTCTAGAGGTAACTACCCCACAAGCAGTGGTTATAGAAATGCCCTCAGAGCTTGGTCATGCACCCAGAGACCAGACTGACAGCAGAGAAGAAATAAAGCTGCCTGACACCATAACTACCAGCACACAATCCACAGCTCCCAAGCATGCTCTGAAGAACCAAAGTGCAGCAACTGAGGGTGTTTTAATGAATGTCACAGAAAACAGCCACGTAATAACATCCAGCAGTTTGTCCAGTGATGCCTACTGGATAGTAGGCAACTGGAGTGAGGTAGGTTATTTTTTGGTCATAAGAAGTAGAGTGTGTGAACAGCTGTCTGAAACACTGCTCAAGAAGCGAAGCTTCTTAGTTTGTCACAATTATCTAAAATCAGTATCATACATATGAAATACTTATCACAAAATAAGTGGTAACTTGGGTTATCTAAGATTAAGTTGCTTACAGAGAATTAATATAGTCATCATGGGGTATAGTGGTTTGGTCCAGAATATCCATCTATTACTTACTTATTTTCTTTCTGTGAGAGAGGAATTAGGAGAAAGCAAAGCAGGTACAAAACTTAAAAGAATATAAAGAAGTTTATTAACAGACCTAAAAGAAAGGGGGGAAAAAAAATCAGACTAAACCTTCAGAACACTTCTCCTCCCCCCACCTTTCTCCCTTCTCTGAACACTGACAATGTAAAAAGACAACCTTTGAGATGTTCAGTCTGTTTACCACTTCTATAATAACCTTGTTCAGTTCACTTAGGGAGAGGAGTCCCTCTTACTCATGCTATGGAGACATCTCCACAAGAAACAGTTCTCTCATGGATTCAATGTCACAGCAAGACAGCTGCCCGGGTTGGTTCTCTGTTCACATGTGAAAGTCCCTTCCCTCGACTTACAGCTTTCCCCACAACTGTTTTCAAGGGTCCAATCTTGAGCTAATGGGGTAACATTTTAAGGTTGAGCTGTTCAGAAACAAAGGTTCTCTTCACCCATCTCTGGGAGCATCTTCATCTCTAGGAATAGAGGCCCTCCCCCTTCCCTGGGAGCAAAGGGTCCTCATCAAATTATAGCTACTGTTATTTGCTTATTTCAGCACAAGTACTTCTGCTCACAATTACAGTTTGAATGCTTCAACCCCCCATGCTTTCATGGAATTACAGTGGGTACTCTGATGTATCACAGTCCATCACCACCATAGCTTTACAACAGAATTTCAACTTCTGAGCTCGGAGCATCTCCTCTTTCTCCTCCCTCAGGGTTTCAGCTCTTCCTTCTTCACTGACTTTGGCATCTTTATGGCATTGACGCGGGAGAGGATTGATGTCTGCAGTCTTCATCTGTTCTGGAGGAAACAGGCAGCACTAAAAGGGTTAATCTCACCCGGGCCTTGCAGCTGGAGTTTGCTTATCGCTGTTGGTCACACGATCTTTGCCGGGCAGTGGGGCAGCTGTCTCAGACGAGCCCCGGCCGAACCAGGGGCTGCCTGCACAGAGCAGGGCTGGGGGGAGCCACGGATGGAAGAGGGCTGTGCCACGGCTGACCCAGCTGGGCCGAGCAAGGCCCGGCCCGGCCCGGCCCTGCTGGGCCACCTGCAGGCCCCCCCCGCTACCTGTCCAAAAGCTGGAAGACAAGAGAAGCTTTCCCGGGTTCTGTTCGTTCTTAAATGTGGGTCACAGAGGTGTGTCAAGCTTCTTAAGTGGCTTAAAAAGTTGCCAATATTCAAACTAGCCAGTTGATAGGTTCTGTTAGGATAGAGGAAGCTGTAAGCACCTCTTTGCAAGAGAATCATTTCTGTGGCTGATGGAGCCCTCTAACAAAAAACCCAAACTCTACTAAACCATGATATGGGGCCTGGTCACATTTTACAAATTTCCACTGTAAAGTTTAATTTTTATGTAAAAATGGTTCTTTTTATGCTAATGGATTTTATATTCCTGAAATCATGACCCCTAAAGTGAGAGATGTTGGTATCTGAACTAATCACCTCATTTTTTGATCACCTTTTTTACCAAGCTAAACAAGGTCAAATCTAAAAACTGCCTAGCCCTGATCTGCCTCTGTGTCTCAGTATTGATGAAGAAGGGTATCTAAGGTCTGTTTCTGTGTACCTGTTTACTCTTGGGTCTGCTGGGAATGATTCAAAATCACAGAAATGCAGAAATGCAGGGCCAAAAAGGACAGCATGAGATGACTAAGTGTATCCCATGTCAGTGGAGGCACATCTAGACCCCCAAGATCATGTTGGATGCAGACAGTGGGTAAGACCCCTGCTCTGTCACCATTTCATCAGCACTTGTTCAGGACATACACTGCTGATGGCAGTTTGAAATTTCGTGTTGTGCCTTCCTGTGGCCGGGTGAGAATGGCCTTGGTTTCCCATGTTCTAGTGGCACATGAAGCATTCCTTCCTGCACATATCGCCCTGTAAGAGAAAACCTGTGTTTAGATCTGCTTGGGTGGAAGAGCCTACAAGAGAACATCAAGGGAAAGGTTGTGGCCCCAAGCCCACCACAGCCTCAGCAAAGGCCTGCAATGCAGAGATGTTACCTTCTGTCCTAGTCATTTGTTATCCACCTTGAAATATTTTCCTTTTACATAGCCAGCATCTTCCATACTGAAAATGAAGATTCTCTTTTTCATATGCAGGCTGTGGAGGACAATTATCTTCTTAATAACTCTTTTGGGGTCTGACTTCTAAATTCTTTTCAGATTTTCCTTGGGTTCTCTAAATATCTGGGGACTTTGTTGTTCTTGTATGGTCTTGCTTCAGTATCATCATATATTTCTTTATCAGTGATGTTCATTGTGGCCCCAGTGGACACGTGGCATATAAAATGGAGTAGTTACTATGGTTTTATTTAATATCCTCTTTGTAAATGCAGAAATGAGATTTGTCTTGTTTTGCAACCTTCTTGCTTTGATTTATTCAATTTGTGGTCCATTGTAAACCCTGGATCCCTTCTACAGTATTTCTAGATCAGCAGAAGTTCTCAGTTACATTTGGGAGCTACGTGTGTGTGTGTGTGTGTGTGTATATGTGTGTGTTTGTATTTGTATTACTTATATTTATATTTATATGTACACACACATGTATGAGTGCATAAAAAGTTTTCCCTGAATGTAGCATTTTGTATCTATTTTTGTATTTCAGGCTACCACTTTCTTACAGTTTTTATTGTGAGGAGATGTCATCAAATTAGATTTCAACATTCCTTCCAACTCTCCTTACTTGTCATCATCTTCAAATGTCTTAAGTGCATACTGTCTTTCCTCATTCAGTTAGTTGATGAAAATGCTGAAGAGAGCCTGGTTTTGGACAGAGCCCTGCAGAATCATGTTTGAAATGTTTGTTCATTTTGACACTGAACCACTGAGAACCACTTTATCTCAGTTTTTCAGTTAGTTGAATACCAATCTTGTAATTATTTCACCTAGACTGTATTTCCACCATTTGCTAAAATAATGCTTTGTGCAATCATGTAAAAATGCATCATACCAACCAGCTCCTTATTTTCATTAAGCCATGTCCCCCTGTCAGAGAAGGATTAGACTCAATTGAGTTATTTCTTCTAGATAGGTCCATGTGGGCTTTTCTGTTGCTTTATCATCTTTGTCAGTATTTGCCATTTTGATCTTGATTGTTTAATAATTTGGTTTTTATCTTCCTGTGAAGTCAGCTTGGTGAAGCATTCCATTAGACCATAGATAGGACTTTTTATTTTCCTGGAGATAAACAGAAAGATTTTCTTATCGAGTCTGCTGGGACTTCTCCAGTTTATTATAAAAATTAATTCTCAACTGTTCAAAGATTATTGAAGAACACTTGAATGAATGTAGAGATAAGGTTAATACATTTGATTTCACAGAACTGATGAATTCAATTTGATGATACTTAATAAATCTAACTTTGTTGTCCTTTAATGATTTAGTCATCTTTTGCTATTCTCATTCAAGATGTTGTTTCTTGTTAAAATAAACTTTATGGGAAGTGTGGCACATTTAACTTAATTTTTCCAGTTTGAAGAAGTGATGAAAAAGATAATTTGTGGAGCCTCAGTCCTTGGAGATATTCTGAAGCCATCTGGACATGGTTCTGGGCAACTGCCTCTAGGTGGCCCTGCTTCAGGAAAAGTCCTTTCCAGTCCAACCATTCTGTGGTTCTATTAGTAAGGTCAGCTATTCTCTTTCTCATTAAATAAAAGTTACCTATTTCACACACACACCTTGAGTCTAACATTCACAGAACCTTTTCTTTTTGTTCACTACTTTTACTTACTTTTCAACGTACAGTTTTGTGACTTGTTTTTGCTCTTTCTGTGTACTTGTCCTCAGTAAAACTTTGAGCTTGTTTTTAGAAGACATCTCTCCATTTCAAGACCACTGCATCTACCTGGGTACCACCACTTGGTGTTGCTACACTCTTTCTCTTTTAGTAGCTGCCAATATTCTGACATTGCTTTGCTCTGTAGGAGATGTCCATACTAGTAAAAAAATAGTTCCAAGAGCAGTGATCGTCACTGGATGGAAAGGTGTGACCTGTCCCATAACAGGGCTGGCAAGTGCCCCCTCAAGGAAGACCACTAATTTCAGTAGGGCAAAACAGTGCCCAGTTACACCAGTGCCTGTCTATAACTTTTACTTCCTTTCCTACTAGTTTCCCGGGGCATTCTGGGCTGTCACTTTTCCCTTTCTAAGAGCTTTCTGGATACCAGAGATACTTCATTACCACCAGATCAGCTCATTCTATTAGCACCTCTGCTATTGGTCATGTAAAGTCACCTGCACTTTTCCTCTTCTGGGATCGACATCTGCTGTGCCAAGAGGAAATCTTGGTTCCCAAATGACAAAAGGGAAAAGCAGTATGTCTTCAGAAACTTACTTAGCATCAAACGAGAGTCAAGAAAGCTAAGACTTTATCCTCAAACCATTTGCAGTATCATGCCTTTCTCTCTTGACCCTGCGCTTGCACACAGCAGGGTTTGAAAGAATCCTGCTGTTCCACCTTCCTCAGACAAGAACATAAAGCTTTCTCAGTGTGATCTGCCCAGCATCATCCATGGAGCTGTCTTTGGTCTTCTCACATGTGCTCAGAATGTGGCGTTGGTCAAAGACTAAGCAACCTTTCAGTAAAGTCTTGGTGTTGTCTGACTGGTGCTGGGGAAGGCATCAACCCATCAGAAAGCAGGACAAGGGCAGTCCATCCTCTCAGTCAGAAAAATTGTTTTGGAAAGGTGTGTCACTAGGCATGCAGTTTCCTTTAACAGGACCTTTGTGGCCTTTTGGATACATGTCTCAGGACTCTCCGTGTCTTCAGTGTTGATTTTTTTTTTTTCCTGCATTAGCTTCAGCTTAAGTTTCCTTATTTTTCCAGGGACACTTACTCAGCTTTCCATATTTAACTTTCCTACTTCCTCACAGGGAGTTCAAACCCCACAATAGCATTTGCATTCTTCATTGTTATGTTGACTTAATCCAAGATTATTTATGCTGTTTCCCGTGCCAGCTAAAGACTGCTTAGTGTGTGTTGGGTTTGGCTCTATGGGTGTAGTTCGCTGTCCCACCCTTTCTGAGGCAGAAGAAGGTAAATGGGTGTCTCCAACCACTTTCCACCCCTTCCTGCTTCAGAATACAATGACAGTGTTTGGGTTTTTTTGTGAGGAGTGTGCACTCTTGGGATATGGACTGGAATAATCAATATTCTCTTTCCTCAGACACTAAAATCCTCCCAAATGTTGAAAACACTCAGCCACTTTCTGAATTAATAATTTAGAGAAACATTTTCCTGTGTAGTTTTCCCAAGATTCTCATGCATTTATTTAAGATTTTCAGCATCATGCACTCAATTAACTGACCATCTCATCAGCAGTATGAGGTAGTATGAGGGGTAGAGAGGGCACAATGCTGAAAATTGGATACAATTACATTTTATATGGGATCCCCAAAGATAGAAGAAGAAAACAGTGGAACAGCTGGTACAGATTTAGAACGTCTCAGTAAGCAGGAGTTTGCCAAAGAAAAGAAGTGTGTAGTATAAATCAGGATTGGTATTGTCTTAAGAAACCAAAAGAAAGCCCTTCTTCAGAATACTAAGTAAAATTTAGGTGAATCTGAAGTCTTCTTTTGAGTATCTCAGATAACATATGTCATCTAAAATGGCTCTAGATATATATAGGTTCCAGGATTGTTCCCAGAATGATGTACTAATTTTGAGTTTGCCCCTGGGCTTTCCTCTTGCCCTTGTGCAGTGCTCTACAACCTGTGGAATGGGGGCTTTCTGGAGACACGTGGAGTGCAGCAGCAGGAATACATCTCACTGTCAGGACATGAAAAAGCCTGATCCTGCAAGGAGATGTTATCTCCGCCCATGTGCTAGCTGGAAAACAGGAAATTGGAGCAAGGTAACTTCATTCAGAGCTGTGTGTGAACAGTAAGCTTGCAAATTTCAGTGAGTATAAAATTCTACATACTTCATTTTTAAAACAATTATTTACTCAGTGAATGCATACATGATTCCCAGTTGACTATTCAGCACTAATTTGCCAATTTCCTGACCAAGTTATATCTGGAAATACATCTGCTGTGAATTTTGTTCTTCCTGTGGTGGGTTGTGCTCATTAACTCTTGCCAAAGCAAGAGCCAAAGCAGGACTCACTGTTCATGTTCTATGGAGAGGGCAAAGCTGTACATAGTTGCTTGTGGCATCTTTTTAATCTCTGCCTCTAGGGGCATGGCCTAATTTTAAGAAGCAGTGGGAATTTGGAAGAGGGAGTTGTCGTGTTCCTATTCACCCTTGTCACCATGTACTATCTCTTACACCATATGGTCTGTTTCCCATCCACGTAACCTCTAAGTTTTACATTAAATAAAAAAACCAAAAAACAACAACAATGAAACAAAACAACAAACAAAAAACCAAACAACAACCAAAGAAAAAAGCCCAAAAAACTAAAAGCAAATTGTACTGGGGAGAATGCCTGCTATGTACAGGGTTCTGTTTGGTCCTAGTTTTGTACCCATGGCCTGGTCAAGGGACAGAAGAGTGTCCAGGTGGCTAAGTGGAACCCAAAGAATTGTGCTTGAGTTCCATCTTGGTATTTTAAGTTGTGTGAAGAGCACCTGGAAGGACTTTGGTGACTTCATGAAGCTTATTACATTTTGTCTTCATGCAGTCTAAAAATAGAGTTTCAAACCACAGGTTACTTTTCAAGACTACAAAGAGATAAACTAAAAAATTCTGGTTTAAATATTGTTGATTTAATAAGGAAAAAGATAGGTGTGTCAAACTTTCTCATTTCAGACCATTTCTGTGGACAATGTTGTTGCCGTTGGGCTAGAGGGCAGATTGATAGAAATAAAAGGTTACAGTTACAAAACCTGTGGTATTATTGAGCTCTTTGATGTAAAATTGATTTGTGCAGGAATTACATGCCTGTTTAGAAAGTTCAGGAAAGGCCAAGGCTTTATATAACTACATTTAAGCCTTCGAAATTAATTTTAAAAGATGCATAGACATCCTGCCCTCGCAACTGCAGTAGGGCAATTTCACCTTCACTTTTTCTTCATAGATGTCATTGCTCTAGCAACAAGTGAATGATGTTCATGTCACAAAAAATAGCTAGCAATCAGGTTTAGTGACAAAATATTACAGAAGCAAATTTTAAAAAATGTCGGTCCAGTTATGAAACAAGTTTGAGGCAAGAGGCTTCTCCTATCAGATTTGTGTTACCCTCCTTATTTTCCATCAAGTGAACTATACAAACCTAATTACAATTTCCTATAAAAATGACTAAATTCTGCTTGCTTTACAAGTGGCAATTGTATTTTGTTACTCATTTCAAATATTTTTAAGGGACCTTATCACGATAAGATGGCTGGGTTCCCTGCTTGTGTAGTAGAGCTTTTTCTGCTCCTTTACTTTTACCTAATTTTTCCCCTCTCCTAAAAGAAAGGTGCGTCAGACTAAATCATAGCATCTGAGTTTAATGACAGATATGATTTGTATATATTTTGAGGCTGTTGTTCTCAGTTTCTTACACAGTCACTTCCATCCACTGTTTCTATCCAGACAGACAGAAACCTGTCCTGTGGACAAGAGTAAGGATTCCCTTTCCATCCATTCTTCATCTCCTAGGAGAAGTATTGTATTCAGGTTCCTTGCTCAACTAAGGATGCTTATTTGTGCAAAGGAGAACAGAATCAGTTGCTATTGCGTCATAGTGGTAAAAGGGGAAAGCTAATCTGAGATCATTCAACTGGTGCAGTTGGAACTGGCTTTAATTCTAAGTGAAGACAAAATACATATTTTTCCTTATCCCTGGGATAGCAAATTCAGTTCTTCCAGAGCAGGAAAGGTCCTGAGCCTTGGTGCCTGGGGACAGGACCTGGTGATGCTGCATGAGGCCTTGGAAGAAGCTCTGGCTAGAAATTGGAGACTGGAAGGGCTCACTTAGCTCCTCAGCAGAGCCCTAAGCTGAGCAGTGACTTCACAGGCTGTGAGTGAGGCTTAGGGTGCCTCTCTCCTCCCTCCCATTCTCTCAAACTCAGGCTGCTCTTGGGGTATGGATCCTCCTGGTGCCATGGAGGTGCAAGGAAGGCGAGGGTGGGAACTGCTACTCATTCCTTTCCTCCCTCCGAAGCAACTAAGGAACTGACAATATCCCTGCATACAGAACACGTTTTTTTGTATTTATTGCATTATGACTCTTTCACTATGACATTTTTGGAAATAGCTGGGAAGATTTCCCAATTAAATATGTATCCATATTATTAACAGCCATAGCAGTGTAGGAGGGGAAGTACTTACATAGCATGTTCTGGGCTGCTGTAAGGAAAACCACAGTGTTTAAGCCTCACGACAGATTGCTGTTATGGTAAACTGGAAATTCCCTCTGTTCAGGATGCTCAAAGCTCACGCTGTCCTCCTCCTCTGTGACTGGGGCAGGTACAGCCCCTCAGTGGAGCATCATGTGGAGATGTGCCTCTCTCTGTTTTGTGTACAGTGCTCTGTGAACTGCAGCAGAGGCTTCAAGACCCGAGACGTTCACTGCATTGATGTTCGGGAAAAGCGGCTTCTCAGGCCTTTCCACTGCCAGTTACTCAGCTATAAACCACAATTCAACACTAGCTGTAACACAGAGCCTTGCTTGCGATGGCGTGTGGAGCCCTGGAGTGAGGTACTGTTCTTTAAAAGAAACTTTGGGAACCAACCATTTCCTTTCAGGTAACAAGCAGTTGTTAGATCCCATGCTGTCAGGTAAACTCCTGCTCCAAGGAACACGCAGCTGGTGAGTGCCACTCTGCAGTTCTTGTGTATGGCTACAGCAAAAAATAGCTGTTCATAAAATACAGGTGTTCATAAGGCTTCACAGAATCATTCTTAGAATTGCATGTGATTTACAGCTGGAGTTGTAAATTACTGTATCTTGAAAGAGAGAAGCAGATGACCTGGAAGAAAATTTTTTTTAGCTATCCTATTGGATCAGTAAATGTGGTTCATTTAGATGAATCCTTTTTGCTGCCATTTTAATGTTGCTTTCTCATTATGGTGAATTTAGGATTTTCATTTACACTTTTGGACTGAAATTTTATGGGGCCAGAGGCTTAGATCAGACAAGATAAATCTGACTTTTGGGTCCCTTTGTAATATATATCTGTGCCAACAAACTCGGAGGCAGCCAGGCACATATTTATGTCAGCTAAAGCACGTGGTCTGGTTATATTTTAAAATTTAACCCCACTGAAAGCAGCTCTGGAGAAAGTGTCATGATATTTGCCTTGTGGACCTGATGCTTCAGGATTTTAAAGGGAGGTGATCACATTTTCTTTGCAGGGCACTAACAAATCACACCTGGAGGAGACCAGGGTATGCTGTCAGAGCAATCAGCAGGGGTCAGAAAAATAAAAATAGCCGAATGATTACACTTGTTTGCCACTTAAACTACCTTATAAAAACACCAGTCCAACCCTGACAGTTGTCCTCATGCTAAGGACACTGGATAGAAATGGATTGAGAAAGTTAATTTATCAGATGTCAGATACATTGCTCTGTCCATAGGGGTGCAATTCCTTGTAGGAGGAACAATGCATTATTCAAAGTATATTTGGTACTTTGTTTCATGCCAGAGTGTATTTCAAGTAGACTCTACTACAGACTTAGTGAAAAAATAGTAAAATATCAGTGCATAAGTAATTCTAGAATATGGACAGAAGAATGTTTAAAAAATAACCTGGGTCACTATCTTTGTATGAAACTTTTACTGCCAAACAGTTCAATTTCTGTATGGATTGAATTTTAATTTCCCCAACCACCTCATAAAAATGAAATGCTGCATCTTACGAACTTGTTCTGTCTTCAGTTAGTGTTATAGATTAATCCTGCAGACACATGACTTCTAATCTCGTTCTTGTTAGAGAAGCTCCTGGTGTTGGTGATGCTGATGAGCAGTTCTATGTTGCCTGTTCTGTGTAGCCACTTCTATGCTGTCCTTTAGTCCTTGCAGTAGGATGTGCCAGGAGCAGCTTTTTCCCAAGTAACAGCTTCTTCCCTGTCTCCTTCCAAGCACATGGAATAAGTGCCTCAGTGCAGACCTTTTCTTCATGTCTTCTTCATTTGATGTGCAAGCTAGCTCATATATCTTTCTAAACCCATGGGCCAGTGACACGGTGTTCTTGTTACCTGTGGCCCCACATTTCTGCATGAACATGTCTAGCTGTCTCTGTGGCCTGTTTCTGGTTTCTCATCCTTTCCCACCTCTGACGGCGCCCCTGTTTTGTCAGTGTTCGAGGACGTGTGGTGGTGGCCAGCAGAAGCGGCGCATCTACTGCCCCCGGGAAGGGCTCTGTGACTGGACCAAAAGACCTGATGCCGTTGCATCGTGTAACAGGCAGCCTTGCACACAGTGGATTCACCAGGCCTGGAGCCCGGTAGGATTCACTTTATTTCTGTCTTGTTTCTTGTCATATTGTTGGCCATATGTGGTCGTGTTGTGCACATGTATCTGAACTGCAGTACCTGTACCTGTACTGCAAGTACAGTTTCTTGTGCAAGAGAAGAACTTTTGAAAACAGTACTGAGCATTTAATAGCCAGCCTGTGTCCATTCCTTCAGGTGACAGATATTGTAGCTTCTACTTCTTGTTGCTGCATTATATGTTGCTGGAGGGCTGCGATTTCTATCTTGTCTAAGAAGAAAGGAGTTTTAACATTAATGTTCCTCCATTGCTCATTTGAAATTTTCCACTGTTTGGGGCTATTGGAGGGGATTGGGTTATTCTCAAAACAACTTTGGGGAATATTGTGCTTGCCCACACAAAGAGAAATTCTGAATTTTGACCAGTAGCCTCCTACTTAGTACTTGGAAATGTCACTGCCAAATATGAGGCATATTTTTGGGGAACCTTCCAGTATCTGCTATACAGATTTATCTATAGAGAAACTGGTATATATGATAAACCTTTCCCTCCAGTTTCCTTAATCAACATTGCGTACATTACAAATACTCCTCCCAGGAGAATGGAATACTGAAGGAATGCTAAAAGCAGGAGCCACAAATAGTGAAATGATGGAGTCTCATTTAACACAGAAAATGTAATGAGTTGGTTTTGACACAAAGCCATTAGATGAGACATGACTACAATGTAATGTAGAGTTAGTGTAACACTTAAATATGGAAGTGAACTGCATAAAATAGGCAATCGAATACCAAATGTTATAGCAACTATTTTATTGATTTATTAATCCCATATTGATGTATTCATTAATAATTTTACTTTATAAAAATATTTTAAACATAAATATAAATTTGTTGCAAGAATACCTAAGATCTTTCAGTGTACCTCACACCAGTACTGTTGTGTTTCATGCACAGAGATATGCATTACAGAGGGGACAACTTGCAGAAAAATGACAGAGGTTCCACTTCTGCCTTCGTCTCTTGTGCTTCATTAGCTGACATTCTCTTTCTGCTGAATTATTTATCTCATTTATCTGCTGGCACTATTTATCTGTAGAGAAAAAGAATTTAAAACTAATTGGAATTCTGAGACACTCTGGGAAGTCAGAAGAATTAAGTACATTTACAGAATGGTACAGGACGATATTTTAGAAGTGTTTGGGTTTTATGGCCTTCTGTGTGCAGCCAGAACAAGCAGCTGGCAGTTCTTTTGTGGTCATAAGGAAAGGGTAACCACTGTTTAAATGCCAGGAAAGAAGCAAAACCTTTCTTGGGCTTTTATTAAAATCTTAGTTTGGTCATTTTTAGACCTAACATTGCAATCAGTTATTCATGTTTAACTTAGATAGTCAGAAAACACAGGAAGCAAAAAATGTCCTAATTTGTACTAATTTGGTTTACTACTCTCTTATATTGTAGAACTGGCATTGCAAATCTTCCTTTTCCTCCTCTGTAGAAAACAGTCCTCTCTCTCTATTTACACATTCCAAGATGCTGTATTTATACTATTTACCCTCTACTGCATCCTGCCAAATCTGGCCAAAATGCGCCATGGAGGTGTCTGGATGCAGCAGACAAAGTACTGTAATGCCATTGCTTCTGGATCACATGGCAGTTTTAGCTTCCTATTACACCACGGCTGGCATATTACAAAATTTCCATGTAAAAAAAAGTTTCATATATGTTAAAATTACTTCTTTTCAGTGCACTGTTTCTTGTGGAGGGGGCATTCAGCAAAGAACTGTGAAATGCATGAATACAGGAACTAATGAAACTGAAGATGACAGTATGTGTGTGGATAAAGCCAAGCCCACGAAATATCAGAAGTGCAATCTGCAGGAGTGCAGGAAAAATACAGGTACAGTAATACACCTGCATGAAACAGTTTTCAGAAGGCTTTGTGCTGAGGTTCTGCAAAAACTGGGGACTGACTCAGTCTGTCAACTTGTTTTGAGTACTGTGGGCTCAGTAATTACAGGTCAGCCTGGCCTGTTACTGCTTGGCTGCTCTGTTGGCAGAACCATGCTGTTGTGTCTTCCAGCTCTTTTGGCCTCATGTTGCCATGATGGGGAGTGCAGTCTCTGAGCATGCATCCCTAATTTATGATGCCACAACTAAATTACTAGGTCTGCTTGTATTGGCCTGTTTTAGGTAACTCAGACTGCATTGGGGACTGTGGAAGGACACACAGTGAGTCCAAAAGGATGCCATTTCTTAAGATAGATCCCTCTATGGAAACTGCAAATTCTGGACTGGAAGTGCAAGTAAAAAAATTCTTACAGACAGACACTGTAAAAAAATCAGTGTCCCGTAGGGTGAGACTGTCCAAAATCAAGAGGTGGAGAGAAGTACTCTTGTGAGTCAGAGTGTCCTGTACCTCTGTCCTTCAAAGGCCCAGGGACCCAGTTGTGTAGATGGTTAATAGCCCAGAAAAAGAGGCATCAGGGGAGGCAGAAAGCTTACAGAAGGACACAGATCTTTATGTGTAGTCTGTGTACTGCTGTATCCAGCAGGTACCCTCAGGTAAGAACGGTAGCAGCTCAGAGCCCTTCTAGTAAAGTCTTCAAAAGCCTTTTAGAGGGTGATCTTGCCTATACAGAGAGTATGTCAGCAAAATACAGCTAAGTGTTCTCATCTTCTTCACTACAGGGCTGCCCTGCAGCAGAGACCAGCTGTCGGTTCACTTCTGCCAGAGGCTGAAAGGCATTGGCAAGTGCTTGCTGCCATCAATACAGACTCAGTGCTGCTTCACATGTAGTCAGCCCCAGATTCGTAACAAAGCAAGACATGGGGATCCGCAAGGCTTCAAACAACAAAATTACATTAAATCTAGGAGAAAACCACCTCAAAACCCAGAAAACAACAACCAAGCAGCTTGGCACTAGCTGTTTTTATCTTGTTTCCTTGAATAGAGCTTCTGTTTACAGGTTTTACGTTCCTTATTTTTTTCTGAACCATCCAACATAAATGGAAATCTGTGATCAAAACTAGGAAAACACATCACCTAGGGTTATCAGTCATAATTTACTGCTTCATTTTTTTTTCTGTAGTAGTCCAAAATTTGTAACATAATTTACAATGTACCAGCAGCTAGTACTTCTTAGGCATGTGTAGATGCTAGAAACAGGCTTGCAAGAATTCTCTGATTTTTTGTAATGAATGTTTAACTTGTTCTTCCATCTCTTTTCTGAAACCCACTTGAAACACCAGCACTGCTTACTCGAGAGTGCTTAGTGAAGGTGGCCCTTGGGGCAACAGACACTTATCTGCCGTGGGCCAGTTCTCTTTATGCCCATTTGCCTTCATTTTTTTAAGAACCAAGGTGAAGTGGCAGTGTTTCTCTGAATTCATTGCTCACTTCATAAATTTAAAAGAAGAGTTTTATAATATCTGTTTATGATAGGCAGGATGAATTGAAACATTGGTTTTTTTCAGGAGGAAAAATCTTCTCTTAGTACTTGACTGAACCTCTGACGGATACCTCATCCATAAAGTGTTCTTGACAGTGTTCTCCTGCTACAAATGTCTTGCTGTAACCTGAAAACCCCATCAATATGGGATGTTAAGTTCCCAGTTATGTTCTAAGCAACTTTTCTTGGTAGCACAAAAGCAAAACCATTTGCATCTACCACCTTAATAGAGTCAGAGAATCATTTAGGTTGGAAAAGACCTTTAAGATCAAGTCCAATCTCTAACTCAGTGCTGCCAAGTCCACCACTAAACCACGCACATCCCTAAGTGCCACACCTATGTATCTTTTTTACACATTTAGGGGAGAAACCAGCAATATCTCTTAGACAGTTTTATACATTCCATCTGATAGAATAATTCCAGTGTAAAGAAAAATTTGGGTTTGCATATTTTTTGCTAGACAGGCAACAACATTCTGAAGTATCATCTGTAGTTCCTCTCCATTTAAAATTAACCATCTGAGGCCACTTGAAATCAGGTAAAGCAACCAAGTCAAAACTATGGCCAGTTTCCATAGCTGCAGGTATTCAGACACGAATGATACAAGTTAGCAGAACATAAAAAGCTGTCAGGAATCTGATGGAGCACAGAGGTTGCACCAGCTTGTTCTGCAGCAAAAATTTAACCTCCACACTTACCCTTTGGAAAGGGAGGTATTCTCTCTCTATTGACTTCTCACTTCCACCAGTTTTATGTTGTGGTCAGCTCCATTTGGTTCAAGAATGTTACAGCTGCTGGGCATAGGAACCAGGCACTGTAATGGGTTCCACAGTTTACGGCACAAAGAGTAAAGGAGTCACGTAGCGAGAAAGCGAAAGACTTCTAAGCAGATGTAGGTAAGGACAATTTGATGTTGAGTCTTTTGCATTTGAAAACTGAAATCCTTCTGTTCTTTGACAAATGACGAAGGAAGGAGCAATGACACAACCCAGCTAAACAGGTTTTCTATTTTCATGTTAACTTTTATGACAGATTTCAACTTTACAGATTTAAACCTTTCTTGCAGCTTCACATGTGGCATGCAAGCATTTCAGCTGGAAATTTCCCATACTACATTTTGAAACCAATTTTACACCATCAGCATAAAGGCCAACTAACAACTGGAAACTTCGTAATTCACACAGATATTCAGTGATAGAGCTATCATTTCATCCAGTATCTCCCAGCAGAGCAAAAGCCCACATCCACAAGAGCACTACCACTCACTCACAGCAGACTTTTCCCCCAGTGTAAATCCTTGATCATAGTGGAGCTGAGGGCTCCTGGGACAGGAATCTGAGGCCCAGAATAGTATCTGCATAGCTCAGGCCTCAGGCATGAGGGCACCACTAGCCAAACAGCATATCTGTTTTGCTAGTGAAGAAAATGCCAAAACAAACTTCAGGGAACCAAGACTGGACCCTTTGAACAAAACTGGGCATTTTGTAAAGAGCTGAACAAGAGCAGACATTTAGATTCCTTTGGAATTCAGTAGGATTTGGACACCTTGGTTCTTCATGCTTTTCTGAAAATCTCAGATTTGCACCCTACTTACCTTACAATTTCAGATTGTAGTGCAGGGAAATGTCACATTTTATGCAGTATACAGCGAGACATGTGGTCATGAATCCAAGTGTCACTATGGTTACAGAACTATGACTAGCAGTAGCTTTTTTTCTAGACAGACCTTTATGAAAGTTAATAGAAGTATTTTAGCCTGGCTATAATGTATTAACCTAATGATGACCACGAGTCAAATTGTAATTTTTCAAAGGTTTGTGACCTTTGAATGAGGACTTACTTCTTCACTTGAAATCTCTGGGAGTTTGAAATATGCAGCATGGTGAGGTTAGATTTATTAACCTCTGTGATGGCAATATAACCCCAGGTTTAGGTGCTGATAAAACAAAATCCACTGTTAAAAATGTGGTGCTAGATTAACAGACATGGGGATGACTTGCAGTGGTGCACGTGCATGCGTGCACACGCTCTTACAATAATAGATGTCTGTGGTGTTGCTGGCCAGCGCCAGACATGATGCTTTTTAAGTTTCACAGTATGCTTCTCTCCTTCTGGGGACCCTTTGAGCAAAATAAATCTGGGCAGGTCTTACTCCACTGGACACAGAAGTATTGAATTGTGCAGGAGTAGAGGTGTCTCGCCTGATTCAGGAAGGATTTGGGCAGGGCTTCGGCTTGGGCTGCATTGTGTAGAGCAGTTTCCCAATAGCCAAACAACCTGGACTGGTGGGCAGTGCAGATGTGCCTTACATTCCCAGAAGCATCCTATAGGATTTGGGCGGGACGACGTTCTGGGTCAGATTATTCTGTGCATAGAGGTACCTGCATAACATTTTATCCACAGAGGTCAGCAGAGGGAGGCTGCCAGGTATGTGGGCTAATGAGAAAGGAGCTGACCGAGTGGATATTGTGCAGATGGGAGGAAAATGCCTGCAGGAGTTGTTGTCCTTTCCAGTGCTCCTTAGGGCTAGTATGGAGTTAAACCATCTCTGCCTTCATTTTTTCTTCAGGGAGCTGAAATTTATTAATTTCATTTGAAATTAATGAAAAGTGAATAAATTATATTACAGACATTAGTCAAAATAGTCTTTCTACCCAGGGAAGTGCAGTCATTACTGTTGCTCAGCTTAAAACTTTAGGGAAAATACTGTGACAACATGAACTGTTTTAACAGAGCAGTGCCACTGCTATTATGACACAGCTGTTCTTAAATAAAGGTGGATTTATGATCTGAACCCAGATGGTCATTAGTCTCAAAACTGAATTGAATACTAAGTGCAGAGGTGTATTATTATTATATTATCATATTAGCCCAAGACACATCAGCTTCAACAGATTGCTCAGGAAAAAATGTGTATTTTTCACATTCACAGCTTCTTCTAACATTTCAAGGTTTAAAAAGCAAACTATGATGACATATTTGTTTCAAGCTTCAATAAATGGCATTGCATATGTTTGATGGCTCTGATATTTTCTGTTTCCAGTGCAAGAAGATTTGTACAATGGAATTTCCAGGAAAAAACAAAAGCCTTAAAAATATATCTTATATGCCAAGGATCCCCATCACTGAGTTATTTTGGTGCTTGATACTTCAGCATAAAAGAGATCATTAAAAAAGGTGAGGAGAAAAAGCAGAAGAATGCGGCATGGTGCTAAGTATAAATAACACACTAAAAGGCTTCATTATTTCCTATGAAATAGATGAAATCCTACCACATCTAGTCTAAGCAGTTATGTCTGTAATTTCTTGGCAGCAAATGTGTGTCTCTTGAAGAATTGTATATAATATTACCATGCCTATTTGTCCTCCGCCCCGAATCTTCTCAACACTCAGGTTTTGCAAGTCCTGCTGGAGCTTATGCCCAGGAACTTGATCAGACCAACCCTGATCCTTGACATGCTGCCCAGGAGCACAGCTTGGGCAGAGCACACCATCAGTTCTCACTCGGTCACCAAACTCCACCCATGCATCCATCCATGGGCTCAGCCTCACAACACCCTATGGAAGTTGCAGGAAGTTGCTCCTTCTTACTTTAGAAAGTAAGTGTGCATCTCCAGCCCACAGGGGCAGCACTCTGCACAGGTGCTCTCAGGGAGAGGATTGAACTGATCTGAGAAGTGAGTGGAAGCTCCCTCTGCTTTGCAAAGTGCCATTAGGCATTCTTGGATGTCCCACTGCTCAACACAGCCTGACGAGCAGTTCCTGTGGTTGCTGCACTGTGTGGCACAGCTTGCAGCACTCCCTTGGCTCAGCCAAGCATGCAGCACCCACCAAACAAACTGCCTGTTGGCTGCCAACATCAGCTCAAAATTAAACCAATGTGGCGACAGGATGAGGCAAAAGAAAGGGATTTCAGGTGGGGTGTTCCAGACAGAGGCACTTGATGCAGCACAACTGATAGTTTAATTCTGTGGATATAGAAACAGTACGTTGCAGAGTTAAGAGGGAGAAACTTCAGCACTGTTGAATGTCCTATCTTTGTTTTCAGAGGGTTATCATGTTCCCTGGAGAACAGGAGTTGGTACCAGACACCTCTCTTCCTGGGATTGGTTTATCTGACTGTGTTTCAGAATGGTGATTAGTAAGAAACATGGTTTATTGCTGCTGCCCAGAACTGCAGCCTCCCCAGCCCTTATTCCCTGCAGTAGAATATGGGGAGTTTACATGAGGATATTGCTTATTTCTGTCACTAATTGATCCCAACCTCCTCTTTTCTCCTAATGAAGAAGTGCAGGTAGCTCCAGAACACTCACAGGAACAAAACCTGGGATGAGTTAGCCAAGGAGTACTGGTGTCCTACAGATGCAGTGGTTACAGCAGTACGACCCAGGAAATGAGAAATAACCTGTGCCGGTTTGGTCAAATTTAGAAATACATCCTCTGAGAGAAGGCACAACCACCCCTCCCCCACCAGGTTCAGGAAAAATAAATTTTCCTTGAAGGAAAGTGAAAGAGACAAAACCTATTTATTTGACGAGCACACAGGAAAAGGATAATAATGCTAAATAATAAAACCTCTTGCTCTGCTGAGAGAAACCTGGAAAAATTTCAGAGTTCTTCCGTAGATCTCTCTCCCCCTCCCTGGAGCTGGGACAAGGTGGTGGGCCCGCCTTCAGGGCCAAGAGCTTGGTGGAAAGTCCTCCCAGTGTATTCCGATGTTGAAACTGTCCAGTAGAGAGAAAAGGAAAAAAAAAATGAAGTCCCAGGAAAATGAAAGATCAACTCTCCAAAGGAAAAAGAGCTGAGGAAAAAAAAAAACTGCTGAAAGCTGGCTGGAAAGAAAAGCAAGCCGGGTGCTTCCCTTCCCTCTCGATCTCCTGCTGCAGCTGAACGCAGAGAGCCACCTCTATCTCTGTGTGACCTTGAACAAGCTGCAAACTGCTTTGAAGAAGTTCTGCTCGGTTTTCCTTCCCCCTCTCAGGCTCAGTTTAAAGGCATAGAAAGGTACACAAATTAATTTCTGGGCATAGGGCAGCAATATGGGATACACATCAAAAAGTCACCCCAAGACATAACCACAGGACCTTCAGAGTGGCCAACCACAGTCTGTAAGCTGACGTGTCCGGGATTTTAAGGGAACCTTTGATGAAAACCAAGAAGTTGCTAAATATCTGTGTTTCAGTCAATGCCTACTTGATATCACAAACTAATAAAAAAGAAAATTTTTCAATATTCTTGAAGGCTTCTCCTAATTCACTGTTACCCTTATGAGTCATCAAGTTAGCTTTTGCTAGATCTAAGTTAAGGATTTGGGACAGAGGAAAATAGTTTCCAGGAGGGATTGGATGTTTTGGAAGGCAGTCTTTTGCTAGATCTCTGGAGTTACCTCTAGCTCTGTCATGTTACAAGCGGGTGAGAAGATGGTCTGGATTCAGTGATTCAGTGGCTTCAACTGGGATCTGAGGCATCAGAGAATGAATCATAGAATCTCAGAATGGTTTGTGTTGGAAGAAACCTTAAAGATGATCTAGTTCCAACCCCCTGCTGTGGGCAGGGACACGTTCCACTAGACCAGGTTGCTCAAAGCCCCATCCAGCCTGGCCTTGGACACTGCCAGTGATGGGGCATCCACAGCTTCTGTGGGCAGCCTGTACCAGTGCCTCACCACCCTCACAGTAAAGAATTTTTTCCTAATATCTAATCTCAGCCTACTCTCTTTCAGTTTGAAGCCACTCCCCCTTGTCCTGTCACTAGATGCTTTTGCAAGTAATCTCTCTTCATCTTTCTTGTCAGCTTTCTTCAGGTACTGGAAGGTCACAATTAGGTCACCCCAAAGCCTTCTGTTTTCCAGAAGAAATCCCACTTCTCTCAGCCTTTCCTCACAGCAGAGGTGCTCCAGCCCTCTGATCATCTTGATGGCCTCCTCTGGACTCACCCCAGCAGGTCCCTGTCCCTCCTGTGCTGGGACCCCAGAGCTGGATGCAGTGCTCCAGGTGGGTCTCAGCAGAGCGGAGCAGAGGGGCACAATCCCCTCCCTCCCCTGCTGCCCACGGGGCTCTGGATGCAGCCCAGGACACGTTTGGCTTTCTGGGCTGTGAGTGGCATGCCTGGGGCACGTCCAGCCTCTCACCCACCACTCTGGGCAAAGGGCAGTGCAGGTTACTGTGGTGCTGGTGTTAAGGAAAGCTCCCATTGCAACACTGGCATACTGGAGCGATGGCAAATGTGGCATTAATAGGGAGCTGCCATAAGGAAAACTCCAGGCTGAGGGAAGCTGATCAATGAACTATCAGAGAGGAAATGTTTTATTGCAAGCCCATCAGGACTCATGAACAGAAGTGCAGTGAATCTTCAAGCTCCCCCCATGCTCATTTATACAGATGGCAGTCATGGACATATTATGTTTCCTGTTTATTCCCCTATATCTGCTATCTGTTTCATACGATATCTGAACTAAAGAAGCTTGACATTAAATTCCCACTGTGTTCACTTGGAAGTATGTTTCCTTGTTGTTCGGCTCTGGAAGTAAAAATATTGTCAAGTTATAACATATGGGAGCATGAATCAGACTCATAACAAACAGTGCTGGGTGATAAAATTACTGTCCTGTGCTGCAGTGCCTATCTGAAAGATAAGGAATGGTGGTTTTCTGCAAATTCTTTTCCATGTGTCTCCATCCCTAGTCCCAGCCTTCATGGGACACACCCTGGCCCTGGTGGTCATTGCAAATCACTGGAGTAACAGGCACACTGGAAGACCAGTGAGATTTTTGCCCCTAGCAGCTGTGAACATAGAAGTGACTGACTTCACCCTCCTGCCCATCTGATTCAATGTTGAGCCCAGCTGGTCTCGGCTTTGCAGCCACATAAAGTTGAAGTTTTGCTTTACATCTGAACTGAGGGGAGGCCATGAGCACCCCCAGGATCCAGCAAGAGGCAGGAGTTTGCTTACAGCAGATGTCCCTCTTACAGCAAGTGCTCCCTGCATGTCACCTGGAAGCTGACAGTTCCCTGACGATCCCGGGTCACTTCATTTCTGTTCATGCCTCTCTTCCAAGTTTGTGTTTAGGCAAGGAGGCAGAAGGGATGTCGCAGCTGCCAGATCCTGCTGTAGTTAATGGGAGCAAATACATGTCTTGGTAATTATTGTAGGTTACACGATCAGCAAACTTCAGATTTTGGCTGAAGCTTCCTGCTGGCACCGTCTGCCCTCCCACAGGGGTGGTCTGATTGACAAGGGTACCCCTGTTTATGTGAGGACCCTGCTGGGAGCAGGCAGTGCTAGCCTCTGTGAGGGTGCTGGGGATTTGGATCTGCTGCTCCTTCGCCTTTTCAACACCCACTCGGACTCAGCATCAGTCCGCCTGACCTGCAGTCACCCTCCAGATGGGAAATGTGTCTGTCAGGCCTTGCTGGACTCATGGTATCCCAAAGAGTAGTTGAGATGGGGAACACAAGAACATTCTCTGCTGAGCTCAACAAATCCTTTGAGCAATCCAAGTCTCAGGGTTCACTGAGCTGTTGTTATGAGCATGTGAGGAGGTAAAATGTGCCACTAATACACTGGAAACTTTGTTCAGGGAGCTTCTATTCTGGTGCTGTGACTGCTGTGGCCATGACCCTTACTGGGTCATCTGAAACTGTAGAAAGGTAATCAAAACTGGAGTTGAAATCTTCCATCCAGTACAGATAGTCCCCCATACCCTAGGTGAAGAATTGAGTTTGTCTGTGTAAATTTGAAGCAGCATTGGGAGCAAACTATGCTAGAAAGCTTAGTTTCTGAAAAGTAGAGTATTGGAGTGTTTGAAACCATTTTTGCATTAACTCAGGTTCCATGAGTAATCATGAGCAATGTCAAAACTGATAATTTCAGTATTTCTGGAATGAAAATTCCTTTTGAGGGATGTTGGTCAGTGCTCTTCACAGGACAGAAAATCTGTTGGGTGGCTCTGTCTACCAGCTGCCACTTGCTTGGAGTTTACATTTGAGTGAGTGAGTGCCTTCAGTGCAGTTTTGTGCAGGATGCTGGAGGGGTCCCCTTCCTGTCTTTCCTCTTGACAGATTTTTCCAGCATACAGTGACAATTATGACAGCACAAACAGCATAATGTCCTGACCATAGATGATCTGCTTGGGGTTTTTGTTTCAATAAATAATCAATCCACTAAGGAAGAAAGAGTTACCCAGAAAAGCTATTTATTTTCTGGTGGCCAGATATGTTGTGCTGGTTTCATACAGGAAATCTGCTCCACTCAGAACTGAAAGCTGTCTGTTTCCCTGGATGTATTTCACTGGCCAGTGGCTGTGGGAAGCTGGTGCTGAATTGGCTTCGCAATTACTGGGAGTCCCCAAACCAATTTAAAGTGTGTGTCTGACTGACTCCCACTGTTTGTGCACACACATGGGGCTCTCATGTGCTTGAGCCTGAAGACTTTTTATAGCGAGAGCAATAAAATAAATCTCTGAAGAAAGAACATTTTGTGTCCTCTGCAACAGCCCATGACACCTGTTCCTCTCGAATGAGAGCTGCCTGCTGAGATGAAGATATGCAGTATATGGAGTGCAAAACTCACTGTAAATTAGAGCTACAAGGGCGACAGGTTTCTTTCTTCTCTTTCATTATCATTATTTATTTAGAGAATGACTGTAAATATTTAGCCTTAGATTAGTGAATTAAGGTTGCTGGTAAGAGGATGGTTGCATCCTTAACAGTATTTGTTCTGATCAAACTAGGTCTTGGTTTGCTGGGTGGAGGTTGTGTCCTGGTGAAATCAACACATTTTGTGTGCTCACAAGCTGGGCTGCTCAGATTACATGTTTCATTTGATGAGTGGTCAGTTAGATGGATAAGAAAGTGGTTGGATAGTAACAT
Organism: Coloeus monedula; assembly: GCF_965178545.1. NCBI lineage: Eukaryota > Metazoa > Chordata > Aves > Passeriformes > Corvidae > Coloeus > Coloeus monedula. Next base: position 74,283,415 of record NC_138822.1, read on the forward strand.
CCAGAGGGTCGTGGTCAACAGCTTTGAGCACCAAAGGACATCAGTGACAAGTGGGACACGCAGGGGTCCTTACTGGGATCAGTGTTATATCTTCATTAATGACATAGAAAAAGGGATCAAGTGCACCCTCAGCAAGTTTGCATGTGACACCAAGCTGTGAGGTGTGTTTGACACACCTGAAGGACAGGATGCCATCCAGAGGGACCTGGACAAGCTTGAGGGGTGGTCCATGGGAACATCATGAGGGTGCTGGTGCTGCACCTGGGTCAGGGCAACCCCAGTATCAGCACAGGCTGGGCATGAACAAACCAAGAGTAGCCCTGCCCAGAAGGACTGTGATTCTGTGACTGATTTTTCAAGCTTTCTGCCTTTTGCTAGCTGCCATATTTGCTGCTGCTTCTTCCAAACTCAGGACTGTGCTCTTTCTTTCCATGCCACAAATAGGTGCAGCCTCCATTAGAAACCTATTTCACAGAGGGGTGCTTGCAAACTTTGGTCAAATCACCTCTTTCTTCCTTTAAATGAGATAAATACACCAAGTTTCTTCAGGCTTATTCCATGGACTTCAATTTTTTCTGCTCTTGTTGAATGCTTAAAATTATAACTATGAAGTGCAGATGCACAAATTTGCAAATCTGGATTTGTCACTGCCTACAACATGGGTATTCTCTTACTTTTTCAGGGTCAAATATTAGTTATTGGACCTCTTCCATTATGTTATAGAAGTCAGATGGTAGGTTTACCATTACTGTGATGCTGTTTCCCAATGTCATGAACTTCAGGATACAACCCCCCCTCATATATGGCCTCTCATCTTTGCTTTTCCTTTTCCTTCCTTTATGAAAGTTGATTTTTAAATTCCACCGACTTTAGCAAGTGACCCAGTTCACCCTATCTAACCAATCTTCCTCATTTACTGTCTTGACAATTTTCATCTCATCTGAAAATATTCTCTGCACTGATTTTCTGTTTTCTTCCACATCACCAATAAAGATGTTTAATGGCAGGAATATCTTTCTACAGGAGTGAAAGTTTTTGGTTGACATTTCCCTTGTATTTTATTTTTATGATGAATTCTGAATGAGTTTGTGTTTACCATAGATGTTGGTTTTGCGATCAAAATATCGCCCAGGGCAAATCAAAATTTTTCACATATGTTTTTGCCTTATCTAACCCAGCTTGTCTGCTGGAGGGCAGCTGTGTTAGGATTGTGGTTGTATTAGGTTGGAGAATCAAGCTAGCATAAGCCACAGTCTTAACCTTTGTCTTACTGAAATTTCAACCTCAAGGCACACTCAATACATGCTCAGCAACAGCTTTGAAATGCCTTTGATGTCAGATTTCTGTTAGCATAACCACTGAGACATCTTTGGGTCAGATGGATGGTTGCCATCTTAAATATCCAAAATAGGAAGGAAACAAAATAAAAGACTCGCAGAGATCTATTGCAGGTCATGATTCTCTGTTGCCTTTTGACACCCCTAACTATGCATTTGAAATCATAGGAAACTGATGCATTTGGAAATAGGAATCATCATAGGAAATTCAAATGCATTTGAATCAAGGAAAACTTAAGCAGCTGCTGTTCCATCTAGCTACAGAGTGGATCAGAAAAGCAAGACTCCAGGAATTTCCTACAGCAGAGAAAACATCTGGCTTCTTTTCACAATAATGGCTGATACACTGACTGCAAAGCTTCAGCCTATAAATGTTCCTCAGACATCCCCTAAGCTGCCTGCCAGGAACTTGCAAGTCCAGTATTTACAGTTGGACGAAGCCTGGCTATGAAAAAAGGGGCTTATGATGTGATGGTTCCTGGTATTGAAAGTCTTCCTGAGCCAATACTTCTATGTGCCTGAAGATTTGATCAGCAGGGAAAAATGCAATAGGAGATGGGGTGCTCCAGGCTCATGTTGGAAAGGTGCATTCCAACCCCACTGTGCTACCTTGGTGCACACAAGTATTAATCCAGAGCCTCCTTGCTCTTCCACAAGGGACCGTTAGTTGGCCATGGCTCCTACAAAGTAAAACCAAATTGAGGAAGGAAGGGGAACTGACAAGGGAGCTGACTGTCCTTATCACTGCTGTAATTGAGCAAATAATCCCAAATACCTGTATAGCTGAAGCCAGGAACAGAGCTGCTTTTGATTTAGGGACACTAGTCTAGCTCAGAAACAGCTTAGAAGGGGAAGTATTTTGTTTTATTTGCAGCTAGTTTGGAGAAAAAGAAGGCAGCTTGTAGTTCTGGAAAATAATGAGAGGTTCCAGGTGACAGTGATGTTGTTACAAATCCAGGTGGTCTTTGGATCTGCTTGCCTCTGTAGTGCTGAGCTGTGATCCCTCCAGGTGGATCCCAAAAGTGCCATAGGCTTATGGTCAGGCAAAATGTCCATGGAAAGCTCCAAAGCAGTGGCAGTCACTGTTGACTGATAAAAGGAAGTCAAAATGTGTGCAGTTTCCATAAGAGAAGGAATTTCATAGTCTCAGTGAAGGACTTGCCACTTTCTCCTTGTGCCACCACTGTATCAGCTTGTGAATAAAGAATAATTTGCCTCTAAACTGACAACTTTGGGAACATCTAGCTTTGATGATCTAGGCTCTGAGCCATTTTATGACTGAAAATACCTCTTCCTATACAAAACAATGTATTATTTCAAATATCAATGGTTGCTAGTTTATAAAATAACAGCTGAACTCGGAATGTCTAGGCAGTTCAAAGCTGTAGCTGTTCAGGAGCTTTTTAATGAGTAAAGAGATACTTCACTGAAGATATTTTGCTCAACTATGATAAGCTCAGAATTCATTTTAAAAACATGTATTATAGAATGAGTGACATCTTATTAGATAAAAAATAATAATATCATAGTTACCATTTTCCTTTCAAAGAAAAGATGGACCAAAGTTGTAGTTCTTACTGGAAAGTTCACAAGCAGTTAAAACCTTGACCTGTGTCTATTTTTTTGGCTCTGTGTGCAGTCTTAGCAACTACTGAGAAATAACACTTAACATGTTTCTGGAATTATGGTGTTAACTCTGATATCTTGTCTAATTTCCTTTCTGTGCCTACATTTCCCTTCCATAAATACTGGAGGGATACTGCGTGGTAACTGATGAGCTGTGCTATCATTCACTATTGCTCTTCACTGTTAAACAGCTTTTATATGCTTTGTGGTACATGGCACTGGATGTTATTTATTAACACATGCAATTCAAACCATCATTCGTATGAAATTGCTATCTGTGACATCTGAAGACTGCCCTCAAATGATGTATTGAACATGATTTCTACTTCAAGTACTAAGTCATGCACATTTGAAGAAGCATAATAAAACTGAACAGCAATTCATAAGATTTTCATCAGCCAGGTGCTTGCCCTTTCCCTTTCTTAAATGAGAAATGAATTTATAATTGTTTTACAACATTTCTTTTCTTGAAATGCAATCTATGTTCACACAAAAAAACCCCTGCTTTGCAAAGCTTTGGATAAGTTTGAATGAAGCTTCAGGTGTTGAGCTAAATGTACCTTGGATGAAATTTGCGTGACTGTAAGTTCCCAAGTTGAAAACTGTTCTGGTAACAGTGCAGGGGTTTTTACTGAACAAGTGTCTACATGTGTATCCTTTCCAGTCTCCAGCTCAGCTCTTCTAGCCACCTGCTGCTGATTCTATTTCCATCACATCTGAAACAGCATGTGTGCTTTCTTCCTAATAGACTTCCTTCATCATCTTTGTGACCCTTGATGGTGCTCCCTTCAGTACGCCCATGTTATTTCTACTGGGGAGCCCACCACATTGTGCAGCACTCCAGATGTGCCTCCCCAGGCTAAGCAGAGGGGAAGGATCCCCTCCCTTGACCTGCTGGGTTTCTGTCACCCCATTTTTCCAGCCCACTAAGGACCCTTTGAATGGTGGCACAACCCCCTGGTGTCGAGCCACTCTTCCCAGTGTGAATGTGCTGAGGGTGCCCTGTCCCATCATCCACATCACTGATGAAGATACTGAACAGCACTGGCCCCAGTATTAGCCTCAGGGCACATCACCAGCCACTGTCCTTCAGACAGACTTTGCTGTTAATCACAGCCCTTTTAGCCTGACAGTTCAGACACCTCTCACACCCACTTACCTAGTCCATGCTTCACCAATTTGTCAACAAGGGTGTTACAGAAGACAGTAGCAAAAGCCCTACTAAAGCTGAGACAGACAGCAGGTGGGTATTCAGGTAGGTGAATTCAAAACACTGGTTTGCTTGACTGATGGTAGCCCCTCAGACAGCCTGAAATATTAAAGATGTATTCCCAAAAACCTCTCTGCTGACAGTCCCCACAGTTGCAACTCAAAAGCAAAAGTTTGTCAAAAGCAAGAATGGACTAGAAACATACCCAGCAAGTTCAGCCTTTTTCAGAGTGTAGGCAACTGAAACAAATAATGTCATGTCATAATTCAGTTCTCAGTCTTCTCATTCTGCATTTACTGAAGGATAACTGAGAGCCGAATGTTCTTTTTGCAACTGAGACGGAGAAAAGAAAATCATCCTGTCTTGCACTGAGTTCTATCTGAGGATGAAAACTATTGGGCTGCAGTTCTTTAATGAGATTCATTTTTATTATATTCTTGTGTGCTGCGGAATTCCCAGTAATCCTGGTTGAGGGTGGTGATGCTGCCCTTCCTTCCCAGCACCTCTCCTCCACCAGCTCTTCCCCTGTCTTAAGAAGCAATGCTTCTTGTCAAGTAAAAATGCTTCTTTTTATGGTGCTGCAGAATTCCAACAATAACAAAGATCTGTGGAGAGAAAAATCGCTCCACCTCCATCATAAAGACTGAAAACCATTTGAGGAATGGAAAAAGTAAATTGCTAGCTATCAGGATTTTGGTGTTTTTTTCCTTTTCAAGAGGTTTATATGGATCTTTCTGCACACTCCGGAGCTGTGTAGCAGCATCTTCATTGCTCACCCAACTTCTGAAGTTGCTCTTATGGAACAGAACAGAACAGAAAAGAAAGGAGAAAAAGTGATGCTGCACCCAAAGCACTGTGGATAGCAGGCTGAGAATTGGGATTGTTCAGCCTGGAAAAGAAAAGGCTTTGGGGTGACCCAATTGTGTTATTCCAGTAGCTGAAAAGGTAGCTACAAGAACAATGGAAAGGGACTCTTTACAAGGGCCTGGAGGGACAGGACAAGGCAGAATGGCTTCAAACTGATAGAGGGTAAGTTTAGAGTAGATATAAGGAAGAAAATCTTTACTGTGAGGGTGGTAAGGCACTGGAACAGGTTGTTCAGGGAAACTGTGGATTCTCCAACCCTTAATGCCAGGTTGGACAGGGCTTTGAGCAACCTGGTCTGGTGGAAGGTGTCCCTGCCCATGGCAGGAGGGCTGGAACTGGATGATCTTTAAAGTCCCTCCCAGCGCAAGCTATTTTGTAATTCTGATAAATTACTGTGAAGAAGGATCAAGCCCTTGTGAGTGGCTCAGACAGATCTTCCAACCAACAAAATTGGTGCCTAAACAGTGCACAAGGTTATCTTTATTAATAACTCCAAAACAGGCTCAGCACACATTCATGTCCCTCTAGAATTTTGCTTGGTCATGAAGTGTGGTGAAAACTGCCTGCCAGGGCTGAAGGCCCTGCTGATGAACAGTAGGGCAAAAGTAATCAGTGAGCTAGATTTTGTTTGTTCCGGACTTTATTATCTGTTATAGTTTCTGAAGACAGTTGTCTTCTGAAGAACTGAACACCTTTTATTGATCAAATCTGTTTAAGGGCACCAGTGACATTTTGAGCACTGAATCAATAATGTGCCTGACATACCATAAGTGAGAGTAGACGAGAGAAGGACAGATTGATTGACTGATTTTTTCCCTTTGCAACTTTTGAAGCAGCACCCCTCTGGGCTCCCAGGGCTCCTCACTACAAATGGTGGAGAGCTGCTGGGCCAAAGCAGCTCTTGAATTATGGGGGTAAAAAAGGTGTTAAAGAGCTGAGGTGCCGGTGGTGCCACTGAAAAGAGGGAGTCACTGTCTCAAGATGTAAATAAAACGATGCAGTGACTTAGAGAAGAGCTGTTCTGACTGCAATTTAAACAGCAGAGAAGCTCCATCATTTTCAAAATGAAAAAAAGTGTTGACCACATCTCTCTTCTCTTTCTGTGGCTGATAGTGGGATCCACTTGCTCCTCTGATATGAGAAGCCACGTCAGGGCATACTGGCAGCTGCTAAGAGTGTGTGGTGCAAGAAACAGCAATCCCGGTGTGCTGTGGCTGTTTGCAGGGTTGCAGACAGACTCTGCACCCCTGCATACACACAGAGTCATGGCTGCTTGTTCTTCTAAGAGATGTGACCCCATAAAAAATGCTGCTTGGCAGAGCAAACAGAAGAGGAGGTGCAGTGTAGGGAGCAGAGCCCTGGTTTCCAAACCTGAAGGTCCAGTTCTTCCAGGGCTGTGCAGGGTGACAGGGATTATGTCAGTGGCATGCTGTGCACTCCTGGTGCCCCCACATAATTAGATCACCATCACTTCAGAGCAGAGCCTGCTTCTGTACAGCTTTGGACAATGAGGTTTTGATCTTGTTGGGGTCCCTTGGCACCACATTAATACTGTTTCATTAAACATATTATAAGATTTATTGCCACATCACCAGGACAGTTTTTAAGAAAGCTGACCCTGTGATGAAGGGACAGAGCTGAGGATGGGAAATTGAAACTTTAATCTGGTTTTCTGTTATAATTTTGAGTTGGACATTTATTCCTTCAGCTGGCATAAACATTTGTCTTGCACAGGTCAGCTGTCAGTGAATTAAGATTTTCAGATTTTATCAGTGATTTATGATACTGGTTCTGATGAGTTTGTTAATTGCAAGATAACAGACTATCCTGTAAACAGAGTATCGCTTTGCAAAGCATGTTGTTGGAAACAAAAAGCCATACACTGGAGTACTGCACTGTGTGCTTTGCCAGATCTACATGGTATATCTTGAAAACCCAGGAGTTAGTTGCTGAGAATTCAAGATTCATGAAAACAGAAATAGAAAAATTCTAGCTTTGTATGCTGGTCCTTCCTATAAAATATAAATGTGTTTGAAATCCCCAAAAGGAGTCCCAGATCTGTTAGGCAGCACAGGCCTTGTTTTATCTGTTTCCTTAACTGTCTTCACTTTTCTCATATCTTTTTCTGAATAGGAGATAACTCAAACTCTTAGTATGCTCTTCTTTGGATGTTGGGGATTTGGGTTTGAACCCCTTCAGACAGAGAAGGGAACTGAATGAAGGAATGGCACACTGGGGACAGGGACTCAGTGTGTGGCAAGTAGCAAGCTTCAAAATGAATAGGACTGTACCTCCACAGTTTAGGTACTTCAGGGCCAGGCTGCAGCTGGCTGCAGAATTCCCACCTGTAAATCCTGAATGATACAGGTTAATGCATCGTATGAGGAAATGGAGATTTGTTGTTTGATGGCTGTTTCTAGTCAGAGCTTGAAAGCCTTATTCTCTAGAAAAAGTCTGATACTGAAAGCAACCAAACTTGCCATTGGAAAGTAAAGCCCAAAAAATCTGAAATTATTTTTATTTCCACCCTGTGAACAATCTCAGAAAAATCTCTGGCAGGAAAAGGTACAAATAACTTGGCCTGCTGATGCTGAGGAGTCAGAAAGGAGAAACTTGATAAAGTGGATGTACAGTCAGTTCAGGGATTATCTGTTCAAAGACATAAAATGGCTTAAAAATCCTTAAGAAAGAAATATTTCTCCTAAATAAACTTCTATTTGATCTCTTTGTGCTATTAGTATGATCTGAAGATGTTCAGACTCCACCGGATCCCTCTTCTGACACCACCTGTCCCGATGTGAGGAACAGAACTCAGAATCTTATGTGTGGTCTGATTTCCCATAGTTAAAAGGAGTGTTTATGAAGAAGTGTCATTGGTTGATCATTAACTCCCAGCTGGCAATGACTTCTTGGAAAGGTGTTCTTAATAATTCAACCCATTTTGACATTTCAGTGAGTGCACCAAAAAAAGTTGCCTTTCCAAAAAATTGCATCTATTCAAAGCTGTTCCAGTGTGCAGCCTGACATCCTTGCAGATACTCATGGATAGAGATTTCACATCCTTATGTGCCTGTATCACATTAAAGGAAAAACACAGAGAATTTTTTCTTTTATTGCCAGTGTGCTTTAGACAGGTTACAGACTGTCCCTGAAGCATGTAATTGAAAAACCACACATCAAACATGATTAGATTTTCATTCTGCATCTAAGCTCCTGCAGAGTATTAAGTTAACCTGTGCTGATGTTGCCATAGGGTAAGTTTTGACTATTCCAAAAATGAAGAGTCATGTTTCAGGAATGCAGTAAAATCGATAAAAGTCTGGTTTGTAAGCCTGCTTCTTCTTGTGATGGATAGCAAAAGGTGTTCTAAGTGTCATCTCCAAACTGGCATGCAGTGAACATACTCTCTTCTAATCTAGTGAGATAAACCTTTCACAGTGTGGGATGTTCTGGCTCCAAGGAGCTTAATTGTACTTTGCATCTGGACGTCAACAGGGAGAGCACTGCATGATTTTGTTCCATACTTTCTTGTCTCATCTCTGCTTCTTTCCAGTTTCTCCTTGTCTCTGTGGGGATCTCAGAGAGGCAATTCTAAAGACTCTGGGGAAGACAAGGCTGTCTCACGATGCATCTCGGTGATGGTTAACTGGCACATAGATATTGATGGATAGATTTTTTTTTCCCTTTTTGGGGTGCTGAACACTTTGGGTTTGTTTGGTATTTTTCCCAGTTTTCACAGCTAGCCTCAGAGCATTTTTTGTTTGCAGAAGAGCTTTGTGATCCAGTTTGAAGGCTGTAGTTTTCAGAGGGATACAGATATCTGATGTACTGAAACCAAATGTAGCCCAGATGATTTACCCTCAATGTCTGAGAACACTGCAAAATGTCCCTGTCTGCCCCAGTTTATCTGAACATATGTTTTTGTAGTGATTTATCAGAAGCTGTTAATACATGCCTTGCTTAAGAAGCTGTCCTACATGAAAAAAATTAAACAAAAAACTTTTGGTGCAAGTCCAAACGTATCCCATTCTGTGTGAGGGTGCTCAGTCGCAGTGGCTAACAAGGCATCAGCCACATCCAGACAACTGTGAAAGAATATTCCTGTCCAAGGCAGATGGAAAACACTTTTATAGAAAGGCTGAATGGTTTTGGAAATGCTCTTTAAGCACCAATCATTAAATTCTGTCTTTTTTTTAATAAGTGTAGCCTTTAGCAATTCTTGATTTCATCACATCAATTTTTCATTGTCAGATTTGAGGGCCAATTGCTTCGATTTTTGCCAGAGATGACCATGTAATTCAGAAATGATGGAGAAAGCAATCATGAAATTACACAGGGCATGAGCTGAAGATCTCAAATGAGTTTTCAAAGACCATTTAATCTTGGCCTAGTATCACAAGGGAAAAGTCAGACTTTATGAAACAATTCCCCTTATCAAGAAGCATGTATGGACTGGGTTTGGGTGCAATGGGAAAAATGTAGTCAGGCAAGACTGACTGACTAAAGGCGCCTACAGCAACTAACAGTTTATCTCACAGCTGGGTTCTCCCCAAAGAATCAAAGGTGATGCTGCACTGCTTCTAGACAAATTGATACATGGCTGAATCTAAATACTGAAACTGCATCAGACTGAACCAGTGATGTAATGGAGTAAGTATTACCATCCCAAGATATGACAGGAAGCACCTTAGTGGAGTTACCCTTGGTAGTAGCAGCATCCAGGTGGCTCTGGTCCAGGGGAAACTCTTCCAGGGAAGTTTGCAGAACTGAGGAACTTCACAGAAGGCTGAATCCTGGCATAGTGACTCCTGACTGATACAGAAATTACTGCCATACATTATTTGTATATGGTTGGATCAGTAAGGTGTCTTCCTTCCCTGTCATTCCATGTGCCTCCTCACAGGTGGCAATGGCACAGCTGAGAGGGGAAAGCCCTACTTGTCAAGCCTGATTTCCTTTCATGACAAGGTAGCCCACCCAGGTGATCAAGGGAAGCCAGTGGATGTTATTTTTATCTTTTTGCATTTCAGCAATGCTTTTGATACTGTCTCTCACAGGATCCTTCTGGACAAAATGCCCAGCTCACACAGCTGGATAAACACACCATGTGATATGGGTAGGGCATGTCAAGGGTTACAGTGAATGGGGTGACATCAGACTGGGGACCTATCACCAGTGGGGTTCTACAGCCTTGGCCTTGTGCTCTTCAATATCTTCACAAACTTGAATGCAAGACTGGAAGGGATACTGAGCATGTTTGTCGATGATACAAAATTGGGACAAGCTGTTGACTCCCTTGAAGGCAGAGAGGCCCTGGAGAGAGACCATGACAAATCAGAGAGATGGGTAATCACCCATGAGGTTCAACAAGGGAAAGTGGATTCTGCACCTGGGACAGGGTAATCCTGGATACACAGACAGACTGAGGAATGAGAGGCTGGAGAGCAGCTCCACAGAAAGGAACCTGGGGCTCTGGGTCGATGGCAAGTTGAACACGAGTCAGCAGTGCCCTGGCAGCCAGGAGGGCCAAGCCTGTCCTGGGGGGCATCAGGCACAGCATCGCCAGCCGGGCAAGGGAGGGGATTGTCCTGCTCTGCTCTGAGCTGGGGCAGCCTCACCTCCAGTGCTGGGGCAGTTTTGGGTGCCACAGTGTAAGAAAGGCATTAAACCATTAGAGAGTAACCAAATGATGGCCAGGAGGATGGTGAAGGGTCTGGACAGAAAGCCATATGAGGAGTGGCTGAGGTCACTTGCTTTGTTCAGGCTGGACAACAGGAGACTGAGGGGAGACCTCATTGCAGTTACAGCTCCCTCACGAGGGAAAGCAAAGGGGCAGGCACTGATCTCTTCTCTCTGGTGACCAGTGATAGAACCTGAGGGAATGGCCTGAAGCTGTGTCAGGGGAGTTTTAGGCTGAATGTCAGGGAAGGGCTCTTCTCCCAAAGGGTGGTTGGGCACTGGAACGAGCTGCCAAGGGAAGTGGTCACAGTAGTAGCCTTCCAGAGCTCAAGAAGCATTTGGCAATGCTCAAGGTGTGATTTTTGGGGGTGGTCCTCTGCAGGGCCAGGAGCTGGACTCAATGATCCTTGTGGGTCCCTTTGAACTCAGCATATTCAGTGATTCTGTGAAACTAAATTTGCTGTGAAGCAAAGCTGAGTTGGAGATGTACCTTACCAGATACTCCACAGGAAATACCCATGAAAACTTCCCTAGGCATACACAGACTGAAAAGCAAATTGCAAATGACTTGTATTTCTCTTACCTAATGTTGACATTCAGAGCAGGCTCTGCCAAACTGGAGAGGTGGCTTTCAGCCTTCTCAAACCCTGGAATGAATTGTATAAAAGCTTCTTTCCTGCTTGACAAGTGGTCCCATGCTGTAATACTACATTTACCTCATCAAGCTGCAGCTTTCCCTGAGAGCTCAGCGGAGCTGCTTAGGGCAGTGCGACCATGGTTGCCCTCCCGTAGTCCATTTCAGACGGCTCCATGGTTTTTCTCTGGCAGCTATCAGCCTTACAACCAGTGATGGTGAAGGAGGCGAGAAGGGTCCCCCCATGAGGGCTTAAGAAGATCTTTTAATTGTTACATCTTCTCCTGGCGACTCGCAGAGGCAGAGGGACCTGATCCCTGAACAGGAGGGTTTTCTCAGGGGCTCAGGGATGGTACATGGGCAGAGTTGGGGTACAGGAACCAATAGGGAGGACCCGAGGGAGTGGCCAAGGCTAGGGGCAGGGGAACGTGGGGGAGGAACAATGTAAAAGGCATTTAATAAACTAATCAGTGGGAAATACAACACCACAGTCCCATCATCCATCTATGACACCAAAGCTGCATCCTCCTGTCTTAGGAGACACACACAGTACTTCGCTGGGAGCTTATCCTACCAAAGATGATAAGGAGTGACCAAAACCACTGTTCAGAGCACGTCTGGTTGAACCAAGAGAGAGGATGTGCTGCTTAGGCCAAGCCAGTGCTATGGATGAAGTACTGCACTTCACGTATAACCAAGAAATAGAGATACGTTTATCAATGAAAAATAGTGATTTAACAAAGTTCGATCATAAATGCAACAATGTTTTAACAAGATTCAGTGACAAGGTACACTTGATTTTCACTGCATAGAAAACAGGGTCAAGCAAAATTGTTGTAGGGAGACCCTGCTTGCCACTGAGTTATGCAGTTCAGGAAGGACCCCCTTGCATTCAAAACTCCTTTCTGAGGGGAGTCTAGGTGCAGCTGGATCCAGGCTTAGTCCCAGACTCACTCAATGGCTTCTGTCTAAAGGATTACATGTGCACAGTCCATCCTTTGTATTACTTAGCAAATGTTTCAAAGTTTAGCATGCCGTTAATCACTTGCTGTTGTGGCAAGGATTCTCCCAACCTCAAGGATTAACCTTGAGCAGGGTCCTTACTCAGGGGGACATCCTGGCATGCAGCCCACTGCCATAAAGGAGAGCCCAATAGGGCCTCAGCTGTCAACTATTTATGGAATAAGACAATTGACTTACAGTAGTATTTGCATACCAGACGTATCTTGGCACGTGCTGAACTAGCCTTCAGCTGCTGAGGAAGATTTATGGCCCTGAACTCCTGTGGCATTGTCTGTAAGCCAGATGCAGCCATCAGGAACACTGCTGAAGGCTGCTGCTTGAGCAGGGAAAGGGCTGGGGGAGCACAGCCTCAGAGCCAGTTTTGCTTCTGTGCACATCCTCAGCTGCTGGCAGCTGGAGAAATGAAAACAGCAGAGCACATGCGTAGGTGGCACTCAAGTGATTTGGAAGCAGACCACTCAGTTCTGTCAACACCCTGCAGGAGCTCTGCACTCTGCTGGATCATGTTCCGGGTGTTTCTAGTCATGTATGCATATAGTACATATCCATTGTTCTAACATTGGTATAACAATGGATATATCCATTGGTTATATCCACATGGATATATGTTATATCCATTGGTATTCAAGAGCAGTCTCAGTAAATGAGGTTGCTGTAGGACAGCCTCTCCAAGACTGATACCTGCTGTGCCATAAACAGCAGTAGCTGCTGCTTTGCAGCATTGGTTTCTCATTACTCAACCTGGGCAGTTTAATGCTGGTGTGCCCAGGAACCCCACAAAAGGAAAGGAGAGCTCTCTGAAAACCAACAAATACATCAGTGGAAAGGCAGTATGAAGCACAATTTCTAGAGAGAAACAGAGCAGCGGCTCCTTTACCCTGCGGAACTGGTATCTACACTGGGTTTGCTTCACCAGGTGATGAAGTCCCCAGGTGTAACTGATGTCTGCTTCCACTGCAGCGACTGCATGGCTAAAAGTTACTCCTCAGCAGAGCAACTGCAAAATACAGAAAATAGCAACCCTCACGAAAGTAACCCTGAAAGCAGCAAGGCAGTGAAAAATCAATTTCCCCCTTTTCCCCCCACAGCAGTTAGATGGAACCTTTAATCTCCATGAACAAAAGGAGGATGAAATAGATTTTGCTGAGAATTGCTGGGGTTACAGTCTGCTGAGTCTGAATTCACTAAGGGTTCAAATGCTGATAAAATGTGACCACCACCCCTGAGTAAAATAGGTGATAAAAGGCAGGATGAAATGCTTCTGCCCAGACAATAATGGAAATGGCAAGACATGGAGGTTTTCAAAAGGTGAGATAGTTCAAACCTGTCCTCAGACTTGTCTGATCTTTGCTTAGGCTATAGCAATAACTTTCTTTTAAAATGAACTGTTATCAAGCACTTTTTCAAGCTGTTCAGGTTAGTTAAGATGAATAAAATAAAAGAAATACAAAAAATCCTCACACCAAGATTTTATTTTTTGTCAGTAACAGACATTTGCCTCTTGTTAGCCAAATGCAGAGAAAAACCCCAAACCAAACCCAGAATCAATTTATGTGATCCCTCAGCAGTAAGATAGGAAGGGCTGCTAATTATGTGAAGGAAGCGTTCCATGGATGGGACAGTACCTATTAAACTGGAAAGCAGCATTTGTCTTAAAGAAATAATCACTACTTTTTTTTGTTCAGTACATTCTTCTTTCTGCTGTGACAGACGCCCTTACTGTAATGACACCTCAGAGACATGAACAGAAACACCCTTTGTTCCTAATACTACTGGTTTTCTTAGCTGCTTCTTTGGCCCTACTATGCCCTGCTTTTTCCAGACAGCGTTATCCCCTTTCTACAGCTCCAAGGACCTTACCTGCAGAGCCAGCACATTTCAGAGACTGCCTTTGGAGGAGGGTACAGTAGGCTTTGGTTAGCAACCCGGTGCTCCATGGCAGATGGGCCCACAGGAGCCAGGAGTGCCACACCGTGGGAGCTGAGATGCTGCCAGAGTAACCAACCACTACGGAAGCAGGAGGCCACTGTTCATGTCCCTGTTCAGGTAACTGGGAGCTCTGGAGAGTCAATATACTCAATTGGTGTGAGACCATGAGACAGGATGGCAAGGTATAATTTTCTTTGCTCTTGGAGATGCTCCAGAAGCTGCTGCTGCAACACATGGTTACTATGTGGGTTCTTAAGCCTGAGGTCTATTGTTAAACTTGCATGAAAAACATCTGTTATCAAAATGTATGTTATTCTTAACAGGGCAGCTGGAATGCCACAGATATCCCTGATTAATGTTTCAATCTTCCCTTGCAGTCACAGAAAGTCATTTCATCTTGCTTCATCTGTCATTGGTTAGAAGCCAGAAAACTTTACTCAAACATTTTTGAAAAATTTGATTTTTTTATACAAAGAGGCATTTCTGACTAAAGAAAGATCCCCATTAAAATGAGCAAGAGGTCCAAATGTGAAATATACTTCAAATCTGGCTCAGAACAAAAACTCTGTGGTTAACTAAATTAGGAAAACTACAAATTCTTTATATGCCAGGTAGAGCAGATGGTGTTAAAATTCTTCTTCAGCTTGTCTGGAACGAGAGCCTTTCAGCTGCAGCAGCCTCTCCACAGTGTCTGCAATGGTTCTTTCCCCATGCACCTTGTTGTCTCGGGTGCGGATGTTCACTGTTCCACTTGCCTTCTCCTTTTCACCAACAACTAGAAACAACCAAGAGGAAAAGGAATTAATCGTGGAGGGCAGAGTTTCTCTGTCAAAGGCTCCTTGTACTCTAATGGATCCCAGATGGTTTTAAGGTCAATGCTAGACCACCAACTCACATGACAGGACTAATGTGCTGCTTCAAATCATGTACTTCAGGATGAGTTTCTAATTTTTCTCCATACCACTCTCTCTGAAAGAGGCTTCACTCTCTCTGAAAGAGGCTTCTCTTATGCATGCAAGCCTAGTTCAGAAGTATACCACAGCTGAATGCCGTGAAAACATGTTTCTTTTACTGAAGTAGAAGCAAGAGCATAAATTATGGGGAGGATAGAAAATCACTTAAAAATCTGACTGATAAAGGACAAGAAACTTCATATCTATCCCCACACTGCTGACCAGAAGACAGCAAAAATCTTTTTCAAAAGTATCAGCAATGCCTGGGGTCACAGTGTCTCCTTTCAGGGACAGCTATACAAGACAGGAATGCCTATGATGTCAGCAGGAGAGGCTCTCTGCAGTGGAGACTCCTAGGAACAAATTGATCTAAAACACTGATTACAACTCTCTGCCTCACTCACAGAATGATCAAATCCTGTAAAAAAAGGATCAGCCAGTACAAGGTAACAAATACATTACCCAGAATAAAGTTATACTGCGCAAGCTGAGCATTTCTGATCTTCTTGTTCAGCGTGCACCCAGGATCTACATCAACATCTGCCATAAATCCAGCATCATGAAAGTGCTGCCTGACCTAAGGAAAAAAGTATTTATTCATGATCATGAACTATTCACGAGTTGTAGATTTAAACCATTTCAGATTATCTGAACCCTAGAACAAAGGCACTGTCACGGGTTTAGACTTTGGAGATGAGCCCAGTTCAAGGAATTAAAATATGTCAGTTATCATGCAACTATATAAACACTAAGTAAGTAAGCAGTGATATGAACATCTAATGTTTGGCCTGAGTAGTGATTTTAGTTTAATACTGTAAAAGGCAACAGGATGGTGGACCTTACTGATTAAAAGAGATTTTTAAATTAATTTTGCAGACTATTTTATTTATATAGAATGTGCTTGAAACAACTACAGATAAAGGTGTTCTGGATGCTAAATACGTAAAGACTCATTTTCATCTCTCTTACTGCTCTGCAAGATGCACACAGTCATAGGAGACTAGAAGCTGAAGGGTGAGCCAGAGAAAAACTAAGTTTTCCAAAAACAAAAGTCTCACAAAGATCAATGTTCGTTATTCACATATCCAAAATCTAACTCAGGTTATTTTTAAGATACATCTACAACTTCAGCAGCTAATTGTTGCTGTGATATAAAAATAACTCAATGGCATATGCAAAGACTTGGAATACTTCTCTGAGATAAATACTATTAATCATTAATAACCAAGTATTTCAGATCAATACAATATACTGAAAATGAAGCCCTGAAACCATATACATCACCTTTTGGGCATACTCATCACATGCTGGTCCCACTGGTACCACCATTACTTGCTGTGGGGACAGCCAGAGTGGCCTTCAATAAACAAACAAAACAAATTTATATAGTTTCCAGTATTTTTTCAGTATGAAAAATACTATTTATAGAGAGGAATAAAAGCCACACAAGAGACTCTTAAAGCCAGCTGCATAGATTGGGTTCAGAGGTGACGAGAGCCTTACAATTACAATAATTAACAATTACTTCCCCAAAAGAACTGAGTGTCTAAAAAGACTTCAGCATGGGCTGGAGCACTTGCTAACTGAAGATTGATGTTGTGTTTTACAACAGACAACAAAGCCTAACTGATTGAGCTCATTACTAACTAAGCACAGGAAAACATTTCCTTTTCAGTCATAATAAGAGGGGTCACTCCCACTGGGTATTAACATAGATAAAGCAGATCAGCTACAAAAATGACTCTTTACAAGACAGTCCTGATGCAAAAGCAGTTGGGATGCACATGCCTTGGGCAGATTAGCTGTATGCTGCACCTGCATGAGCAGTATCGTGTAGAATCTATGAAATCTTGAATCATTTCATATTTAAGGAAGGTGGTTCAGAAGAAATTGCCCTGTGGTATTCCCAGGCATGTCACCCTAGCAAATGGAACAAACAGACCCTCCTGACTCTCCAGTACTTGGGGCTAATTTCTCTCCTACATAAAGAGTTTGCTCAAACTGGAATAATGACTTTTCAACATTACCATTTGCCTCCATAGTTCTCAGTTAGAATGGCAATCATTCTCTCCACAGATCCCAAGATAGCCCGGTGAATGATAACTGGTCTCGTCTTGTCATTGCCATCATGGCTGTAAAGAAACGCTTTTGTAAGGTTTTTGATGCAATCTTATGCCTGTAAGTGCCACTAAAGTTAGACTACACAGAAACTAAAATCACCAGCCTTGTGCTTACCTGACAAAGGTGAGGTTAAATCTGACTGGCAACTGGAAGTCAAGCTGAATCGTAGCACATTGGTGGTAGCGGCCAATGGCATCCTTAATCTGAATGTCAATCTGAAAAACAAAAACACATGAACTTCTACAACAGTTAAGAGACAAGCATTCCCTTCTAAAAGCAAATTCGTTGTTTCAAGATGGAAGGTTTCACTCATGAAATGCAGAGGAACAATATGTAGTCTTAAACAGCATAGTTTTACTTCAGCCTTCATCAGGCTTTAAGTGATTTGCAGGTTCTGATGCAAAAACTGTTAGAGCTAAAACAGGGTGAGTAACTAGAGAGATAATATATCGGGGAGAACTACATTTAATGTCTGACTGTAATTTGTGAGTTTCAGTCTGGGACTTTCATGGGCCTTTTCACTGAGTGAATACATAAATGCAGAGCTGAACACGCCTCTCCACAAATGAGACTTCTTCAGCCTCAAACTGGCATTCTTTATTATAGAGTACTTGAACCTTATGTTACAAATACAGGGCATGAATACGAGCCTATAACCTGTTAAACAGTCCACTTACCAGCAGGAACTCATAATAATTAGTAACTCTTCTGACCTACGAGTCAAGCCTGTTCTTTCTTTTGCATCTAACACTTAAATCCTGAGTACACTTATGATACAACTTCGAAAAGACTTATTGAAAACAGTAGTCTTCTAGTGTCCTGACCTTACTTATCTATCACATTGCTCACTTACTCATCATTTTACCAGTATATACCAGGCTATATGTCTTATTTTAATTTATGTATTAAACAAATAGATCAGTGCTTTAACAACTCAAGATCTAAATGTCTTTCAGTTTGCATCCAGAATTCAGTTTATCAGAATTCAGCTAGCCACCAAAGAGCTTCTAATAAAAAAAAAAAAAAATTTTACAACCTAATTTAATTTCAAATCCAGACTATGAGGAGCAAGTGTAAGGTTAATTAATGTTAACAAAGGTTCCTGTGTGTTTGTCTTCTTTCAATCAAATGAGGAAATTATTAAATCTTAGCTGCTGTAACACATTTTACCTACAAGACATAAACAGAAACTGATTCAATTTGCATACAAATAGAGAAATCAGAGCCAGCTTACTAGATGAGAACACAAACACAGATGTAGTGTAGGCATATTAAGGAAAGATTTAAAACCAATTTCATCATGCTCTGTGCCCTTATGTGCAAAGATATTAATGAAATTTCTAAAAAGCCCTACTTAATCTGTCCAAACTGAGGAGACTGTCCTTAAGAAACCCAACAACTTCACATGATCAATGTGTGGGGATTTTTAAAATACCAAAACCCCCCAGTAACTCAATGCAGATTCAAAACTGTGCAGTTAAAGGAATAAAAATTTGTTTAACCAGGAAGTTTACTTTTGATTTTCTCTTGACTTAGGAATCACTTATTGCTGAAAGGATTATTTCTAATGTAGAAGTTGCTCTGCTACAACAGATCTTACACTGCCACCTTGTGTTTATGTCACTCACCAAACCAGTCAGCTGTTTAAGCAGTAGACAAATAGTTTATTCATGTTTAACTAATTAAATGAGTGTTAAAGCAGTTAAAACTATGTGAAAACTAGGTTCACAGATGATTATTTTTCTCTCAAGTATGTTAGAGTTTATGTATCCGGAAAAACAGAAAATTTCAGTCAGACAGCGTCTTAAAATGGGAAAACAAAAAAAAAATCCCTTCTTCCTCATCCCAGCCTTTTACCTTATCCAAACAGAATTAAAAGACAAATCCAGCTAGGGGTTAGCAACACACTAACCTTAGGTCCATAGAAAGCTCCATCACCAGGGTTTAACTCCCACTTCTCACCAAAGGCATTGAGGCTGTTTTCAAGTTGCTGGAGATAGAGGACACATAGACTCAAGTGTTTCTTTTCATGTTACACTATCAGGTCAGACTACTACTACAAATAGGTGACACCATCAAATTCTCACTACTTCTCAGTTACTGTTGAAACACATTTATTTTTTGAAAAGGGGAAGTTTTGGAAAAGCACCAGCTAAAAAAATATATTAATTTTGTCCAAATTTAAACACACTAAATTAATGCAGTCATTTTGGAAGAGGCCAAATCAGCTAAGATGCAAGAACTTTCTATACTAGATTCAAAGTTTCTAGTTAATGTTGAGATGTAATCTGCCCTGGTACACCAAATGTCTATTCCTGCCTTATCTTCTCCCCAGCACTGCACCTGCAGGGGCCAACCCCATCCCTTTCAGCCTCACTTCTGGGAGATGTCTTTAAGTCTTATTACAGGGGCTGCCAGAATTGATTCTCTTCCTCCTTTCTAATTATCGAAAAAGACAAGGAGAGAGAGTTAATTCGATTCTGACATGGAGACTGCCTCTATACTGAGAGCAAACTATTTACAGCAGCCAGACTGAACTGAAGGCAGTTATCAAAGTTATATTGCTCATGCCCAGCCCAGCTTCACTGTACCTACCAGAAGGCAGTAAGTTCTTAGAGAATATGCAGCCTTACATTGATTGAAAGGTTCATAAAACTACCGTTTTACCTTTTCAGCTTGATTCCACACTTCAATATCTCCCAGGTACTTTTCAGGACGAGTAGAGAGATTCAGTTTAAACGAAAATCCAAAGACATCATACACGGTACGCAAGAACTCCAGACAGCTCTTTATCTCCTCTTCAATCTTGATGATGATAGAAATAATGTCTCAAATATGGAAATTTCAGTTAACCTGATTGTAACACCCAGTTTCATCCAGCAGCAGCCCCTACCTGCTCCATAGCACAGAAGATGTGAGCATCGTCCTGCTGGAACCGGCGCACTCGGGTGAGTCCTGTGAGAGCTCCCGACAGCTCATTGCGATGCAGGACACCAAAATCCGCCAACCGCAGGGGCAGCTCGCGCCACGACCTCGGGCGATGGTCAAACATAAGGCTGAAGGAAAAGTTTATTACTTTCAGCTCGTTGAGAACCAAAATTCTGCAAAGAACAGCTAGGGAGAAGCAGCCAGTGATGAAGCACATGCCCATGAGGCCATTGCGGTAATCTGGATAGAGCCATCAGTCTTAACTAGTTTTGTCAGGAAAACAATCTCCTTTTATAGCTGGTAGGCTTTCCCCTCTTCACAGAGAGGAGACGAAACAGCTCCTAAAACTGAGCATTAAAAGCTGAATGCCTGAACTGCCACAAAATTGACAATGCCCCAGTAATGATGGGGTCACTCTAATGATGGTAAAATGACATGACATTTCTCAGTGTCTCAAGTGAAGAGAGCATGTAGACAGCAAGACATATAATTACATCATTCCTGAGAGAATGAATAACTGAAGGTAACCATCTTTACAATTACACAGGCAAAGGAAGCAGAGTGGGTTTGGTTTTTTTTTTTCAATCAGCACAACCTCTGGTAAACTGAATTTGCTATGTATTTACCAGTGTCCTGGACAGTTCATAGGCTTCAGAGCAAAGATTTCTTTCTCCACTTCAAAGGAAAACATGTTCTCACTGTAATGCTGCCAGTGCCCTGAAGTCATCCACAGTTTGCTATTGAAAACATTTGGAGTGACAACCTCCTGGAATCCACGTTTTCGATACTCACTCTAGAACAGACACAGTACATAAAATTAGTAATAAAGAAAGCAGAAGTAATCACAGACTTCCATCTGCAGCCATAAAAATATAAAAATGCTGCCATATGGAAGTCCCATGACTTAGGAAGGGAAGGGGGAAAAGAAGACAAAACTTCAAGTTGGGCATGCCAGGATACATCCCTTCCACCACCCTTCCTCCAAACAATTTCTCTGTAGTAAGCAAGAACAAGTTTCCTCCCTGCAAGCAATGCAGCAGTCTCTAATTACTCAATGACCCTTGATATATTACATTTCAGCCCAAATATACAATAATAACACAGACTTTAAATATTACAGCAGGAAGATGAGAATTTTTTCCTACATATATTTTCAAAACAAACAGGTCTACAAGACCAAATTAAGTAAGTTTATTAAACCAAATCAATATGCATCAATGGAACAGCAGTTATATGAGCTTAGCTCTACTATTAGATGTCAAAGAATTCCTATTACAAAGCACCTTTATCACAGCTTTAACTGCAGGTATAAACTACTGATAAAACATAACTTTGCAGAGACTGGGACAAGAGCAATTCAAAGAAACCAGGTTTCTTTAGTTCCATGGCTTACACAACTAAAAGGTAACTTGAAGTGAAGGGCTATTAATACTGTTAAATGTAAGCAGGCTGTTATGTATGCTTTTTAAATTACGCAATTTCTCCTACAAGATTTCCAAAAGATATTACTTACCCTTATGAACTCAATTAACGTGTTATAAATGTAAGCTCCTTTTGGCAAGAAAAAACAGCTACCAGGGCTGAGCTCATGGAAGAAAAACAGTTCTTGGTCCTGCAGGAAAATAATACTTGAAAAACTTAGTATTTGCACCCTACCTTTCTGACTTAACATTCACAAATGAATTGCTACTGACTGGGCATCACTAATCAAGAGTTTCAAAAAGAAAAACGTGGGAAAAAAGCAATATCCAATACATCAGATGCATTTCTCTAGTATTTTTATAGCTGTTAGCAGTTACAGGGAAGGCAATTGTTCAGTTTCTGTTTCACTCATTACTGATGCTCCAAAACTTTACACTTAACTCCCAACTGTGCCCCCACAGCTCCCTCTGCACATTGACAAGTAAATGTTTAGTTCTGCTTCTGCACCTCTCTAATTAACTAACTCCAGCTAACTGCAGCTCTCTGCACCTGAACTGAATGTGTCAACTATAGCTGGTTAATGTTACAAACTGTGCACACACCTGGTGTCTGCATATGTGGAATTCTTCAGTATTTTGTCATGATGTACTAGCAGCAGACATTTTAACCCTATTCAGGACTATCAGTTATCTGAGAGGGCTGTCCATCTAAAAAAACAAACCCAAAAACCAGCCAACCAAAAAACACAGCTATATATTGCAGACTCTGAAATCATGCAGAAGAAAAGAACTGTGTGAACAGGCTGCAGCAAACTGTGTAGGAATGAGCATTGCCAGAGGACTGGAGCATTCATGGGTTGGAGACTGAAATGTTTATATTCTGTTCGGATCGATGTGTGGAATAAGGATAACATGGTGTTTAAAATATAAAAAAGTTATTTATTTTAGGACTTGGATGCTCAAGAGAAAAGTAGGTGACTTCACTACTCACTGAAAATAAAATAAAATTCACGTCTTGGTTGTGGCAGCAAGTACAGGCTGACCTCAAGATGCTTTCAATTAAGGGGTTATATCCACATAATACTTTTGAAATACAGTACTACAGAAGCTGCCTCACCCGCCCAATTTTTCTGTGATCTCTGCTTTTAGCCTCCTCCTGGAATTTTTCCCACTCCTTCAGCATTTTTGTATCTGGAAATGAAATTCCGTAGATCCGCTGGAGGGATTCCATATCAGCCTTGCCTTCCCAATAGGTAGAAGAATTCTGCATGCAAAAAAGAAATTAAACATTGAAGAAAGGGAGAAGCCTCCACATTTTACTACTACTGCCTGCTATAAAAGGGCATGCAATTATTAACAAATCATTAATGTGGAACAACTAAGGCACAAGGAGAATTTTAATGTGAAATTCAGTGCACCGATTAGAAAAAATCCTGAAAGGTAAATACAGTAAGTAGAAATGGTTTCAGGCTCTTGTCTTTTTTAAAAGCCTATCTGGTTTGTAGCTGTCCTATTCCAACTGTTTATTCATAAATCATCAGCTAAGCAAAAACTATGAACTCTAATTGATACAGTTCAGCCAAACCTTAAGCCAAACTCACACTCCTGTGCTGGAAGTACAGGCCCTGGACACCTAGCTGGGCTTCACACCATGTGAACATCATTCTAGCACACAACCCTTTCACAAATTTTAACACTGAGTTTTTGGCTAGGTTACTCATTTCAGAGTACATTCCTGGCTAAGCCCAAAGACAGCAAAACATTTGAAGTGTTGCAGTGAAAACATTTGTCTAAGGCAGTTCTAGCACTTACCTTATGAATTTTTATGGTCTTTATCTTGCCAGTATGTCTGACATGAGGCCCTCTGCATAAATCTATCAGGGGACCACACCTAAGAAAAGGAAAGCATTTATTTGGTATATTTAATCCTAGAACCATAAATCCAGTAATATCATGATCCATGCATAATTACCTGTATACTGTAGTAGTTGGGGTATTGACCTTCTCATTCAGGATGCGACATTTGAATTTATTATACTGAGAAGAAAAGCAACACACATACTTGTTAATTCCCTGTTAAGAAAGAGAAGTGGCCAACAACTTAAATTATTTGCAAACCTGATGCTATGTTGCACCAAAACAGGCCTGGAAAAGAGACAGGACAGGAGGACAGGCCAGTAGTGGAGCAAGCTGCCCAGAGAGCAGACTGTGTGCAGTCTCTGTCCTTGGAGGTTTTGAAGGCCCAAATGGACAAGCCCCAAGAAACCTGGTCTGACTTCAGTGTTGATCCCATGTCCTGTGCATGAGACTGGACTGCAGACCTACAGAGGCACCTTCCAACCAGAATGATGCTATGATTCTCCTTATGTCCTAACAGTGAAAATTCATTAATGTCTACCTCAGGAATGCCAGAAAAATTATGTGCAGCTAGAACTAGAGAGAAAGGGTCAGCTTTTAGTGTTGTTTGGACTTTTTTAGAAGTCCTCATTCTAAAAAATGTTTTATGAAGCTTTCTGAATGGAGCAGCAACATATGCAGTTACAGTATCACCACAGACAAGATAATACAACGTAACTGTACACATAATATATTGCAAATTTACATTCCTGAGAAGTAAATGAAGAATGTGGCTTCACAGAATTTAGTTAGTTCACTCCGGGGAAGAATGAGAATTCTCAGTTTTAGAAAATCAGAATGCGTATTTCCAAGAACCTAAGAATTACTTCCTTTTTTTTTCCTGTTAAATATCACAAATGAGCTTCTAAGAACACATCACCTTAAAAAGTTAATTTGATATACTTTCTTCTACCACTAATAAAACATGCACTGAAGTTACAAATACTTAAGACTAATTGCAGGAGGCTAGAAGCAACCTTCTAGAACAGCCTACCTTAAACATTTCAAGCAGTGTTTCCTTCTTAACTTCCAGTCTTTCAAAGGCTTGTTTTTCCTTCATTATCTTTTTGCACAATGTTTCCAAAGCAGAGAAGTCATTACTTGATACACCCCTAAAATAAACACACACAGAGAAGTGAGTAATTTTCGCTTCCAACTGCAATTTGTGATCCAGGTGCAATCCACTAACTTGCAGTTGGAACGCCCTGCAAAAAACAAAGCCACGTGCAGCAGTACATGTGACTTTGTTCTAGTAACAAGCACACAGCAGAAATTTTGCTGTGACTGCCACCCCCAGCACCTAAAAAAAAAAAATACAAAACCTACCCTTCCTCAAGAAACATGTCATAATAAAATCCATTTTCTATTGGTGGTCCATAGCACAAACAGCCACCATAGATTCGTTCCATAGCTTCACCCATTATGTGAGCACTTGAGTGCCAGTAGACCTGACAGAAGTAAAAAAAGAAGGGATCAGTCTGAATACACGCAATGCATTTCCCATTTTTTTATTTAAAACCTTTTCTGAAACACTTGCTTTTAAGGACACTTGATGCAGATCCCACATTAGAGCACTGTGCAGAACAGAAGTAACCTGCCCAGCAGCACTCTCATCCTCAGAACCAGTGTTTCCAAAAAGCAGCACAACCACTGGAGAACTATTTACATTCTGGTAGCAAACAATTCATATTTTAAACTATTGCTGATTTATGCCATTATTGTCAGGAGACTAATTCAGAAACCTTTTTTTCTATGAATTTTAATCAATCAATCAGATCTGAATAAAGACCAAAAGAGGTGATTTCAACATAAGGCTGTGGTTCTAATCCAGAGATCTTATGCATGGGACACTCCATCTCGTAGAATACCTGAGGTTTTGACAAAAAACAAATCTCTTAAGACTGTCTTGGTTAGAACAGATTGAAATCACAAACTGGGAACAGTTATTTAGCCAATATGAAAACCCTTGGTTTGAATGCAAGACTACTGTGATGAGTTTGACTGAGAGCTTCTTGTACCAACTGACTTTTTTCTAAAGACAGTATTCACAAATTTACTGGCTGTACACATTTATCTGATTGAGTAGCCAAAGTAAAAAAGTAGATACTTTTGCATACACACAAATTGCATACACAAAGAAAAAGAGCACCCTACTCAATACTTTTATGATTCTACAAGAAAGTATTTTTGTACTCAGTTTTGTTCCCACAACCAGTACTGAAGACATCAGTTCAAAAGACCTACTTTATATTAATGTGAAAATACAAAGTTTTAACAAGAACTACAACAACTGCAAGCAGACCTGGCTACAAGTACACAGCAGAATGTACATTATCTGTGGTACCACAACCCCTCTGGTAAGGAACTATGAGGAAATACAGATGTACCTAAACCATAAACCTGTTTTCTTCATCTTCTTAACACAGTAAATATTCAAATAACTGGAAGGGGCTGAGTTAAATGTAAACCTGAAAGGAAAAACATTTTGGTAAAAGATACTCACTGCTTGAGCCTCTTCATCTTCAAACTTAAGCAGCTCCAAGGAACAATCCTCCTCCAAAGGACGGTCTAGATCCCAAACCACCTTGTTCACTTTAGCAATAACCGTGTTGTCAGCTAATCCCTGACTACAGAACAAATACAGAAATACAGTTATAAGTAAGTATATTATATTTTGAAATCAGCAAGCAGAAGTTCCCCAAATTTGCCCTCCAATTTGAGTAAGAATTCAGGAGTGCTCAGAATAGATATAAGGTCATAAATAAATTTCAAATAAATGAGCAGTTTAGCCAGTCCTGAACATTCATGAAAAATCCTACTTATATTTTAGGGATATGGAAAGAAAACTGCACTATATACTTAATCTTCACACATATTTGACTTAGAGGCAGAAACCTCAAAGTACAAACCTGACTTCACAACCCTACTGCAGTGCAAGACAGAACTTCTCTCTTTAAAGTTATCAAACACCATTTTTGACACAGTAGCTTTACTACTTGTATCCACTAGGCAAAATACCCTTTTCTTGATCCCAAATCACAAAACCAAAGAAGGTTCCAATTACAAGGAGGTGAAAAAAAGGTTCCAATTCCATTATTATGGAAGAAAAAAAAAAAAAGGGGCCTTTCACCTTTAGGAATCACCCAATCTTTGCAATTTAAATGTCAGGATGTATCACTCAAAAATACTCCACAGCAGGTATAAGAGGTATAAGTAACCTGGAGATGTGCAATGCTCTTTTTAACAGGTATCTCCCATGCAAATAAAAGTGAAGAATACTCATACTGTTAACTTTCTCTGTAATCAATTGAAACATAACCCAGCAGCCATCTTCGTCAGGTCAATGCAAACTGGTTTGCAGTGCTGGAAAATGCATCTGATAATTTACTAGCAAATCAATTCTTAATGCAACACCAGTACTTGCATGGAAAAATATGCTATTAGGATGTGTCTAAAAGATCTCAGTTTTATTCTTATTTAATTTTAGAAACTGTATCTTTATAAGGCAAAAGAAAATTGCACTCCAAAGCTAAAACCCTACTAGTTACGTTCAGTTTATTGTATACAAGATGCTTTGAGAAGACGTGAGATAAACGACAAAAAAAACTATATCCCCTTAAGCCCACTGTCTGAAAATGATTGTGTAGTATCACAGAATAGAAACATACCTAATTCCACAAGCAATTTGATACGGAGTAGTCTTCCAGGATTCAGCATCAACCTGCTTGCCATCAGGTAATGTAACTTTGATTGGTTTACTGTCATTTGCAGCTCTTTCTGCAAGGAGTGCATCATGTTCAGCCTTAAGTTTATTGTACATCTCTAAACGCTCATTGATAAATGCAGGCCAGGGATTCAGCTGTACGTGATAAAGACAAAGGAAAATGATTAATAGATCATTAATCTGATAGCACATCATGTCAAGAATGCCAACACAACAGACACACTTTTCATAAGCAGCTATGTGACACTATCTATAGGTGCTATAACTAGATAGTAACCTGAAATATCGTAAGGCCTCAGCTTAATGAAATCTGTACCAGTGTACACCTGCTCAATAAACCACATATGTTACCAAACAACTACACCATTAAACACCTGTTTAACAAACTATGTGAAGAAAAAAATCAACTAGAAAAGAGTGTAGAAGTTCAATGTAAAAACAGGTTTTTCTTATTAGGTCGAAAAACTGAGGGAACACTAGTCTGAGCCACCCAGACAGGAACTGACTCTAGTTTAAACACGTGTAATGACGTCAGGACTATCCGCCTGGGCACAGCCAAGAACTTGGCTCAGGACTGCTGCTGACTAGCAGCTGGCCCTCCGTGGAGTCACAGGGCCACGAGGGGCCATGAAGGGCCACCACGAAGACGAAATAGACAAGAGCACCTCACACAGGCGTTCTTCACCTCCGAGATCTGCTGCCTGCCTCTGGCTGCAAAGGGGCAGAGGGAAAAGCATCACCTAGCCCAGCTATGGGAATCTGAGCTGCTCTCCTATTACACCAATGCAACTTAGTGTAAAACAGAACAGTGCCACTTCATGGCAATCTGTGGGAGATGTAACTGTAGTGCCTGATAAAATACTTCAGAAGGACAAACAGTAGCAAAGCCAGCAGCGCACAGAGAAGCAACGAGGACTCCGCATCCTCCCACCCCCGCGGCCGAGGGGCTGCTCACCTCCGACCGCCCTCCATCGCCAGCCCCTTCCTTCATCTTCTTCTTACCGCAGTCTGCTTTATTCTCTCGCCCAGCGTCCACCTGCGGAAGGCGAGCACTGTTCAGTCATGCCCCGGCAGTCGCTCACACCTAAGGCGCTTTAACTCCCCCCTGCCCCATACACCACGGAAAAGACCCGATATCCTCGTCCCGCAAAGCCCAGCTCCCTGCTCCTTTTCCTTGGGGCACATCCCACCGCCCTCCGGAGCTGGGGAAATCCTCGGGAAGAGACCCAGCTCCGTCTGCCGCCCGCCCCCAGCCTCCTGACAGCGCAGCCCCCGCGGCCCGCGGGGCGCACCTGGCCCTCAGCGCCCGCCATGGCCGCGCGGAGCCGCCCGGGAAGGGGCGGGCGCGGCCCGGCGCAGGCGCCGCTCGGCCCCGTGGCTGATGCAACCCCGGCCCGGCCCGGCCCCGCGGGGATGATGGAGCCGAGCGGGCCGATGGCGCCGTCCTGCGCTGGTGCGACTGAAGGCGGCCCGTGACGGGCTGCGGCGGCTGGACACGGCCCAGGCTCTGTCCGCGCCCCTGAGGGCGGCGAGTGGGGCCCGGCGCTCCTACAACCGCGCTCCGCTCGCTGTCGCGGGAAGAATCACAGAATCAACTAAACTGGGAAAGATCCCCGAGATCAGCGAGTCCGACCTGTGACCGAACGCCACCTTGTCAAATAGACCACGGCACTGAGTGCCATGTCCAGGCTTTGCTTGAACACCTCCAGGGACGGTGACTCCACCACCCCCCTGAGCAGCCCATTTCAGTGTCTTAATTACCCTTTCTACGGAGAAGTTCCTCCTAATACCCAGCTTAATTCTCCCATGACGCAGCTGAAGACTGTGTCCTCTTGTCCCGTACCTTGTTCCCTGGGAGAAGAGGCAGATTCCCACCTGGCTACAGCCTTCTGTCGGGGAGCTGTAGAGACTGATAAGGTTCCCCCGAGCCTCCTTTTCTCCAAACACCCCCAGCGCTCTCAGCTGCTCCTTACCAGAGTTATGCCCCAGACCCTTCCCCAGCTCCGTCACCCTTCTCTGGACTGACTGCAGCACCCAGGTATACCTAGCTACGATTCCCCCTGATGCAGACGTTCAGTCAGGGATGGAGCAGTGAATGGGAGTACTCTTTGCAAAAGAGACTGAAATTAAAACAAATTTTAAAAAATAGGATTGATCAGTGTCTGATTTCCCAGGGGAGGGAAAAAAAAAAAAGATGTGTAAGAGATTCTGAGGTGGTTGTGTCAGACCTGAACTGCAGGAGTGCCTGCAGCTGTCCCAAGGGAAGCCTCAGCTCAGGGGCTTGGAAGCTACAGACACCTCTAAGGAAAGGATGTGATAGCAGTTACGGCTTTTGCTCTGTAACCTTCTTTCCCTCCTCTCCCTGCTGTTGTTCTCCGCTAATAATAATGTTTTCATTTAGGAAGGTTACTATCTTGCAGCACAATCTCAGGTGGCTATGGCCTACCAGAGTGGCCAGTCCCAAGGCCTTAGGTGTGTTTGGTAACCTTACGCATACTAATATACCACTGAACTCACCCAGTAATTTAGTTTAAGCAAGATGTTCATTACCAGATTTCATGTTTT
The DNA here is from genome assembly GCF_965178545.1 of Coloeus monedula. NCBI lineage: Eukaryota > Metazoa > Chordata > Aves > Passeriformes > Corvidae > Coloeus > Coloeus monedula. The sequence continues at coordinate 74,313,328 of NC_138822.1, forward strand.
CAAGAAATCCTGGCATAGCATCCTTACTTTGAAGAGAGTAAATCACGGGGCAGGTCTTGCCTTGGACCTCTGCTGCTTGCAGAGCACCCAACTTCCACCTCCTGCAACAACTGCCTTCTGTTCATCTGCAGCAGTGATTGGGGAGTTTAGAGTGTCTAAAATGTGCTCAGATGGATATTGGGGCACCTCAGGTTCCATGGACTTAAGTGCTATGAGCCAAAGGTTCAGGAAAAAAAGGGAAGTTTTGTTTAGCTTTCAAGTACTGGTTATGTAGTGGTGAAGGATGGTCAAGAGAATGTCACTGGGCTATTTGACCACAAATGCAGGAGCTTGAAAAATAATGCAAATATTTAAATCTATTTGTTAAAACATGAAAATGGAAAGGTGTTGTAAATAGGAACCTAAAGACAGAATCAGGCCTAGATCTGGATAGTTCATTTGTTGTCTGAAAGTAATGTATGAGTAGCATAAATATGGGCAAAAACATTTATTAAAGAGCTACATTTAATAATATATGTGTGATCTTTTGTAGCAATACAATGTTTATTAACAAATGATATTTCATAATACTAACTTCTATATCTGCAGTATCTCCTACAATCTTTTTCAGGCGGACAAATTACAAGTGTCTAACAGACAGAACATCGCAAAACTTATAGACAAATTATGTAACGCCAAAATGAACAAAATTGTATAGTGATGCTGATCAAGAGAAAAAGCTATTAAGCATCTCAAAAGCAATTGGGAAACTGTCCCTTTTGCCACAAGATGGCAGCAGCGAAACATGCTGATCTGATGAGAAGCTCAACTTCAGCTCACAGCTCTTGGCTTTAGGAAATAGAATTTATGACAGAAAGCACAAAATTAAATTACTGTTTTACTGACTTTGCTCTTATTTAATGATGTGCGACTAAATTCAACCATGCTCTAATAGTGTAAATTGATTTCAGTGTGCTTTAATGATTATCAGCAATGAATAGATGTTTCTACTTCATGTGAAGTTTGTTGGGAAAAATGTGGTCAGAAACTTCTACTGGAATTGCAGTGTTACTTGGCTTATATTTCATTTAGGAAAACTAAAAATCAAAATCAAATCAAAATGCAAATAAAACTTTAGAGCAATGAATGTAGCACGTTTACACCATTTACTTGCACCATCTGTTCTAGGGAAATCGTCTGACTTGTAATACAGCACTAGGCTTTCTGTAAAATGTCTGTGTTTGTTTATATTTGTGTACATTAAATCAACTCTATTCACTGTAGAATATTTACTGATTTCACAAACTCTGCATTAATTTGAAAATCAAATTGTATGAACGCCACCCATTTACATTGAGAGTTCAAAATACATAATTTGAATTCCAGGTCCAGTGGATTTCCATAAACTCACTTCAAGCTAAGAGTTGTCATCTCAAAATTAAAAAATCTTAGAAATATGAGAATTTCATGTTTGAGAGTTGAAATATTTTTGTGCAGTTTTCTGTTGTATTAATTTCACTTGGGCTAATGCAACAAAGCAGTAGACTTCTCCTAGAAGTCCAGTATAACTCTCTTAGAAATGTATACTTAGAAATTGAAAAATGTGTGAAGGTAAATAAAAAAATAAATTTGACATTACATTTAAATATTGTGAAAATGACTGAAGTCCTGATTCAAACTGGAACATGCTGGGAAAACTAATCTAAGCCTTGACATTTGATATTATTTCAGCTTTTGGTGCCTTATTATTAAAATACTTGTATTTTTAGAAGGACAAGAAAAATAACTTTTTTTCACACACAAAAAAAGGAGACAATTTGGGTTTGTTTCTATATCCATGATGGCTTTGTGTACAGCCACTATCATATGTAGTCTGGTCGTCTTCATGCACCAAGAGGTTTGCCCAAATGCCAGCCTTGTTTCTGCTTTTTCCAGGAGAGATAATTACTCATGCATGCTAGGGAGAAAATCCTCACTAACAGAAGAAGTCCCAGACGTTTTGTAGATTGAAAGCACACTTCACAGAGACAGCCTCGTCCCACCTGTGCTCCCCAGGATGCAGGTCCTCTCCACTTGCCCCTTTTACCCCCTTCATACCTGCAGCAGTGCAGGTAATACATTCAAATTGCTCAGGGTCAGTTTGTTCTCTATGGCCAGGCAGGTTTTTCTAGTAAAACACAATGAGGTGTATTTGGTCAAATGTAGGAGACAACCAGTTTCATTGCTTATAGTTATAGGTGCTGAGATCAGAGGTTACAAATTCCAGGTGAAACTTTAAACCAGGATTTACTCCTTGACATCAGATGTGCATCAGATTTTTACTAGGAATCCTTGGGCCTTTTAAAGAAGAGATGCTGGGTGATTTTCCCTTGCCTCCCTCCCCCCGCTTTTTCTCCCTTCAATAAAGACAAGATTTGGCTTTCTGCTTCTTTATAACAAACATACCAATTATAACTCATGTCTCATTTCCCCTGCGTCTCAATTTTACCCCTAGTTCACTTGGTTAAAATGTTTTAGCATACGTATAGCTGATCCAACAATATTGTGTCTCACATCATAAAAAGTAGTGGGTGTGCATGCATTCAAATAAACTCAGCTCTTTCCTGTATTCTTTTCATAGAGCTCAGACATGTCATTTTGGGGGGGCATGTTATTAATCCATTACTAATTGATGTATCTAGGGTTAAGATACTTTTCCAGACTCCTACCTTTAGGAGAAACTGCCCCTGCTTCACAGTATAATAGCAGATTCCTCCGAGTCTGTAATTCTATTTTCCAGTAAGATTTGCACTTTAAACTATTGTTATTTTTTATTTAAAGCTTTTATTTTGGATATTGGTCTCAGAAAAAATGTGCTGTCGGCAGTCGTGACTCTCACTCTGGTCTCCACTCTCAGTCTTGTGACTGGGCTGTGAGATGTGGATCCAGAGCTCCTGCCTTCCATTTCCTGTTCGTAGGTGAAGATCAAACAGTAAGGCACCAGTCATTTTACAAGGAAAATAAAATGTTAGCTATTTCATATACTGAAGAGGAGGGTGATAAACTAAGAAAAAAAAATTAAAATCACATGTCCTTGACTGTCCTTAAACACAATGTTAAAAATCACAGTGATACATTTTTGCCAAACAATCTTGGACACATCCTTGGTTTTTGTAACCAAATTAAAACTAGCTTTTACTATAATTAAGCATCACCAAGTTATTGCACTATATAAAACTTCTTTGCTCATATATGGAATTTTCCAGAATACAAACTACTTTTTTGTTAACCTTTTTTTTTTCAAACAAAAAACAATTATGTTTCATTTTTGTGTGTATTTCAGAATTCAAAGTCTGAGAATGTGGGTTTTGTCAGATATGTTTGTGATCATGGAATTCCCTTTTTTTCTTATAGGCATTACTGGTATTTTTTCCCTCAGAATAGCATTTTCTGTTTCTATAATATTACTGAGATTGAACTGTTCCTCCATCTTCTTTGTGAGCCAAGTCCTCCATGCCATGGCATGACATGGCACATGGAGGAATTTTCTACATAATCCAGTTACAAGCAAGAAATGCATTTTCCAGTAATTTCCTTGGTACAGTCCATAACCTTTGATTTTCCAGATTCAATTTCTTATTCCAAGCAATCTCCATCATACTCCGTAGCACTGGAAACTATCTCCAGATACCAAGGGATGAAAAATGCTTGCATTATCTTCTCCTGCTAATGCTCCATCTGACAATTTTGGGAGGAAATTGCAGACAACACAGGGAAATCAGATATTGCATTCTAGGATTTTGTTCTCTTTGACCATATTTTTCCTTGCAGTAGTGACCTAATTTCACACATTTCCAGTGAAACTTATTTTATTTGAGAAGTCTGTTCTTGGTTTCTCTTTTTAGCTATGACTCAAATGTTCTGGCGATGTTCTCATTAACATCCCTTTCTAGTGATGTTTCATGGACATAATCCAATATCATTGCTTCAAGTAACGGAACACATGAAAGCTGATGAAAAGAGGTACACAATAACTGAATTTTGTCAAACTTCTTGTGACAAGTCATATAAAAAAGCTTTTTTCTTTGTGTCCTTTTCACTTTGAAGTATTTGGAATACTACTAGAAATAATACTAAACTGGTAAATTATTTCAAGATTTTATAACAACAGGGATAGAGAACAGAAAACTCCTTAGTTAGCAGTAGCTGCCACAAGGTGGATTCCTAGGGACTCCATTGTTAGGTGCTGATCAGAGGAAAATGATATTACAAGAGGACAAATTTAAATTTATTCACAGTTTACCTAGAAGAATGGGATGGGATGTCTTGGCAATATCATGGAACAGAATCACTAACTTTGAAACATCTGCTCCATATGGAAGGACCACAACGTATCTTTTCACTCTTTTCTTTCATAGACTAAGCAAACTTATTATTTTAATCTGTTTCAGGGAACATGCTTCCTGACACTGGTTCTTGCCTTCTGAATTGTCCAGTCTGTGATTTTCTCAAAACAATGATGCTTCAAACAAGCACGGTATTCCTGCAGAGCAGAGAGAACTATTGCTCACATCTCACATAGAGCAGTTCAGCTGACATAACAGCATTGTATCACTCATTCACCTTCAGTTGGTGGCTTGTTAGGATCAGCAGCTCCATTCTGTGCTGTGTCCTGCTTTTCTGTACACTTCCTTGAAGGGAAAAGCACTGGGCAGGAGCACATTGTTTCTTTTGCTTCAAACAACCGCTCCAGTTTGTTGGTCATAGATTTTGTTAACAGCTAATGACTTTTTGGGCAAGAACCAAACACAGGGTAAAATCAAGGTAGAACCAGCTTGAAATACCCTTCTAGTTTTACACAGTTTCATTTAATCATGGAAGTGATCAGTAATAAATGCAGCCTATATTAATACAAAGTTTTTTGTTTCAATAAATTGATTATTATCACAACTAGCTGCACTTCTGATTGCTCTCCTGTCTCCCTGATGTCTCCCCATTTTGTTTGTCATGATTCTGGCTCTGTCTTCTTGTGATTCTCCCTTTAATGAAAAGCACTGCATCATTCATCATACACAGCCTGTGCTGCTACATAAAGCTCTCCTTTCACAAACATCATAGGGTAAATCACCCCTTTAAATGGCACTGTTCAATGTTGGCACCAAGGATTAACCACAAGAAAAGGAAATAGAGTAAAATTTACATATTTTCTACATATATTTATGTATTTTATCATCTAGATCACCTAAGCCCAATATGCCGTCTCCGGTGCAGCTGCCTTGGGATAAGAAATGTTATTGCAGCTCACCTGGACCTGTTTTCTCTACCAGAGATTATCACCCCCTCCAGCCTCTTGGCATTTCTTCTTGTGGATCTGCTCCCTAGCCCGGTTTTAATGATCTAGTTTAGCAGAAACACCTTTTACTCTCAAATCGGGCTGACAGAATGAGGGTAAATAGCAATTACACACGCAGTTGCTCTGACATATCTGGAAGGGCAGTAAAGTCTGGCAGCAGAACCCAGCCAGAAAGCCCCATCTTTCACATCAGGTACTGCCAGAATGGGCATGACCTGAAGTCTTTTTTTTTGCCTTTTTTTTTTAACTCATGGCAGTTCAATTGATTTTTGCAGTTCTGCACAGTAATCCAATAGTCCCACTTCAGCTACAAATTACATTGGGGTCTTGCTCTTCTCTGTCCTATGTTGGACCAGCTCCCAGCTGCCTCTGAGAAAATTAAATTGGACAAATTCATCTGCCTAAAAAGATCTGTCCGGTGTTAAAAGAAGAACAGTATAACAATTAAGGTTGAAGACAAAAAGAATTAAACACCAATATTTTCTGCCCTTGTTTTTTTAATGTGAAAACTTCACATTTAAGTGAAGTGAACTTCTTGCTTACTTCTTCAGAAAGATGTCTAATTCTTGCTAGCATTTCCACCACTGTGTATGTTTGCTCTTTCTGTCGGCTTTGGCAGCAAAAGACATGAAGAAGTATTTTTTTTTACAAATATAAGGAATGCTTATGTCCTTTTGGCCTTAGTCTACAAGTGCACATACAGGAGAATGAGTTAAATATTTTCAAGCAGATTTTTTATCTCTGTGTGTATGATAAAAGCACTTATGCTGTCAGCAAGAGCAAAACATAAACTAATGGAAAGAACAAGCAGACTCTTAAGAAATAAATTATAAACTGCATGTAAAGAATGTATCACTTTCCAGAGGTCTCTGTTGTCAGTGTGCGAATACAAGCCACACTTCCGAAAGGCCTTTCTGTTTTTGCATAGAGCATGAGGACACCTCCATTTCCTCCCCCTCTCCTTCTGGCAGCCTGAAGAAGTGATCGCTGCTGAGTTCCTGCCTTTTAGCAGGAACAAGAACCTGTGAAGCTCTGTTCATTTCATTTTTTTGAGTCCTTATCCATCTTGGTCGATTTAAATTACATTAACTGATGTGTGAAATGGCCAGTTTGCCTGTTTGCAGGATTTCTTGAATTGTAAGATCTCCTTTTTTGACTTGCTTTGCAGTATCTCTTTATTGACTACTGGCACCCCACTCTTTGATCTGTACTTTGCTTTCCTCCATCCACTCATCTGTTCCTGGAGCTTTTGTCCTCACTCAGTAATCTCATTTGTTCCCATTCCTGTGATGTGATGACAAATGGCAACTGTGTATTCCACCAAGTCCCTACATTCTCTTTTTTTAAACCACATTAGTGATTTAATAAACTGGAAATTACAGAACTCCTGAAGCACATATTTTAATTTAATTACATATTTACACTGTTTTTTGTATCAGCTCATTGGAATAAGATCTGTCAATAGTATTAAAAATGGGTTTTTCTATGCATTCCCCATAATTTAATCATTAACTAACACACAAGAGAAAAGATATACAGAGCTCTCAGTACTAATTTTCACTAAGGAGTTCCTGCCTCTCATCTCTGGTGTCTTGCTGCTGTTGTTTCAGATCTCTTGCTCTGCCGTGCCGACACAACCACAAACCATATCAATGAACAAATTTGGTTTAAAAAATAATCCACATTTTCCCTCAGAATATTCTTAAAGATCAATCAGTTGCTGGGATGATAGTACTTTGTAAACTGAATTTACAGAGTTGAATATCCAGAGAAAACATAGATATCTGGTTTCTTTATGTTGCGAGAATTCTGTTCCTCTTGTATGGTAATACATGTGAAAGTAGACTCTGGAATAGTCCCTGTCACGAGATGACACATAACAGCAATCCAGCTCTTTGGTTGTTAGTGGTGTGAGATATCTGATGCCAGCTCTGTTTCTGAGGGACATGTGACAGTATTTCTAACTTTTCTTTTATAGGCAATATGGGTACCTATTGTAGAGTTACTAAATCTCAAGCAGAAATGATCTTTGCCCTCCAAAGCCTTTTAAATCCTTTGGACAGAAATGCCATGATGTTGGTAAGGCACAGATGACGTTTGTTTTTCACCACTCACTCTTTATCTCAAACTATGGTGTGGTTGTTTGATGGAGGCAGGTGCACATGAGGAACAAGGTGGCAATCATCTTGTGCACTCCAGTGACCATCCAGTGCTGATCTGTTTAAGACAGGGAAATGAAAACAGAAGTGAAAATCACAGCAACAACTTGGATCCAAGCCAAGATGATTTATCCTCTTAATTTAGTTTAGTTAACATAAAAGTCTGTTCTATACTCAGACCTTATCTATATCCAGATATTGTCTATAAATACAGAAATTGGTTGCCTAAACAAAATGAATATTTTCTAACATAGTCCAGTCAGAAGAGGAAAGTGAGTTTAGCAGACAGGCAATATGACTCAAGGTAATGCATTAGGGGTTACACTGTTAAAAAAATACAATAGTTGTATTCTTAATATTACTTTCCTAACTAAAACTACTTGGAAAAGAGGAAATGTAAGGATACTTATTTAAGTGAAAATAATTGCAAAAACATCTCTCTTGTAAATAAAAGTTATGTGGAAGGTTGTGATGTCAACTTCTAATCATTATGTCCTTTCAAAGCCTTCAGTGGAACGAAAAGTATTCTGCAAAACATTAATGACTAATGGAACTAGCATTTGCTGTGTATAAAGCTGCGTTTTGCCCATGTTGCATGTTGTCTGGAGTGGCAAGCAGCAGACAAGAAGTATTGTTCCTCCTTAAACATTCATGACAAGAAGTTTAACCTTTATTATTTATGGAAAAGAAAAGACTGGGGGCCGGTTTTTCATCCTAGCATTTCATTTGTAAAAGAAAAATGACGTCCACCTGTCTGCCTTTACCATACTTTCTGTTGTGAAGTGAAAGTTGTTAAGGTAGCAAGAGTAGCAAAGTGTTTTTACTATGCACGTGTGTATATATACATCTGTATGTATGTACACCTATGTTTTGTGTGCAGTTTTGTGATCTTGTGGTTCTTATACACGTATCTCCACAGAAGCTGGTGCCACTTAAAAGGACAACAAATAAATATGTCCCCTTTCCATTTATTTTTTTAGCATCAGATTGGCTCATCTTGGGTTTTCATGCTGCAGTGTTTTCACTTGAAAACTGTGTTGATTTTTTACATAACAGAAGTATATGAAGGTAAGGTCACAAACACAAAAAGAGACATAAGATACATCACGATGCATTTAGAAATCCTTTAGGTGTGTTCCAAAAGAGTATAGATTCCTTAAAATAAAAAGATAATAGATTTCTTGAAAGACAGGGGAAGAGTTTGCAAGTCTGAGTGGCAGGGTATGTTTGCAGTACAGGCGATGTTACAGTATTTCATCTTTTCAGCCTGTAGGTGGGACTGTGTTTTCAGCGAACCCATCTGTGAAAAAAATTCTGAATCGGCATCAGGCAGCTCAGGCTGCTGCTAACACTAGCTGGAGCGAGTCAAGTGATTCTTGACTTGTGTTTGAGTTATTTCTGGGGGGAAAATAGCCTGTGTCCGAAATTACTTTAGTCCTAACGGTCCAGCCTGAAATCTCTGTTCTCACTGCAGTCTGCGGGCATTCTGCCTGCTACAAATCCGCAACTGCAGGATTTGTTCCTATTAAAAAGCATTTATGTAGCCGAAAAGAATAATGTCTGTGGAGAAATGCTGAATTTAGAACTATGGAAAATACTGTAAGTGAACTGATGATGGTGTATTAAGTGACATTTTGAATTGGGATTAACAATTAAATTCTCATGCATAACTTCCTGGCTCAGAAAACTAAGTCAATCAAAGGCTGGGATTCTTCTTTAGAAAAACACTTACGGCAAAGGGGAACACCAGAAATGTTTATAGCACTCTAGGCCCACAGAGACACTGACTCCCATAATGCTGGATGCAACTCCTCAGGTGGGCAAGAACTACATACATTTTTATGAAAACACTGAAATTGGACGTTGACACTACTACTGCTATGCAGTCCTGGCTAGGTGCCTTTTGTTTCTTGTTTTGCCTCATGCTGGCCCTGCTTCTCCCACTCTTACTCATTCCCAGCAGTACTTTACCTCACAAGGAGCAGCCCATGTAAAGGGGCTGCGTCCCTGTGATTTATGGGCTTACTATCTCTTCTGTTGTGTTTACACAGCTTACACTCAAATAAGACAGCTAGGAGAGTATGGGGCTCACATGTAAAATGAAAAAGATATTCTGCTGGGGGAAAAAGGAAATCAAGAGAGATCCAACCATATTTTGGTGCTGTAAACACATCTGTAGGGTCACCATAAAGCAATGACTACAAAGGTCAGCATTTCAAAATGTGTCTTAAGAAAATGTTTTTGCAAGCTTTGTGGTGAAGATGGCTGGCGTGTTGTATATTGTAACATTCTGCTTAATCTCCTCTATGCTATATGGAGTCATTTACAACAAAAAATGCCTGACATAACTTACAGCACAGGAACACACAAAACCAGCTTCACCAGGGTGGATGTTTATGTAATCTTCAAGAACACTCTGAAGTTTGATTCAGTAATCAAATAAAACCTCGAGAGGCACATTTCTCAGAGACACTACCCATCTTTGAATTTCTGAGCTTCTTTATTTTACCAGGCCTTGTTAGATAAATGTTGATGATTATTTCTGTACATCGTGTTATCTGCTGTTTTCATTCCACTTCTCGGTTGTAATTGCACAAGCGCTTTGAGCTTGCTTTATTTAATTGAGGCATCTTAAAGGTGAGCAGATGGTCACCACAGGAGTGCAGGTTTCCCATTCATAGCCTGCACAGCAAAGGCAGCAACAAAAATGAAGTTTACACATACTGCCCTGACAACGACCTCTGTGCTGAACTAAACAAACCCCTTCTGTAAAGCCAGGAGCAGTTCACTCACCTTTCGAATGCAAACCTGGCACTCTCTAACAACTATAAAACATCAAACCGCGCAGCCCTGCTCTCAGAATGCATGCTGCTATAGGGCACACAAAGCTCCACAGAGCGCCATCCTTTAGGATATTGCTGTCAAAAAGCATCAGGTGTTGCAAAGCCTCTTTCACAAAACATCTTGCACATTTCACATTCCTTTATTCCAGAAAAGGTTAACAAAATCTGAAGCATAGCAGCTTTAGGCCAGGGAGTAGAACTGAACAGGGATGCTCTTATGACTAGGCAGTGTTGTCACAGAAATTCCAAAAGTTTTTTTTCCTAATAAAATAATCTCGTAACTCTTCTTCACTGGGGTTAACCTCCGTTGCTTGGGGCACGAAATTGTGTCTTTCAACACAGTGGGAAATGACAAAACCCGGCATCTAGACTTTCTTGGCACGGGGGACTCAGAAAGACCCCAGAGAGACATAGGCAGGGCTCACAGATCCAGCGTCAACTTCCCCGTAGGCTTATGCTGTGCACGGGCACCTTTCCAGGTGAGGAAACGGGAGCAGGGCAGCCCTGCTTGTGCCCTGCCGCAGCGCCCTTCAGGCTGCCGCCTGCATCCCCTGGTGCTGGTGCTGCAACCCCTCCTTCCCCAAATCCCACAGCCCTGCCGAGTGCCGACCCTTGAGCCCTCGGGGTGCCTCAAAAGCCTTCCTTATGCAATAAAGGACAGCTTAATCCGGAGGAACCCCCAAAAAATATTTGAGAAAAAAATGAAAGTGCAATGGGATTCTTTACTCCCCGGCCCCTACTGCGAGGACTTGCTTGGCAAAGGAGGGCAGCAGCCGAGCAGGAAGGTATAGGAATTACACACACATCAGTGTTAGATGTATGCGATAAGGACACCCCCCGCCCGCCCGCGGAGGTGTGCGGGGCGGGGGGGCCGCAGGGAGGGGGCGGGCGGGAGGGAGCGCCCGGGCCGGCTCCTCCCTGCGCACAAACCCGGCCGCGCCGCGCGGGCGTGCGGAGACGCGGCCGCCGCTCCCGCGCTACTTAAGCGGGGAGGGCGCAGCCCGGCAGCCCCGCGGGGGGATCCGGCGCGGGGGGGCAAGTGACCATAGTAATAGTCGTCTATCTATAAGAGAACGAGAAAAGCAGAGCCGAGATGCTCCGTCCGTGACCCGCAGGCGGGGTGGGGAGGGGCAGGTTGTGAATCCGCCAAGCACCTGAGAAATAAAGCACGACCGAACAATTTCGAGGCGGGCGGGGAAGGGGGGGCGAAAAGTTTGCCGGAGCTCGGGCGTCTCCTGGGGGGCGGGCGCGATGCCGCCCTGGCTGCTCGGCAGCCTCTGCTGCGTGCTGGCGGCGCGGGCGGCGCTGGGCGGCGGCCCCGCGGGCGCGGAGGAGGAGGAGGAGAAGCTGATCCGGGTGCTGGTGCTGCTGCCGCAGGACGACGCCTACCTTTTCTCGCTGGGGCGGGTGCGGCCGGCCATCGAGTACGCGGTGCGGAGCCTGCGGGAGAGCGGCGCGGGTCTGCCGCCCGGCTACGCCTTCCAGCTCACCTACGAGGACTCGGCGTGCGGCAACCGCGCCCTGTTCAGCCTGGTGGACATGGTGGCCCTGAAGCGCCGCCGCCCCGACCTGCTGCTCGGGCCGGTGTGCGAGTACGCGGCGGCGCCGGTGGCGCGGCTGGCCGCGCACTGGGACGTGCCGATGCTGTCGGCGGGCGCGCTGGCCGCCGGCTTCGGCGCCAAGGGCGGCGAGTACTCGCACCTCACCCGCGTCGCGCCCGCCTACGCCAAGATGGGCGAGATGCTGCTGGCCCTCTTTCGCCACCACCAGTGGAACCGGGCCACGCTGCTCTACAGCGACAGCAACCCCGAGCGCAGCTGCTACTTCGCCATGGAGGGCGTCCATGTGGTCTTCCAGGAGGAGGCCTTCCACATGGCCGTGCACAGCTTCGACGAGACCAGCCGGCACCTCGACATCGACGACGTCGTCCGCGCCCTCCAGACGGGCGAGAGGGGTGAGTGGCGGCGGAGTGCCCGGCCGGGCTCCTCCATGGTGTTTGGTGGCGGCTGGGGCGATGGGAATGCCGGGGAGGGAAGATCTCCGGGAGGGGAAGAGTCAGGGCTCGTCCCCGCCCGTGGGAAACCCACTGCGGTGCTGCGACGGCATCCCCGGGCCAGGCATCCCCCGACAGACGGGAACAGTAGCCCGGAGTGAAGGCTCTGCCTACAGAGGTTCAGTCGAGTTTTGCCTCCCGACGGCAGAGAGGGCGGCTTGCCCTCGGGGACCGCTGTAGGAGGGCTTTGTGGCATGATAAGAAATCAGCTTTCTGCTGGCCGTCTGGTTTACCCAAAATTATCCACGTCTGCAGGGCAGCAAATCTGTTGCTTACTCTCTGACGTTTTTGCAGTGACATTGTAAGTTGACACTGCAAAGATGTTTCCTCTCACCCCGCTGTGTCTTTTCCTCACTTCTGCCTTTGGAAGCCCCGCCGAGTACCTCGTAAATAAAAATAACAAATGCATTTAGGGGAAATGGCAATTTCAGGGCATATGTGCATGAGAAGCACCTGAGTGCATGCTGTGATATTGTCACCAACAGTTAGCAAGACACCGTGGAGATGAATGGCTTGTAAAACATCTGGGACAGTCATCTCTGGGCTGAATGAACTGACTTTGCATCAGGGAGCAGCAAAGCAAAGTGCTTTGGAACGTGCAGTGTTGTAGTTAGATGTGCTTTAAAGTGAGATCTTCCCTAGCAATGTGTGGATATATGGGCATCAGAAAGACTTCTGGTGTTCGAGGGTTTTACCAGGCATAGGCTTCTCCAGTAAATTAATGCAAAAAGAAAAGATGTATTCCAGGAGTGAAATGCAGGGTGAAGTTAAAGTCCTTAGGTATTTTCCAAGAAAGCCATAGATGTACAAAGCTCTTTATACAGTTTTTACATATCTTGTTGTAGAGTGTTAAAATAGTATCAGAACTGGACAAATAAAGATCATGCTGTGTGTGGCTGGCAGAACTGGTATTATGGTGCTGAAGGCTGTGGGTGGAGCAGCCTTGCACTGCTGATGTCCTTACGCTGCTATGAAATCATTAACACGTGCAGGAGTGTGTGAGATAACTGAGGTCTAACAGTATAGGGCTCTTTAATTCCCTGTTCACTGGAGCAGGTGCTTAAAATAGAGCTTTCCTTGTAAGTACCATTTAGGGAAATATAATGAATGGAGAGAAATAAACGTGTCAGTGCTGGAGGAAACCACAGTGTGGGGAAAGATCCTTGTCAAGTGTCTGTGTGTGTGGCTTTCCTGATGCTGAGAGCATAACAGCATGCTTACAGCAGGAAAAGACAAGTGTTCACGCCAGCCCCACTCTTCACACCATGCTGACAGTTAGGGAGGTGAGGTTGCTTTCAGCCTGGTCTGAAATGCTTTGCTAAGCTGAGACATTTGATCTTTCACAATTCTGTAACTTGCAAATAACTGAACAAAAGCAGCCCTCTTCTTTCTCCCCATGGTGCCCAGTGGGATCCCTCCTTCCATTTTACCTCCTCATTTGCCCTCTGACTCCTGCCACTCAAGTGGGGCCCTCCAGCTTCTACTTGTTGCTTTCTGACCTTAAAGACTGACTGCAGGACTCACCTGGCACATTCCTTTCGCCCTGCTGCTCATGGCATCTTTCAGGTTACCACAATATTTTAAGAACTATAAATCATGTGGAGGGCTCACCAGATGAGGTCTGAAGAGCAGACAAGGTCTTTACTTCTTGGAGGGGCTCACTGGAGATCCCCCCAGCAAGACAGCAGGGCTTGTGGGCAGCAGCACACTGTCCAGAGCACTGTCAAGAAATGTTTTTCCTTGGTTAGTTTCCAGTTTTTAACGACTCCTGTGTCACACCTGTTGTGACACTATCCTTGGCACTAAGCTTTCACCTTCTCTAGTTTTCAAAGGCTGCTGCTTTTTGGGGTCCCACCTGAGTGGTCAGGCTTCACTGAACTCCCTGACCGGGACTGGGCTTTCAAGCAGATACAGGATTATTGCTTGAAACTCTCCCAGGGCCGGGACAGAAACTGCCCCACCGGCTGTACTGTGGGAGCCAGGACACAGGCTGTCTCCAGGGGCTAGGTTGCTGCTGGCTGGGGGTCTGCACTGAGCTCTCAGATGCCTGGGAGGAAGAGGCACACTCAGCCATGCACGCCTGTGTACCAGGGACTGCATGTGCAGTCCCTGGAGCCATGTGAAATGACTGAAGTCTTGGAACCACAAAAAAATAATGATGAAAAATATGATAATGAAAGTTAAGTGCCTGTCTACAATTAATTTCATTAGTAGTTCAAGCTCCCTTACAGGCTCAGGTCTGCCTGCTGCAGACTTCATGCTGTAGGCTCAGGTTTACTGCAAGGTTCACAAATGCAGACCTGTGCTTAAATGTATAAGCATGTAGTCCAAGGGATGTGTGTAGCAAAGGGAACACTTACTCCTTTAACTGGAATTAAACTCTGAAGTATTTGCAGGATGAGTCAATTCTAGTCAATAAATTCAGCATATTAGTATTAGAATTACTGTGTGTATTATGGCAGAGGGAGAACATTTTGTATGGGTTTGCACGTATCCATTTGTATGTATACAATAGTAAGGTACAGATGCAGATTAAATACATAATTTACATTTTTGGAAGAAAATTTGTTTTGGAGAAACAAATCCATGGCTTATTTGCTTCAGAATCTTGAAATATGTAATCTTTGCTTTCCTGCTGGGTTAGAAACCCCTTCCAAACAGTTAATATTACTTCCCTTACATTCCTTTAGAGGCTTACAAAATATGATTTAATGTATGTTAAAGTAGTTCCTCACACACACTCTTTCGTTTATTCCTTTTGCTCAACATCTTTTACTGGTGTTGTGGGAATCTCTTTGATTCCATCTACAGATTACAGTTTTATGGTAAAAGTGAATTAAAAAGGCAAAGTCAAGGAAGAATTGGGAGGGCAGCAAGGAAACATTTCAAAAGGAAATCTCTCACCTATACTGAAATTAAGAACAGTGAGACAAATTCATTCCTGATGTGCATCTGGAAAAGATTTGGTCCAAATTTTATTGTAAGAAAATTTTTTTCTTCTTCTTTCCCTTCATGCTAATATACTCCACAATGGTCATGAAATATGTCTTGCTCTGTTGCTCTGGAAATTATTATATTACTCTGCCATAATCAGTAGGACAGAGCTATGAATGGTATAACTCTCCTGAAGCATGGGGTTGTACTGAACATGACTCACCCCAGCGACACATCTGGAGGTTTATGCCTGTGATGGCATCCAACCAGAAAGGCGATGGGAGAAGATTCATCCTGTGCAAAAAGATTTGGCCTGTTTGGCATTTTCATTTCTTATAATAGAAAACACTTCCACCCAGAAGAGCCGAATGTGGTTTTGATTCATTTTTATTGTTGGGTTGAAAATATTTGCGTACATTATTGTAGCTTTTGAGTCCTGCCATGCATGACGGCGTTCTTGGAAATGTGCGTGCAGTTGGTTTTGAATCATCATCCTGACAGGATCTCTTATGCCCCTGCTGTAGCATACAGTCCTGAAGCACACACTGATAAAATACTTTGCTGCGCCCTCCGATATCAGTAGCTTCATACCTGTAGTCTTGTGAACCTGTATAAAAGCTTGTAGTGTAATTTGATCTGTGTGGGAGTTCTCTCCCCATTGTTGAAGACTTCACCCAAGCTTCTGCTTTCCTTCTGTAGAAGGAAGCAATAGCAAGGGAAGTAGTCCCCCTGCCCAGCAGCTCTGGGAAGAGACCTATCAACCACAATCATCACATTGTGGATCACGGTGCCCATACAGAGCACACCTGTTGACTTGTAGGTCTCATCGTAGCAGCAGAGCCTCTGCTTAGCTACTGGCCCATGGTAAATGGGGCTCTGTGGTGTTTGTACTCACCTTTGATCTCATGCTTATAGAAGGGTGCTTGGTTTTTCCATTTATTAACATTAAGTATCCCATCAATGATTGGTACCTAGGCTTCCTATGGAGAGGAAGTCATGTTTCGGAAAGATTCATACCACTATCCCTGCTGCACAGATGCTGCTCTCCGTTAAGTGCATGGAGGCAACAAAATCTAGGCCAGATGCCTAAGTAGTAGGTAGGTGAGGTATAGGCAAGTTCAGTCTACATCAAACTGCTCAATGAAATGGAAATTGAAATGGCAAAGTCATGTATCTCCATCTTTGTCTTATGTCCAGTTAGAAATAGCAGCAGAGGCTTATGACTGTGGTCTAGTCTACAAACACATGCAGCTAAAGAAGTTTGAAACCAGACCTTACATTTTGCAGGGGTAAAAAGCCAGATCACACGGAGGCTCTATTTAATTATCTTAAGAGGGAAGAGGAAGCCTCTCTGTTTTCACTACCTGTCTTGTCAGCTCTTTAGGAAGTCAGCTCTGTTTGCAATCTGTGCTTTCATGTTTGTTGCAAAACTGGGAGGACAGCTAGGGTCACTGTTTCTGGCAGTATTATTGCTTCACAGGCTGTTCTCTGAAGTTCTTGAGCTGCTTCTTATCTATGTTTCTCATTTTCTTCCAGTTGTAATCATGTGTGCCAGCGGTGACACTATCAGGAACATCATGTTGGCTGCTCATCGGCAAGGAATGACCAATGGGGACTATGCTTTCTTCAATATTGAACTCTTCAACAGCTCATCATATGGTAATGTTTTTCTTGCCTAAGTGTGTTGCAAAGTCTTTTGTAAGCTTGGTAGTATTTTTAGATTTGTTAGCCTCAAAACATGCAGCCCTGAGTCCCAGAAAACACCACTATATCTCCCTGTTGTTGCAGTTATCTTCCATTTGGGCTGTGGTGTTGCAGGAAATAAAACAGACCTTGTGGCAATAGCTGCTATGGGGTGGGTCACAAGATGCCAAGTATGCTACAGCAATAAGTTATTTAATTACTTTTCAAGGAAGTAGCACCAGACGGAGACATTGGTTGTGGTGTGGGTACCCCATTCTGCAGCGTCTGTGCTCAGGTCTAGGTGACTTACACCATCCCCAGCCATGTGACTGCCAGCTCTCCGGGCAGGGGCATTCCTGGCAGCCTGGTGACCTGTGGTCTGAGCAGATGGCTGAAAGGAGTGATTAGCAACAGCCAGCAGCATGGGCAGCTGCAAGGTTTGGGTTTCCAGAAATCATCTCTGTGCTGGGGTATCCACACATCTAATGTATTTATCTTTTGATCACAGACTCTGTCTGCAAAAATATTCAGCCATGCTGTGTTAAAGGGAGGACACTGGATGGGACACAGGCAGTCCAAATTTTCTAGAGCAGAGTGAATAAAAGTGGCTGTTTACACCCCTAAGTAAAAGGGGTCATTTTTGTCAAACTAAAACGTGACTCAAAATGTAAATGCATTTTCTTTTTGAAATATACCTATATGCCAAAATATAATTGTAACTGCATGTTACATCAGTGCGTGGTAGGGACTATACCTGCTCTCAGCTGGTGCAGCTGTCTCACTTAAATTCAAAGTAATATTGGAGCAATGTGTTTGCTGAGATCAAACATCAGATGGCTAAAGCTGGGGCAAGTTTTGTTGAAGTGTAACATGGCTCTTGAAAGGAGCAGCTTCTTTTGCAGATGTAGGAGAAAATAATTTCCTCCCTGCAGACTACTTTAACTAATCCACTACAATAACAAATCATTTCAAGTTAAAAACCAAGTGGAAGTTGAGAAAAAGGGAAGATTTGGGGGTTTAGTTTAAGTTGCAAAGGCTGACCATCAGAAACAACTGAATTCAAATAACAATAATTTTTTTTTAATTAATCTGTTAACCAGAACTTCCTTTGCATAAACTTTCTGTTACCCATCTACTACCTCTGAGATTATTTCACAGTAAACAGTGCTGTGACACACTGAATAATGAAGGTATATAACTATAAATTCAGAGAGCTAGATATGTACAGAAGTACAGATACTGCTACATGTATCATCAAGATTAGCTAAAGGATGCCAAGTTTTGCCAGGTAAGAATGAAATCACTCAAATATCTAAAAGATGAAGTTGTGGAACAAGATCAAAACCAATGTGGGAGCCTCATCACCACCCTCCTTTGCATCACAGGTAGTCCAATCTTTCTTTTGTAGCTTTTGTGAGGGATTAATGAAAACTGTCTAACTTCTGATGTAGTGTAGTTAGAATCTGGCATTTCCTGACATTTCTTTTAAACCAATTTTTCTGGTTGTGGATGTGTTTCCTATATAGAGTAAAATGACTGTGCATCAGAAGTTGACTTTTGTGCACATGGTCATTGCATGTGAAAAGCAAACACAAGAGAAGTGTAGAGAAATTCTCCCAAAAATCCTTGTTCCCAGTGCCTGGAGATATTAGGTTTTTTACTTCATAAAACCTAAGAGTGGGTGTGATTGGGCAATTGGCACTGTTTTTGTGTTCAGATGACTTTATTGCAGTTTGTTGTTGCCCTCTGGTCTGAATATTTCTAATTTTTCAGAAGAACAGGCTTATTAAATGCCAAGACTGCAATAATTGTACACAAGTATTGTAACAAGATGACCTCCCACAAAACAATCCATGAAGGAATTTAAATATGTAAATTATTCTAGGAACGCTGTTATGCAAGTGATAGTCGCAGTCTGCCAGTCCCAGTGTCAGGATTTAAAGAAGAGACATGTATAGTGTCCAGGACAGAAAGTTACCTGCTACCAGCACTGCCGCCTTCTTTTTTTAATTTTTTTTTGTGTCTATAATCTCATGCTTTTCAGCTATTTCCATTTGCAAATGCAAAGCTATAGCAAAGCCCTCCGTGCTGTAGTCTCTGCTGTTCTTCTTGAATCCTGCGCCTCTAAAATGCAGGTGTCCAGCTGGGGCAGAAGCTGTTCAGCTTTGAGGCTCCTGCAGGGCTTGTACTCTCTTTTGGGGAAGGTAGCAAGACATGCTTACTTACAACTGCCAGACGTGCATTTCTTTCTCTTTGAAAGCAGTAAAGAGGACGGGTGCAGGCACTGAAGGGGAGGGTGGCACAACCAGACAGTGGGATGTTAGCTGGTGTATCCATTGGGTGTGATGAGTAGGGTTCTGTGATTCTGACCTTGTATTGGGAAATAAATTCCTAAACCAAGGCATATGTATCTACAGCTTCTTCCTAAAAAAATTAAATCACTTTAAAAAAAAAAGCAAGTAAAGTTCATGGTATGCCTGAAGATTAGACATATCCTAGGTCGTAGGTGGTGCTAAGCTGTGGTAAATGAGGCTTTCCTGGGGTGGAAAAGAGAGGTGAAAATGCTTCGATGCTCCTGTGTCTCCTGCTGTGTGCTGGGACTGACAGGAGCTGCCCTGGACCCAAAAACTGCAGGAGAAAGGACTTATCCCCAGAGAAATGCAGGGCCTTTACTCCTTCCTTTGTGCTCTCCAAGGAAGCAGAGAAAATCTTCAGTTAAGTCGCAGCAGCAGTGCTGGGGTGCTGGGAGGACAAAATGCAAGCTTTTTACCTGCTTCAGGTCCCAAGAATTTGCTCTTGCAGCCACGTGATGCAGCTGGGAAGCACTGTGCAAGGAGCACCATGGGTTTGATACCTGGACTCTGTTTCCCTTAACATCTCTACTCCCAAACAACTTGCTTCTCTTGGTCTAAATGGCACCACTGTCCTCAACCCAAGCAAAATACCGACATCCTCTCTGATTTCAGGTTCCTATGCACCTCCAGGTCACCTTGGGAATTTAGCATTAGTTTTTGTCTTGGCTCATTTAGCCATAATGGGGTTTGTTGCTGTTGTTCAAAAAATAAAATTACTGTCTAGCTTTTAATTACTTGTAAGCATTTAAAGGGTCACTGCTTAGGGCTACCACTGTTCCCTCTAGGCTTTTTAGTTATCATTTACATTGAATAGCTGTTATCTGCTCCATAACAACATGAACCTTTCCACTGACCTCCTGTAGCTTTGGATCAGGATCTCAGGGCCTGCTAAGGCCAGGATCTGTTTGTCAGAAGGACTTCTCTGCTAATAAACAACCAGTCAGCTATCCTGCCTCTTAAAAATGTGGTTTCTTTACTGGTGGTCTGAGTTAAATTGTTCCCTTGCTGTGACACAAAACATGTGTAGGCAGCGTAGGCTCAGGGTTCCATTTTATTTCTGTGTATTCCTTTTCCATTAAAAGCAGGGCTGGTCTGGCAGCCATGGCATGCATGGTTTTGTCCTTGACCGCAGTGGGAGAGCTGCACCATCTGCCTCCCATTCGTGCTCTTGACTTTACTGGTGCCTTTCTGACTGTCCAAGGGGAGTGATGTGTAACAAACACTTTGTGCTTGAATGCTCCCTTACTTCTTCTAACTTAAATATCTCTGTGTTTGAGATCTGGCATATGTGTTTTACTCCAAGATGCCACCTTACACTTAGGATTTATCCCACCCTTGTAGGATAAGCAAACACATCATGGGAGTAAAATTGTCCTTTGGTTTGCACATTGGCTTTTTAGCTTCCTCACTGCCCAGTTTCTGGCATGCCTTGAAGAAGGGTCAGTTCTCCTTTGTACTTTACCATCTCCCCAGCGATCAGAAAAGGGGACTTTTGGGTGGAAAAATGAGTCCCATAACGGTACCTAATTCAAATAGTCTCAAAATATGCTTGTTTCCCCCCTTAGGAAATGGCTCTTGGAGAAGAGGAGACAAACATGACCTTGAAGCCAAGAAAGCATACTCATATCTCCAAACCGTCACTCTGCTGAGGACTGTGAAGCCTGAGTTTGAGAAGTTTTCCCTGGAGGTGAAGAGTTCTGTTCAGAAGCAAGGTCTTCATGAGGATGACTACGTAAGTACTTGATGACAGTCTTCAGGTCATAGCATCTTCAAAAACATGCTCCTAATTAAAGCAGAAGTGGCAGTGAGACCTTATCAGGACAGTCACCTGTTGCAAAATCATGCTGTTGCACATAAAGTTTTTTTGTTGTTGGGGGGGGAGGGTTTGGGTGGTTTTTTTTTGTTGTTGGTTGGTTGGTTTTTGTGGATAATGCAAATTACAAGAATATACTTGTTCGAGGTGGTCTATATTTGTGCACCACCATCCATGCAGTTGTCCTGTGCTCATCTACTAGTTAATCAGCAGAAAGGTTGGGAAAGGGCAGGTCTCTTTCACTCTACCTACCACTAATCGCTTCCCTTTTTTTAATGGGCAAATAAATACAGCCTTCTTTTTTGTTTTCTCTCAATAATTAATTTTCTTTTTTTAAGAATCCAATCTCAGAAAGTTACACTGTCTATATTGCATCTGGTGAAGTCATTCCTGATGTGGATGAGAAAAGTGGTCTTACTTCCCAACAAAGCATATTTAAGTAGTTGCTGGGTTTTTATTTTGAACTGTCAAAAATATCAACAGAGTCCTTGCAAGTTGCTTTAAGCCTTGGGGAATGCCACTGTCTTCCAGAGGTGGATGTGGGAAAGTATGCCTTTTTTTAACCTCTCAAAAGGAGGAAAATGCCTTTGAAAATTCTTTTGAGGTACTGCTAAGGTAGTTCATTAGGCATTTTCATAAAAAAGTCATCTGTGGAAGCAAGAATGTGCAACACATACCTGCAGTGATTTCTGCATGCTGATAACAAGTCCTGCCCTGACAGTTAGCCTTCTGCATGGTGCAGTGTCAACTTTCCAAATATATTTATAAAGAAAAGAGGCTTGAAGAGGGTTTGGTCGGTCCTTAGCTATAGGAAATGAGAGCCTGAAACTCAAGAGGGCAACCCAAACCTTTCATTTCCAGGTTCCACTTAGGCTCCCATCTCATCTCTTGGCTTTAAGCATTGTGTCCATCTTTAGTTCATCAGCTTGTGCTTGAAGGTTGTGTTAAAGAATGATTAACTCTTCCTACAGTTTATTGTATAACTTTGGCTATCTTTAGAATACTTGTGCTTCTTAGAATGTGAATGTATTATATTGAAATGTTTTACCTAAAATGTTAAATTTGAGTCGAAAGAGTGGTTTATATTTGTCCTGTGATACTTTCAAAATCTAGTCATAGTCTTTTGTTGGCATGTTTTGTCTTGGTTTAGTTGAGAAACCCCAGCTCATAGTTTCAAGGTGCTGCTCTCTGAAGAACCTGCTAAATGAGTTTTGAAGAAGGCATGGGACTTTAATTTGTGCTGTTCTTCCCTTTTCTCTCTTATGTGTCCTTTAGCAGACGTCACTTAGCAAGCTGTGTCCTTTGAAAACCTGCTATGTGCCTTTGGTTGTGGTTGGTGAGAAATGTGATTTTAAAATACTTAAGATCCATTCATCTGCGGTGTTGTGGCTTCTTTTTTAGTCTGGGCAGTGTGACATCTCCCCAGATAGGAAAAGTCTTATACTGCTGAGAGCTGAGGATGCTGTCTGTGGGCAGTTTTGAGGTGGGCAAGAGGATACTTTTCTCTTCTTTAGGATGGGGACTCACTGCAAACCCTGTGCAGTGTTGATTTGGGATACACAGATACAAGCCCTGTTCTGGTCAAACAGAACTGGATCTAGGGGAGAGCAAATTCCCCTGTACCAGCATGGGGGAGATTTTGCAGGCTAATGTGTTTGCTGGGGAGACTCCCTCACAGCTGCACACCCACGGCCAGAAGTCCTCTGTTGTCATTCCTCGTCCTGTGGCTGCTGTGTGTGCTGTCACTGCTCCTGACAGCAGTGGGGGCTGGCTCCCAGCCATCTCATCCTTGACCTTCTTCTGCCTGGCTCTGAGGGCTGCCTCCCCCTGTGTCCCACTTCCACCTGTGATCCAGAGTCCTTTGCCTTGTGCCAGGCACTCCTTCACACAAAGCTGTGAGCCTTAGCTAGGGCCAGGCAGTTGCATGGGCCCCCTCCTGCTCCTGCCTCTCCTACTCCTCTTCCTGTTCTTCCTTTCCAGCTGGCTTTCTTCTCACTTCCCAGTCTGTTCTTGCTGGGTCACAGAGATCATCTTGTGATCTATGTACACCTACCACAGCTTCCTGCCATCTGAAACATGAACCCTTGGCTCGCAGGCAGCCTTGGGGTGAAAGCCTTTGAGATCTGGAGCTCTCTGTAGGGGAGATAGCAGGTCATGGCTATGGGGGAAGGAGTTTGTTTTCAAGTGTAGAGTGCCCTGGTATTGGATGGATGCTTAACTTACATAGATCTCAGCAGAGCCTCCCCTACCTGCTTTTTCACAGCCTTCTAACAATGGTAAAGTAAAATATCTCTGAGAGAGTTAGTCTCTGGCTGAGTATAGCAAAAAAAACTCCGTAGCTGTGTTTCTTCCTTAACAGTGTGTGAACTTAACTTTCTAGTTTTCTTTGCATCGTTCATGATGGATTATATATTTCTCCACTTTGGACAGTGGGAAAGAGATGCATCATATTCCCTTAACTGATTGTCCTGCTGCCCTGTTTGGAGGAGAAACATTTTGGGGCAGCCTTCAGGATTAAGAAAAAAAAAACATTCTGAAAACTAATGGGGAAAAATAAAAAGCTAAACTAAAGGCCAGTTCCTTGCCCCTTGAAAAATTTGTCGGTAGTGGGCACCCATTAAGAGTGTTTTTTTTGGCATGGGGAGAAAGTGGCCTGGGTGTGCAGTAAGCAAGGCTGTGTCCTCCAAGGGAAGATTGGGAGGGAAAAGTCCTTGAGCTGAGTGGGTGGGAAGTGACAGAGATGGATTTTGGTCTGCTGGATTCTGCTTCTGAAAACAAAAAATATGTGGAAAGATAATCAATAGCACAGCCCATCTGAAGTCCTATCCACAGGCATTGAAATACAGTCCTCATTCTTTTCTGCAAGCTGTGTCCCAAGAGGAGGTGCTTAGGGAGGTTTGGATTTGAGGCATTCAGTGTGTCTGCTTTTCTGTGTGGATTTTTCCAATGTCATGGGAAAATGGGGCCCCAGGCCCATGGTCTATATTATCTCACACTGACCCTAACTCCAACAAAAGTCATTAGTGCTGCCATTTTATCCTGGCCTCTTGCCAGTACTAATCCTAAAGGCATTATTATCTACCAAAAAAGAATATCATAAAAATGGAAAATAAGCAGATGACAGAAGGAAAGATAAGGGAGACAGAAAGGGCAAAGTCCTAAAGCCGCAGCTGTCCCACTGCCAGATGCAGAACTCATACAGCCCTTGGAGGAGTAACAGGTCAAAGATTGTTGGCTGTCTTCATCTCCAGCTGTGAAATCACACAGAAAAGAGAAAAACGTGTTTTGGGTACGTCTTTCCCAGGTCACAAGTTTCTGTTGTTTCTGCATGGGTGTTACGCTGTGGAAATGGGGAAGGTGGAGCAACCTGTGCCTTATTAGTGAGCAGGAAAGTGTGGAAAAGACAGTTTCTTCAGGAATCTCTCTTGTGAAGTAAAAAACTTCCTTAAGCACCATTTAACTCTACAGCATTGAAAATAAGAGTGGCAGAGAGGTTCTGAGAAAGCATCTTAGAAATATTTGGGTTACACAGGATGGGGCAGTGATGATCCCTGTCTGAATCCATCAGCTGCCTGAGTCCACTAGCAAATATTGTTAGTTTGTTTGTTCACCACTCTGAATGTGAAAGCAGTACTGTCATGTTAATGTAACCCAAAGAACTGTGGGCTGAAGCATTAAATCTGCTCAGCCATCATTTCAGCATTCAACAGTGTCTCATGTTTTTTCAAGAAACATCCTGTAGTTTTGTAGAAAGACTGACCATTTTATTTTGTGCCTACGTGGAGGTTGACTTCTCTGATAAAATAAGCAAAAAAAGGAGGAATTCTTTACAAAAATCTATTAAAATGTGGGGTTCCAGACATGCAGTAGAATTGTTTTAATGCTTTTATACAAATGATGGCAGATTTTTTACTTTTGTAATGTTAGTGAATTAACAAGGCATTAAAAGCAGGGAGTCCTGGTCTCTATAAACCATCTAAGATCCTCGGCTTAATTGCAAAATACAGGGCAAGCTCTGCTTGCAGACCTATAGCCTAGGTGAGGCAGACAGCAGTGAGAATTGCATGCCATTACTTGAAGGAAGAATTTAAAACTGTCTCTAAATTGATATGTGAATAATTCCCAACACATGCTGTAGTTAAAAATGTTTATGAATAAACAGTGTTTCAGTTAAAGTATATGCATAAGCCATTTTTATTAAATAATGCTGAACACTTAATGAATTGGCGGTAGCATGCAGTTTGGAAGTTCTTAATGCACCTTCTGTTCCTGACTCAGGCCTAGGATTCAGTAAATGCTTTTTTTATGTCCAACCCAGTATTCTGAGCTCAGATGATTTTACAGCCAGGAATATTTGCTCTTCTGAGGTTACAGACCACCCATGGCTTGTTTTTACTTCTCATTTAAAAGCTGAAAATGTAACTAATTAAACAAATATTTCTGCTATGTTAACTACATGACAGCATTGTTCACGAGGTGAATGCATGGGTTTTATCCTACCCACGACCTTTTTCACCCTGAAAATGAGCATCAGGAGAAGGGAACTGGAGCCTGATTTGCCAGTAAAATTATCTCAGTGAAAGAATGAGCTACAAAGATTTATTAGATCAGCAAGATGCTACTCCCTGTTAGAAAGGGAAACACTTTTATTTAACATTTTCATCCCTCTGCAAGGAGAAATGGTGCACTCAAGACAACCTTTCTAGCTCCAGTAGTTAAATACAAAAGCTACATGGGAGGTAGCTGTGCTCATAAAGTTTATCATCTCGTCCATAACATCCGTGCCAGGCTCTTCCCTGTGTGTATTCCTTAACGTCAGCCTTTTAATTAGGATTGCACACCAGCTAAGATAAGGTTGGGAGAAGGGAGCAATTCAGTCTTGTAGCTGAGATGCTGAAAATGTAACTTACTCAGCAGTGTCCTTCTCACTTGTCTTTTTTCAGGCACAGGCAGGCAAGATTAATGTCAGGCAGGCTTTTGTGTCTTCTGACTGCATAAGGATGGGAGAGAGTTTTGAGGAGATTTAAGGGGGGGGTGGGCGTGGAAGAAAAAACCCCCCAAACCCTGCCAGGGAATAATTTGTTCAAATGAATGGGTCTATTCAGCTGCTGGAGTGCTTTGCTAATTGTGTTCAAAAGAATAAAAGCAAACCACAAGCTGCTTTCAGCAGCCGGAAAAAACGGTTTCACATGCCAGCTTATTAACAAGATGAATTCTATTAGTAAAACATATTTAGGATTTTTACGACCAACCCTTCACCCGTTGGAATTAATGAGAGTGTCTTTATTTTCTGTAAGAGAAGTATTGAACTGTGGACTGCTAAATTTGGTGAATACAGCAGACACTTTTTTTTTCTGAAGATAATGCTTTCTCAGTGGTATGAAAGACCAGTGTCATTCACGTCAGGGTCTTAGGCAAAACTACAGTGTAATAGTAAGTTATTTGCCAGTAACAGATGTCATGAAAGACAGTAAAAGAAATAAATTATTCTTCTATTTTCCAGGGGATTTGTTTAGTTTTTCTAGCCCATCTAAGCATATTTTTGAAGCTGTCTTAAACCATGGAGGAGATAGTATAAAACTGAATGTGTATCTGGAAATAGTAATATCTGAACTCTTTGGGAATGTAAAAGTTTAGAGTTGATCTTCATGGATATGTTGTATATTTTCCATAGCCCCGTGTTTTTACTTGGATTTCACAGATATTTGGATTCCACTTTACTAAACAGGCACTCAGACATTTATGGGTAAGGCACTCTTTGAAGTACTTGCTAGAAATACACCTTATTTTCCACTAATAAAGTGTGAACAATATGTCCTCCTGCAAAATTCATAACCTGTTTCTGTTTTTAGTGCTTCTCCGTGCTGTTTGCATTGCTAGTAATCCAAAAGCTAATTTATCCCATTGAGATTTTGTTTTAATGTAAATTCATAGGATTTTTGATACTGGTATAGAATGGTCCTCAGGTTTGGCTCTGAGATGTCTGAATGAAGGAAAAGATAAACTCTGTATCTCATTTTGCATAAAACGGCACTTGAAAAATTAAATACCTTTGCTTAACAGACTTTTTAGCAGCCGCTACCTTTTTCCGTGGGTCTTGTTCTCTGGATATGTTGTGAAAATAACACTGGGTTCGAAGTTTCCTTGTTTACTGAAAAAATACTCAGCTCAACAAGGCGTGAAGAGGAGGTTTGGGTGAGTATGCCCCATGTCAGGATGGTGTTGCAGGCAGCTGGAAGCTGTTCTGCACTTGCTGAACACTTGCATCAGATGGCTGATGGGATGCTCCAGCCTCAGACCTTGGGTGCTCTGGAGAGTTCACCTGTCTGTGCTGGTACCCTCACACTGTGGTAGCACAGATTGGTTGAATTCTGTCTGAGCAAAGCAGTTTAATCAGAGAGTTTGATTAGGAGGGTGGCAGGAGGTGTGGGGAAGATGCCATGCTTTGTTTTCTTTAGGGATATAGTGGAAGAACAGTTCTTCAAGGCCAGAAATGTGAATTCCTTGTTTGAGAGCGTCAGAGCAGAACAGGTGTTGCCTCCACACTGGCAGCTCCCACACTGAGGTGGTCCAGGGAAGCTTTCTTGAACTCGTGGGGTATTGGTATGGTTAAAGTGGTTCTGAATGGCAGCAGGGCAAGGTCTAACTTTGTGATACTCAAGTTAAAAGTCTTCTAAAAAACCAGTATAGGTGGCAATCAGTAACACCTCAAGCCTGAGATCTCCCACTGTGTCAGCACATTCATTTCTTATGGCTGAGTGCTCAGAGGTTAAGGTGAACGTAGCTCTGGGAAGGGCTTATTCTCCAGAGGGACAAATGTTTTAACAGAAGGGCAGGCCAGTCCCATGGGTGAGTCGGTCACCTTGGTGTGTGAGTGTTGGCAGAGCAAGGACAGGCAGCAGGGCTTGGGTGTGCTGTAAGAGCAGGTCAGTGTACAGTGCTGCCAGCTCCAATTTTTAATTTTTTTTTCAGGGGATATTTAGCAATTTTGCAAATGCAGAGGGGGTAATGTAGTCAGCCTGTGAGAACGGGCTGTGTGAATAAAGGCAGTGGTGTTCTTGTGCATGCAAGGAGGCATAGGAACCCACAGGAGAATACTCAAAACTTTCCTTCTCCCTTTAGTAGATACTTTTTTCATTAGGCAGAGAAGTCTGGGACAAAAATGAGAAGGTCTAGCCCATTCTAAAAAGAGCTAATATATCAAAGTGTATTGAAAAGACAAGGAGTGTCTCTGTCCCAGAGCAAATGAATAAGAGGGGCATGAGAAAGGGGCATGGGACAATGGGAGGAGGGTAGGTGAGGACGCCCTTTGCTCCGTGGCTGGGAACAAGGTGACATTCACCAGGCAGGACATTTACATTTGATGGGAAATGCGTGTGTACAATGCATCCAGTTAGCCCACCAGCCTGCAGACTACAAAATATCTTAGCAAAACTAAGGAGGATCTCAGGGATCAGACAGCCAATAAGGATGCAAGCAGCTACGAGATTGAGGTTTTGGTTTCTTGGAGTGGCTGCAAATCCTCAGATGCAGAGGTATTAACTACCATGCTGCTGCTGAAGGGTGGGAGGGTGTTTCAGGTGTGAAGCTGGAACCTTACTGCCTGCTGACAGGTACACACAAATATCTGCTGATATAGCTGCTGTACCTCTCCTGTGCTGCTGGGATCATCGCAGGTATGCCAGCAAAGGGATGGTTAATCAGCCAGCTGAACACCTTTCATCAGATATCCACTATCTGAAAGAAAATAACAAAACCAAATAGTTAAATTTTAAATTATTTGGAATGGAAGCATGATTAATAGCAGCCTGAGGGTTTGCATTAGTTCCATGCCATTAAAGTTTACAAGTTCATATGCCCATTTACCCTGGTATTTAATAAAAGGATCATTTGTCATGGCAACCACAGCCTCAGGTGGGCTCTTCTGGCAAATGATTTGCTCCCAGCCCAGAGGTCCCCCAGGTCTTGGCAGGTCATACCTGTCCCCCAGCACCTGGATTTGAGTTCCAAGAGTGCCTCCACCTCAGCATGCCCTGCAGACAGGGCAGGGGAAGGGTGGAATTCAGATTCTCTGAAAGCAGAGATTGGATCCTGAAGTCTCTCATGCAGCACAGCAGTAGTAGGCCTGGGGCAGGGAGTTTAAAAGGACTGGTGCCCTATGGGGTTTTTGTAAAGGCTTGACTGTGAGTTCATGCAGTGGGGCGTTGTTACCTGCCTGTGTGAGAGTAAGAGGGTCGCATCGTCCCTCATTCTCTATCTCCTCTGCTGGCAAGGGTGCAGTGGGGTGCTGGTTCTCATGAATCCTGGTTGTGCATGCCTAAATTTTTGCCTGGTACTGAATAAGGATCTTAGATGACTAATCCCAGCTCCTAGCATACTTTTGAGCTAAGCACCACTTTTGGCTGTGTCTAAATCATTTGTGTTTATGAAGTACTTAAGGCTATAAAGCAAATGCGCTGCTGGATAGTCTTTGCTAATCTGCTTCAAAGCAGAAATCAAATGGTCCTTTTCATCAGATGTGGTTTTTACACTATCCAAGATTCTACCAGCCCACTAGCTAGTGTAGCACAGGTGAATTCAGTTTGAACACGAGTTGTCTCCGCAGTGATACAGTGATTTTTCTGAGTTTTGTGTGAGAACTGATGTGATCTTGAGTGTTTTTAATACAAAAAATAAAATATGTCTGTGATTTTTGTGGTTTGGTGATAATGTTAGAAATCCAGAACCCAAAACAATTGCACATTGTACAAGGATAAACATTTAACAAAAAATGTCCTTCCTGTTTGTCCTAGCTCTGTATTAATTTAAATCATTTTAACTTATTTTAGCAAGTGGAACTGATTTTTTCAGATGAGTGACTGTCATCCCGAAAACTGAGATATGTTCCTGCTTGTAAAATATTCTTGCCTGCTGACATCAAAAACTTAATATCTAATGAAAGGACTGGGGTGGGGTTTTTTTTCCTTCTAAGTGTTTATCTGAAATTAAAATATCCCAATTTAAATGCTAACTTAAAATGTAAGCATTCATTGCAACTGTATAACAGATTGTCATCAGACTACCAATGGGGATTCAAGCATAATTTGGTTTCTGCGTGTGTATGTGTGTTCAGCTGAAAAGAATAATTTCTTTAGTATTTCTTGTGTTTTACCAGTATGACTAGATACATGATTTCTGGACATAGTTTTCTAACTCATCACATGAATGACCATATAGTTTGTTAGAAGGCAAGAAATCCTAAAAAAAGTAGTAAGGTTAATTTTATAAATGACAGCTCTACCTTTTATGGTTAAGATCCCTTCAGTATTCAGGCAGTCATAGTATAGTGCTTTGTGCTAGAGATCCTTTGCGTTAGTTGTTTGTCTGATGTTAGAGATGCATTATAAACATGGGATATTTCACCTGAACTGCAGGAGCACAGTAATGTATTCTATGATTCTATCCTTTTCCTTGTTAGGTGACCTGGAGCCCTTTAGAGCTAAATTATAAAGGTGAATAGTATGTGTGTAAAGCATACATAAAGGAGAAATTCCCCTAAATGATTATTCTGTAGGTACTTGACTTCCAGTACAAAACAGTACCTTAGATACATCAATTGCACTCCTTTGAGGGCAACATTAAAAGGTAATGCAGGAACCAAAACTACAGAGGGGTAAAGTGGCTGGTAGCAGCTTACAAAACGAATCAGTGAACGTGATGGATAGAGCCAGAAATAGATCGCAGACAGGTTTTCAGGGGAAAAAGTCTGGTCCAGAAGAGCATCCTGTTCCTGGAGCAGGGCAGTTCTCAGCTCAGCCTGCCCCTGCTTTGGCCATGCCAGTGGAGGTCTGGGGAGAGTCTGAGAACCCAGTGATGCCAGGCCATGGGTTGAGTGCAGCAGTCAGAGCCCCCTGATGTGAACTGACTGTGGGTAAAGTTCTAACTCTGCCGAGGTGACAGTTCCTCTTTCTGTGTTTAATGGAAGGAGCTCATTTTGGCACTATCTGGAAATTTCTGCCCAGCCTGTTGGCAGCAGGCACTGGGGGTTTACAGAGATTTCTTTAGATAACCACAGGAGAGTGTTGCAAGCAATAGACAAAGAATAGGCAGCTTTTGCAGGCAGTGGGGTGGAAGGGTTTCTCCATGCCTTTGTATCTCAGTTGTCACTGTAACCTGGCATGTTTTAGCTGACATTTCACAGTGCAGCTACCCTGTCGTCTGGGATTGAATAGCTTTTTGCTTCAGTTCACCATTGAGACAATGGAGCAACTTGTGGCTGCTCCAGCCAGATGACTGTGAGTAAATCTACTAGTTGTTCAAGAATGGGGTGTTAAGAAAAACAAGGAGGAAGGCTGGCCCTGTGGTTAGTTTTCTTTCCATAGCAAGAAAATAACCTTCACTGACAAAAACCCTTGACTCCCTGAATTTGGCTGCGTTTTTTAAGTAAATCACAGATATTGCTCTAATTTGTTGATTTACTTTTATTTTCTTTTTGTTAATTTATTTCATTTCAGCAGACCTTTTCATGGAACAAGTGGCAGACTTCTGGTGCACAATTGGCTTAAAAGTGGATGGAAGTTTGTCACTAGTGCTGCTTCAGTCCTGTTGGAGTAAGCGTCCTCTTGTCTGAGTGGAGCAAAGGCAGCAGTGGTTTGGCATGCCTGGGGTGCACCTCAGCTTGTGTACCAGCTGAATAGTTCAGGCAGGCAGAGGCATGGTCTCACCCTCAAAGAAATGAGCTTAATTGCAGCACAGCATCTTTGTGTCCAAATCAAACAGAAAGTGCAGAAAAAAGCAGGGATCTTGCTACACATCTTGTCTCTCAAATGGTGCATGCAGGCTCTTTCATGGTGAAGATGGGTGGCTGATGAGCTGCAAGCAGTGCTTGCACCCGAGGCTCTGTAAAAGTGGGCTTCAGTTGCAGATTCCTTGTGCCAGGGACACATAGCCTGGTGTCCAGAGTGCTTGGGTGGAGCAAACACCTCTTCTCCTCTATTCCCAGCATCACTGCTGCTCCAGCAAATACTGGCAAGGAGATGATCACAAGCAGGCAGCCTTGTTGGAAGAAGCCTCCTTAAAGGGAAGTGACGTCTTGTTCGTCTGCAGTGCTGAATTTTTAAGCTATAATTTTAGAACGGAGGATAAGCATCAGTTTGCAGAATCCCAATAATAAAGTCACATGCTCCCCTACAAGAAAAATCTCTTATGGATTTTCACGTAAACACTGAGTCCCTGGGAAAGATGAAATTGATGCAACATTACTTAAATAAATCTCTCTTAGATACGCCCAAGGTTTTACTGTTATGCTCTTCCTTTTTTCCAAGGGAGAGATGTGAGTTCCAGCTCCAAATAATAAAGTAAGTTTGGGTAGTTATATGTCCTTCAGAAAACCACGTCTTGAGCCCTGGCCTCATCTTTTCTTGAGCAGGTGCCCATTTATATATTTATAGAGACTGGATATCAGTGAATACAGCATGAGGCTGTCCTTGGCTACAGCCGTGTTGCCCAGAATTTGGTATAAGGCCATATATTCTTTTTCAGTTTTGAATTAAATATTAAGGAAATGGCCTTCTCCGAAGAAAGCATGTGTTTTCATTATTTTTTCCTTTCTCTTACTGTTTGTTTGAAGCGCCAAGGTCCAGTAGGGGAGCAGTATGGTTGCCCAAGTGAGCAGTCTGTGCTTTTAGTCTTAGGCATCTAAACATGCAGATTTGATTAACTGTCTTCAGCTTTATTCTCCTTTCCAGCTCCTGCTTCGGTTCCACAGTACTGTGAAACAGGTCAGGTGATGTATCCCTCTCTGTAGGCACCCCAAGACATGCTGTTTATGACAGCTGACCATGGGTGCATCCCATGGCTTTGCATTTGTTCTGCTTGGGAATCCTTGAAATCCCAGTCCCAGTGCATGGAAGTTGCTGTTATCCATGGGTGATATTCAGGAGCTCTGGGAGTTTCTGTTGCATAGTGGCATTAAGAAATCCTGTGAGGTTCTAAGGAGATGGATGGTGGGTTAGCGAAAGCTTTGATAATCCTGTTATGGAGTAGCATGCAGAATGATACGTGGTAGTGTTACAGCAGTAGGACATTCCTGCAAAGCTGAAACTGCACATGACATTGCTGGTTTGAAATGCACTTCACCTATTCGCCGGTAATGCTCCGGTGTAAGAATATTCTTCCCACAGTGTCATGTTCTCAATCTACGTATTAGTTCTACCCAGGGTTTCTCACTGGGATTACATAAACTAAAAGTTTAACACAAAATCCATTTGTAATAATGATACTTTATCTTAAAAAAATTAAACACGAATAATTTCTATGTGTTGGTCATCTACCGTATGGGAATCATGAGCACCTTGTTCCAGATTGTGCAGCTCAGAGCAAGGTAATAGCAACTCATCAAGGATGAGTCAGGCCCCTGACTGTCTCAGAACCATAAACAAGTACTTAGAACAGCATGGGCAGTGGCAATGTCCTGAATGGGAATATGCAACATGAACAAATGGTATTAAAGAAAGAAATCCCTGCTGTAGAGTTAAGGGAGTAGTGCTGGATAGTGAGTCAGCAGAAGGCAACCAAAGATACGTGTCAAGAATGCATGTAAGAAAATTTAGTTATGTCAGGACTTCTTAGAAAAGCTCATAAAAGAAGGACCATAATTATAACTGGCTTGGTGAAGGAGGATTAAAAAGAGAGAACTGACAGTTAAATTGCAGCTGCTTAGAAAAATACTTCTATTGAGATAGATTGAAACAGTATGAGATAGTAGGAGCATCATGTCAAATATGTAAATTGGTAAGATTTTTGCAAAATGTCTGGGTACAGTCCTCTGCAGTTCCCTAGGGTCCTCACTGATTTGGACTGGAACTATAGTTTGATGACTTGAAAATCACTGTGGATGTACTGGAAAGTAGATGCAGAGACCAAGCTTGGGAAATGTTAGTTGTTTGCCTTTTCAATAGAAAAAAAGTTATGTTGCTCCCCACTAAGCATGGAAGTGGTACAAATTGCTGTGATTGCTGTGATTCAGAGCTGGGCAGTTCCAGATGGAAGAGAATAATCTTATTTTACAGTCAGTAGGCAGGAGATGGAAAATTATGGGTCCTGCATGGCTGTAGCTTGGCTGTCTTCCACATCGGTAGTATTTTGCGTTGCTGTGTATGCTGTTAACACCTTGGTATATATGAACAGTGTGGTCACAGTATAGCTGCTTGGGGAACTATAACTCTGAACTGTGTAAAATTTATGCATGTGATTTCCACTGAGAGGGGTTGTTGGATTTTGGTTGTTTTCTTTTTTCTGATAGAAGATGATTAATTAAGAGTAGAAAGGCAGGAAGATAAAAGGGGTATATATCTTATTCAGCTGTGTAGTTCGCATACTTGCTTTTTAGGTATATGGTATTAGAATAGAATGTGAAAGTAGTGCAGAAGATAGCTCAGAAAGAGCGTTTCCATGTATTTGTGCTGCAGCCTCCAAAGATTTCAGCAAACCTGGCAGCTTCTCTGCTGCCAGTGGCGTTGCTGCCACGTTGAGGGGTGTCCCTGCTGTGCAGTATGGGCCAGGGACAGCAACATTATAGTGGATCTGACATGCAAATTGTGATTACAGCATTTGGAGCTCTACTCACATCTGTAATTAAAAAAGCAGCATAATTGAAAATGGAAAACACTATAATAAAAAAATTATGCTTTTATTAGAGCTCAACTAAAAGAACTTTTAATTACCTGTAAGATTAGTGGACCTTTAATAGATTTTAGATTCTGTTCAGTTTTTATTTTGAGGGTATCTAAGGTTGAACTAACACATTATTAATTACCATGGACACCTTCAAGCAGGCTGTGAAGATGTCTTCACATTTACTCTCATTCCTATTTGAAGCATTCCTGGAACATAAACTTTAGCTCTTTTTAATGCTTTTCCTGCAGCAAAGATCAAACCCTTCAAAATGTTTTGCAGCCATTACTTCACATTTTAATATTCTTCTGTCCTACACATTGTGCAACCCATGGTCTGTGTGGAACTGGGGCAACTTGAAAATGATTGAATGAGATGATATGCAGGAAAACTTTATTCCCTTCATGGGATCCTAGATCCCCTTTTAAGAACTGCTGCTTAAACATCTTCCTGGATTAATGTGAAAAGTCTCAGGAGTGCCCAGCATATGGTTTGGCTGGGGAGTGCAATCCCATCTGCAAATAGTAAGTGCTACTCTTTTAGAAGATTTTAAATGGCATAAATTACCCATAGTTTCAGCTTCCTTGGCAACATGAGATAAAATGCTGGGGTCTGTGTGTGAGCAACTGAGTAGTGGCATAAATGACATTCTGACAATTTTCTAATGTGATTTTTCACATGTAATGTCAGGGATTTTGGCCAAGTGGAGCTTTGGCAAGAGGCTGTGGCAGTAACCTCCCAAACTGCCAAGTGAGTTTTGACAGGGCTTATCTGGCAAATCTGCAGTGTCTACAGAAGGGTTTTCAGTCTGGTGGCATGAGTAGATTGCAGGTTGAGCAAATTAGCTGACAGAAGGGATTTTGAGGGTTGCTGTGTTACACTGAGAGGTCTTTGCCATGGACAAAAGAAGTGACAAATAGCTTTCCTTGAAACAAATGCTAGCCACAAACTGTAAATCAGCCAGTGGGGAGGTAAAGCTACTGGAGAGTCTAATTTCTCTCCTGAGAAAAAGAGTGTCACATAAAGAAAGCTGAAGTTTGATCGTCCACAGGGCACTTGGACTCTAACATTGGCACATGAAGCAGTTGTCAAGCTTTGTGGTTTCTTGGTTTGGTTGGGTTTTTTTCCATTCTGAAAAGTTAAAGCCCCTGCTGGCAAAGCCTGTCCTAGTATGCACTCTGTCCATCAGCTCTTTCTATTCCACCAAAAGCCTGACTTTCACCTCTTCTTTCATGCTTTTTTCATAGCTCAGAGTAAAGGCAGCTGCCCTTCAGTCTTTGGCTGTCAGAGTGAGCTGAGCTGTTCTGTGCCTCCTGTAGCACTGCTCTCCCCACTGTGGAGTCTTCCCACGGTGGATATGATGCATTCAACTGCAGCATAGGCTGGAGTTACTGAAAGTCCAGTTTTAAATGTCAGAGCAATGTAAACTTTTATATTATCAGTAAATAATTCCTAAATTCTCCTTACTGTTGGCAACTGCTTTGATAGTAAAGGAATGTCTTGGATGTAATTACATTACCAGGGTTTGATTAGTTCAGGTCAGCCAGTCAACTATGTAATACTTTTTATCTTTGGAACAGTTATTTAGTTCACTGGCCATATGTTTTGTCCTTTAACATTTTTAATGTCCAGCTAAACCTGTGAGAGTTAGAGTAGCACTTCATTTACTAGCATTTTTAATTGTTTAGATACACTGAAGTGGAAGATAAGCTAAATGTTGCTTCTGTCCAGGAGAGTATTTGTAGAGGTTGTTCACTGGAAGTGGCAGTAAGAGACCCCATAATGTGGTTATACCTTTGCTAGGATGTCAGGAGTTTTTTTATTGTAGTGAAACTCTGAGTGGATGGGAACATCTTTCGTGCAGCTGAAAAGATAATTCATTCTGAATTATTGTGCATCAAGTGCGTGCACTGCACTGCTGAAATGTAAGTTGCTGCCTACAGAAGGGGAATACCTGTGCTGCTCAGGTCATGATGCATCAGCTTCTGCTATTGGGTCTCCATCTGAACTCCACTCCTGAAACAATTATTGCTTCACCACTGAAGCACATCAGGCTCCTGAGAGCAAACTTGTAAGGTTTCTACAGCACTCGCCTGTTAACTGTTGTTGTAACTCACAGACCAAAAACTGTAGGTTGCCTACAAAGGTTCATTGGCAGCAGTCTTCTTTTGTATTAGGGTTATAAAGCAGGATTAGGGTTATTTCATTCATTTCTTGTCACTTACTGAGAAAACTATAAAGAACAGGAAAAGGTTCTCCTGGCAGTTCTAGAGAACACATTACTGGAGAGGGCAAGTAGTTTTCTCCATTGCTCATTTGCTCATGGAAAGATGCTTGGCTGAACAACAGCCAGAAATGGAAGTGGTAATCATTAAACAAGCAAATCCACCAGTTGTGCTCTCCAAAAAAAATCATGACCGAATATACTTCCCAGTCCTGAGAGGTGCTAAGTCCCCTTTGCAGAGGGAAGGGGTTATACTTGCTGCTGTGGGATGAGGATGCTCAGCACCTTACAGAACCTCACATGGTCAAGTACAGAATTTGTGCATCTGGGCATGGGAACTGGGATCTGCAGATTGCTCCCTTATCTGCAGA
Organism: Coloeus monedula; assembly: GCF_965178545.1. Taxonomy (NCBI): domain Eukaryota; kingdom Metazoa; phylum Chordata; class Aves; order Passeriformes; family Corvidae; genus Coloeus; species Coloeus monedula. Next base: position 74,350,726 of record NC_138822.1, read on the forward strand.
GCTATTCAGACACAACATTAAAGTGTGATTTGAGTGTCCAGAATAGCAGATAGTGGCTGTTTTTACAAACAGGTCAGAAGCTGCCGTTTTCCCCCTGAGGGTTTTTTGAGATAGATTCCTTTGTGTTCCAGCAGCTAAGAAAGTAACTCTCCAAATTAGTCACTTCGGTTCATTTGTGGGTTCTCTCTAAGTTAATCAATTCCCTAGGAAAGAAAAATTTTGTTACGTGTCAATTGCCATTGGTTTTTTTTCTTCTTTCTTTTTTAGGTGAACATGTTTGTGGAAGGATTCCATGATGCTATTCTTCTTTATGCTCTAGCTTTACAGGAAGTCCTGAAGACTGGTTTCAGTAAGAAAGATGGGGAAAAAATTGTTCAACAAACGCGGAACAGAACATATGAAGGTAAGAGTTAATATGGAGCTGCAGCTTTCAGAGTCAAAAAAACCTCAGGTCTCTGTTCTGTGCAAAGTAAGAACCCATGCCTATTTCACTTCTAAGACAGAGGAAAGTAACTGTATGAAGCCACGTATATCTTTAATGCTGGCTCACATACCTCACCAGTCTGACTTTTTTCTCCATCAACTGTTGAGGTCTTAACTCAGTTAAAAAAACTTAACAATTTACTGACCCTCGCTGATGTTGTGAAGAAATATCAATAATTTTCTCAGGCTCCTTCTTTGTTTTTGAAAAGATTACAGCTGCTCTCTTTGCTCACGTTCATCTATTAGCTCTGAGATTGCCCAGTTTTTCCATTTCACTTTTTTATCTTGAAAGCCTGGGAATGGATAGAAGCAAGCAGGTGCCAGGGTTGGGGTTATTTTGTGTTTCTCAACGGGATTCCTTTGGGTCCTAGAAGGATTTCCCCCAGCCTCCTTTCAGAAGCTGTGTGTGTTGTCTCAGAGGCAGCAGCTGAACAGCACTCTGCCTTTCTGTGCCCAGTCCTGGAGGCTGCAGTTCTGCAGTGCAACTGGCACTTTGTGTCACCTTGCTGTTGCAAAGTAATGCAGATGCTTTTGCCAGGTAAGAATTATAATAAAGAAACTGAGGATTATTGGTTTAATCTGTCATCTCTTAAAATATTTCCATCCATCTCTTTATAATGTTCCCATCCATCTTGTATAATAGTCCAGTCATTTGATGTAGGACTGGCAAGATTTCCTGTGGAAATGCCTGAGAGAAGGAAACATTTCCCCTAGATAAAAAGCCAGTGATTCATTTGAATGTATAAGAAAAACCTCAGTGGCCAGGTTCTCAGCTCTAAGAACACATTGAACGTAGTGTAGGAAGGCAAGAAGGGCAGCAGCTGCAAACCAATTTTTTGTTCTCAAATTGTGGCGTGAACACAAGGCAAAAGAATACTCAGGGCAGCTTAAGGGAACACAGGAATTGCTTTAAATTACACTGGTTGCAGACATCCCTTAAGCAGCCCTGCACCCGCTGGGAGTTGTGCTTGGCATCCCACTACCTCTCTTCACATCCATGGCTTCCCAAAACACTGTCTTAAGGGAGCAAATCTGGTGTCTGAGGATTTGCCTCTCTGGTTGGTTGTGCTGTGCATGAGACCCCACCACAGCCTGTGTTTTCTCTGCTCCTTTTCCTGTGCTGCAGGAAGCCACCAGCTCGTGTGCCCATGCATTAGTACCATGTGCTACGTGAGCTACATGATTGGTTCTCACACCTTGCTTGTAAAACCTGGCAGGAGGAAAAAATGTTCTCTTTCCACACTTGTGAAAACCAGATTGTTGCTGGTGGCTGACCTGTTCCACCTATTCTGAAAATGTAGCTGAGTTGGGCTGTGAGGGTGCAGTTGAAAAGGTCAAAATGCTTGTAAGTCATATGCCATTTCCTCCCTGTGGCAGTACTTTGCTGGACATAAAACTGATTTTGAAAGAGGCCTTTAACTCAATGTCTTGCAATCCAGTCCCTTAAGGAAGATCACATCCCGTTGCTCTGCCTGTGAGGCCCTCTCTGCCATGGATGCAGCATCACAGAGCATATATGGTTCATGCATCCACACATCAGGCTCTGCTGCAGGACTGAAACTTTATAATTGCCTTTGACTTTTGCAGGCCTTGATAATGGCAACTCCATTTTCATTTATGACTTTAATTTAACTGCTGACATGTAGATATCTGATTGTCTTGGCACCTCATTTTACAGCCTGCTCTGACCTGTCAGGATTTCCAACAGAATGTGGAAGCTGAGGTGATCAAAGGACTTCTTACTGATTGGGTTGTTAAAGACAACATGGTATAACTGCAGGGCACATTTTGTGGAGAATATTTGTTACTCATTGGCATTTCCTCTGAAAAACGAACAAAATGTTTTGTATGTAGGTATCTCACATAATAGAACAAAAAGTAAGTCCAGATAAAATCATCCCACCTTCATGCAAATGCAATTCTTCATTAAGGTTGTTTCAAAATTTCCTCTCTCTGTTTCTTAAGGAAATTGCAGGAAATGTTAGCCTTTCAAACTCCTGTTTTTGATTCAGATGAAAAGTTGAAAAATTAAGTTTTTCCTACTGTAAAAAAGAAACCCCAAAGGACCTCCAAGTTTCAATTTCAGTACCTACCTTCAAAAACTGAGTTTTGATTTTCTTAGGTCATAAAAGTGTCTGTGCCAATTAGCACCTCCTGTCAGATCGAGAATCCAAATTGATGTGTCAGCAGGGACATGACAGTTCTTGTAGTGGCCTCTTCTTTCAGTGTCTCACAGCCAAGTGGTTGTTACACCCATTCTGTTTCCTTGCAGTAATTGAATTGACAACTGCTTGATTACTGTGTTGTTATAATGAAACAGATGCTTGACAATAATCTTTGATTACCATTACATATTTTGAAAACCACAGCAAGCTGAAATATTTCTGATATCACTAAAGCTGAACAGATACAGACTAAATGAAGGTGTGTTAAGTCACTATCATTAGGCACGTTGGGGGAAATTTATACCCTGACTATCTGATCTCTCTTCTCTATTTGACTGTCACTGAGAGCCTGAATCTCAATGGCTTTGTGCCTGGTCTAGGCATGTAGTTGGTGTAACATGTATGTACAGTGATGCCTGTTTGCCTTGCACAGGTGTAAATGGCTGTGTTTGGGGTCAGGGACTGGAGAATCACATCTGAGAATATCTGAGGTGGTGAAGTGTATTGGCAGTCTCAAGATGTCTTCACCATAGTTAATTGGTATTGTTTGATGGATTTTAAGAACCTGCTTGACTTATACCTCGAGAATTTGAAGCCATGCTTTTTGTACACAGGGACATATGTTTGAAGAAGAGGTTCAGATTGAATCCAAGAATGGATTTATTTCCCATAACAGATCAAACAAGTTGCCCCAGTGGGGTTGTGCAGTTTCCATCCTTGGAGGTTTTGGAGAGCAGATAAAACCTTGAGCCTCCTCCTGAGTGACCCTGCTCTGAGCTGGAGGTTGGGCTCAAGATCTCCTAAAGCCCCTTCATATCCTATGAATCTGTGAGTCCCAGTTTCCCTAAAGTTCCAGAAACTGCAAAACAAGTGAAAATGGGGCTCTATGAATATAAACCAAACTGTATCAGGTTATGTAATTAATCTTATGTAGATGAATGCAGAGCTTAATGCATGTGTAGTGCACATGGTGCCCCTGGTTCATGCCATCTCCAGTATCCCATTAGATGGAAACATCATTGGTCTGCTTCTATGGGTGCAGCAGCCCCTTCAGCCTGAGCAGTGTAGGTCTCTGCCCCTGTGTCCTCTGCAACACATGAGCTGGACTCTCTTTATTCAGGCATTGTCAAATATTTCAGGATTAGGCTTCTGTAAATAACTCGCATTAAATATATTTGTGTTTTATTCTTACATGCTGGTTTTTGGATTAGATTTTCCTCACGTATTCTCCAGTCTCACACATTTGATATTTAAAAAGGAGAAATGTTAAGAATTCAGGAATGCAGACACCGAGATGAAATTACAATTTCTTCTGGAATGCCAACAAAAATGCTGGGAGACTGATGAGATTTCCTGTCATATCGGTCTGTAAAAACCTGTCCACTGTTTTCATGTTTTGCTTGGAAAGGCTCAGTGTTTTAACTAATTAATTTTCTGATTCCTCACATGCCATTCTTTAGGCATTGCAGGGCAGGTGTCCATTGATGCCAACGGAGACAGATATGGGGATTTCTCTGTGATTGGAATGACAGACCCAGAGGCAGGCACACAGGAGGTAAGGAAACAAACACCATTGCAATTGGCCACTGCTGAATTAGTAATTCAGTGTAAAGTAAAATGGTATAATCTCTTTACTTGGTGGCTTAATCTTACCAATTTAAAGACCAAATCCTTTCTGTAAAATAGCTATTTTGAAGTAGTTACACTAAGTTTTTTTAAACTTCTTCTTTTCTTTAACAGTACAACTTTCTTCACATGATGCTAGCCTTTAACTAAAGGGTGAATTCTCACAGGCTAGCTAAGCACTGCTAATTTTGAATACGAGAAATTATTGTTCAAATGAGCAAGGCCTTTTATTCATTGGTGGGAAGAAAGATTAATCTTACAGCAGTCTTACAGTGATGCACCAGTTATCCTGATGTATTAACACAGCAGGTACAGGTATTTAAATCTTACACTGTGGTCAACCACAAGCAGAAGTGCAGACTTTGCCTAGCCTTGTTTGTCAGGCAGCAATTCCTGAGTGCCTTGTTTTCAGTGTTTAAGAAACATTTTAACCAGATGGCTCCATATACACCAGATAGGTTATTCCACTGGATGCAGAAGGAGTGGAAGTGATGGACTGTGAAAAGGTCTGTGAGAAACAGCACCAGCTGCACATAGAGAATAGCATGTCTGGACTGAGTGTATTACTACATGCATCACCCTAAGTCCAGCTGCAGTGCAATGCTTTTGTTAGTTGCAAAATCAGCATCAACCTCATCTTGGCTGGTCTTCCTGATTTCAACAAGCTCAAACATAAAGCAGCAGTATCTGAGCTGGACATTTCAACATGTGGATTTGAATCCAGTGAAGTTATATAGTTCTTGTTGGTACTGCAGCAGAGACAAATTCCAGGACCCCTTTTAAAAGTGTGAGGATGTCTAGTGTGTTTCAGTGTGTAAAATGGATTGAAAAACTACAGCAGTAAACTGCAGACACTCCCAGGGGCAGTAGGAGTACAAAATGGTTGGGATAACTTTGGTGTGAACAACATGTGTTTCTTCTGTTTGTTCAGCCCAGTAGCTTTTTATGTCATTTATCAGTTTCATCTCCCTCTCTTACCCTTCCTTCTGTTGCTCTTTCACTTGCAACTTAAACTACCTTTTTTTTTAATGTTATATTTATTCTTTTAACTTATTGTGCAACTTCCCTCTGCTATGTTATGTACATAAATATACATGCAATTAATACTTACTGCTTTTGTCTGCCCTCATGCATAATTTCTACCCTCATGCCTCACTCTAAAATCATTGTTTCTTTGATAACTTGTTTTATTAATCTAGACAATTTTTTCTGTGTCAGTATGAGACTGTTTCTCAGCTGAACTATGCCAGATGGATGAGTGTTTGGGCAGAGCTGTTCTCCCAGGTCTATTCACAGAGTTTAAAGCTAGAAGAAAACCTAGATTTCCTAGTTTGACCTCTGCTATATTGGACACAGACAGGTTTCTTACCTTGTATGGAGGAGCCTTGTAGTTTACACATGACTAAAGCTCACACTGTAACAAGCATTCATTTTTGGTTTGGAGACACTGAAAGAACAGGGACTGCTTGGTGGTACCCTCATTGTTTGTTCCACAGATGAACCACTCCTGCTCTTCAAAAATCTGTATCCTGTTTCTGATCTGAATCTGCTTGGTTGCTTGCTGCTTACAGCTTTTTGTTCTTAAACTATTCTGCATACTTTCTTATTTAGTAAGTCTTGCTGGTAGAGGACTCACCCACTCCTGTTTGATAAATTAAACAATCTCTTAATAAATAATCTGCTGCCTGTGAACAATCACTGTTTCTTCCAGTTTACTGAATTTGCCTTAATTTTTGGACAAATGTTTAACCCATTTGTTCTTCAAAGGATTTATATATCCCAGTTGCAACTGCGAGATAAATAAGTTTCTTTATTTAGTGTAAAATCTACCTTTGTGTATCTAACCAGAGCAAACATTCTTTAAACTCATTAGCTTTGAAATGAAATTTCGGTGAAAGATTCGAACAGGCTACCCAAGCCTTGAACTCTAAACCTAGTGTATTAATATCTGGGTTTTATCCGTGGTAGGACAAATACGTTTATTGGTGTGCTTCTGGCCACTTCAGTGTCACAGTATATGGTCTTGCTGCTGTACAAAGATGTTTTTAGAACTGTTCTCAGATGAATGACCTATTACTGTTAGCACAATATAGTCCCACAACGTTGCAGTAGATTCAGTGTAGGTTATCTTGAATAAAGCCTGAAACTGTTGAAGACAGGACTGAAATTCTGAACTGCCTTTATGAATTGGTATGAAAACATAGCACTGTACTACCAGAATAACGCATGTGTAAATATCAGCAGAAATATAAAAACTGCAGAATTACAAGATTTGAAGGTTTTAACTGAACATGATCAAGTACCTCCGAATTCTGCCAAAACAGAAAACTCCAGCCTGGAGTGTGTAGTTGAGAGTCTCAGCATTCAAAGTGCTTGAATTCCTGGAACCACAGAAGGGCTTAGGTTGGGAGAGGCTTTAAAGATCATCCAGTTCCAACTCCCCTGCCAAGGACAGGGACACCTTCCACTGGCGCAGATTGCTCTGAGCTCCATCCAGCCTGGCCTTGAACACTTCCAGGAATGTGGAAACTGCACCCACAGCTTCTCTCTGCAACCTGTGCCAGTGCCTCACCACCTGCAGAGCAAAGAATTTCTGCCTAACATCTAGTCTAAATCTCTCCTCTTTTAGTATAAATCTGTTTCCCTTGTCCTGTCACTGCCTGCCAGTGATGAAGTTGTTCTCCCTCTATTTTGTAAACCCTTTTGAAGTATTGAAAGGCTGCAGTGAGGTCTCCCCAGAACCTTCTCTCTCCAAGGCTGAACAACCCCACTCTCTCAGCCTTTCCTCACAGCAGAGGTGCTCCACCCTTCTCATCTTCTTGGTGGCCTCCTCTGTACTGGCTCCAACAGGTTGATGTCCCTCCTGTGCTGGGACCCCAGAGCTGGATGCAGTGCTCCAGGTGGGTCTCAGCAGAGCGGAGCAGAGGGGCAGAATCCCCTCCCTCCCCTGCTGCCCACGGGGCTCTGGATGCAGCCCAGGACACGTTTGGCTCTCTGGGCTGTGAATGCCATGGCCGGGGCATGTCCAGCCTCTCACCCACCAGCACCCCCAAGTCCTGCTGGGCAGGGCTCTTCTCAGTCTGTTCACCCCCAGTCTGGACTCATGTCTAGCTACTAATACTTACACTTAGCTGGGTGACAGTCCGGAGCACTCAACTCACTATGGAGCAGTTGAAAAAAAAGCCGAGGGAGAGGAGGAGGAATATTCAGAAGGTAAAAAGCTTGTGTAAACTGGATTTATATAGAAGAGAAGCCTGGGCTCAGAATCAGATAAGAGCCTGTGACTGTGTAAAGCAATGTTTCAGAAAGGAAGAGTTTCTGTAACCACTGGCAATTTGGTAAGATGTGATGGATAATTACAAAAAAAGAATTTTAGGTTACGTGCTGGGGAAAACAACTGACAGTCAGGCTAGCTAACTTCCAGAATAATTGCTACAGAAATTGTCAAGTCTCTGTCTCTGAAGGCTTTTATGAACAGATTAGATAAACATCTGTCAGGAATGCTTTTGTTCTTCTGATTCTGCCCTAGGGCAGGGCATGTACTACATAACCTCCCACAAACCCCTTCAGCCCTCTTCTCTGAGATTCAACATCATGCCACAGGAGTCAAGTGAGTGATGCTGCTCTCCTGTTCGTTTTACTTAAGTTGATAGGAAAATCTTTTCATTTTTTTCTTGTTTTTCATAGGTGATCGGGGACTACTATGGAAAGCAGGGGCGATTTGAAATTCGATCAAATGTGAAATACCCATGGAATCACGGCAGGCTGCGACTAGATGAAAGCCGAGTTTCAGAGCACACAAACAATACACCATGTAAATCATGTAAGTTAAGTGACTTAATGCTCCTGTCCCAGCTCCAAAGAGAAGAATCCTTGAGTTGATGAAACATAACAGGCCATATTAAATTGTTTAGCACAGTTGTCCAGTGGAGACACGGTGACTGTCTCTCTATCCTAACTGCTTGGGAGGTTAAGGTCTGGCAGCTGTGGGTAGTACATGGTCTGAATCACTTCCCTGAACTTAAACTTGACAGTAATCATGCACAGCCCGGAGCCCTGGAAGCTTTAGGACTTCCCAGGGGCCTTTTAGCCAGAAAGAGGGATGTATCTGAAACCTCTGCAGAGAATAATCACTCTGATAATTAGCAGCTGTGCCAGTGGGAGCAGCATTCTCCCAGTGCAGAATGATTTTCAGTGTTGTGAGAAGGTACTGTGAGGGGCCCAGTAGGCTGAGGAGAAGTGAAGTTGAATGGGGTGACATCCATGAATTCAGAAGGCTGGGACTACCCTCCAAAGGGCAGGTGTCTGTTCTTTCCAGCACACTGACTTCACATACCGTGTTGTAGTGAGTGGGACATTGCAAGGAGATTGGGGTAGGAGGATGCTGCTGCCTCAGTGACAAAGGGCGGTCTTAACTTTTCACAGGAAACAAATTGCTAGTCCTGCAGTGAAAAGGTAACTCCAGCCTGATAATTCTTCAATCCTTGAAAAACTGGTGTGTACACAGACCATCAGTGGTCAGCATGGTGTAGCTGTGCACCTGCTTCCTTCTGTTCAGACAGAATCCCCTCAAAGGGTCAAGGATGAATGAAGAGAAAGGGAGCAGTTTAATTTCCTTCTCTGTTCCTTTCCACAAGCCTGTGCCCATGAGCAGACTGTGTGCACATGAAAATGCCATTGTTCTTCAGGAGCCCTGCACTTCCCAGAGACAGTCCCTGCTTGGGCTTCCCTTCAGCCACTGTGTCCCTGTTCTGCCTCTGTCGAGATTTGAAGCAAGTTGAAAGTCATGTGGCTTTAACTTGAAACAACATACCTTTGGGAAATAAGAAAAAAATTGAGGAACTGTTGGATAATTACAGTCATTTTAATAAACCTGGGTGATAGAGGGTTCTGATGCTAAACAAGGTAAAACAAGTTTGTTTCTGTTGCAGTGACTCAAGGCATATTCAGTGCTGATTCCCATTATGTGCGTCACTGTAACCCTAGTCTGTGTTATGATTCAGACCAAGCTGTCCAGGCCAGTTTCCTAACAACGTCCCCTTGTACCACACCTCCAGAATTCTGCCTTCATCTGACGCTGATTTTGGGGCTTTTTCAACCCCAAGAAAAGCAAGGACAAAAAGTAAACATGCAGACACTGGAACAGGTTCCCATGGAGTCCTGAGCTCTGAAAGGCTTTAGTTATTATCTGATGTTGGTCACTAATTTCCTAGTTTTGTGTATTTTCCAGTACATGAATGCAGGTAGTTCTCAATATAAACCCTGATTGTTTATTTTTCCTCTTTTCAAGCAGGTGGTCTAGGAGAATCAGCAGTTACAGGAATAGTTGTGGGCGCCTTGCTTGGAGCAGGATTGCTAATGGCTTTTTACTTCTTCAGGTTAGTCCAATTCATTGAAAGTTCTGTAAACTTTTTATTTGTCATCCAGACTTCTCAGCTCCTGGCAGAACGTCCTTGATGGGAGACAGAGAGGCACATAATAATGTGTGGTAACATTTTCACCAGAGACAGTGAACACACTTTGATTGTCCTTTTGTGTTTATCCAACTAATTTTATTGACTTGGGTCTTCATCCTGTAACTACTTACATCTCTAAGTGATGTTACTCATGAAAGTAATTCCAGTGAGTTCCAGACATTCACAGTTGCTTTAGTAAAATGCCCTGGCCTTGAAAGCCGCCTTTGTTTGGTGGTCCTTGCCAACACAGTTGTGCAGGCTGTGATCTGCAAGAGATTTATATCATTTGCCTGGTATTGAATGGAATTGTACTGGAGAACAGAAAGAGATTTCTGTTTTGGTGTAAGAGAGCATTTGGATTCCAAAGCTGTGCATTTAACTTAATAAGCTGAGGTCAATACAGGGTGATCAGTTTTTTATTCTTGTTTAAGTAAAATAATTCTTGCACTGCTAGTCAGCAAATGTAAATTTGCTTGATAATTAATCCTACACTTACAGAATAAATTAGTTATACATGTTCAGCACCTTATGTATACAGTCATTTATCCTCCTGCTATGGAAGAGTCAGATAGGAGAACAGAATTAACCTCTGCATAAAGGAATCAAATAATTCTATCCAATAAAAAACAACTGTTTATAAAAAAGGTTAACAAAATAAAACAAGCAAAGCCTGCTTCACCTCACCAGGACACTTTCAGGTTTAAAGAACCAGGCTTATTCATCAGGTGCTTACAACTGAAATTCTGCAGGGTGATTTTATTCTTGCATGTGTTCAGTGCTTATATAGTGTGTTGTTTGGGTTTGAGATAGCATTAAGTTGGCTTGGACTGAATAAAGAGTATATTTAAAAAAAAAAAAAAGAAAATAAAAATCGGTCTTTATTTTTTATGTCATCAGAGGTTCTTGCATCTTACACAGATTCTCAACCAGAGATGACAGTTGTTAGGTGTGGGTTTTAGCATTGCTGATACCGGGAGGGAATTTATATGTAAGGACAAGAAATAAAGCAACAAATATCCTCAGCTGGTATAAAGCTATGTAAAGTATCTTTGTAACAGCAGAACTTAAACTCCTAGTTATCTGACACAAAGATTTGGATTGGAAATCCCTGTGAGCAAAGGTGGGTGTCGGTAAAAGTAGATGTAATACACCTGAGCTCAACACCCAGTCTTTTCATTTATGGTCAGAGGGAAGAAATGAGCACTTTTCTTCTGTGCAGTTCATGTCATCTTCATGTGAAAGCTAAACCAGGTCTCTTAGAAGAGACTGTTTCTCAGTTTACTGAAGGAAGCTGCAGGTGCTGTCAGATGGATGGATCTATGCGTTGGAGATGTCTAAAGACATGTGGGTGAATTTCACTCTGGAGATCTGATTGCAGTTGCTCAAAGCAGGAACAGGGACAACCTCCTTATTCCACCATTAGAATAAATATCTGAAACCTAACAAATAAGGATGTGTGAGTCAGATTTTCAGAAAATGTAGGTTTAGCAGTTGTGTGCCTGGAAGTAATTTGTACTTGGAGCTTCTCTACCTTTTAAACTGTAAATGTACCTTCTGATTATGTCTCATTTGGAGCTGTAATTGTCATAAATGAGTATGCAAATACAGTTTTGAGTGTGTCTGCAACCAGGTAAAAGATCTGGGTAGTAGTTCTGATACGTAGCTTTGACAGGATTTTAACTTAAACCCCTGTATATCTAAAATCTGGACCTGTCTTTGTGCAAGAGCTGCTGCTGTGCATGCTCTGAACCCATGGAAGGGTCTGACTTGAAAATGCATAAAGAAAGTACGCATTTTCAAGTTGTTTTAGAGCTTATTGATACAGATACAAGTATCTAGGGAATATTTTCAGAACTTTTAGGTCTCCACTTTCTATCCAGGCATGTTGCCTGAATCAAAACCTTGGTGTTGTGAAAATCTTTCTTCCACTGCTGCATACCTAGCTCTGATTCCTGCTACACGTGCTGGTGGAGCAGAGCTTTCCTTGGCATACAAGGTTTTTGCCATGCATCTCCACCAGCAGTACAAGCACATGGGGCTAGACCTAGACTAATGCCCTTGTGAAAAATTTGTTGTGAAACTGAGTAGAAGCATAAATGTATAAAATGTAAATGTGAATCATCTGATGATTTTTTGGGGGGAGATTTGGGTACTAAAGGGGAAGCTGAAAGGGTTTGTTTGACATACAAAGTAACATTGCAGAATTCTTCAAAAGACCCTACAGGAAGACACACAGGAAGAGTTGTGTCTGATGCATGAGCATTTGTGTTTATTTCTTATCTGTCCTCTACATCCCTCTTCTTAATTCATCGTGTTACCTCCTCTGACATTACAAACATAGTAGCTTTCTTAGAGGGAAATGGGAAGATTAGTTAGTTAATACATAGTTTCAGTGAGAAACGCAGCTGAATAGTCAGATCTGTTGTTTGAACTTTCCAGAAAGCTCCCCCCAATCCAGCATAGTGAAAAGAAATTTGGCTTTGATCAATATAAAGCAGTGATGTGACACAGTTCACATGACACTTCACAAAAACTCCTAATCACTTAGATCAGAAGTTTTCAAAGAAACAAATGTCCGTGCCTTAGTGCTTTGAGACTGCCATGTAGAAATTAACAGGCATTCTTGAGCCTGGGTAAAATGTTCTGAGGCAAGCTACTTTAATCTCTGACCAGGGTTTCACATTCTGCCACGTTTCATTTTTCAAATGGCACCCAGCTGTCCCCTACAGGCATTCTTTATAAGGGAAGTCTGTTAGCCTATAGCTGGAGAAGGATTTCTCATTCTGTTCCTCTCCTTTCATGCAGAAAGAAGTACAGAATAACTATTGAGAGACGAACTCGACAGGAGGACTGCAACATGGGGAAACATCGACAGTTACGTGAAGACTCCATTAGATCTCATTTTTCTGCTGCATAAGGAAGATGATGAAAAAGAATCCCATTCTTCTTAGGGAAAAGAAAGAATCATAGAAAAGGACACAACCAAAGACATCAGTGTAAAAAGAAGAGGCTCTTGAGGAACTCACTCTTTTAAGCAGTAATTTTGTCTTAATTTCTTTCAAAAGCTCAGGAATGATTTACTAATCACATTATGCCGCATGGCCTTTCATCTCATGAAAAAAGAAAATTATGCAGTTTGATGTTATAGGATGTACTTAATATGTAAAGACAGTATTTCCTAAGGCATGTATAAAGGCTAGCAGATCTCGGTTCAGCTGATGGGGAATGCCTCTATCTGTTCCTTTTTTTTTGTTTGTTTAGCTTCTATCACCTCCTTCCATATTTGCATCTCACCCATGGGTATCAAATATGGTTTCAGAGGCACAGGTTGCTGTCAAAAGGGGAAAAAGGGATTCATTTGGGGTATGATCCTGCATCACTGAATCACTGCCGTAACAGGGGATATGAAATTTGGTGTACGGGCCTTAGTTCTGGGAGGGAACTGGCACTTGGTTGTAATTAACTCCACTGAGAAAGTCAGGCAGGTGGAAACGCACAGACCATTCTTTCCTTGTTTGTGTGGTATCACAGTCCAAAAGCACTGTTTCTCCCTCTTAGGTGGTGGGATTTAGGAAAAGCTCCAGTGAAGGATGAGGAGTTTCACAGGTGAGAAATAGTGACAGAGAAGACAATCAGGTCTCTGCAGAGGACTGATTAATTCCTCAGTCTTATGTGTGTTTTGTCACATTCTTTCCTGTCCACTGCCACGACTTTTCAGAGGGGCAGATGTAGTCCACGTCAAGGATGCTCTGTTCCCAGTGAAGTCAATGGCAAAATCCCATTAACTTCAGTGAGCACAGGACTGCATCTGTAGCTGTAAATATGAAAGTGTTTGTATAGCTGATGCAATTCAAAAGGGGATTTTTTTTGTGTGTGTAAAAATGACATTCCATGCTACCATTTTATTTTTAGTATATTTTTAATCTTGTATTTTTCTATTAAAGTATCTATTTTTGCTTTGGTAGGATTAAAAATTAAGGAAGAGGATGTTTTGATGACATATTTTTTATGATAGGAGTAATATGCAGGGAAAGTCAACAGCTGTAAATACATTTTAAAACCAGTATTTAGGGGAGGAGAAATGACTTTGTGGATCGTAAGAGACTTTTTGCCCTGTTTTTTTCTCCAGGCATGTGCAACATTCAAATAGTTACTTAACACAAATGCAGTTATTGAATTGTCTGTGTGAGGTGATCACCCTGATGCTGTAAATAATGTGTTTTTCACATGTTAAAGTGTCCTTCAGAAGTTGGTAAGATTTAACTATCCATGTGTGTACAATTAAACACCCAAGGAACTACCTTCAGGAATTGTGTGTTGAAACAGTGTTCTAGGGCTTACTTTAATCCTGATGCCCTCAGTATCCCTGTAACTTTTGCCATTTATTTCACCAGGAAAAAAACGGAATCTGTGATGAATTAGCTAGTGACAGGTTATTTTTTACTAGACAAAGCAGAGCTTTGCACTTTCTAGTCAACAAATGGAAATGAACAGTACTTACTTTAAATGTGGTGAAGAAGACCCGTGAAAGTATTGTTGGTGGGGAAACAGAGCTATGACTGTGGTTCTAAGAGTGCATGAAATACTTTGGTTTATTCTATTCTGATTTCATAAGCAGAGCTTTCTGGTCTTAGCTGTTCTAGTTGGACTTGAAAGTTAATCTCAAAACTGGCTCTGAAGCCTGATATCTACGAAACTTCAAAGCCCTGAAAAGCCAGAGTATCAATTTTGAGGAACCACTTTGGGGTACCTGGGAGTGAACAGCCAAAACTCACATGTCTGCTTTCTGATGCCTTTTATTTGTTGTGGGACAGGTTTTTTCCTTATATTTCACTTCTTTCTTAGCATATGGAGGGGTTCGTCACCTGCCCTTGTGAAATACTGTCCTATGTCCCAGACAGAGGACAAAGCTTCCTGACTGTCAGGGCAGCTCCAGTACAGGAAGTAGATTTCCATCATCCCATTTCCCAGTCTGGGCCTGTGTGACATCTACAAAAGTGCTTTAGCCAAAGCAGCACTGATCACTGGACAGTTTTCTGAAGTACTCTCCTTATTTCATGGGCACCAGAGAAAAATGGTATTCCCTTTATTTCATGGGCACCAGAAGTAGGCTAGAGCAGCAGTCCTTCTGCTATGGACTTGGGGAGGAAAAAAGGCTTCCTGATTAATTTTTGGATTTTTTTTTTTTCCCAGGCAGTTGAGTTTGTCTAGCCCCTGGGCATGCTTAAGGTTTGGGGGTTTTTTTAGATACTTCCAAAGTGGTTTTGATCTGCTTCTGGTTTTGCAAATAGGCCTTTCAGTATTTTGACTTTCTTTTACCCACTTGATTACTCTGTCACAGAAAAAAAGGCAGGGAAAACTTTTAAATGTGTAGACGAAAGAGGGTATGATTTGAAGCATAAGCTTTTTTTGAAATTATTTTTGTTGTGACTTGCTTTGCAGCATAAACTAGTGCTCAAACAGTGACTAGTTTGGCATCAAGGCAGTTGTGTAGATGTGCATTTTTCCTGTGCCATGCACAGTTGAGTCACACCAGAAGACAGGAGATCTGGCTGGGACAATAAATTCTTCTGACAGTTTATTTATTGTGTCGTTTTATGATAACTATAAAAAAAAAAAGTATAGTGAAAGGTCACTTCTAATTAAAAAGTAGTAATTCTGATCCTTGGTTTTATGTAGGGTTTTGAATCATGACCTCAATAAGTGTTTCTATGAGGTCTCTGCTGGTGGGATGCTCACAGAGGCTTAGCCAAAACTGTACATCCCAGCACCTCCCAAGAAAGGTGAACCTTCTTTGCACCATAGAGCATTTTAGATCAATGGGCTTTAATGTTTGCAAATTGTTGCACACAAACATACGCGGTTTTCCCATGGAAGTGTGGAGATCATTTAAGACATTTCACATAAGTAGATTCCTTCATAGCATAAATAAACTTGCTCTTCTTAGCTGCCTTTCACATCCCTAATGCTAATAGTTCCCAGGTCTTCCATGGACCATAGATCAGAAGCTTCCTAGAGTTTAGATTATTCGGCAGAGAGATTCTTTACTGGCTAATGCACTTTTCCTTTCTGGTTCATCTGCATTAGCTCAATGCCACAATGTTTAGGCTCTGAACTCTGTAAGGGAATGTCTAATCAAAATAATAATAATTGATTCTCTTTGAAAGAGGTTTCAAAACCTACATTTTTGGCTTCAACAAATTGCCCGTATTACAAACATTCATCTGTATTACGGAGAAGCACAAGGAGACCCTTGACTCAGCTCAGCACTTCAGAACACTCTTAAAATATGCTCAACTTCAGCTTCTAAGTGTTTTGCTCACTTGGGACCAAAGGGTATGATCCTGGCCATGGCTGAACCAAAGGGAAATTTGCCATGTGCTTGAATATAAGAAAGGCTGGCCCTGTAGGCCATATTTATTGCTACATCTTACAGTTGGGCCTGTTAAATTGCAGTTGAACTAGTGGCTTCATACTCTGTCAAAGTTTGACAAATTCTGCTAATTTAGTATTTATTAAAATTACTAAATAATGGTCAGCTTAATATCGGATTCACCTCAAAATCCTTTTCCTGAGGGTTCTATGACAATTTTCCTGCCTTTTTACCCTCATAACTTCAACATCTAGGTTTCCACTGCAAGTGACAAAGATGAAGCAGAGCTTTCAACAGTATCTGTGATTTAGTTCCCTGAAACCCATCAGAGCCAGATGTCTAGGTGCTTTGTCCTGGCCACTGGTAGTTCTGGAAGTTTTGTGTGTCCTGAGTTGTCTGGGACTACCACTATCATCAGTTAATTACCAGTTCCTGCTCTAGTGTGCTTCATTGAAGACCACACCCAGCTCAGCTCTGAAAACATTCCGTCTTTGCTAAACCTTGTGATTGGGAGTGGTCTGCACCTTGGAAGATTGTGGCCAGAATTTACTTTATTAAAGAATTGCATTAATTAATTTCTGAAAATAAATCATGTTGATCTATTTTCAATTTGTTCTTAAGCAATGCACCATTGAATTATTGGAAGTATTTGATTGGGTTTTTTAGTGGAGAGTTATTAAAGGTGTAGCCAGTGCTTTGAAAACATTTGTGCTGGACAAAATAAGAGTGTTCTCCCAGACAAGATGTTTTACTGGGAGGTTGATCTCTGATTCATTTTTTGGCTTAGAAATGCAATCACACTCTCATTAAGCTGACAAAAAAACCCTCTTACTGATTCAGTGGAAGTAAACTTGGGCCCTCAGTGGTGTGTCCTCAGGCTTGAAGCAGTTCAGAGTTTCTCGGCTTTGCACTAGAACAGGCTGCATCAGCCTTAGCTGACCTTGGCTCCAGCGATGTTTTCACCTCATGAATGCCATAATGCTCCTGGAGAGCCAAGAATAGACATCAAAGACAGGAAGCTAATAGTCCTGGTCATAAATTTCTTTGGCAATTCAGTCCACCTTTTCCGGACCTGAAGACAGTTCCACATCCTTCACTGCCCTCCTCTGTGCTTCAGAGTGGAGCCATGTAGCCATTCTGGTTCTTTCAGTAAAGCAGTTAAGGTTGTTTTTCCTATTTTCTCCCGGAGTAGAGTGAACAGTCTTTAATTCCCCATTTTTTTTCATGGTCTTTTGTCTAGGTTCAGAAGTACTTTGAAAAGAGGACAGCCATTTTCCATCATTTAGTCAGAAATGCTCCTTCTTCACTGAGGGTGTTGGCTTTTATGTAATTTCAGACATGGTTCATTGCTGCCACACTGCTCAGCTGTCAACACACCTCATGTTGGCCCATGGCCACGCCAGCCACTATTAGAGTTCTAGACCTAGAATTGCCTGTTGGGGATTTTTTATCCCTGTTGTTGCTATAAAATGATGTCAAATCTAGCAACCACCTTCCCCACAGCAGGGCACAGGGGAACAGATGTACAAGTTTCTAATGGTACGTTACCTTTTCTGTTGGTTAGCAACATGCCTAGTAACTCACCTCACAGCAGTGAGCCATAAAGGGACAAATTTCAAAGAGCGTGTTTTGTAGGAGTCAGTTTTAGCTCTTTTTAGAAACAAAGAAATACAGGAGTTACTTCTTGAAATGTATTTTTAAGGACATGCTGGGAAGAGTTTTGCTTTCAGATATGTTGTGTGTGTGTCACCTCTCCTCCCCCCCCTTTCCTTCTTGCTGTTGAAAGCACAAAAAGATTTGTGTGTGTGTGAAACCTTTCAAGCGGAAGAATGGAAGAGTTTGCACTGTGCATATCCCTGCTTAGAGGCAGAAATTAATTCAGATGGCTTGAGGGCTGAATTGTTTTCCATTCTCAGATACCTTTTAACATCTGAGCTCTGAGACTGATGAAAAATGATTGCTGAAATTAAAACAAATAGCTGTTTGTGAGAGACCTCAGACCTGGCTGTCTACAGGGTCAGCAAGCTGTGCAGCAGACATTGATGGTATCTGTTCTCTTCTTAAGAATAACAATAGAAAGCCTGAGCACTGTAGTTTGCCCCAGTGAAGCCTCAAGTCTGTCATAAATGCAGCTCTCCCTTTACCTCAGACATAGAGGAAGAAAGGAAGAAGGCTAATGTTAGACTTTTTATGAAGTTACTGCTGGTTTTGATCAAGAAGATAAGGCTGCCACAGTTTTGAGGCTTTCTTGGGCTAGTGTTTAATTGTGTCCAGTGTATCACTATATAGACTTTTATTATTCCATTACTTCTTCCAGAATTTACCTTTTAGAAGGTCCTAACTGACATACAACAAATTTGCAGCGTAGAAAACTAGCAAAAAGGAGAGGCTTACAGTTCCCCAAAATCTCTCACTAACCACTAAGTTAATATTCTTCATCAAAAGCAAATTATTCTGAATAACCTGACACTGTTAGTTTGTATCTTAAGCTATATTCAGAAATCTTAGGTGGATTCATTAGATGAAAAATCTTTGAAAGGTTAAAACCCACTCTGTGTGAACTGTTCCTTGGTGTTTCTGTCACGTGAATGTTTCTAGAGGACACTTGAGCAAGCAAAAGAAATGTACCAAATGGGTATTTAAAAAAAAAAAAAAAAAAAATCTTGTTTTAGGGGTTTCTTTTGTAATCTCAACTGGTATGCACAGGGA
Organism: Coloeus monedula; assembly: GCF_965178545.1. Taxonomy (NCBI): domain Eukaryota; kingdom Metazoa; phylum Chordata; class Aves; order Passeriformes; family Corvidae; genus Coloeus; species Coloeus monedula. The sequence continues at coordinate 74,369,538 of NC_138822.1, forward strand.
GCATGCAATTCTGTCCCCCAGCCCCCAAGTGTAAACAGAAGTTTGGCTGATGTTGTGCATTAGCAGCAGGCACAAGGGGCACAGCTACGCTGCTTTCTACTTGGGGATGATCTGGACTTCTCTTTCTCTCAGAAAGGAGAGTCTTTACTGTGCAGGTCCGAAAGTTCTGAGAAAACTTGGAGAGGCAGGATGAAGGCAGTGGGTAGAATTTGCCATGTTTCTTGTGCATAAGGTGTAACAATCAAAAACTAACAGGACTTGGGAGAGACACTATGGACAGGAACTTTGTCCCCTTTTTCATGGTGATACTGTTCCCTATTAATGGAAAAATAACTGGACAACAGAGAAACCTAGTGCCAGTCTAGCAGAAAACAAATTGAAAGCTGCACAGTCTATTGTACTGATGTAAGTAGAACTATTTGCATATAATGTGATTTTATTTATTGTTTTTTGTGTAGAGGAGAGTGCGTATTCATGACTGTGGATATAACCTTTGTTTATTTGTGTAATGTATTTTATTTCTTCTATGACTTGGTCATTTAAAATATCTACATTCACTGGTGTCCTTTGACTTTTTATTCTGTGCATTTTCTTTCACACTTTTTAAAAATGCAAGAATATCACATAATCTAAATTGTAACAAAATGTTTCCATTAAAGACATAGGAATATATTATCCCTGTTTCTGTGGTTTCTTTTGTCATCTATTTACTACATCCTTGGTCTGCTTCACATAGGAGGGTACTGTCAGATGGTACAGAGTTAATAACAGGAGGGTTATTCTTGATCTAAGACACTGTATAAACCATTGACTTTAATGATAATTAGCAACTGATTAAATCAGGAATCAGTCTAACCTTTCTTTGGGAAGAAAGTTCCTCAGTTGCATTTTAAGATCTGGGAAAGGTTTTAATCAGTGAACTCCAGATGAACTTTGAATACTTTTGTATTTATTCCCAGTTGTCTAGAAATACAAATAATTATGAACCAAATTATTTAAATACACTGGAACCTTAACTAGAAAGCATTATTTTTTATAGCCTGCAGAGGGGCAAAACTTACATATTTCACAAAGCTACAAGTTCATTTCTTTGCAACAATCTTATCAAATTTGGGGAGTTTGATTCTGTTTCTTTCCTGTGTTATTAAATACAGTCTTCACATTATCCTGTTTTGTCTAGCCTTCTGCTTTCTGTATGCATGTGTCTCTTGGAGCAATGTTGCCAGATTTAAGATCTGTGCTTGAGAGTATGCCAGGCCTTTATAATCTGAAATAACTGGAAATGAGTGTGAGGAAGAAGTGTCTGATCACACTTGTATCAAAACTACAAATACTGAGAATTCACTGGAGAGTTGATGGAGAGACAGAAACATCCTCTGGGTTAACTATGGATCTCTCTACAGCCCAAGAAAGAAAAAAAGCAGAGTAAAACCACAGATTTGGAGAGGCCCATTCAGTTAGAGGAGGGTTAAACTAATACCTAGTAGCAGTGCCTTTCACTGGTAAATCTCTAAATATTTCACTATATTTAATAAGCTCAACACTGAAAAAAAAAAAACAAAAAACCAGGTTGTACAGCTGATTAAAGTCCAAAGATATTAATCTCCTGGAATTGTAGATCAGACTCAAGTTTATTTTAAATCTACCTCCTCGTAGATACACTGATATGCATGTTGTACAAATAAAAATTACTATTTCTCCTGCTTTTCCTTGATGCTTATGCTTTTGTCTTCATCCCATTACAGACAGGAATTCTTCGGAAGTACCTATCAATTTTCCAGTATTTCTGTATAAAACATTGTAGAAAAAAATGTGCAAATAGTCTTTTGTGTTCTACATAACTGCAGTAACCATTAAAGGTGTTTTGTGAACAAAAGTGAACATTTTACATGACACATCTCCGGTCTCTTCAAGCAATTTAAGATTCAGGTCAGGGTAAGCTAAAGATTAGTGTACTAATATTTGCTAATTTTCTAAATTTTCTAGAGCTGAGAGTAGTAATGGTTAATGCTTTACCCCTTCGTAGGGATACCTCTTCAGGGTAGACAGCAGGAAGAAAGACTTTTGACATCTTGCCTTCATTGGCAGCAATGGAAAAAAAATCTCGTTAGCTTTTCTAAAATGAAGTTTTCACTCAGGCTTGGGAATATTTTCACTCAGGCGTGAGAGATCAGTGACTGAATTTATGTTCAGTGTATGACCCTCAGTCAATCTATCTTTACCTTCATAGTGACAGGACTGTCTTCCACTGTCACTAGGTTGATTTTTTTTTAATAGCTTATCCTTCAAAATAAATGTTTGAGACAGGTGTGATGAATTTTGTACAGGTATACATACATCAAAGTTTATGAAACTGTTCATCCAAACATGTCAGGGATCCCTTTGTCAGAGAGCATCAGCCAGTCTGACAGGTAAAAATATCATTTGGCAAAATTACTTAAAGCAGTTGATCTTCAGTGGTAGAAACTTCTGGATATCATTTTAGATACCCTGAAACATAGCTGGACACATTTTTGTGGCTTCCTTAGGAAACTATTTCTTGAGGAACATTCATCACATTTCTGAAAAATTGTGGTGGCATTTGAGCCAAATCTTGGTCTTGAACCTCAGCCAATGTTTTATTGAGTTGAAAGTGCACTGCCAATAAGAAGTAATTGTACAACTGACAGAACCTCTTTTCTTTCCTCTTAGGAATACCATAATTTACAGTCTGTAAAGCCTGTATGAGCCAGGAAGGGTGTCCCTGTATACGTATGCTACTCTTGGTAAGTCTTCCTGTGTCATTTTAGGGTTGGTTTGATGGTCTTTAGTCCTCTGCCTCAGAAAAAAATAATCATATTACCCTTGCTGTAAGTAAGTACTCTGCCCAGTTAGTTGTTCTGGCAGTGTGACAGTTTATTATCAGTGTCTGTTACTTCTTGATGCTGCCATTTAATTCAGACAACAAATCCCTGCTTTCAAGTTTTTGATACCTGTGTATATAGTTCAAAAATAAGCTGATGGCAAAAATTGTAACTGTGGATTTATAATTGTCCAGGACAGGGGACATAGGAAGCTCATGTCTGTGTAAGCTCTGTTTTTTTCCCACCTGCATTTCTGTAGTATGAAAACAGATAATGTCCCCAGCTGCTCACAACACGAACACTTCCAAAGACAACCAACCACTACTGTGCTGCCTGTAAGCCAACAGTCTTCCCCTTTTGGGGTCTAGCAGGCTAAAAGCACACTTAAACCATATAAAGCATGTAGGAGAAGTGGTGCTTGTGCCTCTTCCTCTTGTCTTTCCTAGAGCAATAGTGATGTGATTGGAGGAAAACCAGCATCCTGCCTTTGGATGAGGTGTAGAACTGCAGTCTTCCTGCCTCCTAAGAGAAAAAACATTAATGCCATTTGTAGAACAGTGTGTACTCAATTTACTGTTGCATAAAAAATGAGAATGCCTCAGGTGAAGGCATTTAAAAATAATTTTCCCATAATGTACATACCTAGACTACCAGACTACAGCAGACATTTCTCACTTTTTATTTCTCTTGCTGCAGCAAAACAATTTTTTATCATTATTTAACCTTCAAAGGGGAGGAGTGAGAAGACAGACTACACTGTAGCACAGGGGCCATTTTGACAGCAACATGGATTTAAATCCCTCTTCAACCCTTAGAGAAGAAAAATTTGCTACAGCCCTAGTAACTAGTATTTGTTAAAATGACAGTTTTAGGAGCAGTCCCTCTGAGTGCGACTTAACGTGTCCTGGCCAAGTTAGATGCCTGAATCAAGGACTGGAATAATGTCTCTGATATCTGAAGAGGGAGGACCCTGCTGTCATAATGAAGAATTTCAGATAGTGAGAAAGTCCTTGCAGCACTGTCTGTCACTGACCTTGCACACATGTATAATATGTCCCTGCTAAACAGGATCGCCAGTAACCATTAAGCTGGAGATTTGCTTGGGCAGTGTTAAGGTGTGGAGTCCCCCGAGACTCCCCTGCAGTACTTGGCTCCATGTGCAGGATGGAAGAATTCACAGCCCCTGACTAAATCCTTCTGTGCAAGATTTCTTCAGAACAAATGAAGGGATCCCACTTGCACCCATTTGATTACTGCATGGGATATATCAACTGAAATAACAGCTTAAGAAATACCTTTCTTTCTTAAGAAAAAATACGTAAAGAAGTATCTCTTGTGCTCAGACATCAAAGGAACCAGTGCAATAAAAACAGATTGATAAATCCCTCAAGTAAGGGGGTACAAAAAGCACAGCAACAGCCTGATGAGTACAGGAAATTAAACTGGAGGACTTAGGCTACTGGGTAACGACTAGAAAAAGGCATATTGTAGATTGAGATGAGGGTTTTAGTCTCTGTTCTCAGGATAGATTTACCAGAGCAGAGGACTGGCCAGTATCCAACCTCCTACCCTCCTGGGATAGAGAGAAATGGGGCTTTCTGCTGGGTCCTGGGCAGTTTCAGGGAAGAAGTAACGGAGCCTGTCAGGAAGGCACCAAAAGGTTTAAAGAATGCGGAGTAGTCTCTGCCTTTTTGCATGCCTTCTTAAACAGAAATAAACCTCAGAACCACCTGGGATTCACCCAGCACCAGTTATAAATATGAATAATGGAGTAAAGACATCAAACAAAGGAAAATGCAGGCTATGCATCAGGAAAAATTGTGTAAGACTGTGATCTATTAGCCCTCATGCACTCCTCCCAAAGGGGGTGGAGGTGGAATTTCTATTGCTCAAAGTATTAAAACCCCAGGCCCTGGGGAGTGTGCTGCAGGACCAATCCCACACTGACTGGAGGGAGGATGAGGTGATTTAATGGGTGGTCATTTCCACCTTCAAATCTCTTTTATGTACATGCCAGGGTGCCTTTAGTGACAAGCTGCAGTTCAATGCCAGAGCTGAAAGCAGCCTGGACACAGCTCGAGAGAGTGATTCAGAAGAAGTAGACAGGAAAGGAGGTATAGAAAGAGGGGTGGGGGTGTTAATTTAACTGAGACAAGCCAAAGTGCATAAAAAATTTTCCAGTTCAGTTTGGGATGGGAACTGAGGCTGAAATGAAGGAAGAGTGGTTAAGTGATCCCATCATTACTTAAATATTTATAGACACATGTCACATGCCAGTGGCAAGTATGTTAAAGTCTCATTAGCTTGCTTTCCTTTGTCAAGGCCTGAAAAATTAATACCAATATTAAGGGTTTCTGCCTTGGACACAGGTACTGCTGCTCTGTAACCCCTCACTGGGTCTGACTAGGGGAAATTCTTTCTCTGCCTGAGCTGCAGCTGAAACAAAAGTTTCCATCAACACCAGCACCAAACACTTAATTTCCTCCTCCCTACAGCTCCCCCTTCTCTGCCAAGGAAATAAAAATGAAAGAGAAATAACGTTTCCTAATCATGAATGTCTGCATAAGAGATTATGTTTTATTTCGCCTCTTTACATTGTCAGTTGTTTCTATAGCCACTCCTTTCATTACTTGTTTTCACTTTGCTATTTTTTCCCTCTGTTTCCTCCATCACCCTCTCCAGTTCCTCTACTCCACACCTAACCTATGTCCTTCCTTCTCCTGCCGGTTTTCCTAAGTGCTTTCCTTCTCTTTCTTTAATGCCATTTTTAGAATTGTTGTTGACGTACTTTAAAGAGCCCCCCTGGATTGTATACTCCTGGAGGAAAAGCACCAGCCAAGCTGGAGGCCTGACACAACAAATCTCAGTCCCAGGAGTCTTTCCACTGTGTCCCCCAGGCTGTGCTGAGGAGTGCTGCATCCTGCTCTTTTGTCACTGGCCTGCTCCGAGTGTTGCTGTACCCCCTTAACTGCAGCAGGGACTGATCCTGAGGGAGAAAGTAGCTTTCTCTGCTTCTGTGGGGCTCTGATTTTATTTCTGGCTCACAGCAGAAATACAACTAACTATGAAAAACTCCATTCCTTCAGGGGACATTGCTTCTGTCACCTGTCCATTCATGGATATCAGACAGTGTCATTATTTATTTATTTCTCATAAAAAACAACACAACTTTCCTTAGGATATTTTTATTTTTATTTACTAGATATAACTGGCTTTGCTCTGATTTATCAGATTGTAAGAATGATCAAAATCCAATTGCAATATAGCAGCAATTGGATTTTGATCATACAGACCACCCGTTGGAAATAAAGTTTATTGTTTGTCAAACAAACATCATTAGGAGGCTGTGTCCTGCTAGAACACGATGTACCTGATTTGGCAGACTAATGTTAACAGGACAGGTGCCTGGTTTACTAAAGGAGTGGTAAGGGAATGGGATTATGCACTCCAGGAGTTTGTCCATCAGTGGGAACGTTTGAAACAGTTGTTTAATTTCAACTGTGTTTGATAGAAGGGGATGAGTCTTAAAGATACTTGGGATTCAGAGATTTCATGCAAATGGTGACTAAGTACAGGGAGGTGGTAAGAGTGGGAAGCAGAGAGAAACAGCCAAAGGTCTCTATTAAGGGAAGGAATCAAAGCTGGGTTCAGCATTTATTATCTCTCTTGTCCTGGTGCTGGCCAGGTCAAATCCAAGCACTGAGCTGGTGGTCAAGCAGCCATCCCAGGCTGATTTCACAATAACAGTTTTGAATGGTAGTGTAAGTTGGAGTCATTATTTTTCATTTGGCATTGAAATAAACAGAGGAAAAAGACAAGGAAAGGCAAGGATAAACATTTTTGCAAAACACTTCTAGAACGCTAATGAGCATTAAATCATTTCTACAGTGGTTTGCAAATCAAAGGAAACAAGGAAGAAACCCTCCTAAGCTTGTTAGATTGGGAACAAGTACTATTATTTTGTTTTTCCACTACTATCTGGAATTTTCCTTCTTCCTAACTTTATCATTTTTACCTTACGTTTAAGCCTATGCAAAGTGTGATTTAACACAGCAGACAGAAAAACAGAGAGGTCTGTTTTTCAGTATCAGGAGTGTCTCTGTTGTGGAAAGTTGTCAGCTCCCAAACATTGTCTACACTGCATAGATCTGTGTGCTTTGGCAGGTTTATAGCTCTGAATCTAACTCCCCAGAGACCTGTTGCAACTTGTAAACCCATAAGGAATTTTTCAGGCCAGTTCTAAACCTAATTCATTCACTTATGGGAACAGTTTCATTATAAGAGTTTTAATAGAGATTTTCAAATGATTGTTTTTCTTTGTAATTCTTGCAGTGGCAGTGATTTGAAACATGGAAAAAAGATTTCTGAACCAGGTCTGGATTTCAAGGTGGAATTGCTAAAACTTTGGGGTTATTATCTGGGATGCAGAAAAACAGAACAAAAAAATATTGCAGCATTTGTTCTTCACTTTTTACTTGGATTTATTTCTAAGTGCACTTCTTGCCCTCTAGGTCAAATGCTTGTATCAGCTGTACAGTTGGACAAAACAATTCTAACTGTAAAGGGCAAAAAAAGTGAACCAAGTAATCACCAGATGAAACATTTTATTTTATATTTAGCAGTAGACTTCCAATAACCTGAAATGTTTTGGTGTTTTTATTTGTTCCCTGCTGGGAAAACAACCTGGTTTCATTTAATTTTGGTCTGAATCTGTTTCTCTGTCTGCAGATATTTTCTTATCACTTAATTAATTACTAATGAAGAAAAAGCACAAATTGGGCTGTATATTACAAGATCATTTAATCCTACTCTTTCATTGAATGTTAAAATATTCCAAAATTTTCAGGGGAAAAAGAATCAGCTTCTTTTTCAACTAGAGATTGTGCAGGAAGTCCCATTAGTATGAAAACTTAGCTCAGTAAATTACTTTACACTTTGTCCCAGGATTATAGCTTCTTTGTATGCTTAGTTTGCTTGGCTGGATGTTTTATCTGTTCTTCACATCAGTGGCTTCCAGTTTTCCTCTCTTACTCTTTCATGTTTTCTCTCTCCATTCTGTAGGACCTTTTCTTTGTAGTCTTAAAGCCACAGATACCAATTGTTTTTCCAAAAGACACATCAAATCTTGACTGCTTCCTGAATACTAGGAGTAAATTGCGAATTATTTCCCCCACTATTCCAGCAGGATCCTTCTGCACAGAGATGGGGCTTGCATTCAGTGTAGACGTATTTCATGGCAGAAAGAGGACATTTTGGAAAAGTTTAGGGACATTGTTAGAGTACAATTGTTAGAGTACAAGCTTTGCTGTACTCTGACAATCCCTTGGGCTACTACAACTAGAAAGCAGAGACCCTGCAGTGCAGCTCTGTGCCTGCCCAGGCTGAGAGGAGATGGTGATTTACTGATGCAGCTGATGCTTTTGCTGCCCTGCAGAGCTCCAGCATACCTGGAGCTCTGCCTCATTGGGACCATGAGCAACTCTGGGATCAGCCTCTGGAGGACTGGCTGCCAAATTATTCAAACAGCATTGTATGAAGCACATTTCTGATAAAGTATTTACATACTAGTTTATAGTGTTTTCATGTAACCCATACTTCCTCCTATTCAGCTCTGGTTCATTTACCCTGTCCACATCCACAGTGAGTAAGAGTGTCCAGAGACAGTGTGATTACATCTGTTTTATCAATATGCACCATTCTGTGGAAATGGGAGCAGTAATTAAAATTAAATTATGCTGTTTTTCCCCTTTGAAATAATTGATGAAAAAATAATCTAAAAATATTATCTTAACCTTTTGCTAATATCGCTGTGAACCCTTGGTTTAAGGTCTCTTTATTTAACTGTTTAAAAGAGGAAATGATAACAAATGTTTCAAGGATCATTGTTCCCAAAGATGTAGGAACTCTGTCTCCAAGCAAAATACTTCACCACTTCTTGTTTACAAGAGGTATTTTCTGATCTTCTTTTCTCGTCTGAAAAGTTTCAAAACCTATGTTAAAGAAAAGCAGAGGAGCACCTCTATAGAAGTCACCATAAAATCCTCCACTTGCATTGTAGCTGGGTTGATACAGCAATGCAAGAGAAGATTTGAAAAGTACCCAACAGGGAATTTTCTCATAGGACTACACTCTGGAGTACATAAGCACAAGGAAAGTCAGTAACACCTACCCAAGTTAAATTGCAGTTAAGCTAGAGCCTTCTCTTATCGAGAAATACTAGCTGACATTTCTAATAGAGATTTTTTGAAATTGAATTGAAATAAGTAATTTAATGCTGCAAAATGTTTGGAATTTGTTAACTACATTAACTTTTTTAAATAAGGAAAAAAACCCCTACAGATACTACTAACTGGTTTTTGTACAGTGCTGGATGTTATTTTTATCCACATTCTCTCCATAGAGTTGATGGAGCTGAGTGGAAGCAACGTGGCATGTGAGAGGAATCATCACTTTAATTTGATTTACTTATCAAGGCATGTCTAGGAACCTGCAGATTTGAGAGGTTTTGGTCACCAATCTTTAGTTTCAGAAATAGTACTACGGCAGCCACAGGAGAAGCAAGTGCCCCATGGGCTTTCCTGTCCTATGGAGTGCATGCTAAAAGAACTCAGCACTTCTGGAAGGGATAGAGCTCTTGAAACCTCTAAGTATTACCAGTTGAAATGATTTTTAGGATTTATGCTGCTGATGTGGAGAGCATAACCTGGCCTGCAAAATTCAGTTGCTTTCTCAGTTTTCTGCAGCTGTCCTGGACAGTTGTTGACTCTGGTCTCTTACGGGATTTCTCTGTTGAATACTTTCTGACCATTGGACAAAAAGACCCTTGTTTAGCTGTGTTCTTCTTTGCAGTGAGAAGAAAATTCACTGTACCAGCTAGTTTGAGGAAATCTTGAGATGGAGAGAGGAAGAAGACTTTTAAAGAGGGTGATATTTAACATTTTTAAAGGTGAAGAAAACATGCGAGCAAAACTTCTGACCACTCATAGTCAGCATTAAAGACAAAAACTAAGGAACATAAATTTGTTTGGGGTTTCAGTTATTCCCTTTTGAAAGGCTGTAGTAATTAAGTGAAGTCGATAAGGTGACTTGAAACAAGGTTTCATTTTTAAGCCTGGATGTGGATAATGGGTTAATATAGAAAAAGTTCTTTTGCTGTAGCTGGAAAAAGAAACCAGGGAGGCTGATGCTTCCTGATGAGGGACATTATGACTTTTTTGATAGTGAGAAATGTATGCATTACTCAGGAGAAAGTAATAATGAGAAAGAACTTGAATTTTCCGATGGATCTTGTAATTTCATTGCATTTACCCTGTGTTCTACAGTGGTCAGATGGTTAAAGAAAGCTGAAAGAAATCTCATGACATAAAGCCTTCCCAGAGGAGGAATTTCTCCCAGTCTGTATAAGTTAGTGATTATTTTGTGTCCTGAAGGAAAGGATTCATATATAAATGTAAGCAACAATTCCTTCTTTGAATTAATGCAGTTATGTCTGTGAAAAGATAGCATTTTCTATGATGGGTTTCCAGAATATTTCTGCCAGATATTCCTGAGCCTTGGGTATTTTTGAAAAGCAAATTAAAACCCATTATATAGTGAATCTGTGAAAGTGGGATGTGACACAATTAAAAAAATTAGCTCCTTGGACATTTTTTCTATGCTAAAACACCACAGTGTTTTAGGTGAAGGTTGCATAGTACAGTGCACACCTAACATGAAGAGTAACTAAAGGAGAATTAATTGCAGGCTGTACAAACCTTTCACAGCTTTCCTGAGAGAGGCACTTGAACACTGCAACAAACACAGCATGAAGCCACAACAGTAACTCTGTCCCAGGGCAGGTCTTCAGCCGGATTTAGAGCTTTCACAAGAGTACATGGACATGAGGAAACGCATCTTGATTTTTGCCAGCGCCTTGTGTTGTAAAAAAAATCTGTCTAGCCATTCCAGGAGGAATTTTTGAGGTGATTATTTCTCACATAATTTGACAGTTTTTAAATGATTCTCACTTTCATGCAGGTAGAAGGAAAATGATAGTCAGGACAGCAAGCCATGCAACAGAAGGCTGACCCTGATGGTGTTGTCCTTAATAAAGCTGAAGTGCAAATCATTCCTCATAGAAAATATTTCCTGTCTGCTGGATGTATTCCCACAGCACTAATAGAGAGCTGGTATATTGCTGTAATTGAAAAAGCTTATGTTGTCTAGAAGGCTAGCTTTGTATAAAATGCAACACAGAACCTTTGCTATCAGATAGCAGAAAATTCAGAAGTTAATCCAAACATGTCTGTGTTGCTTTCAGCTTAAAAATAAAGACGTTTCATACATGGAAAAACTAACACATGCTGCTTGCCCTGTGCATTATGCTATGCTACCTTTTAATAACCGTGACTCCCTGACCCTTTCATAAAATCACTCTTTGCTCTCTCATATTTACCTTAAAAAGCATTTTGTCATTCATTCTGATCTCACCCCATTTATTTTCCTCAGTATTTTCCCTCTTTCCACCTTCTCTAATGCCTACTTATGCAGAGTTTAATGCTAGTTTAACTCCATGTATAAATACTAAGTGTATGTCTTATGCATCAAGTGCATATGAATTGCTTTCATATTTAGTGGAACTAGATACAAATCATCCAGGCACCAGTTATGGTACACAGACTTCAGTGTATAGCTGTTTATCAGACCTGCTGTGTATTCATTCATGAATACTTAAAATGCAATCTACAGCAATTAGGCATACCTGTCTGTTTGTAGGGGTACTGATCTAAATCAGCCCTAAATCAAATTGTTAAAAAAAACTCCTACCTCCTTCTCACGCAGAAATTTAGAGTACTGATTAAAAGCTATTACCATATATTGCAGCCAAAAACTCCCTGTCTCAGGCAATGCAAACCTGACAACACATTTACATATTTGCAAGCATCCTTTCCACTTCATTAAAAAATCTGAAGAGAAAAATTGAAGGGGTTTATGCTATGTCAGAAGGGGACTTCTGCAAAGTGTCTGTCCTCAAGAAAATCATAAATCCACCACTTTTGCACATTCCTAAGGTTGCTGAAAATAGTAAAATGGCTATTCTGTTCTTCCCTCTGATTTTGGTGCTTAATAACCCATTTCTGAGAGCTGGAAGCCCATGGTCCCTGAGTTTAGACACTGTGATTAGTACAGCAGCCACAGGCTCCCCAGTGCCTGAGCAAAACCCTTCACTGCATAACTTTCATTTCATGGGCAATCTGACTTAGAGTTCATGTCTTCACGGATGCACGATGGTGGAAGCAGACAGACACAGGCCTTGAAAAAGATCCAAATCTATTCATCTTTACTTCTGGTAGCACAAGTGATCTCCAAACCCAGACACACAATAAGCCATCTGTATATATTTGCCTGTTTCAGTTTCCTCATGCTTAAGCATTCTTTGGGGTTAAGTTATTCTTCTAAGGAGTTTAGTATTTTCTTCTTCCTACTGTACTTTGATTTTTCCTTCAAAGCACAGAGTTGAAACAAGCCCTTCCCTAAACTTACCCAAAATGTCCACTAGAAAAAAAGAGGGGCTTTTTAAGACTTACTTTACCTTGACAGGATAACTAACTGTGTTTAATTTCTGTCTTGAGGTTCTCAGACATGCAGAACTTGTTTGTCCTGAGCAACAGTTCTCTGCAATGCTATTTGAATGCACAATCATCAAAAACTTTAACATATTATCATTACCTTCTATTATTATCCCTTTAAGGACTGCAAAATTCTTTCTTGGCATTGCTGCCAAGGTTTAACTTAGTAGGAAGGCAAAGGACAGCAGCAAAAGAAGTCAAGCACCACTTCCAAAATAGATGTTGCAAGCTGACCAAGTCCTGTGCATATGGAAATCTCATTTCACATGGACATTTTCAGTGACCTTTCTTGCTACCCTGTTGCAGAAGTGATATTCTGCAATAGCTGCGTCCACATGGCCAGCTGTTTCCTACTTAATTTCTATAACAATGGCATAAAGACAGCAGGGGCCTATTTCTGGGCAGCAGTCCTGTGGTGTTTTTTCCAGATGGTGAGCTAGCTGTTTGTGTTCTGGATCTTCTCTTGCAACATGTTGTGACTGCACTGCAGGGCCAGCTGGAATCAGCCAGAACTGCAGCACTCATGGTCAAACTACACACTTCCACTGATTCATCTCCTTTTGGTGAACCAAAGCATTTTCAAGTTGCCATCAGTGGCCGTGAAGGGCCATCCATTCTGCCATGGCCCTAAGAGCCTCTCAAACAAAGAGGTTGACATCTCCACACTGAATGGATTTGTCTGCGGAAAACACACACCATTCTGACAAGCTCATATAGCAGCTCACACAAGGTGATGGCACCAGGAAGAAGATGAGAATACTAAGCAGGAATAAACTGTTTCTGAAATGAATTTGTTTTCTGAGCATAGGTAAACGATTGAACATGCTGGGGAACTGCACTGTACTGCAGATCTGTCATGCTTAGTGGGGAAAATAACAACACAAGAACTGTGATGATTTCTGTTCTTGGGATCTCTGCCATGCCAATCTTACAGATAGGGCACCAGCACAGCAGCATGGACATAAAAGGCATGGGAGATTCCTGGTGGTATTACTGTTTTTTCCCATGTGATTTTAATGGCTTAATGGCACCCATCTGCCTGTTCTTTGCCTGCTGTGCCAAGATGAAACATTCTAAAGAAATGTGGTTAAACAGATGTTTCTCTGTAGGTTTTGATGGCCTGCTTGCTCAGTATGGCAGCTTCTCCAACACCACAGCCACATGGTATCCACTGAACAAAAGAGAGACATTGCTCCAAAATTCACAGGGGATACTCACGGTGTTTAAATTTTTGCTACTGTTTTGGAAAAAAAGACCTACCATTCCCCTTGCTCTTAAGCAAGAGTCCTGCACAGAAAGGTGTATTAGTCTTTCGTGAGAAACTACAGATTGATAGGGGAGTGTATTTAAGAGCTGGAGCAGGAAAAGAGTGCTTAAGTGGGTGACTGTGAACACTACCTCCCTTGTAAATGCCTGCTTGCTTGTTCTAGGTTGATGAGAACAAAGGAGACTGTTTTTCATGGAGGCAAAGAACAAGGTGTTCCCAGATGGCAACTGGCAATGACCACTAATTCAGAGAGCATTTGTGTTCCTAGATGGAACATCAAAATAAAGTGACTTTATTCCTCATATGCATCATATGCATGGGAATTATGCTTTTAGGGAAAATTAGAATGCCTTTCACAGAACAGCATGTGTTAAATATATTGCTTTGGCAGTAGAGACCACTGTATGCACCGTATTTTGCTGATGCGTGTGAGGATCAGGGCTTTTATCAGCCCCTCATTGTGCATTCAGCCTGAGGTGCTTTGCCTTACAAGAAACAGATCAGATGTTAACAGCAACGTTGTTATCAATCAAACATCAATTGGACATGTAAAGTCTATACCCACTGAAAATAAAGAATAAAGATCTGGAGAGGGTCTGATTTTCTACCAGTTTCTTGATGAGTTCAGCAGCATAATGAAAACCTCATTTTCAAGCAGGTTATGTCCCATCCCCAGCAGCTCTGCCTGCCATGAAGGGAGCTGGAGACACACAGACAAAGGTGTGACACAAAATCTCGCCTCTGAGCAAGCAGCGTTCTCAACAATTCACGTTTATGACTGGATTGTTTCACTGCCTGAAACAATCTGAGAATTTTTCTCTGAGAAGCCAGCAGTAATAAGTGCACTTGTGCAAAATCATTTGCCTCTTCATCAGCTTCAAGAGCTTCCTCTGGTTGCCTCTGCCCTGTGGGTACTATTGTAGTGCAGGTAAATGCTCTCTCGTATCAGAATTCTGCTGCCTAAAGCCGTCACATAGATCCTTAACTTTCTTTCTTTCTTTCCTCCTGAATAAGATATCACCTTTTTTCACTTTCTTCTGTAATTTTCGTAGATTTCTGGCCTATCTTCTTTTCTCCATCTCACTAGGCCAGTAGTTAGCAGATAGTAACAAACCTCACCTTCGGTGTCTTGGCATTTTGTTTATATTGGTAGTAGAAAATGGTTAAAAGAAGGAAAGGCCCTGTCTCGGGGTGTTAACGTTTCCTTGCTTAGGCTGAATTTTCTCCAGGCCAAATTATGAATCTTCCTACCATGAACCACATACTGCTACTGGTTGTGTGAAGTAATGGTCTGGACCAATGGGCAAGAGCATCTGGCTTTACAATGTGAAATGGGACACATTTAGCACTCAAACCATGAAGCAGCCACTGGCCTTGAGTGTGAGGCAAGGGGAGAGTGTTTTGGGTGGGGACAGGTCAGTAATTACACCTGCATGTCTGCAGGCAGCCCTTACAGTGTTGGGTATTAATTTTTGGATTTAATGTTATTAGAAGAGGTTCTTCCCAATACAGAGAATATTGAAGAGATGTGCAAAAATTATGAACCAAGTTAACTCCTCCAAAATCTTGCTGGAAGGGAAATGCCTGCTTAGATGTCATTGCTATATAGCTCTGCCATGCTGTCTGTCTTGTGCACTGAAAGACAACACCCCTCTGGTTCTTCAGAAGGCTAAAGATTCTCTCATCCTCCTCAGGTTTCTGCACAGATGTCCTAAACATTTGGGGGAGTCACTGTGTCAACAAGATGTCCTGGCTTTCAAGGAGGAGCTGCTTATCGGTAATAACTAGGCCATACCTCATTAGTCTCTTTATTGTTGTCCTCCACAATCCTGGATGATGGAACAGCCATGCAGAGAAGAGCAGAAGAATCATTGGGATGCAGAGAGTACCAGCCAGGAAGACAGCCGAGAATGGAAAAGCTCTGGAAGACAGATACAAACTGCAAAGATTAGTCAGCAAATAATAGTCAGTGAAACACAAGGAACTGGAACCTCTCTCAGTGTAGTCAGAAAAGGTCACACCAACTGGCAAGTAAATTCTCAAAGAAAAACGGCAGAAAGAGTAATGTGGCAAATAGTCTGATGCAGGCATGCCCACTGATACTGACAGAAAGTTCCCACTGTCAAAGTTCCGTGAACAAGGCAAAAATTTCTCTTAGCATTTAATATGAAGTTACTTGTCCAGTTTATGTGTATAAACACTGCACAAACTGGACCTCAGGTTCATAGGCTTTTGAAAATGCATGCAATTATGCTAAACAATCAGGTGTGAAAAATTCAATTCTAGATATTTCCATATTGCCCTAAGTAATTGATTTTTCAGTTGGCTAGGCCAGCCTTTCTGTTTCATTTCACTTGAGCGCCCAGAGGAGATACAGACTGCTCATTAACATGGAAAGAAGAAATATTTCTTAGTCTTTGTACTTCAAAGACTCCTATAAATAACACAGACTGTATCTTGATACAGTCAGAGTAGGAGGTAAGGTTTAGGTCATCATCTAAGATTCTGTTTCTCTCTGTTTTTAGATTTAGGAATATGCTCTTAATTTTTGAAAACTGTTGTGTTGTTGATGTTCAATGTAAGTTATCTGTGGAGAGATGTGACAGACAGCAAATGCAGGTAGTCTTAGCTTTGGTATGTCCAGATGAGGTCCATTTTTTTAACAAAATTTTTCAAGAAGCAGTTCATTCATGTTTAGGTTAATAGGCCGACGTCATTTTCTTCAAGGGCAAAAACAAATACAGGGATAAAATGAGTTAGGCCAGCTCATACACAGATTCCACGTCAATGACGTCTCTTGCAATAATATCCCACAACCTCTGTAGCGGAGATTTGTTACAACACAATGGCAGTGTGACAAGGCCCCAGAAACCACACTTATATTTTTATTAAAACAACACTGCCCAGACTGGCAAATGTAAATGTCCATATGTGCACCAGGAAAGAAAGTGAAAAAGCACACATTGTTCATCTTTAGCTACGAGGAAAACATTTTCATGCATAAGGTGGCAACGATTTCCAGATATGATCTCAATGTCAAGGTCATGCTGGCTTTTGAAAAAAGGATCATGCTCAACTTCAGAGTAAGTAAATCTTGGTGATTTGGTAAAAGATTTCACATGACCACTTCTATTTTCAGTTTGCATCTATACAAAATAAAGCATTTCACAAAAAGGTTTTGAATTGAGGCTTGTAGGTAGTTGACATGAGTGGAAATTTTTCAGCGTGAAATTTGCTTAAGAGAAATCATGTTAAGCTGACTCTTGGGATGTGCACCACGGGAATCCAAGACTCATGCTGAATGCAAGGCAGAAGGGATTAAGTGCTTTCCAGTCTCAGCACTGTGCCCGTGACTCAGCTCAGCTGCAGTTTCTGGGGTATGTCTGGGAATGGAGCTCACATACACGCCAAATCTCTGTAGTATCTAGAGGTGTGATCTGAGATTAAGTCAAATCCACACCTGCATGGCATTTAATTATAGCAAGTGGTGAGTTGTATTGTAGATTCACAGGTGTCAAGGAAAGGATTCCTGTGAACCTCAACCCTGACACCTGGATAACACACGGTAGTGAGGTTGTGATCATCTGACTTACAGGAGCATTAAAACAAAAGTACCACTGAGTTCAGTGAGCTGATATACTTTTAGCAACTACAGTTTACTGCTTTTTATTGAAAAATTTTCATGGAAAATACACCTCCTTGATAAGAGAGCTTGATTTTCAAGTATAGTTAGCTGAATTTGGACAGCCCTAGCATCATCTGGAGTTAATCAAGGCAATGGATTGCTGGTGTGAACAAATGATCATGACCCCACAGTTTATGTATTCATCCTGAAGGAACCTTTAAGCATCTCTGCTGCCAGAGGTGAGTGCCAGAGCTCACAGGACAGCAGCTGTGGCTGGGTGAACCTCTGCACCTCTAAGCAAAGACAGCTACCCTGTACCCTCTCCACTTCATGTTAAGAGCCTCAAACCTTCTTCCCTCTCACCATTCCTCTTCCACAGTGTGAGCAGCTCGATCCAAGTCAGGAACATGCCACTCACCTACTGTGCAGTAAAAAACAATACTATGCTGCTAAGAAACCTCCACTTAGCTCCAAGTCAGGAATATTACACTTAGATCCTTGAAAATAATAAAGCATATCTTTAGATTGCTGACAGGCACCCCTGGACCTTGTATTAATTGCTATTTATTAATAATCCCAAACTAAAGTCCATAGGATCAAAAATTCCTTTCGGAAGTAATGCCAGGCAGTCAGATTTCCAGTGTACTTGGAATTTTGCTTCCTGTTGCCCTCTAGGAACACTCATGCCACCAGCCAAAGGACTCAGACGACTATTACCTCATTTTTACTGCATACAGTAAAGCAGAGATTTATAATGCTATATGTATGAGGCCTTTGAATTTCTAGTGTGCTGTAAAGCAAATTCAGACATTAATTTAAATACGTGAAGATTCGACTGTGCAGCTTTGTGAGATATGGCCCTCATGGACAGATATCTGTTGATAAACAAGTGAAGCCTTGGATGTTTTGTTGGCTTCACGCCATGTTGGGGTTTTCTCCAAAGTGGCCTGTGGGTCTCAATGCCTGCTATTTCTGTGTTTTCTTTTAAATAAATGTATGTTCTAATGCACATAGAGTAAAAGTCAAATTTTCACCCAAGGCATGTGTTTCTAGGCACAGTCTGGGGTTTGGAAATACTTTGGGCTACATGCTGGAAGGGAGGCTGTTCCATGGCATGCTGCCACATCTCTTTTGATTAGGAAGCTCACAGCTGGATAACTTCTGAAAACAGGAAGGTATGACAGCAAAACTTTATTTTGATTAAATAGCTCCTATGTAAACACAGGAATTCCACTGTCATCCCTGCTCCTTATCCTCAGCAGGTTTTGCAAGGACAGACTGGCTGGGTGACAGGTCTGGTGGCTCTGTGCTGGCCACAGGTCGCTGAGAGCAGGTTTCTTACCTAGCTCAGCTGGCAGCTGAATGAAATTCTCTGAAAAGTCACAACACAGCCAGTGTTAGCACAATTTACTATTCTTCTGTGGATTTAGTAATTTTTTAAAATTTTCATGGAGACCTAGGGGAAGGCTTTCAACACATGGATCATCTTATACACAAAATGCCTGCCACCTCCCCTTACTGCCAGTGGTTTGGGAGACAACAAATAACTGCCCTGTCCCCTCATGGCATGTGAGAAGAACAAGTGGAGTGAAGCACAGGAGAACAGGGGAGGAGACAGCAAAGAGTGAGGGCTGGAAGACGTTATGACGGGGAGTGGGACACTGGGGCTGGACTGGCAGTGTGCGGAGGAAGGGCACCCCTTCAGGTGCCATGTGGGTGCATGTTCAAGGCTAGGTTTTAACCTTAGAAGCCAGTGGATACTTTGGAAGTACCATCCCCCTTAAGCTCAACTGAAAAGCCCTAAAAGTAGATTAATCTAGTGTATCAGCAGTGATTTTTGATGTGTGCTTCTGTCTGTTGGGGGCCTGGCTGAAGTCAATGAGTGGTGCCATTTTAAATGCTGGCAGCTGCTGACTAGCAAAGTGTGGTTTTTAAGAATTGTTTTTTGTGTATTTCAAACGTTATGAAAAAAACTCAAAGACGTCTTTGAAATTGAAAAGAAGAATGTTCTTTCCCAGTTTCTGGTGAAAGAGATCACCTCCTCTCAGACATATTCCCTCTCTTCTCACAGGGCAGTGACAGCTGTTTTGGTGAAGGAATTTAGAAGGCTGAGGACACCCAGTGAGCTACTGCTCCCAAATCATAAAACTCAATCTCACACAGCAAAAAGGTGAAACTGAACACTTGGTGTTCATGAAGCAGTATTACATCATTTAATTCCATATTTAACTCACTTTTTAACCATAGTGATGCTTTCAGTGTTTGTATACTTACAATGTATTGCAGTTTGAACAAACCTCTTTAGAAGTTGCAAATATTCAGGTGAGAATCAGGTGGAAGAAAATAAGAACAATATTTCAGAATTATTATTTAAGTTCTACTGTCTCTGCATAAAATTTTATAATACTAGTGGAAAACTGGTTTCTTAATAATTTAATCCTCATGCCTGCTGTTAACTCTCTGCTATGCAGTTCACAAATTAGTGGGTATTAGACAAGGTTTGTCATTCCTTCCACAAACTCACGTGGGCTTTAATTACAGACAAGTCTGAAAATTTTCTGTATTTCCACCATTGTGATACCATTCTCACACTGGTGATAAATTCTGAAAAGTACCTTGTACAGATGAATTAAAAATCCATCCTCAAAGTTGCCCTTAATAGTCATACATTGTTTAAACATACTGTGCAAACTGTGACTCCTTAGAACAATTATACAGATCAGTTGCCTATATTTCTTTATAAACAATACTGAGATTAATTAGTTGGAATGGCTTCCTTTGCTTCGCCTCTGATGTCATGAAAATGCTCTTCCTTGGACAGAATAAACAAGCGTATCTGATATGCAAGCTAATATAATGTCCTTTATTTACATGATTGTAAATCCTGTTAGCTTTAAAACAATTTTGAATTTAGGAGAGAGCCAAAAAGGAGAATAACAAAGGAGAGAAGTGACCTCAGTGATTCCACAGTGACGTATCTTCAGCCTTAGAACTGCCATGGGAAGGTTGTGTTATCAGTTGGCTTGGGAAACCTGAGTGCTGGCTCTGCCATTCTGCCCAGAGCAGGACATAAACAACTGCTAATTGTTTCAGGAGTTCATATCTTTTACCTGTATCTCAGTTATGCTTTCTGTGTAGCATGCATAGGGTTTCAGACATACTGAATACAGCTAATCCTTTAAAATGAGCCAAACTGGGATTTTAGAGCTTCATCTACTAACAAACTTTGTATTCAATACCCAAGTGTTCTAGGCTTCTACTGTAACATCCATGAGTATTTTTTCAGTGGCTGCACATCATATTGGACAAGTTGTTAATTTAAGTATGTAAATGAGAAATCTAACCTCTTTCAAAAATGATGATCATATTCCCTATGAAAATATGGCTGTATGATACAAAAATGCCATGAAAGATCAGCCAGCTGGTGCTGTATTTGTGAGGGAGTGCTACCCAAGCTTAAGCTCAGGCTGATTACCTAAACACTCTTACTAGTTTATGTTGGAAAGTGTAGGTGTTCATGTTTCTTCACAACATGAATGAGCATATATTGTGAAAGTGATGAGCGTTTAGCACACTTTGTCTATTTAAACATATCTTTTCAGCTACATTCCCCACTTTGTTGTGAAATTGTTAAAGACCAACTCTTGAAGATTACAAATAAAGAACCGGGGTGGAAGCCAGATCCATACTATGAATGGCAGAACTCCTAGTTTTTTCAATGGAACTGAGTTTTCAGCCCAGCCTTTGTCAAGGAAGAACTCACAGAGAAGTGGCTAGGACTTTTTTCTTGTAAGATCTTGGGTTTGCCTCACCCGTAATTGGTTGACATCAGGACTTCATTTGCACCCGAACATTTTTTTCTTCTATTGCAGTACTTAGATTTAAGTTTACAGAATAACCCAAATTATATAAGGCTGGGGAATTGAAATTGTGTTCAAAGTTATCCATACAGGTTAATATTTTTTTAGAAAAGCACAGAACAGCCATCTTGCCCAAGGTCTACCCAAGCCTCCTTTCATCAGAACAGTGAACAGAGAACAGTGGCAGCATGACAGACATTTTACAAGTACACAAATATTTTGATTTTGGGGACTTCAAAAATTGTCCTGTCCCCAAAGGTAATTATTTCCTAATGCATGCATAAGCTATGAATGGATGCTGAGGCAATGACCCACGTACTGAATTCAGCCCATTAAAGAGAATCTTCTGGCCTACACCCCATGTCCCAGGTGTAATAATCTGTTTTTCAGCCCCTCAGGAGGTTTGCCTGAGTGCATGCATTCTGATAGCACACACATGGTGAGCTATGTTGGGTCTTCTACACAGGGATCTGTTCTTGTTCAGAAGGTCTGGTCATTTGTCAGGGAAAGGATAGTGACACTCAGGCTCTGCCTGCCTCACTTGCAGGGGATGGAGGCCACTGTTCTTGTAAAAGCATTCACTTTCTTTAGTGAACATGTGGTTTATGGGATCAGCCTTACCATGGTATATGCAAGATTAACTTTTGCTGATATCAGTGACATTCACCCCATGATCTGGCACTCTTCCTTTCTAAGAAAGGCACGAGAAAATAACAATAGAAAAAGTAAGTTGTTGTTTTATCTTAAAAAAAATTAGCATAGTTTTTGTTTTTTCTCTCTCTCCCTTCATTTTTCCATGACAGAAATAGATAGAGTTACCATGGGCCATATATTACAAAGAAATCAGAAACTGTTCAGAGACTTAAGCTCTTCCCAAAAACCTGGGAAAATGTTTACACATTAGAGAGCTTGTAATATTTAATTCTGTGTGGTAAATATTCTTCAATTTAAAAAAAAGCCCACTGGGAATTTCCAAGTATAAAGTTGAGCCTGAGTTGGGACATGTTAGACTTGTGAGTAATCAGAAGGTTCCGATTTAGCAGAGTGAAAAAATTAAAACTGGATTCGGTCTTTATAACTTTGCTGTGAATTTGCATTTTCCTTCTGGACTCCATGTCTCTTGAGTGTGCCTGAATACTGTATAACTTTTGATACATAATATAATTGTGATAGAATTCCCAAAGCCTATGCCATCTATAAGAATTAATACAAGTATATGTAGTTGTATTTAAAATTATTAATGTGCTTAATGTACATTAAAACATTGAGAATTCTGCTAAAGTTGGCTTATTATGCAAACTGGTTTTTAAAAAGGCAGCTCACAAGAAATCTAAATGCACTTATTTCCATTTTGTTGCTGCTTTTCTAGAGGAATGACTAGTCTTTAAGTGGGTGCTTTACTATTTTACCCAGGCTAGGCTCTGTGGGCAAGTCTTTGTGACACCAGACTTAAAAGCCTGGTGGAAGAGAAGCTGCTGGTCTGGTCACAAGTGAAAAAGTGCCTGTTCTGCATTTCCTCATCTCAATTAACATTAAAACCATGGGCACACTCTTCTCCCCCCTTGCCTCCACCCATTTCCAGTAAAGGAATTTTGTCTTTCTGGTTTGTTTTCTGCTCTCAGCACCAAATGTTTAGCAGAGCCCTGTAACCTTTTCCGGCTAAAAGAAAAATCAGATGATAGATTCAAGTGTTTTTATTTGCAAAGAGTGTTTTCCTGAATGAGAGATGAGACCTTTTTTTTTTTTTTTTTTTTTTTTTTACTGTAGTGAGCCCCATTCCAGCCAGCTCTAAGTCCCCTAACTGGATTGTATAGTTTCCTGTTTTGTTCTTTGGTGTTTTGTTCTTGAGGGAATATTTTGAGTTGGTGTGTACTCAATTCTATTGAGTTTCTGTTTGTGTTTGCTGTGTTTGTGTTTTCTGTTGGTGTCTTTTACTGTTGTAGTATTCATTCAACAGAAAAGCACAATTTATCCTTACAGATTTGCTGAAGGAGACCTGTGCACTGCAGTCATTATCTTTACAAGGTTTAGCTCAATGCAAGGGATCACTCACTCTGGGGTATGAAGGACAATAAAGAACAGGCAGAAAGCAGTGTGAGGATTACTAGAAAGTCTTGAAACTTGAAGGAATACTGCCATTCAAAATGGTGTTCAATTTCATGTGCAAAGCAGATACTTTTGACAGGATTAAGTCCTCTAAGATTTTCAGAAAGCATTTAGATTAAGAAATTGAAAAATTTGCCTGTTTATTTTTATGTATATAAAACTTGCTTGTTTTCACTCTGATTTTTTTAGACTTTTTTTTATCTGTTTGTTTTGCTTTATTTTAATATTGTATATTCTTTTATCAGATGATGAATCGCACTCTATAGCCATCTGAGTTACGTGTGCTGTTCACTATCCTGACCCAGGAACAGGCCTGGACATGACATGATGTAGCAGCCAGGCATGCTGTCCTAAGGGCTCATAATTAGTGCAGGACATTAGTAATTGGAATGCCACTGTTTCATGGGTCTGCTCTGTGGTCTAGGACAAACTTTTTAACCTCTTTCCTTCAGTCTTGGAGCTCAGAAGATGCAATACTGCAGACCTATCTATTTCCATGTGGAAAAACCCCACCAGTTTCTGAGTTTCTTGGTGGTACATCAAAGACAATTTGGTCTCCAAGAATATTAACAGAGACAAGGGAATAGAATGTTGTTCATTCAAGACTATTGGCTGAAATCTAGGGTTTAGTTTGTTGGGTAAGGTTCTTTGTCTCTCTAATCCTCTAAATGTGGAGTAGACATAACGTAGTTTTCCTTCTCCCATCTTCTTTTTGTTGATGGTTATTTATACGATACCTTTTTTCTGTCAGTTCTACCATGTGCATGTATAATTTCATACCCCCAACATTAAATGAAGCTTTGACTTTTTAAAAACTGCTTGAGGTCTTGAGGTTTGGGGTTTTTTTTCCCACAGAATCCACAGTAAAATTTGTCTTTATGCGGTTTTTAGCTTTTTCAGGACCATTTTCTGCTCTTCTATCCAAAGTGAGTCACTCTATCCTCTGATATCTTCTGGAGAAAATAAGTGTTCTGACATTCCAGCTGTTTCAAAGTGCAAATAAATCACTATTTGCACCCAACACATGACCTCTTTGCACTGCCAATATTAAATCCATGGTTTTCATTATTTTAAGCTACTGGTATTGCAAGTACTGTCTAACTGCAAAGCATTTGGTCTCAAGATCTAAATGGCACCACAGAGGTATGAAATATTATTGCACTGCCATTTTGTTTTATTGTTAGGATAAATATAGCAGTGATGTCAGGAGAGATGTATGTCTCACAGCAGTTCTTGGAAAGTAGGTTGTGGTCTGATAGAGCATAAATGCCTTTTTTCTCCATTTTTTCTTCCATTAAGGCTGGCAAAAACAGTAAGCAGGACAAGACAAATCCTAGGGCATGGTGAATTATGACTTTTTCAGTGACACTCATTGTCACTGAAAGATGAAGAGCAGGATTTTTAGTTCTGAAACAGGAGGCTGTAATGTTGGGATGAATGAAATAAATGCCAAGGGATTTACATATCATTCTACATCTTTGAACTGTATGTTTCTAAGCTGTGCTTTAAATGTTTTTCTGTACACCACAAGCTATTTAGAATAGTACTTGGATTGTAACATGTCACATTCCTGTAAAGATGCCGATATCTGAGTTATTCATTACTATTTAAGGAATATTATTTGACTCCTTTCTGTTTCTTCATGCATCTTTACATCTTCTTCCTTCTGAAATCCACTTATGCCTGACATTTTTCATTGCACAATTTTAGCCGGAGTTGCTATACTTTCAGAAAACTCAGTGTATTAGACAGTAATGTCTTCTGCTGGAGACCTGACCTTTAAAGATGAAAATCATTTGAAAAGCAGGGAAGGTGAAGATGATATTACTGCATCTCAAATTTGGGTCTCAAGGAGACTGAGGAACCAACTGTGTGCAGTCACACATCACAGCAATGTGCTCTGGCTTAAGGCTGTTTTGATCTGCCCTGATCTGATTGCTGATTTGCAAATGGTTGTGAGAGCAGCAAGAGTGTCCTGTAATTGCCATGACATTCACATTCAGATCAGCTTTAGGTGAGCAGTGAAAAAAGGATGACTAGGATATCTCTGCTTACAAACGTTAAGGGATGAACTTAGAAGCTGACACCAAAGAGAGCTGCAAGTGCATACAGGTTATTAGTGCTAATACCAGCTTCTGGAAGTAACTTGCACTGGGTTTGAAAACCATCCTTAGTATGCACTCCAGCTACTCAGAATCACTACATGGCAACGTCATTTATATCCGTTCTCCCTCATTTGTTACTTTCAGGACACACCTATATATGTATGTTTATAAACTCTGTAAATAGACACCTATGCTGAGGTCAAAACTGATTCTCCTTTATTATTGAATTATTTAGTCTCTACCAATAAAACCTCTGAGCCATTTCACAAATTTCTTCAAGGAACAGCTGGTGTCTCATGGTGTTTCTAAACACATCATCAAGCTGTGGAGAAGAGACCTGCCAGCTTTCACCTGGCCTATAGCCTTGATCTTCCTCCACAGGGAAAGGCTGTAGATCTGGGGTCATTCCTTGGTCAAGTTAACACCAAAGATGATGGATCCCTGCAAGCAATATTTCATTAATTGGTGGGTTCCTTTTGTGAAGGAAATGGCTGGAGCACAGGAATCTCACTCTTTTACCCTACCATTTGTACTTTTTCTCTGTGTCCATTTTTGCCTAATCTTTTATCAAGTGAAATCTAAAGGCAATTGAAGAAAGAGAAAGGATAATGATATATCTTGAAACTGTTAGTGTGAATGAGGATTGATTTAGGACTCTGCAGCACCAAAGCGAAGAAAGGAGGCTCTGCCAGCAGGTGAACCTAACGGAAGAATCTCTTTTAACTGTCACATTGTGGAAAACCTTTACCCTGACTTCTAGAAATGCTGAATTAGATGCCAGAGAAAACCATGATAACCCTGAAAAGATGTGTCGGTCAGTATTTGTTGATTTTGTATTCAATGTCATCTTGGTGCTCACTAGCCTAGGAAAAAAAAAAAGTCATTTTTCTAAACTCATTCTCAGAGGTCACTTCAGGCTTTAGGATATATTGAACTTCCAAGTACTTGCATTGTTTTTTCAAAGGGGCAGGAAATGATTTATAAAATATCATTCTTCCTCACAGAATTTGTGCCTGGAATTGGAACAGGAAGACAGCTGCAATTCTTCCAGCATTTCCATCATTGCTTTAGCAGCTTTGATAGCTCAAAGAAACTCAGAAACAGGTCTTTTTTATACCTATCTGTATGACGTTCTAGATCCTATTCTCTGGACGCCTGTTTGGTGTTTAAAACATTTTCTGCACATCTTTACAGATTGGCATGTGGGAGTTCATTTATTAGAAAAGTAGTAAATCTGTATAAAATATTCTTTTAAAAAGTAAGGACCATACATGTTTGCTTAAAGTCTTGCACAGTTTCTTCATGAACTACCTTTTATCCTTTACCACTGAAGATCTTCTAATGTGTTTGATCACTGGCATGCTGCCAGCTGTCTCACACAGACCACCCACCCTTCACAATGACGTCAAGGAAGTCCCCAAGTTTGCATTATTCAATGGCAAGGAAGCCTTTGCTATCTTTGACTACACAGATGGTGAGCAAAGGGATGGGAACCTCTGCTTTGGACTGCATCCCTTGACTCTGATTTGTTTTCTCTTCTCAACAGAGCCCCTCTGTAACAAAGAGATCTTCTGTTTCGTATACTTGCAATAAGAAAAAAAATGCTCCGATCGATGACAGGTGCTTTTCAAAGTGCGTCACACCGCTAGGAAAAAACCCAGCTGAAAAATGCATGGAACTTTAAAAAGCCTTTCGCAAGCCCTGCTGTGCGATCCCTAGGAATGTGCTTTACTCAGCTGAGCTGAGTGCAAGGCTGTTTGCTTTTGCTTTTTTACCCTGCTTCTCTTTCCTAGCATCGCTGTAGTGCCCCAGTCTGTGCTCGTGCAAACAGGTTCGCAAGGGCACGGAATTGCAGAACAGTTTGGGTGGGAAGGTTGGTCGTCTAGTCCAGCCCCCCTGCAACAAGCAGGGACATCTTTAGCTGGATCAGATTACTGAGAACCCTGTCCAGTCTGACCCTGAATGCTATCATTTGTAGCGTGCACTAGAATTCTGATTTCCTTCTTTGTACTCCGCATCCTCTGCCATCTGCTCTGGGACTCTTCCTGATGTTTTTAAGTTGCAAAACTCTTTGAGACAGGATGTTTTCCTTTTTATTTGTTAAGGACCTAGTGTAGAGTAATGATAAACAGGAATCTGAGGCTATGATGGATATCAAACTGCTGTATTTTCCTGGCATTGTGGAATGTGTCAGTTACTCAGGTGTGTGGGACTGATGCAGACAAGAAGGAGAGAGCCAAATATCAGCTAATACTTAAGAGTGAGAATGATACTAAAACTACTAACTTTTTTTGATTTTGCATCCACATGTCCCCCTATTTTCAATTAAGAAAAGTCAAGACCTGTAAATTCAGATTAAAGGACTTCTGGAAAATGAAATGTTTTGAATATTCATATAGGGGAGAACTGAAGGGTGGAAAGAGTTTGGTTTCCATCTATTAAGCCAGGGTGAAAGACTGTGGCTGCATCAAAATTTGCCTTCATTCAAACCTGGTAAGCACTTAAATGTGTGCTTCTACCTTTGCTTTCCTCCCATCCTCAAATTCAGAAGATGTGGGAGGCCAAATGATCAGGGGTGGATCGGGCCACCCTACAAAACTCTTTTAAACTAGGCAAGCCCTACTCCTCTCCAAGGGTTAGAAAGATTCTAGGGTGAAATAGATCTTTGCTTGGTATCATATTTCAACTTTCTGTTTAGAGAAGATTCCCTTCTGTTTAGAGAGCTGCTTGGTGACTGTATAGTCCTGTTCAAAGGCACACAGAGCTGCAGATTAGATTTGCAGAACCACGAGAAGTTAGTGCTTAGTGCAAAAGGCATAACCCAAGAAGAAAAAAAGGACAAATTTTACCTTAAAATCAGCTGAAATATTAAGCTAGAGTTGTGGAAATATGTGGGGAGAGAACAGGTGGGGACCTAAGACAAAGCTTAGCTCCTCAGAACACCTCAGAATGGGGTGGTTTGTTTGAAGGAACATAGTAAACCTCAAAATCTCCACTGACCAGCATGCAATGACATCTCTTTTTTACCCCTTTTTATGAAAATTGAATTGTAAAAGCTTGATTTATAGAGTTCACCTTTACAAGTGTAATGCATTTTGAAGTAATTTGCTTCAGATGACAGAAATTTTATGAGACGCTAGGGAGCAGAATGGAAGAATCATGATTTACTTTTTGTGTTCTAACCATTAACACATACTTTATCTTCCTGGACCAAACAGGAAGAATTATTGAAACCTGTTACATTAATTAGCCATGCATTCGGAAAAAAAATTGCTCTAAGGCTATTAAGTGGCCATAATCCACTTCAAAATTTCTTTTACAGCTTTTTTTGTAATAAATATTTGCTGGAACAAGTGTAAGGGGAACTCAGATTTACATATGTACCTTGGACAGATCTAAGTTTCAACAGATTGTTGAAATTTAGTTGCATGAAGAGATATGATTTACATATTAAAGAAGCATGTACACATTAAAAAGTGCGTACAAATTCTGAGCATCCTGTTGAAAATGTGAATTTTCAGTTTAAGTGTCACTGCCTGAAGGAACACTGAGAAAACCAAAAGCTTAATACAAAACAATTAAATAAATTGGCAGTGAAATTTAAGTCTGGCAGTCCTGAAACATGTATCTTTGGTTTAGTTTAGTTTCAAACAGGAGCTGTGAATGGAAAATAAGTGTGGGGGAGATTGGTTCAGTAGTACAACAAAATCCTGTAGGCCTGGATTCATTCCACTTAACTGGAAGTGCTTATTTGAGTGACCCACTACTAAAGACACCTTTTTCTCAGTCTGTTTTCTGATCAATGGAGGGAAAGGCACCATAAATTAGTCAGCCACCTTTAAGCCAAAATCACCTTTGAAAATTATCAGCCATCTACTGTCTGTTAAATATAGAAAGAATCTGGAGCAAATGAGCTGGTAACTTAGTTACCTTATGGATACTCCAAAAGTCAGAGAAATGAACCCAAACCTAAATGGATGTCATAACAAACCTGGAGCAGAAATTTGTTTTTCCTTTTCGTAGATTCAAAAGCAAATAGAAAGCATCAAATGAGTTGATTATCATCTTCTAAAAATCTTTCAGCTTCTCTTTCTAAGCCCTAACCCTTTGTTCATCTCTGTAATATGCAATTTTACATTACAGTCTCTGATAACACAAGTGGGAGGGATATTAGGTACTGCCCTTCTACTTTGGTTTCTCATCAAGTACCTGCTAATTAAAAAAAATATCTGGGAAGGAACCAAGTGAGAGAAAAATTCTGAAAAATGCCATAAATATGTTTCTACACTCTTCATAAAAGGTATTTCAAGTTCTGGTGAAACTTGGGTATTTCCATTAACATTAAATTATTTTTCTCAAAAAAAAGAAAAAAATCCCATCTTTCAAGGAATCTCTATTTTGGAGTTATCCTATTTTATTAATAAAATATGTGGAAGTAGATCCAATACTGACAGTTTGGAATTGATTTATTTCCACTGGGTTGAACTAAAAATCAGCTATGACACATCATATGCTCCTTCCAATGAATTAGCCATTTCTTCCAAACTGAGAACTAAAGCAATTATTGTGCCTCCCCTAGAAAACAGGAAGAAATATTTCTGAATCCTGTTTGAACAGTACTTTCCGTCACTTTAAACAATAGATCAACTTGTCTTTCAGGCAACCACTTCTGTTCTTAGAGCTCATCAGCTGCATTTCAAACCTGTCCTTTTCTATCCTCTGGCCTTCATGTCTGCAGTAGCAGTGCTCTCACCTTCTTGATAAGCAGTAACAAGTTTCTTTCCCTGCACATATCTGCCAGCCAGGTAAACGCAGCATAGCGCACATGAGCTGGCAGTAGTTCAGCAGTTTTTCTTGATACATCCACAGCAACCATTTTGGTCTAAAACCAGCACTGATTCCCGATTGCTTAATTTCTAATGCGCTGTCATCAGTATGTGAAAGTGTGTTTGCTGATTAGAAGCAAATGAAGTGTGGGAGCTGGGAGATCTAGCTGAAAGAATTCCTCAGGCCCTGTCCAAGCCCTTTTGGCTTCTTCCTCTGGGCCCTTTGTGTTTCTGTCATGGGGCCACAGAGAGCAGAGGCCCAGGGTGTGCAAGGGTACAATTCAGTGTTTGTCCCAGTTGCTCTTTCAGAGCAGAACCTGCTTCCTGGTCAAAGGAATGCCATGATCAGTTAATAGGAGTCAAGGCTGCTCTTTGGCTCTAACAGAAGAGTAGAAGATCTCAAGAAACTGGAACTTGAATTTCCAGTTTAGGAGTCATATCAGTGACTGCTGTAGCAAAGAAAGGAAATGCATAATGTAGCAAGATGTCCCTTTTACAGCTACTATTTTCACATGGAAAACAGCCCTCAGCTGCTACAAAATGGGGAGCAAATTACATTCCTTTTTGTTTTGGAATTCAAAACCAGTCAGAGATATCCTCTTGCTCCAAAAATGGTTCATTTTCACTTGTGTCATCTCTTGCATCTGTACCAGCTAAGGATAAATTGCTGCTGTTCTGATTTGGTTGGAATTACTTTTAAACTGCCAGAGGCTGTAGCAAACCAAATGGATCAGGTTTGTATTTCACTTATCCCCAGGCAACCCTAGTGGGTTCAGAAGGTTCACAGGGAAGTGATTAAAAATCAAATTCAGTCTGTGTCTTTTTTACAGGGTTATGTGCAATCTGTCACACATGCTTCTCTATTTTCACACAGTTACTCTTTGTATTACACTCCTGCATCGCATTCATTTCAGTTTAACCACAAACACCAGCTGAGAAGGAGAATTCTCTAAAGAGTTTGTTGCTCAGTCTCTCCTGATACGATCTCTACCATGCTCAGGTTGAATGTTTCTTTAGGTATGTCCTGCTTGTCTCTAAGAAGTATAAACAAGCTTTTATCCAGATACTCATGAAACTGGTTAAGAGAAAAGACCGTAAACCAGCTACCCTAGGTTGCATATAGTAAGTCTTTAAAAATGCTGGTCTTTCTTTTCCAGCCATTGCCTTGTTGCTCTAACAGGGGGAGTTTATCAGTTTTGTTTTCAAAAGACATAAATTTGGGCTGTACAGCTTGGAGAGATATTTTCTTAACCTTAAATAGTAGAAGAGCGTAAGTCAAAAGAGTCAGAACCTCAGACGACAAAAACATAGATGGATTTGATAGGAATGATTTATAATAGCCAAGGATTTGGCACAGTATCAGAGCAGACCGTGTAGCACCATTTGATGCAAAGGATTGTTAGGTAACGTACCAGGCAAGGAAATTTTAGTTATTCTTCTCTGAGGAGCTGGCATGCAGAGTTTCTTCTAAATCAAGCAATCCCTATCACTAGGGTGAAACATAAGGGTTCAACCTTGAAGGCAAAGCTGACAACCTTGTTTGTTGAAATGTACCCTCAACTTAGGAAATGTCCTCCCCTTATATGATGGATTTGGTTCTTCACTGGAAAATCTTCTGCCAGAAAGATTGCTTGGGATTCCATGGGAGTTCATCTGAAACACATCCAAGATGGAGCTCAGAGTCTGTACACATACACACACAATGTACTGAGCTGTGCTACCTAGGGTGAACCTAGAGGGGAAAATGAGCAGGCACCTTCTATCCTGAAGGTGACTGTGCCAAATCCTTCATGTGCCATTTTCCGTGTGTGAAGACAGGAATTTCAGGTGGCTCAGGGAAATATGCCAGATATGGTACATAGCACAAGCATATTTGAAAGGGTTTTAAGGCAAAATATTCTTCTAACAGCAACTTAAGGTGGTTGAAATTCCCATTTATAATCTAAGAGACAAGCAGGTAGAATGAGTTGCTGCGAGATCAAAATCCAAATCTTCTCATCTTCCAGGGAGGACATGGCATTTTCACAGGATTTTCACAGGATTTCACAGGATATTCTGAGTTGGAAGAAACCCACGAGGATCATCAAATCCAACTCTTGTGTGAATGGCCCATATGCAGATAGAACCCACAACCTTGGTATTATTAGCACCATCCTCTAAACAACTGAGCTAATATCCTATTTCTACAAATAAATTACTGGGAATAAATTACCCTTTAACCTGAACAAATTAATCTTGAGAAAACAAGCATAAATAGCATTAGGAGTTTTCAAGATGTTTATTTTATAATCCTTCTGTAACTGTGACCCAGAGAAAAATATCTCTTATATGCCATGATATCAAGAGGTACATATATAGATTTTTGCACACACCAATGCTCCAAATACTCAGAGAACATCCTGAAAGTGGCCATTTTATTTAGATATTTTTAATATTTGCCAGAAGATGTGCTTGAATAAAAAAATACTTCTGTGAAACTACAATGGATTAGATGCCTAAATGGCAAACCACAGATTTCCAGTTTACTACAGGATGTGGAAGATTGCAAAATCTGTAGGCAGCTCAGACATTCAGAAGAAATTTCTAGAAGAATCTTTGACCTCTTGGGCATGGCCGTTGTGAAAAGCTCCAGTTTAACGTATGACTACAACTTGCTGGGATTTACCAGCCAAGTGTTCTTCAACCTCCTTGCTGGAGAACCAGACTGAGGGTGTTCTGAGAGTGAGCCTGTCAAGACTGGTCCCATCCAAGATCTAT
Source organism: Coloeus monedula (assembly GCF_965178545.1). Taxonomy (NCBI): domain Eukaryota; kingdom Metazoa; phylum Chordata; class Aves; order Passeriformes; family Corvidae; genus Coloeus; species Coloeus monedula. The sequence continues at coordinate 74,402,535 of NC_138822.1, forward strand.
CTGAAAAAGCTAAATTTTTTCAAAATATACGTGAAGATGATGCTTCCCCAGCCCATTTATACCTAAGATTAGTGGATGGACTGCTTGGGTGTGTGAGAGACCTGTTGACAAACCTTAATCTGATGGCCTAGGCTTAAACCTTTTCTTCCTACTTTACAGGAAAAGACCCCTGTGGAAGGTGTAGACTGACAGCCATGGGTGCAGCAGGGTGCTCTGAGGTGGCTCTTAGCAGGAGTGAGGACCTGGCTGTCCCACCATGATGCTGCATTACACTGTGCACATGCTCCAATTTCCCCCTACCACCCCTTCCTAGGCCAAACACCAGCCTCACCCAGAAAGGCAACAAAACCCTTCTACCCTTCCTTTAGATTCATGAGGAATGGTTTCTCAGTGTAGATTCTTCCACAGTCTCCTACACAAACAGCTCCCAGACATAGACTCCCAGACTACATTCCAAATAAATGCTAAATAGTTTCTGGGATACTAAAGCTGCATGTGGCCATTCTAGTCAAACTTCTTTTGCTAAATATCCTATTTTAACTTTCTAAATTTGCATCTGATTTGGTATGCATTCATTTACATGTTCCTCACAGCCTCCCTTCAAGGCTTAGTGAGGTCCTTCAGAGAATAGTCAATAATATTTTTCAGCATTGTGTTCAATGCCTTTACATAAAACAACTCAATTGTCTTCGATGCTCTGAAAACAACATAATAATTTCTATAAATATAATTTAGAAAATAAATCTCCAATACTATAATAATACCAGATTAATATTGACTATAAATTATATTAGAGCCATCTCCCAGAAGAAAGTAATGATTAATGACTTATTTCAATAATTATTGCCTATCTCATCTACCTTTTTTTGACTGGGTATTCCAAAGCAATGGAAATATTATTCAGAAATATATAATGAAAACTGTTGTATCTATATAGATTTAAAATCAAATTTTACAACAAAAATACAGATGTTAATAGCATGAATAAATGCCAAGATAGCCCTTATAAGCTTTGATAAAGAGCAACAAAATACGATCTAGTTCTTACCTTGCGTTCTGTAAGAACTGTGTTACTGGGCAGAATCCATTCCATCCCAGAGGCCCAGAGTCATAAAAAAAAAGTCCAAGAGAATTGTCCTTCACCAGGAGTTATGCTCAGTGCAGTAAAAACACACAGACGATAGAGAAGAGGTAACAATGAACCCTTATACAAACTTCAGCAGGTTAGAGAACTAAGTATTTTACATCAACAGTACACTAGGGGGACGAGTTTTACTCTTTCTTCAATCCTGGACATATGTCACAGTCAAAGAAGACAGTGCAGCTTCAAGGAATAAGTATTTTTGGCACTGCTGGTAGTGGATCCTGCATGTAGCAGGCCAAATATCATTACTCTTTCTCTTCTTAAATCCGAAAGTAACTTCATACCTAAAAGTTATCGGTCGTACAATTTTTTTTCCCCTTCAAGTCAGACAGATGTTTCTCTGACAGAGAATTGCAATTGTTAAATATGAATGTGTCAGGAAAGAAGAAATGAATTCTCATAATACTGAAATTAATAATTTCAGCTATCATTAAGTAGAAGAGATTGAACACTTTTCTGCTAGCATAAATCTGCAGCATTTTCACTACATAGAATGGTCTCGCTTCAGAACAACTGCTATCCAGCTCCCAGCTTATTTTATATGATACAGCTAGGAAAATGGAGTTTCATTTCCAGCTAGGAAAATGGAGTTTCATGAATTTGGGTTTAAAAGGAAACTTGATTAGTTTGTTAAATAAACTTCCCTTACTTCTTTGAATAGATGAATATAAGTAAGTACTGAAGTGAATTGAACTTTTTCTCACTTAGATGTTTTGTGCAGAGAATTAAAAAGAGTAAAGTGAGAACTCCTGACTTCTCTGGTACTGCCTCTTGTCTCTTTCAAGAAAACACAGGAAGTCTTGCCTTAATTTCCCCCAAACTTTTGTTTAATCTTTGGTGTGCTGGCAGTTCTAAAGGCCAGTGTATCGTTAGGGCACTCTCGAGGGGCTGTACTGCATGGGTGAGATTTTCAAGAATCCAGCACCTGAATATTCCTGTTTAATTGTAAACATAATGAATTAAAAACTGGATCTGGATTTTGTCACTGAGCTGTCATTCTCAACAGGATCTGTGGTATGGTGGATAGGTCTCTTAAGTATGTAGAGTTTTAAAATTTGTTTCAAATTTACATTTCCTTTGTGTCACTAATAAAATTATTAAGAAAGATTATATAAAAAGGTGATGATAGTCTAGCATTCAACTTGCACCACACTGTGTTCTTTACAAAGTATTTCTCCAGAGTGTTTCACCTGCACAGTTAATGGAAATCTTCCATGATGTTGTCTTGAAAAACTTATTTTGGAGTCTAAGGCTATTTGAGTTAAGAACTTCTTACTACAGCCTAACCTAAACTTTCCCTTCCTTAGTTCCAGGCCATTGTTCCATTGCAATTGTAAATATTTCCCTTCCTTCACTTAAGATAAACTTTCAAGGAAAACATCCAGCAAACACCAAAAAAAAAAAAAAAAAAAAAAAAAGAGAGAGAGAGAGAAAAAGAAAAATAAATTAATTTTTTCTCCTTCTTTATAAGCAGTGAAATACCACAGTGTATTTCAAATGTGTGCAGCTTTTAATATTTGTGTGAGAAAGCAGTCCATGTGGAAAGTCACAACTGGAGAATAATTGTAGATGTCATTGTAAGTGTTTCAGTTGCTCTCTCCTGAGCAACTGAAAAATTCTCAGGGACAAAACTCTCTTCAAATCAGGGTTTCAAAGGAAAGTTCACACTGGTAATTTGTGGAGACACTGTTCTGTCATATGTGTAGCCCCAACTCTGACATTTACCTCTGGCCACCAAATTAATATGAGTGCAGTACAGTTCAAGGTTTGTTAAATATTTCATCTGTGGCATTTTGATTAAGGAAAGATAAAAATTAAAATACTAATATTGCACATACTAAATAAAATAATAGCAAATATAATTTCTTGAAATATAGATGCAAATTGAGAGTCACCAATGATCTGCTGTTTAGTGAGACCCCAAAAGCCCTTTTCTGGTTCTGAGATAATTATCAAATTTTATAGATGGTCTGAAAAAACCATGAAATCTCTGTCGGCCAATTTTGCAGATGCCACAAAAAATATGTAAGTAATGTAATGAATGAACTGCTTAGTATAATTGAGTAATTTCACAAGGAAGTCACAAACAAATTCATGGAATCACTGGATCAGTATATCTAAATGGGCAGTCGTATACCTAGAAATATTCTTGTAGCATGTGGATGGCCTTCCTGGGGGAGAGTAAGTTGGTGTTCATGGCAGACGGCTAACTTGGATATGAACTGCCATCATGATGCCATTTCCAAAACTACTGTTGTAATCCTTGGATAAAGAGGAAAATTTACTGTAGATAAAAAAGGCATACATTAGCTCTGTATTTGGTGCTGCAACTATGAAAATTCTGTCCAGCTCTCTTGCCCAAGATTGGACAGTTGCTCTTGTTATCGGTGTGGTGATAAATTCATGAAGCTCAGTCTGATTCAAAGGGTTATGTGATGACGGCATCTGCCAGGCAGCATCCAAACAAGAAGTCAGAGTTAAAAGAGAGGATGCTAAAGCTAGTCAAATAAAGGCTAAAAATGAGTCTTTGGGGAAAGAACAAACCAAACCAAAGCCAACAACAAAATCATCATTGGTGGCAACTGATTACAGAAAGAGTAGTGGATTTGTAGTGGATTCTCAATTCCTGGAATTTTTAAAGTCAATTACTTTCCACTGACATAGGAATTAATTCTTGATGCCCTGTGCAACTTAATCTAAACCAGTCCCACTTTGAAGAGGGGGTTGCACAGAATAACTTCCTGAGGTTTCTTCCAGCCTTAGAACTGAAACTACTTTTTAGTTCTATGGTTTCCACTTTCTGGGAGATCTGACTGGATAACCCTTTCTGGCCTTTAGGTAAGTTTCTACTTGTTTGCAGTATAGTGTAGAGATAGCAGCAGCAGTGTAGCTGCAGGGAGCACAGCTCAGCAGAGATAATTTATCTAGAGATCAGTGTACCTTATCCTTCCGTAACCTGAGGCAGATCTGATTTGCAGTATTCCAGAACCAAGGTGTGCATGTGTGCCAGTGGAATCCAGATGCTCCACTTGTTTGAGGTTAGCCCTTAGTTTTGATATTTGTTTGCGAATAACAAACTACAACTGACTCAAAGTCAAGTTAGCACTGGCACAGAATTTGGTACAGGAAGTATCTTCATTCCTTTAGCTCCCATTAGAAAGGGAGGGATGAAACAGGGCACAGGACCAACATACCACTACCAGCACAGGGGAAGGTATGTCCCTTGCCCCAAAAGAGAGCTTGCAGAGTTTATTAAGATAGGATGTGAAATAGCCGTAAAAAATAATAGGAGTGGAGAGGAACTGGAGTCAAACCGCCACATCCACACACAGATGAGCTGCTCAGTGAGGCATTTCTCATTCTCCTAACATCTGCTTGAAGCAGTAGTGGTTTGTTGTCAGTGTTTACTCAGTTACCAGCATTCTGTTGATTTCTGTAGTTCTTTATGCTACAGGGGAGGGAGGAGGAGGACTTAAGAATAAATGTAATACTCTTGGACATTTTCTGTGGTAGTTTGTAAGGGACTATCCTGTATCAAGGCAGGCTTGAAAGCACCATGTGGAAGAAAGCCAAACACAGATTCACTGGTGGAGTAAGAAAGGACAGAGAAACTCCTAAAAAAGATAAAGGAGAGCTGTAGTTTCTACACTATTTCCTGTGCTTGTCTTTTTTATTTTCCTGTGTTTTATGGTTTATAAGTTTTCTTTTCGATAAATTCTGGCTTTAGTATTCTTGTATGGTTGTTACACTGCACCCTAATGCTGTATTGATTTCAGTTTTGCATTTCAAATATCTGTATTCAGCAGATATTTATCTACCACTTTGATGGATGATGGCTGATCTCAGTGCTTTTCCTTTGAAATTTTCTCTTCCTAAACCCCTACCTATTATCATCAGTGAGTATGTCTAAGCCAAACAGCTCAGCTAAAGAACTCAACCTTCCAAATAAATATATTAGCTGATGTAGCCCAAATACTAAAAAGGCACAGATGATTATTAGTTAAAACATTTAGTGTGTCCATTCTGCTTGGCCAAAAAATCGGCTCTTTCCACATTTGAAGATCAGTCTGCTAAAGTAAGTGAAAAGCAAGTGAGGAAAATGAAACATTCAGCACCAAAGAGAATTCTCTCTTACAAGATAACAGTGTGCACACAAGGACCTAAATATCTGCCTCTGTGTCTTAGCCCCAGCTTTACACATGGACAGAAGCAAAGGAGGGGAAGAAATTAGGTATCTGTTTCATTTGGATCACTTGACATTCATTTTTAGAGTACAGCAGAAGAATCTGGAATCACTGTACACAGGTCTGAGAAATATTTTTTCATTACTGTTTTTGCACTTGAAAAACCAGCAGATATTTATTGGCCCAGTGAGTCTGTGCATTAAATGAAACCTCAGTGCTGGCTGAGGAGAATGATGGGACCAGCAGTAAGAGGAGCAATGAAACAGGCCAAAGAGCCACGCTGAGGTAAGACCTCCTTTCCTTTGCCTTCTCATTGTTGTTGTTGTTTTTGCTGCAGCAGCAACTGCTGAAAAGCATTGATCTGAACTGATGTTTCTGCAAGAAATCTAGGGAGATATTTTATATAATGTGCTTTCTATTGTTGAGATTGTTGTAATTTCTATTGTTGATATTGTTGATATCCGGGTTGTAAGTGAGGTTCCTGAACTTACTTTGTTTGAAGAAATTCAGTAAAAATTGATTCTTATAGACAAGGGCATTAATAAAATTATGAAAGAAAAGACAAAAAGGTACTAACTTTTGTGCTTGTATGGGAATGAGTAGTGCTAATGGAAGAAAACAAAAAGAAAAGAACTGCATGGTTCCGTGAGCCTCAGGATAGAAAACAACCTGTCCCTATCAGTTTTCCTGGCTGACTGAAGTGTAAGAGCTCCAGAACCTGTTTCTGCAGCTATGTGGGGCAAACCAACTGGAAGACAGGGCAAGCTTTAAGGATTCCACTATGGAGTTCCATAGAATAGAGAGCAAGAGTTTTGCCTTTACTAGAGAGGAGGGGATCTTAATAAAAGGAAGGGAAGAGCTGCATGAGGATGAAGTGAAAAGACATAATGCTGGACAGGCTAACCAATGCTCTGTGCCTCAGTTTCCTTTTTTCTATAGTGGGTCATTACCACTGCTCTTTCTCCCAAGTGTGCTGGTAGATAAGTGATCATAGTAATGCACTATTTGGAGGCTCTAAAAATAGAAATTTGGTAAGAACAAAGCATATGTCAGAGGATGACTGAATTTCCATATTCAGATTTAATGAAAACCTCCTAGTAAACATATTAATCAAGAGCTTCATGTTATGGAAGACTCTGTGACTACAGACCAAAACTGGGTCCTCTGAGGGGAACACAAATATTTGTCTTGTGGAAAGGACAATGTACAAGGTACATTGTGTACTTCTAAGCACAGCCACCCTGTATCTCAAATGAGTGCAAAAAGCATGTGAGAATGCACATGCTTCTTGGGCACACAAGCTACAACCCGCAGCCTCAGCACAAGTTGTGCCAAGCAGGTTTTTTTTTCACTCTCTACTGGCACAAACACAGTTTTGCCCTCACCCCTTTGCATCTTCTTTACGTTTGTTAAATTTACACAGCTGGATCTTGCTGGACACTGACTGTTCCAGCAGCATCCACAGCACACATCCCTGCCTCATTTCCCCTCCTGCTTTCATGCCTTGGGGTCCCTTGCAGAAATGCAGGCAGGCGTGCGAAAGCACTCGTGTGTCTCCTTCCTTGGCCAGGCAGCCCATTTGTTTTAGATAATGCTACTGCTTCAGATGAAGGACATGGAGAGTGTCAGAGTGTTTCATGGTGCTTATGTCTTCATAAACACAAGATCTGCAGACTAGATATAAAGCAAATGGAAGGTGAAGTCCTGCATCACAGAAATAAGAGCAAAATAATTAAAAATACAGGCTGTCATCTTTCTCCCCAAAACCTGAAGCATGACTGCTGTGCCCATGAGCTTGGCTGCTTTTCTTCCACCTACCCTAGCTAGTCTAATGAGACATACTACTTTAATTTGTAAATCATCTCCTCTTTTCCTCCTCTTTTCCAACAGAGGCTTTTTCTTCATAGATATGTACAAATACAGTATTTGGATAAACGTCCATTAAGCTTTTGTTAAAAACTTTTTGCCCATATATCAAAGGACACCTCTCCATTACATTTTTTGAATTAAAGAAATTGACATGATATTTGGTATCACATGCACAAAGGTGTATGGGAAGCTGTGATGCTGAGTGCAACTGGAGATGTATCAACACTGCAGCATGAGCACAGGAGGCAGGATTAAGGTTCCTAAAAACTTTCTTCAACAGTCGGTGTGTGTTCAGTGGGATCAAATTGACTGCAGTGTGGCCGTGTTGGGAAAAATTAACCCCTGTGAGGATGTTTTTGTCTAATGAGAACTGTCAACTCTAAAGAGCGAAATCTGTGGAATATTACACTGTGAAATGTAGACTGCACAATCTGGATTGCTCAGTTTTAGTTTGATTTGGAAATCTCTGTAGTCTGTAGAAGTATGGCTGTGACACCACAAAGGCCAGTGAAAGAAGTGGTGATTGTTTTCCACATTTAAAAATAGCATATTTTTTCTCAAGCTTTTTCAAGAAAGCTATTCTGGTTTTGTAGGCTCACACTCTAATTATTGAAACTGCTTTTTTGTTATCTCTAATTTATCATTAATTTGTGAATTACAAAGACCAATCAATAGTGTGTTACAAGAACAGACAAGCTGTTCATCCTCCCTTTTGTGAACATTCTGTGAGTATCTAATACATTTGTAGAAATCTTGATTTATTCAGGAATGATTTGTGATCAAATGAAAGAGAAACCTTAACCCAAACACCTTATGAATGTGTAGTCTAAATCAGTTTCTAAACAAAATTTCCAGACTATTTATTGACATTGTCTATAGAAAACTCCTAGTGTATGTACATCTGTCAGGAAAACTGCTGAAACAATAATTGTTTCCAAATGTAACTCTACCCTGAGCTGTGGGAGTTGATGTATATTGTTCAGTGTATCAGAAGCAATCACTTTCTGTGGTCAGGGAAAACTCTGTAAGGATTAGAGAGAGATTTCAGCAGTTACATGGCCAAAACAAACAAACACAATATTTACTATTTTTTCTAATTCAACCTGACAGTTACTGTTATCAGCAACTGCAGAGTGTTGATGTGACAGATCTTCCCACTGAAGGGCAACGAGGACTGTGTGAAATGGTTAGTGGCCTGGGTTTAATCTTTTGAAAAGATGTGAAGGTTTCTCATAGCAGAGAGAGTGCAGATAAGAGAAAACGATGTGCTTATTCTGTGGGATCACTGTGTGTGTCTAGATGGAGCACAGATAGCCAAGTGGAAGGATGTAAACTCCTTAGGTGCAACGTGGTCATAAGACAAAAAAACCCAGGCTGTCAGTGTGCTTCAGAAGATAGTAAGCCATGAGGCAGAGAAAAAGGCTATTGTATTGAATGTTAAAGTTTGCAATTTATGCTTTGTGTAACACCACACTAGCAACAACAGGCACTGTCTTCTGAATTAGAAGGCTAAATGAGAAGAAAATGTGCTAATGTGCTATGCACATGAGTGTTAAGAAGATAATTACCATAGGAACGGTGACCGCATCGTTCATCCCTTTCAGCCTTCAGCAACTAACAGAAAAAGAGAATGATATGGAGTAAAAGTGTGCAGCTTCCTAAACTCAAGGGGGTTGCATTACCAGGTCATAGACTGCCCAGCATACCAGGGGAGACAGAAACACTGAGTGCCCACCAACTAGCCAGTGACAGTGTCTTTTTATTTTCTCTTTCTGGAAAATTTAAGACATTCTAGACATTTGAGAAAAATGAAATGTAATTATTCCTTCAGAAAAGCCATTTAATTTCCCTCATTCCCTCAAAATCTGGACTGTTCTGCATTTGTTGCCTGGCAGACAGGGACAGATACTGGGCACTGCCACTGCTTCCCATGCTATGACCACAACACACCCTGAACATCATTTGCAGACCCTTTGAAATACCAGCCCAGCTTTATCAGATGCTAAGCAAAATTTCACCACATCCAACTTTAGGAGCCTCCAGTGAGAGCTCTGTCATCTGAGCTGGCTGTCTATGTTCTCCTCTTATCCAACACACAGGAACTGGCTCCCAGGAGAGCTGGTTGTCCAACTTACATGGACATCTTCCTGCAGGTGGCTTCAGCAGTAAACTGCCCTTTTCTCTCCACTATCTCTAAAGGAAACCTGGATAAGTGGCTGATGTGTACCTTGCTGCAGTAGGTTATGTTTGGACAGACATCCTACCTGAGATACCAGAAACAAATGCTCCGGTTTTTTTCATGGATATCCCTGCCATGCTTTCCTTTGCATGGCTTCTCAGCTCTTCCATGTAATCTTCCCCTCTGGAGCATCCCCACTGCCTGGCTTGGGGTGTGGGCTCATTGCCAAACATACTGCACAGATACTACTGCTCCTCCTAAGTCTGCCTCTGCCTTTCTGCCAGCTCTCATAATGTCCATTGCCCATCATCAAATGCATTTTTGAAAATTCTTGAGCTGAACAGGCTTGACTCCAATTCTAACTTCATGGCTCTGGAAGTGTCTCAGTGTCATGAGGTGAAATTCTCCATCTTGACATTCCTTCAAATTCACAGCAATCTGAAACAAAACCTGAAAAACCAGACTATGCTGTTTACACACAGCAGTCCCCTAGGAAGTGTGCATTGAACTGATAACGTCTCATCAAAATCAAAACCAGTATCCTTCATGCTTTAAAACTGTTGGGAGTCGGTAAGTCTGGGCTATGTGACAACTCCAACTTTCTAATGAGCACATAATTATAAGCACATAATTATGGAATGAGCTCAGCTGAACTCTGTGGAATTAGATTTGTCTAAATCAGGAGAATATGCTTGTAATTATTGTTTGTTCAGAGTATTTACCCTAATAAATAGATAGATCAACCCTATCCTTTTCTTTATAGAAAACAAAATTTACTGATTTCCTAGCTGGCCCAGGGATCATATAGCTTAATTATTTTGTTTTCTTTTCATTTTTAAAAATTATTTTAATCTTTTTATTCTTAATTAGTTCATTTGTGATTTCAGCTTTCCCCAGACTCTGAAAAGTTTGTATATCACACTCACATAGAAGATTCCAAAGTAAATTGTCAAGCATAACCGGTTTCACAAGCATTCCTGTCACAAGATCTGGATAGTGTTGGAGGTTATATATTCTAAAGCACAAACAGAAAAATTATATAGTAAGAATTTAGGACGGGATGCACAGTCCTCAGTGATCTGTTTTCAAAATAATAAATGCTGATCCTTACTTGACAAAATATGCTTCCTTCTCTTTCTTTATTTCAACTTAATAATGGGGTTTTATGCTATAAAAAGAGAACATTTCATTCAGATTCTATCGTTATTAGAAGAAAATTACCATTTTGCGTGGTTTGTGGTCTTCCAAACTTGCGAAGAGTAACTGTCTTGGCACTTTCATGACAAGAACAAAAAAACCATGGAAGTGCATGGGCTGTCACAATTATTGAAGAACAAAGAAACCTCATATATAACTGAAAGGAGAGTCACTCTGTATTAAACACATCTTTGTTCAATGTGACTGAGCACCCTGAAGGTATAAAATGTAAATCCAAAGGGCTTCCTTATAAAATATATTACATCCAAGTCAATTTTGCCATAGTTTTCAAATCTCCTTGTACCTTTGATGCAGTTTCTGACAGTAGCTTAATAGTGGGGTTTTTTTAGCTCTGGCATGTTCAGTCTCAGGTATGACAGCAGAATTATTCAGAAGCTCATGTTGTGCAGAGTGTAATTTTCTTTTCAAAGGATGCCAGTAGGACTTAAATTTGCAAGCCTGAATTTTGAAAGTGGACCAGCAGTTTGCCACTGTCATGGGAGAATAAACAGCACAGCAAAACTAACAGTACTTTAGTTGTTACTGGCCATGCAGGAAGGTGCATTTTCTTTTAGTCTTGATTATTTATCTGGGGGGGGGGGGGGAGGGGGAGGGGGGGGCGGTTGAAGGCCTCAGCAGCACTTGACTGTCAGTAGAAAACTTACTTTAAATCCCATTCTAATGTTGCCTTTATAATAATACAAACCAATTCTTTGCATTCCTACCTATCTTACCCATACTCTCTTAAACCTTAATGAAGCTGTGTTAACTCAGTCTCTTATGATCACTTGCAGAGTGCTTGCATCTTCGAGAACAGCAATCCCACTACTTTTTCTGCGTGGAATACACCTAGAGAAATTGCTTTTCCTACATAGGATCGGATTTGAATATAGAAAGAATTCTTTACAATAACCAGTATGAGCAGCTTCACCTATTCCATCCCTTAGACTCCTGATCTTAGTATTTCAGTTGTTTCTTACTGACCAGAGCTTGGACTGCAGCAGGCACTTTCTTACCATTTGTTGACCCAGCTTCTGGGTTGTTTTGGGAAAGATCACACAAAAAATTCCTCCCAGGATGTATGTTTTCCCTCTCTGTACTTACGCAGTTTATCCTTTTAAGTTACACTCTCATTGTAATCAAGAATAGTAAATGCAGGAGAGGGATTCAAATGCAGGCTGTAGCTACCTGCTGGTATTTCGATGTCTAAACAGAGGCATTTACATGCAAGATAGGTATCTAAGCTCTTATTACTAACAGTATGCCTATTTTCCAAGTTCCTATTTTTTGGAAGGAGACTTGAAATACAGAGGAATAGGACAGCTCTCAAACTCACAAACTAGAAGAAAGAAGAAATGAACCCTCTTCTCAAAAATGCCATGTCAGTCACTTTTCTGCCATGACTTAAATTGCATGGTTTTCCTTTTATATACATGTAGGAATAAGTTCTCAATTGATCCCTTTTTTCACAGCCACAGAAAAAGAAATAAAGTAGCTAGAGCTTCACCTTGCATAATCATATATGGACAAGAAGACATTCATAACACACATGAAAAAAAATCCATTCTGGTTTATCCATTTATGTATTTTTCTTATACTACAGCTATTCTTAAGCACATGGATTAGTCATTACATTTGAGGTAGTTCAGAAGTTTTTTAGGTGTGCATAAAAAGTTGTAAGGCAAAATCATCCTGCTTATTTTAGTGAGGACTCAGTCCTATCAAGTTTAGTGTGTGCAACTGAATATGATAAACTATAATTTTTAAAGTGATTCTGGGAGAAGTATGGGCTCATAACTAGTGAAAATACAGACAAGAGCATAGTCAAGATGGAGTCTCAAGGTCTCCAATATTAGTTTTATTGCTTTTAATAGGCACTCCAATATCAGAGTAATTAGCAATAATTAATTAATAAGCAGATAAAAGAAGCTTTGTAACTTCAGCTATGAATTTTAAACTATGAAAGAGCCTAGAGTTAGGAGAGGCATATGAAAATAACCAAAGAAAGCAAATACCTTACAGTGTTACTGGCTAAAATTACTATGTTTTCTGGAAGTTTAAAAGCCCAGTGATAAATGGAAGTTTCTGAGATGGTAAAACAGATTACAAAGACAAATTCAGATGGTCTCCTGATAGGAATCTAGCAAGCAAGTACAATATTTTTTTCAAAAATAGTGGATTTAATTTAGATCACTGCAAGTTTGATCTGGTTCTCAATCATTACTTTGGCTTAAAACGGTGTCCTTCAACTTCACTGGGCTTTGGACCAAATCCTTAATGGACATAAGAGTTGTCTGGTAGTCAGTCAGAACTCAATTGCATGCCTAAAGCCTTGACTGCTTCTTCTACTCATAGAAAAGATACTACCTGCACCTAAAAGCATGGCTGAAGTCTGTCATCCACCACAGCATAGTGGATAAAGAAAGATAAGAAAAAACAAGCAGAACTTCTTCCTAGACTGGATAATTATTCTAGGATTTTATGAGATGTTCTGATTAGTAAAGGCTGTATGTTATTTGCATTGTCAAAACTGACTGTTAAAATTCAAAGCTATTATTTTGTTCTGTAAGTGAGAGTACTGCAATTCTCTATAAAATGAAAGCTAGGGCAGCAGAGCAATGTCTGCAACAGATGTACAATTGTAGAGAATCCCTTGAAAATAACATGTATTTATTTTGTGGTTCCTATTGATTCAAACAAAGCAGCTTTTTACCTAAATGGGTACCACTGTGGCCATTAATCACATCTTGCTGTTCATAAATAATAAAGATTATACCCCAGTGGATTATCAACTTCAATTAGGAAGAATGTTTTAACAGGACTAGAAGCTTTTGGTGGTTTATTTGGCATTTCAAATAACAACTCTTCATGTCCTTCTGAAAATAATGTTTTGGTGCACTTTGTGAAGTGTCTGGTATATTTTAAGAGAGCACTTTGATCCTTTAATTGGTTCCTATAGCTGTTTTTTCTCTCTAACAAAAAGAGTTTCGCTTTCTGTAAACAGAGTTCAAAAACCCGTAATGTAAACTGGTATACACAGGGCATAAAATAACACCAGTCTCATGTAATTTTCTTCCTATGACATCCACACCTGCCAAAGACAGGAAGTGGAAACATTCTAATTGTAATCATTCCCATTTAGGCAGAACGAAGCATATAAATTCTTGCTAACATTCTGACAGAGGTAAAAACTTTACACATTTAACACAACTCTTTTACCTTTAAACAAGTAATAGCTGTCACAACTTCCAGAAAACTACTTTCTTTCCTGTTTTTAAGATTTATAGAGTTCAAGTGAGGTAGAATGAATCAGTTCAGGAAGGGGGATAGCTGCAGCCTGAAATTTCTTCTCACTTAAGTTGCGAAGTCAAAACAAATATTTATGCTTTTGGATTGTTTCTATTATTTTTCTTATTTAAGCAAGGAAAAGACAGACCACCCAACTTCTTACTGAGTTCACTCAAGATAAAGAAATATAGATACTGTGGTCTTTCATGGAAACTTTGCATTGTTCCTTATTTTGTTGTTTTAATCTAAAATCAAAATAATGTTAATTGAAAGAATATGGAAGTCCTTTATACACATCATTTCTTTATACACAAAAACAAAACAGTCTAGGAACAATTATTGGATATCTTGCACATAAAAAAAAAACTTTCTTACACAATTTGTGGCTGTTTTACAGATTTACAGTACTTTCTTCTTTAATATACCTTGCAAAAGCATTTGAAATTTTTTGTCATCTCCAGAGCTGAATTTGACTGTGATTCTTTGAACTGCCCCCCAAAAGTTGAACTCAGTCACAGAATACTGGGCAGGACACATTTGTAATGCAGAATCTGTCCCTCCTCACACAATGCCATTGAAATCAGGGAGTAGAATAGAGCATGTACATGTTAGCATCCACAGAGCAGAAGAAAAACTCTAAGACAATTAGTAGTTTTGTAATTTAAAGTGGGATTTTTACACTGGCTAACAATTGGCATTTGCATTTAGGCCACTTTGGAAAAGGAGAAGGCAAATAGCTGTGCATAATCCAGCTCAGGAACAGACAGAAACAGCTCTTATGAAAGATGACTATAACTCAAAATGCAAACAGGGTGACTTACATATTAAAAAATAAATTTGCCCTAGTCTTTCTATATCATACGTATCAACCATATTTAAGTTGATATATTCATATAGAACCCTCTTTGTGAAGGTAGGATGAACAGAGATGGCAAACCTTTTCCCTTTCCTCTGTGAGGTTATGCTGACCAAGAGGAGCATCTGTCATAGGCCTGCTCATGCTTACCAACTTGATTGCTAAGAGGCAGCAGTGGGTGGAAAAGATTAATAAATGTATTAAAAAATGATAAAGAAGTACTTACCATAATCTTCAGAACTATACCAAGACCTGCTACTCTGAAATAAAAGCCATACTGGGTGTTGTCTCTGTCTCTTTCTTGCTCTGCAGAACTTAGGAAATACTTCTTGCCTTGTCACTAAGGCCAACAAATTCAGTCATGGTTTCTTTTTTGTCAAGTTTTACAAATGCACAAAATAAGATTCTACATAAAACATAACTGATGCAATGGTAAAACTAAGATTTATATATTTGTTGATTCTGTCTAAAATACCACTTATAAAATATTTTTTAAAATAAAGCATTTACAGGAATATTTTTTTTTCTGAAAGCTTATTGAACTGAGAAAATGATCTCATTCTCAGTGAAGTCAAGACCTTTGAACCCTGGAGTCATGACTTTTTATTGGCCTGAATTTGCCTTAAAACCTTTGTCAAATTATTTAATTGCTAAGTAAGCTGTTTTATTAACCAAAAGCAAGTATATGACATATCCATCATCATCAAGATATGTGGTATGCTAAGAATTTCTCCATAGTATTTTACTGCTAGCTACTACAAGCACATGGAAAGCTGTTTAGTCTTCAAGGGATGATGCATAAAACAACAAAATCAAAGTAAGTTTCCTGATGGCTTCTTCAGTTAGAGTGAAAGTTTCATAGGATTTGACCTTGTAGATGAATAAACAAAAGTCAGAAATTTTAAAGAATAATTGACGGTATTATATTTTTGATATAAAAAAATAACCCCTACAGTAAAGTTAATATATCATCTAAACTTCAAAGTTTTGCTGGCATATTGATCTGCAAAGTAAATCTGCTGGGGAAAATTCAACCTGACATCTGAATGCCTCAGTTTGGAATGCCTTATCAACTAGGAACAGAAAAGTATGCCAGCAAAGACCCAAGCAGAAATGCAGCCGGAACCATGCCAGCAAACTTTAGCAGCTGTTTTGTACAGTGTTTCCCAGGACCAATAAATCTGCCAGGACAGAAACCTGCCAGTACAGTCCACACCTCTGCTACAGAACCTCCTCCAGACCAGGAGAATACCTAGACCCAGCAGGGGCATGTTGCAGTGGGGATTACTGCAACAAGTATATTTCAAACCAGGAGTCCCATGGAAAGCGAAGTATATATGGACATATATATATCCCCCTAACTGGGGATAGGGTAAACTTAGGAAGGGGTTTATATTGGGTATAGGGTAAAAGGGGAAACTAGGCTGTCAGTAGGGAAATTGCTGGGATGGATATTATTTATAATTCTGTGCATAATGGCTGCCTTTGACTGGAATACCTCCAGGCCCAGTAACATTCGCTGCTTGTAAGCCCTTCTTTCCTTGCACTGTATCAAACTGTACAGCTTCCCCATTTCCTACACTTTGCAGGTAATTTTTACAGTTATGCCTTTTAATAGCAGTTCTATGGATGAACAGATCTTCCCCTGTATCATCTCGTGTTATAAATCCATAGTTGTTTTTTACATTGTACCATTTCACAGTTCCTGTGACTTTCGTGGCTACAACTCCTCCTATCACGTGCTTGCGTGTTCGTCGTGGCTGCCGGTCCCGTGTGGCCGCCGCCTCGCCGGCTCCAATGTCTCGGCCGGGCCCCCGCGTTGCGGCTGCTCCTCGCTCTCCGAGCGGTGCTGCTCCGGCGTGTCTGGGCTCTGCACGGCCCCGCGTTGCCATCGCCGCTGGCTCCGTGCCCTGTGAGCGGTTCCACTCCGCAAACTCCACGCTGCTTTGAGTGCGGCCCTGTTCCGGCTCGGTGCTGCGCGGCTTCTCGTGTCACTGTGGAAACCGCTGCTTCTCCCTCCGCAGGGCTCTCCGAGCCGTGTGCTCAGAGCGGGCTGCCACGCTGATCCCCGGTTCCTGGCTGCTCGTGGCCCACGGCACCCGTGGCGCCTGCGGCGTCGCTCCCTCACTCGCAGCTGAGCAGCCGGGGACCCCGAGACAGGGATGGGGTCCGTGATAAGGAGCGCGCTCCCAAGGAGGCCGGGTGCATCCAGCGCAGGCACCTCCGCCGGCGTGCGCCACAGGGATGGCGGCCGCGCGGCCTCGGCTGCGGGACTATGGCCATCCTTTGCTTTAGGGGTAATAGGACCATATAAATGCTCTTGAATAGCTCCACTGACTACCATGGATCCACGCAAGGGTTCAATCACTAATACATGTTCTGTTTGATCTTTCATCTCCCGCAAGATCCCGTCCCAAAAACACCCCTGACAAGAACCAGGAGGTTCAATATCAAAAAGTAACTCTCGAGAAATACAGGAGAAATTTTTGAAAAGCCAGTTAAAAAAAAGTTCTAGGTCTCCCGGTTCCATTACTTTTTTGTTTTGTTGTTCAAGGATTCCTTTAACTTCTAGGTACATTTCTTTCTGTGGTTCAGAGAGCCCCATTTCCCACGATTCTTCCATAGTCCAGAGAGAATATCCAAACCAAGATGAGACGAGAGAGGTCTAGAGTGGTTATTTTACTCACGAATTTTCCTCAGGGATCGGTATCTTGCTCGCATTCCTCCACCAGTTTGTCGCAGCGGGGATTACTGCAACAAGCATATTTCAAACCAGGAGTCCCATGGAAACGAAGTATATATGGACAGATTCGTGGTAGATGTTTCAGAGATGTTTATTTCTCCAGCCACATGGCCGGGGCTCAGCTCAGGAACTCCGCAGTCACGGGACCTGCGGGTCCTTGGCCACCCCGGGGAACACAAACCAACCAATGGGAAACGAAGGTGACCAGGGGCAGGGAAACCCCGTGTCTCCCCCTCAAGGCCCATCTCCCAGGGCTCCATGGCAGGGGGAGGGACCCCAACAGGGGCACACACGCATGCTCCTGAAATGAAATCCAGAAGGCTGAGCTAGGCATTTTCTGTTTCACACGAGGTGTTAATTTAAGCAGGGCCCAGAAGAGGCAAGAGACTGAAAGAGCCTTCGGTCACTCACTGTCACCAGAGTTCCCATGGCCAACCCATAGGAAAGGAGGGTCTGTCTGAATGTTCTGTCTGATGTTCAGAATGGAAGATAGACATTTGCTTTCACTCAGTGGTGAGATCAAAGGTAACTCTCCTTTCAAAGACCTGTCCACATAAGGGAAAGACACAGCAGGTTTGGAAAAGATAGGCATTGGGGGAGCACTGCCTTCTTATACTGGCCCACCAACACACCCTGTGCACAACACTACAACACAGAGGATCGTGGAGCTGCCTTAACACTTGCACATCAGAAGAGGATGCAGGTAAAGCCGCTTTCTTTCTGCTGTAATACTAAGGATAGAAAGACGCTGGCATCACTAAAAGAAGAAATGTTCAAGATATGCAAGTTTTATACATATGATCCATCTATCATGTGAGATGGTGGGATCTTAAGCACAAATGTTTTAAATATAGTAACTGGTTTTTTTATCCAGAGGGAATAAACAGAGGGAAACAAAGACACAAAAATTGTCTGAAGCTTAAGGAATCAGTTCCCTGGAAGCCCTCCTGCCCAAACACAACTGAGGGAAGTAATCTGGTGGGGAGAATTCAAACTGAGTTTTGTAAACCTCATCATCTGGCTGATGGCATTAGGGGCCCCTTCCACAGTCACAGCTGGCAAGAGTGAGACAAACAGTAGCTTGTGAATTCTCTTAAAAACTAGACAAATGACTGAACATTACCAGAACCATGCCAGAAACATTCAGTCTTTCTTGCATTTCTTTTCACAGCACCTCCTTGCATTAAGAGATGCTATTAATTAATTATTGTGATATCTTTCAGAATCAGGTGGCTGAAATTGTAATTCTGGATTTTGTACCTGTTACTCAAATATGTCTTGGTTTGAAAGACAAGTGTCTGCCAAGGAAGGCAGGACCCTCCGTTGAAATGAAAAAGAAAAATGCAACTCCTTTCCCTCTGAATTATTATAATTTTGAAATTAAGGGGCTTTCAAGCAAAGATGTGAGGAATAGGAATAACAGTTCTTTACTATTTTTTATATATATGTGTATAACAAGGCAAATGACTGACTATAGCAGTAACAGCAAACAATCCCAAACCCAGTGCCAGCCTTCTCGGCTGTCGGGCCCTTTCCCCTCGGGTGCAGTTCCGCTCGCAGCCGGCAGGGGCGCTGGCGGCTCCCGGTGAGCAGGGCAAGTGCGATGGTTCCCCCGCGGCTGCAGGGGGCGCTCCGGAGCGAGCTCGGGGAGCACGCGGCAATGGCGCCCTGGGATCCCGGGAAGGGATGGAACAAAGGCTTCACAAACCCCTGGGCAGCCGATCCCGGACTCTCAGGAACAGCAGGCTGGAACGGCAGGGACAAGCACAAATCCTGGGTGGCAGATGAGATGTATCGAACTCCGGAGCTGTGGTGGGAACCCCCGGAAGTCTCAGTAGGCAGGCTATGTGGAGAGTAGTGAAGGCTCAAAGCAACGGTGGGGGCAGGGCGGCCACCACCCAGTTCCCAGTGGGGCAGGGAAGGCAGGCTTGGGAATCCCAGGGTTTCTCCGGTAGAAGGAAGGAAGGCAGCCAATAAAGCAGAAGCCTGCCATGCTGATGAATTCCTTCCAGCCTCTCTCTCCGTCCAAACGCCAGGAACAACCAGCCCACAAGCCCAGGTGAAAGAGAGTAGCCAGATGGACCCCTCCCCCTCTGGCTAAGTCTTTTGTTTTTCTTACGCACCCAGTAATTTGTCCCCTTGGCAATACGTACAGGGAAAACTGTTTAAGAGAAAAGGAAAACAGAAGGAGAACTCCTAAAACCCCAGCAAAATACTTCATCACTGTTATTTGCTTTCTCCCATTTCAATTCTTTTAATCTTTCCATCCCTAGAAAAAGGACAATCTCTTCAAGGACATTAATTAGGTGTGCCAACAACACTGCTCAAACAGCACAGTAGCCATGGATGTGGAAAAATAACAACCTCTAACAAGGCCTGAAAAACCATGATGCACATGAATTTGTGCCAACAAAAGGGGTTAGGTTATGCTATTCATGGAGGAAATGCACCCTGCCATCTGAAAGTGTATTTTAGAGAAAATGGTACTGCATATCACTACCAGCACCATTATATAAACCTGACTATGATTCTGTGTTTACTCAGCGTGGAGGAGAAATTCCACTTACCATGACTAAAAGAAGAAGGATTCAACTCCATGGATTTTATTTTTTTGGATTGGTAACTACAGTGTCTTCTGAGCATTTGTACAACAATGACTACACCTTTGACTGCTTGAGGATGGCACAGCTATTGATTCTGGACATTGCTGTTAGTGGATGATTTGGGTTTGTATATTGTTGCCAAACCCAGGTTTGTCAACCCAGCAGTGCAAATGAAGATGGGTAATGTTAAAAGAGTAGCATTCCAAAGCAAAAAGTTTGACATGAGTACAAATGGTGTGATTCAGATTAAAGCACCCTCTATCCAGTAGCCTATCTCTGACGGTAACCAGTAACATGAAGCCAAGGGGAAGAGTGTTGAAGGAGGTGAGGTTCTTCTGTAGTACACCCTGTCTGCTGGCATTCTGCAAATGGACTTTCTGAGCCAGGGTTTACATCTGAAACAGCGAATTCATCTAATGTCTGACTGGCTGGAAGAACTACTAATATATTTTTGGGTACTGCTTGTACATTAGGATAGTATCACCATGTAAATAAGAAGGACTGAAAAATAGTACAAGTAATTGTTAGAACCAGAACTGCAAAAGAGAGAGAGAGAATTGTAATCTACATCTTGAGAGAAGCACATCTGCTAAAGAGGAAGCAGGAATTTACAGGTGCAAGTAGGATTCTGTTCAATATTGATTAATGAGTGTTGACATATCAGGCAATGCTTTCTTTTTTCATGCTTTTCTTCATGCAAAACCAAAATGTATGGAGTATGAAAACTGCAATCTCTTAAAAATATTTATATGCATATATATAGCGTGTATACATATATATAGCACATTTGTTTTATTTAATATTAATCTCTGAGTGCAAGTAAGCAAAGGATAAGAACCCTTACCAGGAAAATGTGTGGTGTTTATCTTTCCCCAGTGTTTTCAGGGTGACTGTTTGTTATCAGTATGATTGCAAAGGCTATCCCAGGTTTTCTTGTCCTTTCTTTGCTCTGTGGAGACTTGGATGGATTCACTCCACCCAAAACAAACTTGTTCCTCCACCCATCAGAGATAACTTTTGTAGTTGTACCAACATCAGTGTGTAAATCCTGTTCTGATAAATCTGAAATGTCAATTCTGTGAATGAAGCTTCACAGGATGTTCTTCTGAGCAGTTATAAACAAGATACGAATATTGTATCTGACATAACAAAATCTGTACCTCATTCACAGCTTTCACAAGGAAAATAAAACCTTCACATCATTACACAGGGGACTTCTTGGAATTGCAGTTGGAGATGATGATTATGCGGAAACTGAGACTTATAAATGCTTTATTGTTTTGATGGAAATCAGCCAAGAAGGCAGATAAAAGACTTAAGAAGGGGAAACAAATCAGAGACCTAAATGACCCTACTGGAAAAATAAATTCTAGAACCTAACATCTGGTTCTTGCAGTTGTCAAGTCACTCAGCAAATGGTCAGACTGATTAGCTGCTTGCATGGAGAATATGGGGACTGGAGTAAAGACCACATCCTATCAACAGTAGCAGGCAATGCCAAGTGAGTGCTCATAATCTGCACTGATCTTGCCACAGGTAGCAGATGGCAGTGTCCAGATAAATGAAGTTTGTGTTCGTGCTTTAGTACGTCTTCACTGGTACAGCCACACAAACAATAAGTAGTGATTAGCTGGTTGTTAAGGAGATGAATATGGAATATTAAGCCTCACATGAAACATTTAGTAGCAAATTACCTTGGATTTCGTTGCAACCTTTTAACTGAGGACAGTTTTACTCAGGTCAGGACCTGTACTTCCAAAAGTTTCAACTAAGTTTGGAGTGGCTTACAGTCAGTGGCTTATCGACTTAGCTCAAAACAGTGTTTTGATGCAAAACCACCACCAAGTCAATGCGTTTGAAGAAGATTTTACCTTGAAAAAAACCTTAAAAATTAAGGATGTGGGAAACCCTCTTGGAAGAGAAATACCTTCTCCTGCATGCACCAAACATGCAAGACTAGCATTCTACCTAGGCTGTACTTACACCACACAACAAAAAGGAGGTTTAGGGAATTACATGTATTTGGAACCTGAGACAATAAACCCACTCAGTGCAGCTTAACACAGTACAAATCCAGGTATATCAATCATCTTGGGTCTTGCCAATCCTTGCACGGTGTGAAGCACATGTGGTACCAGGGCCACATTGTTTGCCTGCTTCCAGATTCCAACTGTCCTTCCCCCACATCACTGTAGGTGTCTGTCCTGGCCCTGAGGGTCATGGGGGCAAGAGGCACAAGGCTTCCCTCTGAGCCACGAGTTACGTGTGCCAATAGTAGTGGTGAACCAGCAATTACCCAGCATTGGTCTTTTATTCAATACTAATCAAACAGTCAAGAACACAAAAACATTTTTCTTTATTATTTAAGGAAGTTCTGGGAAGTGCAAGGCAAATATGTTTGCTCTGCCACACAAAGTACAGCAATGTGTTTGTTTCCATGTTCTCTCTAGTCTGGCCTTTGTCCAGGATGGCAAATCCAACAGCAAACACTTGGAGATACCATTCCCCAAAGTCTGATGGAATCACAGCCTCCTTTCATGATAAATTATTTTCACTTTTAAGCATTTCAGCATATTTTGCTTGCAGATAAGTGTTGTTCCAGTGTAGAAACAGGGCGCTGGTGGGAATCTTTCATAACACTCTCATTTGTGAAAATCAGTCTTCTTGCCTAAATATTCAGCAGCAAATAGTGGACCACTTTCTGATAATGCAGTGATTAATATGAACAGAGACGAGGTGCTGAACACACTCGCACAAAACCTCACCCTTTCCCCCACTCCCCAAATCCCCAGAAAACACAGAAATTTGACTGTTATTCTGTCAAGCTTCTTGATAGTGAACCATCTTGGAAGGCTACTGGTAGATCTCCAGACAGCCCCCATTATAGCCTAGGGGACCAAGCCTAGACATGCAGGCCTTCCTGAGGACAGCAGTAAGAGAGGACTGTCTCTTTTTCTGCCCTGCTTACTTCCTGTGAACCACACTGAGTGCCATCCAGGCATTTCCATGGAAGTTGCACTTGCACTTATTTCCAGCAGATTTCAATGTGGTAGTAGACTTACCGAGCAAATTTGTTTGCAACATTCCATTTTACAAACACAGCTATATTTCATTCCTTGCATTTTAAATTTCTAATCATGTGGGTCCTCTATAGTTCCATCAGCTCAAGGTGCCTAAATATAAAGTAGACTGAAGCCCATAGGTTAATCCTAATTTATACAATTCAGTAGAATTTTATAGTCTAACTAGGGTAGAATATGGCTCCGAATACTCTTTTAGAAGTTCAGAGATTCATTATCTTGTCACTTCCTACAATCCCTAAAATAATCCTCTTTTCCTCAACAGAAAAATGTGCTGCTGCACATTTTAACCATCAAGGTGACAAGACCATGCTCAGAAACCCAACATTTATAGATCGTTCTAAGCTACAGAAGTAGCAGTGATCAATTAGGAAGATTTTTGGACTGGAACTTAGGTGTCTTACATTTTTAAGGCCAGCACAGAGCCCATTAAAGAGCACTTCAGGATATTTAAGCATGAATATCAAGTCTTCAAACCCAACTCTACTTGGCTATGGTGCAGCCGCATCCTATGTCCAGTTGTCAGTGACTGAATGACAGACCCAGACCGGCAGAGAATCTGAACCTTTTATTCAAAGGAGTGAGTTGGTTTTATACACCTTTCTAAGGCACAGTATTTCCTTATATGGCGTGACCTATCCCATGTTGCCACATCAGCAACACGCTTCCTAAATGTCTTTCTATGGGGTGATCACTCACTGTTCACCCATCCATCAGCTCCTGGCAGGCTCCTCTCCATAGGGGCCTGCTGTGTGACACCTCCTCCCCCCAGGGTCCGGTGGAGACAAACCTCTCTGTGCTGCCATGTGCTCCTTTGTTCTGCCATGTGCCTTTGCAGGCAGGTTTTACAGCTCACAGCTCAATTATACGTTATAATTCCCTATATCCAGTTTTGGAGCCCTCACCATGGAGAAAGACATTGAGGTGCTGGAGTGGGTGCAGAAAAGGACAATGGAGCTGGGGAAGGGTCTGTAGCACAAGTCTGATGAGGAGTGACTGAAGGAGTTGGGGGTGTTTATTCTAGAGAAAAAGAGGCTCAGGGGAGACCTTACCACTCTCTACAATGACTTGAAAGGAGGGTGTAGTGAGGTGGGGATCAGTCTCTGCTCCCAGGTAACAAGTGACAGGACAAGAGAAACAGCCTCAGGCTATGCCAGGAGAGGTTTAGGTTGGATATTTGGAAAAATTTGTTCATTGGAAGGGTTGCCAGGCATTGGAACAGGCTGCCCATGGAAGTGGTGGAGTCACCATCCCTGGAGGTTTTTAAAAGACACATAGATGTGGCAATCATGGATGTGGTTTAGTGATGGGCTTGGCAGTGCTGGGTTAGTGGTTGGACCCAGTGAACCAAAAGGTCTTTGCCAACTTTTACACGGTTCTCTAACTTCATGTCCATTCATTGTGATTGCTGAATTGATAAATCTTTAATTTGGATAGAGCACGTGAAACCTTTACATTTTCTTGGTCTATGTCACAGTTTGAGCTGGGCAGTGGAAGTGGAAAAAAAGTTGATTTAATGAAACACTGTCACGTTTCAGGGTCTTGCACTCTCCCCATTAAAATTCTTTTGTAAAACAAAAGCATGCCATTTCATTAAAAAAAAATAACTACATAGGCTACTCCATATGTTATTTTCTTTCAAGGTTGATGCATGTAAAAAATCTGTATTGCGTTAAATAGGAAGTGAGTGTAAATATGACATATGGAAATCTTCCAGATGATTGAACTGCAAAAAGTGATTTAATGCTGCAAAATATTTCTCCTCTCTCTTAGCTAGCAGCATGCATTTCTTTATAAAGACAATACAAAACTTTTCATGTGCTTATTTTAAAGAAATTTAACCAGCACTTTCAGGAGAAAAAAAATCTCATCTTATTACTGTATTGCTGTATTGGGATTTTTACTAAAGTCAGAAGAAAAACAATGACTTTAACATGAGGTCTTTAATATGAGGCTTATTCAGTCAGTGCATATCAAAATCAACTTTGTTGCAGTCAGTGAAATTCAATGGTACAGAAGTTACAAGGCTGGGGTCTGTTCCACTGACTGCAGCACAGTTACCTCTGACCTGTCCCAGTGTGAGATCAGATTCAGTCCAATATGGATAGACTTGCACATTCCACTTAACTCCAGGAACAGGCTTGAGACACAAAGTTTAAATCCACATCCCCACTTCCCTAAAGACAGGGTGTCGAGTACATTCATTTGGGGCTTGACAGTGAGAAACACAGGAGCCAGTTGCAAGTTCAGAATACTTGGATTTAAAAATTGAATGTCTGCAAATAGAAACCCTTGCTTGTATTGTCAGAACCTAGCTACATGTCTCTCAATTTCTACAGTATTAAAAACTAATATTTAAAATAGAGCATATGCTTGAAGTATGAGCAAAATTATCTGCTGTTGCAGAAGAAATACAGAACTCTGGATTCAGTTCTTGGCAGATAAATGCCTTTTGATTCATCTGTACACCAAAACCTAATGTTGACATTAAAAAAAGGACAAGATTAATAAAACTTGGTTTTCTAACTCTTCTGAGTGTTCTGCATGAAGTAAGATAACAAAGCTGGCTAAAGTGGTGAAGGGATTTGGTGTACAGAGGTTTGAACTGGATGGTAACATGCAGAAATGTTTTTATATTTACTATAATCCTTGAACCTTCCCCATTCCTACAGCTACCTCCTAAGTGGCCTGTTTTTTTGAAGTTTAAAACTATTTCAATGAGTCTTTTCCACTTTTGGTTTCTAATTGCATCTAATGTGCCAAATGTCTCAAGGAAGGCTGCTCTCTCAATTTATTCAAGATGTTTGAATATGTTTTAAATCCATATGGAAACCCAACCTAAGTATAAAGCCTTTGGATATGTCACCTCATTACACCCCTGCAGGTCCCAAAAAACCAGTGCCAACCCAACTACCAAAGTTGTGAACACCTCTACCTCACACTGCACGCTTGTTACATTAAACCAGGCAGCAAGCTGTTTAATAAAGATCACATTGTCAGTAGAGCATTATAGACACCTACTTAAGAGTGTATATTCTTTTGTTCCATTTCTTATTTTTAAAGCATATCAGCAAAATCAGGAGGGAGCCAAGATTTCCTCACAGTGTTGGCATTAAGGACTCTTGCTAGGATCCCATGGAAGGACAAGGAAAAGAGCTAAACACAGCACATCTGCCTTTTTAGCCTGACCCAAGAATAGCCAGACACTAAAGTGAATTCAGACCTTTTCTCTTTTCTCACTCTCATATGGAGTGAATTTCCAAACAGAGGAAATGAAGAACAAAGTGAAGGTTAGGTGACAGTCTGGTCATGACCACATAATCAGAGTTAGACAGGACAGGGAACGTGCTGCAGTCTTCAAGAGGTAGTACAGTACAACATAAACACAGCATTTTCCCTGGAGACACTTCCTTAATGTATTGGAATGGCAGGAAAGTTCTGAAATCCATTAAGACTTAGACTGATGAGTGTTTAAATTCCTGGAAATCCATATAGTTTGAGAGATTAAAGACCTAAATCCAGACAAAAAGCTGCCTACAGGATAGGAGTTGAGTGATAGATCAGCAACCTATCCTTTAAAAAAATAGTAATATGATAAGGCTGCTGTTCTGACAAACAGCATGATAAATACAGATGGTAGAGTTTTGTTCAAAGTCTCTATGTTGTATTTGATGGTGCAAAAAACTGTAAGAGTGTATACAGAAACTATAGACTTGGCTTGGCATGTTTTTGTAAGTTTACTTACTTTTGTATTGCAGCAGTAGCATGTAGAACTTGAAATAAAATAAAAGGCGATTAAGATGTCATATTAGCTTTACTTGGTTGTTGGTTGTTCTTCCCCCCCACCCTCCCCACCCCCCCCACCCCCCCCGCAAAGATTCTATGTAAAAGATTTATGGATAGAAAAAATTGCAAAAAGAAAATATTATTCCAACTAAGTTCTTCGGTGAATGTAGATTGTTTTCATCTCTTGTGCTGCATGATACTTCACAGAATGGCAGATCACTGAGAAGATCAAGAGACAGCAACTGTTCCCAGCAGGAACTCCAGAAGTATAATATAAGGGCCCTCTGAGATCATCTCACCCTGCTGCAATTATCTCCTGTTACTAGACAAATGCCAAAGTGCATTCAAGTCACTATCAAAACAAAATGTCAAGAAAAAGCTGAGATGTTTCTTTTCAAAGCTGGAGACTCTGCCCCAGGAAAGCAACCCTCTGAATGACCCTGTTCTTCCTGGCTGCATCAAATGACAGATGTAGGTGTAGGGTCGTGTCATCTGATAGGCACCAGTGCAAGGGAGTGACATTTCTCCACCATGAAATGGGACTCACAGAAGTTAACTGTATAAAAAATAATCCATATTTACTGGGACTCCAATTATACTTAAGATTTTAAAAAGATTCCTGGGAGTTCAACATGTCCAATGAATGTGAAAGCAAGTTATTGAGGAGGCCCCCAAAGAGCAAGTTCCTATTGCTCATGAGACAGAACCACATCAGCCTGGTCAATCCATATGGGACAGGACAGACTTCGGAGAGATGGCAGTCAGAAGTTAGGAGCATCATCCCTGCACCTCCCTGCACATCCCTGCACCTCCCTGCATGCCCTGCTGGCATCTGTCAGCAACCTGCACCTCAGGAGGGCTTTTCTCTCAGCTTGTCCTGTGCTGGTTGTGCTTCTCTTCAGGACCTGATGGGTAAGAGCTGATTCTCTCTCTGGCCATATGGGTCAGTGACAGGTAACTTCTATTCATTGACCTGTTTTGGTTTACACTGTCAAAATTAGGGCAACACAATACTGCTTCTCATGAGAAAGGCTTTGGGTTGTAGGGTTTTTTTATAGTTTTATTTTAATGAAATTTAATTGAATTTTGAAGTTTTGTATTGTGAACTACCCTAAATTCAGCACAAAACTGAAAAGACTCTTTGAGAGTTTAATATTTTTTTTTTTTTCTTTTTGGAACTTCTTAGAAGAAGGTTTAGGAGATGATGTTCCAACTGTATTAAAACAGAGGAGAGCAAATGAACAGTATTAGGATGTAGGGAGGGTGTGAGGGGAACAGTCTGAGTGTGTAATCTCCAAAAGCATCAAGGAAAGAAGCTCAGGCTCCAGACATGCATTTAGGATCCATTCAGCCTAGGCAGCTGCTGATCAATAGAAATCCATGAAATCTCCAGAGCAAACATACAGAATTGAGAAGCTGGTTAACAAATTCTGATGTCAGATTTTGGTTTAACTCTTTCAAAGCACTCGGTTTAAACTGAAAGGAAAAAATCCCCTTATTTTCTTGTTTTGACACTGTGTTTTGTTATTTCCCAGTAAAACAGCTGGAGAAAACTACTTTTCCTGGGATGATGGAATTAGTATTGAGAAACATAATTGTTTGGCTTTAGATCACTGACTCAAACTGGAAGGGACAAAAGCCTGTCAAAATTCAGTGACTGTTCCAGGCTGCATATAGAACTAATTAGTAGCTTCAGTTTTATTCTCAGTTGCACAGAGATAAAAAATACCACTACCATGACTTAAGCCTTTTTTTGGCAATCCCAACAGAACAAGACAGGTCAAGCTTGAAAGCGAATGAATGGGATGGGGTGGGAGGGGGGAGATTCCGTCTCAATCCTACAGGTGCACTATCTAAGCCATGGAGGAGGCAATAATAGGAGATCTGTGCTGCCAGAACACCAGATAGATCTCCTCTGAGCTTAACTAAATGACAAAAATTCAGGTTGGAATCGCCCGAAAACACTTCATTTAAAGATAACGGACCTCCAGCGTCTGTCACCAGAACTCTTGAGTCTTCCCAGGCCTCCAGTGGGTCCCAGGAAGTTAAAATAGAACAAACTGTAAATAGAGTAATCCTGTCCAGCCCCAGAGTGAAGTAGAGCACGAGGCACAGTGTACCTTCGTTGCATTTGACAAAAGGAACACTTTCAGCACATTTTTATCAGCATCTGGTTTTTATTTCCTCATTTGTAAGGTTCCTGATACTAAGTTCATCTTAAGGCAAACATTCACTGTGTGCTGATAACAAACTGGAGACGCTTTGCTTTTGATAGTGATAAAGTAACCCCTTTCTTCCATAAAGTACAAAACCATATTTATTTAGCTAAGTTTGGCTAGGAATTGATCCTATTTGTCTTACAGTGTACAAGGAATAAAAATCTTCATTAAGCTACAATAAAGAAAATCTATATAAAATTTTTGCGTGTGATATTGGGAGATCTCTGAATCACTTCCAACACTGCTATCAAGACAGAAAGGCAAATGCTGAATGCTTTGCATGTGAAAGGTCTAAAGTTTTACTCTTTGCATCTTGATAAATTGCTGTGTCATTTTAAAACAAGTGGTCATTTAATACTTAGAGTAAAATGTTTGAATTTTAGTTATTAGAATGAAATAGAGAGAATTCCAGTGAACAAATCACTGAATCTTATTATTTTATTCCCTATTTTACAGTTTGTTATTTACAGACTGCTATTTCCAGGAATTCATCCATTGAAAATCATTCCAAAATTGTGAAACTATTCTAATTCATAAAGTTTTTGAACCCAAGGGAATTTTTCAATGAGGACAGTATAGTAAGTATTCAATACTAGTATCAGAGTGATCAAATGCCATCTTATGTTTAAATAACCATAATAAATGTTTATACTTTAAATCTGAGTTTGCTTATATTTCAATGGAACTAGAAAGTAACAGTTAAGGGCCAATTCTTGATTTGGCATATATAGGAATGAAATCTCCTTAAATTTTTTTTGTATTTGCTCCAGGTGTTCTTAGATATTACTCCTGAAAAATATGATTCCTTGAGAGAAAAGTCAGAAGAAACAAAAGAAAGATAAACTGATAGTTTAATTCAGTTCAAAATGTGAAGAAAATACTCTTTCTTTTAAGGAAAAAAAAAAAAAAAGGATAATTTTACCTAATTCTTATTGAAAAGGTGTCTTTTATTGACATATTTTATCTAATCCTACTTATTTAAGAAAAATAAAGGTGCTTTATGGCAGCTCTATTTCCAGTTCTATGGCATTAGAGTGCTTGCCAAGTTTTTCTTGGCTAACATTATGGATAATTATTTTTCAACTATGTGCATTTTAGCACTTGAACCACAATATTTACCTACATAACAACTATGGGGAGAGTGAAAGTTTCCTCAGATCAGTGTGGTTGAGCCACTTTTGTGATCAAAAGCCATAGTGCTAAGAAACTAATATAAATGATATCTATTTCAAATGTACAGATACTAAGATCCCCTGAAAGCACAGGGTTATGCTGTCATGTAATTCACACTGGTGTTACCAAGTGTGAATTACAGAATTCAGAATGCAGCACAGAACATTTCTTTAATTCCTGATGTTTTAACAAGTTGCCAGCAAACTTGACAATTAGTGTCATTAGCGATCTGTGTGCTACAGCAGGGTTTGGTTTTGTCCTCTAGAAAATAGAGGCTGATTATTTCTTCACAGTCCCCTGCATGGCTGTGTGCAGTGCTCTTTGGCTAATACAAGCTATGCCAGCAGCCTGAAGTTCAGAGCCTTTCCCTTCCCATCCCTTAGTCCTGAAGGATGAAGAAGAAGATTGCCCTTAATGACCTTATTTGCCTGCTGGATCCAGGCTATGTATGATTTTCCCACCTTCATGGTATCTAGACATACAGAGGGAGTGAGGAATATCCAGCTTTTTAAGAAAGAGTCACTGGCTACTTCCCAGCAGCTCTCAAGTATTTCCATTAAGTAGTCTCCCATATGGCACAAGACTCTTATTTAATGTTTGCATAAGCTGGTTTATTTGAAAACCACTGACACATCTTTTCTGTGTCCTAGGAACATGTTCAAGTGAGATTTCAAATATTGGGGTTTTCTTCTGTTACCAAATAATATTAAATAATAGAAGCAAAAAAACCGAACAGAAAACCCCCAAACCCACAAACAAACAAAGAAACAACAACACAACCAAAAAAGCCCAACAAAATCCCATTAAACTTTCCAAAGTTTCTGCTTCTCTGGGGGCCACCTCATACAGCTGTAGGGGTAAATATTTAAATGCACTGGCATTCACTAGCCAAATTGATGATGCCTAGATGGAATGAGCTCTTTCAAAAACATTTCAAATTTTATTTATTTTTGAGGTGGATGTAAGCCCCTGAACCTACCTCAGAAGGCAAATCAAGTGGGAGAAGCTGTGATACATGAAAAGGACAGTCTGTAGCGATTCTTGATTGAATCATGGCTAAAAGGCAAGTAATTGTGTCTGGATAATGTTCACCGATAACAAAAGCAACACTGATCTCGATGTGTGAAATGCTTCTTGATATGGAGGCTGGGGAAAAAACTGTAGTAGCAAGGTGTGCCTGTGTTCTATGTTAGTTACCATCAATTGCACCGCTGCTTGCTTACAAAAATTGACAAGATACCAGTCTGTGTGACCCAACAGAAACAGATTCCCATTCCTTTTGAATATGCCCCTTATTTTCAAAAGCTTATCAAGGGCTTTGCTAAACAATTTTTGGAATAACTTGGTGAAATATTCTCTATAGATCTTGCTTTTTAGTCTTCTGTTTGGTTGTCTGAACCTTGCATTGGAAACAGGAGCAAAATTCAGCCTGAAAAGACGGACAGTGCATGGTTTCACTACTGTGGCCAGACCCTATGGTACATTTTATGACTCTTTCCCTACCTCTGATAGAAAAGTGATGTGTTCCTTGTCCACTCAGTGTCCGAAAACATCTCTGCTTACACAGACCCACTCCAGTTTTGAATCCCAGTGAATCCCAATCCAGTGCTGTGGAACCCAGGCAGCCTTCGGTGGCCCAATCATTGCCTGTGGTAGATTACAGGAAACACAAGACAGGAGTATTTTGCACGGAGTATTCTTCTTGTTCCCAAACTTGAAGAAAAACCTGGGAAGATGAGAGATCAGATTTCTGCTATCATTAATCATTTGTGCTAGAATCTACAACTCCTCTATGATTTATTTGCATTCTCTGAAAGAGAGAAAAGTTGTCCAAATAATAATGATCCAATAATGCTGTAATTCCCTACAAGTCACTCTGCAAACTGAACTGGGATTTTATATTTGTGTAGGGATTCACATAATAGATTTATATAATTTTATTAGCCAGCTAGTTCCCTGTACTAGTTTGAAAACAAACTAGTGGGAGACACCAAGTCAGAATAACAATTTAATAGGGAAATAAAAGGACGGGGAAAGAAAAACAAAAAACAATAAAAGCGGATAACACTGGGTTAAACTGACAGAGTTAAGATACAACCTGGCACCCTGTTAGTCAGGGTGGTGGTGGTCTGGTAGAATGGTGGCTGCAGTCCTCCCGAAGTGGCGATCCTGTAGAAAAAAGAAGGGTCTGCTCCTCCTCAGAAGGTCCAGTGGTGGCTGTGTAGCTCCTGTCCTCTGGAAATCCAGTGGAAAGGTCCCCTCTCTGGTGTTCAGCCTCAGCTTATATCCACGCTGGGATGCTTGGTTCCTCCCTCTGGGTGGAGCATCTCACAATGGGGTAATGAGTCATGAGGCCAAGTGTTGATTTGGCCCTTTAACAGATGATAGTCCAGAGGGAGTTATCTATGAGTCATGCGGCAGGACAATGATGGGCCATTAACAGCAAGATAGTCTGGGGGGAGGAGGCAAGGAAACACTGCCCCACCTGATTTCAACGGCTGATGGGGATGGTAATAGAATACACTGCAACCCAGGACATTCCCTCTTTATGAAGCACAGTGAACAAAACAAGCAAAAATAGCCCTACTTTTATTGCTCTGATTGCTTTTTGATGTGTTGGCAGCCTGGGACACTTTTACACCACAAATAAACACTCCCAAGAGACAGACTTCAGAATGGTCCAGCCTACAAAAAACTAGGGTAAAGGTTCAGGTTCTGATAGTTGTTTGTTGGTGCTTCTATTTTGCAATATTTGAGAAAGGCAAAATCACAACAGAGCAGTAGATATGTTTACTTGCTCAGTTCTCTCATCTGCTTTGGATGCTCAGGCTGGCAGGTCCTTGGAGCTGTGTGAAAAGGTGACCAATACCTGCAGCAAAAAGGCTCA
The DNA here is from genome assembly GCF_965178545.1 of Coloeus monedula. NCBI lineage: Eukaryota > Metazoa > Chordata > Aves > Passeriformes > Corvidae > Coloeus > Coloeus monedula. The sequence continues at coordinate 74,435,743 of NC_138822.1, forward strand.
AGTATCCCTTCATAATTTTGCAGAAAAACAGGATAATTCCCTTTAACTGGAGTTCTTATAGCAAAACATTCACAGGGAACAAAATTCTCAGGTTAGAAGTGGCCCATTTTTTCTTTTTCTGAAAGTCCAGTAATGAAAGTTTGAAAAAGAAATTACTTGTCACACACACATACAAAGCTAGTGGCTCAACTCCAGGCCTGCTTTTGCCCATCTGGGGGAGGTCAGCTGTGCTGATCAGGCTACCCTGGAATTCTGTGCCTAAATGGGTAAATACTGTCAAAACTGCATGGTTGGGATGGGTAATGGTTGCACAGCTGCAAAGAGCTCTTCACATTCATGAAATAGGTGTGTCTGGTACAATTAATATTGTGATAATAATTAACTAGGAAAGGTAATAATGTCTCCTGGGCCAATGGTTTCTCGTTTGGTTTGTTGCTATTATAATGGTGCTGCAAGGGGTTTATCCAGGAGACAGTCTTTAGGCTAGTGTTCCAGCTTCTGGAGACTTGAAACACCACAACATTCTGAAGATAGGAGAAAATTCTTCTGACACATTCCTCACTTTCACTTTTGAAATGCAGAACAGTAGTCACTGCAGACGTAATCTCATGAGGTCTTTCCTCATGAGCAGCTCTGAGCAGTCATTCTGTCTCTTTTGCTCTTCAATCCTGTGCTTCTGGGCTGATACCCTGAAGAAAACGTGGCTTGTTGAGTTTGCTGGGACAGCCTAGAGATAAAATATTTTGTGGACAAGTGTTGAGGTACAGCATATCAGCTGCATAGTGATTTTTGACATGGCCTTCTCCAGAACACCACAATTCTGAAGAGCTGACAACAAATCGATGCTCTTGGTGACAAAACCAGTCATTCCACAAGAAAACACCACAGAACCTATTATCTAACCTTGAGGATCCCAGAGGATTTGTAGTCCTCTTCTCTTTACTGGGCCCCCTTGTCAGCTCTGAACTCTCCACGGTCTCTGCCAGCATGCATTCACTGAGACATCTGACAGTCTGGCTCTTCTCACAGCCGCCACTCTGTCCCTCTCTGTCTGCTCCCTTCCTCAACCAGCATCTGCTCCTGCTCCTGCACGAGCCTGCAGTGCTGAGGTGTGGGAGCAGCTGGAAGCATCAGGCCTGTACATCTGAGGCCATGAGCACAGCTGGAACAACCAGCTGAGGGAGAGGTGCTGCTGGGAGAATGACAACCCCCAGCAGCCCCTGTAACCGTGACAAAGAAAACCCACCCCAGCCAAAGCTGGACTCCTGGAACATCTCTGACTGCTGAAGGAGTGATACAGTTTGAACAAATAAGCATTTTTAAGGCTAAGTGGGGAGGAGGAGGCTTTTCCCCTACCTAAAAATTGTCATGCACTGTAGGCACAAGGCATTTAAGTTTTAGTGGTGATGGTGATACAACTTTTATTTTACAAAGTATGTGCATACTGGGAATGAACCAGCTGGAAAAATGTGGCCAAGGTAAAAACCTTTCAGGTCCATTCATGCCTGTGAATTAATATAGCTTTCCATTTTATGATCTTAAGTTATTAAATGGTCATGCAAAGCATTACGAGCTAAGTGATCCAAGAGACAGTCTATTATGCCAAACACTAATCACTAGACAGTAATTAGGCTGTCAGTTTCAAAACACAGCATTTGTGGTATTTCCAAATGAAGCAACAGCCAGTGCCATATGTCAAAAACAGGGATTGGTTCAGACAGGTAAGAGTCTCTTCTTTTGAGAGCTGTCGGCTTAACTTCTGAGCAAATTAAAGCCTTGTGCCATTGTACCAGTGAGCCTTGGTTTGACACAAGATCTTACAGAGACATTCTCAGTGCAAGCCCACAGATAATGAAAGAAAAATTTGCTAAGAATACAATCGAGATTTTCCCCCCGATTTTCAACACAAAGACAGATTATTACTCATCTCTTTATCTGAGACCTCAGGGCATTCCATTAACACATGCATGAGCAGAAGTTAAATATCACAACAATCTGAAGAGTTTAGTGAAGCTTGTTTTATGGCTTTTTTTGGATGTGGGGAGGGTATTAAGTCCAACATTTTTGAAGAGTCACCATAAAAGTTATGCAACAGGATCCATTTTGAGGGTTAAAATACTAAGTCAGTGGTTCACTAGATTAGGGGCCCAAAGCACACTTAGCTGTCAATATGCCCATATATTTTTTCCTAGGCTTAAGGTAAACTTTTCCTTCCATTTACTCACCTTTACCTACAGTTCCCCAGAGCCTTCTTGCTGGGAGAGGTAGAAAATTAGGACGCACATAAATCATTGCACTCATGAATATTGCTTTACTAGCATAAACAGAGATAAAGAAAACATTGAAGTTCAAATGCAGAAACAGTAACTGATGCTGACTGTAAGTGATGTAAACAAAACCAGGGATATTTTACATTCAAATACGCCACTTGGGTCTCCCACAGCAGCTTGTTTGTAGCTGAACTGTCCAGCTTGACAGCAGGAAAAACATCTCATACCTACATAACTGACCATTGCAGCAGGTACTTGACATGCTGGTGATGAAACTTGTGGATTTACAGAGTAAGAGTTATTTACTGAAGATGTCAGTGCAAAATTTTCTGTGGTGAAAAACTGGTGCTATAATGGCCAAAACCCCTGTCGCGGGTTCAGTTTGTAACCGGGCAGATTATACCACCTTCAGAACTCTCCTCCTCCCCCCACCTTCCTCCCTTCTCCCACTGACAATGTGAAAAAACAACCCTTAAGATGTTCAGTCTGTTTACCACTTCCATAATAACCTTGTTTAGTCCATTTAGGAAGAGAAGTCTCTTCTTGCTCATGCTATGAAAACATTATCACAACGAGACAGCCGCCCATTTCCAAATATTGTTCAGTCCATTTAGGAAGAGGAGTCTCTCTGCCTGCATGTGAGTCCCTTCCCCCAACTTGCAGCTTTTCCCGCAACTGCTTTCGAGGGTCCACTCTTGAAGTTTTTTGGGGTACAATTTTAAGGTTGAGCCGTTCAGCCGTTGCTCCCTTCCCTGGGAGCAAAGAGTCTTCCTCATCTTCATTGTTAGGACTATCTCTGGGAGCATCTCTAGGAACTGAAGTTTCTCCTTTCCCATTTGGAGCAAAAGTCCTCATCTGGTTCATCTCTAGGTACTGAGGTTTTCTCCTTTCCCGTTTGGAGCAAAAGTCCTCATCTGGTTCATCTCTCCCTGTCCAAACTTCTCATGAAATTACAGCTGCGTCAGCATCTGCCTATCTCAGTGCAGGTGCTTTTGCTTACGAGTTGAACACTCCACCCCCCATATCTTCATGAAATTACAACAGGATACTCTGATATATCATAGCTTCACAACAGAATTTCAGCTTTAAGCATCTCCTCTCTCTCTTCCCTCAGGTTTTCAGCTCTTCACAGCAATAAAAAGGGTTAATCTCACCTCGGCCTTGCAGCTTTGCAGCTGGAATGTTGAATTTTTCTTATCGCAGTGGAGAGGGGGGAGAGCCGAGCCGCTCCGGCTGCCCACGGCAAGGCAGTGGGGGGGGTTCCATGGCTGGAACAGGTCCATGGCTCCAGGATGGCCGTGGCCCGGCCCAGCCTGGCCCAAGCAGGGCCTGGCCGGGCCCGCTGGCCCCCACACGGGGCCCGCAGCCACCTGTCCCAGCACTGGAAACGAGAGAGAGCTTGGAGGGGGAGTTTGCCTATTCTTAAATGTGGATCACAGAGGTGGTCACAACTTTAAGTGGCTTAGAGAATTGTCCGTATTCAAACTGGCCAGCTGATAGGTTCTATCAGTTCCCAGAGGAAACTGTAAGCACCCCTTAGCAAGGACATCCCTTCCGGGACTATGCTTGCTAACCTATGACAACCCCCCATGGTCCTTCCTCAGTGCAGAGAACTGCTGTGTTTTTCCTGAGGACACCTATGTGTATCTGCAGGTTTCATTTCAAGTTGTAGCAAAATTCACTTTGGGAAGGACTAATATTTAATACTGGAAAAGAAAGGACTTACTAGAGATCTATATTATTTCTTTTTTATTATTTTATTATAACTTATGCATGATTTGATTTTTTTCTTAAAAGATCACAGAATCATAGAATGCTTTGGATTGGGAAGGGTCTTCTCATTCCTAGCCCCTGCCATGGGCAGGGACACCTTCCACTACACCACATTGCTCAAAGCCCCATCCAGGCTGGCCCTGGACACTTCCAGAGATGGGGCATCCACAATTTCTCTGGGCAACTTGTTCCAGTTCCTTACCATCTCACAGTAAAGAATTTCTTCCATGTACCTCATCTAAACCTGCCATCTTCCATTTTGAAGCCATTTCGCTTTGTTCGATCACTACATTCCCATATATAAAGTCCCTCTCCATATCTCTTGTCAGTTCCTTTAGATGCTGGGAGGTCCTATAAGGTCTCCTGGGAGCCTTCCCTTCTCCAGGCTGAACAGCCCCAACTCTCAGCCTGTCTTCATAGGAGAGGTGCTCCATCCCTTCGATCACCTTCACAGCTCTGCTCTGGACTGGTTCCAGTAGGTCAATGTCCCTCCTGTGCTGGGACCCCAGAGCTGGATGCAGTGCTCCAGGTGGGTCTCAGCAGAGAGGAGCAGAGGGACACAATCCCCTCCCTCCCCTGCTGCCCACGGGTCTCTGGGTGCAGCCCAGGACACGTTTGGCTCTCTGGGCTGTGAGTGCCATGGCCAGGGCATGTCCAGCCTCTCACCCACAGCACCCCCAAGTCCTGCCTAAATTCATTCTCCACCCAGCCTGTACTTGTGCTTGGCATTTCCCCAATGCAGGTGCAGGACCTTGCACTTGGCCTTGTTGAACTTCATGAGGTTCTCACCGTCCCACCTCTCCAGCCTGTCCAGGTCCCTCTGGATGGCATCCCTGCCCTCCAGAGTGTGACTGCACCTCCCAGCACAGTGTCATCAGCGAAACTGCTGAGGGTGCCCTCAGTCCCCCTGTCCACGTCACCAGCAAAGATGTTGAACATTGCTGGTCCAAACACTGACCCCTGAAGGACACCACTTGTCACTGGTCTCCATTTGGATATTGAGCCGTTGATCCTGCCAATTCCTTATTCACCAAATGGTCCGTCTACCAAATCCATGTCTCTCCAGTTCGGAGACAAGAATGCTGTGGGGGACAGTGTCAAATGCTTTGCACAACTCCAGGTAGAGGATGTCACTCTTCCCTTACCCACCAGCACTTTATCCCTGTTGTAGAAGGTCACAATTTGCTCTTAGTGAAGCTTTGCTGGCTGTCACCAGTCAATTCTGTATTTTCCGTTTGCCTTAGCAGAGTTTCCAGGAGGATCTCTCCATGATGTTTCCAGTCACTGAGGTAAGACTGACCTACTTGCAGTTCCCCAAGTTTTCCTTATTTCCCTTTTTAAAAATGGGGGTTATGATCTCCCTTTCCCAGTCAGTAGGATCTTCCATGGCTTCTGAAATACAATGGGCAGCTACTTAATTCATCAGTTCCCTCAGGACCCATGGATGCATCTCATCAGGCTCCACGAACTTGTGCATCTTCAGGTTCCTTAGATGTTCTTGAACCCAATCTTCTCCTGCAGTGGATGGTTCTTCATTCTCCCAGTCCCTGCCTTCACCTTCTCAGGCAGTGTGGCTGGAGCTTTTGCTGGAGACCGAGGTAAAAGAGCTGTTGAGTACCTCAGCCTTCTCCTGGGTAACCAAGTCTCCTCTGCCAGAGATGGACACACACTGCACATATCAGCTCATTGGACATGAGTGTACCTAAATAAATAGGAGGAATGTTTTCCAGTTTGATAGAAACCAGCATGAATGCTTTGGCAATTGCTGCTGGCAACAGCCAGTTCACATACTGTGCCATTTTTAATGCTAACAGGTCCAGCTCCAAGTACCAGCAAGCTGCAGGACAGTGTGAGTGATTTTACTGCTTTGCACAAGACCAGCACCAGTTGCTAGTGAGTCCATGCTTCTCAGAAACATTTATTTGGAGAAACAATTGCTCAGATATTCAGACACTATATAGACATTGGGGGATTTCTTTTCTTTTGTCAGCATACCTTTTGTTTTGTGTATCAACCTATCCAGAGTGTGGCTAAACTTAGGCAGGTATTTGACCAGTACATGCAAGCAGATTTTATGAAATCCCACATAAATAGGGAGCAGTAAATACTGCAAAGGACAGAAAATACTTCTCAAATATTTACTGAAATTGAAAACAGAACAACAGAGCAAGACTTTTTTTACAGCATTTAAACAGCCTCAATATCAGCACATGCAGGTGTTTTGCAGAGGTGAAATGCACTTAGGGTCACAGCAATGTTTAGTCACAAAGAGTTATATTGCCTCATTTTCCACATAGCTGGAAAGTAAACACAGAATTCTCAAATCTTTTACTAGTATCATAAGCCATCTTTCTGCTACTATAACTAGAAACATACAGTTCAGGCATTTCTGGGGAATGACTTACTGCCAAATGAGGACAAAAGGAGAAACATATAGAGAGAAAGAGAGAGAAAGAGAGAGAGAAAGAGAGAGAGAAAGAGAGAGAGAAAGAGAGAGAAAGAGAGAAAGAGGGAGGGAGGGAGGGAGGGAGGGAGGAAGGAAGGAAGGAATTCGGAAGGAATTCGGAAGGAATTCGGAAGGAATTCAGAAGGAAGGAAGGAATTCGGAATTCGGAAGGAAGGAATTCGGAAGGAAGGAATTCGGAAGGAATTCGGAAGGAATTCGGAAGGAATTCGGAAGGAATTCGGAAGGAAGGAAGGAATTCGGAAGGAATTCGGAAGGAAGGAAGGAAGGAAGGAAGGAAGGAAGGAAGGAAGGAAGGAAGGAAGGAAGGAAGGAAGGAAGGAAGGAAGGAAGGAAGGAAGGAAGGAAGGAAGGAAGGAGGGGAGGAAGGGGAGGAAGGGGAGGAAGGGGAGGAAGGGGAGGAAGGGGAGGAAGGGGAGGAAGGGGAGGAAGGGGAGGAAGGGGAGGAAGGGGAGGAAGGGGAGGAAGGGGAGGAAGGGGAGGAAGGGGAGGAAGGGGAGGAAGGGGAGGAAGGGGAGGAAGGGGAGGAAGGGAAGAGAGTTACTATGGAAAAAAGATCCTGAAAGAGACAGAGATCAGATATTTAATACGTCTTTTCAGTGCAATGTGGTAGCAAGAAAAACTTATTTACAATCTATGGGGCATTAGGTCATGGGGAAGAGAGGTTCTATAACCCTGTCTGTAGGGTTCTGATGAGACCATTACTAAAAATACTTTTGGTTTTGAGCAACCTACTATAAGGGTGATTGTGCCAAACTGGAACAGACTCAGATAACAACAAAACAATTATTAAATGACAGGATTTACGAGGAAAGATAAAGCAGCTAAATATATACATAACTTGGCTATGAGATATCTAAAGGGAGACGTTAATTGTCTGTTAGTATAGTATTCAAAAACTTAAATGCCAAAGAGGCTGAAAAATCATATGAATTATTTACTGAGATATTAAGAGAATATAGTTATGGCTAATGAAATAGTCTCCAGTGATAGTGCTTGAGAAAGGACTGGCCCTAAGCCATGTAATATAGCAAGTCTTTGGTCTTACTGCCACGTTATCTGCTGCAGGTTTATTGAGAGTACATGTATGCAGGCCAGGGAGCAGAAAGTCAGGCATTAGAGGCAATTTCACTCCAAAATTAATTAGTGGCTAATGACATGCAATTTGTGCTCTGGGTGGACAAGCAGCATGGTTTATAAATGTAAACTATCCAAATCCTTGTGGAAACAAGGGGTTTGGTATAAGGACTACAGCATCTAGCTATCAAAAATTGGAAGTGCCCATGCAGGTTACACATTCATTGCAAACTCCCGATATTAGCCTTTCTGTTGCTGGTTTACATCTGCAGAAAGTACATACGCAGTACAACTGAATAAATTTAAACTGCTCAGTGGATTTAAAAGAATGTAATATCCTGCCTACTGGATTTTCCAGCATGAGGGAGAAATCTCCAGTGGCTTTTCTTTTGTTTCCATGTGAGATGGATGAAACTACACAAACACAGAAACCCCAAAATCATTTAATCTCTTTCATTCCCTGGCAAAAAAGCATATAAAAACTTTGGAGATCTTTGGTTCTGCTAAAAAAATAGACTTCATCCATTTCCGCTGTGCTGTTACGGTTTTTATCTGTGGTGTTTTGTATGGAAGTTGCCAAACAACATCTGTGTTGCTCATGAAAAACAAATGAAAATGTTTTCAATTTGTTTAGATCAGCACGAAAATATATTTTCATGTTAAATAGTTCTTGTTCTAGCAGCTATCTGATAAAGAACTGACTCACAAACACATGAGTCAGAATTGCTCCTGGCATTTTGCTGCCTTAGGTAAAATACCAGCCCAAACACCCATTCCATTTATTATCATGTTTGACAAGTTAATTTAAGAGTGCTTTCTCTCCAGTCAGAATTTTGTGACATAATTTGTCTTTTTCATTTTGCTGTGCTTTCTGCTCTTATCCTATTGTCTTCAATCAGCTTCATGCTCCAGCAAGTCCCTTTCTTCTTGTTACGCTTATTTATTAAGGACATTAAAATTATTTTTGCCATTCAGCATCTCCATTCATTTCCTTTCTTTTCCTTCCCACATACTGTTTTACTGGAATCCCATAACTTCTGGTCCAAGCCATCTCAGTTGTCATACACTGCTACCTTAAAGCTTGTGAATACACTTACCCTTGAAGGAAAGTATACTTACTTGAAGGAAAAGTATACTTAGAAGAGCACCTTGGCACTTTTAAGGCCTGCAGTAGAGAAGAAAAGTACAAAGATATCTAAGGAGTGAGAAAGGGCATTAGTCTAAACTGCAAAACTTCCTTTATTCCGTTCTAATGTGATTTTAATGATTCTTTATTAATGCATTTTGGTATCTGTGGGTTTTGCTTCCTATCTGTGAAATACTGCCTCTCCAAATCTGAAAGCAGAGAAGATCTTGCAGTCCATCTGCTGGCACTGAGGAAGATGAGCACTCTGTCCTTCACTTATGAATAGGCAGGAAGGACCATCCGGATGAGTTTCCTGGCCTTGGTTCTGCAGGATTAGCTCAGACATGACTGATAGAGATCCTCAACACACAAATGTTGTATTTTGGAACAGGTTTGAATTAGATTTTGGCAGAAAAACTCTGTCTGGTCCCAAAGGATTTTAGCAAAAGTGCCCAGGTTCCTGATCTAGAAGATAAGGATGTGACACAGGTGTGACAGCACAGAGCTTTATTGTTCAATCTTGTTTTAAACTTCAGGTCAAAGGCCTGAAACTCACGTGTCCTTCAAACAAGGGACCTTTCCAAGCTGCTCCAAAAAGCTGCAGTTCCTGCAGCTCCTGCAAAATGGTCAGAAGCAGACAAATTTCACCAAGAACATGCTCCTTTCTTGTCCCTTGCTGGGAAGTTTCCCTTGGAGAAGCTGAAGTAACCATTTGGAACAGATTTCCACAAAGAGCTCAAGTCTACATTAAGATTCAGATTTGTCGCGGTGGGGATACTGCAACATGCATATACCAAACCAGGAGTCCCGTGGAAAGGAAATATATATGGACAGACAGATTCTTGATAGCTGTTTCAGAGATGTTTATTTCTCCAGCCGCATGGCCGGGGCTCTGCCCAGGAACTGTTCCAGTCACCGGACCGAGGGTCCTTCTGCCCACGCAGGGAACACAAACCAACCCATGGGAACGAGGCTGAGCAGGGGCAGGGAAACCCCGTGTCTGTGCCCTCAGGGCCCCTCTGCCAGGGCTCCATGGCAGGGGAGGAGACCCCGACACCTCACCCGTTTTATTTTAATAAAAGGAGAATGAAAACAACTGGATAAACATAACAAGAACAGTTTCAAAACAAAACAAGCCACCCTCCTGAGTCTTTAAATGTCCAGATTCTGTGGAACATCTTAGGGCTGACAGAAGGGAGACAGAACTCTCTGAGCATGCTTTGTGGGGAAACTGAGGCAGGAGAGGGTTTAACTTCTTCCCTCCCCCTTTTCATCCTCCACTCGGCATTGGAAAGGGATTTTTGGGGAAACAATTGGCAAAAGCATGGTTTTGTGAGGGAAACCATGGATGAAAAAACAGACTGGGAATACACTGGGGTAATAGGACATAGGGTAAAAGGGAAAGGTGGGATTAGGAAAGGGAGACTGTAGGGGGGGCTTACAATGGAGATATTGTCTAACATGACAACAATTTTTAGCATATATACTGCCTTTTACAGGAACACCATCAGGCCCAGTGACCTGCGATGCTTGTAACCCTTTTCTACCTAGACCAATTTTGAATTCCACCACCTCTCCATCTCCCAAAGACATGTCCTCCGAGCTCCTTTGTTCCAAGCGTGGGCAAAGCCAAATGTAACTAAGACTGTTTAGCAGTGTCTGATTGGCCAGTCACCCCGGGTCCGCCCCCAGTCCTCCCCTTTCCCCTTCTAATAAAGATGGTCGAGGAGAGGCTCCGCCCTCTCTCTTAGCTCAGCGACTTTCCTGTGAACATCTCTGGCTGTCTCTCTCATTTGAAAGCTTCTAACTGCAGGGAATTGAGCGAGCAGGGAGCTATATTTCTCCCTCTTTGCTTCTGCTGATGGTATTTGCTCTGCAGCTGATTCAGGTACCAATTTTAGAGCTACTAAAGTGCTAGATCGCCCTTGCTACCTCTCAAGGCTGCTCGAGGCTTTCTAAGGCATTGAAATACAAGCGCTAGCCGGTATAAAGCTGAAAAGATACCTTCCACAAGGAACATTCCAAAGAACAAGAGATGAGATACACATACACTATACAGTTACGCATATGCATACACATTTATATATGCATATGAAGGTACAATATAAATTTATTAAACCTTTTGAGTATTCATGTTTATTAAGAGAGAGTAGTTTAAAATTTAAGAAGATGGTACATTCAGTCAGGATTCTTCTCTTAATGTTTTGCCCTGCTTGTTTCCAAGGGTAATTTCTCCCAGTTTGCCTTCCACTGTTTTCAGCAAGTGTTTTTAAGATGTCTTGTGTGAAAGCAAGGCCTTAAAATTGTCAGAAAGCCATACTAAGACTGTCTAAGGAAACTCTGAAACCTGATGCATGAGAAATAGTATGCAAACTGATTACAGAGAAACTGGAAAAATATCCAAGAGTTTGGGAGTGTAGGCATATTTTCCAAGCACCATGGAGGCACTTAACCATGGTTTAGACGGAATGTGTTACTCCTTGATTTAGTTTTAGAAAAATACTCAAGAAAATGTGAGGCCTCTCCAGGACACACTAATTTTTGCTTTTGCAGTTGCAGCTGTCCACAGAGATTAAGGACCTTGGATGAGTCCCAACCTTCATTTACACACGTTGAAGTAGCAACATTCTGTTTTCTTTGTCACATGGTGGTGCCTTTAAATAAATGCACAAATTTGCATCCTAAACTGCTGGCATTGAGATGAGGATAGACATAATAGAGGAACATAGGCAATATTAGGCTTCCTTCCTGTTTCTAATTTAACTCTTACAGTACACTCTGAATATGAAAGTGCATATATGACTTTCACTTCAATATGAGACCTTGATCCTACACACTGCTCCAGCTGAGCAGATTCCTGCAGCCTCCAGAAGCCCATGAAACTGACAGGAACACACCAAACAGTCAAGGGAGTGATCTTGTATCATTCTCCACAGCACGATAGATGAGGCACAGCTATTTTAAGCATTCAGAAGAAATAATTCACCATACAACTCCTAATACATCCCAAAGGGAAAGAATACAGCAAGGGACTGGGCCTGTTGATTTTGCCAATGTGAATATACTTTGCTCATGGGAATAACTCTGTTGTCCTCAATAGCAGGGAAGTACCCTGCAGCGGCTGAAGAATGCAAGAGATGTTTCAGAAATCATTTTCATTGTTAGCAGTATTCATGTTGTATTTAAAACCCTGTATTATAAAAAACCAAATAAATATCCCAATTAAAACTTCACCAGGCACAAACCTTTGTCAAATCTATTATCAAAAAACAACCAATTCGAGGTCAGCTGTGGAAAGAAACAGTTCCTTACTACTGTTCCCAAACACATCTGCAACAAAACAGGGGATGTATGAAACCTTTTTCTGCTTACCAGCAGGTAGCATCAGCTACTAAATTCTAGCACTGTTAATGACATCACCAGGGACCATGACTTAGGTCAACAGCTTGGCAGGAGGTGCTGGCAAATGTTAAATCAACAGCAATCAAAACTGGAAAACCAACATGCTTGCTACCATCTAATTTAAAAGAGAACTTATTGTGCCTCAAACACAGCAGTAGGTTTAACAGAAAAGTAGACATGTTTATGGTTTCAGATTTACAACAAGACTTATAAAAACCTTATTACTCAGAATCCAGTCTGCTGCCCTAGAAACTAAGAATGTTACTTTGTTGTGAAGAAAGATCTGTTGACACAAATGTCTTGCCCAGGCTTGCCATTGTGGTTAACCAAAATACATTTACTAGTGAGAAGGTAAATAAAAGCAAACAAGATGCCTCTTATACCACAATACAGTAAGGTTCAAATTGACCAATCTTAATGCTATGGCATAAATATGCTTAATGTTTATAGAATTTTTCTACGAGGTGTTTGCCCTGTTGGGCTTAACGTCTTACATGAGACCTACTGAATGGGAATGTGTTTTCAGTATTACACATACTTAAAGACCTCATCAAAAATATTCAGAGGAGCTGCCATGAATACCACAGTTAACCATGCTGCAAATAAAATGAGTCATGTTTTACTCTTAGATTAACATGAATAAATCAATCTTGTCCCATATAGTATAAGTACACAGAAAAATTAACTGACAATTAAAGTAATAACATTATTGGAACCCGTGCTGTATAAATATAAACCAACTGCACAGACTGTGCTGAAAAAATACGGTAGTTCTTTAGTCTGCAAGAGAACAGAGAAAGTGGGAAACCCAGCTCTGGTATCTGAGCTTCTGTTCAGGGATGCAGGGTCTTGCACAGTTGCTGGGCTACTTCTCTAGTAAGTAATCAAAAGCATGCCCAGCATCATCTGACGCTAATGGAGAAACTCCAGGTCACAAAGAGCTGGATGGCCAGTCTTGGATTGCCCTGCTGCCATGCAATACACTCCTCATTCTTGTCTTCCTCCTATATGGAAGAGAAGAAAAACAAAAAGACTGAGACAGAGATTACTGAGAAGAAAATAAGGCCATAGTATATCCATTTCAGTATACAGCCTCAGACTGAATCAGGTTGGTTTGCAAAGTAAGAAATCTTGAAAGGCACTTCCCTTTCATCTGAATTTGGTTTTTGTTAAATTCATGCTGTAAGACTCATTAATTGTATTTTTTAAATTAAGCTTGAAGCCATAAAAAAGAAAGCAGAAGACCAGCCTCCAGTGTCTTTAAAAAACATCTGCTATTAAGTCTTGCTACAGAACATGTCTATGTAAGTAGACCTATAGCATTAAAATGAGCTTGTTTTCTCAGTACATCTCTGAGCAAGCCTGGAGCCACACACCAGAAGTGTTACAATTATATGAAAACAAAACCAGTCAGCAGCTGTTGAAGAAGGGAAAAAGAAAAAAGGTCAAAGTATTAAGATATGTGACTACACCGTAAGGCTGTAGTTTACACTGAGTCACAAATCAGCACGGAAAGGAGAAATTTTGCTCAGAGATCACAGATGCCTTCAGAGAAGATCCACACAGGTCAGCTTAATTTGTGACAGTGCTATAAATAACTTTTAGTTTTCTATAATTAAGTAAGTTGGTAAATATGTTAATGGTGGGAGTTGGGTTGGTTGATGTTTTCTGTGTTAACTACATTGTTATATCAAGTTGTGGACAGTGTACAGGGTGTAATACCTGCATGTAACCATCGCCTAGCGGACTCAATACCACGGGGAAAGGGGAAGTTTCCAGATTGTTCCAACAGATAAGAGTGACGTCACCAAGAACATGGATTGGACATGGCACGAACCAATCAGTGGAGGTTCTTGGAAAATGATTGGTGAAAAAGGCATCGTTAAAATGGACCAATGACAGCAGGAGAAACGAGCCAATAGCGTGAAGGATCCAAAATGGACCAATAGACTTAAAGGACTGGGTATAAAGACTCATTTGAGGCTCAGCACCAGGTCCTCTGCCCATCTGCACCGGTGAAGGAGAGCACCCGGTGTTGCGCGCGGCACTGTTTCGAGTCTCTGCTTTTCTGTTGGGTTTCACAAGCTTACCTCAGTACCCGTTGTTAGTTGCTATATAATAAAGTGGTTGTCCTTCACAGTAAGGAGTGAGTGGTGCTGCTTGCCTCGTCAATATCACCCTTCCTGTCAATTTTCTGGGAGCTCATCTGGGATAAGCCACGCCCACAAACAACCTTGAAGGATACAGAGCACGGATGCAACATGTCCAGACAATTCTGGCTGCCTGGACCCCATTCTCTGGGGCCGTGGAGGGTCTGCTGGCTAACGCTCAGGAAGCAACTAAGAACCTGGCAACGCAGACTGTTGTGGGATCAGTAGGAGACCTCCTCAAAGGAGAATGGAGTCCTTAAGTCCCAGTGTGCCCAAAAGGGGATCTGCAGAGTACAGGCTGTGAGTATCTACAGGTGGCAGGAAGCAGAGGGGAGGGGTATTCGTGTGTGTGTGAGACGGGAGCCGCTGGTCGGACTACCGAAGTGAGTGAGGACCCCTGAGTACTGAGGTTCTGGTTCTCCGTGAAAAGCTCGACTGGGAAAAGGGGGAAGCGAGAGAAGGAGGAGTGAGTGGATTGTCTCCTTGGGGCTGTCTCTGTGTCGGCTGGCCTCAGGAGGAGGCACCTTGGCTAAGGAAACGGTGACATTCATCCCACCACAGGGGGCGGGAGCAGAAGCCTGGGGAAAGAGTGACACCTGTTGAAGCTCCTAGCATGGTGACCAACAGGCCCAGAGGGGGGGTGACCAGCTAGGGGGATGCTCTCCTTAGAGGGAGTGGGTTGAAACCAAGGTGCTGGGTGGGCTGGTTGGGATATTAGGAGGGAGGTCTGGATAGTAGTCGTCTACTGACTCAGAGGTTCCTTGAGGGAAGGTGGCGGGTTAGGTGGTCTGGGCACTGTTGGGGAACTAGGACCTTCAGGGCCAGGCAAAACTGTCAGCTTGGTGACTTATCAGAGGTGAGCCACCGGCTGATTGGATGATCTACTACCTGGCGGGGGGGGAGCGGTCCTGGCCTGAAGGGAGGGGTAGGAGCCCTCAAGCACTCCTTCTCAGAGCGCCGGTTGAGAGTGGCTTGGGGGGGGCAAGGTCTTCAGAGTGAGACCACAAGCCTCGCAGCACGGTGACCAACAGGCCCAGAGAGTGGGGTGACCAGCTGGGAGTAGTCCTCACATCTGCCTCTCACACAGGGGTGTGAGAGTCCTGCCAAGGGTTACATAGGGACATTTGGGAGCATAGGTAGGGAGTGCGAGAGTGGAATGAGCACTTGGCTTTGGTTGAGTGCGACTGGTGTGGGTTCATTAGTGTGTGTGGGAGGTTGGTGTTTGTTCATTTCTGCTGTCAGAGTGAAAGCCAGATGGTGCACCGTGTGTTCCATGTATTGTTTTGGTTTGGTGGATTTGTGCGAGGAAACACATCTTATTTCTGATCCTGGAAGAGTGGAATCTGCTTTTGGGGAGGCCGGTTGTGCTGGAGTGAGGCAGAGAGCCGATAGTCTCCAGACCACTAACCGGCTTAGGTGTAGTTTGTGAAGTTTTCCTTGGCAAGCAAGGATCTTGGAGGGACTGGAGACGCCGGTCTCCCCAGGGGTTCTCCCGATTAAGGGGGCCATTACGGGTCCTGTGCAAATTTTGTGGTATTAGTGGTGGTGATGCCTTAGGTTTTAACTTTTATATTTTTCAAATTCTGTACTGTTTAGTGTGTAACTCTGAAGTTTCTTGTAGCCTGTTAATTTCTGCTCTCTCTCATGCTACTTAGATCATAACAAAGTCTCTCCGGGCCTGCTCTTCAAGGACACCCAGACTGTCCTAGGTCCAAAAGTATAGACCAAAAAGCAAGGGGGGCAAGCAGAGGAGAAATTACATCATTAAACTGAAGCTTTAATTGGAGAATTAACCCTGATATGCAAATGAACCAAACCTATAAAAGTGTGAAGAACTTGTGACCTGTCGTCCATCTTGGGGACCATCTCAGCAACAGCCTCTGGCTCCCCAGCCAGGGGGTACCTTTGAAGGCCTTTCAAATAAATACCTACCTTATTCCCTTATTCCTGTCTCGTCTCTGTTTCTAGGAGGCCTCTTAAGGTATCAGTGGTGGTTTGGTTTCAGTTGGCAAGAGGTGCCATTTTGAGTCACTAGCTAGAAGGAGCATGAGGCTCCATTTTGTGTCACATCATTCAGGGATCTGGACATTGGTGATTGACAGAAGGGATGGTGTGCAGTGACCATCAATCACACGGAAAGGAGGTGTGGGACTCCACCTTGGGTTAGAGGTGGGGAAACAAGCGGTCACAGTGGTGGTTGACAAAGTTGTTCCGAGGAATTGATGACATCATCAGAGGGGGTGTGCTAGTCATCAAGGATAAGCTGCCATTTTGTGTGTGGTTGCTAAGTAACTGTGTGTGATTGAGCCGGGCTTTTCCCATGTGTGCCATATTGCTTCCCACAACCAGAACCATCTTGATTTGAGGTTCCCACAGTCAAGTTAAGTTTCCCATGCTTACCTTTTTCCCACAATTTGGGACTGCAGTTTATATTTCCTGACCGTGGCCTGTATAAAGTTCTTAAATTTAGACCTACAGTTGCATTACTGGTTGTACTGAGAATTCAGTAGGTTAAGAAACAGGTTGTTGGTGTGGATAGTTGACATAGTCGAGAGGAAGAGTATGGGTCAGTGTATGAGTAAGGGATCCCGAAAAGGGCAGAGTGCCAAAGTGAAGGACATTCCACCAAACAGTCCATTGGGAAGGATGTTGGCAACATGGGAACGTGAGGAACACACTAAGGGCTCGGGTAAGATCCAGATGGTTGAGTACTGTGTGGAAGTCTGGCCTCAGGAGGTCCTACAGGAAGGACCAGTCCACTGGCCGTGGTATGGTCCTAAAGAAAGGTGGTTATGCGTTGTGTTACATCAGCATGTGAGTTCTAGGAAAGGGTCGAATTCAGAGAAGGTAGCATACACAGCATGTTGGTTGGGCAGAGATCTAGATAAGGATGGTGTTGAGGTGTACCAGTTAGCTGGGGGAACTGAGAAATGATGTAGAGAAAAGAAGGCAAGGAGCAAGAAGTGAGACCCTCTTGACCACCTGCCACCTCTGTCACCTCCTCTCCCAGAGGCCCAGGTGTCCCCTTCTCTTCCAGAAGACCAGACACCCCCTTCTCCTCCAAAGGCC
This sequence comes from Coloeus monedula, assembly GCF_965178545.1. Classification (NCBI taxonomy): domain Eukaryota; kingdom Metazoa; phylum Chordata; class Aves; order Passeriformes; family Corvidae; genus Coloeus; species Coloeus monedula. The sequence continues at coordinate 74,453,074 of NC_138822.1, forward strand.
CAAGCATCCCCTCAGGTGATTTCTCTCTGTTCATGTGGAGCTTCAGCTACAGTGTCGCCAGGAGGAGATCAGGTTAATGTCAGCCTTTATTGTAACATGAAGGCAAGAACAGCTAAGCATGAAGGAGGTAACCAGGAGGGTGGAGGGGTGAACAGTCTGTATCTTAGGGAAGTCCCAGTGGGTGGGGTGGCTGGAGGTACAGGGTTTGTCAACACCCCCTCCTTGCTGCCTCGGAAGTCAGGTCCTTCAAGAAGGAGATTAAAAGTTTGTTGGAGGATCCTGTAGGGATAGCCAGGCAGCTCAATCAATTTGTAGGCCCAAGTATTTACACTTGGGGAGAGTTGAATTCCATTCTGGATATGCTGTTTTCACCCGAGGAGATACAGCTGATTCGAGCAGCAGGAATGTGCATCTGGGAACAGTGCAACAAAACCACTCAATGGAATAATGTTGTCATGTAGTAGTAGTTTTCCACCTCCATAGAAAAAGCCCCAGGCTTTGATTTCTACAGCTTCTCCCTCTTTTTTCTGGTATTTTTATTTCTTGGTGATGGCAAAGGAAGCACAATATTTCCAGTCACTCTATATTTAACAATATTGTGCAAAAGCTTGTGAAACAGCATTTCTTACATTACATTCTGAGAGAATGAGGGCTCAGGAGTTGGTTGGTCACATGGTTCAGTTGTAAAAGGTCAACCCTGCCTTGAGATGTCATTCTCCCATAACTCTCATGTTTAGAAAAAGCACTGTAAATACTCCTTGCCCTTGCCATCACAAAGTAAACCAGATTCAGTTCTGTTAGAAATGCTCACACGGCTGGGTATTTTATGTGAGCTAAAGCCCGGTAACTTCTGGAAAGCCTCCACGAAGGAATGAAATGGTTGGCTGACCATGCCTCAGCATCCTGAATTCCAGTTGTACCTTTCCTCACTGAAAAGCTTTCCATTTGACCCACAGAGTTTCTCTGTCATTTGTTGCGAAAAATTAAGTAAGTTAGAAGGAGGGAGATAGAGGCAGTATTTACAGTAGTTGAACCATGTTTCCCTGGGGGCTTTCCAAAGGACTGGTATCAGCCATGCTTTTGTACTGTATCCAGAATTACTCAAGCTTTCCAACCTTCCAAAATCCTGCTGCCAGAACATGTTCATCAGCTTCTCATCACCACACCACTGGCAGGTAAAATCCTCTCCAACTTCACTGAGTTTCTCAGCTGGTCAATGTCATTGTAAGGTCACTCTCAACAGTTTTTGAAAAGTCATGGTGATCTGGGAAGGTTCTTGAGACACAGAAGAAAAAAAAAATACCACTCCTGTGTTCAAGAAGGGCAATATGGAGAATCTGGAGAACTACAGGCTAGTCAGCCTCAACTCAGTCCCTGAGAAGGTAAAGAAACAAGAACTTTTCTATGAAGGTCAGAATGCTGTGTCAACTAAGGTATGAAAATACATATATCAGATAAATTAATAGCAGGTAACTTCACTGATACAGTATTTAACTCAGGAAGTCCATAGCCACTAAATTCTAAAAGTACAGAGTAGTCTTTAGGGAAGATCAGTCTATGCAGACTATTCTTGCACTCTCATCACAAGCATTTGCATCACAGAATAGATGAGGCTGGAGAAGACTTCATCGAGTCCAACCTATGACTGAACACCACCATCTCAATCAGACCATGGCACGTCCAGTCTTTCCTTAAACACCTCCAGGGATGGCGACTCCACCACCTTCCTGGGTAGCCCATTCCAGTGTCTAATCACCCTTTCTGTGAAGAAATTCCTCCTAATTCACTGCTGCTTTCTGTCCCAGACATGACAGCATGGCAAATCTTACACAGTTTATCCCTATTTACAAGCCATTTCCCAACTGAAATAGGAAATGTTTCAATAAGCTAATGCTCTGAGTTATTGTTCCTTGAAAAATGATAAATAGATAAAGATGAGAGGATAAAAATGTAATAAATAAATCATAGTTTAAATTGTAAACATGTCAGAGAGAAAAAAATTGAGAAATTTATACTGAGTCTGGAAAACAAAAACAGTTAAAACATTTTCTTCCAAATTTTGACAACAGAATTTATCTATGAGATTTAAAATAACTCTTCAAAAAAATAGAAGTGAAGGTGTAGATTTTTCTGTAGTGCTCATATGGCAGAATAATGACTATCCTTCTAAAAATGTTTCTTCAGAGACCTTAATTTTCTCTGAATCCAGCAGGTAAAGTACCTGTTGCGGTGACCCAGCCCACTGTTGGGCTGGGACAGTTGAATGCCAATCAAATCAGGGCTCTCCCTTGGGTGGATTTCCCCACCCAGGACAGTGATTCAGAGGGTGGGTTGATGGGCGGCACAGAAGCCTGAGCCGCATCCCCCTGGGCGGCACCCGGGTTCAAACCACCTCCCCTGTTCAAGAGAGTTCTCTGTTATTCGGTTGTTCATTAGCTCCCAGTTGTAGCTCCCGCCTCCCGGTTTCCCCCAGTGGTTCTTGTTGAATTGCATCCTCCCCCTGGCTTGTATCTCATTGGTTGCCTTCCCTTTCCCCACTGTTTTCAAACCCCCTATAAAACTGAAAGTGAAAGCCCCTTGGTGCCTTTTTTCTGGTTGCTGGAACCTCTGACAATAAACCCTGTTGGAACCCATACCAGAGGCCCCTCTCTTTTCCTTTGCCTCCAGATTAACGTGAGCCCAGACCATCGGCCCTGACGCACCTCCTCTGTGGAGGAGCCAGCACGCGCGCCCAGCCAGCGCCTTTCCTGCTACCAAAGTCAGTCCTGAAGGACGTCGCAGAAGTAACGCTGTGTTCCCTCTGACTGAGGGCACGCCAGAGCTCATGCTAGCAAGCCAGGAACAGCGTTAAGTACCAACCTCAGCCTCTGTAGACATATGTTTAAAAAGCATTTCAGGGTTTTAGGTACTGCAGGGATTTTACAGTGAGCAAGAGTTCTCCCTTGTAAAGGAACTGGAGATGTGGATTGTGGGTGATAGTACACGAGCATAAAACTTGATTTACTGTGAAGGTGAGGAGTTTGGCTGTTATGATTCTGGTTAATAAGATCCACGATTTGAGAGTTAGTACAGTTCATAATTGTCCTTTTCAAACGACTACACGATGCACATTTCTAATATACAAACAGAGAACATATGTTACAGTGAAAGACACCTTTAGGATATTGGTCACACTGTCTCCTACTTACAGAGGGAACAGAATGAACTTTAGGGAGAAAGATTAGGCATTTGTAGAGAAAGTAAACTGCAAAGGCAAGACCAGCTGGAACCAGGGGCATATTCCATAAGAAGAGAGAATGCATATGCACAGCCTGAAACTCTAAATACCAGCTAGTTGAAAGGGTACCAGCCAGCCACATGCTAGAAAGAGAGGCCTTTCATTGTAGATCAACTGTAGATTTTCTTCAATTTCTTCAGCTGTGTCTTTAAAAGCACTTTTATCTAAGCTGGCTATTTTGTCTACCATGTGTGATGCTTTGATTTGCATTATATCTTGACTTGGCTTGAGATTATCATGATTGAAAGTAGATAGAGAATGAAAATAATGGAGTAAATCAATAAAGCAAGACTCTGGGACATGTTAGTGTGTGTCCTAATTCCCGTGCACATCATAGAGGTAACACTACATCTCCCATTTGGACTTTAATAGGCAAGGTGAAGAGCAAATAGGACAGGGAGTGGTAGTGGGAGCAGAAGTGTCTTCCTGACACTCAATGCACATTAAGGGTCCCAGACAGACTGTCCCACCGGTCAGTTTAATTTTTGTTTTTCTCTTCTGTAAAAATGGCAAATCCAAATTAATATTATTTCATCAAGAAAAAAATCAGGGTTTTTTCATAACAAGAGGGACTCTATCCAGCCACAGACTGAACATGACTCAGATTAACCAAGGTGCCACCCCTTAAAATAAATCCGTACCTAGTCTGAAGAACTTCCTTTTCAGCCTGAGTCAGAACAAGTAAGTTTCAAGCCATGACAGCATTACTGTTTCATAGCCACACAGCCCATTAACTTCATTTACCAGCCTCCATTTTGTGGTACTCGTTAACATTCACAAAAAAAACCCTTTTTTTAAAAAATGGTGTATTCTTTTTCATAAAACTTGTCACAGCACTGAAGTTTTATGTATCAAGGAGAAGGTGCTTGAACCATTCACTACTTCATGTCTGTGCTTTGAAGACTGCAAGAGATTCCAGCTTCTTTCCTGGTATAGTTAGAACTTGGTTGATATGCATGACTGTGAAAATGATTCCTTATCTTTAGGACTGTTCTCACTTTTGTTCTGAAATTACTCACATATTCCTACATTAAACATATGTAACAAAATCTGGTTTTATTTTGTCATTTTGAAAGGGAGACCAAAAGTTATCCAGTGTTGGAGTGAAGAATGTTTCAATTTTCATATACATTTTTACTGATTTAAGACCCATGCTTCTCGCACAGGGAGGTAAGAGCACCACCAAGTCAAATCAAATACATTAATCAGGATGGAAAGGCTCAGCTCAGAAGCCCAAATACTCAGTGCTCTCCTGTGTTACCAGCAGATGTCTCTGCGTCAGCTTCTCCCTCTGTCTTTCCTCTGATAAAAAATCCCCATTTGAACACTGTGCTCTGAAAGGATACCTAGCATTTTTCATTGCACCAGCTAATCTATGCCTACATCCAAGTGATTCTGAAAGAAATTCAGAGAATCTGGTTTGTCTAGATTATCTTAAAATGTAAAACAAGACTTTTTTTTAATGGTCAAACTACAGCAATTAATTCAACACTGGTTAGTGCACCTTCATCTTGAATGTCTACATGGTATTTATGAACAAATGTAATAGATTAAGTACTAATTAATCAGAAATCACAACTATGAATATAAGGAAAAACAGTTGAATTCACAAAATCTCAATGCACTTTCTCATTCAAAGAAAAAAATAGTATCAGAATTATGACCAGAATGCGAATATCTTTCCCTCTAGTGCTAATCATCCTCAACAAAATTGCCTGAAATAAAAGCCACTACTAACCAATAGCAGAAATACTACTTTTTTCCTAACATCTAATCTAAACAACTCCTCTTCTAGTTTAAAATTGCTCCCCTTTGTCCTGTCACTATCTGCTTATGTAAAAATTCATTCTCCCTTTTTTTTATCAGTCCCCTCTAAGTACTGACTAGATGGCCCCAGTGACGTTTCCCTGGAGCCTTCTTTACTTCCACCTATCTAAGCCTGTCTTCATTAGAAGAGTTGTTCCAGTGCCTGGATCGTCTCTGTGGCCCTCCTCTGGACACACTTCTAACAGGTCAACATCTTTCTTGTGTTGAGGGCCACCTAGCTGGAATTATAGAAACATGGAATCCTTTAGGTTCATAAAGGTGTGACTGATAGTGGCCCACCACTGTCAGAGATGCAGGTGCACCATAGGAGGGCTGCATGACCTTCTCTGAGTTGTTTCATTTCTGTCAGTCCTCACATGACAGTGACTGAGAGAGCTCAGGGGGCAGGGAACTCTAGAGATGAACACAAGCAAAAGTGGAGTAAGCAGTGCAGATAAGCAGAAAAATAAGTAGAAAGAGGGGGTAGTACAGGATCTAATACATTGCTCTATTTCCTCATTGTAGGAGGCTAGAAAGATGTCTGAGGGTGAATGTGAGTGAGAGTGAATGTGAGTTCAGAACGCTCTTTCCTCTGGCAGGACATCTGCCAGCCTGCGGGAGTTGAAGGTCACTTATCTTGAGATATTGCCTGATGCTGAAGAGTTTCCACAGACAGGATACTGAAATTGCCCATGGTTGAAAAGTTTCCATCAGCTGAGGGTATTTGCCAGAATGCTGAAGGTAAACCCAGAGCTTCACAGATCTAAGTTTGTAGATACAGAGGTGAATTATGGGCCAAACAGCTTAACTCTTTGATAAAAAAGGCAAGGGACAAAAACAGAGAGGACAGGAAGAAAAAAAGGTCATGGTAGAAAGAAAATAAAAGTCATGACAGTGAATTAGCTGTAACTTGGAGAAACAGTTTTAGTGAATGCCCTGTGGGGTAGTGAGCTGAGGATAACTTACTGTGTACCATGACCACGGTGATCTAACATCAGTGAACCCCAGTTTCAAAGTTGAGTGCCACTGTGGAGAAGGAGCCCAGTCCCCAGCACAACCTGAAGCCTCAATGGACACACAGACTATTGTTCTAAATGATACCTGTAAGTATCTTTAGGACAATCCCAAAGAGATGGTTAATCTAAACTACAATAACAAGAGCTACAAGTCTCATTTAATTTCAGATAAGTTACACAGATGACTAAAAAAACAGATCTTAAAGGAATTCCAGGAAGAATTCCCTCAGTTCTCCACAGCATGCTGCAAACCACTAGAACAGATCACTACAGAAATAATCCAGGGAATTTGTCCATCGAAGCTTTGTTTTTGAAGACACTACATGAACATTTAAAAAACTGGCTTCAGATCATGAAAGAATTAGGTGTAGAAATTGAAGCTTCCTGGCATAAGACTGTAATGGAACACACTCATTATTTATGGAACAACTGACCCACCATGTACTGGATTTTTGAAAACTCAGTGTTTTCTCACACATTAACTCTTCTCTGTTTGTACTAGTGCTATTTCCTGAACTGCTCCACCAAATGGGCACATTTTTTTCTTCATGTACTTATTAACAAAATCAACTGATCTCAGTCCACATCCAAGTGTCTCAGAAACAGAAAACAGAATGGCAGCTCCAAGTTTGAGGCTATTTTGTAACCTTGTCCTGAAAGACAGCTGTATAAAGAGGGGTTTCATTTCTAAACTCCTAATGAAGTTGTTCATACAGTTTCACATAAGGTAGCCTTCAAAGAGTAGTTACAGCAAAAGCCTTCTTCTTTCCATTGATTACTGAAGGAAAAGTCTGGACTGCACTCCAGGGCATGGCTCCAGTAGATGTTGCTGTACTGTCACTTAGTGAGGTTAGTATCCCCTCCAACACAGCTTGTATCTAACAACATGTTCACATTTCCCAGGTGAACAAACTGTAAACCAAAAAAATAGGCACTTAAGCTGAAGAGGGTCAAATAGCAGAAAGATCTGTTTATAAACAGGGCATAATAAGGAACTGTTAGAAGTAACTACACAGACATGGTTAAACATACTAGATTTCAGTGTGTAATAACTTAGGAATTCAACAAGGTACAAAGAACAATGAAGCTCAGCATCTGAGAAAAATGATTTAGCATGGTACAGGAAAGAGGCAAGTTGCCAGTTACTGGACATTATGCATTGTTTCATTTTTCTCTCCCTTAAAAACACTCAGATTTAATTTCATATTAGTTCAGACTGGTTCAGCTAAATAAGAATCAATCCAAACTCTTTGTTGAAATGGAAATCACATCTATGATTTCAAACGCATTCATTAAATGAATAGGTCCATTTGCCTTTCTTTTTCAAGTATCAAAACTCAGCTCCAGTACAGTTCTTCAAAGCCTTGTATCAGTGTGCTCTTTCTGCCTCTTGCTTAACACAACCTCTCCAGAGACTTGCATCCCAAAAGAACTCAGTTCTGTCCAATCCTCACCATCTCCATGCACGCATTACTTAAACCTTCTTCCTTTCTTTCTTTTTGATTTGCAGCCTTGTCTTCTGACAACTTCAAAGTTTGCACCTTATATGCTTGGTAACTTACAATACAATACTTCCACATCGCTACAGCTGACAAAAGTCTAACTCAGCACCTGTGTAATCCCAGTCAAATTGACTTCCATCCTACAGCTATTTTTAAAGAATGGCTACCTTGAGTTCTTCCCAGTAACAAGTGGTTTTAGGGGAAAAAAAACCATTCTCCTCAGGAAAAGCTGTGATGTGAAAAGGCATTAACCCACTGCATTTCCATCCAAAGCAGAAAGAATTTGATCTGTTGTGACACAGTGAACATTTCTACAGGAAAAAACAGTAATTCAGCCTTAAAAAAACTGCTCACAAGTTGAACAAAAATTGAAAGAAACACATAAATATGTATCTGCCTGAAGGCTGTGATAAGGAGTTATAATTTTTTGTATTTGGAAATGAGCAACTGAAGAGAAGTGTTTACATTATGCTTATCTGGCTAATTTGCTTATGGTGAATAATGAGAATGACTTAGCACTGTTCTCTTGAATGACAATTGTTATGCCACTTGTGAGTGATGCGTACAGAGCAGGACAGCATGGAAACAAGTGTAAGAGACTGGGGATTTGGGCATGTTGTAATCAGTGGCAGCCAAACGAACACAATGATCTTCTAAAGAAAGAAATCAGTCCTGAAGGGCAAATGTGCTAATGTTCTGTTTAATTAATTTAAATATTCACTAGACCAGGTTGCTCAGAGCCCCATCCAGCCTGGCCATGAACACTGCCAGGGAGGGGAAATCCACAGCTTCTCTGGGTAACCTGTGCCAGCGCCTCACCACCCTCACAGTAAATACTTTCTTCCTAATACCCAATCTAAATTTACTCTCTTCCAGTTTGAAGCCATTCCTTCTTGTCCTGTCACTCCATGCTCTTGCAAATATTCCCTCTCTATCATTCTTGCAGGCTCCCCTCAGGTACTGGAAGGCCACAACTGGGTCACCGCTAAGCCTTCTCTTCTCCAGGCTGAACAATCCCAACTTGATTATCAACCTTTCCTCATAAGGAGAGGTGCTCCATCACGCTGGTGGCCTCCTCTGGGCTTGCTACAGCAGGTCCATGACTGACGCAAGCCACCGTATCTGGGAGAGGGCCAGTGCTATGCCTTCCCCGAGTGTCTGCCGCAGATCTGGAGACCTCTGGAGTCCCTATCCACAGTTGGCAACCCTCAGGAGGGGCTGTAGAGCCATCACGCAAACACCCACTGACCCGAGTGATGACAGGCCCAAATGCAAGTGGCTGTGTCCAAGCATGCACACCAAAGACAAAGAGACAGAGAGGGGTCTTTTGTATGGGTTCTGAAGGGTCTATTCCAGCAGAGGGTCCAGGGACAAGAGACAGTAATGGGGTGGGCCCAGGGGTTTTATAGGGGTGCAATTAACCAATCAGGTTTAGGCAAAGGGGAGGGAAGAGTACAAACGGACCAACCAGATACAAGGTGGGAGGGAGCAGTGAGGGGGGAACCAATGGGGTATCAAACAACAGAGAACTTTCTAGAACTTACACATATTCAACAGGGTGATGCATATTCAAGAGGTCATACGTAAAACAGGGTAGGGAAATATGAACCAATTGTAACTGAGTGGTTAACACAAGGGTCTGTGGGTGCTCACCTTAACCATCAAGGGAGATATCAAACCTCTGAGCCGGCCCACCATGAGTTTAATGCTGCAGTTTGGCCCTGTGGCTCGCCAACAACTTGGGCAGCAGCAGCCACCACCGCAACACATGCCCTTCCTGTGCTGGGACCCCAGCGCTGGATGCAGTGCTCCAGGTGGGTCTGAGCAGAGGGGCAAAATCCCCTCTCTCCCCTGCTGCCCATGGGGCTCTGGATGCGGCTTGGGATGCACTTGGCTTTAGAGAACTCAGTATGGACAGTGCATTTAGAAAGCTTTTCATGGCACTTCTTTTGATTCTTAATAAAAACCTTCAGAGACAAAAAGTACCTTAAGGACCCTAAGGAATCTCCTTAAGTAAAGGAAATCCAACTGATACTTGTCAGTTCAAGAGCTCCCTCATTAACACCACTGGATGACCAAACAATGTAAAAGAAAACATGGTTTTCTTCTCTTTCATCACAGCCATGCCTTGGTGAACAAAGCATCACACTTCCACTCATTAGAAGTCTAAAGTACCTAAAGATATTCTCCTCCTTGCAGCACTGTGCAGTTTGTTTTGCCGGTAGAAAATAGGTACTTGTACTATGTTGTCTCCTTGTCTTCTTTCTGCAGCTTGTTCAAATTTCCCACCCCCTTCACCCCTGCTTTGCTCTTTCTTCCCCACCAGCATTACTACCACGTGTACAACCTTCTCACACAAGGGCTTGGGTTTTTTTTTGGCCCTCCACACTACGTACAAAAATGTAAAACCTGCAGTCCTCGGTATGTTACCAAAGGAAACAGTTTTACTTAAAATCTTGTTTTTGCCAAAATATTTTCAAAGTATCTGGAGAGGAGTCAAACCACAGTGGCTCTCAGTTGTATTTCCTTTTCCTATTTCCTCAGGTACTCCCAGCACAGCACTAAGTAATTGGATAGTCTTTCAGGCAAAAAAAAAAAAAAAAAAAAAAAAAAGAGGCTGCATGAGACAGTTTGTAGGTTTAAGAATTATCCTTCTGGGGCCTGTGGGGATGAATACAGGGCACACAGTTGCCAAACTTGAAATCCTTGCTTGTGTTAGTTGTTTCTGAAGACAGGAATCAAATATGACAGTTTGTACAAAATATACTGATTATATTCAGCCTTTGTAATGCTGTTTCAAATGATCTTAACTTTTGAAAATTAGGAATCAGAGATTGAAATTATCTGTCATTTTACTGTGTTTTGGTATTTGATCCTGCCTCTACTTCACATGACTCTTTTCCCATAATATAGATATTGTATTATAAGTTTAGACTTACATTACTCACAGAGAATTAACAGTGCAGTGGGGAAAAAGTATCTAATGCAGCTGAATTAATCATATAATTATATGCCATAACTGCTATCATTCCATTTTACATGCCATCTAACTAAATCTTGTTACATCCCAGGCTTCAGCTTATATTGAAAACACAGCTGCACGGCTTCTTGGTATAAGCCAAACACATATTCCGTGTGTACTGGGGGTCTTCCCACAGGCCACCTGTAGTCTATTATTTTTAAATTTTACTTAATTCTCCTCAAGCTATTTGTGGTCTTGCTGACATCTCCAGAAGACTTATTCCACATCTCTCTTCAGGAGTGTTAAGATCTTGAGAACACAGACACTTCACTTTGGCACTAAGGATTCTGTCTGCTTCTCTTGATGGTTGCTGAATTCTCTCCCACTAAAACTGGAAAAAATGTTTTAAAGCTGAAGTAGGAAAAGGCTTTTCGTCCTGTGCCTTCGTTACCATCATAGAAAGCCTGATGTGAATGAATTCTCACTATGTTTTCCTTTCTCTGCAGGATCATACTTTCAGGGGGGAGGAAGGATATCAGACATTGTTTGGTGAAGAGCACATGAGAGATTGGCTGAGGGAGCAGCAGAATAAACACGAATATCACAGCCCACATGATACAGAGTTTATGGCTAGCCCCAGAGGGATGTCTGTTGTATGCAGTGCGTGCAGCTAGGGGTTTGTTGGACAGACTTTTCAGTGAGTCAGTTGTTCCCCTACCTCTTAGAGGAGCCAGTGTTAGCAGATGGACTGTGATGGTTTGTAAAGAGGAGATGACTGTTCCCTGGAGTACACAGTGCTGCTATTCAGTATATGGGCCCTACTGCAATAATGTCTTACAGCCCTTATTATGCCTTCTCAAAGATTATTCTCTTGAAAATGTGTATACATAAACAACATATATATAGCTGGAGCAATGTCCAAAACACAGAACCTTTCACCTCAAGCTGGGATTCTCTCATCACTCAGTGTAACAGCACCCCTTTCCAAAAAGTGTTAGGAAGAATTACATACTCTGCAGTTTGAGTTGAAAGGCAATGTATTTACGCTTGGTGGGATGGAAACTGATATGATTCTGTTCCATTCCTGTGCTGGTTTTGGCTGAATAGAGTTAATTTTCTTCATAGTAGCAGATATGGAGCTGTGTTTTGGATTTGTGCTGAGCACAGTGTTGATAACACAGGGATGTTTTAGTTACTGTTTGAGCAGAGCTTACTCAGAGTTGAGGCCTTTTCTGCTCCTCACCCCTCCCCACCAGCAAGGGGGCTAGGGGTGCACAAGAAGTTAAAAAGGGACACAGCCTGGACAACTGACCCCAAAGGGGCATTTCATACTATAGGGCACCATGGTCAGCATACAAAGCTGGTGGGAGAAGGAGAAAAGGGGCATGTTCAGAGTGATGGCATTTGTCTTTCCAAGTCATTATTTCATGTGTGATGGAGCTCTGCTGTCCCAGGAATCACTGAACACCTGTCTGCCCATGGGAAGTGCTGCATGCACCACTTTTGCTTTACCCACTAAACAGTTTTTGTCTCAACCCACAAGTTTTCTCAGTTTTACCCTTCCAAATCTCTCCCCCGTCCCACCATGGAAATAAGTGAGTGATTGTATGGGGCAGGTTAGTGGACTGGGGTTAAAACACGACAATTGCCCTGAGTGGAAATAACCAAAAAGTGCATGAGAGATGAAATTGTTCTCAAATTCAAATACTGTGTTGCTATGCACTACTCATATCCTAATATGTCACAGTATCTTTGTGCTTCTGTCAGGTCTGTAGAGCCAGATTTGGTTGCATCACTGAGACCAGTGCGTACTCTGAAAATGTGTTTTGGATACATAAGGCAGGAAGTAAAAAGCCATCATAATTTTTCATTTTTAAATCCTTTTTCCTGGGATCATACAGCAGAATATTTCACTTCAAATCATCTTCTCTTGCTACGAGGTTCATAACAGAGATGAAGTAGCCCCACTTAGGGAAGAGGCACAAGGGCCTGCAAGGGACATTTTTCATTTGCTGTTCCAGAGAGAATAAATCATCTGTTCATTCTGATTTCCAGAATGAAGGTAAAGTGCTTTCTGCCCATAATGACTTAAAGAAGTTAGAGGGACAATGGAACTGAACTCTTTTGTGCAGTGGCAGGTTACAGAACAAAGATGCCAGCCACAAGATAAGGTTTAAGAGTTTCAGACTGGAGACTAGAAAAACTTCTCCACTGGGAGAGCATTACAGTACTGCAACAGGCTACTCAAAGAGAAGGTGGAATGTCCATCCTGGGAGGTTCTCAACATGAAAAATCAGGCACATCACTTTATTAGCTTTGATGTGGAGTCCTCCCTGGAAGATAACTATTGATGGCAGCAGAAGTGGAAAAGCAGTGGAAAAGCACTTTAACACAAACCTGACTGTGCTGTGCTCCCTTCCAAGGTGCTGGGCAAATGCCTCCAATGAATGGTGTCTTACAGTTTGAATTGTGCTCTTTCTGCAAAGAAAACAAGCTCATAATGCAGGCTTCATAATCCCCATTAACAATCCAATTTCCTGTGTTTTGCCTGCTCATCCAGGCACTTTTCCCCCCCCCGCCCAAGGATGAAAGAGTCTGTATTCCTTTAAAAGTATTTATTCAAAACTACTTCAGCTACTACCTTCCTATTGGCTGCTAAGCTTAAGGAGAAAGATTTTTTAAAAATCACCCTGCAGCCAGACTCTAAAATGAAATATAATTATTTTTATTTTAACATCATTGTTTTTCTTGAAGGCACCCCAGCTCATAATTGGTCCCAAGTTATTTCTTAATTTCTCCATATTTGTTCTTGCTCTGTTTTATTACCATGAGGGTGGGAAATATGAGTCAGTAACCCTAAGATCATCCATTTCACTCACTTTTGGGGGGTTGAAGCCCAAGGCTAACAAAAAGTGTCAAATATTTCAAATAAACTGAAAAAACCTCTACCATTTACCACCCACAGCTGTGTTCACATTTGCAGCAGCATCATAGCTGGTGTAAAACATGTTTAAAGAATTAAGCAGAGTAGTCCCACAGAAAGGAATGTTTAGGCTCCCAAGAGTTACACCTGGAAAGGAATATATTATGAGGTGTTCTTTTAAATGGAGCATTTAATGTCTGTAGATAATTTTTATATATTCTTTGATGCGTAAATAAGGAATTCACATTTGCCTTGGACTGCTGAAAGTGTAACTAGCCCTCATATTTTATTCATTAAAAAATGTTACCATTTGCTGTCAACTTTTCATTTTCCTAATGTTATCTTCTTGTTTGCAGCTGAATTATAAGTAACCACTGTTACAGAAAGTCCATTCTTTCAGTATTTCCTCTTAGACAAAAAAGCACCATTAACTAGAATTCTCTAGTGCTCATCTGTTCTCCGAGGACATGCAGATCTGTATTTAAGGTCAGAGGTTCAGGGCATTTAGCTGAGTTTCTGTGTGTTTCTCTAGACCCACCTCAGAACAGCTAATGGGCCCCAGCCATCCAGACTAGCACATTTCCCTGGAAATGGTGACTAAAGAAATCTTTTACCACCAAAAGCCAAAAATCTTTAGCCAGAAGTTAGTGATGACCACTGGACCTTTATTTCATTCACTTAACAGTTGCTCCATGGTTGAAGCGACTTAATTATGTGGAATCAGACTCTCAAGTCTTTAATTGCAGAGTACAGCAAAACCTCTGTGAGTTACACCCTTGGCAACAGCATTCACAGGAGTCAGTACAAAGAAGACAAGAACACCCACACTGGCCAACAGGAGCGGTGATGGACAAAGACATCTTAAGAGCCTTCTAGATCTGGGCAATGTCTGCACCACCACACCAGATGCTTGGATAAAAACATGGGTAAGAGTCTCAAATGCACACCTGACTTAGGTTTTCCATCTGGTGTGGGAGCCTGATTACTCTATTCTTGTAGAAGATGGAGAGAGATCATGGTAGTGCCGCATTTTTGGTAATGGCCTAGTAGTGAGAGCATTTGTGCAGGAAGTGTGAGTCCTAATTTCAGTGCTATACTATGTATTTTGAAAATGTCCATAAATAACTTCCTGCAATTGGCTAAATTCCCTGGAACTGTTAATGCACTTAGGAGAAAGTTAATTTGCATTTTGGCAAACAGTGGCCCCAAAAATTCTGGTTTTCATGGGAAATATGCAGTACATCCAGAGCATTGCTGAACCACAGGATGCTATTCCTGAATGAGTGCTGTGTGCTGAAGTTTTACTGCACAAAGATTGGTGGAATCAACTTCATCAGTTTTATGTTTTCAGTCTAGCTGGGTGGAGTGGCCAAGGGTGAGCAGTGGATAACCAGGAGCCATGATCGTATCCTAGTCCTGCTGTCAGATCACTCAGAAAACTCAAGGGATAACCTTCTTTGGGAAATTCAAGTGTGCATTATTGAGTGTCCCTTAGGCACTACTAACCAAAAATATCATAGGGTTAAGTCAAGAAGCAATATTCTAGATGATTAAGTTCACTGGTGGTAAGTAAGTGGTCCTTCTGTTTAATTAGGGAACTAGGAGTTGTACATTGTTCATTCAGTTTAGATACCTAAGACACACACTAGATTCCTTGAGGGCATACTAGCCAGGAAAACACTGAAGAAGCCTGGCAGTCTGGCTGCACCCTCTGATTCAGGTGGCTTCACACACAGAAAGAGCAGAGAACGAGTGCCTCACCCAAGGGAGCTACTCCTGAGCTGGTTGTCAGGCACGCAGGCAGAGGCAAAGAAGGAGAGAGGGGACGCCTCATATAGGTTCCACGTGAAGGTTTATTGCCATGAAGGGACTACAGACAAAGAACCAAAAATATATGAGGGTCCAGGGATTTTATACTGAGGGATGGAAAGGTGGGGATAAGGGATACAGGCAATGGGACAAAGGAAAGGAGGCAGGGTTGAAGCCAAGGGAACCAATGGGAACAACACATAGGAGGGAACAAGGGAGGCAACCAATGGGATGTCGAGGAGTGCAGAACTTTCTAGAACTAATACATAGTTAACTAAGGGAAATGAATATTTACAACTTTGTACATAAAACAGGGAGGGGAAAACAAGAACCAATCATCTTGAAATATACAAATCACTAGACCAGGGGATGATGGGTTCTTACCCTAACCAGTGTGTTGTTAGACGTGGGTGCCTGACCATTACGTGTTGGTTTCAGTTGTACCTTTGGGGGTCAGGGTGGCTGCAGCCACTTGCACCACCACAATTCCTAAATATTTTTCCAGACTTACCTTTCAGTTGTTTGAAAACAACCCCTTCCCCTTTATATTGATGGAATTTTTTCTTCCTTCTTTTTAAAAGTGTTATCTCACTTCTCATGTCTGATAAGAAATATCAATCTTAGGTTGACACATACCTTTCTAAAACCATTATATAAGCTTACCTGGGATAGCTGCTCATTAATATGGCAGAAGGAAACAGTTTGACTCTGATCCTGAGCCTCTTCATCAGAATTTTATGCTTCGAAAAGGGCAATGTGCACCATTGTGTGCTCTTTAACTTTGTAATGAAGGTTTTTCCTGTTGATTTAAATAAAGTAATCTGAATTTTAAAAAGCACTCTTTAAGTAAAATTGTCTTGGAGTCATTCTGCTGATTAGATGGAGACACTGCACAGAGATACTTGGCTCTGCTTTTCCTCTAAAGTGCTGTATTTCACAAGTTCCTGTAGTTCGGGAATTCAGTTAACTCAAGGCAAAAGTTCTTTGTGGGAGGTTTGTAGGGTATCCACTGCATCATTATACATTTCTTTGTTATGGCATTGACTGATTTGTATCATGTTCTTGTGGTGCTCAGCAAGCCTGGGAGCTCAGCCAAGTCTCTTATTACACATTTGACTACAGAAATGAGTACATTTGGGAAGACAGAAGTGTTATTAAACTGAATCATGTTATGTCTTCATTTTTCTGCTTCAGAGCAGCATGATTTAGAATGAATTAAGTCAGGTTTGGGGCCTTAGTATGAAGGCAGTGAGTTAAACATGAATCTGGTATGGACAGGGCAGTGATTTCCACCAAATTTCAAAGAAATGATTTAATCTTACAGTAGTCACAGTTTCTTCTTAGGCTTTCTGTCAAAAAAAGAAAAAACTTCTTTAGTGTGATTGTCTCTTGATCTTTAACACAGTTGCATACATTTATGCTTAGTTTGGCTCAGAATCACATATAAGTCTTAGAAAAAGATGGCTTCTCCAAGTATTATCCCTTTACATGCAATCTGATCTAAAGATCAAGCTAACTTCTTTTTTTGTGACTCATCAAGAACAATAATGTTTCTACAAGTTCAATTCTGGCCTTAAATTCATGGCCACACATTCACCTGTGCAAATAACTTAATGGAGAATTTGATCTCCAAAGAAATCACTCAGGAAACTATATTATCTTCCACCAGGTTCTGCAGAGATTCTGTGAGGTTAAGACCCCCTCAACCTATGTCTTGTTAAACATTTCCTCAAATTTTTCTCTCTAAAAGGGAATAAAAATACATATTTTTGTTTCTAAAGTATCCAGAGAATTCCCTCTCATACAATTTTTTCTAAATCTCTGCGCAGTCTAGTCACAGGCCAGAACTGGGTATTCATTATAATACAAATTGGAACTTGTGCACTGACCAATTTTCTGAGTGTTTTGATATTATGTTTAAATTCAGATCCACTTCTAAACATCTGGAAGATGAAAAATCTCAATCACAATTGTCCTAAATAACAATCTCTTTCTGTCAAGCTTTTTCCATCAAAACCAAGAAAGAAATATAAATTTCTTGTTTTCCTGTTTAAAAACTCAACATTTATGCAAGACATTTTGAAAACAATACCTATTAAAGGAAAACTAATAAAATATTAAACAACTTTAAAAAAAATACTAAACTACCTGGTAAAAGTGTCAGCACATAAAAATGAAAAGCACTAGCAACAACTCTACTGGGAATGCAGGTAAATTGAGGCAGGTTAGGTTGGCGGGTTTGCCTTGAAAATTAGGCAAATTGTTTGGAACAAGAAGTGTGGTTGAATACAATGAGGATATAATTTATGATGAGTAACTAATGCAAAAGAAAAATAAAGAAAAACAGTCAGTAATGAGCCTGGAGGAAAGATAATCCACCCATAAGCTTTTCTAACTCCTTTATCAAGAGCACTAGTTTAATAAAACATTTTATGTTTTCCTCTAAGTCCTTACTATTATCATCAAAAAAAAAAAAAAGGAATGTATTTGTAGTAAAGACTTTACACACATGAAGATTTTAAGATATTTTGCTAACACAATCAACACTGTACTTGCCTGATGCTTGGGGGGGTTATCTTCCAATCAATATATCACAGAAAAAATTTTTCCCAATTTCACAAGCTTCCTCCTCAGTTTCGTGACCTGCATTGCTTTAATAGAAGTGGTTGCTGCAATGGTTGAGACCAGTTCAGGATCTAAGGCTTCATCTACTCTTTCTGAAATTAGAACCAAAAGTTTGAAGTGGCATCACCAGTGAGGCAGGACCCAGCTGTGAGTGCAAGCACGGCTCGGACAAGGGGCTCATAGAGCAGCACAGTCACAGGGCACGAGGCACATTACCCCTGAACCTGGGTCTGGCATCACAGCTGGGTGCAGGAAAACAGCCCCTGCATTGAGTGTGGCTGCTGTGGCCAGGCCTGCACTGTGAACATAACTTCCTACCGAGGCAGAAAGTAAAAGAAAGGCAGTAACCTAGACTTGTTGAAAAAGGTATTGCAAAGGTTTTGGACTGTAGCAGGCTGAATGCCACAGGCACATGTGGAAACAGCACCTCGTGTTTTTACCTTCCCAAGCATTGCTTTCATCTTGTTTATTTCAGCATGAGCCAGTCAGCTGTCATTTGAAGGATTATTTCGTGCCCTTTGCTGATGCATTAGACATAATTACATGAGCAAAGCACAAGATAAATAGATAAACAGTTGGGTGTTATAATTCTGTTGTTGGTAGCTAAGACAGTGGTGTTTCTCCTTCCCTTTCTCCCAGAAGTCCCACGTGGATTTTGAAAAAGAAGTTAAAAAGACCTCCAATGTTAGCGCTGATCTCTGCAAGGATCACAGAAAGATCAGTTGTACTTTACTAACTTGGAAGTAGCCTGGTAGACCACGCCTATGTATTCCTGCTGCATGACAACGGTACTAGTGCTAGTGGGGGTTGCTGTGTAAAGGAAGTCCAGTGGTTTGGTTGGGAGTGTTTAATGTGTGCTTATGGCCTGGAGGAAGTTTTTAAGTAGCATCAGCACTCAAAAATCCAGCTGATACATTGCTGCTGAGGTTGTCTTTCAGGCTTTATGATAGCAGGAAGTCCAAAAGGAGTTAATATGACAGTGTACAAAATTCCAGGAAAAAGATCCACTGTGTTTTGATTATAAATAGGCTAATCATTTACAAAAGAAAAGAAAACTATTTTTAAAAGACGTTTAAGATTAATATTCCAGAAATTAAAATTAACATTGTGGAGTCTAGCTTCAGCAGGAACAAAAGACCCTGAGATCAATCCCAAATGCCACTGTAAAAATATACATAGAACAATTTTATACAGACATGAAATGTGAAATGAGCTTGGATTTGAATATTGTTACAAGGAGCCAAATAGTAAACTCTAAAGGCTGTATTTTTACAATGGAGACATTGACAATGTTAACAATTGCAGGTTTGCTTCAAAGCTCTAACAAAAGCCTTAAACACTTGTAAAATGTTAATAACTTCTAAAGCCATTTGTTCACAACTGGAAAAAATAATTTCATTTCCGTGTTTTCTCCTCAGATCATTTAAGTTGGGCTATACTTGAAATGCTGACCACAGTAAGAACCCCAGACATATAAAAGTGCCTGAGCAGTTATGCTATCTGCCAAAGATAACTGTTAGTTTAAGAAGTTGCATGGTGAAAGCACGTCACACCACTTGCTGGGGTCAGAAAAAATGCACACGATTTAAAGAAAGAGAGAAACCAACAATAACTTAACGAAAATGTTAAAGACCTGGCATGAATCTCCTATATTTTTTTCTCTCTAATTCAAAGATAGGTAATATTTTCTCCTTCCACCCTCAGGCCTACTAAAAATAGGATTGAGGCAAAATCAAAGTGATGTTTTCCTGCTAGTTGAGCAAGTAACAGACCAGTGTAAAGAGTGAGCTGGACCCAGAGAGCTGCTTTACAGACTGGCAATTCTGCTTCAGGTTCAGTTAACGTTGCTCTGAGGCTACAAAGCAATTACTCCCCTGGTACAGAAGTAAAAAGGAGTTATGCTAAAACATAATAGTAAGCAGGAGATCTATTTGCAGCCTAAGAGTTTTCTTCTTAGTCATTCAAGGAATGTATCACTGTCTTCAGTAAAAGTGTTACCTGAGGAAGGATTACAAATCAAAAAGGACCTCTTCCTGTGTTTGAAGATAATCTGAATTAGTCTGATGCATATATCAGGCAAATCTGTTGCTTTAGGTCCATAGATTCTTCTGTCTCTGGATGTAAAACTTTTAATATCGGGTTTAGTCGCTTTTCAAGCAGATGATAGAAACCGCCTCTTTTTGAAGAAACATTGTAAAAGGTATCTTCTAGGGACTACCCTCTGCTGATTATAACAAGCTGTTGTCAGAGTTTTTCCCTATTTTTCTGTCATGCTGTACATTTCCATATTCAGTGTCTTTTGCTCCCAGACACTGGAAATCATATAGCAAATAAACTAAACTAGCCATGCAGCCAAGCCCAATAACCAATACGAGGGGGAAACACAGGATCTGACACTGTGTAACCCCAGTGCCTGGGCTGACAAAGGCAGAACAGAGCTAATCACAGAGTTTGTAGGAAAGGGAAACAGAAGAGCAAAAACTGAGGGAGACTCCTTTTGAGAAAGAAAGAAGTGGTGGGACATTTCCAGAAAGGTCCCACTGTTTATTCAAAGAGAGAGATGGTATGAGGAACTGTTACTAGCCTTGAAGTTTATTGTTGTGTAAAGGTGAGAGGAAATAAGGTTAGGTAAACAGGCAAGCCATGCCCATGGTTATCCCAGCCCTTTCAGAAGGAAAAAGAATTGCTGATAGAAAAAAGAAAAAAGAAAAAAGAAAAAAGAAAAGAAAAGAAAAGAAAAGGAAAAGAAAAGGAAAAGAAAAGGAAAGAAAAGAAAAGAAAAGAAAAGAAAAGAAAAGAAAAGAAAAGAAAAGAAAAGAAAAGAAAAGAAAAGAAAAGAAAAGAAAAGAAAAGAAAAGAAAAGAAAAGAAAAGAAAAGAAAAGAAAAGAAAAGAAAAGAAAAGAAAAAAAAGAAAAGTATAATCCATGGATCTGTAGAAACTGTGTGATAGGGAAGCAGAGTTTGCTCATATGGGAGAAGACACTTTATCAGTGAAAAAGACAAGAGCCCCTTCCAACAACAAGGGGGGTTCCACTGCAGGATTGTCAGTGGAACAAGCCTTAGGAAAAACTGAAATGTTGTCATATCTTAGCTACTATCTCTTCAATTTGAACATTGGTTCTTTACACATGATCTAGTTTTTTATACTGGTCCAAATATGCCATCATTTCCCTTTCATGTGGATTTATAGGACTTTATTGTTTCATTTAAACATTTTGTATGCTGGATTTTTTTGTGGTCAAAGAATCCAGCGTATATTAGTAATTCTCATCTTTTCTAAGGAGAATTTACAAAATTTTCCCATGAGAACAAAATACATGACGGAGTTGGGATTGTTCAGCACAGAAAAGAGAAGGCTTCAGGTGGGAGGACCTTAGAAAAGCCTTCCACTGTCTGAAGCAGGCAGGAGAGGGACTTCCTACCCCTTGTCCTAGTAATGGTAATCATTAGATAATGGCTTTAAAGTGAAAGAAACTCTTCCCTGTGAGGGTGGTGAGGCTCTGGCACAGGTTGCCCAGAGAAGCTGTGGATGCCCCATACCTAGAAGTGTTCAAGGCCAGGTTGGATGGGGGTCTGAGCAGCCTGGTCTAGTGGAAGGTGTCCCTATCCATGGCAGGGGGAAGGAACTAGATGATCTCTTCCAAACTGTTGTAGGATTCTATGATACATTGCAATGATATTCACCAGTTTGGGGCTTCACCCTAAACTCCAGGCTAAAACAAGAGATTTTCCCCAGTAAGTCTTTTTCTATTTCCGTAGCTGCTGATAATGTTATTGTCCTTTATGGGACACATGCATGAGCCAGAGTTGGTATTCACTTCAGAATTTGTCAAATGCCATCCTCCTCCTAACGTCCCAGATGAATAGTGAGATACTATTTATAAATTAAACAAAAAGGACTATTAAGTTGCCACTGAGAAAGCATTCTAATATCGGAGGAACTGGAAACAGAAGAAAAGGTCTAAAGGGTAACAGTCTCAATGATGGGAGCTGGAACCTGCTTTTTTACCAAAAAGGCCTAATTTCCTTAGTTGAAAACATACCACAGCTGGATGATCCACTCCAGGATAAGGAATACATATTGGGATTTGTGTTTGAAATCCTGTGACCTTCCTGGGGAAATGGTCTCCATAATGGTACAAATATCTCAGATCAAGTGATTAAATTCCCAGTATTACACTGGCACTGATGCATTCAGCTGGTTTGTACTTAATAATGCCCAGCTGTAGTAGTCACAAGTACAATAGAAAGATGAGCAATAAATGGAGCTGTGGCTGTTCAGTCTTCACCACATTTTGGGCTGAATTTCTTCAAGCTTTGTACATGAATTCTGCCAATAAAGGTGGCCCAGTTTGTAGTTATCTGCACCTCTGATTTCTTTTTACATAGACCTGTCACCTTTGACAGCCTCATGCTTGAGTAAAACCAGAACACAATGTGAAACATGGATAAACTATCTACTTCTGACCTGTCAGAGGTCATCAAACAAAACCAAAAAACGTCTCACAAAATTTCCATCTGGAAGCATGAGCTGGCTGAGCTGGACACACAAACCCTGTTAAGCCCTCTCTTAAGTATCGCCAGGATATTAACTTTGAAATAACACCTAGTTTTTCTGAGTTCTGTTTTGAAGATTTCTGCCCTATTCAGAATGTCTGACTTGCCATTATTTTAAGAAGGAGGTAAAAGCTAAAGAGTGGAATTTGGAAACACATGTGGCATCAGCTCAATTATATTGATGTCTAGAAGCAAGTCATGCTGGCACATAAAACTAATTTATGGTTACAATTATATGCATGGGACAGTCACAGTACCTTTGCTTGATCCATCTGGTAGCCACAGTCACTAGAAGTACATTCATCCCACATAAAATCAGCTACTGGTGACCCCATTTCTGCACTCTGCCTTAATACAACAGAAAGAAAGATATTTGGAGGGCCACGAGGAATGTTTCAGAGAGCTCTCCTTGCAATAAAAGTTTCTAAAAACTCATCCCAAGTATATATACAGTCACATTCCTTCTATATAAAAAATTTACCACCTGGTTTTAAACCACTGGAAATTAGGGAATTGATTCAGATCCAATATCAACAGTGCTCAACCCTTGCCAACAGTATTATCATACAACAGGAATCATGAAATGGCTTGATCCAGTGCCTACCGAAGTGAACAGAAAACTTTCTGTGGGTTTGAGAAAGAGCTGGTTGGGAAAAGGAAGAGATATCCGACACTGATTTAGATATTAACATGGCTAGGTAAATTTTCAGACTTTAAGTCATAAGACTTCATGTTTCTGTAGAGAGCATGTGTGGTTTAGTGACTGAACAGCTTCATTTCTTTTAGATTCCTAATAGCATCAAAACAATTGTTGGATGAGGATAAAACACATGCACAGACACAGGCAAGAACACAGGACACAACATTTAGGCTAAAACCTTCAGGTGCATATACTAGCCAATTCACTGAAAATACTAATTTTTTTAAATATTTTTTTCTGATTGGTTTTCTGCTGCTCTTTGGGAAATGAGCTCTTTTATGGCTCACATTTTGCATTATGATTCATCAGTTTGAAATATTGATCATGTCTAGATTGTTGAAAAGTGTGGTGTATAACAAAAAAATAAAAAGAAAAAAGTTTGCCTGAGAATTTCAAACTGGGTGTTCTCTGCCCACATATGGATGGATACATTTTTTATACTCAGTGTTAAAGAAATATTTAACCAACCCCTTTGCTCAACTAAACTCATCTCAGTTAGTAGAAGCGAAGCCACTGATTGAGCTTTTGCTCATTTCAGGGATATTATGTGTCAGCTGTATTCAGATTAAAAGACCAACTAGAAAAAGATATGACATTACCAAAGTTAGCAAGACACAGGAGATAAATCTGACTGATTTTGGGGATGTAGGCTGGAAACACATCAAGAAAGCTCTTCCCTGAAAAAATATTAATGACTGGTGAGCAGGGGTGAGTGACAGGGGCTACACACTTACATGACTGTCAAGAATTTGTCACAAGGTGCCATCACTTTCCTAGCTACTGTTGTTAGTGAGTCTTGGTTCCAGAGCAGCAGTGCTTCTACAGGGCCCCAGGCTTTTTCTGTAAGCAGCCACATACCTATATAATCAGCTGGAAAAAAGGAGAGCCAAAGTTTTTTTACATGCACAGAAGCAAGTAGGCCATTGTTGGTTTCTTCATGAACAATGGTATGGGAACCTCTCAGAATGTGTGTAAACAACCAGCCCAGATAGGGACTCCAGAGCAATGCAGCTGCCTGATAGCCCTGTGTGTGAAAAGTGAGCACATGTGGGTCACTGCTGATGGAAGAGTGCAATCTCTGTTCAGTGCCTTTGGAAAACTCATGGCAACAGTTTTGTGTCAATACAACATAATTAAGTGCATTAACATGGTGATTTAGACTATGCATTAGCAAATAAATTATTTGTATGAGACGAGAAGAAAACAGGTGTGCATTGCTAAACCCTCGGAGCATCCTCCCCTAACTCTGCATCAGTAGAAATCACCAGGCAATTGTTCAGGATTTGCCCAAGTCATACAGCCTACAAAGGGAAAGCTATAGCAAGCAATGCTTTTCAGACCTTCATGCTATGGATAACAGACACTTTCTGTATGGTAGGAACATAAAGTTTCATCTGTCATCTGCCCAGTTTTGTTGCTACTGTAATGCTTCTCCTCTCAGCAGCATATCTTACCCGAACAATTCTCTGGAGAAGTATTTTGAGTCTGACCTGAATCCATTAGGGTCCATCCAACAAGACTTTTTCTGTATTCTAGGCCTACACTTCTGCTACCAGGCTGCCTCATTCAAGCAGCCCTTGAGAGCACCTTGGAAGAGGATGCCAATATACTTGTGCATTGTTACTCCATCAACTTATTAGTCCTTTGCTCTCAGTTTACAATGTCTTCCCAAATTTCAAAAGTTCGAAGTAGACACTCTTCATGAGTTCTTAGACTGGGACTCATGGCACCTATTTTCAGTTTTGAAAGTGGAGCAGATTGTCTAAGCTGGCCTCCGTACTCCTCCTCCAGGGAGAAGCAAAGCCCTCCAAAAAGCAACTCAATCCAGCCAAAAATGGGTGCCTAAAATAAATGGAATGAATCATCCTCCAGAAGTTTCTGTTGTTCTGATAGTAGTTCTGAAACTAGTTAGACTACAAGCCTAATTCTGTCTGAAGTTAGCTGAGTCACATGTTCCCATGTTTTAAACTGTCCATTATGAGTATACTATAACTTCAGAAAAAGTCTCACTGGTAACTTTAAAAAGCCTCTGAAGGAGGTGAACAACTGCACCCACTATATTTACAACAGGAATCACCTTACTCATGGAAATTATTCAAGAGCAAATACACCAGCCAAAAAGAAGAACATAGCAGGTTACAGCATGTTGGGTGCTCTAAGTTTACATGAGCCCAATGGGAGACTGAAAAAGTTCAAGGCAGAGGAATCCATGAAGGTTACATATATACCACACACCTTCAGGAAGCCACATGTTGTGACAGACTGGCATATTACCTTACACAGACCTTGTCCTACACATCTGCTTTTGGCCACTGCTGAAGAGGGTGCTTAAGACTTAGATGACATTGGTCTGACTGAGTAATCCTGCTCAGACCACAGATTCTCATGCATCTACTAGCCCCATTACCAGTTGTGATTCACAGATTTACTGGCTAGGAATTATCACATTTGAAGAGCAGTGATCTAAACTAAATTTCAAACACTTGACAATCAGCATCACCTATCAATAAAGTTTCATCTCCGCTAATTATTTAGACTCAAGCTTTTCCTGAAACGATACCCATAAAACTGGCAATGATAACTGCCTATTTTATTGACTATATATATGCTTTTGGGGTTCTGTTTATGCTTAGAATATCATAAAATATGCTCAGCTGAACATTTCTTTATAATCAGTCTTTCTCTCTTTATCATCCAGTCTTTTTTTTTTTTTTTTTTTAAGGAACTACAGTAAGTTCCAATGTACTATGCAGCCTCACTCTACTATTTTTGTTGTTCAACCTACTAAAAAGCCACATGAAACAAGGAAAAACTTACAGCTTTTATGTGGTCACTGCCGTCCTGAGCCAAACCAACTTTTTGGTATCTTTGGATTCTTAAGGATCTGGGTTTTAGCTTTACATCCTGTAAAAGAGAGAGGTAATATCACAGGGTGTAGACAGGAAAAACAGGAGCAAAGCAAAGCATTAAATGTAAAAATTCTGAATCAAAATTTTCAGACTGTAATGACCCTGTTACGTGATTGTTTGGATTAGTTTTCAGTAGAAGTTGTGGGATGGTGGAACAATTGTGAGCTGCACTACTGGGGCTCGTGGGATGTTTCGCTTTTCCTCTTCAGACTGAGAATTCATCACAATTATGCTCACAATGGCTTTTAAGTAGCTGTGAGTATCAGGGGTTCCCACCAGTTTGAACTAGGAAGATATCCTGCCTCTCATTTCACACTGTGGTCTGCAACCACACAGTACCATGTCTGCAACATCACTGACATCAAGTTACTCTCAAGTAAATTCATATACCTCCATATGTAACCAGAAACATCAGAAATAGAAAGGGGCAACAAAATGGTGCCAGGTCATATCTGGATATGATTTTTGTGCAAATTTGAAGTCATCTGAACAGCTCAGGGAAGGCTGAATTTTTTGTTTACCCACTCCTATAATACAGGATCAAGGGCACATCTGACAAAATTGAAAGACAAGTCATTTAAAGCTGTTGAAGGTCATATAAGGAATACATAAAAATAAGCATATTTTTTCAAAAATAATTCCATAAGTATTACTAATCTGTTACAGGAAAAACTGAAGGAGAAAGCCATTACAGGATTTAGAGAAAGGTTAAGCATTATGTGAATTTTACAAATACCTTCTCTTGCATAAAACACAATTAAATTTTGGGACCTCCTTCTTCAGCGAATAAGCAACCACCAAGAAATACAAGCAGGAAGTTGCCCTTTGGGCATGTTTTACCATAATTTTCTATTCATAATTTTCTTGTAGATTCTCCTCAAGATATTGTTCGTGGATACTGCTGGAGGTAAATACAGGATTAAGTGAATTTTTTGTGTGTCCTAATAGGATCATGCCAAAAATCCTTAATAAATTATTCAGGTTCCTATCAACATGTGTCATTTGACACTTGTAAAGACTGTTAAAAATGTCATGGCAATCTTCCAAAGATACCTGAATTTAATCCAAAGGAAAAAGTCATAGTGAAGTAAATATGAGAATCTATGTCAAAAGTGTTAAAAATGGAAACATTTCACTTGCTTTTCTATATGATTTTTAACTGTATTAGAAATTACCCAGTTAAACTATATAATTCGTGTGAATAACTTGATCCTTAAGAAGTATTTCTATGCAGGATAATCTCTTAAATTTAACTAACCATGAAGACAAGACAAAATTTTAGAATTCTATTTGATATTAAGACTAGAATACATCTAAACACATCCAAGAGAACATGAGAGAAACTAAATTAAGTACAAGAATCAGTACATTCAAAATAACACAGAGCTGAATGAGGCTAATCCTTGAGAGGCCTGAGAAGGTATTCTGCATCCAATTAAAAAAAACCCAAAAAACAAAAAACCACCAAACCTAAAAACCAACACTTTTGAAAGATATGGATAACCTGGGAGAATAGAATAAAGAGTATTAAAAAAAAATCTGTAAGAGTTACAAGGAAACTTGAGGACTTAACTTTCTTTAGAAGAAGGAAACCAAGGACGACATGATTGCAGCCCTCTGATATATAGAAGACTGTAAACAGATTCATAGTATCATAGAATCACAAAATGGTTTGGGTTAGAAGGGACCTTAGAGTTCCTCTTCTTCCAACCCCCTGCTTTGGGCAGGGACACCTTCCACTAGACCAGATTGCTCCAAGCCCCATCCAGCCTGTCCTTGAACACTTCTAGGGATGGGGCATCCGCTTCTAATTTCTGTGGCAATCTGTGCCAGTGCATCACCACCCTCTGAGTAAAGAACTTCTTCCTAATATCTAATCTAAATCTAACCTCTTTCAAATAAAATGATGTCTCATTGTTCCCTATAACCCTGCATTTTTATCATTTTGTGGTACACTCCTAGGCAGACAAATCTCAAGGGAAGATTCCTTGTTCTTACTGGGAAATCCCAGTAGGCTATGCCAAGGAGGACAAAAGAGAATTTAAGACATGAAAAGATCAAGTACTTGTAGGTACACTGGAAAAATTGTAGCATACCACACAAGCAGCTTTTGTAATTCCCAAACCTGGTATGTATTCTTCATTCAAAACTAACATGACACGGATGCCAAAACCTACATTGTTTTCTGTGCTGATTTATATTGTGGTTAAAATAGAGAAAGTGCCTACATTTTCATACAAAATATTGAATTCATATATAAAACCTCATTTTTTGTCTTTTGAGTCAGTGAAAAGCAAGGCCTTTTGAGATGTTTTAAGGCTGTAATCCAGCCACCTTCAGGACGGACAGTAAGGGCGATTCAGCTGTCTTAGCTGGAAAAGAAATAGAAAGGCCTAAAAGACAAAGGATGGAGATTCAGTGGCAGAAGCTGCTGCATTATCATAGGCCAATTTCAATGTCTAATGCCACATTTCTGTTCTCTTTCAAAATACTTAAAGAAAGACTTAAGATTTAAATAATTTTCTGTTATTAAGAAAATTTAGTTTTCCCATCACTTTTCAGCTGATTTAACTCTCAAATCTGGCCCTTTTCCTAATATGCATCTGCTAAAACTGCATTAAAATCAGATCCATCTGAATTTCATAAAAAAATATTCTAAATCTTACTGAGTTAAGCAAGAATCTCTGCTATGTCATAATAATGTGTAAGGAAGGACTGATGAGAACTAAATTTTTTATCTCATTCACTGTAATTCAGATTCTTCCAACAGTAACAGGGAAAAACACTTCACTTGTACTATTAAGGAAATAATAGTGAACTGAATTCTTTCCATGTTAGCCTTATTAAGAATTATTATTAAGATCATGATTTTTAAATAAGAGACACAATGCTGTCAGGCACCACATTAAAGCAAGACAAGCTACTGTTCATCTGAGAAAAGAAGCTGTTCATTTGTTCTATGAGAGCTCCTTCTGTGTCACTTTTGGGGTGTTTAGTTTCTTATCAGCTTGATGATGCACTTCAGGTAAGATGTGGACTTGGGAGAAGCTTTACAAATTATCTACACAAAGGTGATGGCTTCAATGACATTGCAGACAGCAAAAGCTGTGGAGTCTGGCAACAATTTCACATAGAAGGAACAAATATAATTACAAAAAGTCATATAAGCAGATAAGAAAGGGTCAGACAGAAGTGTGAAAGGTGTACACAAAAGTTATATTTATATATCAAGTTGAAAATGGTTGCAAAAAACTAAGAAGGTAGTCTTTCAGTTGGAAGGGACCTACAGTGACCATTTGCAGTCCAACTGCCTGATCAGGCTGATAAAGTTAAAGCTTCAATTCAAGGCATTGTCCAAATGCCTCTGAACACTGGGAAGTCACACTCAGTGAACACTGACAGACTGGGAATATTGACCATCTCTCTAGGAAGCCTTTTCCAGTATTTCACCACACCTTTTCCAGTGAAACTGCCCTATTTTCCAGTATCTGTATTTATTTGCCAGAACCAATAATAGTGTGCCAGAAGCCATGACTTCAGCTCTCTTTGATACATTTCATCAACTTCCCAATGCATTCATTGTACATATACACCATTAATAAATGGTCTATAAATAACGTAGGACATGCAGCATGTTTAAACTTTACTTTAGAGGAAGAATTTAAAAATGCAACAAAATTACTAGTTTTGGTATTTGACTGAAATTCTCAAACTTCACACATCCTTCAACACCCCTTCTCCAGTCATATTAGTATTGAGCACCTTGAACATTGGCAAACCTGAATGGGCACTGGGGAGTACAGTGGTCATGGTGCTCTGTAGGGCACAGTCAACTCTTTAAGCTTTCTGCTTCAGTGTACTGCCAGGTCAGGGACAACTTACATCTTGGTTTTGCGTTAAAATATCTGTTTTAGAATACTTGTAACTACATCCCCCTCTTCTATACAGACTTAAGGACAATAGAACTAAGAGGTGGCCATTCCATGTAATGCTGTGGTTTTGGAAGGGTAGCTGGAGGATAAAGAAGTCTAACTGTAAAAAAATTGTTATCTCCAGAGGTGAAGCAAATGAATGAATTAATTGTATTGGTTCTCCAGGGTTCCTCTGAATTCCATCAGTTCTCTGTTCAGCTGATACGTTAAGGGCATTCAACTCTTCCAAGTCAGTACGCAAGGAAGGTACTGAGGGCTCAAACTTGCAAAGGCTAAGTTATAAAACTATGCATGTTTTTGGAATCCCAGGAATGTGCAAAGATTTAGAATTTATACTTCTTGGATTACATATTTTAACCCAATTAAATCTGACTGTGCCAGATGCAGTAGCTGAAATTATAGATTTGGAACAGCTATTTGGAGAATGTTCCAAAGTAGATGTAAATCAAGCACCATGATTATTTTTAAATGAACCAAGAAGCAATTTGTTTTGTTTAACAAAAGTTTTTTAATACCACAAATTCTTGTATATTTGCATGTGTGTTAGCTGGGGTCTGGATTACATCTACACTGCAAAATAAAGGACCCAGGAAGGAGTAAAGAGTGGAGAGATTGTGAGAGATCAGTGCTGTTCCCCCATTACAGGAGGGCAGTATGAATTGTACAGTATGTGCGGATGTGCAGTTGAAGTTCATTCAGACTATTCAAAACCTTTAGAGATCTGAGGCTGATAATATTTTTTGAGCAACTCTCCTTCAACAAGACCTATCATACTTCACAGGCTTAGTCCTGGTACCTAACCTCAGCACACTAATTCACTAATACTGTGAAAGTCAGAAGGCAAAAATAAGAGTGCATGTGTTAAGATTATTTTGATACTTACCATTGTTGACAAAACTGGCTATCTTATTACTGTGGCAACCACTTTCCTAAAAGAACCAGGCGTTACACTGTGTCTCTAAGGTAAACTCATTCAGAGCCTTCAGCAAGACTCTGTGTGTGGAAAACACAGTATGTCCCTATCTGTTATCCCCAGCTTCATAAAAGCAGAGAACATGCTGAAAAATGCCAAAAGACATTTTAAATTAATTGCAAATAATAAACTAATTGCAAATTAGTTCCTATCAGCTCTAGTGGTATTTTCACTGCAGTTCTGGATGGGAGACAGTTCACTGAGAAGGAAAGTTGTGAGCAAATTCCTCGGCTGTATTTGTCAAAAGTTTGCATTTTCTTTTCAGCAGTAGAATACAAAATTCCAGTGACAGGTGAATTAGTGAGGTATAAAAGCTATCTCGGCCAATGACACAATCCTTCTGTGTAATTATGGGAGAAACCACAAGAGTGCAAAGTCAAGCAGAAACAATACTATCAGACTTTGAACAACCTGCTCACTGAACTGATGGATTGAGCATGGATGCACAGCAGACCAGACAGAATCTCCAAGGAAATAAAGGATTTACCATGACATCATTGGTTTCCTGTTGCATAGTTGTAATTTCCAGTAATAATCCCATGAACTGGTCTTTATGGCTGACAGAACTTGTTCTCAGGCACAGGCTGTCACTATGCATTTGTGTTTGTCACACATCCAAAACACTGAAGCCACTGTATCTTCCCATGCCTTCTATGTGGACTTCTTTCCATACATACCCCTAGAAACAATAAAAAAGCCTAAAAAACCACCCCCACCCCCACCACCCCAAAAAAAAACCTTTAAAAAAAAAGCCAAAACACACCCCCACCAACTAAATTTAAACAAATAAACCAACCCCCTGCCAAGAAAACAAAACCAAAACACCCACCTGAGAATCACCCAGGAAGGGAGAAGTAAATATCCTCCTTTTCTAAAGTCAACATTACTACTACAGTCATGCTGGAGATGGAGATCCTAGGGACATATATATCAACAAATGTGCTAGGATTGTTCAACTGGGGAGAAAACAAAGAAAGAAAACTAAGTATGGGTGGCATCCAGCTGCCCTAAAGAGCGGCCTAAAGTCTGCACAAATGGGAAGGCTTTGAAGGGAAGATTTCCTTATTAATTTGTTTAGCTTTTACAGAGAATGCTGCTGCTCTTCTTTTTCCAAACTCTCTGAGGCAGGTAATAGTGAAAAAGAAAAATGATTATTTTATTCCTGTCATATCAGTTCTAAGACTAGGAACTGTTCAGACCTACTTTCTAAAACACTGTATCCAACAACTCCTTTACTTAGACCTCTAGGTAGCCTATTTGTTCCCAAATGGAAAGAACCTGACTTAAGTTAAAAGGTAAGGTTGTCCAGGAGAACTGTAGAAACTGAGAAGACAGAGGGCAATGACTAACTGCTCCTGATGTAGCTACAACTTGCCAAAGAAGTATTTCACTCAATCACAGAATTGTTGAGGTTGGAAGGGACCTCTCAAAATCATCAGAGTTCCTCAGAGCTCACATCAAAGAAAATTCACTGAAAGCGCTTACAGAGTCATTTCCAGAAGATCCCTTGTGGTTACCCACCCAACACAGACATGAGCAGGTAGAATTTTTCACAGGAGCTAGCCAGAAGTACAGTTCCTCAAAAAACTCCAGTATTTATTGCAGGAAACAGCTGACTCTGATGACTCTACCTGGTAAGTCATGACGCTTTCTGTAGAGACTGACATGCAGCTGAAAGCCCATGAAGTCTTTAAGTTTTTCACAGAATCTTAGAATGGTTTGGGTTGGAAGTGGACCTTCAAAAGTCTTCTAGTCCAACCCCCCTGCAATCAGTCGGGACATCTTCAATTCCATCAGGTTGCTCAGAACCCCATCCAGCCTGGCCTTGAATGGTCTCAGGGATAGGACATCTACAGCTTCTCTGGGGAACCTGTCCCAGTGTTTCATTATCTCATAATAAAAAAATTCTTCCTTATTGCTAGTGTCAATCTACCCTCTTATAGTTTAAAATCATTATCCTTTGTCCTACTGCTACTGGCCCTGCGAAAATGTCTGTCCCCATCTTTCTCATAAACCCCCTTTAAGTACTGAAAGGCTGCAATAAGATCTCCTGGGAGCCTTCTCCCAGCTGAACAATCCC
The DNA here is from genome assembly GCF_965178545.1 of Coloeus monedula. Lineage (NCBI taxonomy): Eukaryota > Metazoa > Chordata > Aves > Passeriformes > Corvidae > Coloeus > Coloeus monedula. Next base: position 74,486,146 of record NC_138822.1, read on the forward strand.
AACTCTATCAGCCTTTCCTCATAGGATATGTGCTCCGGCCCCTGATCACTGTTGTGACAGTCCTATGGACCTGCTCCAGCAAGTCCCTGTCCCTCCTGTGCTGGGACCCCACAGCTGGATGCAGTGCTCCAGGTGGGTCACACCAGAGCAGAGCAGAGAGGCAGAATCCCCTCCCTCCCCTGCTGCCCATGGTGCTCTGGGCAATTTAAAGGTTTACAAGGAAGCTATATCTTGTTCCTACATGGAAGTTTTTGTGTACTGTTTCAAAACCAGCATTTCTGGGATTGGTAGAGCTCAGCCCATCTGAAAATACCATCTGTGGAACAGTGCTGAACAGCCATATCCACACAATGATTTGCATCCAACATACACTCATTCCAGTACAGGGGTTCTTTATTTACAGTGCCCTTGAGTTATGGCAGAAGTGGTGTTTGGGAGGTGGCTGGACAAACATGCTTGTTACCTCATGTACTGAACTTGGCAATGAATCAAAGATGAAAGGGAAGAGAAATGGACCTTGAACCTCACCTCTGTACCTTGTGGATGGCAATTAGACTTTCATCCTTATGTGGCAGCATTCCAGTTTTGAGCCCATCAGAGGCTTGAGAGAAAAAAGAGAAAGGGGAGGCTGCTTGCTCTAGAACCAGTTTCATCCCCAGCCTGCTTTACTACCATGAAGATGATCTAGTGCATCTAGTACACAAAATGACAAAATAACCTCAAAACTCTTTGAAATGACTGATAAATCTCTGAACATATTATTACCAATTTTCTTTTGCAGCTGGCTATTGAAAGAAGTGAAATATCAAGTCCACAAGCCAGCTGTGAGAGTTGTCAACAGTGAAGACATTCCAGCATAATAGAGACAAAAATGCATAATGTCCAATTTCTTATTGAATTTACTGAGATTCTTGATGTCAGTAGGATGCTGAGATTCAGAACTCAGTTCACTTGTATTTCAGGAGTAAGCCAGAAAACTGAGACAAAATACCTATTTTTTTCACTGAAGCTTGATATATACAAATACATTGAAATTTATTCAGATGCCTGAAAGACTAGATTTCTGATATTCAGTGGCATTCTGAATGACCATGAAAAATGTTCCTTTCATCCAGTAATATGCATTCATGCCATCCTCAGGAACCAGGGATTATCACATCCATATCAGAACATGGACTCTGTGCCTAAAAATTAATTGGAATGCTTTGCAGGCATTGGGAAAAAGCCAGTAAAGAAAATAATTTGGTCGCTCATTCAATAATCCCTGTCTTAAATTTTAGTCAATACCAGCCTAGAAGGTGGGTGGTAATGTGTGGTTCTAAATCTCAGTAGCCAGTTATGTGCAAAGGTAAAGAAAACATGAAAAGAAGGCTGAAAAACACAGCAATTCACTATTGTGTTTTATCACTGGATCATATTTTACTTAAATGCGCACAAAATGTTTCAGATTCTGAAGTTTAAAAAAATACTGCAGGAATCCCAGTGGGTGGGGGGGTTTCATAATAAGCTTGTGTAAGTGCCACTTTCTAATTTTGCAGCAATTTACCCACTGACCTCTCTCTGTGCTTTTTTTCCATGTTGCCTGGAATGCCCTTGAGATAAATACTTCTTCCTGCAAAATCTACCTGTGCTGTGAAGACTGAAAAAATGCACAGCTTAGTATACACTTATTTGTATGTATTACTACAGGAAGAAGAGAAACTTTCAGCTTCATAAACATTATTACAGGAAGCAGCTTGAAGTATCCCATGTATCCAGTTTTACTGATAGCTGACTGTTGGTTGGTCTTATTTTCTCTTTTTCTTGTTCTTTGCAAAAGGTAGCTCTGTTCTGTCCTGTGCCATGCCTCTAGGCAGCTAAATTAATTTAATTTTTTCTGAATGCGATAAAGTGGAAATTGCTGTGATCCTAAAAAAAATCTGCTTCTAAATCTCCTCGTTACAGTGAGCTGTGAGCTGAGTTTAACATCCATCTTGACTCCTGGTGTCACCACATTTTAAACATCTTTTAGTACAGAATTAGCCTTTATAACACCTTACACATTATTAGGGACTTTTTATATTATCACCCAGAGAGTAGCAACAACTTGAGAAAAAGAAAACATATCTCCTTGATACAGGGGAGTATCCCAGACAATTTCATATGAGATCCTTTGAAGCACAGCTAGATACGTTTCACGTCAAGACACAATAGAAAATTCACCTGAAATACTGTGTCCATTCCCATCTCCCATATCTGATCAAATGAACTGAAGCCAGAAGACCTTCAGTGAACTGCTAGCAGGAGCATCCAAAAGGACACATGGGAATTGAAGCAGTTTTGTTTGCTAAGTCTGAAAGAAGAGGGTACTGCTCTCCGCAAACACACAGAAAGACATCAGTGGTGGAGAAAAGGTATTTAAACTGAAAGACAACTTTTGTGGTATTTATACCATGACATATCAAAAGAACTAGCTGGTAAGGACCAGTAGTGAATGACTAAATCTAAACATTCCTCTTTAAAAAAGCTTCTGGAGAAGCCTTTCAGAAGAATGAATCAGACAACAAAATTCAATTAGTTTCCAGACAAGGTTTAATCTGCTTTTTCTTCCTTTCTCTGTCATAGATAGGGAACTAGACTTCATGGTTCCTTCCTGCAGTGTCTTCCTACACAACATAGCTGTGTTTCACCCATTTAAAACCTTCGAATAGATTTAACATTTTCAGATAGGTTATTGATTTGGTGTTACAAGTTGGAACTTGGGAAATACTTCTTTGCATATTTTGATTCACCTCATCTCTCTGTTATTTGAAGGATCAGAAGATATTCTTTCTTATGAATCTAAAATGAGCATTCTCACCTCTTCACATATGTTAATTATATACAGGAAATTACATACAGGAGTCTCTACCTTCATACAAAGCCAAATAAAAAGTACAGGAAGAGATTAGGAGACTCTTCAGAGAAGGCCAGCCATATGACAAATTTTCTCTAAAGACCATTTACTTGCCAAGGTAGTCACCACAATTCTGTGAGTTCATGCGAAACTCTTCAACCAAACTGGATCTCTGTTACACTCTAGTCTCTCAATTAAAATTCCAAGCCAAAAGATCAATTAAAATCCTACACAGTTTTCAAAACAAATGTTTCACATCCAGCTATCCGTGAAAATACAAATCTGAGCAGAAAGTTGTACTTGCCTCTGTATTTTGTTTTCACAAACACTGTGTTGCCAGTACCCAGTAGTACAATGCTTGTATAACAAAGTTCTTCCCAGAGAACATATTTTGGCTATGACTAGTTCACCCATGAGTGATAGACACAGGTACCATACAAATTGCCTACTGCTGTGCTGTGTAACGGAGAGCTTGTGTCCCACTGTGACTTGAATTGCAACAGTGGAATCAAGGTAAAAATGAAACCCTGAAAATAGTTCAGCTTTGCTGCTTTCCTTCACTAGATATAGTTTTCAAGAGAATGTCTCTTGATCACTTAGCCCAGTGTTCTAGTTGCATATTTTAAACTTTAGAAAAAATACTGTGATTAGATACTCAGGCATTTCTGTAGCGCAAGACCAACTTCACTTACTAATTTGTGCCCTAAGACCTTAATTTGTGATGAAGCCAAAACATTTGTACCAGGAAGGACTCCTATCTTTTTTTCAAGTGCCAGGAATTCAGAATATCAGAGTTAGTTGCCCTCACAGACAAAATAAGACCAAATCTCTGCATCTTGTCATGTCCATACATCTGTTTTTGAAGACTGGCTTTGCTTCTGAAATTGCTTTGTGAGTTGTGCTGTCTGCAAAGAGCTGTAGAGCAGTAACTCCATTCTTTCACATAGCACCACTTAGATTTTTATTCTGTTTTACTAATAAAGACTGTTGGAAAAGCAAATTGGAATAAATCAATTTAGAGAGTACACTTCATTTGGGAAGAGACAGACGAGATGACAGGGTTTGTGGGATTTTTTTAACCTGCATGGATTTTACTTACTTCCTTGTATTTATGTCTAAAACCAGCTTGAACTTTCCTGCACAAAGCTTTGGTGAATAACTGGATATATTACAGTATCTCAGATTCTTAGTCTATTTCTGAGAAAATCTAGGGGTTGGAGGAGATTAAATAAGGTAAATTATCATGACTTCTGCATGACAAAATGTGAATGACCAGTCCAGTGGAGCAATGAGGAACCAGAGCTTCACAACTACTGGGAAGTTAACTGGAAAGGACACTCAAAAACATGCACACAAGTGTCTCGAAAGATAATTCTATGTGATATGATTTTTTTCACAGCATTCTGGAATATCACATATCTGTGGACTACAGGAAATAGACTTCAGCTGTAAAAATCAAGAAATAATTAATTTATCCCCTCTCCCTGAAAGCCTCCCTTAGTTGCTTAGATAATTATACTTTTTGTTCTAGTAGTAGTTAAAAGAAAAAGCTCTGGCCTCTGTGGAATCTGTTAGTTCCCTGAAGCACAAAATGTAGGCTTTATTTTACAAAATTGAGGGCACTTATGTTGGGGTTGACAAGCCAAGTAGAATTAATTTGCAGAAACAGGATTCAAAAGCAGGCATCAGTCCAGGAGAAGAAAGAGTTCCCAATGGGAACATTTGCAACTTGATGCTTTAGCACATAAGAAAAATTAACTTAGCTACCAGTAAATCCACTACCGGTTCTCAGCTTTGAGGAGGAGAGGAAAAAAACGTCTTCCTCTCCAGACACTTCCCCTAGAGATCCAATCAAAACATGCAGGAAATGCGCAGAAACACCAACATGCCTCATCAACACCATTCCTTCAAACCTCAGCTCTCACACGAACGTGAAGGATTACAAACCACTTGGAAAGTTTCTATACAGATTACTGACATGGGAGTCAAGTCTAGGATAGGTAACTCTGAAAAAGGTGCCACAAATTCCCTGATACCTTATTTCCTGCTGCTCCCACCAGGACTGTTACTCTGTTAAAACAATGGACAGTTCAACACAGAGAAATGGACATCCTCAGCCACTGTTTTATGATTTGACCTTACTCAGAAATAAGAAGAAACAAGTAGGCTTTCTTTTGTAATACTGGGCAGTACAAGGGAACTTCAGGTGGGTTGGCACCGTGCTGTTGATCACACAGGTCACATTCATACCCCCAACAGACAACATGCTATGGCACGTTCAAGAAGTTTGAGACAAAAGACTTGCACTGACAAAGCCACAAAGCCTAACCTTTTCCGTATCTTTCCCCAAACTGCACAAAATGAGGAGACTTATCACTGGTTTTGCCTGTGCTGGTTTAACCAAGTGGAGGAAATGCTACTCACACTAGTGAGGCTGTGTGCTTTGGTTGCCATGAATATCATACTCAGTAAAATATGTTATGGAAAATCATTAACTCTGAAGAGTGAGGGAGAATAGTTAACAGTCACTGTTGAAGAAAGCTACAGAGTGTTACGGTGGGGATACTGCAGCATGCATATCAATCAACGAGGCCCGTGGGAAAGAAATATATATGGACCAATTCTTGATAGATGTTTCAGAGATGTTTATTTCTCCAGCCGCATGGCCGGGGCTCTGCCGAGGAACTGCGGCAATCACGGGACCCAAGGGTCCTTGCCCATGCAGGGGAACACAAAACATCCAATGGGGAATGAGGCTGACCAGGGGCAGGGATACCCTGTGTCTCCCCCCAGGACCCCTCTCCCAGGGCACCATGGCAGGGGGGAAAGGACCCCAACATTCCCAACACCAGAGTCTACTAATTGAGAAAAATTTTCAAGTGTAGACCCTAAAGTAAAGTGAGTAGTTGAAGTGATCCTGTGAAATATGGACATACAAGCCAATCTAACAAACTTCTCAGAATAATAGATTCACATACCAAATAAAAGAGTGCTTTCTAGCATAGTCAGCTATATGAAACAAACTGACCTTTTGGGCGATTTTGTAATCACAAGAGTGTTGGGGCTCCTCCCCCTGCCATGTAGCCCTGGGAGAGGGGCCCTGGGGGGGAGACACGGGGTATCCCTGCCCCTGGTCAGCCTGGTTCCCATTGGATGTTTTGTGTTCCCCTGTGTGGGCAAGGACCCTTGGGTCCCGTGACTGCCTCAGTTCCTCAGCAGATCCTGGCCATGTGGCTGGAGAAATAAACATCTCTGAAACATCTACCAAGAATCGGTCCATATATATTTCTTTCCCACGGGCCTCCTTGTTTGATACATCGTGTTACAGAATCCCCACTGTAACACAAGAGGGAGGACAAAACTGGTGGATTTATTTCATTTTAAATAATGGCAATGCTACATAATTTAATTTTATTATTTCTGCATTAAAAGGATGCTTTTCAATAATAAGTGAATGTTATGCTTTGCCTTGGTGTCCATATTATTGTTTTAACATAAGCTCTACAAACTGTAATATCAGGGAGCATTACAGGGCTTCACTTGGGAAACCTTAACAGTGAAGGAATATTCTGTGCTGGCAACAGCGGTTCAAAGCAGAAAGATGGGTTACAGTGATAGCCACTAGATTCAATTCTGATGGCTATGAATCCACAGTAGGTGATGGGACAAAGATATTCTACAAAATGTTCAAATAAGGAAAATCTTGGCTTTGATATTTTTCTAGATAAAGCAAACTGCAGGGAAAGGGTTTTCTATGAAAAACTCCCTGTCTTCAGCTTCTTGGAAACTTAGCACAAAATGTCTTTTGCTCTTATGGGGAGTAAGGCAGGGCTTGCAGAACAGAATTAACAATGCACCAAGGAGAGCTCAAGACACTGTGTGACAAGAAAGTGATATTAGCTATTATGAGGTACAGGGCTGTGCAAAAAGGCATCCACTGGCAGCTCACAGATGGCAAATAAATGGAAGGTTAAGTCACCCATGTTATAACAAAAAATTACAATTATTGGTATAGTTACACCTGGAATCGCCATTCAAGATCAGCTTTAAAAATCTTCAAAGCAGAAACTTCATAAAAAGAAATGCTATTTAAGAAAAGAAAAAAAAAAAAAAAAGGAAGAGGGATTTCTGTCTATTATTTACGTGAGGAAATCTACTGAATTTTTCCTGGAAGACTATGGGTGGCTAGAGAACAGGTGGGATTATCACCCCAGCAGTCTATAAGTAAAACCTAAGTAATAGAGAGGGGAAATGGTTTATTATTTGGACTGTTAAATGCTTTGAGTTATTTTTATTAACACCTACTTAGCTCAAACACTGAGAGACACCTGGAAGAAATATCTGATCCATTTGCATTTCAGTGGAGGACTGAGAAAGCTTATAAAACACCTACAGGACTTCCAAAGAGCCTTTTATGGAAAACAGGAGAGATCAGATTTAATGTAGCTAGCTGATACTTTTAAAAGGGAAAAGAATCCATGACTACAACACCCTAAAGGCATATAAAAGACATCACAGCTTCTTTCCCCTTATTTTTCAGTACTTTGGCAGAAGTTCTCACAATACAGGAGGAACCAATGTCCTGTGACATTATCTCACAGGGTAAGGGCAGTCTGCTGCACCACACCTACACACCAACAACTTCAGTACTTCATTTTGCTACACCAAGACTTCTGTTTAATTCCACAGAAGTGGAAACCCAACCTAATTAACAGTAGCTGCAGGTTGTCAGCCAGTTAGACTTCCCCTAACAGTTTCTAAACTGAGCATTTTGGTTGTACTTTGGAAGTGTTTTCCGGAAGGCTAGGGTCAGGAGATGGCTGAGAGCAGACAGCAGAGAGGGGAGGAAAGGATATTAAAAAGATAACTTACCTCACAGTTAAAAGAGTTAAAAATAAATATAGTTAAACTATTTTTAGTTGTAAATAAATATAATTAAAAGAGTTTAACTCACAGTTGGCATAGAAGGAGAAATCTTTTACTAGGATAACAAACTAACTTGGCAAAAATAGATACCAAAAAGACAACAGTTTAAATAATGCAATAGAAATACTTACTGCTACTGAAAACCACTGGGCTAGGGATTAAATTCGGGGTGGGGGGGGAAGGGAAAAAAAAATAACTAAAATAGCATTCAACACCTAGACTAAAAAATACCACATAAACATATATAAACACATTCTCATTTAAAGGCACCTTCAGATATGAGATTAAACAAATTCACATACCCATTTTAATATTTAGTCTCAATAAAAAAAATAGGCACAGGTTAAAAACTAAATTCTGAAATTTGTCTACTTCTGAGGTAGACAGACACTGCCAATTAAGTACGAGGTAACACATCTCTAAAGACATTATGGTTAATTGTATTTTTTCCCCTTGACTGGGAGTATCAGCTAGAAACAATACGCTAAATAAAATAATCTCCCAGGCTATCAGGACTGTTTCTCCAAATCACAGCTGAAGACAGCATGAGGTATAAAAGCCAAACACTGGTAGAAGTATAACCTCGTGGCATTACTGTCACCAGTGGTATTTTGCAGTTTAAACACTGAAACATGCATGAACTTGCTTTAGAGTGAGTTTTATTTGCACTGCAAATGTCTCAGGCCAAGAGCTCAGAGCATCTAATAAAAAACTTGGATAATCAAAATCAAGTGTTCAAAACAATCCTAACACCAAACCAAACACGGAGATTTATTTACCAGTTACCTCAAAAGGACTGCCAAGCAAGTGGCTTTTTTTCCCCCAAAGCACACAAGCTATTTTGGTAACAGAAACCAGGTTCTCTAGTTATTCATATCCAGTTTACAGGAAGTCTGGTGCCTACCAACATTCAGTTCTCTCAACCTTTGTTTTATACCAAAATCCTTCAGTTAACCCCAGGAAGGTGAGTGGGTTTAGGCTAAAACAGCCACAGAGTATTTCAGTTCCCTTTGTCAGAGTAACAGCATTTCCTAATCAATACCCACCATTAAGGTAGATATGAGAGCCAGCATTTTCAGGTGTCATATTTTTCAAATTTTTCACTCTGGACTCAAATTTGAAAACACTTACTGAAAGAAATCTAAGAGTCTATTAATGTCTTAAGAACCTTACATTATTTACCTTTCACAAAGAAGCCACAGGGACAAATGTACTGCCATAAAACCTAAACACACACACAGAGAAAGCCTGCAAATACAAGAGAAATCTCCAACAGACCTAAAAAAGTCTTCATACATTTTGTATGCTGGTAGAATTTTAATGTTTCTTACCTCAAATCTTAATCTGATCCTGTTGTCATACCACTACAATCTTACCAATTGCATTACATGAATAGTATAAGTAGCTGCTAATACCAGAATTCCATTATGCTGTAAGACAAGAATGGTCCTGAACAGCTGAAAGTCTCAGTACATTGGCTTGTCCTTAGCATCAATATCTCCAAAAGCATAATTAGGCCTTGCCTTTCTTTAACTTAGCAACATTCATCTTCCTGAAATCCTACACCTTTAAAAAGGCTTTGCCAGTGACTTCATCCAGCCTATGTGCACTGTAGGGAGTGGGACAGAGGAGCCTGGTGTTTTGTCAACACACATTACTGCTCTTTCAGGTTTAAACCCGGTGGTGTTTATATAACAGCTATGGATGAACAGTGAATGAAGGGGGTATGTTCTGAAAAGTGGCTGTGAATATATTTCTGTGTAGGATAGCTTTGGGACATCCCATCTGTGGAGTAAAAGCACCATCCTACCCTACAGCAATCCGAAAATAAATACGCTAATGGTGCTAGCCCAAGAATAAAAGAATTGTTCAGGTTGGAAGGGATTTCCAGAGATCATCCAGTCCAACCCCCTTGGCCAAGGCAGGGTCCGAAGACAGGAATGCATCCAGGTGGGGTTTGCATGTTTCCAGAGAGGGAGACTTCACCACCTCCCTGGGCAGCTGTTCCAGCACTCTGCCACCTTCAATGCAAAGAAGTTCTTCCTCACATTAAAATAGAACTTCCTGTGTTTTAATTTATGGCCACTGCTTTTTGTCCTGTCGCTGGGTACCACTGAAAATAGTCTGGAACTATCCCTTTGACCCTGCTTCTGAGATATTTATATGCATTAAAGAGATCCCCTCTCAGTCTGCTCTTCTCTAGACTAAACAGGCCCAGCCCCCACAGTCTTTTCTCCTAACAGAGATACTCCAGACCCTTAGTCATCTTTGTGGCCATTGATGGACCCTCTCCAGTAGCTCCTTCCTTTTCTTATACTGAGGAACCCAGAACTGAACACAGCACTCCAGGTGTGGCCTCACCAGGGCTGAGGACAGGTAGAAGGATCACCTCCCTCAGCCTGCTGGCCAAACTCTTCCTGATGCACCCCAGGAGTCCATTGGCCCTCCTGGCTGCCAGGGAACACTGCTGGATCTTGGGCAACCTGTCATCCACCAAAACTCCCAGGTCCTTCTCAGCAGAGCTGCTCTGCAGCAGGTCAGACCCCAGCCTGTGCTGGTGCTTGGGGTTATTCCTCCCCAGGTGCAGGACCCTACACTTGCCCTTTTTGAACCCCATTGAGTTGCTCCCTGCCCAACTCTCCCCCCTATCAAAGTCCCATTGAATGGCAGCACAGCCTTTAGGTGGATCAGCCACTCCCCACGGTCCCATATTACCAGCAAACTTGCTGAGGGTACATTCTATCCCTTCATCCAGATTGTTGATAAACAGATTTGATAAGTCTGGACTCAGTATTGATCCCTGGGGAACACCATGGACTATAGGCCTCTAACTGTATTCTGCTCCACTGATGACAACCCTCTGAGCTCTGCTGTTCAGCCAGTTCTTGATACACCTCAGGGTTCATTCATCCAGCCCACATTTCCTGAGCTTACCTATGAGCATATTATGGGAGACAGGGTCAAGTCCAGGTAGACAACATCCACTGCTCCCTGCTCTTTAACCCATTGTAGTGGTTTGGCCCAAAATACTCATTACTGTTTATCTGCTGTGAGATAAGAATTAGGAGAAATGCAAAGCAGGCACCAAACTTGAAAGAATATAAAGAAGTTTATTAACAGACCTAAAAGAAGGGAAAAAAAAAAAAATTATACCACACCTTCAGAACTCTCCTCCTCCCCCCACCTTCCTCCCTTCTCCCACTGGCAATGTAAAAAGACAACCCTTAAGATGTTCAGTCTGTTTACCACTTCCATAATAACCTTGTTTAGTCCATTTAGGAAGAGAAGTCTCTTCTTGCTCATGCTATGAAAACATTATCACAACGAGACAGCCGCCCACTTCCAAATATTGTTCAGTCCATTTAGGAAGAGGAGTCTCTCTGCCTGCGTGTGAGTCCCTTCCCCCAACTTGCAGCTTTTCCCACAACTGCTTTCGAAGGTCCACTCTTGAAGTTTTTTGGGGTACAATTTTAAGGTTGAGCCGTTCAGAAACAAAAAACAGAGGCCCTTCTCCTTCCCTGGGAGTAAAGGGTCTTCCTCATCTTCATCGTTAGGACTATCTCTGGGAGCATCTCTAGGGACTGAGGTTTTCTCATTTCCCATTTGGAGCAGAAGTCCTCATCGCTTCCATCTCTCCCTGTCCAAACTTCTCATGAAATTACAGCTGCGTCAGCATCTGCCTATCTCAGCGCAGGTGCTTTTTCTCACAAGTACAAGTTGAACGCTCCACCCCCCATGCCTTCATCAAATTACAACAGGATGCTCTGATATATCATAGCTTCACAACAGAATTTCAGCTTTAAGCATCTCCTCTCTCTCTTCCCTCAGGTTTTCAGCTCTTCACAGCACTAAAAGGGTTAATCTCACCTCGGCCTTGCAGCTTTGCAGCTGGAATGTTGAATTTTTCTTATCGCAGTGGAGAGGGGGGAGAGCCGAGCCGCTCCGGCTGCCCACGGCAAGGCAGTGGGGGGGGTTCCATGGCTGGAACAGGTCCATGGCTCCAGGATGGCCATGGCCTGGCCCAGCCTGGCCCAAGCAGGGCCTGGCCGGGCCCGCTGGCCCCCACACGGGGCCCGCAGCCACCTGTGCCAGCACTGGAAACGAGAGAGAGTGCTGGGAGGGAGTCTGCCTATTCTTAAATGTGGATCACAGAAGCGGTCACAGTTTTAAGTGGCTTAAAGAATTGTCCATATTCAAACTGGCCAGCTGATAGGCTCTATCAGTTCCCAGAGGAAGCTGTAAGCACCCCTTAGCAAGGACATCCCTTCCGGGACTATGCTTGCTAACCTATGACACCCATTCTGCCATGCCACCATGGAAGGCTCTCAGACTGGTCAAGCATGATTTCCCTGTGGTGAATCCATGCTGATGGTTATCGTGAATCCTCTTACATTCCTCTAGGGAACTTGGATTCTTTATCACTTCTCTGAAGTGCCTGTATACAAACACAGGAATAAAAAAGAAGAACTAGAAATCTCTATGTGGTCACGGAACAATGATCTTCATTGCAATTACTGAGACAGTGGGATCACTCACATGACTGGAATGTTGTCATGGATGGCTCTGAACTTTTTAGAAAGGACAGGTCAGAGAGGAGAGGGGGTGCAGTTACTTTTTATGTGAGAGAGCAACTAGAATGTATCAAGCTCTACCCAGGGACAGGCAAACGAGTTGAGGGCTTATGGATGAGAATTAAGGGTCAGGCTAACATGGGTGACACTGTCATTGGTGTTTAGTATCAACCACCTAATCAGGAGGAAGTCAATGAGACTTTGTTTCTTAAATCTCCCACAGATGCTCCTGGTGATGCCCCCTCTGTGCCTGACTGGAAGAAGAACATGTGAGGAAAATTGCAATTACACCTTCAGGGAATAGTGTTACAGAAGACACAAAATGAGGATAAAGCAAGGTAATTAATAATTTAGTTGATGTATAGACCTCTATACACTAGAAGAGGTAGAGTCCAGAAGAGAAGGGAAAAAAACAAATTAAAAATGGTACCTGTCTTGGGGTGACTTTATGATGTGTATCCCCATTTGAAGTACATGGGGGAATGGAGAATTCAGGTGTGGCCCGTGAAGATTTGTGAAGAGTGCCTATGCCAGGCTATATAGAAGCAGTGAGAGGCTTTTAGAGCCTTGTGGCAAGGAAAGCCTTTGTGTTCAGGCCAAAATAACTCATCCTTAAAAAGACTAATAACCCCATGTACTTCAAATGGATTAAAGAGACAAACAGTTTGTGATATTACAGTTTCTTACCACGGCATGCAAGAAGTATTTTAAGCTATGTGCGAAAAAACGTGGCACCACCCTCTTTTCTCCCATCGCCATTTCCAGCTTCGCCTCACATGACTCACTTTGACTCTGAACCCACTATGTTGAAGAGTGTTCTTGTTCAGGCTTTACAGTGGAGAAAAGCCTTGCTCTCTTTGTGCTGCTGGCTGCATGGTGTCTTCTTCAGTTTGGCACGAAGTGTGCTGGCTGCAGACAAGAGGCTACACTGGCTCCTGCTGGCTCCGCATGGAGAGGAGAGGGACCCTCCAGTGCCAAGAAACCGCGCCGGATGGATTTAGGTGTGTGGCAGTCCATGGCTGGTCTTAGCTGCCTGCTGCTCTGGTATAGTTTCCCCCCAGCGACCCAAGGTCCGTGCCGCGGAGTTGGGAAAGGAGGGGGGCGTGGGCCCCGGAGGCTCTGAGGTCCCCTCACCTTCTGGCAGGAGAGCTGGAACAAAAGGCAATTCCCACCTTTCCGTACGATTTAAATATGTAAATTGTGAGAAGTGTCATTAGTCTAAAAGACTGTCCATCAACTCAGGTTCAACGCACTACAGTACCTGATCACATATGTAGAGAATGTCACACACTTAATTCTCTCAGGAGTACCAACCTCAGGTTTCATAGGCTTTTCTAATCCCAGTGTCTGACTTCACAACTTTACTGATGTATTTTACTGGGAATATCTGTGTGAACCAGCTAAGAGACTGGAAATGCACATAATGGCAAGAGAATAAGAGGGAACTTCAATTATCCTCTTACGCAGTTCCAGTTTTTTAGACAGCCCAGTTTAATCAGTTTTTCAACTTGACTGCATTTCACATTCACAGACATTTTTACTGATGAGCAGAACAATATTGTGCAATAGAGTAATACCTCCATTCAGAATCTACTGTGAAACAATGAAAAACTTTGAGTTTCTAATTCAATTGTGTTTATTTCCTGCCTTGTCCTCCATCCAACTTTTTTGGTTCTACAATCAGACAATGGCCATTTATCAAATGCCAAGAAAGCATCTTTGTGAATCCATGGGGAAAATAACAACTAAGACTTCAGATCTAAATTTAGTAAGCCGCTGTCTTGGGAGAAGGGGATGGGAAGCTGAAACACATCAAGAAGAAGATGAATTGAACCTAGTCCTCTTCCACTTTCTTCCCCAGAATGTAACCTCTGAATTACTGCATAAAGAGCACTTTACAGCTTTGGCAGAAAGAACCTGTTGCATTTTGTGGAGTTGAAATGCTCTGAAAACAGTTATGTGACCAGGAAAGAGGTAACACCGTCTGGTGCAATTCCAAGTAAACTGAGATGTGCTTATTGGTACTTTTAATATTAATATCTTTGGCTCCTACAGATTTAGGCACCTTCAGGATTAACTGAATAAGGACTTTGAGGATCTAACTGTTGGGTTTAGTCACCTAAATCCCACACCAGCATCTAAGGCTTTTTGTGGATCTAGGCCTTGGTCCAACAGCATCTATTGCTGGGAAACAGAGCAGTGCCCTTCATTAGTAATAACAGTGAGAAGAATCATTGCAAAGGAAGGATACTTCTTTTACAATGGACAAGATGTAAAGAGAAACAAATGTATTTTTCAATCAGGCAAATAGAGATTAATCGCAATCTTTAGATGATCAGTTGTGCATAGCTTGCTATTTTCTCAGGCCAACTGAAACAGAACGGAGAACTCCTCCAATCGGTTTCGCAATCAGCTTAACAGAATAGTCCTTCTTCTTCACATTAGCAAAATTCTTACAGCCTCTGTTAAAACTAGTTTGTTGTTTCTTCAATTTTGTGTGAGTCAGGAACACAAAAAATCAGTCTCTAAATAACTCTCAGAAACTATTAAAAACAAAGAAAGTTCAGAGAGCAGAGCACTCATAAAACAACCAGACAGAACAAACAGGTATAATTATTTTTTGCATAAAGTAAGCCAGATGGAAAGTTCTTAGAACTTAGCCATATAGTTTGGGGGCATTCCCCTTAAACTAATTTTTAGTGAATGAAGTAGAGAAGAAACAGAGAAGCACCTTAATATGACAACAAACTGCTACCATTGTATTTATCCTATGTTTGTTTTGTTCTTTTTCAGAAGAGTCCTCCACCCATCTCCCGTTTACCAGTATTTGAGGAATTGGAAGAAGTTTGGCAATTTAATATAGGTAGAGGTCCAAACAAATGATGAATGCTATAGCCAACCCTCTTTTTAGCTTTTACCTGAGTTCCCCAGCCTCCAAGACTCAAATGACTAAATAACCATTTCCAGTGCATTTGGAAAAGAGTTCATTAGAGCTCACACAAAACAGGTTCTTTGCAGGGATTAATAACCTAGGATCTAAAAGAACTTCAGCATTCAGCTGCATTTCGAAAATAAGATTTGAAAATAAGTTGTGTTTACATGCTAAAAAAAAAACCTGCACTCTCTAACATAAGCAGGAACACTTCAAAAAGTCTGAGATGGGACACCATAAAGAGATCCTAGAGAGATGCCCCCTAAAACTAAATAAGCCTGTCACAACATGGGACACCAACCCAGAAAGCTGAAGTTCAATGGGATGTATCCTTTTCCCTTGCTTCTGGTCTCATTGAACAGAGGATACAAAAGGTGTGGAGTTTTTCCTATCCTCTTCTGAATGACAGAAATACTTTTCTACCAAATCTACTAAAATACTCTTTACAGGTATTTATTTAGACTCCTATTATTTCTGAGAAAAGGATCTTTTTCACTGCTTAAAAGTCATCCATTTTCTTAAAAAGATTTGCAATTTCAAGATAGAACTGTTCCTTGGGAAATAAATTGCTTCTGTATATGCTCCTAATATTTTTTCTGGGTAGATAAATTTATTGCATGAATAGAGATCGAGAAGCACAGATTTTCAATGAACACCGCACCAGAGCTAAAAAATCTCCTCTCTTTTTAAATATTTTGGAAAATTACTTCTTTAAGATGGTCTTTTTCAAAAACTTGTGTAGTAATTCTGTCCTGATGAGCTTTCTTTCTTCAATTTTAACGTACTTCAGATAAAACAGAAAAAATGTAATGCTGGATTAGTCAAATGGCATAAATTGTTTAAACAAAATCTTGCAGGAAATTGTTTTTAAACAGTTGTTCTAGCTGCTAAACTTCATGGACTTTGCTCTGTTTCACTTGCCCTATCCAGAACTCCCCTTCTGCAAACTATACTGGGATCTTTCTTTCTCTGAGGTTAAAATACACCTTCAATTTAAAAGGAAAAAAAAAAAAAAAACCCAAAGCAAACAAACAAACAACAGAAAAAACCCCAACAAAACAAATCACTTTTTTTTTTTCTGGAAATGTTGGACATATTTACTTGTGAGCACATTACTGATATTTGTCCCCAGGTACCTGCCAAATCTCTTAAAGTCAAAAAAGTGCCTTTTGTTCTTTCTGGAATTTGCAAATAGTAGGCATTTGTCATGTCTTATAACTCTCCACCTCTGCTGAACTGTCATGCTGGAAAAGAAAACATATTAGAAGATGCATCTGTGCAAGTTAACTTTAAAACAACTTCTAAGCCCACAGTTACAAAAATGGAAAATATGTTTCTCTGTAAAGAAAACCTGTAAGTTAGGTAATCAGACTTTAGCCTCAGGAGTTCAGGCTGGTGCCACTAAGGGCTTTTAACATTGCACACATAAAGTCAGCCTGCAAATATAACACAGATTTAAGCCATAAAACCATTGTGTTACTCCTTTCCACGTTGCCGAGGTGCTACTCCAGACTCCAGCGCAATGTAGAAATACTCAAGCCAGCTTTAAATACACTGACTCAGGCATCCAAATCATACTAGGCTCAGCAGCACTGTGCTTGGCAAAATCTAATTTACACAGGTAGAAACAAGGCAGCCAAGGCCATTTTAATAGTTCCAGACTCTTCCCCTTCTATCCCTATCATCACTTACTGCTTTTTTAAAGAGACATCAGTACAACTAGGAGGTGTTTTCTTCTCCATCCATTGGAGAGCTGGAAAAAAACACTGCTGAAGTTTGGGGACAACAACTTTTAGTCCTGTTTTTCCATATCTTAAACTTGAGGCTGATTTTTCATTTTGGGTCAAATTGCTGAAGCAGATCCATATCTAACTTCAAAACTATTCAAAACTTCAAAACTATTTCATGTCACTACTACCAATTCCTATGTTATTTGCCCAAAATCTTTTGGCTGACTTGTCATTTGGCATCTAATGTAACATTAGGCATCTTTATTTACCTCATTCTTTCTCATTAAATCATTCAGATTGTTATATTTAAAACAGTTTAGGCATGCTTTCAAAAGGATCATTATGAAGAGGCCCTGGTTTCATTGGTCGTTCAGGGACTCTTCTCACATTGATTTAGACCAACTCTGGGCTTGTTGCTGAAGGTGCCTTTTACCAGCCATGACAGAAGTGCTGGCACTTCTGGGCACTTCATCCCTGGCATCTAACTCATGGGGAGGTAAATCAGCATCTGCAGCTGATGAGAAAATGAGCCTGGCATGATTCTTTCAGAGGAAGATCCTATGCTGTAGATGGCCACTCTGCAGAGGATGCAGCTTTCCCCCTGAATGCAGGCTATTTCACCACAGGGAAAGCAGGGACTGGCCCACCATAACAGAAATGAGAAGCTTTGGAGAAGGAATGAAAACAAAAGAATACTGGAAGCTGCAAGATGGGTTGAGATTGTAAAATCCAAGCTGTTGTCTTTGCAAACTCACCCCACAAATGTGACCTTCGTGCATTTTGGCTGTGACTTACCTTTCCTTTGCAATGAAACCAGATGCCATTCCCTCACTGAACAAAGTAATTTTAACAGAAAATAAAAGAAAGAAATAGCAAAAAACTTCTTCACTTCCCTCCCACGCCCCTCAATTTCCATCTGACCATGTGTTTTAAATGTTTAGAAGCATGAAACAGTAAATGTCAGGAATCAGGCTTTTCATATGTTTATACTGGAGGCAAATCCCAGCACTTCCAAATAGCATGTCCAAATTCAGGTTACAAGTATAAAGAACCTGACTGTTAATTGAGGTTTTCACTTTAAAGACTACAAACACACCATTTCAGCATGCGTTATTTCATCAAACTGAATTAGAAAACTGTTGTGATATTAAAAGAAAAGGCACCCCAAATAACGAGAACACTGATGTCACACTGATGTGGTTTAAATTTTTAAGAAATCCAATACAGTATACAAAACATCTTTATCTGGAATTTTTATGTTTGGGGTTTTTTTCATCAGACACCTGCTTCCAAGTATATGGACTAATATATTCAAGATGTACCTTTATATGTATTTGAGGACATGGAGTAGATGACACTAGTCACTGAATAAATGCTGAGACTGGTCATGATGAAACTGGTTTTCTTATGGAACAGGTAAATTCAGAAGCTGATTCACCTATAGCCAACATTAAAGCCAACCAACAAGGCCACTGTCAGTCCTTATGTGTCCTCATCTGAAGTCACTAGGCTGATGGCAGATTACACCAGGCTCTGTAATCTTGTTCTGAGCACAAAAACCAAAATGGTGACACCTGTTTCATGTCTAGCTTTCTCTATTTCTTATTTATTGCCAGCAGTTAAAGAGATTAATGTATCAGATCTTGCTAAAAATCTGACCACAATTTGCATAAACACACATTTTAATGTGCTGCGCATTTCATGTCAATACTACCAATTCTCAGGCTATTTGCCCAAAATCTTTAGGCTGAGTTGTCATTCGGCATCTAATATAACATTAGGCATCTTTATTTACCTCATTCTTTTTGATTAAATCATTCATATTGTTATATTATTTAAAACAGTTTAAGCATGCTTTCAAAAGGATCATTATGAACCATAAAGATATGCATGTATCAGTTTTTCATAAAGAATTGGAAGACTAATTTCAGTTTTAGGGTGAAACCACAAGAAATAGATGACTCACAATAAACTGGGAGTTAATAATACCGATTTCTTAAATATCTGAATAGCATGAATGTGATAACTGTGTGTTAATTGAATTGTATTCATCATGGTTTTTCAACAAGTCGCCACCAAATAACATGAAGATATAGGCAAAACAAGCATACAAATCTGTTTTCCTTCTGATGGAATGCTGCTGCTATAAAGTTGGCAAGGAGGTAATTATTTAGAGAGAAAAGTCATCTTTCTATTGGGTACAGTTATTGTGTCCAGACCAAAAGGCCTTTAATTATGTCTGGGGATTTCAGGCATCATCACAGAAATACAAATAATATCACTGCTTTTGGCTCTGTGTCTGCAAAATGCAGTACTTATGGCCTGATAAAAGTTACAGTTTATAACGGGGTGAAAATTTACTTGCAAAATGGTTGCAATGCATTTTTTCTTTATCTACTATAAAAAAGTCTTACCTGTGAGGGAGGTTGTTCCTACATTTCTGTGGGGAATAAAAATATCCCTCACTTTAAGAACCCAAACTGCAGTACCTATCATCCATCCCCTCTTCAAAGATGGTGTTTCTGACAGGAGACAAATTTCCAGTAGATTGTTTCAACCAAGTCCCTTGTTTTCTGATTTTTCGCTGAACTCCCAGATGGAGCAGTTTGCCCATGGCTGTCCATGGGTGAGGACTACGCTAACAGTTTTAACACCCAGACCTGTCAAACAGAGAGCAGCAATCTACAGGGATGAAATGAAGAGTCACACAGACTTTCTGCCATCTCATGAGCCCACACATTAGAAACATATTGCAAACAGCTGAATGGTCCCACTGCTGACATGTGAGACACAGTGTTGCAGAAGAGGAGAGAAGACCACATTCCACACTCCCCAAGGACCCTCTGCTCACTGGCACATCTGCTCCTCCTCATGAACCCCAGAAAGGATGAAACAGGAGACAAGTTGTGTGTGCACCCTCCAAACAGAAACAATGCTATGCACTAGGGGAAGCACTGCTTCCAAATCAAAGAACATTTGTTCTGTGCTCCACTCGATGTCAGAACATGCAGTGCTCCTTCAGCCTTAGGCAGAGGGTTTAGGGCTTAGGTGTAAGTGAATTATTTACATTAAGGGGTAGGGTGTGGGTCAGGTTCAACAAGAGGCATTAGAATATGCAGTACAGGACTACCACAAGATTGAATAAACCCAAACATTACCATATTTTCTGGGAAGAAAATAAACACCACCCAAGAGAAAAAGTGGTCAGAAATCAGAGACGTGTCTGACCTGAGTTGTACATACCACAGTGTTGTTGCTCAGGTTGATATTCCCACTGAATCACTGGCCAGAACAACACTGCTGCTGGATTCAGTCGCTGCACTGCGAACCCAGCTGTTAAATACTGGGAACTCAAACAATAAACTTTCTAATGCACTGAGATAGTTTTATTCCCACCCAGCTTTCCTATCTGCCCTTTCACTTTATTATTTAAGGATCTATTACCATGGGTTTGTACAGCAATTTAATCATACAAGGCCTGATCTTGTGAGGTGCTGAATGCCTTCAGCTAGCACCACACATCACCAGAGGAATGTTTTGTCTTTGGCTGCATTTTCAGCCTGGCTGTTTCCCCTGTCTTTTCCACATAGTGGTGCTACATAATCCATTTAAAGGGCACCGTCAGTGTTCTTTGTATGCCTGATACACAGAACTTTTAAAGTAATTAATTTAGTAAAGTGATTATATTAAGAAGTAATGAAGCATGTTTCCAAGTTTAAAAGTAAGAGAGTATTTTCACTGACTTCAGGGGAACTACTCAGGTATTTGATTTTTTTAATTACAGCAGATCTATTAAACTATGGTGTGTTGTTTGCACAGCAGCAAATAAATGTAATGCAGATCAAGATTTGCTGGGTAAGGGCTCCTATCCACCCTAATCCTGCCAGTCAGATGCCAACACCTGTAATGGATGCTTGGAACAGTGCAAAGGCATTCCAGATACTCCAGCCAGCAAGTCAGCTTTATCCAGGGCCTGGCTCAGATACCTATCCACAAATGCACGTAGTATGGAGAACAAACAGGAGGAACCAAAGACATGCACATGTCTGTGTGGATGATACCACTGGCATCACAGAGACATGGTGAGATGGCTCCTAAGACTGGAGCATTGGAATGGGAAGTTTTAGGCTTTTTAGGAAAGACAAGCCAGAGAGATGAGGACAGGGTGTAGCCCTCTATGTCAAGGATAAGTTGAAACTCTGCCTGGGGAATGATGAGGGGCCAGCCCAGAGCTTGTGAGTGAATTCTGAGGGGAGGGCAGTGACATGAGTTGTTAAGAGTGGGGATCTGCTACAGGCCACCCAGTTGGGAGGATGGCATGGATGAAGCCCTCTGCAGACTGGTAAAAGTGGCTTCATACTCACAAGCCCTGGTCCTCATGGGGCACTTAACCACACTGACACCTGTTGGAGGGACAACATGGCAATGCACAGGCAACCCAGAAGTTCCTTCAATGTGTCAACCTCAACTTTTTTACACAAGTGATTGAGGAGCCAATATGGAGAGGTGCCATGCTGGAGCCTGTGCTCACCAACAGGGAGGAGCTGGTGGGGAATGCAGTGCTCCAAGGCAGCCTTGGTCAAGTGACAATGAGATGGTGGAGTTGAAGATCCTCAGTGCAGTGAGGAGAGAACACAGACATCTTGCTGTTCTGGACATGAAGAGTGCAGACTTCGGCCTCTTCAAGGATTGACTCAGTAGAGTCCCATGGGATAGAGCCCTGGAGGGCAGAGGGGCCCAAGAAATCTGGCTGTATTTCAAGGATCACTTCCTCCAAGCTCAGGAGCAATGCTTCCTGCTAAGGATGAAATTGGGCAAGACTGCCAGGAGGCCTCCATGGATGCATAGCAAACTGCTGAGCAAAGTCAGAAAAGAAGCAGCTTTCAGGGGTTGGAAATGAAGACATGTGGCCTGTGAGGATGTTCCGGTTTGGCCAAATTTAGAAATATATATACTCTGAGAGAAGGCACAAGCACCCCTCCCCTCACCAGGTTTGGGAAAAAAAAAAAAAATTTTCCTCGAAGGAAAGTGAAGAAGATAAAACTATTTATTTAACAAACACACAGGAAAGGAAAATAATGTTAAATGGTAAAATCTTTCACGGTAGAGGAAAAACCTGGGAAAGTGTTCGAGTCCTCCCTTTGGTCACCTCAGAGCTGGGGCTTGGCCCAAGGCCAGGCCCTCTGTGCCCGGTGGAAAGTCCTCCCGATGTGCTCTGATGTTACAGCAATCAAGCAGTCCAGTAGAAAAGGGAGAAAATCCGAAATTCCAGAGAAGGAAAAGTTCGACTCTCAGTCTCTCTCCGGAGAACAAGAAGAACCCGAAAAAACTGGCCAAAAGCTGACTGGAAAAGCTGCAAGCCGGGTGCTTCCTCGCTCCCCCCACTGCCCCAGCTGGAAAAAAAACCTGCTATCTTTATGTGACCTTGAACAAGTTTCAAACTGCTTTGAGAAAGTTTTGCTCAGTTTTTTCTTCCCCCTCTCAGGCTCAGTTCAGAGGCATAGAAAGGCCAATAATTAATTTCTGGGCATAGGCAGTGATATGGGATACACATCATAAGGTCACCCCAAGACAGAGGAATACAGGGAAATTGTCTGGGAAGTTAAGGATAAGGTCAGTATCTTTGTCAGTGACATGGACAGTGGGATCGAGGGCACCCTTCACAAATTCACTGATGTTACTGAGCTTGGTGGTGTGGTCAATACACTGGAAAGAAGGGATGGCATCCAGAGGAGCCTGGACAGGCTAGAGAGGTGGGTCTGTGCAAACCTCATGAAGTTCAGCAAGGCGAAGTGCAAGGTCCTGCACCTGGGTCATGGCAATCCCATGCACAGATACAGGCTGGGAGAAGTGACTGAGAGCAGCCCTGGGGAGAAGGCCTTGGGAGTGATGGTTGATGAAAACCTCACTGTGAGCCAGCAGTGAGCGCTTGCAGCCCAGAAAGCCAAATGTATCCTGGGCTGCATCCAAAGGAGTATGGCCAGCAGGTCGAGGGAAGTGATTCTCCCCCTCTGCTCTGCTCTAGTGAGTCCCCACCTGAAATCCAGTTCTGGTGTCCCCAACATAAGAAGGACATGGAAGTGTTGGAGCAAGTCCAGAGGAAGCCACAAAGTTGGTAAGAGGACTGGAGCACCTCCCTAACGAAGACAGGTTGAGAAGGTTGGAGCTGTTCAACCTGGAGAAGAGAAGGTTGTGTGGACACCTCATACGAACCGTCCAGTATCTGAAGGGGGGCCACAGGGAAGCTGGAGAGGGACTTTTTTTCAGGAACTGTAGTGGTAGAACAGGGAGTAATGGGTACAAAGTTAAGGAGGGGAAGTTTAGGCTGGATGTTAAGAAGAAATTGTTCCCTGTGAGGGGGCTGAGACACTGGAATAGGTTGTCCAGGGAGGTTATGGATGCCAACCCTGTGGATAAGGCCTTGAGTATCCTAGTCTAGTGGGAGCTGGCCCTGCCCATGGCAGGGGAGGTTGGGACTACATGATCTCTAAGGTCCATTCCAACCCCTGACCATTCTATGAATCTAAGATTCTGTAAGTCCCTGTCCATAAGAATTAATCACCTGAAACACAACTACCCATATGGAGACCCATAACAGCTCTTTAAGAGCTTTGTGCATTTTAGATTTTTCAAGGACAGAGTTCACTCCATTAGGTCTATCAATAACAAAAAATAATATACATGTAAGATTCTGAATCTATTTTTAATAAAGAAATGTCATGTTTCCCAAATGTTAACACTTCAATTATACAGCTGCCAAATTTCATTAGCTTTCTATTTCCAGTCAAGCATTAAAAAGGAGGTACCACTCTCCAATTTTGTACAAGCAAATTTTCCACTGAGTTTGGGAGCCTGATTTTGTGCATAAGAATGTCATACAAGAGGATGATTTCCTGAGGTCATACCAAAAGCTGTAAAATTATTGGCTGGAGAGACATGCTAAAAATTATGATTGTGAACACTGACTGCACCTAGTCCATATCTCCCCTTGACCACATGAAGAACCAAAACCAATCATTATTAAAATCACTGCTGGGAGACTGTCTGTTCATTAGAGTGTTCTGGTCCCAGGTTCAGGGAAATGTCAAGCTAACTCTTTAATTAAAATAAATGTATTGTATTTTTCTAGCTTGCTTGAAAAAGCAAATGCCCATATGGATATCATAGCTGTGTTTGATCACTAACAAATTGCAGTGTCTAAAATCTGGGGGGTGAAAAAAAGGTAAAAATCTTCCAGATAAATTTATGAAGTGGACATTAATTTTCCTGGCTACAGTTAACAAAACAAAATTTAACATTTACCAATGTCACTACACTGACAGAATACAGCTCAGCACAGAATCAGATTTTCCATGAATATTTGTGATAAGTGATTGATGGTTTATATTATTACTACACACAGTGGCTAAATATTTGAAAAATAAACCTTACAAAGAAACAACATAGAATATTTATCTTTAGTGAGAAGAGGTTATGAATTTTCAGATGAAAGTGGTCTGTATGCAGAATGAGTAAATCATGTCGATGGGATGTAAATGTTTTAACTGAGTAGTTGTGTACAATACCTAAAAACTATCAAAAATAATCAACAGTGTTTGAAACTAAAGTGCTCCTCAAGATTTACAAGTTGTACAAAGATTAGAAATCATAAAATGGCATTACAAGTACAAGAAGGAAATACTTTAATGCACTTTCAAAATCCAGACAGACAACAAAATGTTGTTACCTGCAGTGAGTTTTATGCAGAAAGAAGTGTACAAATAGTGTCTATTTTCCCTAAACTATACTCTTTCTAAAATTGGATACTACACAAACTTACTTCATTACAAAAAATATAGGAAAAATTCAATTCGATTGAACTTTAGTCTTCAACATAGCAGGTTGAGAGATTTTAATAAGAATCAAACCTTCTCTGAAAGACATAAACTTGTGAAAATTGCTGTAATTTCTCTCCACAATTAAATGAATTTCACAATCAGAAAAGGCAGAAATTTGCATTTTATACTATGTCAACAAGGAATAAGATGCAATTTTCCCTGCTGAATGAAGTACACCAGAAATGTGATCGACTACAGGTTTAATAGTCTTGAGTAAACTCACTGGTCTTGGATTAGGTATATCTTTAGGAGTGTTGCAGGGTTGAAATGGAGGGTTAACAAGAACTTAAATATTTTATTTCCTTTGTCTATATATTAATAAATAATTATAAAATCATACTTTTTTAATTTCAAAGTCAATTTCTTTTCACAAACATTCAGCATATAGCACTGTATGCCAGTACAATTGCTGTCAGGTATCTCAGAAAAAGTACTCAGAAGAAACAGAATAGCATGCACAAGAAAACTGCAAGACAGACTGGGATTTGCAGGCCTTAAAAGAAAGCAAGGTAATAAACACAGTGCTCCTAAACAACTACTCATAACTTAGTTAACTCAGCACCTATTTTTCCTGGAGCAGAACCAAACATTGCTCAGCACTCCAAGCTAGTTTGAACCCAAATTGCACCTTTCGAACTCCACCTTCTCCTCTGTAGGTGAATTCAAAAATAATTTCAACCGTGGGATGAGTCTGATCTACAGAACTACTGCCAGTCTCAGCATCTTCAAAAACTTTCAGTTTAATTATTTTGAAATTAACTCTTTCATGTAGTAACTCAAAGCTTCCCTGGAGAACATCTCCAAAGTATCCGCGTATGTAAGGTATTTCTGTAACAAATTGCTGTTTTGCTGTCAACCCCTCATCTTTCAGGACCTTTTACTTAAACTTCACTTCTGAACCGAAGGTGAGAAATCCATATTTGAATGCAAATGATGATTTTTTTCCAACTCTAGTAACCCAATCCAATCTCTGTGAGGAAGTTGCTTTGTGATCAATATTAACTCACTGCTGCTTTTGACTGAAAACACTATGTAGAAATGAAAAACTTACATTTTGAGCTACAAAACAGTTTGAAATAACATTGTCAGTCCAGTTGTGGCATTTTTAATATATATATTTCTGTCTGACTTTCTTTACAAAACCAGGTTCCACTAAAATGGGCTTTTTTTAAAGACATATTGAAAATTCCCCTGAAACAATAAATCATCCTCTCCCAAAAGGTTTCAGCTATAATCAGTAGTGCAGAAGGAGGTAGTGTCTCAAGGCTGTTGAAAGGTATGCTGATTATTAAAAAGCCCATGAAGTTTTAAATCATTGCCATAATGGATGGGCTTCAGAAGACGCTTTAAATTATTTTGATTGCCCTCATCTCCCGTTTCTGACCACTCTACTCTCACTTTCCTAGTAAACAGTGAAAGCAGGAAGCCTGCTCAATCTGATCTTTTTCTTTGCAAACTATTATACCATACTTCAAAACCTCAGGAAGGTGATTTCAAAACTGTTCAGCTGTTCAGGAACCCAGACTAACCCACTGAAATCTACTGACCTCACACATGGAAAATAACCAAGCAGGAACTAGTGTGTACATCCTCTTTGAACTTCCTCTTACACACTTCAGTCTTAAGAAAAAGGCTGTAAAGGAAAAACATTCTTTCCTATAAACATTAAGCTTTACAATACCACTTACTTTCTGTTCTCAAATCAAATGAGAGCCCATATTTTGTTATGGTTTTAATAACACATTCCTCCCCTCTAAAATTTAGAAGGCAAGGCATATCCAGGATCATGATGTTTGGGGTTGTTTTAAACCACTTAGGAAGTCTGCAGAAACTGGATTACCACAACTGCTTTGCACTGGGAGGAAAATAGGTTCCCAAAAGGAACAAGAGGTCTTTGTTTTGGATTGTTTAAGATGCAAGACAAAGGAAATTCCTTGACAACAAACAAGACTTAACAGACCTTAGAAACAAACAGAGCAAAAAAACCCCAAACCTTTCTCTTACAGGGTATGAAAGAAACAATTCTCAGTGTACTCCTTAACGCTTCCTATGTTTTTTCTCCAAGGCACTACCTGAGATGTTCCCAAAGCCACAGAGGACTCCATCCTAAAAGATGCGTGCATTCAGATCCCTGTCCAGTTCACCGTATCTCTTAGGAAGTGTTCAGAGAATTGCACACTCATTGCCAAAGCTCAGCTTCCTGGATATTGGTGTACTGCTAATTCTCAGCAGACAGTTTTTCTTCCCTAAGTGCATGGGTTTCTCCTGGTAAGTGTGGTATCTTTGGCTGAATGTATCCTTTTCCAAACAGATTCTTTTTCCTGAAAGATCAAGCTTTCATTTGTTGTTTTTGTTCCATTCACTAAGAGACCAGCTGAGTGTCCTGATACTTCTCTTCATCATATTTCCATTATTTTAGAAAAGACTTTTTCTGCTCTCTTGCCCCTACAGTTGGTTTTAGATGACTTAAATGTGTAGGAGTTTTTCTGCTGAAGAACGTGGGAGCAAAAAGAGATCCTCAAAGCAAGGTAAGCTTGCCAAAGCCAAGCTCAGTTGCCCTTCTGACCAAATAATGCATTTACTCTTCATATTTACTGATTTTGTTTACAACATGCATTCTGGTGTCTAGTAAGGATATAGTAGTAAAATGTTCAGAGTCAACAGAAAAAACTCTGTAGATGCTTCGAACTTGTTATCTTTTTCTGACAGTTAAACTCATAAATTACAACAGGGAATTTTATAAAGCTCTTCTCAACTTGGATATTTAGAAGAGTATTTCAAGCAAGTGAAGAAACCAAACATTCACATTTGAAATTTGAACTAACAGAAAGCTTTTTTGCATTAATTCATCCCCAACATAATGCAAAATTCACCACTATGTCACCTTTGCCTTCTCTATCTTTTTATAGGAACCAAAGAATATGTTATGAGTAAACTCAGGGCTTGTGTTGGAGCATTGAGGGAGCCATTTTCTTTATGACACTCCCCACATAAGCCAGTACAAATGCATGTGCACAATTTCTCCAGTGAGTAGAAGTGTTAGCAATGCTCTTCAGTCCCCCCAAAAAGTTCTTGACCTCCTCATCTCCTTTGTAACAAAAAAGCTTCATTTCAGCATATGATTCAAACGGCAAATTAATGCTTTTTCTCCAAGCTCTGGAGAGGCAGTCCCAAGACTCAAGGCTTTCCTTGCATCCAACCCTCACAGAAGCTCCTTTTTCCATTCTTAATGATAAGTAAGTAAATGTCTATTAATGTGTCTCTTTTGAAGGGTCTGTGGTATTGATGGGATAATGAGATAAATCCATCAGGAAAAGGCAAATCTTTCATACTCTTGTCATGAGAGCTGCTGCCATGGTTTAAGAATGGTACTCCCCAATTTAGTGTTCCCACAGAAACCCCAAACCATGCTGCTGCTTGCCTGTTCCCCCTGGTTCCCTTCTCCTTTCCCCCACCAGTGGAATTGGAGAGGAGAACTGGAGGCACAAAAGGTGAGCATCAAGGGTTGAGATAAGAACAATTTACTGGAAATAGCACTGAAAGATGAAAATTACCAGTAACAGCAACAATACTAAAGACAGAGGGTACAAGAAAAGAAACATTACTGCTCACCTTGGAAAAATCCCTGACAAGACAATAGGCGACTGCTCCCTCCAGCTCAGAACAGGCATTAACATGACTGCTCTCTCCAGCTTGTAACCAGGGCCAGCCCACCAGTCCCTTGACAATGCTTACATGACAGGAAGAAACCCTTTCCCCTTGGAAAAGACAACCTTCCCCTTCTCCCATGCAATGACTTGAGGTGCTATAGAATAACCTCTGAGTCCAAGACAAGCTCCTCCAGGCTACTGCAAAAATTAATGCTCTCCTGGCTGCAACCAGGACAGCTGCTTGATACAAAGTACAGGCCAGTGGATTGAATCTGCAAGACAATGACTGAAAAGGGAACGTCACGAGGAGTCTCCATGAAAAATGTAAGTATGGCACAATTGTCAAGAATGACCTGATAATACATTTTGTTTCTATTAACTAAATGAGGTGAAATGAAGCCATTCAACATTTTGGCACTCAAGGCACATCTTCAAAAAGCTGCGTCAGATGGCTGTGGTATGCATGCTCAGCATGAAAAGGCAGAATGGATGAGGCGATGGCAGCAACAGCAAGGCAGCAGGGCCAGAGAGCCCAGCATGTGCCCCACACAGCCCCATAGTCAATAACCCACCTCTGCTACTGACACTTCTGAGTACATCAGGCATGCCGTCCTGGGCAAGGCTGTAGTTGTAATCCAGGGACCAAAGGAGCAGGCAGAAGGACAGAAGGACCTGGAACAAGGCTCAGATGAGCTGATGAGAGCTACAGACACATCTAGGATTTGATGCAGACCCATTTTGAGGCTAATAAAAGTTGTTAGTTTACTAACAGTGTCTCTGCTTCATTTTGCCTTCTCTGCCCCTCCTCATCTTCACAGGTCCCCAGGGTGCTGACAGGAGTTCTTGATGCTGCTCATTTTCAGTTCCTGTCAGAGGAAGTGGTTATAGTTCAAATCCTATAGCTCAAAATGTCCTTCTTGCATGGTTTAGGAGGAAGCAGAGGAGACATTACTCCCACTGCTAGTACTGAGATCCCACAGGACACGGCAGGGCTGTAGCCAACTTCCAAACAGCCCTCCTGCCGTGCCCAGCCCATGAAGAGCCTCTCTGCACAGGAATTCTTTGAACATTTGTCTCTCCCTTCTTGGCAGTGAAAACCCAGAAACGTTTAAAGAAAATCTCATTTCATCTTCACAGCTCCTTGTGAGAGTAACAAGAGGCACTGTGAGCACACAGCCTTTGCTACTGAGCCAAAATGACTTGACTTATTTTGGAGCAGTGGCTGACAGTCACGTTACAAGACACATTTTGCCAGCAGTCAGCTTTGCTGAAGTCCAAGAGGGTAACATCTTGTGGTTTTCCTGGGTCAATAAGATGGGTTGCCCTGTTGAAGAAGGAAACCCAGTTGGACAAGGAGGACTTTCCCCACATGAAGCCATGTTGGCGCTGACGATGTCTGCCTTGTCCTCCACGTGTTTTTCAATACCTCCCAGAAGAACCTTTTCTGTACTTTTACCAGGCACTGCAGTGAGACTGACAGGCCTGTAGTTTCCAGGACCCTTCTTCTTGCCCTTCTTGAAAGTCAGGACCTCTCCAGATTCCCAAAACTGCTCAAAAATCATCCAGAGAGGCTTTGCAGTGACACCAGACAGCTCTCTGGGAATTCTCCAATGAATCCCTCAACTGATTTGTAGGGATCCAGGTGGAGCAACAGATCCCACACATGTTCAGAGTCAACAGGCAGTTAATCATTTTCGCAAGCCACTGAGACCCTTTTGGTCCATCATCCATGTGGAAGATGGAGGCAAAGATTGCAGTAAACACACCTGCCTTGTCTGTGTCCCTCTTGGTGACGTGACCACCCTCATCATCAGTAACAGGCTGATGTTATTTCATCACAGCCTTTTACTATTAATGTATTTGAAGAAACCTTTTCTTTTCCCTCACAGTTCTAGACAGCTTCAACTCCAACTGAGCTTTGACTGCACAACTTTCCTGCCTATGGCAGCAAGCAGCCTCTCTATATTCTTCCCTGATCTGCTTCCTCTGGCCATAAACCTTCCTTTTTCATCTCAATTCCAAAAGAAGGTCCCTGTTCAGCCAAGCTGGCCTTCTCTCTCCTCTGCTTGACTTCCAACACGTAGGAATTGCTTAGTGCCTCCTTTCTTCCCTCATGCTACAAGATGCAGAAGATGCATATGGGTGGAATGATCAGAGAATGCACTCAATGGAGAGCCAGGAACTACCTTGTGCCTGTGTAAATCTCTCCCCAGGAAGCAGCAGCTAATGGAACCCTGAGGGCTCAGTGTTCAGCTCTGTAACAAGTCAAAGCGGCCCCACCCACTTTGTGCAGAAATGTTCCCCAGATGACACAACCAGGGCCAAATCCACCACCATAGATGGCGGGTCAAAAAAAGTTAAAGGGTTGAACAAAGGCCAGGGGCTCAGCAGGCACCAGAGGTCCCAAAAGACCCCCAAGAGCACCCTCTGAAATTGGACATACTCCAGCAGCTTATATATATGTACCTCTCTGGCTCAGAAATGCCTGTATCATCTGGTAACAAGCACACCACTGTAATCAAGAAATGCCTCCTTCCTACATTGGTGTTAAGGAGTTTTATTACTGATTTTCGGTGGCATGGGGAGAAGCACTGTGTAGAAAGAACCGTGTTTGTATTGTTAACAAATGCTGCTTGCAAAGCAATCTTTTGTTTCTGGAGACATAAACACAGCTTGACATCTTTTTTTATTGCAGATGGTATTGTAAGTATGCAAGCTTCTTAGCTGTTTCTTTATTTGTCCAATTCAATATATTATGAAAAGTAGAAGTTTTTAAAAATGAGAGTTCAGTGGTTTAAAATTCTATTGCTGCTTCTGCTTCAGGCTAAGATTCAGAACAGAAAACTTGAAGGGGCAACTTCTGTCTTCTTAAACACTTGCATGATTCCATTAGCACCCGCAGGAGCATGCAATGAAAACTGGGACAGAATTTTGTAATTAAGAGATTTGGGAGTGCCACAAGGTGGAAAAAGGCTTTAACAAGTTATTTCAGAGATCCTTGGATTTTTCTGATGTAGCTGCGTGTTTCCTGAACCTTCCTGATTTAAGGTCATAAGGCTCACTGATGAGGCTGACAGCTGGACTGGGGGCCCCACAGAATCAGACCTGAAATCAGTCAGAATTTACCCGTGAGAATTTTACAGTGGAAATTTTGCAGCTTCAGTGAAACCCACAGAGAAGGCCAAGAAGATAATCAGTGAGAGAAGATGTTCTGGACACAAGGGGAGGATGTTCTTGTTATGGGACATTAAGAGTGTACAAGGAAGAACTTGTGGATAATATGTAGCAACTATACCTTTGCTCGTATAGCTAGTTGTTTTACTGCTTGAATGGTCACTGTTTGTTAGACAGCCTTGTCATTGTTTGCTAAGCAGCCAATCTTAATAGGCCACAGCCATTGTGAATAGGTCTAAGAATAGCAGTAGAGAAAATAAAAAATCTCTCTCGACTTCGGATTACAAGTGTGTGCTGTTATGTCTGCCTCGACAAAAGCCACATCTCACTACCAGTGTGCAGAGAAGGGAGGACACAATTGTCATCAGCCTTTGGTCCTGGGGAGCAACACCGCAGACTCCCAGCTGTAGCATCCAGCCCACAACCCCGTTTTAAAAAGATGGTTTTTAAAAGAAGGAGAGCAAACAAAAAAAAAAAAGGTTTTAACCCTTGATTTCTTCTGTGGTTTCAGTAGGGCTGATGGGGAAACAGTGTGTGCTCCCTGTCCACACATTTTGGGGATCCCCACACTTCCCCCAGATTCCTCTCACCCACGCTTTTGGGACACAGGAACCTCTTGTGAACTTGCTCCTCACAATCCACCAGAGAGAAACTAGGAGAACCTCAGGAGCCCAATCAGATTTTAAAGCCTGAGCTGATCCTGCTTATTTGGGAAAGGTCCCACTGTGTGTGTAGTGACCACAAAAATCAGGCCATTATTCTGGAAGAGAAGAGCCACCTTTTGCCTCATGTTCTCTGAGAATATAAAGCTATGCAGGCACTGGCAAACTGCAAACAAAAGGAAACAAACCAAAGGAAATCTCTCTGCTGAGACATGGGGTAGCCCATTGTGAGAGATTAAATAATATTTTGCTGCAGCCCAAAAAGATTATTGAGCAAAAGAATGAAAGTTGTTGCTTCTGTTCCCTATTTGTTGTTATCGTTGGTTTGGATTTGTTCTTGTTAGTCTGTTGGGGGTTCTTGAGAACTGGGAGAGGGGCAGGGGTGAAGACAGGACCAAAAAAGGAAGAAGGATGAGAGGAGAGGGGAGGGGACAGAATAGAGTCCCCTACTACTTACAGAGTGTAAGTTCCTGTGTACCCATCCAATGGGAAAGGGGATGAGACAGCCCCTGGCTGCGAAAGGGTATAAAAGGTTGCCATTTTTTTGGAGGGTGTCTGCCTTTTGGGAGAGAAGTATATGCTCTGCTCAGCTGACTTGTTGCAGATAAAGCGTTTTCTTTTGCTTTGAACTTTGTCCCCACTTAATTGTATCAAAAAGTGAGTTTATTTCTAACACCGTGATGTACTGGCAACAAGCAAAACTAAGGGCAGCACATGGTGGTGTCCAAGCAGACAGAGGCTCTCATGGTGTGGAGCCCTGTGCCTGCACACCCATTGCAGGACACAACTGGTAACACAACTGATTCCCATTAAGCATTCCACAAATGGTGTGCAGGAAGAAGGGGCATTTGTTGAGTGTAAACCAGTACAGACTGGGGCAGTTGGGGAAAATTAAGAGGCACAAGGGGCCAGTGGGAGCAAGGGATGGTAGGGGAGGCAGTGATCGGTGAGAGGGGAGGGGAAGATCCCGTCTCAGCCTAACCCTCCTCACTGACTGAAAAGGCAAGAGCGGGACATGGCTCCCACCCAAAGGTCAGGCCTTGGCTGGGGGTGGAGGGAGCGGTTCCTGCTTCAGCAAAGCTGCCCTCAGTCATTGGCTGGGCAGGGACACGGGGCAAGGAGTGGGACACTGCAGGGAAGGCGCCCTTGTGAAAGCCGTGTGGTGCCACAAGAGACAGAAAACACAAAAGTGTGTGCCCACCACGGAGAGAGGGAGAGGGAAGTTGTAGTGGTCTGATCCAAAATACTCACCACTATTTACCTTCTGTGAGATAAGAATTAGGAGAAAAGCAAAGCAGGCACCAAACTTGAAAGAATATAAAGAAGTTTATTAATAGACCTAAAAGAAGAAAAAAGAATAAAATCATACCACACCTTCAGAACACTTCTCCTCCCCTCACCTTTCTCCCTTCTCCCACTGACAATGTAAAAAGACAACCCTTGAGATGTTCAGTCTGTTTACCACTTCCATAATAACCTTGTTCAGTCCATTTAGGAAGAGGAGTATCACTTGCCCATGCTATGCTGAAATTATCACAACAAGACAGCCGCCCGGGCTGGTTCTCTGCTCGCATCATGTGAGAGTCCCCTCCCACGACTGGCAGCTTTTCCCACAACTGCTTTCGAGGGTCCAGTCTTGAGCTAATGGGGTACAATTTTAAGGTTGAACCCTTCAGAAACAAAAGTTCTCGTCACTCATCTCTGGGAGCATTTCATCTCTGAGAATAGAGGCCCTCCGCCTTCCCTGGGAGAAAAAGGGTCATCATCTTCATCTCTAGGACCATCTCTGGGAGCATCTCTAGGAACTGAGGTCTTCTCCTTCCAATTTGAAGCAAAAGTCCTCATCACTTCCATCTCTCCCTGTTCAAACTTCTCATCAAATGACAGCTGCTTCAGCATTTGCTTATTCCAGCACAGGTGCTTTTGCTCACAAGTACAGTTAGAACACTCCACCCCCCCATGCTTTCATGAAATTACAACAGGTACTCTGATACATCATAGTCCATCACTACCATAGCTTTACAACAGAATTTCAGCTTTAAGCATCTCCTCTTTCTCCTCCCTCAGGTTTTCAGCTCTTCACAGCACTAAAAGGGTTAATCTCACCCAGGTCTTGCAGCTGGAATTTCGCTTATCGCTGTTGGTCACATGATCTTTCCTGGGCAGCAGGCAGCTTCATCTGAATCTTCATCTTTGGCCGCACTGGGGGGGGGGGGGGGGGGGGGGGGGGCAGAAACCGGGCTGCTCCGTCTGCACGTAGCAGGGCTGTGGGGGGGCTGCAGGTGGAACAGGACTGCACGGCTCCAGGATGGCTGTGGCCCGGCCCGGCCCAACCTGAGCAGGTCCCAGCAGGGCCTGGCAGGGCCTGGCAGGGCGGCTGGGCCCCACACGGACCCAGCCCAGTTACCAGTCCTCCGGCCAGAAGCAAGAGAGAGAGCTTCCCACGGTTTGTCCATTCTTAAATGTGGACCACAGAGGCAGTCAAAATTCTAAGTGGCTTAAAAAATTGTCCATATTCAAACTAGCCAGTTGATAGGTTCTCTCAAGTCATAGAGGAGCTGTAAGCACCCCTTTGCAAGAACATCACTTCCAGGACTGTGCTTGCTAACCCATGACAGAAGGAAACAAGCAGAGCACTCCACAGTGCTGCCTGGGGAAACGTGTCATGTTCCAAAGGACCCACGCCAAGGCTTTGCAGAGGCAGCGAAAGACTAGTTTACCTACTCGCGACTTCTGGGCTCAGTGTTGAGTTCAGTCTTCTCCTCTGTCTCGGTTTTGAAAGACAGGTGTCTGCTAAGGAAGGCAGAAGCCCCCCTTGAAGTGGCAGATATAACCCTTTTTCCCTCCAAGTTATTATATTTTGAAATCAAGGGCCTTTAGGCAGAGATGTGGGAAATAGGAATAACAGTTCTTTACTATATATATATATATATATATATATATATATATGTATATGTATACAACCAGTCAAACAAAACAACAACAACTATGACAGTAACAGCACACACAAACCCAGTCCCAGCCTTCTCGGCTGTCAGGCTATTTCCCCTCGGGTGCAGTTCCGCTCGCAGCCGGCAGGGGCGCTGGCGGCTCCCGGTGAGCAGGGCAGGTGCGATGGTTCCCCCGCGGCTGCAGGGGGCGCTCCGGAGCGAGCTCGGGGAGCACGCGGCAATGGCGGCCTGGGATCCTGGGAAGGGATGGGACAAAGGCTTCACAAACCCCTGGGCAGCCGATCCCGGACTCTCAGGAGCAGCAGGCTGGGAACGGCAGGCAGGAGCGGCAGGCTAGAGCGGCAGGCTAGAGCGGCAGGGACGAACGCAAATCCCGGGTGGCAGGCGAGATGTATCCAGATGGGAGAACCCCACGGATGCCCAGGCAGGCAGGGCGAGCAGGGCTACAGCGTAGCAAAAACTCGAAGCAGCAGCAGTGGGTCAGGGCAGCCACAGCTCGGCCTCCAGCAGGGCAGGGAAAGCGGCTTTTGGGGTCCCGGCGTTGTTTCCAGCAGGAAGAGAAGAACGGCCAAAAAGAAAGAAGCAGCAGCTCCTTTCTCTGCAGCTTCTCTCTCCGAACGCTCAGAGCGAACTGCCCCCACACCCAGGTGTAGACAAAAAAAAGTAGCCAGGCCCGCCCCACTCCCTTTTTGTCTTTCTTAAGTACAGCTATTTGTCCCCTAGCAACATACATATGGGAGAAAATTCCTTTAACAGAAAAAAAACCCTAAGACTAAACTAAAACCCCAACATTATCCACCCCGAATTTTTTCCCATACTAACATGTTACATGAAACTTAACTTTTTTTTCTTAACCATATAAATCTATGCATTACCCAAATTATATACAAATATACATGCTGATAGTGATACAAGTACAGAGCCATGGGTAGTTCACCCTAAAACAAGGTCCCCTTGAGGTAAGCATCGGGTCTCTCCATCCTTTTGCATCACCCACCAGGTGCAACCTGGTCCCTGAGCAAAAACGACCCCACGGATGGGTTTGTCTTTGCTCAAGGCAGACTTTACCCAAACAGTTTTTCCAAGCATACCTCTCATGTGCACCACTGGAACCTTATCTCCGTCTGTTGTTTGTAGGGGTTCGGATTGGGCAGGGCCTGCTCGGCTGGTGGAGCCTCGGGTGTTAACTAACCAGGTGGCTCTTGCTAAATGCATCTCCCAGTTTTTGAAAGTCCCCCCACCCAGTGCCTTCAAAGTGGTTTTAAGCAATCCATTACACCGCTCAACCTTCCCAGCTGCTGGTGCATGGTAAGGGATGTGGTACACCCACTCTATGCCATGTTCTCTAGCCCAGGTGTTTATAAGGCTGTTCTTGAAATGAGTCCCATTGTCAGACTCGATTCTCTCAGGGGTGCCATGCCTCCAAAGGACTTGCTTTTCCAGGCCCAGGATGGTGTTCCGGGCAGTAGCGTGAGGCACAGGATAGGTCTCCAGCCATCCAGTGGTGGCTTCTACCATTGTGAGCACATAGCGCTTGCCTTGGCAGGTTTGAGGCAGTGTGATGTAATCAATCTGCCAGGCCTCCCCATACTTGTATTTGGACCATCGCCCACCGTACCACAGAGGCTTCACCCGCTTGGCCTGCTTGATCGCAGCGCATGTCTCACCATCATGGATAACCTGGGAGATACTGTCCATGGTTAGATCCACCCCTCGGTCTCGTGCCCACTTATAGGTGGCATCTCTGCCCTGATGACCTGAGGCATCATGGGCCCATCGAGCTAGGAACAGTTCTCCTTTATGTTGCCAATCTAAGTCTATCTGGGACACCTCTATTTTCGCAGCCTGATCTACCTGTTTGTTGTTACGATGTTCTTCATTAGCCCGGCTCTTGGGGATGTGAGCATCTACATGACGGACCTTCACGGATAGCTTCTCTACCCGAGTGGCAATGTCTTTCCACTCTTCAGCAGCCCAGATTGGTTTTCCTCTGCGCCGCCAGTTTGCCTTATTCCACCTTTCCAGCCAACCCCACAGAGCATTGGCTACCATCCATGAATCAGTGTAGAGGTAGAGCTTTGGCCACTTCTCTCTTTCAGCTATGTCCAGAGCTAATTGGACAGCTTTGAGCTCAGCAAATTGGCTCGATCCACCTTCTCCTTCAGTAGCCTGTGCAACTTGTCGTGTGGGGCTCCATACAGCGGCTTTCCATTTCCGGCTAGCGCCTACAATTCGGCAGGAACCATCAGTGAAGAGGGCGTATTGTCTTTCACTCTCTGGTAGCTCGTTATATGGTGGGGCTTCTTCAGCACGTGTCACCTGCTCCTCTTCTTCTTCAGAAGATAACCCAAAAGTCTCACCTTCCGGCCAGTTTGTAATTATTTCCAAGATCCCAGGGCGACTTGGGTTTCCAATTCGGGCGCGCTGCGTGATGAGGGCAATCCATTTGCTCCAAGTAGCGTCGGTGGCGTGATGCGTGGAGGGAACCTTTCCTTTGAACATCCACCCCAGCACCGGTAGTCGGGGTGCCAGGAGGAGTTGTGCCTCTGTGCCAATTACTTCTGAGGCAGCCTGGACTCCTTCATAAGCTGCCAGGATTTCCTTCTCTGTGGGAGTGTAGTTGGCTTCAGACCCTCTGTAGCTTCGGCTCCAGAATCCCAGTGGTCGGCCCCGAGTCTCACCAGGCACCTTCTGCCAGAGGCTCCAGGACAGACCATTGTTCCCGGCTGCAGAGTAGAGCACGTTCTTCACCTCTGGTCCTGTCCTGACTGGGCCAAGGGCTACGGCATGAGCAATTTCCTGCTTGATCTGGGCGAAGGCTTGCTGCTGTTCAGGGCCCCAGTGGAAATCGTTCTTCTTGCGGGTAACCAGGTAGAGAGGACTCACGATCTGGCTGTACTCGGGAATGTGCATTCTCCAAAAGCCTATGGCACCTAGGAAAGCTTGTGTTTCCTTCTTGTTGGTCGGTGGAGACATTGCTGTGATCTTATTGATGACCTCAGTGGGAATCTGACGCCGTCCATCTTGCCACTTTACTCCCAGGAACTGGATCTCTCGGGCAGGTCCCTTGACCTTGCTCTTCTTGATGGCAAAACCAGCTTGCAGGAGAATTTGAATTATTCTCTCTCCTTTCTCAAACACTTCGGTCGCGGTGTTCCCCCACACAATGATGTCATCAATGTACTGCAGATGTTCTGGAGCCCCACCCTTTTCTAGTGCAGTCTGGATCAGTCCATGACAGATGGTGGGACTGTGCTTCCACCCCTGGGGCAGTCGGTTCCAGGTGTACTGCACGCCCCTCCATGTGAAGGCAAACTGAGGCCTGCACTCTGCTGCCAGAGGAATAGAGAAGAATGCATTGGCAATGTCAATAGTGGCGTACCACTTCGCTGCTTTGGACTCCAGCTCGTACTGGAGCTCCAACATGTCCGGCACGGCAGCGCTCAGCGGTGGAGTCACTTCATTCAGGGCACGATAGTCCACAGTCAGTCTCCATTCCCCGTCAGACTTGCGCACAGGCCAGATGGGGCTGTTGAAGGGTGAGTGGGTCTTGCTGACCACCCCTTGGCTCTCCAGCTCGCGGATCATCTTGTGGATGGGGATCACAGCATCTCGATTTGTCCGATACTGCCGGCGGTGCACTGTCGAGGTGGCAATTGGCACTCGTTGCTCTTCCACTTTCAGGAGCCCAACTGCAGAAGGATTCTCAGATAGTCCAGACAGGGTGTTCAATTGCCTAATGCCCTCTGCCTCCACAGCAGCAATACCAAATGCCCACCTGAGTCCTTTTGGGTCTTTGTAATAGCCATTCCGGAGGAAGTCTATGCCCAGAATACACGGGGCCTCTGGGCCGGTCACAATCGGATGCTTTTGCCACTCCTTCCCAGTCAGGCTCACCTCAGCTTCCAAAAGGGTCAACTGCTGTGATCCCCCGGTCACCCCAGCGATGGATACAGGTTCTGCCCCCACATGTCCCGATGGCATTAAAGTACACTGTGCCCCAGTATCAACCAATGCATCATATTTTTGTGGCTCTGATGTGCCAGGCCATCGGATCCACACCGTCCAGAAAACTCGGTTCTCCCGTGCCTCTTCCTGGCTAGAGGCAGGGCCCCTCTAGCCCTGGTTATCATTCTTTCCCTGGGTGTACATGCTCGAGGTACCTTCAAGGGGATCCGACATATCATCCTCCCTTCTGAAATACCTGGCAGCTCGATCGCGGGAGGCTGAGGCTACCTTCACCTTAGCGGAACCCCCTCGGTTAGTGCCTCCCTCCTTGAGTTCACGCACCCGCGCTGCCAGGACAGAGGTGGGTTTCCCATCCCACCTCCTCATGTCTTCCCCATGCTCACACAGGAAAAACCACAGCTCAGCTCGTGGGGTGTACCCTCTCTCTCTAGCAGGGGGACGACGGGCTCTGACTTGGGGGCCTGTGACTCGCACTGGTGCCACACTGACCCTCCTCATCTCCTCCCTCATCTCCTCCCTCATCTCCTCCCTCATTTCCTTCCTCATCTCCTTCATCTCCTCTTTGAGGTCCTGGACCACAGCAGAGACATGAGCTTTCAGCGGGCCATTGATCATGCTGTCATAATGCCTGAGCTTGCTGGCAACAGAGCCCACGGTTTCTCGGGTATTGTCAGCATCAATCGTTGCAATGAAGGTGGTGTATTGCGATGGCCCTAGCCTTGCCAGGTTCCACATCATCTGTCCTGTGCACCTGACCTTATCGGGGTCATTATCATGCTGTCCATCCCTCCCAAAGAGTACCTCTAATATTGCCACCTCTCTTAGCTGTTGGATCCCTTGCTCGAGTGTCTTCCACTGCATTCTATGATGGTACTCCTGCATTCTTTCTTTGTGAATGAACCTTTCTCTCACACTCATTAAGAGCCGCTCCCAGAGAGAAAGGGGCCCTGGCTCCCTCACAAATACCTGGTCCACACCTGGGTCCTGGGTCAATGATCCCAGATACCTTGCCTCACCACTATCCAGTTGCACACTTGTGCCCATAAGGTCCCAAACCCGAAGCAGCCAGGTGGTATAAGGCTCACGCCCCCTTCGCGCAATGTCGTTTCGCATAGTGCGGAGACTGTCGTACGACAGGGACTCAGTGATGATTTCTGGGTCTGGCTCTCCTGCTGGTTGTGAGGGCCCTGGTTGTCCATCATCATTAACTGGTCGTACTGATTTGGTCTTACACTTCCTCCTTTGCACAGGGGCGACTGCTGCTGGCTGTGGTTGTCCTTGTGGTTCAGCTGAAGCCTGGACGGTTGTAACATCCGTGGGTTCTACTGCTGCACCATCGGACTCACCCTCTTTGGGGCAGGGAGAGGGCTTTTCACTAGCTGAGGAGGTGTATTCCCTTAGCAATTGGCATATCTCCTGGCGCACCTGGCCCATCTCCTGGCACATCTCCTGGCGCACCTGGCCCATCTCCTGGCACATCTCCTTGCGCACCTGGCCCATCTCCTGGCACATCTCCTTGCGCACCTGGCCCATCTCCTGGCACATCTCCTGGTGCACCTGGCCCATCTCCTGGCATATCCCCTGGCGCACCTGACCCATCTCTTGGCACATCTCTTGCATCCCTTTTGCCAGTACCCCCACCCAGTTTGGGTA
Organism: Coloeus monedula; assembly: GCF_965178545.1. Lineage (NCBI taxonomy): Eukaryota > Metazoa > Chordata > Aves > Passeriformes > Corvidae > Coloeus > Coloeus monedula. Next base: position 74,527,116 of record NC_138822.1, read on the forward strand.
GTCCATTTCTGAGGTGGACTGTTGGGCGGTATCAGTCTGTGGGGCGGGGTCTCTAGTGTCTGGGGCTACGTCAGTCTCTGGGGTAGGATCTCTAGTGTCTGGGGCCGTGCCAGGTTCTGGGGCAGGATAGGGCTCTGGGGTAGGATCTCTTGTGTCTGGGGCCATGTCAGGTTCTGGGGCAGGATCAGGCTCTGGGGTAGGAACTCTACTCTCTGGGGCCATGTCAGGTTCTGGGGCAGGATCTCTAGTCTCTGGGGCTGGTGTCCGGGTAGATATCCAAGCCAATCTCAACTTATCCTTGAGTGCTAAATAGAGTAGGCCTATCAGCAGCAGATGGTTAATATTCAGAGGGAATTTAAACCCTTCGAAAATTGATGGGGTGGGCCCGAAGAACTGGTTGAGGGGTTGGGGGAAAACTTCCCCTGGTGTCATTTCCTCACAGAAGGTACCATTGTTAACATAACCCCAAAAACATGTGCTCAGTGTGTGATAGCCGTTTATCCATGTGCCCACATTCCGGAGGAAGCTAAAAACCCATGAATTCCTCACCTTCTCAACCCATAACGCAAGCTGGATAACAGCAATGGTAGCCTTAGTCAGAGGACCCATATTCAAGTAAGGAGCTGCAAAGGGGAAGAATATAGCTACGGCCACATGCCACCCGAAACAGGGTAAACTAGACCACATAGTGCAGCCTAACAAGGTTCCTATATCTGGCACACAAAATAAAGTTCCAAGAACTGTTATTCCTTTTTTTTTTTCACCTCTCTCTCTTAATGCCCTCAGGCCCCACGTTGGGCGCCAAGATCTGTCTCGGTTTTGAAAGACAGGTGTCTGCTAAGGAAGGCAGAAGCCCCCCTTGAAGTGGCAGATATAACCCTTTTTCCCTCCAAGTTATTATATTTTGAAATCAAGGGCCTTTAGGCAAAGATGTGGGAAATAGGAATAACAGTTCTTTACTATATATATATGTATATATATATATATATATATATATGTATATGTATATAACCAGTCAAACAAAACAACAACAACTCTGGCAGTAACAGCACACACAAACCCAGTGCCAGCCTTCTCGGCTGTCGGGCCCTTTCCCCTCGGGTGCAGTTCCGCTCGCAGCCGGCAGGGGCGCTGGCGGCTCCCGGTGAGCAGGGCAGGTGCGATGGTTCCCCCGCGGCTGCAGGGGGCGCTCCGGAGCGAGCTCGGGAAACACGCGGGCAATGGCGGCCTGGGATCCCGGGAAGGGAAGGAACAAAGGCTTCACAAACCCCTGGGCAGCCGATCCTGGACTCTCAGGAGCAGCAGGCTGGGAACGGCAGGCGGGAGCGGCAGGCTAGAGCGGCAGGCTAGAGCGGCAGGGACGAACGCAAATCCCGGGTGGCAGGCGAGATGTATCCAGATGGGAGAACCCCACGGATGCCCAGGCAGGCAGGGCGAGCAGGGCTACAGCGTAGCAAAAACTCGAAGCAGCAGCAGCGGGTCAGGGCAGCCACAGCTCGGCCTCCAGCAGGGCAGGGAAAGCGGCTTTTGGGGTCCCGGCGTTGTTTCCAGCAGGAAGAGAAGAACGGCCAAAAAGAAAGAAGCAGCAGCTCCTTTCTCTGCAGCTTCTCTCTCCGGACGCTCAGAGCGAACTGCCCCCACACCCAGGTGTAGACAAAAAAAAAGTAGCCAGGCCCGCCCCACTCCCTTTTTGTCTTTCTTAAGTACAGCTATTTGTCCCCTAGCAACATGCATATGGGAGAAAATTCCTTTAACAGAAAAAAAACCCTAAGACTAAACTAAAACCCCAACATCCTCTTTCCCTGATGTTGCAAACAGTTGCTGAAGTTCCAGGCAGGTCTTTGAGACAGATGACAGCTGCCCCCTTCTCCAACAGCCTACTATGTGTTCAGATGATTCCGTCCTTTTAAAACACTGCAAAAACTGTCCCTCAATTATCTCCATCTGTGGAAGCATTCTCTAAGCACCAGCAGTCCAGTTGCTGTTCAGCCATCAGTATGAGGTTTGAACTATAACCATTTTATCTGACAGGAGTTGAACACAAGCAACATTAAGGACTCCTGTCAGCACCCTGGGAACCTGTGAAGACAAGGAGGAGCAGAGAAGGCAAAACAAAGCAGAGAGGCACTGCTGCTGTTGGAAAATTAACTATTAGCCCAAATCCTAGATGAGTCTGTTGCTCTCATCCCCTCATCTGAGCCATGTTCCTGGTCCCTTCTGCCTTCTCCTTGGGTCCATGAATCACTATTACAGTCTTGCTCACAACCTCATACCTCAGGTACTCAGAAGCATCCAGTAGACGCAGGCTGTGAGGCCGTGTGGAGCAGGTGTAAGAAACGGTCTAGTCACCTTTGCAGGTTAACTGATTTATTGACAAAACAACTGGAAACAGGAGTTTGAGATAAGCCCAAAATCCCCAATGACAAAGCAGAGTAACAGCACGTGTGATGCTTGGTGTTCCTTTGGTCAGGTGAGGTACCATAGGAAGACCTTTGGAAGACCTGGTGCAATGCAGCAGAAAAATTTTTATGGATTGTCCTCGAACAGGATTGGTCCATTTCTGAATTCTTACTGTCATTGGCTCATCTAGGGCTCTCCTGATTGGCCCACGTTGACGGAACATTCCTGTCCAATCATTTGCTCCTAAGTCCATCTCATTGGTGTAATTGTCCTCCTATCTGCATTCAGGACAATGTCATTACAACTGCTGAAAGTTTCTAGAAAATTCCTCCATTGTCCATCTCATACCAACCCCATCTAGTGGTTACACAAAAACATTACACCCGTACATCGCGTCACACAGCTTAATTAACCCTGACTTACAATTAAGTAATTAACAGGCTCAGCCCCTACCAACTCATCAACCTTATAACACTGTTAACTATATAACCAGCCCACGAAAGCCAACACATTTATGACATAGGTGCCTGGTTCTCTGCCCCTGCTGCTGTGGCTTCCTCCACAGAGACAGAAGAAGCTGGTGGCTCTGCCTCCTTACTTTTCAGAGGTGTGGCTCTCCTCTTTCTTGGGAGCTACAAGTGGGGCAGAACCTGGGCATCTGCTGGATGCACTGGGGCAGAAGATGCTCTCGGCAGTTTGTCAGCTGCGTCTCCTGCAGCCTCTCTGCCCACACTGCTGGGGCAGCTGGGACTCTCCCTGGGACCAGTGTGGGAGCCTCTGTTGTCCTCCAGGCCCAAGGAATTGACCTGATTATGGACAGAAGGTGACCCAATGGCATCGGCCCCTTGAGACGGCTCTGTGTCTATTCTGTCTTCCCATTCCTCTTCCTCTGACAGCTCAGTGCCAATGGTATCTTCCCATTCCTCTTCCTCTGAGAGGTCTGCATCAATGGCATCTTCACACTCCTGCTCCTCTCTAATCAAGGGCACCAGCTCACTGGTTGGCGCTTGGGCTCCCAGCTGCTCCAGCTGCTTATGCATGGTGCCCTTCATGAACTTCACTGGACAGGAGTGGAACAAGAGCAGCATTAAGTCCTCCTGTCACCACCCGGGGAACCTATGAAGACAAGGGGGGGCAGAGAAGGCAAAGCAAAGCAGAGAGGAACTGTTGGAAAATGAACAACTTTAATTAGCCTCAAAATGGGTCTGTATCAAATCCTAGACATGCCTGTTGCTCTCATCATCTCATCTGAGCATTGTTCCAGGTCCCTCTGTCCTTCTGCCTGCTCCTTGGATCCCTGGATCACAATTACAGCCTTGTACTTGACCTCTCTCCTGATTTTCTGGGCTGTGTCCAGCAGATCTGGCGCATTGGCTGTGGGGCTGCTGCTTCTCTCTCTCTCTCCTGTGCTGCAGGTTGTGGGGGAGGCTGTGGCCAGAGCCCTGAGTGGCCTCCAGACAATGCTCAGCCATCTCTGCAGAGTTGGGGCACTGAGGACTGTAGGGGGAAGAAGGCCATAGGCACATCCGGCAGCTTCTTCTGCTGTTGTTGATTCATCTGTGTCATAAACACTCTCTCAAAGTTGCGAGTTATCACTAATTATTTATTTAATAGTGTCCTGGGTTGCAGTGTATTCTATTACCATCCTCATGAGCTGTCGAAATCAGGTGGGGCAGTGTTTCCTTGTCTCCTCCCCCCAGACTGTCTTTCTGTTAATGGCCCATCATTGCCCTGCCACATGACTCAGAGATAATTCCCTCTGGACTATCTTCTGTTAATGAGCCTAATCAACACTTGGCCTCATGACTCATTACCCCATTGTGAGATGCTCCACCCAGAGGGAGGAACCAAGCATCCCATCGTGGATATAAGCTGAGACTCTGAACACCAGAGACAACCTTCCCTCTGGATTTCCAGAGGACAGGAGCTACATAGCCACCACTGGACCTTCTGAGGAGGAGCAGACCCTTTTTCTACAGGATCACTGCTTCAGGAGGACTGCAGCCACCATTCTACCAGACTGCTACCACCACCCTGACTAACAGGGTGCCAGGTTGTATCCTGACTCTGTCAGCTTAACCCAGTGTTATCCACCTTTATTTTTTTTTCCCCCCCTCCTTTTATTTCCCTATTAAATTGTTATTCTGGCTTCGTGCTTCCCACTAGTTTGTTTTCAAGCTAGTACAAACAGCAACTGGGGACAGGAATAGGAAGTAGTCCAGAATACCATAAATGGCAAGGCAAAAGTAAAAAAACCAGCACGGGCGCAATGCTGGGTGCTCCTTCAGTAAACGTGTCATCTCAGGAGAACCCGGTGCTGAGCACCAGAACAGTTTATATAGTCCTTGGTTTGGCTCACAATTGGTCAGTTCACTTTCAATCCTTCGTTCACATGTTTGATATGATTGGCTCGTTCCGTGGTTCATTTCTGACCAATCCTTTGTCCAGGGGATGATTCCATTGGTTGTTCTTTTTGTCCAATCCGTGCCTCTCTTGATGATGCGTAGGATGATGTCATGCACTTGAAGAAACAATGATGTCCATCATAGTACCTTCAGGAGTTCCCAGATCCTTAAACAAACTCTGTGCGCAAAAGAAACAAACCCGAAACACCCTCTCCCAACACCAATCACTAGGCCACAGAACCCTTCTTAACTTGACCTGACAAACCAGCTTAACACTCTAATTTCCTAACCTTATTACATTACTTACTAGCTTATTTAACTGTTATAAAAGACCAAAGCACTTACAACAATCTGGGCTTAGTTTCTGGTCCTGCTGATGCTCTGGCTCTTGGAAAGGTCTCTGGACCACAGGCTGGGCCTTCTTTATGACCTCAGTCCTGATGTACTGGGATGTGTCCAGCAGAGCCAGCGAAACAGCAGCAGTGAAGCTGTGCAGGACATGTCCTGGATTCTCTGCCCCTTGTGCTGTGGCTTTTGCTCTCGTCCCCTCATTTGAGCTTTGTTCCAGGTCCCTCTGTTCCTCTGCCTGCTCCTCAGGTCCATGGACGAGAATTACAACCTTGCCCAGCATCTCCCTTCTGATGTGCTCAGAAGTGTCTAGCAGAGGTGTGTGGAGGTTCAGAGTGTCGCCATGGAGAATGGCTCTGTCTGGCGTAGGGCCTTGGGAGAGATGGGAGGGCCGTGTTTGGCAGAGGCAAGACAAAGCGCAGGAGGCAAAACAAAGAGTAGGATAAATAATGGGAAATTGGTCAAGGAGATTGTAATCTGTGGTTGTTGGAGATGTAAAACATGTAGCCTTAGAAACTGAAGTTTTGTAGCTGCTGAACTGTTAGTTTGTAACACTATATAAAGATGTGCCTTGTACAATAAAATTCGGCTTTGCATGCACCCAGCGAAGTCCATGTTCAATCACCGACAGAAATGGGTTATCGACTGGGGAGGAGTGTGGGGCATGTGCCAGGCTCACTGCCCCTGCTGCCTTGGCTGTTGCTGCTGTCGCCTCATCCAGGCTTCCTTCCTGCTCCCACTGTTGTGCTGGCTGCCAGACAGGTCCCTGGACCACAAGCCAGGCCTTCTTAAGGACCTCAGCCCTTATGTACTGGGCCATGTACAGCAGCTGCAGAGAATTGGGTGTGGGGTTGGGCAGGGCAGATGACAGATTCTCTGCCTCTTCTGCAGTGGCTGTGTCTGCTGTTGCCTTGTGCCTGCTTCCTTCCCGATCCCACATTTCTCTTGGCGGCTTGTCTGAGTCCCTGGACCACAGGCACTTCCTTGAGCAGCACCTCACACCTGATATAGTGGGCTGTGTCCAGCAGAGCCATGGCATTGGCTGTGCAAATGTGCAAGGCATGTGCTGGGCTCTCTGTCCCTTTTGTTGGGACTGTAACTCTCACCAGTATGGACCCGTGAGAAACAAGTTAGTGTGAACTGGCTTTCGCAAAGTATCATATGATTTGATATTAAGTATTATAATGTTGCCTCTGGCAAATGTTAGAGTATATTATAAAGTGGTTAATGTTGTTGCAATAGCCTAGTTGTGAAATTGGCTTTCACCGGAATAATGTGGTTTTGTGTGTTGCATTGTGGAGTTAAGAGTTTGCATTGGATGAACTGTTGCTGGCCAAACTCCTAAGACACGACCATAAAAGGAGTTGAACTTCATCCAATGAGGACCCCAACGATCACAATGACAAAACTGCACCAGCACCAAAAGGAGTGGCATAGGGAGAGACTATGTAAAACCAAAATAAATATGCATAAAGCTGATGTAATACCAAGAGTATAAGAAGCGGAACCACCATATTCTGCATGAGCCTTTAGCATTTTGCCATGTGCCTAGTGCTGTCCCTTTGTTATGCTGATGTTTTTGTTCTCAATAAAACTTCTATAACTCATTCCCACTTGGGGTCTGAGTCACTTACTACAGACCAGTACAGCCCAGAGCTCCCTTGGGGGTGCCTCAGCCTCCAGGGGCGGGGGTGTAGGGGTGTGGGGGGCAGGAGCTCTTCTACCCAGGGAGGGGGGAGTGTAAACCAGTACAGACTGGGGCAGTTGGGGAAAATTAAGAGGCACAAGGGGCCAGTGGGAACGAGGGATGGTAGGGGTGGCAGTGATCGGTGAGAGGGGAGGGGAAGATCCCATCTCAGCCTAACCCTCCTCACTGACTGAAAAGGCAAGAGCGGGACATGGCTCCCACCCAAAGGTCAGGCCTTGGCTGGGGGTGGAGGGAGTGGTTCCTGCCTCAGCAAAGCTGCCCTCAGTCATTGGCTGGGTGGGGACACGGGTCAAGGAGCGGCAGGGAAGGCGCCTTTGTGAAAGCCGTGTGGTGCCACAAGAGACAGAAAACACAAAAGTGTGTGCCCACTGCGGAGAGAGGGAGAGGGAAGGAAACAAGCAGAGCACTCCACAGTGCCTGCCTGAGGAAGGCAGCAACAGCAGCAGGTGTAGAGAACAAGTACCTGCTTGTGAGAAACTGAGCCCACTCCTCAATTAAAGTTTAAAAGATTTAAAAAAGGACAAAGTCAACAAAGCAAAAGTAACAGCGTTGGGTGTATAGCCACAGCCAGAGGCACACTAGTTAACAATAGCAACCGCCTTATATATTCTAGGTATTGCATCACTCAAATATATATTCATGAACAATTACTCATATTAAAATATTTTCTGAACTAGTTAACATGGCTCCTCCTCCGTTCTGCCTTTTTAGAGCATGAGCAGTCATCCTTGTAGAGGGCATTTGGTACTTTTTGATACATTCAGTAGGTTTTTGATTCCCTCATTGGTTAAATGTTATCCAATTACAGCAACTCTCATATCACAACACAACATTCATGTTAAAAATAACTCTAAGCCCCAGTGAAAGCAAACACCCAGTTCCCTCCCCTCATAACAGCAAAACCACTCCCACAAAATCAACACTACAATGCACAACACATAGTATCTACTCCAATGTTTGCAAAAGCCAACACCATAAAAAAAAAAAAAAAGGCCCCACAGCCAATGCCGCTGTTCAGCTGGACACAGACCAATCCATGAGGGCTGAGGGCCTGGGCAAGGCTGTGCTTGGGATCCAGGGACTGCACATACACCCGAGAGATCGGTGGGAGATGGAAGAAAGCACAGATGAAGCGGCAGTAGTAAGTGCCACACCTGAAAGATCTCAGCTCAAGGGATCTGCCTTGGCTGGAGACCATGAAGGAGAAGCTAGCATAGCCATTGTCACCCCAGCAGCTTGGGAAGAGCCCTCTCTGGTGGGGTAACAGGCAGGACCTTGCCCATATCCACGCCAGACTCACCTACAGCTTCCCTTTTTCTCCATTGATGCATTGGCTCAAGGAAGCCAGACGTGGCACAGGAGGGTGCTGAGAGCTCTGCTCAAGGCATTATTTGCCACTTGCGCCAAAGGGGAGAAAAAGAGGCAGCACCCAAAAGGCTGTGAACAGGCTCTGCCAAACACAGGCCAGTCCATTAGGGCTGAGGGTCTGGAGAAGACCCAGCCTGTGAAACCACGTACTGGCCAGCAGCCAGAAGAATAGCCAGACCTGCAACTAAGCATAAACCAGGCAACAGAACCAGAAACCCCTGTAGGACCTGCATACAGATCTCCTTCCCCCACAGTCATCGATGCCCTGTGTTATAAACATGAATAGAGTTGGCTTTTGTATAATGAGTTTGTTAATTGAATTATGAAGTTAATGGGTTCATTTATATGTTAATGAGAGTTTTGATTAGGCTGGAAGGTTATTCAGTTTATTGTAATGTTGATGTTGTATGATGGGCATTGTTGTTAAGGGTGGGACTTATGTTTTAAGGGATGGTTCACAGAAGTTTCTGGATTTTGCTAAAAGGGAGGGGTACAGGTATCAATCACAATTAGCATAAGAGGAGAGAGCAGAAGATGCCAATGGACCATCGTGAACCAATCAGAAGAACCCTGGATACAGATGAGCCAACCAGAATAGCCTAAGAGGGTGGAGTCAAAGGAGGAGCTAAACTCAACTGCAGGGTATAAAATGTATCTCCCCAGGTTTGTGGCGTGCCTCTGGCCAAACTTGAGCTGTGGCTAAGCACCCAGTGCCACTCCTTTGCCTTGTTGTTCGGCAGATCGCCATCTTTGGTCTCTAATTGTCCATAGTTACTTTGATTAATCAATTTTCCTGATTAAAATTTTAATTGGCAGGCTGTTTACTTCACCCTGGCTCAAGAGAAACAGATGTCCTTCTTCAAGAGGACCCCGAGGGCTCTGCCCAGAGCCTTCACTGCAACACACAGGACAGGAGAGCATGAACAGCAGCAGCCCAAAGACTGTGCACTGAATCTGCTGGGCACAGCCCAGTATGTTGGCAGTGAGGTCCTGGGCAGGGCAGTAATTTCAATCAGGTGTTGTAGTCGCTAGATTTAGCTTAGCAGGCTGTGGCTTCCTGAGAGCTCAGCGGGGCTGCTTAGAGCAATGCGACCCAGTCGCATCCCGTGGTCCATTTCGGATGATCCTGTGATCTTGCTCCGGCCAGCTATCAGCGTTACACCCAGTGATGGCGAAGGAGGTGAAAAGGGTCTCCCATGAGGGTTTGAGATGACTTTAATCACATCTTATCCCCACAATCCCCAGAGGCAGAGAGACTTCGTGGTCCAGGTGCGGGGGGTTTTGTCAGGGGCTATGGGGTGGTACCTGGGGGGGGTTGGGGTACAGGAACCAATAGGGAGAGCCTGAGGGAGTGGCCAGGACTAGGGGCAGGGAAACAGGGGGGAGAACAGTGTAGGATAGGGAAAGCAATGGATAAACAGATTGCCACAATCAGGGACCCAGTGAGCAGTCAGAAGAGCAAGAGCACCTGGAACACAGCATGGATGCAACACCGGCAGAACAGCCACAGCAGAAGGGACAGAGAGCCCCGCATGTGCCCTGCAGAGCCCTAGTGCTAGATGGCTCAGCTGTGCTGGACATAACTCTGTGAGAAGTATTTCACTTTTTGATAGACTTCAGAGGGGACAAAGTCTTCGCAGCAAAAACTGTTTATTTGTATCAACAAGTCAGCTGAGTCGAGTGTGCGTCTCTCCCCCAAGAGGTGAACGCATACACCCTTCCTTAAAATGGCAACCTTTTATACCCTTTCACAGCTTGGGGGGGGGGGGTGTGTCCCTGTCCCCTTTCCCATTGGTTGGGTACTCAGGGACTTACAGTCTCTCCTGACCACCTACCCTTCTTTTCCCTCCCATTCTCTCTCATCTTTCTCCTTTTTTGGTTATGTCTTTAACCTCACTTCTCTATTGCTTCCCAACATCACTTAACAGGTATAATGAACAGATTAAACAAACCACATCTAAACCAAGTAGAAAACAGAATTAACACTTTTCCTTCTTTTATTCCATAGTCCTGTTAGAAATAAACTCTCTTTTTGATACAATTAAGTGGGGACAAAGTCTTCGAAGCAAAAGACCACTGTTTATTTGTAACAAGTCAGCTGAGTCAAAGCACGTGTCTCTCCCTCGGGTGGTGACACAGACACCCTCCAACAAAATGGCACCCTTTTATACCCTTTTGTGGTCAGGGGCAGTCCCATCCTCTTTCCCACTGGATGGGTACACAGGAACTTAGACTCTCTCCTGACCGCCTACTATTCTGTCCCCTTTCCTCTCATCCTTCTTCATTTTTTGGTCCTGTCTTCAACCCTACCATTCTCCCAGTACTCAAGAACCCCCAACAGATTAACCAGAACAAATCCAAACCATCGATAACAACAAATAGGGAACAGAAGCAACAACTTTCATTCATTTACTCAATAATCTTTTTGGCTGCAGCAAAATATTGTCTCATCTCTCACAACCCACCCTTTCCTATTATTATCCCTTTTTGCTGAAGCTGTTCATTCAACTGTCCTGTCTGGTCAACAAAGACTGATTCCTTTTGCAAAGTAGTTACAAATAAGATTATTCAATATTTTATTATGTTTGTGTTAAATTCAGTCTATTTAAAATGTTTCTGAGTTGGCAGTTCACATTGCTGTTCATAGCTCTCCTCCAACTTGGATAAAATAAATTGTATTTCTTCTTGTTTCTCCCTGTTTCTGTCTCTTTTCTTCAGGATCATAATCCTTTGAGCTCCCATTCCTTGGCAGCTGCTTGTTGTATTAGGATTGTATGGCACACTAGTTATCTGCATTCCTTCTATTACACAATTAATTGAATAAAACATGGGATAAGACAGGGTAAAAACAATAATCCCGCAGATGCACACAAGAATATGAAGTCTACCTTCTTCCACCAGGCCATTCTGAATAAGCTGTCCCAGCATTTAGAGTCTCTCATTGAGTTCCATTTTTGTACTGGTACATGGGTAATTTTTCTGATATCAGAAGCTATGTCCAACACTGCCTCCCCATTACCATTGATCTTTAGGCAGCAGTCTGATGTATTACATTTTCCACACACCACCTTCCTTAGGAAGCAAGTAATCTAGGGCTAACCAATTTTGGTATGTGGCTGCTCTCATCTGGCTTTGCCGTCTAGCTATTCATTCCAGAGCCCTGACAGTGTGATTAAAGACAAGTTCCATTACTGCTTGCAACCTAGTAATTCGATTTAACATATAAATTGGTGTTCTATAACCCCAGCTACATCCTGAGCCCAAGCTGCAGGTCCATATGTTTCTATGATTCTTCCTGGTGGCCACTCATCTTCCCCCACCATTTCTGGGATTCTCCTGTTTGAATATTCCTTTACTCTCACTTTAAATCTTCGAATAATGGAACTCCCGATTTATTTCCCTTCTCTAATGGTAGTAAAAAAAATCCAGGCTCTATAATTCCTAATGTGCAACTCCCTTTCCACAGTGAAGGAAGTTTAGAGTAGGCTTTTTGCCTACAAATGCAAAATAGTCCATTGTTGCAGTGGCCCAGCCCACTTCTGGGCTGTGACAATCAGGTTAATGCCATTCCGTGGGTGGATTTCCCCGCCCATGATAGTGAATCCGAGGGCGAGCCAGGAGGCAGCACCGAAGTGTGAGACACATACCCCTGGGCGGTACCCTGACCTAAGCCACCTCCCTTTTTGCTAGAAATTCTGTTACATTAGGTTACTTATTGGCTCCCAGTTGCAACTCCCGCCTCCCCTATTTCTCCATTGGTTAAAGTTAAATTGTATCTTCCCCCTTGATTGTACCCCATCGGTTACCTTCCTTTTCCCCGCCTTGTTCCACCTCCCTATGAAACTGAGTGCACAACCCTTCTCAGGGCCTTTCTGGTCCCTGGACCCTCCTGCTAATAAACCCTGCTGGAACCCACACCAGAGGCCCCTCTCTCTTCCTTTGCCTCCGGGTCAACGCCAGCCCAATCCACCAGCCCAATCCCTGACGTGCTTTCTCTGAGGAGGAGAGCCAGCACGTGTGTCCAGTCAACACCCTGCCTGTACCGAAGACATTCCTGAGGGACATTGTGGAAGTGACACTGTGTCCCCTCTGACCGAGGGCATGCTGAACCTCGAGCTTTTGAGCCAGGAAATCATCAGTCCATCAGGAGCTTTCCACCAATGTTTAGAAGAGTCAAATAGTTTTTCCCAGAATTTGAGAAGTTCAGGTATTCCTTCGAAGGGATTCTTTCCAGAACAACTAAACATTCCTGTTTCAGTAGTAGTAGTTCAATTATTTCCCTTCCTTTCAGACCAATACCAAGAGGGTTCTTTAGGCCACCAAGTAGTGATACCAGAGGTTGAATTAGAAGTATAAACTCTTTGACAGAGAGTTTCTCTCACAATCTGATTAAATTGGTCCCCTATTCTCCTTAAGCATTCATCCCCCATAACTTCAGATGTTAGAATCCACCCACCAGATCTTTTCCATTCCTTAGAAATAACAGAGTAATTCTATTTAATTATCTGGAAAGGATCTAACCCAGTTTTTCTCCACAGACACTCCTTGCTCATTAGAGCTCTCCCACACAGAGATTCCCAATTCTTTAGCTATCTTCTCTGCAAGTTACACAAACAGATTTTTCCCCAACAATGGGAGCTCCAACTCTTTCTGCAGTTCTTTTCATAACTCCTTGCATAAGTTTTTTGGGAGTGCCAACATGGAGTTATGTGGGGATAATATATGGGAGTATGGATTTTTACTGCTCTTCTCTTTTCCCTGCTGATTCAAATCATACTGTTTTGCTGCTCCCTGAAAGGTGGTTGCTGGGTTTCCTTGTCCATTTTGTCCCTCCTCGCAAAAACACACCCACGGTTCTCCTTTAGTACAATACCACATTCTTCGGTATCCATACCTGCTTCCTAGGTTCTTTGCAATCCAATAAATTCACATTCCATGCTGACATTGTGCAAGTTTAGCAGAATAGCACACTGTAGGGATATGGAGGTTATGCATAAAGGCCATAGCACTCTGTCCAGCAATTTCCAAAGTCTTAGAACATCAAGGGGTACAAGGGTCAATCAACACAGAGCTTGTCATTAAGATTTCAAATCTTATCATCAAGATTTCAATCCCAATTATAAAAATCTGATTTTTCATTTTCTATTCCTCTTTGTCAAGGTCTTGTATGACTTACATTTCCACTGCTCAACACCTGAGGGGTTGCAGCCCACAGTGGAGCAAAGGTCTCTCTCGTGGCATATACAGAGGTCAATCCAGTCTTGCCCTTGACTGTTTGCTGTTAAATTATCTTTTGAAGGTTAATTTCAAAGGGTCACTTCCCTATACCACTGTTCAAGTTTGGGGAGGAGGTTCCACTGGTCCTTTAACTTGAGACATGTGAGACCTCACCTTCTCTGCAGTCCTCATAGCTGTTTCAGTTGTTAGAAGTACCTGAAAGGGACTTTCCCATGCCCATGTTAAGGTGTCATCTTTCCAAGATTTTATTAGAATCCAATCTCCTGGTTTTAACTGGTGTATGTGAAAGTCTAGAGCTGATGTTTGGGGTAACAACCCTTTCCTTTTAAGATCTGTGAGAGAAAGTGTGATTTCCTACAAGTAATTTCTACGACATTGATTTCAGTAATCGGCAACCCCTCCTCCTTTCCCAAATAAGGTAACCCAAATAACATTTCATAGGGAGAAACTCCTATATCCTTTCTTGGAGCAGTTCTAATCCATAATAATGCTAGATGTAAACATTCAATCCACGATAATCTGGTTTCAATCACTTAATTCAGTAATAATGGTTCTTAAGGATAGCATTCATTCTCTCCACACATCCGGAGCTCTGAGGGTGCCATGGGGTATGAGATTCCCAATTTATGTCTAATGCAACACACATAGTATGTAAAATCTTTGAGGTAAAATGCGTTCCTTAGATTATCTGAGTCTATTCTTTCAATTATCCCACATCTGGAAATAGTTTGTTGTAATAGAATCTTAGCCACATTTGAGTCTAGTTGCAGTTGAGGTAGGGAAGGGTTCTACCCAGTGGGTGAGGTGATCAATTATTATGAGAAGGCATTTCCCTCACTGTATTTTGGGGAATTCAGTGTAATCTATTTGTATATCTTGGAAGGGTCTAGGGGCTAGGGCTCTTCCCCCACTAGGGTGTTTTCTCATTACTTTTCTATTCACCCTTTGACAGATCAAACATTTTTCTGTCACTTGTTTGGCTATTGTGTAGATTCCCATGCAACCGTAAGTTCTTAAACACTGATCACTTAAAGCTTGAGTCTCCCAGTGTGTTTCCTGATGTAATCTGATTAAGACTTGTCTATCAATTGCTTTATTCACTATTTGCCTCCCATCTGGTAAAAACCACCTGCCCTCCTGATTTCTTTCACCTCCCAATTTTCATAACTGCTCCTCTTCTTCTTTTGTAAACACCAGGAGTTTTACTGCCTCTGCCTTTCCACTAGGTCCTAGAGCTAGCATCTTTACTTTGTCCTCCTCTATAGCCTCTTTAGCTAGCCTGTCAGTTAAATGATTGCCCTTTCTTTCTAAAGTTGCTCCTTTCTGGTGTCCCATTATATGAACCACTGTGATTTCTTCAGGTAGTCCCAGGGCTTCTAGAACTTCCAAAACCAATTGTTCATGCACTAATTCCTTCCCTCTGGAAGAAATTAGTCCACATTCTTTCCATATTTTTCCAAATGTGTGTACTACCCCAGAAGCCTATTTAGAATCAGTGTATACAGTTCACTTTTCTCCTCTGAGTTCCAGGGCTCATTTCAGTGCATATAATTCACATGTTTGAGCTGATCATTTATTGGGTAATTTCCCTTTCTCTAAGAGACTGCTTTGCTCACCATCCACAATAGCATAATCATTATGTTTCCCATTTATAAATTGAGATGATCGATCAACAAAAACTCTTATCCTTTCTACTAAGGAAGTTTCTTGTAGGTCCTCTCTAACCTTTGTCTGATATTCAATGATCTCCAAGCAGTCATGTTCAGGGACTTCTACTTTTGCCTTTCCATATAAAAATTGAGAGGGATTTAAAATTTTGTCTGTAATTACCAATAAATCCTCCTTCTCCATTAGGATAGTTTTGTATTTCAAAATTCTAGAATGTCAGCCATCTCCCAGATTTTTGATTTTAAGTTTTCCTGACTGTATGCAGAGTAGCTACAATCAAAATACCCCCAAAGGATAGTTTTCTGCTCTCTTCTACTAATAAGGCAGTAGCACTTGTCATTTGAACACAAGCAGAACACTGGATCTAACATTTTTGAAAGGTATGCCACAGGTCTCTTCTGCCCTCCCCATATTTGGGTTAATATTCCATAAACTGTACTCTCTTCTACACTGACATACAGATAAAAAGGTTTTCTAAGGAAGGGAGTGCTAGAATGGGTGCTTGGATTAATTTATTTTTCAGCTTTTCAAATTGCTGTTGCTGATTCCTAGCCCACTCGACCTCTTCTCCATCCTCTTGCCGTTTTTCATACAAAAATTTCACATGCTGGGTAAAATCCTCAGACCATAAGCAGCAATATCCGAGCAAACCTAAGAATTTTCTTACTTCTTGTTTGGTTTTAGAAGGTGCACAGCAACAATGCCAGAAATATGTTCTGGGGTCATCCTCCTTCACCCTTCACTTATCAGATGCCCAAGATATTTTATTTTGTTATACATAAACCAGAAAGTTTGGCTTTCGCACTGATGAAAGAGTAAGTAAGTAACTCAAAATATGAATGTTGTTAATTAAGTTGTTAATTAAGAGAATTTGCAGTTCAAGTTCCTTGATGTTTAAGTTTTAAATGTGACTCCTAGTTCTAAACAGAGTTTAAGAGTTTAAACTACATTGAAAAACCCTATGGTATTCATCTCTGAGTTCAGTTATATTCCAGAGAGAAAAAGCCCCTCACCCACAGCCAAGCTGCTATATTTAGAAGCTGAGTGGTAACCTGTCACCAAGCTCCATAGTAATCATGAATTTTAATGAAGAAGTTTCCCGCCAGAATCTCAGATGACATCACCCAGAGACTGCACCCCTAGTAACCAGTGAGCCATTGGTCAAATGGTTACATCATCCCCTGAGCCAGGACCAATGAGTTGGACTTTGAAAAGAACTCTACCAATCATCTCCTACTTTGGAGGCAGGACAGTGGGTGGTGATGGGAGGGGTTAGGGAAGCATAAAAACCTCGAACACTGGCTTTTTGCCAGCGTTAGTAATTGCTCCTTTGCCTCTGTGACACTCTTCTCGGGATTAGCCTAGGCAGAGCCCAGTGCTGGGGATCTTAGGCCTACTTGGTAAACTATTTCGCTTGGGGCTAACCCAGGCGAGACCCAGCACTGTGGGTCTTTGCTTTGGGTTTATGGCCTGTTCTGGCTGCAAGTGTCTTCAATCGCTGCAGATCCGGATGAGATTTTTTAATTAAGGAATTTGGCCATTTTGTTTAATAAATCATTTTTTAATTTTCAAAGTGAGTGTGGCGTCATTCCTGACATATTTCTTCCTCCACAAATTTTAAGTTCATCTTAGAGACCCTTAGTCCTTTTTGTCGTAACATCTTGGACTTTCTCTTGCCCTGATATCAATAGATCATCCACATATTGTAACAACTTTGGATTTAGATTAAACTCTTCAAGCACCTGTTCTAAAATTTGTCTACAAAGCTTTGTATACTCTGTAAATCCCTGTGGTAAAGATGCCCATCATAACTGTTGCTTTTTCCCAGTAGTGGGATCTTCCCACTACTCAAAAGCAAATATACCTCTGCTGTTTTCTGTCCAGAATGCATCT
Source organism: Coloeus monedula (assembly GCF_965178545.1). Classification (NCBI taxonomy): domain Eukaryota; kingdom Metazoa; phylum Chordata; class Aves; order Passeriformes; family Corvidae; genus Coloeus; species Coloeus monedula. The sequence continues at coordinate 74,544,144 of NC_138822.1, forward strand.
TTTAAATCAATCACACTAAACCACACATGGTCATGGGGAATCTTGCTTAGTAATGTATATTGATTATGGACTACTGGGTGGCATACCTGAAAAAGTTTATTTAATTCTCTCGAATGTTGAACAAGTGTGTATGTCCCATCCAGTTTCCTGTCAGGTAAAATGGGGGTATTATAAGGAGACATGCAGGGTTCTGACAAGCCATCCTTTAAAAGTTGCTCAGTTATAACTTGCAATCCCCTTTTTCCTTCCAAAGATATAGGGTATTGTTTCACATGGATGGGTTGGCTCCCTTCCTTCAATTTTATTTCCAGGGGAGAGATATTCAGCCTTTCTCTATTATCTTTAGCCACCCACATCACCAGATTTATTTCTCTGTCATGCTCTATATACAACTTAAATAGCTTTACCACCGTGCTATCCTCTTCTGGAATTACCCCAATCCTGAACTGGATTTGTAAATCTCTCCCAAACAAGTTGGTGCTGGCCTCTGGTATTATTACAAAACTAGATGATATTTCCTTACCATTTCCCAAAACTTTTACTTGTTCCACAGTGGGGGCATGGAATCCCTCCCCTTTCACTCCAATTATTCTGGTTTGGTCAGTCCCTTTCACACATCTGTGGGGGATTTTAATTAAACTCCACCTCTCAGCTCCAGAATCAACCATAAACACATACTCCTCTTCTTGGGGTCCTAATTTTAATTTTTAATTTATCAAGGGCTCTTCATGGTATTTGGACCCCAAAAAATAGAGCCCCTGACACCCCTAATTTTTTGTGTAAGTTCCCCATTCCATCATCTGGAAGGTTTTAAGCTCCCTCTGTAGTTCCAGGCATTCTCTTTTGAAACGTCCCACTTTTCTGCAATAAAAGCATTTCCTGGGACCTGTCTGCCTAGTTGTCATCCCCCATCCTCTTCCCTGGGATCTCCTAATGTTAGGCTGAAGACTTCCCTGTGCTACTCCTCTTCCTCTCCCAATCCCATTTCCAGGTTGTTGTTTTTGGTCTACAGTGGCCACCACTAACTTAGTCTTATTCTTCTGGGTTTCATCTAACATAAACTTTCTGAGCTTGCCTTAGTAATTTACTCAATTCTTTATCACTCCAGTCCTCTGTTATTTCCAATTTCTTCTTTATATCTGGCCATGCTTTGGTAACAAAACCTACTTTCAATAGTTCTCAGCCTGTATCACTTTCAAGATCCATTCCTGAGTACTGCTGCATATTTCTTCTGAGCCTTTGTAACCAGGCAGTGGGTGGCTCATCCCATTGCTATTTATTTTCAAATGCCTTTTCAAAATTCTGCCCCTTTGGTACCGCTTCTTTAATTCTCCTAATCACCAATCTTTTATAGTCTGATATGTTATTCCTTCCTTCAGTTGTATTCTGATCCCAGTTAGGTCTCAATATTGGGCATTTCTGTTCAAGGGGGTATTCCCCCTTGAACATCGGGTGGATTTTCTCTTTCCCAAATTCTTATCCCTGCAATTTGTATCATTTGTATTTCCTCTGGAGTAAATAAAGTTCCTAAAATAGATTACATTTCTTCCCAAGTGTAGATATTTGGGCCTAATATCTGCTCTGCTATCCCCAAGGGGTCCTCTAATATGTTACTCACCTCCTTTTTAAATTCTCTTATTTCAGTACTGGCTAGAGGTACATTTACAAATCCTCCTTCCCTTGGTGCTCTATACATAGGTACCTCTCTCAGGGGAAACATGGACATACTTGTATTAGCATCTGAGGTGGTACTTGAAGGGGGGGAATGGGAAATTTTGGACATCTCTCTTTAACTGTGCTAGCTCTGTAGTCCTTGTCCTCTGTGCCAGCTGGTCTGTCTTATTTTGAGATTTTATCATTTCAGTAAAACCAGCCCCGCTACATGGGCCCACCATTTCATGGGGACTAGCCCTGCCATGCAGATCCACCATTTCATGGGGACCAGCCTCGCTATTATCATTCCTTTGCTGCTCAGCTGTTTCTTCCTCTAAATTCAGACCATTTGGTCCCCTGTCAGGCACATAGGGAAGGAGTAGGTGTTCTAAGGGGTCCCATTTTTCCCTCTTTCTCTCCCCTCTAAGCTCCTTTAAGTTCTTGGTTACAAATATGGATTAATATTTTTTCCAACAAGCAGCAGAATCCCTCTTTTCTATATTGTGAGGTTCTTTTGTATTAACACAGAGATTTAATGCCTGACATACCCACCCTTCTGATGACCCGTATCTTGGCCAGTACAATGGGTCTGGTCTAATGGGTTCTTCAGTCCACTCAGACAGACAATATTGGATCATCTTTGCCTGATCCTTCCCCTGGATACAAGACAGTTCTTTTTGTCCCCAGTCCCTGAGCATCCTCCCCAAAGGACTGTCCGGAGGTATGCTTGGAGTGGAGTCCTTAAGTTCCTCTCCACTCCTCCTAACCTTCCCACAGCAGCTACTTCCCATTTCAGAGTATTCCCTGCAAGACTCCTTGTTATGAATTAGATGTGAGGGGTTTAGGTAAGCCTATTGCCCAGGCTTCTGGCAGCAGGCAGTAGCTTTATTGAGGTGGCCAGCACCCGAAGAAGCACTCTTGTTTGCAAGTTCTTTAATTATGGTTGATTCGGTCTACTACAGAACGAATTATTTATTTAATAGACACAAAACTAACATAAAACTTAAACCAGACTATTACTACACAGGAATAAGACAAAAAGAGACAATTAATGTTACACACGGGGTTAAAGGCACCATTAATTTTACAGCTAACAAAGAAATAATACAGCTTATGATCCAATGTTTCTTACCATCCAATTCCTGATGGAGCACACATCAAAATCCTTTCCCTCAATTCTCAGGAAAGTAACTGTGGAATTTGCATCCAAACTCCAGGAGTAAGTCTCACGTGTTCTCAGGGTGTGTGTAGGAGACTTCTGTCTCCATAATAATGTGTGGGCTTTTATACACATGAGAACCGTGTCTTTTGGTCAAGAATATTTATGTTTCTTTTATCTTCTCCCACATTTGCTCTCCAGACTAAGATGTTGATTCTTAGCTGGGGGCCTTAGCCCTTTTGGTGCTAGAGATGACCCCTACTGGGCCTTCGGCCCACCTGGGTTATCTCTCCCATCTAAACCAGCCATCTGTGGTGGGGAGAGGGGGTTATACCTGTCTGTCTAAGTTTTAGAGACAAAACTTCAGGAGGAAACACCCAGAATGAGTATCTCCTCTGAAGTGTCATAAATGAAGTAAAGAGTTTGGCTTTTGCATTCATGGGATGACGAACAATTAGTGAGAAGTTACTGGTATTGTTGGTACATGATTGAGTTGCTGATTAATCCCTAAAGTTAGGAAAGTTTACAGTCTTAAATTCTTCACTGCTACAAATGTTTAAATGCTAAGCGTTAATCTGATATTCCAGTCAAGGTTTGGAAGTTTGGACTGTATTACAAATCCTTGTAATATTTCCTGAATTAATATTCAAATTAAGTTGTGTTGCAGAAAAGGAAAGCCCTTCCTCATGTGTTGCCGAAGAGTTATATTTAGAAGGCCAGCTGGGAGCCTGTCACTGAGCTCCATGGAAACCATGAATTTTAATGCAAGATTCTCCCGCTGAAAATCCGGATGACATCACCTAGAGACTGCCCCCCTAGCAGCAAGTGAGTCAAAGGACTTTACATCATACCCTAAACTAGAGCCAATGAGTTGGACTTTGGAAGGACTCTACCAATCACCTCTTACCTTGAAGGCGGGACAGTGGGCAGTGATGGGAGGAGCCAGAGAGATATAAAACCCCTGTCCCAGACTAGAGACTTTTTTTGCTCAGGATTAGCCCAAGCAAAGCCTCGCACTGTGGATATTAGGCCTGCTTGTTAGAAGACTTTGCTTGGGACTAGCCCAAGCAAACCCCAGTGCTGTGGGTCTCTACATTGGGTCTACTGCCGTATTGGCTCTAAGGGTCTTCGATTGCTGCAAACCTGGATAAGCTATTTTTGATTTAAGGAATTTGGCCATTTTGTTTAATAAATTAAATTTTAAAATTCAAATTGAGTGTGGCCTCATTCCTGACAGAAGGGAAAGGGCCTCCCCTTTTCCTCTGTCAATGAGACAAATGGGTCACATGAAGTGGGAAAAAGAAACCATACTGTTTATTAACACAAAGCTGGGTAGAACAGGATAAAAAATAAACACTCCTCAAAATACAACAAATGCCCAGAGAGGGAACAGACACATGGGCTCAGATCAGCTGGAGCCACCCCGCGGGCCTGCCAGGGCTGCCCCTGCAGGCTCCCTGGACTGGCGAGGAGGGAAGGGAGGCAGTGAGGCAAGGGGAAGGAAAGGGGAAAAAGAAAGAAAAAAGAAAAACCAACAGAAAAAAAATAAAGAAAAAGAAGAAAGAAAAAGAAAAAAACCAACAGAAAGAAAAAAACCAACAGAACCTTTTCCCAGCTAGCTGGAACACAAAGGAAACCCAGAAAAACAGCACAGTCCTCGTGGTGCACTCCCTCCTGAGCCCCACCAAGCTTCCCAAGTCCCCGAGCCATTGGGCTGAACTGTTGAACCGACCCGCACTCAGGCCCCATGGCTCCGGCCCCGCCCCCCAGACAGAGTGTCCTTGGGAACAGCGTCCTTGGGCATTGAGCAGACGGTTAAGGAATAAAGCAGCTTCATGACATCACCCCAGGACACTGCCACAATCCTTTCTTCCAGAACCACTCACTTCATCCCTTCAGTGGTTACATCCCTCGTGGAATAACAGAACTGCAGTTGGAAGGACTCCACACTTGCTTCACAGGCAATTCTGTGTCTCAAGCTCACACACTCAGTCCTGCTTCTCCCAGCCAACCAGGTAATACTTGACAGTCACTTTCTTACCTGGGTCCTGTGCACAGGTGTAACCAGCTGGCATAACTCGACTCTCTCTCCCTGCCTTTCTTTCCCTTTTTTTTTTTTTTTTTTGAGAGTCCCCTGTCCGGGTCTCACCTGCAGCCCTCATGGGGCACAACAACAGATCGTGGCTGTTGAAATCAGCAGGGCGCGCCTTCCCCTAGTCTCATTGTCCTGCTCCGCAGGGTCAGATGTCAAGGATCCCAGAGAATTCCCCAAATCGCTGGAAATAAACTCACTTTTGGATACAATTAAGTGGAGACAAAGTCTTTGAAGCAAAAGAAAACTGTTTATTTGTATGTAATGAGTCAGCTGAGTCACGTGCATGCCTCTCCCTCCAGAGGCAAACACAAACACCCTCCAACAAAATGGCAACCTTTCATACCCTTTTGCGGCTGGGGCACTTCCTGTCCCCTTTCCCATTAGTTGGGTACTCAGGAACTTACAATTTCTCCTGACCACCTACTCTTCGGTCCCCTCCCCTCCCATCTTTCTCCTTTTTTGGTTTTATCTTCAACCTCGCTTTTCTATTGCTTCCTGACAGCACTTAACAGGTGCAATGAGCAGATTAGACAAATCACATCTAAACCAAGTAGAAAACAGGATTAACTTCTTTTACTCCATAATCACTTTTGGGCTGAAGCAAAATGCTATTTCATTTCTTACTGCCCAATACATCACCAGTGAGATCCTGGGCAAGGCTGTAATTGTGATCCAGTGATCTCAGGAGCATGCAGAAGAACAGAGGGACCTGGAACAAGGCATGGACGAGGGACTGAGAGTAGCATCCCCAGCAGAAGGGACAGAAAGCCCAGCACATGCCTTGCGCCGTTCCACAGCCGATGCTTTGGCTCTGATATATTGGACACAGCCCAGTATATCAGGCATGACATCCTGGGCAAGGCAGTTCTTGTGCTTCAGGGACCTGTCCAGCAGCCAGAAGAAGAGTGGCAGCAGGAATGAAGCAGGGACAAGGCAACAGCCAGAGCAGCAGAAGCAGAGAGCCCGGCACATGCCCTGCACAGCCCCATAGTCAATAACCCATCTCTGCTACTGATACTTCTGAGTACATCAGGCATGCAATGCTGGGCAAGGCTGTAGTTGTGACCCAGGGACCCAAGGACCAGGCAGAAGAACAGAAGGACCTGGAACAAGGCTCAGATGAGCTGATGAGAGCTACAGACACATCTAGGATTTGATGCAGACCCATTTTGAGGCTAATAAAAGTTGTTAGTTTACCAACAGTGCCTCTCTGCTTTGTTTTGCTTTCTCTGCCCCTCCTCATCTTCACAGGTCCCCAGGGTGCTGATAGGAGTTCTTGATGCTGCTCATTTTCAGTTCCTGTCAGAGGAAGTGGTTATAGTTCAAATTCTATAGCTCAAAATGTCCTTCTTGCATGGTTTAGGAGGAAGCAGAGGAGACATTACTCCCACTGCTAGTACTGAGATCCCACAGGACACGGCAGGGCTGTAGCCAACTTCCAAACAGCCCTCCTGCCGTGCCCAGCCCATGAAGAGCCTCTCTGCACAGAATTCTTTGAACATTTGTCTATCCCTTCTTGGCAGTTGTCCTGTTCTACTATAAAAGGGCGTTGGGAAGGATTTTTTTTATATACATTTCTTGGACGAAAATAAAGCGCAAATGCGGCAATATTATATCTGAGAACCGTTTATTGATTTTAAAAAGGGTGTTCTTATTGAAGGAGGATAGAAAAGAGAGTAGGGAGGGGAAAGAGAGATAAACAGAAAGAAACAGAAGACGGGGACTGTGTTACCACGAAATTCTGGGCGCTTTGTCGGCAGACGGAGCGTGTGTGCTGCGAACTGTGGCGCGTTGTGTAGCTCCCGTGGCGGGCTGGGCACGATTTCTGAACAGCAGCAGGATGCATGTTTCTTCTGTCGGCAGAGAACCTGTTGCCGTGGCTACGGGCGTGCTCCTGGAGCCGTAGCAAGTTCTCAGGGTTGGGGTGCTGCAGCTGCGGGCGGCGGCGACAGGCCGGTTGCTACGGGCTAGTGCTGTAGCAGGCTGGTGCAGTGGGCAGCGCAGGAAACACAGAGGCGGCAGCGGTCACAGCTGGTACAAGCGGCAGCGGTTGTGGTTGCAGGCTTGGCCGGGTGCAGCCCGGCTCCTGTTGTGGACGGCGGCTGCGGCTGCAGGCTCGGACGGGTGTGGCAGCGCCCGCTCCGCCGCGGAGGCAGCAGAGAACGAAGGCGTCGCGGCGATAAGCTGGTTCGCGGGAACGGTGAAGCAGGGCAAAACAAATACAGGCAAGGAAACAGGACCACAGAGAAGTAAAAAAAAAGCAAAGTGGGGAGGGGGTCGAGCTGGCCCTACAGGCTAGCCCCCCTCTGTCCAAAAAACCCAAAAGCAAAATGGCTTTTATTGTGTTGCAGTTAGCTGCTTTTGTGTGCTAAGGCTCCTGTCCCAGCCCCATTTCTCAGGCATCCGGGGTATCCTCCACCGGCAAGTGGGGGGTCGCTCACAGCCTGATCGTGGAAGCTTTCTCTGCCCTGATTAGCGGCCAGGCAAAGCCTCCCCGGTACAGGGCTGCCAGCACACGTACAGCCCTTATAGGAACATGTGTTGAGGCATAAATAAAGACCAGATTGGTCCCTCTCAGCAGTGAGAACCCAGAAACGTTTAGAGAAAGTCTCGTTTCATCTTCACAGCTCCTTGTGAGAGTAACAAGAGGCACTGTGAGCACACAGCCTTTGCTACTGAGCCATAATGGCTTGACTTATTTCAGAGCAGTGACTAACAGTCATGTTACAAGACACATTTTGTCAACATCTTCTTTTCATCTCATTATATAGAAAACTTTGCTCCATTGTACTTGACTTTACTTATGTCAAATTTTGCAAAACTTACCTTTGTGTCTGAAGAGAGGAACTGTTTTCCCAGGCCAAACCTAACAGACTCTTTCTGGGAACTGGGATAATTTAATTTAATTTATAGAATCATAGAATATGCTGAGTTGGAAAAGACAGACAAGAATCATAAAGTCCGACTCCTGGCCCTGCACCACACACCCCAAAAAGCACATCATGTGCCTGAGACCATTGTCCAAATACTTCTTTAGCTCTGTCAGGCTGGTGCTGTGACCACTGGCCTGAGGAGCCCATTGCAGTGCCCAGCCACCCTCTGGCGAAGAACCTTCTCCTGATACCCAACCCAAACGTCCCCTGACACAACTTCAGGCCATTCCCTCGAGAGTCCTGTCACTGTCACCACAGAGAAGAGATCAGTGCCTGCCCCTTTGCTTCCCCTCGTGAGGGAGCTGTAGCTGCAATGAGGTCTCCCCTCAGTCTCAGCCACTCCTCACACAGCTTCCCCTCCAGACCCTTCACCATCCTCCTGGCCATCATTTGGTTACTCTCTAATGGTTTAATGCCTTTCTTACACTGTGGCACCCAAAACTGCCCCAGCACTGGAGGTGAGGCTGCCCCAGCTCAGAGCAGAGTGGGACAATCCCCTCCCTTGCCCGGCTGGCGATGCTGTGCCTGATGCCCCCCAGGACAGGGTTGGCCCTCCTGGCTGCCAGGGCACTGCTGACTCGTGTTCAACTTGCCATCGACCCAGAGCCCCAGGTTCCTTTCTGTGGCACTGCTTTCCAGCATCTCCTTCCCCAGTCTATGCACACAGTCAGGGTTGCCTGATCCCAGGTGCAGAATCCCACACTTTCCCTTTTTAAACTCCATGTGGTTGGTGATTGCTCTACCCTCTAATTTGCCAATGTCTGTCTGCAGGGCTTCTCTGCTACCTGCTCTCCTGGGAAACAGGAACCCCTTGTGAACTTGGTCATCACAATCCATCAGAGAGAAACTAGAAAAACCTCTAGAGTATGATCAGGTCTGATTTTAAAGCCCAAGCTTATCATGATTACTAAAAAAACATTCTGCTGAGCGTTTAGTGACCACAAAGTCATGCCATTCCTCTGAAAGAAACAAGCTACATTTTGCCTCATTATCTCTGAGAACATAAAGTTATACAGATTTTTGCAAACACAGACAGATTTTTTTTAGTGTTTCTTTAAATCTTAGTGTATAAATAACACTTGAAAATACTTTTTATTGCAGTTGGCATTTTACATAAGGTCATGGCAAGTTGCTTCCCTGTTATTTTTCCTAACTGTATATAGATAGATAGATATAGATACAGATATAGATACCGATATAACTGAGACTTTCAAGTTTATTTTCTTTGAAGATGTTTAAGTGTTAAAGCAAACTGCCATCGAAGAGAAAGCAGTCACTTCAGTGTGGTGATCTGGCAGGACACCAAGGCCTGTAGTACTTCTACAGACAACTTTTCAACACAACCTTTGAAAGCAAGACCCATTTTTTAACCCATTGAGGTAATCTATGATAACATCAAACTGTAAACAAAAGGAACACAAGCCAAAGGAAGTCTCTCTGCTGAGACATGGAGTGGCCCATTATGTAGTGGCAACAAGCAAAACTAAGAAGGCGGCACACGGTGGTGTCCAAGCAGACACAGGCTCTCCATGGTGCAGAGCCCTGCGCCCACACACCCATTGCAGGACACAACTGATGCCAGAATTGGTTGCCATTAAGCTTTCCACAAATGGTGTGCAAGAAGAGGTGGGATTTGTTTTGAGCAGTGGGACGAGAATCTTGGTAAAAGCAAATAGAGATTTATCTGTAAATAGAAAATCACAGTAGAAATTAGCCAGTTGCAACCTGGCTGCTTGTTTAGAATAATTTTCTGCATGGGACTGTCTTCCTGCCACCAAAATCAAATGATAAATCTCAGTCCGTTTTTGTAATTGCTCTTTATACCTTATAGATATTGCTCTTTTCAAGTCCAAACTAGGCTTTTGCATTTCTAATGTAAGTTTTTAGCAAAGTGTAGCCACTAATTAGCAAGTCACAGAATCTATAGAGATGGACCTGAACTCTCCACAAATTCTTTCTGCATGTCTTTTATATATCTTTCTCTCAACTGCCCCTGTTTGATGCTGCAAATTCTGCCCGGGTACTGATGTAGTTTGAATTGCAGCATGTACCCTCAGGAAACTTTTTTCTACTATGTGTATGGATCTCTAAAAGCTCTGTGGCCCCATAGAGCAAAGGTAATTAAGTATGGAAGCCAGCTGGGTTTTAGGCATCTGGCCAACATTATCACCCTTGAAATCCTAGGTGGCGTTTATCTACAACCTGCAGCTTCTAAACACTTTTGCAGTCTGACAGTATTTGTCCCAAAGAGAATATTTTGCCAAAACATTGCAAATACGCTGCTTTTTCATAAAGGTAATGTACATGCTAGGTTTTATACCTGTTGTGTAGCTATGTGAGTTTAAATGGTACAAAGCTACTCCTGCTGAAGTGACAGGTTACAAAGATTTTACCTGTGAATGTGCAGTGGTGACTAGACTGGACACCCATGGCAGCACAGAGCCATGCTCCACCACTGTCTTCACTGTCACTAGCCAGGGAAAAGCTGAGTTTCATGCAAGCATATTTTATATGAAAGGATATTCCTCAGGCACCCAGACTCAGTGCACTGTGTTATATATAAAGGCACTTTGGACTTTCTGAATTCTCTGCAATCAGTCACTGAGACAATGCACACACTCTGTGCAGCTCCTGTTCAGAAAATTGCCACATGAATGAAAGCAGATGAACTGCATCCATCCTGTCCTTGTGACATACTTAAGGAAAGGAGGACTCCTAATGTACTTCCCCTTACTCTCTTTGCAAAGGCCAAATATGTGTTTCCCATGCCTTTATAAGAGATTATTTCTAACCCAGCAATTCTAGAATAAAATTAAAAATTCCACATTGGTTCAAAACCAATCAGGGAACCTGGCCTTGCCAGTGTTGTCCCAATAAGAAAATGCTTAGCTGCCTATAGAGCACAAGCTGGGAACAGTCTCTCCTATTAACATTTTTGATGTAATGCCCACTTGGAATCAGGAGTATGCTGTATAATTCTCCAGATGAAGGAGAAACCACAATCATTTGAGACTGAATCTTTCCTTCTTCCCTATGCTCTTGTGTACATTTTCATATACCTGAAAGTTTTTGGGTTTATTTTCAATACCTACATTCTCCTTTACCTACCTACCATCCTTATCATCTAATGTTTTTTCTTTTCTAAATCTCCCTCTAGGGGATGGTGCCAAGAATGTACTCCCTGCAAAATTTGTATTGGCTTTTATTTTCTTTCTAGTTTGTTTGGTTGGTTTTTTTAAATCTTCTATGGTTATACATTCCAGTTATATACATTCTTTGCACTCCCTCATTATTTGTACTGAGTCTTAGTTATTACATAGCATTCCTTTAATTCCCTGCCATAGGCTCATGTCTTTCTACTCTACGGTGGAAAAATCGAGTGAGCTCTTAAGAGCAGTTCCTCAGGATGGTTTGGATTGCTTCTGTTCTCTTCCAAAGTCACATTTGAATTGTATCTCTTATTCTTTTACTGCTGAAGCTTCACTTTTCTTGAAACATCATGGTGTGGGAGGATGTCTGGTGTGGAAGTTCATCAGTCTGAAGATCACCTCTGAAGGTTCAGAACCCCACATGATTCCTGTTTGCCCCAGGGTGCTTGAATTCAACCTGCACTTCTGAAAGCCTTTAGTCCTACTGACTGAAATATTTTCCATGTTTTGCCTTTAAGATACGGTAAGTCTTGCATATATATACACTATCCCTTACAGAGTTCAGTACTGATGATTTCTTTAATATAGGGTGGTGAGGCACTGGCACAGGTTGCCCAGAGACGTTGTGGATGCCCCATCCCTGGAAGTGTTCAAGGCCAGGTTGGATGGGGCTTTGGACAACCTGGTTTAGTCGAAGGTGTCTCTGCCCATGGCAGGAGAGTGGAAATAGATGATCTTTAAGGTCCCTTCCAACCCAAGCCATTCAATGATATATTTATATGGTTTTTCTCTAACAGAAATAGTTCTAATTTAAAACCTCTGTTGACAGGAGGAGAAGTGCCAGCAAACCTTCAGCCCTGGACATGAAGAGAGCAAGTAAATAGAGTCCCCTGGGAAAATGCTTGTGCAGGGGCTGGGGTCCATTAGTCCTGGTCACTTTTTAAGCATCATCTCCTAAGGGCACAGGAGCAGGCAGTTCCTGAGTGTTGGAAGTCAAGCAGATGAGGCAGAAGGCCACCTTTGCCTTCTAACAGGGATCTTCTGTTAGAAATTAAAAAGGAAGGTGTATGCCCAATGGAAGGAAGGTCAGGTGACATGGTAAGAATACAGAGGTGCTGCTTGCTACTGCAGGGAGAAAATTCTTTGAGCCAAAGTTCAGTTGGAGTTGAAGCAGGACTAGAGCTGTGAGGGACAACAAGAAGAGTTATTTTAAAATACAGTCAAGAACTGAGCATGGTAAATAAAGAGTATCACCTTACCTTAAATATGGTAATTTCCCATATTGGCTAAAGCACCACAGCTATGAGGGGTTTGTCCTGTGCATTTCTATACTGTGTATTCATCCCTGCCTTTTTCTTTACTACTTGCTGGGGACTGCTTTTTTTATTTAGAGTCTTGTCGCAGAGGTGGCTGGATAGACAGCCCACTTGGAAGAACTACCAATGACTTTGCTTGCATACACCCAAGCTTTCCTTCATCTTTTGGCTTTGCTGGGAAGGATTCTGTAACTTAGGAAGCCACTCTTAAGGTCACATATAAAGGCCAGTTGCATGGAGGGACAGAAAGAGTCACAAGCAGAGCTTAAAGACTTTTCCTACTGAAGAGTTCAGGAGTCTTCAGATCAGCTGGAACACCAGAAAGAGCTGGACCCCAGAAAAATGTGTATTTGAGTGCCAGAAGCAGTAAGCTGATGCTCTAAGCAGAAAATACACAGAGTGACAGATAGAATAGAAACATAGAATCATAGAATCATTTAGGTTAGAAAGGACCCATACTGCACTTATTGAAACCTCATTGTTTAGCACACAAACACCTCTTAAAAATACTAAGGTGCCTCAAAAAAAATTTTATAATCCAGCAGAAAAACGAGTTGTGTGTTTGTCATGGGTTAGCAAGCATAGTCCCGGAAGTGATGTTCTTGCAAAGGGGTGCTTACAGCTTCCTCTGGGAACTGATAGAACCTATCAGCTGGCCAGTTTGAATATGGACAATTCTTTAAGCCACTTAAAGTTGTGACCGCCTCTGTGATCCACATTTAAGAATAGAAAACCCCGAGGCAGAGTCTCTGTCTCGTTTCCAGTGCTGGGACAGGTGGCTGCGGGCCTCGTGTGGGGGCCAGAAGGCCCAGCCCAGGCCCTGCTTGGGTCAGGCCAGGCCAGGCCAGGCCACGGCCATCCTGGAGCCGATGGGCCCTGTTCCACCCGTGGAACCACCCCCCCACCCCCCCAGCCCTGCTGTGGGCAGCCGGAGCGGCCCGGCTCCCCCTCTCCAGGGCGGCCAAGATTCAGCTGAAGCTGCACCACTGTCCAGCAGAGATCATGTGACCAACAGCAATAAGCGAAATTCCAGCTGCAAGGCCCAGGTGGGATTAACCCTTTTATTGCTATGAAGAGCTGAAAACCTGAGGGAGAAGAAAGAGGAGATGCTTAAAGCTGAAATTCTGTTGTAAAGCTATGATATATCAGAGTACCCGTTGTAATTTGATGAAGGCATGGGGGGTGGAGCGTTCAACTTGTACTTGTGAGCAAAAGCACCTGCGCTGGGATAGGCAGATGCTGACACAGCTGTAATTTCATGAGAAGTTTGAACAGGGAGAGATGGAAGCGATGAGGACTTTTGCTCCAAATGGAAAAGGAGAAGACCTCAGTTCCTAGAGATGCTCCCAGAGATAGTCCTGGAGATGAGGATGAGGAGGACCCTTTGCTCCCAGGGAAGGAGAAGGGCCTCTGTTCTTAGAGATTAAATGCTCCCAGAGATGGGTGAAGAGAACTTTTGTTTCTGAAGGGCTCAACCTTAAATTTATACCCCATTAATTCAAGAGTGGGTCCTCGAAAGCAGTTGTGTGAAAAGCTGCAAGTCGTGGGAAGGGACTCACATGCGAGCAGAGAACCAACCCCGGCGGCTGGCTGATGGTGATAATGTTTTCATAGCATGAACAAGAGAGACTCCTCTTCCTAAATGGACTGAACAAGGTTATTATGGAAGTGATAAACAGACTGAACATCTCAAGGGTTGTCTTTTTACATTGTCAGTGGGAGAAGGGAGAAAGGTGGGGGGGGGGGGAGGAGAAGTGTTCTGAAGGTGTGGTATGATTTTTTTTTTCCCCCTTCTTTTAGGTCTGTTAATAAACTTTATATTCTTTCAAGTTTGGTGCCTGCTTTGCATTTCTTCTAATTCTTATCTCACAGAAGATAAACAGTAATGAGTATTTTGGACCAAACCACTACAGTGTTCCCAACATTATGGATGGAAAAACCTCCCAGAACAAAGTCCCAGACCTTATCACAATTGCTTCCTGAAAGGAAGTGAGGCTAAACAGTCCCCAAGGCCAATTGAAGTCTGCTTGGAAACCTTGTCTCTTGTTGCTCTAGGTATCAAAATAGGAAGTAAACAGCTTAGAAACAGTGCTGAGAATGGTTTGGAGGAAGTACAGCTTCCTGTCCCTGCACTTGCTAAGTTTGCTTATATTCCATGCTCTCAGTGTACCCTCTTCACTCATTGCAGCCAGCAAATGCTGCAGAGACCTTGCAGAAATGGCCTATAAAAATAATGTTTGTGGAAAAAAAATCTATCACCAACTCACAGATCTGAGAAGCCTTGCAATGCTCTACCTAAGAATAAGACCTTGAGAATATACTTCACATCACTCAGACCCTCTCCATTCCAGCACCAAGATTTTCACCAAAGGTACACCTCAAGTAGCAGGTGGCCTTAGATCTTTGCTGAAGATGCAGCCTGATTCTGATTTTCACTGTGTTTGCATACATATGATAGCAATGGCTAAAACACTTCAAAATATTTTAGAGGTATTACTTAAATGGAAAATACAGTGTTTCTGGAGTTTTCTTTCCATCTTCATTGGATTTGGGAAAAAAACAATCCCCAGTCTGCTTGAGCTCATAACTGGAGATACGCTGTACAGAGAAAACCAGAGAATACAATGCTCTTTTCATCAAAGCTACAGGCCTTTATGAAAGACATGATTACAGTAGACCTACTGATGAGAAGGAATGAAGGGCCGTACAAGTCACCAAGGCATCGACCCTACAGGCAGAGGTCAAACCAGAGCTGGCAGAACAAGGTTACTGGTCTCTGTGACCCAGTGACCCAACTTACTGTTAGTGAATTAGTGGGTTTAGAGTTAGTTTTTTGTTAGGGTAAGGATTAAATACATGATTTTTAAATGCACTGGTCTGGTGAAATGCACTTGAGGTACTGAGGTGGTTCAGCTGCAGAGCTGCTAACAGTTCTGGCATGAAGAAAATGCCTGATGGGCAGAAAGGTATTTCCAAAAGCTGCAAAAAGCAGAAATGCAGTATTTTAGCTGAGGGGAAAATGAAAAAAGGAGAAGAAAGAAAAAAAAAAGAACCAAATCAGATTCATTCCAGTTACTAAAAAATACAAGGGCAAACGAACAACTGTCCCCAAGGTAAGGAGGCAATAAATTAAAGGACACATGGAAAATTGTTGAAAACAAATGACATTAAACCACTCCAGTTTACTTTGTGGATGAAGAGAAGCTAGAAATGACATTTATATTGATTTACACAAACCCTTGCTAGGCTTTCTCAGAAATTAATCAAAGGAACATGTTCTGGATGGATCAACAATTAAATGGGTGCTAAACAGGTAGAAACCAGACAAGGTACATCCCAGTTTTTCACTGCAAGGAAAAATGGAACAGGAATTCTGGTCAATTTGCCCTAACTGGGGACTGAGTTGATATTTTCATGAGTGATTTGGCCAGCAGAATATAAAACATTACTGATACTAAATAGCTGCTGGCTGGGGGGAGGGGTGGCCCTAGGCAATTCCAAAAGATAATGGGAACTGAGCACACAAAGAAGGGAAAAAGAGGTTGCTTGTCCAGAGGAAAGGAAGACCAGCTGAAACATGGCAATTGCCTTCAAATACATGAAATGTAAATGGAAAGCGGGAGGGCAGAGTGCCTGTTCTCCTTAAATTTCAGCACAGGCAAAGCTGGGTTACGGCTTTAGGGGGTCTAGGTCAGAGGAGCATCTGTGGGCAACTGATACTCCCTGGGGCTAGCACAGCGCTCATCTCCCTCTTAGCTCTGTATTTTCTGATTTAGTTGCAATGGGATACTTCTGTAAGCTATAAAAAAAGGAAGGTGAAATCTGAGGTAAATATGTAGAAAATCTACACACATTTGGCTTGGACTATCACCATCTGGAGGCTGGCTAGTAAAATGAACAGGGAACATTTTTAAATTTTAATTACAAATTCTAATACAAGACCAGGTTTTCACAATGAATCATGCAAACATTTCAGATTGACTGTTTCAAAACAAAATTAACTGCTTTGGGGAAAAAACCTAAACATTTCTGGATTGCATGCTGGTCAGACTTTACATACAAGTATTTTATAATGTTTAGCTTTTTACTCTCACTGTAAAAGATGATTTTTAATATTTCAAATCAAGACATTTTGACAGCTCCACTGGAAAAAACTTGAATTTTCATTTGTTTTTTCATTTTCTTCAAAATCTCATTACTTCAGACCTTTTGCTAAACAAATACTATAATTCCATAACTTTTTTAACTGGGCAAAACACTCTGCTGGACAAAAAATGCTACATCACAGTTCCACTGGCTGCTGTTACAAGACACAAACTGTAGAATATGCGGAATTTCAGGCTTTTCAATATTCTCAAAAATCTGATCAAGATTTTGCAAACAGTTGTTCAGCTTTCATTCCTTGGTGTATTCACAACTTTTAAGAGCAAATTTTACACTTGGAACCATTTGAGAACAGCAGGGTTTTTTCACACCAATGAGTAAAGAAATAAAATCCTTCTAAGAAGAGAGAAACCACAGAATCACAGAATCACTGAAAATGCTGAGTTGGAAGGCACTCAAAAGGATCATCAAGTGCAACTCCTGGCCCTGCACAGGACCACCCCAGGAGTCACACCATGTGCCTGAGAGCATTGTCCAAACACTTCTAGAACTCTTGTCAGGCTTGGTGCTGTGACCACTTCCCTGGAGAGCCTGTTCCAGTGCCCAACTACCCTCTGGGTGAAGAACTTTTTCTTAAAATTCAGCCTAACACAGCTACAGGCTTTCTGTTGGGTTCTGTCACTGGTCACCACAAAGAAAAGATGACAGAATCACAGAATCAATCAGGTTGGAAAAGACCTCTGAGATCATCAAGTCCAATCTGTGACCTAACACTGCTGTGTCAACCAGACCATGGCACTCAATGCCACATCCAGTCTTTCTGTAAATATCTCCAGGGACAGTGACTCCACCACCTCCCTGGGAAGCCCATTCCAATGCCCAATCACCCTCTCCATGAAGAAATTGTTCCTAATGTCCAACCTGAACCTCCCCTGGCACAACTTGAGGCTGTGTCGTGTTGCTGGTTGCCTGGGAGAAGAGACCGACCCCCACCTGGCTACACCCTCCTTTCATGGAGTTGCAGAGAGTGACAAGGTCTCCCCTGATCCTCCTCTTCTCCAGATTAAACAACCCCAGCTCCCTCAGCTGCTACTCAGTCTGTGCCACTCTGCTTCCCCTCGTGAGGGAGCTGTAGCTGCAATGAGGTCTCCCCTCAGTCTCAGCCACTCCTCACACAGCTTAACCTCCAGACCCTTCACCATCCTCCTGGCCATCATTTGGTTACTCTCTAATGGTTTAATGCCTTTCTTACACTGTGGCACGCAAAACTGCCCCAGCACTGGAGGTGAGGCTGCCCCAGCTCAGAGCAGAGTGGGACAATCCCCTCCCTTGCCTGGCTGGCAATGCTCTGCCTGATGCCCCCCAGGACGGGGTTGGCCCTCCTGGCTGCCAGGGCACTGCTGACTCGTGTTCAACTTGCCATCGACCCAGAGCCCCAGGTTCCTTTCTGTGGCACTGCTTTCCAGCATCTCCTTCCCCAGTCTATACACACAGTCAGGGTTGCCTGATCCCAGGTGCAGAATCCAGCACTGATCTTCGTTGAACTTCATGCAGCTGGTGATTTCCCATCTCTCTTCCTTGTCTAAGTGTCTTTCCAGGACCTCTCTGCCTTTGAGGGTGTCACCAGCTCCTCCCAGTTTTGTATCATTTGTGAACTTACTTAGCATCCCTTCCAGTCCTAAGTGATATATATGAAGATGCTGAGGAACACAGGGCCAAGGATGGAGCCCTGTGGAACCCCACTAGTGACAGGTCACCAGTCTGATGTCACCCCATTCACTGTAACCCTTTGTGCCCTACCCATGAGCCAGCTGCTCACCCATCACATGATGTGTTTATCCAGCTGTGAACTGGGCATTTTGTCCAGAAGGATCCTGTGAGAGACAGTATCAAAAGCTTTGCTGAAGTGCAAAAAATGACATCAAATGGCTTTCCTAGATCAACTCAATCGGTTACCCTCTCATAGAAGGAAATCAGGTTTGAGAAGCACAACCTTCCTCTCATGAAGCCTCACTAGCTGTGATCAATGACTGCCTTGTCCTCCAGGTGTTTTTCAATACCTCCCAGAAGAATATTTTTTTATGATTTTGAAGGCACTGCAGTGAGACTGACGGGCCTGTAATTTCCAGGCTCCTCCTTCCACCCTTCTTGAAAATTGGGACGGTATTCGCTGCTTCCAGTCAGCTGGGACCTCTCCAGATTCCCAAAACCGCTCAAAAATCATCCAGAGAGGCTTTGCAGTGACACCAGACAGCTCTCTGGGCATTCTCCAATGAATCCCTTAACAGATTTGTAGGGATCCAGGTGGAGCAGCAGATCCCACACATGTTCAGAGTGAAAGGGGAGTTGATCATTCTTCAAATCATCACCCTGCAGCTCAGGCCACTGAGACCCTCTTGGTTGGTCATCCATGTGGAAGACGGAGGCAAAGACTGCAGTAAACACACCTGCCTTTTCTGTGTCTCTCCTGGTGAGGTGACCACTGTCTTCCTGTAATGGGCTAATGTTATTTTGTCACAGCCTTTTGCTATTAATATATTTGAAAAAGCCTTTTATTTGAAAAAAACTTTTTATTTTCCACAGTTCTGGTCAACTTCACCTTGAACTGAGCTTTGGCTGCACAAATTTTCTCCCTACAGCAGCAAGCAGCCTCTCTGTGTTTTTCTCTGACCTGCTTCCTCTGGCAGTAAACCTTCCTTTTTCACCTTAATTCCAAGAGAAGGTCCCTGTTCAGCCAAGCTGGCCTTCTGCATCATCTGACTTATGACATTTAGGATTTGCCTGCTCCTGTGCCCTTTGGAAATCAGAACTACCACCATCATAACCTCCCTGTGGCTAAGAAGAATTCTCATCTTTGTTCATTTTTTTAAGGGATAAAACTGAAATGGGCCAAATTATTCAAATAATCATTTGCAGGAAAAAAAGAGACCATTTTCAGTATGTCAAGCTTGTGAGAAGGTCCTGACATATTGAGCAGGCTGATGTTAGTTGAATACCAAATATTAAATTCATGTTATAAACATTACATATATTCCCCATACAGAGAGGATCTCTGAAGACCTGCTGAAAGCAGAGGCCAGTTATTTGTAAGTGGGACATGCTCACATGTGTCTCCAGACTCAGCTAGGAACTGGACAAGATAAATACCAAAAAGAACCCTCCCTGGAGCTTGGAATTTTCTGTCCAGCAGACATGAAGGGTGAGAAA
This sequence comes from Coloeus monedula, assembly GCF_965178545.1. Lineage (NCBI taxonomy): Eukaryota > Metazoa > Chordata > Aves > Passeriformes > Corvidae > Coloeus > Coloeus monedula. The sequence continues at coordinate 74,563,760 of NC_138822.1, forward strand.
TTGCATTTTTCTTGGGGCAAATGGTGGAGCAAACCTCCATTTCCTCTCCTGAATATGTAGTTCCTATTTTCCAGACATGTTTGTGTCCAAAGGAGGAGAAAGAAGCATCCTACAAGCAAGAGGCCTCGTAAGCTGCAGCATGGAACAAGTATGGAAAGGAGTGTTTTCCTCTCTCTCTTTTTCTCAAAAAAGCCTCAAATGGTCTTGTTTTCATCCCACTGTAAAAAAGTAGTAAGTTGAAATATTTAAAAATAAAAGGGGACAGAAAACCAGTTTCCTTCCAGGCTTCAATTTAGAGGCTATTAAGACAAGCCATTCTGACCTCACTGTTTAAATTTCATATTTTCTTGGCCAGACTCCGGTCTGTTGGATGGGAATTACTTACCCTGTGGAAGCAACAGACTGCAAAGCCTTACCCCAGAAGTGGCAATGGCAGTATCACATCAAGAACCAGACTTTGAACTGGGTAGGTGCTCAGAGCATACAAGAAATTCTTCAAAAACACTCTTTTCTTGCGGTCTAACACTGTCTTCTCCTTTCTAGGCCCTTTGGTCACCTCGCTGGAATTTACTTTATATATCTTTATTTGAAATTCTTTTATATGCAAGGGAAGTTCTTAAAGAAAAGTAATAATTGCCATGAAAGTCACAAGCCTTCTGCTGGGAATATGCACATCATGTCAGGATTTTGGCTGTGTAACAGTTGTCACCATGCTTTTCTAATGATAAAATAACTCTTGCTACAGAATGGAAGTTGCCTTAGAGCAAAGTAAAATAAGTTATATTTGCATTATGTAAAGTGTTTTGTGATGTGACTATATATACACACTTTTACATATATATATACACTTTTACATTATATACACTCATATATACTATATACATATACTTTTAATAAACGGAGAGAAAAATCTCTTTTAGTTCACATTTGGAAGTTTGGATTAAGTGCCAAGCTTTGATTGAAGGGAAAGCTTAATTTGAACACCTGAACCAACAATGGATATTTCAAAATCCATACATACATACTACATGGCTTTTTTTTTTTGCATGTTCAGAAAATAATAGTGGTAAGAATTTAAGTACCATGTTAAATCTTCAGCCAGTCTTTCCACTCTATATATTTGTTAAAATAATGTGCTGAAGCAGCAGGAATTTATTATTGGGCTTTTCCACACAAGACACACCTTGGATTTTTCCATTCTAAATCTTTTAACAGATGCATAAGGTAATAAAGGGCTTTCTAGAAAAAGCGTCATGTGTGATGTAAGTTCAAACAGCAACATAATGATGATATGAAATACCAACTCTTAACCTATATATTAATTAGTTTCAGACTTTTAGTCTAATATTTTTAGGTGGTTCTGATATCAACAATTGTATAAACTGAAATCTGCAACAGACATTACACTATGGAGAGAAGTCAGGTATCATTAGTATATATTTGGAGTAAGTTTCTGGATTGCATTTTTTCAGCTAACTGGGTTTAAGTATGACTTATATAAATTCAAAACACTGGTATACCGAGCATTTGTCCTACATAATTGTGAGCCAACATCCCATTGTTGCTGACCTTGGATTCATTGACAGACTGAGCGGTGTCTGAGACACAGAAATCATCATTACTGTGTCACAAGAAGTAACTAAAAATGCATATTTTGTCTGGATATATGAAGTCAGATGATAATAAGAGAGCCTGCACACCTAATGCCTTACCAGGGTACACAGTGCCTTTGATTTCCGAAATGTACATGGAAAACACCAGAAGAAATCTAGAGGAATTGGACACTTACACAGCAAATACACAGGTAGAGTCGGAGGTACGGCTTGCAGGTTTCACTATCACCACTGGCACAGTGCAGCTGGCACAGGAGCTGCAGAGATGGCTTAGATCAGATTTCCTGTTTTCCCTGATGGCTGCAGCACAGACATTGGTTTCTTGCTCATGGGCCCCTTGTGTGCCACCTTCTTTACAAAAGAGACAAAACCTTTCCTGATGACCATACATGTTAACTTTGACTTGAAAAAGGATACCATTGTGTTATACTAAGAAACAGCTAAACTGTCATGAAATTACACTAGAATTCAAAAATGTAAGATTTCTAGATTTTTTGGTGTAAGAGTTCATTTTCTTAGCTTACTTCTTTATAATCTTACCTCTTCCCTAGGAGCATCCTATAATTCCTTCTTGGAAAAAAACACATAAAAAACATGTTACTAACCCAGCATCTACACAGATCAGCCTCCAGGCTCAAATCTGAAAAAGGCAGACCTCTGTGAAGCTTGTAAGACTTCAGTAATAAGTCTGAAGTCTTTTAAGACATCTGATGGCTTTTTGTTCATCTCCTAAGTAAGGGGTATAAAACAGAGCACACAAGCTGTTTGTAAGGATACTGAAACAAAAGTCATTGCACACTGAGATCAAACAGTTGTTGAATCAGTAAAGCCAGAATTAACCCACAGACGTACAATCAGGTTTGCACTTTTTAGAGCCTGTCATGTTGCACATTAGCTGGGCTGCATGAGGTAGGTCATGGTATTTCATCAGATTTCCAACAGCTTCTTGGGCAAGGAGTGAGCTGCTGGCTAAGAAATGATACAAATAAATTGAAGTTCTATAGTGTTTTCCATCATACTGAAAGAGTTATTTTTGTGGAAAGAATAGAATGCAACTTTTTATAAGGAAATAAGCTACACAGGGAGCAAAATATGTGAATTTCAGTAATTATGTGACTATGATAGTGTGATTCTGGAAGTAAATCACATTTTTTCTCCCAGCACGCTACTTATTGCTGGGTAGAATCCACTGCCTGTGGGCAAACTGGAAAGATTCCTGTCAGCTCAGGGCCCAGTTTGCCATTTCATTTAACTCATTATTTGCAAAAGAGAAACCAAGTGTAAGAAATGCAGAACAATGCCTGCACTTAAGCAAGACTAACCTTGCTCATTTTTGTGTTTTAACCTTGTCAAAGAATCTGTGCTTGAGCAATTAAAGCTTTGGTAAGGACTTGCAGCTCAAAGGCATGTTTAAAAAATGGCTTGAACAACTCCTGGATTATTTTGCGGCAAGAATAATTAGGCAGTGACGTCAGCACACGCAAAAACAAAACAAAAGTGTTGTTGCATTACTGCTGCTAAAAACCCCCAACCTGTAAAGGTAGTGGAAAGTTTCATCAATCACAAATTTAAGTAACCATTAGAAGATCTGCACTACCAAGATTTGGTAGCACTGAGAGAGCAGGTTATAAGCTTTTATGGGCTGCTCAGTGAAGAATTGGACTCTGATCAAAACTGGGGAGACAGGATACTGTAGAATGCAGCTACATTCAAAATTACTGAAAATCTGAAAATGTGATCACTGAAAATGTTGATCTGGTTTAGCATCTTAGAAAAACATCTGAAGGAGAAATGGAAGAGATCTTCATTGACTTGTTAGATAACACCAGAGCTGAAACTTTTGGCAGGAAAATGTTTGCACAACAGATACTGAAACTATATGTTTGAGACATGGCACCTCTTCACTGCATTTATGTTTAAATATCAAAGTGTTTCCTCTTTGGGGGAGAAGTAGTAGATCTGTAATACATGTCTTAACTGTCATTAAGACATGTCCACTGCCCTAAACATGGCACATGGGTTGCAAGTCAAATAGACCATCTTCAAAGAACCTGGCAGCTGAAAATAAGCACTGAACAAGGGACCAGAATATCTAGAAGAAAGCACAGCTACTTGATTATACCATCTGGGCAGACTTAACCTCTAAAATACAGTCATTTCCTGGCAGTGCACTCATAGTCAAAGAGGGTGATTTTTACAACCAGATTGTGCTCACTCCTGTCGCAGGTCAGCTTCCAGCCACTGTGCAAGACACTTGGGAACGAGCAATGTCTGCACTCACACTGTCCCCAGTGAACTGCTTCTTCCTTTCTCAGAAGGAAGAAATTTGGTGTTTTCTTAAAATTGCTCCCAAGCTAGAAGCCCACATCCTAGTTTCAAGAAACATGACTTGCTGCATCGGAATGTCAATCACTTTGCATCCTGGTCTTTGAGAAACGTGAGTCAGCCCATGGAGTGGGAGAATGATCCTCCTTGTTCTGCCCCATCCTGGGGGTCATGGAGTGGGTGACCTCCACACCCACGAGCAGGAAGCTCCCAGCAGAGGAGCAGGCAGGAAACCAGGGCAGGTCATTTTGAGCTGAATGTGTTTCATTATAATGGTGAGGGCATGCCCTCCAGCAGGCTGCAGCAGGGAGAAGGTGGATGATGAGATGGCAGATAGAGTATTTCAGTGCCTTTCAAAAGAGGACATTTAAGGGCTCTCTTCAGGACTTTTCTCCCCCCCCTGTATTTCATATACATAGGCATTATATGTGCAGAGGCCTGGCTTGCTGGAAACTCCTGGGGTAGGCAGCAACATTGCACAAGAGTGAGAAGCAGAGACTCTCCTGAGCTGTTTTTGAAATGTTTTTAAAATATTTTATCAAAGGTTTTAACCTACCAGAACAAACAGATTATTACAGACTTTATACAAATAGCACATCCCAGGGTTAGGGCAGCTACCAGCATTTTAGAAAAACATCAGGAAAGGATGACATTGCTCTGAATCCACAGGAACACCAAGCAGGCCCTGTGGATCAGTAAGTGCTGAAAGAAACCAGGCAGTGTTTCCCAATCTTCTCACCCAGGCACAGACTTTTCCCCTATGACTATGACGTCTTCAAAGTAGAATCTCTTCTACTTTGAGTAGAATCTTCTTCTGGGACAGCTTATCTAGGAACAACAGAATATTTCACAAAGCTGTTGAGCATCGCTTAACGTGATTCAGACTGCTGAATCAAAGTTCTCATGTTCATAATCAGTGAAAATTATATTGCTTGAAATAATTGTCACTGGACTAGCTGAGGGAAACCTTAAGTAAACAATGGAGTTACCAGTAGTTACCACAAAACAAAATTCACATTCCCACTTTGCCCTTCCATGCATTTGAGGACTGCCAAAGGATTTATTTAGTTTCAACTAGATGGCTTACTGATTTATAACAAAGCCAGTAAAACATATGCTGAGTTATGCAGATGAACAAAGGGAAACAATTGAATAATGAGTTGAAAAATATTTGATTTTGTGCAACTCTACTATTTGTATTTTGGCAATAACTACCATTCAGCAATATCACTCTCAATAGAGACAGTAAGTAGTAGTCAATTGCTTACAGCCCAAAATTTAAATCACATATTTATGAATGAACTGAAGTAGACTAATCATGAAATCAATTATCACAACTAACATGCTTAACTCCAGATGTAAATGTGATTGTGAAATTTTGCCAGAGGTCTACAAGGAATTTAAAGTAAAATTCAATTCCATCAGAGCAAAATAAGATCCAATTTAATATTCAGATCTCTTAGATTAAACAATAAATGCTTAAATAGATATGATGGCAATTACTGAAGATCTCAACATTGCTATTATTAAATAACTAAAAATGGCTTTTAGGGCTCCTTTAAGGAAATCCTGTCATACAAAGATAATGTCATCTAACAATTACTGCTCAAGGCTATGGAGTATTTCTGTTTACCAGTGTAGCTGAACATTTTCTCATTGTAAAAGTTCAATTAATATGATTTCATCCAAAGAGATCAGTACAACAACATTACAAAATGAGGGAGAGAGTGTTGCTCACACTGGATTTGCTGCGCACACAGGTCCTGGGTTTGTTGGACAAAGGTTGGAAATTAATCTTTTCTTTATTCTAAAAAGCTATGTTTTTCCCATCCAGAACACATATGTATTTCTTTTGAAACTCGGGGGATCCCTTGTGGAATCTGAAGCAAGACGTATTGATCTATCTGATTTCTGATGCTGAGCCAGCTGGGTGGACTCCATTACCACACCAGCTCCCCAAGTGTCTAATGGTGGGGCTGGTCAGAAGAAGAGTAGGGAAGCTCTTGGAGAAGGAGAGGTTCCTGGTCACTCTGATCTCTAGAAAAGCTAATACTTTCCCAGAATTTCTGACAGTTTAAAGGACTCTTTGGAGAATCATAATCTTTAGCTGGGGAGGTCATTCCCTTCTTCACAACCTGCTTGAGAAGAAATTTTGTTGTGAGTGGATGTCAAACTACTCCAGCCAAGCTCAGGCTTTTTCTCTGATTCCAGCTTTTTGTTTTTAAATCTGAAGGACATCAGAAGGGATCATGAGAGTGAACCTATTGTTGCAGCTGCTGCCCGGGAGCAGATGTCTTCTCCTTCAAACACAGGAAGACTGTATTACTCTTTTGTTAAACACGCCTCATGTTCATTTTAAAGTACCATAAACATAAATAATATGCCATAAATAGACTGAAAATTTTGTTTGAAGGGTCTAACAGCATAGAAGTTTTGAACATAGGTTGCAAGTAGTATGATTTCTGACTAGCAGCACCTCCTGTGGGTACTTCTCTCAAAACAGAAAATAGGTATTTTGATTTTTTTTTTCCTCATTACTACCTGAATAGGAACTCCCAAGCAAAAAAAAAAATCTCATAGAGACAATGGGTGCAAAAAGAAAAAATTAGCTATGCATTTGTTTGAAGTTTCAAGCTTTCTGGGAAGAAATAACTAATTCGTGCTGGTTTAGAGTAATTGTTCACTCTTAGAACGTTTCTGTTTCCGAATAAGAAGAATTTCTTAGTGTGTACTTCACTGGTTAAATTTGAGTTATTTATTTAGGATCTCTTCTATACATTCACCCCTTTCAAGTTCATAGAAAACTTTGCAAACAATAAACATGGCACCAAATTTGCTGATTTCTAAGTAAGGAAAAATTCTCAAATGCTAAGCTTCAGTATTTCAGCAATAGCAATAAATTCTTGATTGCAGCCTTCCTGAGAGAATCATAAATATTTTTGTCAGTGTGCAGCTCTACCATTTGCTACATGATGCAATGTTCATGGTAGTGTCAAAAGTCCAAATCATAATATCTTGCCAGGAAGCTTTCAAGCAGCTCTTGGACTGCACTAAGGTATCTGTTTGGTGTCAAGCAAACATAACACCAGTATTTTCCCTACTGACTACTATTTACTGACGTGATTTTCTGGATGGCGCAACAAAAGCTACGACTTACAGAACATCCTATTAGGAAAGAAAGCAGAAACAAATGGAAGCGTTGTTTATTTGAAGCAAGAAAGGACATCCCTGCATACACAAGGAACAAACTGCTGGGGAGAGGATGCAGCCACAGAAGCCCAGGAAAGGATTTACTGTAACAGTAATTCCCTGTGTATGCTCTGTGCATGTCTGCACAGACTGCACAGACTGGAAAGCAGGATGTAACTCTGGCAGAAATTATTTGTAGGTTGAGTTTTTAATTTAAAGCTAAAGAAAAATGTGCTGAGAACATTTATGTATGTGATGCTACAGAATTATGTATGAGTTGGCTTCTACATGAGGTATCAGGTTCCCCCATAAGCACAGAACCCTCTCCTTTATATATTGAAAGGTTGATATGTTTAACTGGTTCATATCAGTTATTAATCTCTGTGTGAAATATGTCATAAAACTCACTGATTCATAGGTACCACTCCTCCTTCTGAAATCAAAATTAGCCCTGAACTTAAGTGTTTGATTTCAGATTTATTTTTATTTATCCTAGTCATTATCTTCTATACAACAAATTTTCCATTTATCAGTGAAGCGTGTTGTGAAAGAGATCAGAAATGTGCAATGAAGTGTGAGAGCTAATAATTAATAATAAATTTAATGAAAATCTTTTCCACCATTTCTTGTCTCAGAGGACAAACTGAAAGATATAAAATTAATCCTCTTTGCCAAGATTAAGCAACAAAACTTCCAAGGGGAATTTTCAGTGAAAGCATATCCAAGCAGAAAAGTCGAGTTTTGTGGTTCTCTAACCATCTGTGAAGCTGTCACATAAAGTTTTATGGCCCTTTTTTGAGATGTTATAGTAAGTCTCTCATAAGTGTATTGGAGATAATCCAAACTCTTGACAGTATTTTCTAGGTACCATGAACATCAGTGTCCTCCATGCTAGCATGAGTTTTGTAGAAATACTGCAGATACTTTTCCTCTGTTCAGACATAAAAAAGGCTCTTTCTTCACGTAAATGGGACCTTTTTGAGTACTGTGTGTAATTTTTGAAGCATCTTAATAAGGATAATTAGTTCCTTTGTGAAAATCTGACTTCCATGTTTTGAAGTAGAAATGTAGAAGCTCTTGAAACTTAAAAAGCTGGGTACTTGGTGAAATTTCTCCACTCTTGGTGGAACAAATAGGAAATCCTGCAGCTCTTACAGCTCCCCTCTCTCAAGTTTGTTTGTTGTCTTCTGCTAAACTTGTGCTTATAAAGATGTGAAACAGATTAAGTTCATCCCTCTCAGTTAAGAAGGTTAGAAGTTTATGAGTTCATTTTTCATCAATGAGAAAAAGAAAAAGAAAGAAAAAGACAGAGAGAAAGACAGAAAGTGTTACAGTGGGGATACTGCAACACACGTATCAGAAAACGAGGCCCATGGAAAAGAAATATATATGGACTGATTCTTGATAGATGTTTCAGAGATGTTTATTTCTCCAGCTGCATGGCCAGGGCTCTGCCGAGGAGCTGTGGCACTCACGGGACCTGAGGGTCCTTGCCCGCCCAGGGGAACACAAAACAACCAATGGGGAATGAGGCTGACCAGGGGCAGGGAAACACCGTGCCTCCCCCCAGGGCCCCTCTCCCAGGACCACATGGCAGGGAAGGGGAGACCCCGACATTTTACCTGTTTATTTTTAACAAGAAGAGATTTAAATCTTAACATTGAAAACAAGTGGATAAGCATAGCAAGAACAGTTTCAAAACAAAACAAGCCACCCTCCTGAGTCTTTAAATGTCCAAACAGATTCTCTGGAACATCTTAAAGCTGACAGAAGGGAGACAGGACTCTCCAAGCATGCTTTGTGGGGAAGCTGAGTCAGGAGAGGGTTTCTTCCATTTGTACCTGTTGGAACTCTAAACAACAATAGTTAATTTCTTCCCTCCCCCTCTTCATCCCCCTCTTGGCATTGGAAAGGGATTTTTGGGGAAACAATTGGCAAAGGCATGGTTTTGTGAGGGAAACCATGTGTGAAAAAACGGATTGGGAATACACTGGGGATAATAGGATATAGGGTAAAAGGGAAAGGTGGGGTTCGGAAAGGGAGACTGTCGGGGCTGTTTATAATGCAGATATTGTCTAACATGACTACAATTTTTAGCATATATACTGTCTTTCACAGAAACACCATCAGGCCCAGTGACCTCTGCTGCTTGGAACCCTTTTCTACCTTGCACAATTTTGAACTCTACTACTTCTCCATCTCCTAAGGTTGGGATGTATTTTTCAGGGTTATTCTTTTTAATATTCTATGAACAAATATGTCATGCTTGTTGTTACATCTCGTTATAAATCCATAATTTTGTTTAACATTTTACCATTTTACTATTCCTAGAACCTTAGCTACGACGATTTTTTCCTTTTTCTGAGTGGCTGCTGTTTTCTGTCTCGCTGCGTTTTTGCTTTCTCTTTCACTTTCGTTCACTTCTGTGTTGGAACTGCCAGGGTTGTCAGTGCTGCCGGGGCCGTGGGGGTTGCTCGTGCCTGTGCGCTCTTCCCAGGGTTGCATTCGTGGCCAGGCGGGGCTGGGCCGGGCTGCACCGCTCAGCTCCCTGCGCGTCGCCTCCTCTGCTCTCAGCTGCGCTGCCGCTGCCTGGGGCCGCACCCACATCTCAGCCGGGCTCCCAAGCGATGACCTCCCCGCACCCTGCTCCAGCGCACGTTTCGGCCGGGCACGGCTCCACTCTACCGCTGCTGCCGCCCATGCGCCGCTCCTCTCACGGGGCTGCTCCACCAGGCGCTGCGCGGGGCCGGGCGGGCACCGCTGAGTCCCGCCGCTCCTGCCACGCCTCGCTCCGCTGCCGACACTGCGGCTCACATCGCTCTGCCCGCGTACGGGAATTGCCTCGCTGCTGCTCAGAGAGCGCTCGGTGCACGTGGGCGAGGCCGCACGGTCCCTGAGCCAGGCTTCCCTTCGCCAGGACACAGCTGACACTGCTCAACAGTCTCGGTAATTAAATAATATTCACAAAAATATTCTTCCATCGGTTTATATTTTGACTCAGAAATTAACTGTGTCCAAACGATCTTCCAAAAGTATTTGGTAAGAATCAAATCCCAAGAAACGTAGAAAAAGTTCTTAAACAACCATGCCAGGAAGTGTTTCAGTTCCTTTTGAGCTTGAATTAAGCTAAAATTTACAAATCGTTGTTCAAGAACCTTTTCAAGTTTAAGATAAACGTCCATATGCAGCTCTGAGAGCAAAGAGTCCACGGTTCCTCCATAATTTAGAGATGGAACAGCAAAACAAAAACAAGAAGAGAAATCCAGAGTTTACTCACAAATCAGTCGCTGTCCTTAGGGATCGGGGATCATTCTGCTCGCATTAACCACCATTTGTTACAGTGGGGATACTGCAACACGATGTATCAGAAAACGAGGCCCATGGAAAAGAAATATATAGGGACTGATTCTTGGTAGATATTTTCAGAGAGATGTTTATTTCTCCAGCCGCATGGCTGGAGTTCTGCCGAGGAACTGTGGCAATCATGGGACCCGAGGGTCCTTGCCCACGCAGGGGAACACAAAACAACCAATGGGGAACGAGGCTGACCAGTTGCTAGAGAAACCCCATGTCTCCCCCCAGGGCCCCACTCCCAGGACCACATGGCAGGGGGGGAAGGAACCCCAACAAGAAAGAAAGAGAAAGAAAGAGAGAAAGAGAGAGAAAGAAAGAGAGAGAGAGAGAGAGAGAGAGAGAAAAAAAAAGAAAGAAAGAAAGAGAGAGAGAGAAAAAGAAAGAAAGAAAGAAAGAAAGAAAGAAAGAAAGAAAGAAAGAAAGAAAGAAAGAAAGAAAGAAAGAGAAAGAAAGAAAGAAAGAAAGAAAGAAAGAAAGAAAGAAAGAAAGAAAGAAAGAAAGAAAGAAAGAAAGAAAGAAAGAAAGAAAGAAAGAAAGAAAGAAAGAGAAAGAAAGAGAAAGAGAGAGAGAGAAAGAAAGAGAGGAAGAGGAGGGGAGGGGAGGGGAGGGGAGGGGAGGGGAGGGGGTCACCAAGGCCATGAGCTTGCTCAGCATCCACCAGCAAAATGTTTTGGTAAGAAGTAAAGCCATAACCACATGCCAGGCTCTCTCCAGCCCCAACCACATCTCTCCCAGATGGACAGCAGCCTCCAAGAGTGCTCTCCTGGCAGAGTCAACTCTGAATCATCCTCCAGCCTCCAGGTCCCTGGCACAGTCTTGGTATTGGGTGCAGGAAATAATAGTAGCCAAAGAGAGAAGTTTACACTAGCCAAATCTGTACTAGGGACCAAAGGAGTTGGGGCTGATGACCTAACTTTTGCCCTGTGCACCCTTCTGGGTTTCTTGTCTTTACAGGCCTAGCTTTGATCTGGTCCCAGGGACCAAATGCCCACTTGTGCCTCCAGCTCTTCTGAGGCTCTTCCATGCTTGTATCACCAAAAAGAGAGCCCAGTTCATACACTTGGACACTGCTCCATGATGCAAACCAAACCCCAGGAAACGGGAACAAACAGGACATTGTCTTCAAAAACACTTTACTGATCCACCCATCATGCCTAAAGGTCAGAGTCAATCTCTCCTAATGAGTACACCCACTGTCCTGCTGGGGCAGCCATTCCTGGAAGGCTCTCTTACCTTCTAATTTCTTTCCTAATCCACACAAGAACCAGTAATTAGCAGGGGGAAACTGACTTGACCCCATGGCACCTCATTAATTTTTTTCTGTTCTCTCATCCCACTGGAAAATCAAAGCCCAAGGTCTAGACAAGGAGAAAATTTATTTCCAATTCATTTTTCATTATGCACCAGGGAGAGGTGGGGGTCAGACCTAGACCAGTAGTTTATTTACTACATTTTGATTTATCCCTTCCATCTAGTGGGGAGAATTCTCTGCGTGAAGGAAAGCAGCATTTTTCTTTGCTTTTGAAGCCAGCATCTTCCAGAAAGCAGCAAATGATCCCAGAACATCTCTTTTGGGGTTCTCTGTGTAAAAAATAAATTAACGGCAATTATTTACACCAATTTCACATTTCTGCCTTTCACTGTAGTCATTGCATTAGGTATTGCAAACTCTTGGTAACCACAGGCACAGTGGGATGAGAGCAGGACCCCATGATGCCACAGCAGGTCCAGAGGGGAAGGAAGGGTCACAAACTGCAGCATTACACAATTACACCTTTCTTACATCCACAGTGCCCAAGACACATCATCCTTTAAAAGAGACTGACTTTCTAGGGAGAGAGTAAACAAAGGTATGGTCTTTAAAGGAAAATAATTTGCTTCATAAACATTTTGAAGCCTTAAAAGAAGACTGCCCTACAGCCTCTGGGCAGCAGTTTGACTGACTACTGTAAGCCAGCAAAACAGCCAAAATGCATTTCACTGAAAGTAAACAAAATCACACACCTAAGCATTCAAAATAAATTTTGAGAGAATAAAATAAACTTTTTCCAACAATGTGGTGTCTATTTCAATGACAGTCTTGGACTGCTGTTATTCTAAAGAGAAGGTTTTCACAACATACAGTGATATAATTCAAATAGTGCAGTAAGCTTTGCTTTAATTAGGAACTCTGAAATTCTCCCTCCTGAGGCGAAAAAAAAGCAGAGGAGAGGAGCAGAGGAAGAGTTCCTGTCCCAGGGAATTTGATCTTTTTTATCATGGAATGTGCAGACTGTATGACTAACCTTCCTTTGATTCTGAAATACCTCAGTGACTTGAGTGGAAAAGTCCTTCTTTCTTCCATGGACAGTCTTTATACTGTTTCCTTACGCACAGTCTTTGATGTTTCTGTGCAATTCCTAGAAATCTCCCAGAAAGCTGCCTGCAATATGCTTCTCCTTGAGGAGTTTCTCATCTCCGAGTGCAGCACATCTTCCTTAACCATCCAGCAAAAATATTTAAGCTCCAATTCTACACTCATGCCTCCTTTCCCTGTTTTCCCTCTCTTGCAGCCACAGGTGCTGTGCAGCTTGCCTAGAGCTGCACTGATGTACCCCAACAGACTGACCCTCTGCAGATGGCATGAAAAGAGTTCCACTGTGAAAATGGAGGGCAACTTTAATTCTTTTAAAGTGGGAAATGTAAAGTTCCCTGTAACTCATACTGTTCCTCTGGCATCAAATCCAGTCGTACAAATGAATCTGGAGCAAATGACTGAAGTGATGGCAAGAGCAGTTTCTGCACCCAGTGGGCATTTACCTATGGAGCTATAGCAAATATCCTTCCATATTCCCAGCAAGCTCAGCCCTAGTGTTAGCCTGAGAAATGTGTTTACCTATTCCTCTTCACTCCCAAGGAAACTGAGTGCAGTGGTGATTACCTCCACACAAATCTTCAGGTTCAAAATGAGGAAAAGTACAACAGAAAAGCACATTCCACCACAGATTCCTTTTGGAGCTTTAAATAATTGCTTAGAAATATTACTAAATGCTTTTCTTCAATCTGCATATATGCTAAAAATGAAAAAAAAAAAAAGAGCAATGAACTCTCCCCTTCTCCACAGGTCCTTATCTGCTACTTTTGGATCAAGCCAACATCTCTTCAGCAGGCTCACAAAATTCTTGTTGGTTTCAGTCTGTCCACTTTCCTCCATTGCCCCACAGCACGGTTTTCATGCTTTTGTACAAAAAATCTGTGAAATACACATTTGTGCAACATATGCAGATAATTTAAAAAAAAAAAAAAAAAAAAAAAAAGCAACCCACAGGATGCCTCGCTACAAGGTTTCACTGATGCCTTTTCCACAGAAACATGCTGGCCAGCCATTCTGCATCTTGTGGTTCCATTATTTGGGTGCTGAGACCTCCAAAGTCAGTTCTGGAATTTTAGTGCCCATACCCAGCCATGCCTGAGTGTTTCCTCATTACAGCTCCATCCTGTAGGTGAGGTGTGCTGGTCACCTCACCACAGCTCCTACACCTCACAGGGCCTGGGACAAGCAGAGCAGATTCATAGCCATTTTCCCTCTACACTCTTCCTTTTAGGTCTTTGGTGAGAATTAAGAAGGTGGAGGGAAAAGTGAGCATCTCAGTGAAGGTGAGAGATTACTACTCAGGTAAGAGGACTTTTTCTTTTGTTAAGTTTTTTAAACATGATCAGCACTAGTGGCAACTGGGAAAGGACTGAGAGGCAAAATGCCATTTGAACAAACAATAAATGTCTTATCTACAAAAAAACAACCAACCACCACCACCACCAACAAACAAACAAAAACCCCCAACATTTCACGGAGTTGTCAGAATGGCACAGTAAAGCAGAATTGTAAGTTAAACATCTGTGGGTTCTTCCTCAGTGTGGTCACAGTTGAAGGCAATAAACATGGCTTAGTCACAAAGTTTAGTTGCTATGTTTTAAATATCGTGTAATTCCTGTACAGGCTGATTGGACAAAGAGAGACCTTGCCTTTCTTCCAAGTCGGTGTGAAAAAAGTAAGAAAATCATAGTGAGAGGCAAAGATTTATAACTAATAAAGTATACGTGCACATTTATCCCTTTTCTTCTCTGAGGGACGTCATAGTGATTTTATGATGCTGCTAAGAAGAACCTTTGGCTTGGATTGGTTTGGAAACAGAAATTCTTTGCATATTATAGTTATTAAGTAGCCTAGTTAAGAATTACACAATGTTAACCCTGACCTACATGTATTGGAAACAATTACCCCTTGATACTAAGAGCTTTTACATTCAATAACCAAAGAAAGCTATTTTTCACCCTGGACCCACACTTACAAAAAAAAAAAAAAAAAAAAAAAAAAAAAAAAAAAAAAAAAAAAAAACCACCAAAACATGTTTTTCAAACCAGCCTAAATCCTAAATGCAAGACCAAAGATTTACACTAAAAGCAATTTGTCTGAACTGATGCAACATCACTTCTTATATTATATTTGGATGTATTTCAACAATTGTTGGAGAAAAACAGCAAGCCTTGGAGCTCAGAGTGCTTAAGGGCTGCTGTGGCAAGTTTCACCATCCCATTGCTGTGCTTGGAGAGTGTTGTGTCATCAGACTGAGGCACAGCTGCAACGCTGGAGGGCTGAGCACGTAGATTTGGGTTTGGCTACAGCCCTTGCTGCGCCCAGCACAGCACAGATGTGCACCCTTCTCCCCTTGTAGTAAATGCTTGAGCCACTGCCAGCAGCAGGGAGTTCCCCTTCTCAAGGGGAATTGTGCAGTGCCTCTCTGGCCTAGCTAACAGACTGACCAAGTCCAGGGTTTAAGTATCTCTGTAAAGAAATTATCACTACAAGAGATTGGTTTGCAGAAACAGAAGTTTCAAACAAGCAATTTTAAGTAACAAGTCAAGGTGCAGGATGAGGAAAGAGCTGCTACTTGTGTTGTTCCAAAAGTTGCTTATTCACATCCTCATGCAAAACTGCCCATACTACATCTTCTGGGTATTTTAAAATGAACGTTTCTTTGGTCCATCAACCAATAGTGATAAAAGTTTCCTATGATTTAAATATGTAATAGGAGCATGACACACAGGGTTTCTGGTAAGAAGCAGTGTTCTGGTTTCCAGTCCAAACCACAGGATGTCATTCTGGGCTGAGGATGTCACTGCATGACGGGTGCCACCAGCTGGGGCTGGTAGGACAAGAGGCTGTGAGGCCACTCTTGGGTGGAGGCATATGAGCACTGCTGGGGCTGCAGCCATGGGCAGGGATACAGAAGCCCTGCAGGATGGCTTGCTGAACCAAGGGTTTGAGTTTGCACACAGACAAGATCAAGAAAGGATTTTAGCCTAGATTACAGGATGTTTTTTAGCCTGTGCAGGAGAGTTTCTTGTCCTTCTGTAAAAAATGGTTGAGTTGGAGAACAGACACAGGAGAGGAAAATGAGCTATAGTAAACTGCAGAGACACTGAGGGAAATGTTTCTGAGACAGAAACAGTGTTAAGAGGGAAGGGCAAGGGTGAAAGACAGAGCAGGTTGGTGAGGGGGAGCTGGTCACATATGCAGCAAGAGTACGAGAAACAAATGTGAAAACACTCCCTGGTCTACGGATTTCACACTATGGCTTACACAGCTCCCTCCAAATGTGAGGTAGCCACAGCAAGTAAAACATCAGGAGTAAAAGATCCCACTGCAGAGATACTTTACCATCTACAGTTGACATGAACTGCTTGGTATGTTTTTTCTTTTAATATGACATTTTGTGCTGGCTTGGAACTCATCATTAGTTTTGCCTGGAAGCGGCAGGGAAAAGCAAGAGAGTCTTGGCAAGGGATGGCACTGTTGCAAAGCTTCTTCTCCAAGCTCCCTGAGCTCCTCCAGATGCACTGCCCCCCGTGGTGCTTCTGCAGCCTGCAACTGATTAATTTGGGCTTGTTCAGAGGGGGTTTGGGGGCACATACAAGGATCTCCCACAGGAGACAGTCCTCCACAAATTTCTCCACTGTGGCTCCTTCCCACATTCTGCAGGTCTCCATGAACTGCTCCACTCTGGGTCCCCTCCACAGGGTGCAGTCCTTCACCAACAGGCTGCTCCAGCATAGGCCCTCTGCAGGGTCAGAAGTGCTATCAGCAAACCTGCTCCAGTGTGAGCTCCTCTCCACAGGCCACAGCTCCTGCCAGCTGGGCTTCCCATGGGGTCACAGCCTCCTTCGGGCATCCACCTGCTCTGGTGTGGGGTCCTTCCCAGGCTGCAGGTGGATCTCTGCTCCCCTGTGGACCTCCAAGGGCTGCAGGGGCACAGCTGCCTCACCATGGGCTGCACCAGGGGCTGCAGGGCAATCTCTGCTTCTGCACCTGGAGAGCTCCTGCCCCTCCTCCTTCACTGACCTTGTGTCTGCAGAGCTGTTCCTCTCTGTGTTCACATTTCTTCCCCCTTCTTAAATCTGTTATCCCAGAGGTGTTGTCAATGTCACCAGCTGGCTCAGTCTTGGCCAGCAGCGGGTCCATCTTGGATCCATCGGGCATTGGCTCTGTTAGACACGGGGGAAGCTTCTGGCAGCGTCTCACAGCAGCCACCCCTGTAGCTCCTCGGTTAGCAAAACCTCACCCTGCAAGCCCAATACAATAAGAAATCCTTATTTGTGTGGTACTGGACAAGATTACATCCAGATTCTTTCTCTGTTGGAGCTCAGTTGTATTTTATTCCACTTGTGTAACAGCCCTGGACCTATCCTGGGGGGGTGGGTTTGCATTTTGGACCATTGCCTGATAACTGGTAGGACAGGACCCCTCCTGCAGAGCATGCAGCTCGTACCACAGGGCTTTTGTCAAGGGTGTGGAGTTGTGGGAGAGGGACAATGTTACATTTTTTTCACAATACTTAATATATTGTGACTCAGAGACCATTGGGGTCTCATTTTGGCTTCATTCAGCCCATTGTTAGTTTTTTGCCCCTTTCTCTAAAAGTCATGGGTGGGTGACACATCAGAGTTGGCTTTGCAACTCATGCTGTGGCTGGAATTTGTTAAGTTAGAATTGAACGAAGTCCCAAAAGCAAAACTAAGTTTTGGGGGGTTGTGGGTTGGTTTTATGGTTTATGGTTTGTCTTGGGGGATTTTTTGGGGTTTGGTTTTATGTGGGTTTTTTTGCTGGCTGTTTGTCCATGTGAGTATTTTGCTGCTGTAAAGACCTGTGGGCAGCAGCTGACATTTTAAAGCTGCCGCCAAGGCCCTGAGGGCACCAGTAAGCCTTACTGACCCTGGCCAACCTCCCACAGGACCTCCCTGATGCCCACAGCACCCTGAGACAAGTCAGGGGATGGATGAAGACAAGGATGGAGCCATTTCCCTGATATCATCCTGCTTAGCTCCCTACAGAAAGTGCATGCAGGAAATCAGTGGGAACCAGGGGGAAAGTAACCAGAAGAAATTGCTGAAGAGGTTTGTAGGGAATGTAAAAGCATGGCAAACTGTGCTTTTCTGATTATTGCAAATGCAACATATAACAGAAATACTCTCTTTTCTTCTCATTCCAGCAACAGAATTTATTGTTATGGAGATAGTTTGATAGAGTCTCATGTCGTGGGCAGGGTCAGGACATGACCAGGGAAAGCTCCCAGCTCTCAGATCTGTAGCTCATAGGGATTAAAAGGGTGCCCAGGTGGAAAGCAGTATTAAAATGTTCCCTAGCAACAAAATCCACACTGTTCTGAGGGATGTGACTGTACCCACCTCAGTGGGCCAAGGCAAGAATTTAATGGCCAGAAGGGTCACCCAGTGCTGTTACTCTCTGCTGATGTAGCAACACTGAACCTCCTCCAGACCAACTGACAAAAACAAATTTTTGGCCTTATAGTGGCACGGGAAAAACAAAAGTAAAACTGAAACATTTTTCACAATGGCACTGTCTCTTTTTAAACATTTACAACTCTTCCAGAAAACACATGTGGTTCAGAGACCACTGAGACAGATTACTCAGCAAAGCCTGGAAACACAGACCTGTCGGTGAGCTCTCCAGTATCACCGGGTTGTTGGGGATTTTATTCTTGATGATCTTCTGAGTAAAATTTACCCCGTTGGTTTTCCAGTCTTCAGGCAATGCTCTCAGCCGCAGCTCCCATAACGCGGACGGCGGTGCCCTCTAGCTGCCGGGGATGCTCCTGATCCCGCCGGCCTTCCCGAAGCAGCGTCTGGCTGTTACCTTTCTGCTGGAGAACACCTTTGTTTTCACTCGAGGCATAAGATAAAAGGCCGGTGTTTCTGCGCAAGTTGTGTTTTACTGTACTTTCAGCCCGTTCGTGTTTTATTCATCCTGACTCTTGCCTTTCTTCTGATTTCAGACAGTTCTGGTTTTAGTCGGATGCTGCTGTGATTGCCTCTAATCCGCTTTCTACGAGTGCTGGAAATGTTCCCCTCTCTCATCCATTTGCAAACTATCACCCAGCTTTGCCAGGCCGATTCCTCAGGTAGTCCAGGTAGTCCTGGCTGTCATCAACAGCACAACTACACCTATTGCCTTTGTCCCCTCTCTGATGTCCCAATAAGCTGACAATAAAGATATTATCTATTCAGATTTTTATATTTCTCTACCACTATTCCGAAGAAAAAAAAAGTGAAATAACTTGGGCAATAAAAAAACCCTTTTATGCAGATGAGGACTGTTACCCATGAAAGTGTGAGCATCTCTAAAGAGGATTTCATCTGCCATGGTGTGAGAAATGTGGCCAAAAAGCCAGGGACTGTGCTTGACACTCAGGGAAGGATCTGCTGGAAAGAGGCTGATGGTTTCTCCCTGAAAATTCCCATTACATGCAACATCAGCAGCCAGCTGCTCTAATTTTGCTTGGGGGATGTCTGTGTCT